>NC_140589.1:398774691-399988340 GCF_964204655.1 Triturus cristatus
GTATTACGTAGTGCATAGGTGCATGAATGAGTGACTCACTGTTTGTATGTGTTGAAGACAGCATGTGTGCAGGACTGTATGGGTGGATGAGTGTGTGTATGGGTGTGTTAGTGAGTGAATGACTGTCTCAATAGTGTCTTCAGGAGTAACTACATATGTTTTAAACTAGTATATGTGACTATTGGTGTATATATGTGAGTATATGTGAGAGGGAGAGATTGAAAGAGTTCCTGTATGAATAAGTATGTGTTTCTATAAGTGATTGTTTAAAAGACTAAGTATGTGTAAGTTTCCGTAGAAGTAAGTGTGGTGGTGTGTGTATAACTGTATATGCAGGTGAATGTATGTTTGATTCTTTATTAGCATGAGTGACTATGTGTGTGAGTAACTCTATGGATGAGTGGCATTATGTAACAGGATGTATAGGTGTATGAGTACATATGATGAGTGAGTACATGTATGAGTGACTGTATAGGACTGTTGGTGAATGAGTGGATGTGTATGTGGATCTTAGAATTACTGAAGAGGTTGTTGTAACTGGTATTGGTATGTCCATTGTTTTGAAAATTTTAGTCTCTATTTTTGAATGTGTGTATCAAAGCTTATATTAAGGTGAGAGGAGGTCTGCCACTCTATCACAAGGATGATGTCATCAGTGATGTCATCAGTGATGTCATTTGAGATGTCATCAGTGATGTCATGAGTGATGTCACTGACCATGTCATGAGTGATGTAATATGTGACGTCATCAGCAGTGCATTGCGGGCGCGCGAGTTATAGTTAGCTGAACTAACTATAACGGGGCAATTTCATTGGTTTTTTACGAGTAAAATGTCCAGCTAACTATAACATGTGTGAAACCTATGGTTTTTTCACTGAATTTCTATGGTTTTTTAAATGCTAATTCCTAACTATAACGTGTGTGAAACCTATGGTTTTTTCAGTGAATTTCTAAGGTTTTTTAAATGCTAATTCCTAACTATAACGTGTGTGAAACCCATGGTTTTTTCAGTGAATTTGCAAGGTTTTTTAAATGCTAATTCCTAACTATAACGTGTGTGAAACCCATGGTTTTTTCAGTGAATTTGCAAGGTTTTTTAAATGCTAATTTTTTTTTTTATTCTTCATTTTTTTCAAACATATTTTTAATTTAATTTTCTTTCCTTTTATAAAGACTATGCTTAAATTTTTAAAATCCTTAAATATTTTTTTTTGAATATATTTTTTAAAATAAACATGTAAAATTTATTTCCAGATTTTTTTTTTTTTTTTTTTTTTTTTTAGTACGCGTACCGTAAGCTCACGGTAAGCGTACGGTTTACGCAACGTCCGTAATCTATCTACGCTGCTTGCGTATAGTTACGTACTTTGCGTAGCCGCGCGTACTGCGCGTGGGACGCGTGCGCGCTTACGCCACACGCGCACGTTACGCGGAAGTGCCGGGGAGTGACTGTTATGCGCATGCGCGCAAGCGAGTGTCTTTTTTACGCGCACGCGTACTTTTTGCCGTAAGCGTACCGTAAGCGTACCGTAAGCGTACGGTAGGTCATGTGATCTTGAAACACAACTTTTGATTGGTTGAAACTACTTTCAGTTCTAGAACTCTCCTACACCACACCCATTCCCCTCATTTCTGCTTGTGATCCCTTGGGAGAAGGAGCTGGTTTGTCTTTGGGATACGATGGCAGAACAGCAGAGCTCTTCTGAGAGTGAGGCTAGCACCAGCAGCACTGTCTTGAGGCAGAGATCGAGGAAACAAAAGCCTTCTTATGTTTGGGATTATTTTACTTTTCCAGAAGGCCAGCAAAAGGTGAATGCACCCTTAGTTACTTGCTGTCTGTGTAAGCGTGTACTTTCTAGAGGTAATCCTGACAGGAAGTATTCCTTTGGGAATCACACCATGAAGAGGCACCTCCAGGATGTACACGGAAGGACACATGGTCATCTTTTTGGAGGTAACTCTTCAGAAAGACGAGCCAGTACATCCACAGCAGCTCAGCCTGGACCATCATCTGCAGGGCTGACTCCTTCCTCTGCAGGTCAGGTGAGCCCTTCATCTGTGGGGGGAGCATCTCCTTCTGCTGGCCCTCTGGAAATTAACCCTCGATTTCTGAGGGTTGATATTCGATGTGCCTCTTGTCATGATCTAATTTGTCATAGGGAGACCAGTGTTTCCCTAGTGAACCTCAAAATAGATCAGCACACTTGTCACAGAGACTAATTTTCCCATGCTTCCTTTCCTCTGTCCCTGCATGAACACAACGGTTCTTTTAAGAGCCAACCTTATCTTTCATCTTTTTTTTTACATATGTTTTTTAAAACATTTTTTTTTTTTTTTTTACCGTACGCGTACGGTGCGCGTACCTTTTTTTTATTTTTTTAAAAAAACACTAAAAATCAATTATCACATTACAAGGTCCTTGAGAGACTACAATTATTATTATTGACTTACCATACACACTCAAAAAAATATTTATTCATTTGTTTTTTTAAAAAATAGTTTTAAAAATGGTTGTAGTTTTCGAAAATTTTCTATATCGATCTGAAAAAAAAGAAAAAAGTATTACTATTTTTTTAACAATTTATAATACAGTATACATATTTACATTTTTTTCCAAAAAATATTTTTGCCTTATTTTTGCTGTTTTCAGAATATATTGCATTTCACTATAAATTGTGAAAGCAATTGCATTCATCATTTTACAGCGGGCAAAAAAAAATAACAATCTCAAAGATTGTATTAAAAAAGCCCAGAATCTCTTCTCACTTAAACTTATCATTACAGAAATGCATATTATTCTAAAAAAATATCATCTAAAAACAATACTTATTTCTTTAAAATACCGTCTGATATGTTTGTTTCAGAAGTATAATCACAATATTATATCTCAAATAACTCCAAAATACATCTGATTTCATTTCCTTTAGGCCAAATAGTATTTTTTTTTTTTTTTTTGGAATAAATTTCCAAGGGAAATCCATTAAAATTCTAAAGTTTAATCTGTCCAGATCTCACCGATTCTCTGTAACATTTTGGTTCACGAAAATTTTTTGAATAATTTATTTAGTCCACAATAGAATTGCTTACTTTTCCACATGGCCAAATAGTAATTTTTTAAATCATTTTTGAAAAAATTTCCAATGGCAGTCCAATAGCATTCCAAAATTTAAAATGTGCAGAAGTTACCGATTATCTCTAAATTATTGGTTTTTCAAAATTGCATTAAAAATTAAAAAAGTCCACATTACAATTGGTTATCTTTCCTTTAGGCCAAATGATAATTTTAAAAATATTTTTTCTACAAAATTGCAATGGTAATCCAGTAAAATGGTAAAATTATTTTGTCCAGATCTTGCCAAGTCTCTCTAAAATTTAGGTTTCAGGAAGATTAGATAGGAATTTGCTGAATCAAAAGGCAAACGTTGTTTGAAAATCAATTGGGAATCATTACACAGTGTCCAGCCTTTTTCACATTTTAGATAAACTGTGTAATGTCCAGAAGTAACAGTAGGTCCATCATGGAAAATTATTGCAACAGTTACAAAAGTTTTTCCTGAAATTGATAATTGCTGTCCTGTAAACTTCTTTATTAAAGTATCCAATTTTGAACCATCAGCTCTACATCGTTGCATCATTAAAATTACATACTGTCCGTATTCCCTTAAAATTAATGTTGAAAACATGTCAGAATTACACTCACCACATTTCATGCTATGATTAGCATCTTTAACTAATTTTGCAAAAGTGACTGTTTTACTCTCTGGCAATGTCAAATAAATAAACCTTTCATTATCAACAATAGAGCCACATATATTATAACAATTATCACAACTATGTTCCCATTTATAAGAGAGACCAAAAAAAATGTCAATGGGAACTCCTTCTTCTTCCACTACCTGAAGAAAATACATCAAAAATTTGTGTGCATCTTGCTGTTCATTTTGAGAAAACTGTGTTCGTCCTGAACATACATCTAAAAGTTTTCTAATATCAGTAGCACTTTCTATTTGAGTTTTATCTTTACTCAGCTTTTGAAAAAGGAGACTCAGCTCTGAACAGAATCTTTTTCCCTGATTTACTATTATCTGCTCTTGCAAACTTTCCAGATAAAATGCAACATCCAGCACTACATTAGCGTAGCAGTTGACACCAGAGCTATTTTCAAAATGACATCCTACAACCTGTTCTTCATTGTCCTTTTTCTTTTTGCTTGCAATTACATCACTCCTCTTTTTTTTCCTCTTCTCTATATCTTCATTACAGATATTCTCATTTCTCCTTTTACAAGAAACTACACGTTTCTCCAACACAGGATACTGACCTAAATCAGGAGCATAGCTTCTTCTTAATCTATTATACTCCTTTACACAGTTTGTATCAGCACTAACTTTTGAGTCATCAAAGTCTATCATGAATAAACCTGATAATGTTTTGACTCGTGACAAAGCTACATATGCCATACCTTCTTTGAACACAGTTGAACCAATGTTCACAAATGCACAATCTACAGTCAATCCTTGAGACTTGTGGATAGTTACAGCATATGCTAGAGAAAACGGAAACTGCTTCCTACGTACATATAAGTCTTTCACAAGCATAAAACGAACTGTACAACGACAAATATCTTTAACTTCATCTATCTGATCAAATTTTATCTGTAAACATTCAATTCCTTCTTTTTTCTGATAATTAATAAAACCCACAACTCTTCCCATCGCTCCATTCACTAAGCCTTTCTCAACATCCAAATTTCTCCTTAAAAATACTCTACAGTTCATGCAAACATATAGATTTTTTTCTAATCCTGCTGTTTTGGAGATGTTCTTCTCTAGTGAGTCCAATTTATTCTTCAGTTTGCCTGTTACTGTGACAGTAATTCTTCCATCCTCAATTTTGTCCACTGCTTCCAATTTCCTGATCTCTTCCTTTTCCAATTTCAAAAGCTCCTCATTAAATATTGAGCATTCACGTAGAGTTGGCATTAAGCAGATGACACTTTTGTTTTCTGCAATATTCTTGTATATTTTCTCTGCAACTATTTCTTCCTTTGGAAATAAATTATGTAGCAGCCGACTCTGTAATGCTTTTTTCCCAACTTCTGTGAGTAGTCCAATTCTGATATCTTTCAGAATACTTCCATATTCTTCATCGTTTGCTTGCCTCATATTAGTTGTAAGTTCCTTGTACTCAAAGAAGGACCAAATATTTGTATTTCCAATGCTTCCCAATGACTTCTTCGTGTCTTCATGTGTCACAGTATTAAACACTGGTTGTCCTTTAACTGGAGTAAGTTGCAAAAGATCCCCAAAAACTATGACGTGTTTTCCACCAAATAACACGTCATAGTCTGTCTTCAAAATTTGCTGCATTCTTAAATGCACAAAGGCAAGCATTAAGTTTGATACCATGCTCACCTCATCAATAATGAGAACTTGCATCTTCTTCAATACTCTTGAAACTTCCAAGGATGCTTCTCCAGTTAGCTTGTTGAATTGTATTTTGTTCTCATGCTCCACTGGTAACATTAGCAAACGATGTAAGGTGATTCCTTTTATGTTATATGCTGCTAACCCAGTTGGAGCAGTAACCACACAAGACAAAGTAGAATCCGTTTTTTGCTTTAGGTAGCTTCTGATGACTTTAATTAGGAAACTTTTTCCAGTGCCAGCTTGTCCGCTTACATACATCCTGATTGGATGAAATGATGTGCATGAGCACTCTTTTTTTTCATGTAGAAATCCGTGATCAATTTTGTTTTTGATCTCTTCATAAATGTGTTGCTGCTCTTGATTCAGTTGTCTTTCCAAATTTTGTAAGTCTATAAATTCTTCTTGAGCTTGATTCATAGCCGTTTCCACTTCATTCATGGCTATTGATGCTTCATTTTCAACGATTGGTTGTCCTAGGGGATCTTGACTGAGTGTTCCAGAACTTTGGCTGTCCTGAGAACTGTCTCTAGCTATTTCTGCTGCAATTGTAGTTTCCTGTTCAATTTCTTCATTTAACATTTGCAGATAAGTTGAGAATGTACTGCATTGTATGTTGTCTTTGCAAGCATTAAAAGAATCTTCATAGCTCTGGAATTCTCCCAGTAGTTCATCCTCTGTACGCCATGGTTTAAACAACTGTAAAAGAGCCAAGTAGTAAAATTCTTTCTTGTCGGTAGTGTCGCAACTCAGCTTCCGGTGATTTATCAAACTTCCTTTGGTTTGCTTCACCAAACATCCTTCTTCACCAACAACTTTATATTTTCCACTGTTGATGTCTTCTGCAGCTTTCCGTGAATAAATGTAGTTCTGCAACACTTCATAGAGACACATGTTCTCCAGATGATGACTTCTCTTGGGATAATATGTGTCCAACATGTTTGTTTTCAATATATCTGTACTTTCTGGGTCATTCTCAGCCAAATATTCAATTTCTCCAACAGATTTCAGTACCCGATTTCTCATTGCTGCAAGGCCTAAACTTGCCCAAATTATTCTTCTTGACTTCGAGTAGAGACTTGCAGAAGATAACCTATCTGAACATTCGTAGGATCCAATTTCTCGATGCGATAACATCTTCAGACTGAAACTGTACAGCTTCTTACTGACAGTCTTCTCGTGAGAAATCTCTTCCCACATTTCCTTCAATTCTGTTTTTTCTGATTTCGTAATGTAAGACGTTACATATCGTGCAACAGCAATGGAATTGTCAGCTACATACTGTATATCCATGTTAGCGTTCCACATGGATAAAATGACTGGGTTGTAGTCATTTATATTTGTTGATTCTTCTTTTCTTTTAAGGTTGTAGGTATTCTTAGGTGATTTTCTTGTGATAGTATGTCTCACAGCTGACATAAAACTGTTGACTCTTCCATTTGAAAGAACAGGTCTAGGAAATCCAAATCGACATTTAGTGTAGTATTTTTCTTTGCTCTTGTATTTCCGTCGACAGTATTTTCCACACCGATGACTTTGGAAACGTAGAACTTGCTCCTTTAACTTGTTCTCTTCTGTGCTTTTTGGTATACCACATGTTGCATATTCTTCAATGTAAGATAACACTGCTTCATCAGTATCTGTTCCAAACTTTGGGGCATCCTTGATCCACAGCAGCATATGAATATGAGGAGCACCTCTTGCCTGGTACTCTTTTCTCCAAAAGAAATCCACTACTTCTCCAAGGGGTGGATTTTTTTTATTGCAGATGAAGGACATCATAGCCTCAAATCTATGATTGAAATATCTGCAAACATTAACCGGATCCAATGAGCACAGTTCTCCTGCTGTCTTGTATTCGATGTTTTTAATGTTTGAATTGGCCTCTCGTAGAAAATCCAGTAAATCATCCCAAGCGTACTCGGCACAGCTTAGGGTAAGGAACCATGTTGGTGTTCCTAAATTGCGTAACATGCATTTTAGTTCACCATGGCGTCGGTACCAATATTCATTTGTCCCACGCTGACAAGCCATCAGATTGATCAGTTGTGTTTCCAAATGATCATCTCGGTGCTGCACTTTCTCCATAAAATCCTTAGCAGACACATTTTGTAAATGTACTCCACTTTTTAAAATGTGATTTACTGCATAAGACAGTGCAGACAAGTCGCTTTCAAATAAAAGATGGAACAAATAAGGAATACTTTGTCGAAATCTGGGATCTTCAGCATATAGTCTTGTAGTCCGATACTCTGAAGCTGGAATCTGTTCTGGACGTTCATCGTATCGTCCTCCTTTTCCTTTAGGAAACAGCTGGGGAAAACATCGAGCTTCCAAGCTCTCCTCCCATACACTCACGGGATTTCCTTTTGCTTTCTTCATCTGAAAGAGATCAATATTGTCTCCCATAACTTCTTTCGAATGGAGAGGATGTATGCTAAAATGTTCATAAATTTCTTCTTCCTTTGACTTGTCCACTTTTTCAATTTGTCCAGTTGGTGTTTCTGTGTGTTCTTGAAAATCTTCTTCTTCTTCTTCTTCTTCTATATAAATTGATTCATACCATTTGTTATTTTTTTTCAAATACAAATTTGCTCTTTGTACTTTCCGCACATCTACCAGCTCCTGCCAAATCTTCTTATTCTTTGTAGGTACACCATTAACCAGAATAATTAATGGTTCAGTTTCCAAAGTATCCGCATCAATAGTTTCCATATTTTTTTTCAAATCCAAGGGCAAATACACCACTCTACCTTTTAAACCTCTCAGTAAATCTGAAGGAGGTAATTTACCAGTTTTGGGCTCCATACGTACTATGGTCTGGAACGGATGAACACATTGAATGAGTATAGACTCATATGTATTTAATTCAGAAAGTTCAGCAGGAATAGCATCCAATTCTAAATTATTATGTACAGCTCTGGTCGGCATTCTATTTTCCTCTAACTTGTTGTAACAGTATTTACAAATACGCTGATCTTCACCCAATTCAAAACAATTTTCAAGAAATATATATGTGGCAAAATCCATCCACTTATAATTATCTTCATTTTCACTCTTTCTGTAGAGATCAACATTCCTAGTTTGTTTTCTATAATGAGTTCTGCGGCAACAAATACAAGTAACATTTGGTCTTTCATTAGAGACTATTGCAAATTTTGTTATGTGATCATTAAATGTGTTACTTACAGAGGGTTCTACATTCTCTTCCACTTCTGCCTCATTTACTGTGTCCTTCTCTGCACTGTTTTGTTCAGGACCAAAGTAACAAAACTGAATTTCATCAACAACCTTCTCTACATCTGATACCGTTCCTCGGAACAGAGCCCTATTCAATTCATTTAACTTTATTGCTGGACTTTTGGCAAAATACAACCGTCTCACAAACTTTCTCATTTCAGTATGATGAACAGCCAGCATCCTAAAATGATGGAAAACACTATTGCACACTTTTCTAGATAGACAAGCAAGAGAATGACCCTGCAAACCAGTATTCTCTCTCACTCTGCATGGATCCAGACTTTGAAGCACCTTAATCTTTTGTTTTACACTTTTTTTACTATATTCTCTTAGAAACTCTCGAAATCTGTCAATAGATTCCTGACGCACAGTGCAAATACTACTACAATTCCAAGTGTACACTGGGGCTTTAGGACGTCTCCCCATTGCCTCATCTGCCATCACTTGTACCTCATCTCTTGGAACCATTATCTCCTTCTCCATTATGCAACCATTTTTTACTTCGTATGAACGACCTCTGGTGTCAACTGCATGCAGCAAACTATTACTTTGAAAATAGCTCTCTTCATTAAAAAAAGGTTCACTACTTGAACTATGCATCCACTTTCCTAAAAACACTTTACAAAAGTTTGCTCTGTTCACTACTCTTTTGCTTTTGCTTTGTGATTTCAGTACATTAACCATTTTATCTAATGTACGCATCCTATTCAAAATTAATATGAATAGTTTCCTTTTTAATTCTAATGCTTTTGCTGCAATGGCTTCAATTTCTTTTTTTCTCTTGTAATATTTTGCCTTTTGCTTATATTTCTTACATTGTCAATAATATTAGTTTGACAATATTTTGGTGAGTCATTATAGTTTTCCAAGATATTCTGTCTTGGAATCTTTCTCACAAGTTCAGCTACTGCCTTTTAGAGTGAAATTAGCTTTTGCAGCCTTGAAACAGTAGGACCATGCCAACATAAAATTCTTACTTTTTATTTTTTAAATATTAAGCACAAGGCCTAATTCGGGGCAGGCGTGTATCCAGAAGCATATTTTTAGGGGGTATGGCCCTCAGCTTTGACCAAACATTAAAGCTGTGCTCTATAGGTGCATTAATTCCCTAATGCTGGTTGTACTACCATATATCGACCCCCTCAGATCATCAATGCAGGCAATACGTGCACGCTGGCATGGTGTGGGCGGTGACCTTAATTTCACATTCAACTCGAACCTGGACCGCTCCTCGGGGCAGGTGCGCCGTCCGGCGGCTGCCGCCTTGCACATGCAGGCGGAGCTGACTAGACTCGTCATGGTAGATGTCTGGAGGCACAGACGCCCTGGGAGGGGGGGATATACACATTACTCTGCATATCACGACGTGCACACCAGAATTGACTATTGGCTGGCATCGCGATCACTCCTGGGGGTTATCAAGGGGTGCGAGGTCAAATTGGACATAACTCTTCTCTGAAACATTTTTCTACGTATCTCTTTAAACGCTGTTTTTCTGTTTATGTTAAACTTTTCAATTGCAGAAGGTATATTTGCATTAACTAAATTCTCAATTTTTTGCTGTTCTCTATGTTTTGTTACATTTTTCCGAGGACAGACATTTTGTACATTTTTCTTTGTTTTGAATATTTTGTTAAGAAATTGTTTTTTCTGCTTACCAGAAGATTTTTTCTTTTTCCCAACATGAGCATCTTCTACTAACTTTGGTCCTCCAGTTGTCTTCAAATATAGTTTTTTTTTTAGCGTTTTTTGAACTCGAGATTTTGTAGGCATCTTAAATTTTGTTCACTGTTCTTCAGCAATACCTGAAAAAAACTAAAAAAAAAAACCTTTATTGTATTTAAATATATTACTACATTTGTTTTCACAATAGTCACAAAACAAAATTTCTTTGCCAATTTGAATGCACACAAACTGCTCTTTTTTTTGGGCAAGTGAAAATCTCTTTTACAAACTGTCACATTATGAAACCACTTTTCAGATTTTTTAAAAAGCTCATGTCCACAGTGCTACACTCCAGCAAGGGCAACCAGCCTTAGTGAAGCTCAATGTATTTGCATTACAGACTGAAACCTGAAAACCCCACTCGCTTGTAAATACTTTGCATGACTATACACGGCAAGCACATGGGTGTGTGCTAAGACTCTGCTTCTTCCCCCAAAAATTCGCTCCCCCTTTCCATCTAATGCAACTGTGAAATCACCAGAGCAAGACGCAATAAATCTCTGCCTATAATTCCTCTATGCACACAGAGTCATGTTTTCACATTAGTCCCAAAACGAAATTTCTTTGCCATTTTGAAAGCACACTTACTGCTCTTTTTTTTTTGGGCCGAGTGAAAATCACTTTTACAGACTGACACATTATGAAACCTTTTTTAAAAATTTATTTAATTGCACATGTCCAAGCTGTTTTTTTTTCAGACCACCACCATGTGTATTCTCTGTGTCTGCCTACACTCCAGCAAGGGCAACCAGCCTTAGTGATGCTGAATGTATTTGCATTACAGACTTAAACCTGAAAACCTCACTGGCTTCTAAATACTGTGCATGACTATACATGGCAAGCACATGGGTGTGTGCTAAGCCTCTGCTTCTTCCCCAAAAAATTCGCTCCCCCTTTCCATCTAATGCAACTGTGAAATCACCAGAGCAAGACGCAATAAATCTCTGCCTATAATTCCTCTATGCACACAGAGTCATGTTTTCACATTAGTCCCAAAACGAAATTTCTTTGCCATTTTGAAAGCACACTTACTGCTCTTTTTTTTTCGGGCCGAGTGAAAATCACTTTTACAGACTGACACATTATGAAACCTTTTTTAAAAATTTATTTAATTGCACATGTCCAAGCTGTTTTTTTTTCAGACCACCACCATGTGTATTCTCTGTGTCTGCCTACACTCCAGCAAGGGCAACCAGCCTTAGTGATGCTGAATGTATTTGCATTACAGACTTAAACCTGAAAACCCCACTGGCTTCTAAATACTGTGCATGACTATACACGGCAAGCACATGGGTGTGTGCTAAGCCTCTGCTTCTTCCCCCAAAAATTCGCTCCCCCTTTCCATCTAATGCAACTGTGAAATCACCAGAGCAAGACGCAATAAATCTCTGCCTATAATTCCTCTATGCACACAGAGTCATGTTTTCACATTAGTCCCAAAACGAAATTTCTTTGCCAATTTGAAAGCACACTTACTGCTCTTTTTTTTTCGGGCCAAGTGAAAATCTCTTTTTACAATTTGAAATCATTTTTACAGACTGACACATTATGAAACCACTTTTTTTTCTTTTATTTAAATGCACATGTCCAAGCTGTTTTTTCAGACCACCACCATGTGCATTCTCTGTGACTGCCTACACTCCACCAAGGGCAACCAGCCTTAGTGATGCTGAATGTATTTGCATTACAGACTTAAACCTGAAAACCCCACTGGCTTCTAAATACTGTGCATGACTATACATGGCAAGCACATGGGTGTGTGCTAAGCCTCTGCTTCTTCCCCCAAAAATTCGCTCCCCCTTTCCATCTAATGCAACTGTGAAATCACCAGAGCAAGACGCAATAAATCTCTGCCTATAATTCCTCTATGCACACAGAGTCATGTTTTCACATTAGTCCTAAAACGAAATTTCTTTGCCAATTTGAAAGCACACTTACTGCTCTTTTTTTTTCGGGCCAAGTGAAAATCTCTTTTTACAATTTGAAATCACTTTTACAGACTGACACATTATGAAACCACTATTTTTGATTTATTTAATTGCACATGTACAAACTGTTTTTTTTTCAGACCACCACCATGTGCATTCTCTGTGACTGCCTACACTCCACCAAGGGCAACCAGCCTTAGTGATGCTGAATGTATTTGCATTACAGACTTAAACCTGAAAACCCCACTGGCTTCTAAATACTGTGCATGACTATACATGGCAAGCACATGGGTGTGTGCTAAGCCTCTGCTTCTTCCCCAAAAAATTCGCTCCCCCTTTCCATCTAATGCAACTGTGAAATCACCAGAGCAAGACGCAATAAATCTCTGCCTATAATTCCTCTATGCACACAGAGTCATGTTTTCACATTAGTCCTAAAACGAAATTTCTTTGCCAATTTGAAAGCACACTTACTGCTCTTTTTTTTTAGGGCCAAGTGAAAATCTCTTTTTACAATTTGAAATCACTTTTACAGACTGACACATTATGAAACCACTATTTTTGATTTATTTAATTGCACATGTACAAACTGTTTTTTTTTCAGACCACCACCATGTGCATTCTCTGTGACTGCCTACACTCCACCAAGGGCAACCAGCCTTAGTGATGCTGAATGTATTTGCATTACAGACTTAAACCTGAAAACCCCACTGGCTTCTAAATACTGTGCATGACTATACATGGCAAGCACATGGGTGTGTGCTAAGCCTCTGCTTCTTCCCCAAAAAATTCGCTCCCCCTTTCCATCTAATGCAACTGTGAAATCACCAGAGCAAGACGCAATAAATCTCTGCCTATAATTCCTCTATGCACACAGAGTCATGTTTTCACATTAGTCCTAAAACGAAATTTCTTTGCCAATTTGAAAGCACACTTACTGCTCTTTTTTTTTCGGGCCAAGTGAAAATCTCTTTTTACAATTTGAAATCACTTTTACAGACTGACACATTATGAAACCACTATTTTTGATTTATTTAATTGCACGTGTCCAAGCTGTTTTTTTTTCAGACCACCACCATGTGCATTCTCTGTGACTGCCTACACTCCACCAAGGGCAACCAGCCTTAGTGATGCTGAATGTATTTGCATTACAGACTTAAACCTGAAAACCCCACTGGCTTCTAAATACTGTGCATGACTATACATGGCAAGCACATGGGTGTGTGCTAAGCCTCTGCTTCTTCCCCCAAAAATTCGCTCCCCCTTTCCATCTAATGCAACTGTGAAATCACCAGAGCAAGACGCAATAAATCTCTGCCTATAATTCTTCTATGCACACAGAGTCATGTTTTCACATTAGTCCCAAAACGAAATTTCTTTGCCAATTTGAAAGCACACTTACTGCTCTTTTTTTTTTCGGGGCAAGTGTAAATCACTTTTACACACTGACACATTATGAAACCACCATGTGTAACTACAACAAAAACAATTCCCATTTCTATTATTCATTTCTTAAGTTACCACATACATACCCTCTCAAACTGTAAACTCACCTTTAAAATTAGTTAGTTGTGAAAGAAATGTGACACTCAAACAGCAGATTATCAGAGCCAGGATCTCTGTTGTGTTCACCTCTCTCCTCTCAGCAGAACCAGATAATGGCAAACTTTCCCTCTATTTTTCCACACATATACATGTAAGTTTCAAATCTCAGTGCTTCC
Source organism: Triturus cristatus (assembly GCF_964204655.1). NCBI lineage: Eukaryota > Metazoa > Chordata > Amphibia > Caudata > Salamandridae > Triturus > Triturus cristatus. Next base: position 398,788,733 of record NC_140589.1, read on the forward strand.
CCCTTTTTTTCACATGTAATCACACATTTCTATTGGTTGAAAACGAACCCTTTTCCAAAAGTACCCTTCCCCCAACTTGACTTCTGCCTAGTACCCTTCCCCCAACTTGACTTCTGCCTGCTACCATAGCAACAGCTCATGGAACACTGCTGTGTGCAGTTAGGTCAGAAGTTCGACACACAATGTTTCAATTCCACAGAGCAAGAGTGCTTGACTTTTCAAACCTAACAGCAAATCCATAGTACTGTTCTTTGGTTACACATTTTTTTGTACCAATACAAAACATGCTTCTATTAGTTTTCACATACAGCCTAGTTTTTATTCTAGAATGGTATGAAACAGCCAATCAGTTCTTTTTGTTTTAAAAAAATATGTATGCCTCCATTTCCAAACTGTCTTTCTTTTCATATTGCCATTCTACTGAAAGACACCTCCTGAGTGCATCCAGTTCTCCTTTGAAGATGTTCACAGTGTGGATTGTAGGGCACAGCTATGTCTTCTGGAGTGAAAAGTATGCAGAGAAAACAGATATGGTGAGAGACCTTGCTTTGCCAAATGTAGACATTAAATGGATTGGTCAGAGAGGATTAAAGTGGCACCAATTGATGCCATTGGTGAAATCCTTCATTCAAATCCAACACCCTGACCTCATAATAGTGCACTATGGTGGCAATGACCTAGGCACTTTGACTGGGGTAGGTCTGGAAATGCTTATGAAGGACACCTTTGCACAACTGTTTTCACTTTTCCCTAAAACTGCCTTTGTGTTTTCCAACATATGCCAAAGGCAAAAATGGAACTGGTCCAATCATTTCTGTCCACAGATTGACAAAGCAAGAAAGCACGTCAACAAATCTGTTTCTGCTTTCCTCCGTGACTATGGTATGGGTGCCATTTACCACAACAACTTGCGTTATGACATGCAAGACATTTATAGAGGAGATGGTGTGCACTTCAATGATGAAGGGAACAGAGTCTTCCTCTTGAACCTTAGACTCTGCATCGGTACTTACTTGTAGGTACCACTAAAAAAATGACTTCATAAACACAACAGCTCTTTTTAGAGCTCCCTAATTTCTAAACTCTTAAATCTGCTTTTCATTTATCTATTTTTATTTTTTTACCGTACGCTTACCGTAAGCTTACCGTACGCGTACCCCGTGATTTTTTTTAAAATCAATAAATGTTTTTTTTGTACTTTTCTGTCCTTCTTTGACCCCCTTACAAATGTTAGGGGGTCTGTAACTCTCCTCATTGCCCCCTTTCCTTGTTTTCACTCTTTTTTTTCAGAGTGAAATACACAAAATGGCGGCCGCCGCTTCCTGGTTTCGGCCGATTCGAATGTTTACTAAGATCTAACAGCCAATCAGAATCGCGCTCGCGCACGCCGCCGTACGCTTACCGTAAGCGTACGGTAAGCGTACCGTAAGCGGGCTCAGATATATATATTGATTTAAAGGCTATTTTCTCAGAATCTACTGAACAGATTTACACCAAACCTACAAAAGGCACTTCCTTGACCTAGGGACTACCTCTCTGCCAAATTTTGAGTAATTCTGTTCAGCCGTTCGGGCTGTAGCTCGTTCTAAAGGTCCTATGGAAAAATGCATGGGGAAAACGCGTTTTGGGACCCCCCTTTTATCTCAGCCCCCGCTTGACGGATCCCCCCGAGACTTTCAGGGTAGGAGCGGAGCGTAGCGCCCCACCTATTTTGAGAAATTCGCGAGGATTCGTCGACCGGCGCCAAAGTTATTCAAAATAGAATGTTGAGGTTTTCCTATGGAAACGTGGTCCTAACTATAACTACCTACTGGCGACCGCCAGTAGGTAATATATATATATATATATATATATATATATCTTCCCAAAGTTGCCCCTGCAATAGAGACGCACTCCTCCAGCCGGTGATTTATCACAAACCTTTATTTACAGGAACAGGCATTTTCATTCCAATTATTTCATCCTCCTGCCTGACGCGTTTCAGAGCATTCATGCTCTTTCTTCAGAGGCTTTCTGACTGCACATAATGTCTTAGGCTCCCACAGTTCCCTGCGTTTTCACCTTTTATTGGCCTCCGGTGTGCCTGCTTTGATGCATTTCATACTGATGCACGCCGGAACTTGTGGTTTAGCTCTGATTAAATTGTGACCTCCAGTGGTTTTGTGCAGTTCAAAAACAATTCAAGGATCGATAAAAGCCCTCCAGTTAGCTTCAGAAAGAAAAGTCCTGTGCCATAATTCAGAACCAGCTGCGCCGATCAAGTTTCCCCAAACAATTTAGGAAAATCGGGCCCTTTTCAATTCCGAAGGGTGGTGCGTTTCTCTCACAGCTGGGCTTGCTGTGTATTAAATCTTCCCAAAGTTGCCCCTGCAATAGAGACGCCCTCCTCCAGCCGGTGATTTATCACAAACCTTTATTTACAGGAACAGGCATTTTCATTCCAATTATTTCATCCTCCTGCCTGACGCGTTTCAGAGCATTCATGCTCTTTCTTCAGAGGCTTTCTGACTGCACATAATGTCTTAGGCTCCCACAGTTCCCTGCGTTTTCACCTTTTATTGGCCTCCGGTGTGCCTGCTTTGATGCATTTCATACTGATGCACGCCGGAACTTGTGGTTTAGCTCTGATTAAATTGTGACCTCCAGTGGTTTTGTGCAGTTCAAAAACAATTCAAGGATCGATAAAAGCCCTCCAGTTAGCTTCAGAAAGAAAAGTTCTGTGCCATAATTCAGAACCTTCAAGGGATTTATTCAATGAGAGTAAAAAACTTTTTGATATTAATCAGAGGTAGGTTAGTGATATCCCTACAATCTTAGTCGCGGTTATTTATATAATTTTAGATCAACTTAATTGCTCAAAAATGTTCATTAGAGAAGTGAAGGCATATCAATGCAAATTATTCTTAACTATGGTACGGAGGAGAGAAAAAATAAACAAAACAATCAGAGAAAAGGTGTGTATTAAAAATTCAATTTTATAATCAAAGTTCAAAAGGGTACTTTACATAGCAGCAATTGATCATGAAGTGAAAGAAAATAATTGAATCATTCAAGTCTTCACATTGATAATTGGTCAAACACTTTTTCACAAAATCATAGACAGTTGATTCATAGGAAAACAGTGTGAAGTCGACGTTTCGGTCTTTACAGTTTCTTTTATAAGACCATCCTCAGGACTAAATGATTTAAAATGATGACCCCTGGTAACAAAACAATAATGAAATAAAGTCACAAACAGTGCAACATCTAAATAAAAAATTAAAAAATTAACACCTTAAACAACAATACTCTTCCTCCAAAAAGTATGTGTCTATAAATCGTCATTTCTTATATCATTCCTGTACATTTGATATGTCAAACGGAGAATTGGTTAAACACGCTGTATAAATAACCAGTCAATGTTATCAAAAGTTAAATTATATTGAACAGTTGTGCATTGGTTAACCATTCATTTATAAACGAAAGATTGTGTTCAATCGTAGGGAATTTCGTTTTTCAAGATAATCAAATCGTTGAACATATAGCATGATTTTGATGTCCTATATTCGGTCTAACATTGATTATTGGAAAGACTATATTAAAGAGTATCGGTTCTTGTTACTCTTATCAGTACATTCTCTGTATTTCTGTTGTCTTTTGAACTTGTCACGAGTTATTAGGGTATATACAATCTAACAATTAGGCAGAATAATAACACCTAAAGTGATCAGATTTATTAGTATCTAGATGGTGTTTATCAGTCAATCAATGTGGCATTGGTCAAAAGTAAGATATTTAAACATCAATGATTCTGTTGCTTGATAAGGCATAAGGATACTAAGAACGTTGTCAAAAAGTTCAATTGCTGTTGTAGAAATCACGCTGAGCATTTATTTGTTATCGGGTATATTTACTTAACCATTATTGAAAGCAGAATATCCTTAATCTCAATGATATGAGGATAGGACATACCTTGCGTGGCGTATTAATTCCTTTAGCCAGTGGGAATAATCAAAGAGCCGTGTAGGCGAGTGTTTTCGTTAGTTCTCCAATGAGGAGTCAAGCGTTTCTCAGGTGAGTAACGTGGTGCGAAATATCAAATGAATCTGGGAAATAATTGGTAGACTGGAGTAAATTTATTATTAAACGTTGGTATATTTATCAAGAAAATTTAAAAGGGCGGTGTGGACATACCTTATTTATGGAAAATTCAATCGTCTCAGTTTCTGTAATGGTTTGGACGCTCTCAATTTAATCTAGAATATAAACATTCAAGCGGCAGTTGTAAATACTCACTGCCTTAAGGACATATCATTTAGAGAAATTCAGAGGGCGTTATAAACATACCTGGCGTTTAGAAGGGAAAGTGAATCGTCTCAGTTTCTGTAATGATTTGGACGCTCTCAATTTAATCTAGAATATAAACATTCAAGAGGCAGTTGTAAATGCACACTGCCTTAAGGACATATCGTTTAGAGAAATTCAGAGGGCGCTATGAACATACCTGGCGTTTAGAAGGGAAAGCGAAGCACGTCAAGTCGTGTACGCAGCGAGCGAAGCTAGGCGTTTGGATGCTCGCGGTATTTAAAGTAATGAGCTAGGAGATAGAAAGCGGACTGAGAAGTCTGTGGCTTATTTGTTGGGCGCCATCTTTAAATGGGGAGATTGTTATGAACATCATAAGACATTACTTATTGGGGATGGCGAAATGAAGGATGTAAGAGTGTTAAGCATCCATCTCTGTAGGTAGTAGTGATATCGGTTTAGGTGGCACATATTAAATGATTAGCATTTTTTAGCATTTTTTATACAACAAATGGAATTATTATTAAATGAATCAACCACAGCTAACGGTGTCTAATTATTAGCCTACTTTGTCAGAAATAATAATGTTGGCTTTAATGGCATATTGTGCAAAAGTCGCGTTTGTTGTACAAAACATTAGATTGTTATCAGATTAGTTAATCATAACTAGTGGTGAAAGGTTGTAGGATCGTTAATTGCAAATACACTCTCAAAGTATTATCTACCTGTAATCCGTCATGTTTCAAAAATGTGTATACACATTGAGTCAGTTGTCAAAACATTTCTTGTTACAATGGAATAAAATACCAACTCAACTTAAATCACAATAACCTACCTATACAAATCTAGATTGTATAACAGTGTTAAAGCTAGTGCAGCAATATACAATTGGCATTCATTGAAATTCTTGCAGAACATCGATAATATAAGTGAAGGTCGTTAAGAAATTAGGCTAAACAGGCTAGAGTATGCCATTCGGTTGCCGAATTTAAACCATGACTGACAACGTCAGTTAGACAGATTAGTTTCAGAGCATTCATGCTCTTTCTTCAGAGGCTTTCTGACTGCACATAATGTCTTAGGCTCCCACAGTTCCCTGCGTTTTCACCTTTTATTGGCCTCCGGTGTGCCTGCAGGAGGATGAAATAATCGGAATTGAAAAGGGCCCGATTTTCCTGAATTGTTTGGGGATACTTGATCGGCGCAGCTGGTTCTGAATTATGGCACAGGACTTTTCTTTCTGAAGCTAACTGGAGGGCTTTTATCGATCCTTGAATTGTTTTTGAACTGCACAAAACCACTGGAGGTCACAATTTAATCAGAGCTAAACCACAAGTTCCGGCGTGCATCAGTATGAAATGCATCAAAGCAGGCACACCGGAGGCCAATAAAAGGTGAAAACGCAGGGAACTGTGGGAGCCTAAGACATTATGTGCAGTCAGAAAGCCTCTGAAGAAAGAGCATGAATGCTCTGAAACGCGTCAGGCAGGAGGATGAAATAATTGGAATGAAAATGCCTGTTCCTGTAAATAAAGGTTTGTGATAAATCACCGGCTGGAGGAGGGCGTCTCTATTGCAGGGGCAACTTTGGGAAGATTTAATACACGGCAAGCCCAGCCGTGAGAGAAACGCACCACCCTTCGGAATTGAAAAGGGCCCGATTTTCCTGAATTGTTTGGGGAAACTTGATCGGCGCAGCTGGTTCTGAATTATGGCACAGGACTTTTCTTTCTGAAGCTAACTGGAGGGCTTTTATCGATCCTTGAATTGTTTTTGAACTGCACAAAAGCAAAACCACTGGAGGTCACAATTTAATCAGAGCTAAACCACAAGTTCCGGCGTGCATCAGTATGAAATGCATCAAAGCAGGCACACCGGAGGCCAATAAAAGGTGAAAACGCAGGGAACTGTGGGAGCCTAAGACATTATGTGCAGTCAGAAAGCCTCTGAAGAAAGAGCATGAATGCTCTGAAACGCGTCAGGCAGGAGGATGAAAATATTGGAATGAAAATGCCTGTTCCTGTAAATAAAGGTTTGTGATAAATCACCGGCTGGAGGAGTGCGTCTCTATTGCAGGGGCAACTTTGGGAAGATATATATATATATATATATTCAATGAAAAAACCAAAGGTTTCACACATGTTATAGTTAGCTGGACATTTCACTCGTAAAAAACCATTGAAATTCCCCCGTTATAGTTAGTTCAGCTAACTATAACTCGCGCGCCCGCAATGCACTACTGATGACGTCACATATTACATCACTCATGACATGGTCAGTGACATCACTCATGACATCACTGATGACATCTCAAATGACATCACTGATGACATCATCCAGTGAATGTGTGTTTTTCTGAAAATTAAATATGTTTAATATATGTATATCTCAAGGTCGATGGAAGAATAAATGAGTATATAAGTGTCTAAATGGATGATTTGTTTTTGAAAAATTGATTGTATTACTGACTGATTAAGTGTATCTTTATGAATACATGGCTAAGTGAGTAATGTTTAAATGTGTAAATACCTGTATCAGTCTCTCACTTTGTATATAAGTGGCTGCATGGGTTGGTGAGTAGCTACATGAGTGTCTATATAGGTTATTAGTTGGTTTTTTGAGTATCAGTATGAGTGTCTGAGTGTCTTCATGGTTCGGTGGGGGTTATTACGTAGTGCATAGGTGCATGAATGAGTGACTCACTGTTTGTATGTGTTGAAGACAGCATGTGTGCAGGACCGTATGGGTGGATGAGTGTGTGTATGGGTGTGTTAGTGAGTGAATGACTGTCTCAATAGTGTCTTTATGAGTAACTACATATGTTTTAAACTAGTATATGTGAGTATTGGTGTTTATAAGTGAGTATATGTGAGAGTGAGAGATTGGTAGACTTCCTGTATGAATAAGTATGTGTTTCTATAAGTGATTGTTTAAAAGACTAAGTATGTGTAAGTTTCTGTAAAAGTAAGTGTGGTGGTGTATGTATAACTGTATATGCAAGTAAATGGATGTTTGATTCTTTATTAGCATGAGTGACTATGTGTGAGTAACTCTATGAATGAGTGGCATTGTGTTACAGGATGTTTAGGTGTATGAGTACATATGATGTGTGAGTACATGTATGAGTGACTGTATAGGATTGTTGGCGGATGAGTGGATGTGTATGTGGATCTTAGAATTACTGAATAGGTTGTTGTAACTGTTATTGGTATGTCCATTTTTTTGAAAATTTCAGTCTCTATTTTTAAATGTGTGTATCAAAGGTTATATTAGGGTGAGAGGAGGTCTACCACTCTGTCACAAGGATAATGTCATCAGTGATGTCATTTGAGATGTCATCAGTGATGTCATGAGTGATGTCACTGACCATGTCATGAGTGATGTAATATGTGACGTCATCAGTAGTGCATTGCGGGCGCGCGAGTTATAGTTAGCTGAACTAACTATAACGGGGGAATTTCAATGGTTTTTTATGAGTGAAATGTCCAGCTAACTATAACATGTGTGAAACCTTTGGTTTTTTCATTGAATTTCTAAGGTTTTTTAAATGCTAATTTCTAACTATAACGTGTGTGAAACCCATGGTTTTTTCAGTGAATTTGCAAGGTTTTTTAAATGCTAATTCCTAACTATAACGTGAGTGAAACCCAAGGTTTTTTCAGTGAATTTGCAAGGTTTTTTAAATGCTAATTTTTTTTTTTTCACATATTTTTATTTTAATTGTCTATCCTTTTTTAAAGACTATGGTTAAATTTTAAAAATTCTACAATATGTTTTTATTTTACAATTTTTTTAAAATAAACAGGTAAAATTTATTAGCAATACATTTTTTTTTTCTTTTTTTTTTTTTACCGTGCGCGTACGGTAAGCGCACGTCTTGCTGTAATTACGTTAGATTTCTACGCTGTTTGCGTTCATTTACGCAATTTGCGTAGATGCACGTCACGCGCGCATAGCGCGTAAAGCGTACGCTGCACGCGCACGTTACGCGGAAGTGAAGGGGCGTGCCTGTTTTGCGCATGCGCGCAGACGCGTGTCTTTTTTACGCGCATGCGTACTTTTGCCGTAAGCGCACCGTAAGCATACCGTAAGCGTACGGTAGGTCATGTGATCATGAAACACAACTTTTGATTGGTTGAAACTACTTTCAGTTCTAGAACTCTCCTACACCACACCCATTCCCCTCATTTCTGCTTGTGATCCCTTAGGAGAAGGAGCTGGGTTGTCTTTGTGATACGATGGCAGAACAGCAGAGCTCTTCTGAGAGTGAGGCTAGCAGAACTACCTTGAGGCAGAGAGCGAGGAAACAAAAGACCTCTTACATATGGGAGTATTTTACTTTTCCAGAAGGCCAGCAAAAGGTAAATGCACCCTTAGTGACTTGTAAGCTGTGTAAGCGTGTACTTTCAAGAGGGAATCCCGACAGGAAGTATTCCTTTGGGAATCACACCATGATGAGACACCTTAAGGATGTACACAGAAGGACACATGCTCGACTTACTGAAGGTAACCCTTCAGTAAATCAACCAAGCACATCCACAGCAGCTCAGCCTGGACCATCATCTGCAGTGCTGAGTCCTTCTTCTGCAGGTCAGGTGAGCCCTTCATCTGTTGTGGGAGCATCTCCTTTTTCTGGTCCTCTGGAAATTAACCCTCGGTTTGCGAGTGTTGAAGTACGGTGCGCCACTTGTCATGATCTAATTAGTTATAGGGAGACCAGTATTTCCCTAGTGAACAATAAAATAGATCAGCACACTTGTCGTACCATCTAATATTCCCAATCTTTCTTTCCTCTGTCCCTGCATGAACACAACGGCTCTTTTAAGAGCCAACCTTACCTTTCATCTTTTTTTTATATATGTTTTTAAAAACTTTTTTTTTTTTTACCGTACACTAAAAATCAATTATCACATTACAAGGTCCTTGAGAGACTACAATTAAAAACTGAAAATGTGATTGTAGAGAAGTGGAAAAATGGGACCATGATATTATTGACTTACCATACCCACTCAAAAAAATATTTAGTCATTTAAATTTTTTTTTAATTGCTTTAAAAATGGTTCTAGTTTTCGAAAATTTTCTATCTCAATCTGAAAAAAAAGAAAAAAGTATTAATATTTAATAAAACATTTTATAATACAGTACACATATTTACATATTTTTCAAAAAATATGTTTGCCTTTTTTTTGCTGTTTTCAGAATATATTGCATTTCACTATAAATTGTGAAAGCAATTGCATTCATCATTTAACAGCGGGCAAAAAAAAAATTAACAATCTCAAAGATTGTTTTAAAAAAGCCCACAATCTCTTTTTGCATAAACATAACTTTATAGAAATGCATAATATTCTTAAAAAATATCATCTAATATCAATACTTTTTTCTTTAAAATACCGTCTGATATTTTTGTTTCATAAGTGTAATCACAATAATATATCTCAAATAACTCCACAATACATCTGGTTCCATTTCCTTTAGGCCAAATAGTAATTTTAAAATTCTTTTTTGGTTAAATTTCCAATGGTAATCCAATAAAAATCTAAAGTTTAAATTGTACAGATCTCACCGATTCTCTGTAACATTTTGGTTTCCGAAAGATTTATTAATAATTAAATAAGTCCACAATAGAATTGTTTACCTTTCCGCATGGCCAAATAGTAATTTTAAAAATCTTTTTTGAATAAATTTCCAATGGCAATCCAATAACATTCCAAAATTTAAATTGTGCAGATGTTACCGATTTTTTCTAAATTTTTGGTTTTCCAAAGTTTCATTAAAAAATGGAAAAATTCCACATTACAATTGGTTACCTTTCCATTAGGCCAAATGATAATTTGTTAAATCTTTTTATTTGTAAATTCCAAATGGTAATCCAATAAAATGGTAAAATTGTTTTGTCCAGATGTTGCCAAATCTCTCTAAAATTTAGGTTTCAGGAAGATTAGATAGGAATTTGCTAAATCAAAAGGCAAACGTTGCTTAAAAATCAATTGGGAATCATTACACAGTGTCCAGCCTTTTTCACATTTAAGATAAACTGTGTAATGACCAGAAGTTACAGTAGGTCCATCATAGAAAATTATTGCAACTGTTACAAAAGTTTTTCCTGAAATTGATAATTGCTGTCCTGTCAAACTTCTTTATTAAAGTATCCAATTTTGAACCATCAGCTCTACATCGTTGCATCATTAAAATTACATACTGTCCGTATTCCTTTAAAATTAACGTTGAAAACATGTCAGATTTACACTCACCGCATGGCATGCTATGATTAGCATCTTTAACTAATTTAGCAAAAGTCACTGTTTTACTCTCTGGCAATGTTAAATAAATAAACCTTTCATTATCAACATTAGAGCCACATATATTATAACAGTTTTCACAACTATGTTCCCATTTATAAGAGAGACCAAATACATTTTCAATGGGAACCCCTTCTTCTTCCAGTACCTGAAGAAAATACATCAAGAATTCCTGTGCGTCTTGCTGTACATTTTGAGAAAACTGTGTTCGTCCTGAACATACATCTAAAACTTTTCTAATTTCAGTAGCACTTTCTATTTGAGTTTTATCATTACTCAGCTTTTCAAAAAGGAGACTCAGCACAGAACAGAATTTTTTTCCCTGATTTACTATTATCTGGTCTTGCAAACTTTCCAGATAAAATGCAACATTCAGCACTACATTAGCGTAGCAGTTGACACCAGAGCTATTTTCAAAATGACATCCTACAACCTGTTCTTCATTTTCCTTATTCTTTTTGCTTGCAATTACATCACTCCTCTTTTTTTTCCTCCTCTCTACATCTTCATTACAGATATTCTCATTTCTCCTTTTACGAGAAACTACACGTTTCTCCAACACAGGATACTGACCTAAATGAGGAGCATAGCTTCTTCTTAATCTATTATACTCCTTTACACAATTTGTATCAGCACTAACTTTTGAATCATCAAAGTCTATCATGAATAAACCTGATAATGTTTTCACTCGTGACAAAGCAACATATGCCATACCTTCTTTGAACACAGTTGAACCAATGTTCACAAATGCACAATCTGCAGTCAATCCTTGAGACTTGTGAATAGTTACAGCATATGCTAGCGAAAACGGAAACTGCTTCCTACGTACATATAAGTCTTTCACAAGCATGAAACGAACTGAACAACGACAAATGTCTTTAACTTCTTCTATCTGATCAAATTTTATTTCTAAACATTCAATTCCATCTTTTTTCTGATAATTAATAAAACCCACAACTCTTCCCATAGCTCCATTAACTAAACCTTTTTCAACATCCAAATTTCTCCTTAAAAATACTCTACAGTTCATGCAAACATATAGATTTTTTTCTAATCCAGCTGTTTTGGAAATGTTCTTCTCTAGTGAATCCAATTTATTTTTCAGTGTGCCTGTTAATGTGACAGTAATTCTTCCATCCTCAATTTTGTCCACTGCTTCCAATTTCCTGATATCTTCCTTTTCCAATTTCAAAAGCTCCTCATTGAATATTGAGCATTCACGTAGAGTTGGCATTAAGCAGATGACACTTTTCTTTTCTGCAATGTTCTTGTATATCTTCTCTGCAACTATTTCTTCCTTTGGAAATAAATTATGTAGCAGCCGACTCTGTAATGCTTTTTTGCCAGCTTCAGTGAGTAGTCCAATTCTGATATCTTTCAGAATACTTCCATATTCTTCATCGTTTGCTTGCCTCATATTAGTAGTAAGTTCCTTGTACTCAAAGAAGGACCAAATATTTGTATTACCGATGCTTCCCAATGACTTCTTCGTGTCTTCATGTGTCACAGTATTAAACACTGGTTGTCCTTTAACTGGAGTAAGTTGCAAAAGATCTCCAAAAACTATGACGTGTTTTCCTCCAAATAACACGTCATAGTCTGTCTTCAGAATTTGCTGCATTCTTAAATGCACAAAGGCAAGCATTAAGTTTGATACCATGCTCACCTCATCAATAATGAGAACTTGCATCTTCTTCAATACTCTTGAAACTTCCAAGCATGCTTCTCCAGTTAGCTTGTTGTATTGTATTTTGTTCTCATGCTCCACTGGTAACATTAGCAAACGATGTAAAGTGATTCCTTTTATGTTATATGCTGCTAACCCAGTTGGAGCAGTAACCACACAAGACAAAGTAGAATCCGTTTTTTGCTGTAGGTAGCTTCTGATGACTTTTATTAGGAAACTTTTTCCAGTTCCAGCTTGTCCGCTTACATACATCCTGATTGGATGAAATGATGTGCATGAGCACTCTTTTTTTTCATGTAGAAATCCATGATCAATTTTGTTTCTGATCTCTTCATAAATTTGTTGCTGCTCTTCGTTCAGTTGTCTTTCCAAATTTTGTAAGTCTATAAATTCTTCTTGAGCTTGATTCATAGCCGTTTCTACTTCATTCATGGCTATTGATGCTTCATTTTCAACGATTGGTTGTCCTAGGGGATCTTGACTGAGTGTTCCTGAACTTTGGCTGTCCTGAGAACTGTCTCTAGCTATTTCTGCTGCAATTGTAGTTTCCTGTTCAATTTCTTCATTTAACATTTGCAGATAACTTGAGAATGTACTGCATGTATGCTGTCTTTGCAAGCATTAAAAGAATCTTCATAGCTTTGAAATTCTCCCAGTAGTTCATCCTCTGTACGCCATGGTTTAAACAGCTGTAAAAGAGCCAAGTAGTAAAATTCCTTTTTGTCAGTAGTGTCGCAACTCAGCTTCCTGTGATTTATCAAACTTCCTTTTGTTTGCTTCACCAAACATCCTTCTTCACCAATGACTTTATATTTTCCATTGTTGATGTCTTCTGTGGCTTTCCGTGAATAAATGTAGTTCTGCAGCACTTCATAGAGACACATGTTCTCCAGATGATGACTTCTCTTGGGATAATATGTGTCCAACATGTTTGATTTCAAAATATCTGTACTTTCTGGGTCATTCTCGGCCAAATATTCAATTTCTCCAACAGATTTCAGTACCCGATTTCTCATTGCTGCAAGGCCTAAACTTGCCCAAATTATTCTTCTTGATTTCGAGTAGAGACTTGCAGAAGATAACCTATCTGAACATTCGTAGGATCCAATTTCTCGATGCGATAACATCTTTAAACTGAAACTGTACAGCTTCTTACTGACAGTTTTCTCGTGAGAAATCTCTTCCCACATTTCTTTCAATTCAGTCTTTTCTGATTTAGTAATGTAAGACGTTACATATCGAGCAACAGCAATGGAATTGTCAGCTACATACTGTATATCCATGTTAGCGTTCCACATGGATAAAATCACTGGGTTGTAGTCATTTATATTTTTTGATTCTTCTTTTCTTTTAAGGTTGTAGGTATTCTTAGGTGATTTTCTTGTGATAGTATGTCTCACAGATGACATAAAACTGTTAACTCTTCCATTTGAAAGAACAGGTCTAGGAAATCCAAATCGACATTTAGTGTAGTATTTATCTTTGCTCTTGTATTTCCGTCGACAGTATTTTCCACACCGATGACTTTGGAAACGTAAAACTTGCTCCTTTAACTTTTTCTCTTCTGTGCTTTTTGGTATAGCACATGTTGCATATTCTTCAATGTAAGATAACACTGCTTCATCAGTATCTGTTCCAAACTTTGGGGCATCCTTGATCCACAACAGCATATGAATATGAGGAGCACCTCTTGCCTGGTACTCTTTTCTCCAAAAGAAATCCACTACTTCTCCTAGAGGTGGATTTTTTTTATTGCAGATGAAGGACATCATAGCCTCAAATCTATGATTGAAATATCTGCAAACATTAACCGGATCCAATGAGCACAGTTCTCCTGCTGTCTTGTATTCGATGTTTTTAATGTTTGAATTTGCCTCTCGTAGAAAATCCAGTAAATCATCCCAAGCGTACTCGGCACAGCTTAGGGTAACGAACCATGTTGGTGTTCCTAAATTCCGTAACATGCATTTTAATTCACCATGGCGTCGGTACCAATATTCATTTGTCCCACGCTGACAAGCCATCAGATTGATCAGTTGTGTTTCCAAATGATCATCTCGGTGCTGCACTTTCTCCATAAAATCCTTAGCAGACACATTTTGTAAATGTACTCCACTTTTTAAAATGTGATTTACTGCATAAGACAGTGCAGACAAGTCGCTTTCAAATAAAAGATGGAACAAATAAGGAATACTTTGTCGAAATCTGGGATCTTCGGCATATAGTCTTGTAGTCCGATACTCAGAAGCTGGAATCTGTTCCGGACGTTCATCGTATCGTCCTCCTTTTCCTGTAGGAAGCAGCTGGGGAAAACATCGAGCTTCCAAGCTCTCCTCCCATACACTCACGGGAGTTCCTTTTGCTTTCTTCATCTGAAACAGATCAATATTGTCTCCCATAACTTCTTTTGAATGAAGAGGATGTATGCTAAAATGATCATAAATTTCTTCTTCCTTTGACTTGTCCACTTTTTCAATTTGTCCAGTTGGTGTTTCTGTGTCTTCTTGTAAATCTTCTTCTTCTTCTTCTTCTTCTTCTATATAAATTGATTCATACCATTTGTTATTCCTTTTCAAATACAAATTTGCTCTTTGTACTTTCCGTACATCTACCAGCTCCTGCCAAATCTTCTTATTCTTTGTAGGTACACCATTAACCAGAATAATTAATGGTTCAGTTTCCAAAGTATCCGCACCAATAGTTTCCATATTTTTTTTCAAATCCAAGGGCAAATACACCACTCTACCTTTTAAACCTCTCAGTAAATCTGAAGGAGGTAATTTACCAGTTTTGGGCTCCATACGTACTATGGTCTGGAACGGATGAACACATTGAATGAGTATAGACTCATATGTATTTAATTCAGAAAGTTCAGCAGGAATAGCATCCAATTCTAAATTATTATGTACAGCTCTGGTCGGCATTCTATTTTCCTCTAACTTGTTGTAACAGTATTTACAAATACGCTGATCTTCACCCAATTCAAAACAATTTTCAAGAAATATATATGTGGCAAAATCCTTCCACTTATAATTATCTTCATTTTCACTCTTTCTGTAGAGATCAACATTCCTAGTTTGTTTTCTATAATGAGTTCTGCGGCAACAAATACAAGTAATATTTGGTCTTTCATTAGAGATTATTGCAAATTTTGTTATGTGATCATTAAATGTCTTACTTACAGAGGGTTCTACATTCACTTCCACTTCTTCCTCATTTACTGTGTCCTTCTCTGCACTGTTTTGTTCAGGACCAAAGTAACAAAACTGAATTTCATCAACAACCTTCTCTACATCTGATACCGTTCCACGGAACAGAGCCCTATTCAATTCATCTAACTTTATTGCTGGACTTTTAGCAAAATACAACCGTGTCACAAACTTTCTCATTTCAGTATGATGAACAGCCAGCATCCTAAAATGATGGAAAACACTATTACACACTTTTCTAGATCGACAAGCCAGAGAATGACCCTGCAAACCAGTATTCTCTCTCACTCTGCATGGATCCAGACTTTGAAGCACCTTAATCTTCTGTTTTACACTTTTTTTTACTATATTCTCTTAGAAACTCACGAAATTTATCAATAGATTCCTGACGCACAGTGCAAATACTACTACAATTCCAAGTGTACACTGGGGCTTTAGGACGTCTCCCCATAGCCTCATCCGCCATCACTTGTACCTCATCTCTTGGAACCATTATCTCCTTCTCCATTATGCAACCATTTTTCACTTCATAAGCACGACCTCTGGTGTCAACTGCATGCAGCAAACTATTACTTTGAAAATAACTCTCTTCATTAAAAAAAGGTTCACTACTTGAACTATGCATCCATTTTCCTAAAAACACTTTAGAAAAGTTTGTTCTGTTCACTACTCTTTTCCTTTTGCTATGTGATTTCAGTACATTAACCATTTTGTCTAATGTACGCATCCTATTCAAAATTAAAATGAATAGTTTCCTTTTTAATTCTAATGCCTTTGCTGCAATGGCTTCAATTTCTTTTTTTCTCTTATAAAACTTAGCCTTTTGCTTATATTTCTTCACATCCTTTATCAAATTGGACATAACTCTTCTCTGAAACATTTTTCTACGTATCTCTTTAAACGCTGTTTTTCTGTTTAAGTTAATCTTTTTAGTTGCAGAAGGTATATTTGCATTAACTAAATGCTCAATTGTTTCCTCTCCTTTCCTATTGAAAACATTTTTTCCAGTACAGACATTTTGTACATTTTTCCTTTTTTTGAATATGTTCTTAGAACATTTTTTGTCTGCTTACCAGAAGATTTTTTCTTTTTCCCAACATGAGCATCTTCAACTAACTTAGGTCCTCCAGTTGTCTTCAAATATAGGTTTTTTTTGTGGTCTTTTTTTACTCTGGATTTTGTAGGCATCTTAAATTTTGTTCACTGCTCTTCAGCAATACCTGAAAAAAACTAAAAAAAAATTCCTTTATTTTATTTAAATATATTACTACATTTGTTTTCACATTAGGCCCTTAAACAAAATTTCTTTGCCAATTTGAAAGCAAACTTACTACTCTTTTTTTTGGCAAGTGATAATCACTTTTACAGACTGACACATTATGAATCCACTTTTCAGATTTTTTAAAAAGCACATGTCCAAACTGCTTTTTCAGACCAGCACCATTTGTAACCTGGGTGACTGCCTACACTCCAGCAAGGGCAACCAGCCTTAGTGATGCTGAATGTATTTGCATTACTGACTGAAACCTCAAACCCCACTCGCTTGTGAATACTGTGCATGATTCCACATGGTAAGCAGCTGGGTGTGTGCTAAGAGTCTGCTTCTGCACCAAAAAATGGCTCCCCCTTTCCTTCTAATGCAACTGTGAAATCACCAGAGCAATACGCAATAAATCTCTGTCTATAATTCCTCTTTGCACACAGAGTCATGTTTTCACATTAGTCACAAAACGAAATTTCTTTGCCAATTTGAAAGCACACTTACTACTCTTTTTTTTGGCAAGTGATAAACACTTTTACAGTCTGACACATTATGAATCCACTTTTCAGATTTTTTAAAAAGCACATGTCCAAACTGCTTTTTCAGACCAGCACCATTTGTAACCTGGGTGACTGCCTACACTCCAGCAAGGGCAACCAGCCTTAGTGATGCTGAATGTATTTGCATTACTGACTGAAACCTCAAACCCCACTCGCTTGTGAATACTGTGCATGATTCCACATGGTAAGCAGCTGGGTGTGTGCTAAGAGTCTGCTTCTGCACCAAAAAATGGCTCCCCATTTCCATCTAATGCAACTGTGAAATCACCAGAGCAATACGCAATAAATCTCTGCCTGTAATTCCTATTTGCACACAGAGTCATGTTTTCACATTAGTCACAAAACGAAATTTCTTTGCCAATTTGAAAGCACACTTACTACTCTTTTTTTTGGCAAGTGATAATCACTTTTACAGACTGACACATTATGAATCCACTTTTCAGATTTTTTAAAAAGCACATGTCCAAACTGCTTTTTCAGACCAGCACCATTTGTAACCTGGGTGACTGCCTACACTCCAGCAAGGGCAACCAGCCTTAGTGATGCTGAATGTATTTGCATTACTGACTGAAACCTCAAACCCCACTCGCTTGTGAATACTGTGCATGATTCCACATGATAAGCAGCTGGGTGTGTACTAAGAGTCTGCTTCTGCACCAAAAAATGGCTCCCCCTTTCCATCTAATGCAACTGTGAAATCACCAGAGCAATACGCAATAAATCTCTGCCTGTAATTCCTTTTTGCACACAGAGTCATGTTTTCACATTAGTCACAAAACGAAATTTCTTTGCCAATTTGAAAGCACACTTACTACTCTTTTTTTTGGCAAGTGATAAACACTTTTACAGTCTGACACATTATGAATCCACTTTTCAGATTCTTAAAAAAGCACATGTCCAAACTGCTTTTTCAGACCAGCACCATTTGTAACCTGGGTGACTGCCTATACTCCAGCAAGGGCAACCAGCCTTAGTGATGCTGAATGTATTTGCATTACTGACTGAAACCTCAAACCCCACTCGCTTGTAAATACTGTGCATGATTCCACATGGTAAGCAGCTGGGTGTGTGCTAAGAGTCTGCTTCTGCACCAAAAAATGGCTCCCCCTTTCCATCTAATGCAACTGTGAAATCACCAGAGCAATACGCAATAAATCTCTGCCTGTAATTCCTATTTGCACACAGAGTCATGTTTTCACATTAGGCCCTTAAACGAAATTTCTTTGCCAATTTGAAAGCACACTTACTACTCTTTTTTTTGGCAAGTGATAATCACTTTTACAGACTGACACATTATGAATCCACTTTTCAGATTTTTTAAAAAGCACATGTCCAAACTGCTTTTTCAGACCAGCACCATTTGTAACCTGGGTGACTGCCTACACTCCAGCAAGGGCAACCAGCCTTAGTGATGCTGAATGTATTTGCATTACTGACTGAAACCTCAAACCCCACTCGCTTGTGAATACTGTGCATGATTCCACATGGTAAGCAGCTGGGTGTGTGCTAAGAGTCTGCTTCTGCACCAAAAAATGGCTCCCCCTTTCCTTCTAATGCAACTGTGAAATCACCAGAGCAATACGCAATAAATCTCTGCCTGTAATTCCTATTTGCACACAGAGTCATGTTTTCACATTAGGCCCTTAAACGAAATTTCTTTGCCAATTTGAAAGCACACTTACTACTCTTTTTTTGGCAAGTGATATTCACTTTTACAGACTGACACATTATGAATCCACTTTTCAGATTTTTTAAAAAGCACATGTCCAAACTGCTTTTTCAGACCAGCACCATTTGTAACCTGGGTGACTGCCTACACTCCAGCAAGGGCAACCAGCCTTAGTGATGCTGAATGTATTTGCATTACTGACTGAAACCTCAAACCCCACTCGCTTGTGAATACTGTGCATGATTCCACATGGTAAGCAGCTGGGTGTGTGCTAAGAGTCTGCTTCTGCACCAAAAAATGGCTCCCCCTTTCCTTCTAATGCAACTGTGAAATCACCAGAGCAATACGCAATAAATCTCTGCCTGTAATTCCTCTTTGCACACAGAGTCATGTTTTCATATTAGTCAAAAAACAAAATTTCTTTGCCAATTTCAAAGCACACTTACTACTCTTTTTTTTGGCAAGTGATAAGTACTTTTACAGTCTGACACATTATGAATCCACTTTTCAGATTCTTAAAAAAGCACATGTCCAAACAGCATTTTCAGACCAGCAACATGTGTAACCTGGGTGACTGAGTACACTCCAGCAAGGGCAACCAGCCTTACTGATGCTCAATGTATTTGCATTACTGACTGCAACCTCAAACCCCACTCGGTTGTGAATACTATGCATGATTCCACATGGTAAGCAGCTGGGTATGTGCTAAGAGTCTGCTTCTGCACCAAAAAATGGCTCCCCCTTTTCATCTAATGCAACTGTGAAATCACCAGAGCAATACGCAATAAATCTCTGTCTATAATTCCTCTTTGCACACAGAGTCATGTTTTCACATAAGTCACAAAACGAAATTTCTTTGCCAATTTGAAAGCACACATACTACTCTTTTTTTTGGCAAGTGATAAACACTTTTACAGACTGACACATTATGAATCCACTTTTCAGATTCATAAAAAAGCACATGTCCAAACTGCTTTTTCAGACCAGCACCATTTGTAACCTGGGTGACTGCTTACACTCCAGCAAGGGCAACCAGCCTTAGTGATGCTGAATGTATTTGCATTACTGACTGAAACCTCAAACCCCACTCGCTTGTGAATACTGTGCATGATTCCACATGGTAAGCAGCTGGGTGTGTACTAAGAGTCTACTTCTGCACCAAAAAATGGCTCCCCCTTTCCATCTAATGCAACTGTGAAATCACCAGAGCAATACGCAAGAAATCTCTGCCTGTAATTCCTTTTTGCACACAGAGTCATGTTTTCATATTAGTCACAAAACGAAATTTCTTTGCCAATTTGAAAGCACACTTACTACTCTTTTTTTTGGAAAGTGATAATCACTTTTACAGACTGACACATTATGAATCCACTTTTCAGATTCTTAAAAAAGCACATGTCCAAACTGCTTTTTCAGACCAGCACCATTTGTAACCTGGGTGACTGCCTACACTCCAGCAAGGGCAACCAGCCTTAGTGATGCTGAATGTATTTGCATTACTGACTGAAACCTCAAACCCCACTCGCTTGTAAATACTGTGCATGATTCCACATGGTAAGCAGCTGGGTGTGTGCTAAGAGTCTGCTTCTGCACCAAAAAATGGCTCCCCCTTTCCTTCTAATGCAATTGTGAAATCACCAGAACAATACGCAATAAATCTCTGCCTGTAATTCCTATTTGCACACAGAGTCATGTTTTCACATTAGTCACAAAACGAAATTTCTTTGCCAATTTGAAAGCACACTTACTGCTCTTTTTTTTGGCAAGTGATAATCACTTTTACAGACTGACACATTATGAATCCACTTTTCAGATTTTTTAAAAAGCACATGTCCAAACTGCTTTTTCAGACCAGCACCATTTGTAACCTGGGTGACTGCCTACACTCCAGCAAGGGCAACCAGCCTTAGTGATGCTGAATGTATTTGCATTACTGAGTCCAACCTCAAACCCTTAAACTATTCTTTTTTTATACCAGTACACCTTAATTTATCGTGAAAACATAGTCCATATTATTTTACATGTTCCTCACATTTAAATTTCTCCCAAAACAGAAAATAATAAACACAACTTCAACAAAAAGAATTGCATTTCTATTATTCATTTCTTAATTTACCATATACATCCCCTCTCAAACTCTAAACTCACCTTTAAAATTAGTTAGTTGTGAAAGAAATGTGGCACTCAAACAGCAGATTATCAGAGCCAGGATCTCTGTTCTTTACACCTCTCTCCTCTCAGCAGAACTAGATAATGGCAAACTTTCCCTCTCTTTTTCCACATATATACATGTTAATTTCAAATCTCAGTGCTTCCCCCTTTTTTTCAAATGTAATCACACATTTCTATTGGTTGAAAACCAACCCTTTTCCAAAAGTACCCTTCCCCCAACTTGACTTCTGCCTAGTACCCTTCCCCCAACTTGACTTCTGCCTGCTACCATAGCAACAGCTCATGGAACACTGCTGTGTGGAGTTAGGTCAGAAGTTCGCCAAACAATGTTTCAATTCCACAGAGCAAGAGTGCTTGACTTTTCTAACCTAACAGCAAATCCATAGTACTGTTCTTTGGTAACACATTTTTCTGTACCAATACAAAACATGCTTCTATAAATTTACACATACAGCCTAGTTTTTAGTGTAGAATGGTATGAAACAGCCAATCAGTTCTTTTTAAAAAAAAAAATATGTATGCCTCCATTTCCAAACTGTCTTTCATTTCTTTTTACCATTCTACTGAAATACACCTCCTGAGTGCATCCAGATCTCCTTTGAAGATGTTCACAGTGTGGATTGTAGGACACAGCTATGTCTTCTGGAGAGAAAAGTTTGCAGAGAAAACAGGTATGGTGAGAGACCTTGCTTTGCCAAATGTAGACATTAAATGGATTGGTCAGAGAGGGTTAAAGTGGCACCAATTGATGCCATTGGTGAAATCCTTCATGCAAAACCAACACCCTGACCTCATAATAGTGCACTGTGGTGGCAATGACCTAGGCACTTTGACTGGGGTAGGTCTGGAAATGCTTATCAAGGACACCTTTGCACAACTGTTTTCACTTTTCCCTAAAACTGCCTTTGTGTTTTCTAACATATGCCAAAGGCAAAAATGGAACTGGTCCAATCATTTCTGTCCGCAGATTGACAAAGCAAGAAAGCACGTCAACAAATCTGTTTCTGCTTTCCTCCGTGACTATGGTATGGGTTCCATTTACCACAACAACTTGCGTTACAACATGCAAGACATTTATAGAGGAGATGGTGTGCACTTCAATGATGAAGGGAACAGAGTCTTCCTCTTGAACCTTAGACTCTGCATCGGTACTTACTTGTAGGTACCACTTAAAAATCACTTCATAAACACAACGGCTCTTTTTAGAGCCCCCTAATATCTAAACACTTAAATCTGCATTTAATTTCTTTTTTTATTTTATTTTTTACCGTAAGCTTACCGTACGCGTACCCCGCGATTTTTTTTAAAATCAATAAATGTTTTCTTTGTACTTTTCTGTCCTTCTTTGACCCCCTTACAAATGTTAGGGGGTCTGTAACTCTCCTCCTTGCCCCCTTTTCTTGTTATCACTCTTTTTTTTCTGAGTGAAACACACAAAATGGCGGCCGCCGCTTCCTGGTTTCGGCCGATTCGAATGTTTACTAAGATCTAAGAGCCAATCAGAATCGTGCTCGCGCACGCCACCGTACGCGTACGGTAAGCGTACCGTAAGTGCACCGTAAGCTGGCTCAGATATATATATTGATTTAAAGGCTATTTTCTCAGAATCTACTGACCAGATTTACACCAAACCTACAAAAGGCACTTCCTTGACCTGAGGACTACCTCTCTGCCAAATTTCTAGTAATTCTGTTCAGCCGTTCGGGCTGTAGCCCTGTCTAAAGGTCCTATGGAAAAATGCATGGGAAAAACGTGTTTTGGGACCCCCCTTTTATCTCAGCCCCCGCTTGACGAATCCCCCCGAGACTTTCAGGGAAGGAGCGGAGCGTAGCGCCCCACCTATTTTGAAAAATTCGCGAGGATTCGTCGACCGGCGCCAAAGTTATTCAAAATAGAATGTTGCGGATTTCCTATGGAAACGTGGTCCTAACTATAACTACCTACTGGTGCCCGCCAGTAGGTAATATATATATATATATATATATATATATATACATATATAATATTCACTGAAAAAACAATAGGTTTCAGGGGCGTTATAGTTAGCTGGACTTTTCACTCGCCCGCAATGCACTGCTGATGATGTCACATATTACATCACTCATGACATGGTCAGTGACATCACTCATGACATCACTGATGACATCTCAAATGACATCACTGATGACATCACTGATGACATCATCCAGTGAATGTGTGTTTTTCTGAAAATTACATATGTTTTATATATGTATATCTCAAGGTTGATGGAAGAATAAATGGGTATATAAGTGTCTAAATGGATGATTTGTTTTTTAAAAATTGATTGTATAACTGACTGATTAAGTGTATCTTAGGGAATACATGGCTTAGTGAGTAATGTTTAAATATGTAAATATCTGTATCAGTCTCTCACTTTGTGTATAAGTGGCTGCATGGGTTGGTGAGTAGCTACATGAGTGTCTATATAGGTTATTAGTTGTTTTTTGAGTATCAGTATGAGTGTCTGAGTGTCTGTATGGTTCGGTGGGGGGTATTACGTAGTGTATAGGTGCATGAATGAGTGACTCACTGTTTGTATGTGTTGAAGACAGCATGTGTGTAGGACTGTATGGGTGGACGAGTGTGTGCATGGGTGTGTTAGTGAGTGAATGACTGTCTCAATAGTGTCTTTATGAGTAACTACATATGTTTTAAACTAGTATATGTGACTATTGGTGTATATAAGTGAGTATATGTGAGAGTGAGAGATTGAAAGAGTTCCTGTATGAATAAGTATGTGTTTCTATAAGTGATTGTTTAAAAGACTAAGTATGTGTAAGTTTCTGTATAAGTAAGTGTGGTGGTGTGTGTATAACTATATATGCAAGTAAATGGATGTTTGATTCTTTATTAGCATGAGTGACTATGTGTGTGAGTAACTCTATGGATGAGTGGCGTTGTGTAACAGGATGTATAGGTGTATGAGTACATATGATGAGTGAGTACATATATGAGTGACTGTATAGGACTGTTGGTGAATGAGTGGATGTGTATGTGGATCTTAGAATTACTGAATAGGTTGTTGTAACTGATATTGGTATGTCCATTGTTTTGAAAATTTTAGTTTCTATTTTTGAATGTGTGTATCAAAGGTTATATTAGGGGGAGAGGAGGTCTGCCACTCTATCACAAGGATGATGTCATCAGTGATGTCATGAGTGAGGTCACTGATCATGTCATGAGTGGTGTAATATGTGACGTCATCAGCAGTGCATTGCGGGCGCGCGAGTTATAGTTAGCTGAACTAACTATAACGGGGGAATTTCAATGGTTTTGTACGAGTGAAAAGTCCAGCTAACTATAACACCCCTGAAACCTATGGTTTTTTAAGTGAATTTCTAAGGTTTTTTAAATGCTAATTCCTAACTATAACATGCCTGAAACCTATGGTTTTTTCAGTGAATTTCAAAGGTTTTTTAAATGCTAATTTCTAACTATGCCTACAGAGATAGGACATGTGAAGAAAGAAGAAAAAACGCACAGAAAGAAAAAAAAGAAATGCAGAAAGAAGCAACAGAAGTCCTCAAAGACGAAGAAAAGTGCAGGAAGAAGGATAACGTGCAGAAAGAACAAACAGAAGAGCAGAAAGAAGCCTTGTTGCAAAATCATCCTGTACCCTCAACTTTTTCAGACGGATACTGGTGGTAACTGAGTCTGACTAACCAGTCCTAGAGCCAGTGCTATGTTAAAAGACACTCAGAATACAGTGAAAACACCTACATACACTAGGGAACACTATGCGTTGGGGTTCCCCTCTGATCAGCACGACCTCCTCTGTAAGCCCCTAGTATATAATAGGGCAGTGGATTAAAACTACCTCTTAAAACGATCCACAGGGTGTGTTTGCAACACGTCACCTCAGGCCCCGTCCCCTCACTTCCCCACTGTGTAAACACGACCTGTGGCCGTTTTAAGTTGGGAGATTAAGTCCCCTTGAATCCTGAGGGTCCCTAGGGTCCAACTAGACCACCAGGTACCTCCAGTAAGCGCCACAGAGCTGCGTTGCAGAGAGATGTAAAAAGGGGCACGGCCTAGACCACCTCTCTGCAACGCAGCGCAGTGGCGCTTACTGGAAGCACCTGGTGGGCTAGTTAGCCCCCAGGGGCCCTCAGGATTGAAGGGGAATTATTTCCCCAAGTTAAAACGAGCCATAGGGCGTGTTTGCACACGTCACCTCAGGCCCCGTCCCCTCCCTCCCCCACTGTGTAAACACGCCCTGTGGCTGTTTTTTAAGTTGGGAGATTAAGTCCCCTTGAATCCTGAGGATCCCTAGGGGCAAACTAGCCCACTAGGTACGTCCAGTAAGCGCCATTGCAGAGAGGTGTAAAAAGGGGCATGGCCTGCACCACCTCTCTTTAACGCAGAGCAGTGGCGCTTACTGGAAGCACCTGGTGGGCTAGTTGGCCCCCATGGTCCCTCAGGATTGAAAGGGAATTATTTCCCCAACTTAAAACGCGCCACAGGGCATGTTTGCACACGTCACCTCAGGCCCCATCCCCTCCCTTTACCACTGTGTAAATGTGCCCTGTGGCCGTTCTAAGTTGAGAGATTAAGTTCCCTTGAATCCTAAGGGTCCCTAGGGTCAAACTAGCCCACTAGGTACCTCCAGTAAGCGCCACAGAGCTGCGTTGCATAGAGGTGTAAAAAGGGGCGTGGCCTCAGAACACCTGTCTGCAACGCAGCTCCCTGGCGCATACTGGAGATACCTGTTGGGCTAGTTGGCCCTCAGGGACCTTCAGTATTGAAGGGGAATTAATTCCCCAACTTACAACTGGCAGGGGGCGTGTTTGCAGAGTGCTGCAAGGAGGGGGCGTGGCCTTCGGCGCGATGCCGGTCTTTTATTTATTTTATTTTTTTAAGAAGGAGGGCTGTGTGGCCCCCCTTCTTTTTCTAATCACTTGCCCTGGGGACCCCATCCCCCAGGGCCTGCACCCTAATTTTTTTTGTTGAAAAAAATTAATTTGGCCCTCTCAAGGCCTTAATCGGCCCCGGGGACCCCAACCCCCGGGTCATGACCTTTTTAAAAAAAAATCTTTAGGTGGGGGCTGCGTTGCCCCCCTCCTCAGGCCACTTATGGCCCCGGGGCCGGCCTTTGTTTTTTATTATTTTAAAAAAATATATATTTATAGAAACACTTAGGACATGCTGGACAAACCGTATGTACCTATCACCATGACGATTTGTGTGATATTCATTAAAAGGCGACTATGCATAGAATGAATCCACATGGAATGTATTTACACCGCTAGTGAAGCTCTGATGTGTCTGACGCCCTACCGTGCCTAATCTCGGCACCCCCGCCGGTGGGTACTCTCCAAGTAGACACCCTTGTCGTTTATTTATACAAACATGGGTAGCTATTGACGGGCACATTTAATACACACGCACACCAAGCCATTCAAAGGGGATTCGACAAAAATTCGACCAAACTATGCAAGAAATCCCCCTCACGGTTAATAAAACACACATCCACCGCCAGATGTGTAATACTTTTTATTTTACTCTCTGGAAAGGAGACGAACCTCACTTGAGAGTCACAGCGTGCTCCTGGCTGAGCCCAATGCTATGTTACACCCACCAGTGCCCTCCGAGTGCCTCACACCTCTGTGTTGTATTCCACCAGCTAGTGCGTATGCTATGACACTCTCTAGCCCATGTGCACTGTAACACCACCCCGTGAATATGTCATGTCACACTTGCCTTCGCACGGGTTATATTGCCCCATCTAATGTGCCTTCCTCGATGCCTATGTTATAACGCACAGCGCTATGCCATACATATTACAATCTGGGATCCATATCTTTGTCACAGTGCATATGCAACGTTACACTCCCCAGCACATATTTTATATTACAACTTTAGAGACTAGTTAGGTTACGCAACACTGCCCTGTGCATATTACACTCCAAGGCGCATATCGCTTAGCACGCACTAGTGCCTGTGCTATCTCGCGCTCTCCAATGAATCTGTGATTGCGCACAATGTATTGCATATTATATTTCACGCCCCGGTTCATCTTATATCACACTTTTTGGTGCATAGTTTATACCATATACTATATCTAGTTTTCATTTTCAATCGTGCTCTCAGGACTATGTTCTATATAACACTGCGTCCACCTACCCTTTTCACTGGCATTACATTTTGCGATGGGGGTGGAGGGTCAGGGGGTGTTTCTGCCAAGTGAGCCCGGAGTCACAGTCACAAACGTCCTCTTCTTCCTGAATAAAAGTGAGATTATGCTGCATACTTGTTCATATTTTAAGTAGTTTGCACAGACACACATTTTAAAAACAATAAAGTTCCTAATACCCACCTTCTCTGAACAGTTAGCTTGCTGCCACATCCACCTCCTCCCTATCCTCTGTTGTCTGAATCCATGGACTAGCCTCCTCCCTCCTGCCATACATGGTCTGATGTGCTGCTGCTGGAGCGGGTTATGCAAAATTTTTGTATACCCATCCCATTTTGCATGTCGTTTTATTAATTAGATGAATTAATTAATCATAATCATACTAATGGTTTGGAGTGATGTGGAAATAACTAATCAACCTTATTAATGACCGAAATACACGTGGGATTTGCATCTGCATGGCCTAATTAATGACGTGAACTAAATTTCGTACGCATATTATTGATAGATAATTAGAACATTGCATGATATATGTCGCTTTGGTGATGAAATTGTGATTCGTGCTTTATTTAGTAAGTATAAACCGCATTGAGTGTTGCTTTTGGCTAGATAAATACACACACATATGGGTATTAGCGAGGGATAACATTTAATTAGTCATTTCTATGTGTTAATCACGTTTTTGTGTTTCTTTGCTTAAGTTGACTATTCTGGCCTATCAAATGATGGCTGCTTTTGGTGCCTAACCCAGCTGCAGACGCTGAACCAGGCTTGGGTGAAGTGCGCCTGCGCTAAAAGATGAGCAACAATGGCCCTGTCTGGACCCCAGGCAAGCTGTACTTATCAAGGCCACTGGGAAAGGTGCCAGCGCTACAGACAAAAGGCTTTATTAAAGAACCGGAACCAGCAAGTATGCTGACAACATGGACTAAACCTTATGGGAACGGAGAGGTTGACCCCTGATCAGCCAATCAGAACAGTTTAAAACTCAATATTGTTACATTTTGCTATTGAAATTATTATAAAACCCATAGAATAGAGAGGTTGGAGGGTCGCTCCTTCGATTTCCTGATGATATGCTGACGAAGAGGACGGTGACACTGCAGGACAGCTGTTAGCCTGAATCTTTGACGGACTGAATTAATGCCCAAAATCCTGATGAACTTAACCTGCTAAATTGATGGGCATAGATTTGCGAGATTGCCAGATTTGACATAGAGGACGACTTTAGCCAGAATAGGTAAATATGAATGGCAACTTGATCAAATTAATGATTTAATCTGCAATATTAATATAAACTTGGATTTGAACATCTACAGAAATGAGTTGGGTTGTTTATTCATTGAAATGTGTTAATGAAAAGGTTAATTAGAGTATTAGAAATTCACTTAAATCTACAACTAACAGATCCATCCCGGTCATGAGGGGAATACCAAATATAGAATCTAGGGCCTAATGAGTATAAGAAGGGTTTGTAGGTTTGTTGCTCATTGGGGTAAAGTGGTATCTTCCTCCCTCATTATCCAGCACTTGGAAGGATAATCGCCTCTCGTATGGACTGATGGTGAGTGTGTGTTGGTGTTATGGGCCCTACCAGCGAATGTATGGATAGTGTGCGTGTGTGAGATCTTTTGGTCCGCAACGGTAGGGAGGGATTTTGCACTCCGCGCTGGAGCACTGCCACTGCCCTCCATTTAGCATGATGTACCAGTCCACTCCTCCTGCCCTCCATTGCCCAAATTTATGGCCCATCATTGACCTCCTGATTAGCCTCTGTGCTTAGCTTGCTGCCCCTATTCTCCTTCCCCCTGCCCTCCGATGTCTTTGTGCATGCCCCTGCTCCATCCTTTTTGCCCACCATGTTCCATGGACCTGCCACTCCTATCTACTCTGAGGGTTCTGTTGAGCTGCCACTCCCCTCCCACCTGCCTAGCATTGTCAGATGACTGTAACCTGTCCCTGCCACCTCCACCCTGCCTGTCCACATGCCATGCTCCTATCCCCTTCCTCCTGTCCTCCATTGTCCATTTTAGTGCCACACCCTTCTGCCCTCCCTGGTCTGTTGTGTTGCAACTGCTCCTCCCGCCTGCCCGCGTGGTCTGTTGTGAGGCCCCTTCCCCTGAACTCTCTTGTCTGTGCCCAGGTCCTGACCCTCCCTTCTATACTCCATGGTCCTTTGTGCATGCCCCTGCACCCTCCTTCTTGCCCATCATAGCCAGTGTGCTGCCACTAACCCTCCCGCTTGCCATGCATGGTCTTCTGTGCTGCCATGGCCCCTCCCACCTTCCCTGTGTGGTCAGCTAGCTGCCCCTGACCCCCTCCCACCTTCCCTCCATGGTCTGTGTGTATGCCATCATAGTCTCATTGTTGCTCTCCATGGTGTGTTTTGTTTCTAGTGCCCAACCTGCCTGACCTCCATGGTCATCTTGCTGCTCCTGCCTTGCCCCCTTACCCCCAGCCCTCTGTTTCCATGTGCAGACCCCTATTCCCTCCCTCCTGGCTTGTCTGTTCCATTGTAATGCCCCTGATCCGTCCCTCCTGCCCTTTATGGTCTGTCATGCTGCAGCTTTCTCTCCTGTCTGCCCATTATGGTCAGCTAGCTACCATTGCCTCTTTCCCCTCTGTTCTCTGTTGTCCATGTGCATGGTCCTGTCCCCTCCCTATTGCTTTCTATGGATTGTTGTGCAGCACTCCTGTCCCTCATGCGCTGTGTGGTGTATTGTGCTGCTGCAAACCCTGATGCCTGCCCAGTAGGGTCAGTTTGGTGCACCTCTCCATGTCCCTCCTGTCCTCTGTTATCCGAGTCCATGTCCCTACCCCAATTCCTCCTGCCTACCATGATCCAATGTACCATACTTGCGAACATTTTGAACTTGGTAAGAGGGAGATTTTGAAAAAAAACTGGGGTATTGAATTTCCCCTTTGAGTTACATTGAAAAAGAGGAGATTGTAGACAGGAGAGAGATCAAATAAAGCCCATTTGAGCTTAAAAACATGGGACGTTTTCTGGCTGAAACGGGTCTGTTGGCATGTATGGTTGTACTACCACTGCCTCTTCCTTCTGCCCACAATGGTCTAATATGTTGCCACAGCCTCTCTTGCCAGTCCTGTATTGTTGGTTTGTTGCCCCTGCCCCCCTTTCCACTGCCCTCCATAGTCTGTTGTGCTGCCACTGCCCTTCCTGCCTGCCCAGTGTGGTCAAATTGTTTATTTATTTCTGACATTTATTGAGCACGAACGAATACCCGTAGGCGTCTCGGCGCTAGACTGTGGCAGCTATCTCTCCCCAAGGTATGGGTAACATCTGAGGATCAAGGGCAATGTTACTGGTTAAACAGCCAGGTTTTCAGATTCTTCCGAAACTGAGAAAGTGAAGGGCTGGTTCTGATATGTTGTTGCAGAGTGTTCCAAATCTTGGGAGCCGCAACTGAAAATCGGCGATCACCCCAGGAGACTGTTTTGGAACGTGGAACCACTAATTGGTTAAGAGTTGTGGATCGAAGTTGTCTAGCCGGTCTGTAGAGTATAAGCTGGTCCTTGAGAGGGCGTGGTCCTTGATCGTGAAGTGCCTTATAGACTATACAGAGGGATTTGAACTTGATCCTGTTTTGGATAGTCAACCAATGGTATCAATCAATCAATCAATCAAGGCATTTATACAGCGCACTACTCACCCGGAGGGTCTCAAGGCGCTTGGGGGGGGTGGGGTGCCGCTACTGCTCGAACAGCCAGGTCTTGAGCTTCTTCCTGAAGGAGAGGTGGTCTTGGGTCAGACGAAGGTCGGTCGGGAGGGTGTTCCAGGTCTTGGCGGCCAGGTAGGAGAAGGACCTTCCTCCAGTTGTTGCTCTTCGGATGCGGGGGACGGCGGCGAGGGCGTGGTTGGTCGATCGGAGGTGGCGTTTGGGAGCGTAGAAGTTGAGGCGGTTGTTGAGGTAGCTCGGGCCTTGGTCGTGTAGGGCTTTGTGTGCGTGGGTGAGGAGACGGAAGGTGATTCTCTTGTTGACGGGGAGCCAGTGCAGGTCTCTCAGATGTCCGGAGATGTGGCTGCGTCGGGGGATGTCGAGGATGAGTCTGGCTGAGGCGTTCTGGATCCGCTGGAGCTTGGCGGTGGTTCCAGCGTAGAGGGCGTTGCCGTAGTCCAGTCGGCTGGTGACGAGTGCCTGGGTGACCGTCTTCCTGGTCTCGGTGGGGATCCACCGGAAGATCTTCCGTAGCATGCGCAGGATGTTGAAACAGGACGCGGAGACGGCGTTGACTTGTCTGGTCATGGAGAGGGAGGAGTCCAGGATGAAGCCCAGGTTGCGTGCGTGGTCTGTCGGTTTCGGTGCGGTGCCCAGGGCGGGGGGCCACCAGGAGTCGTCCCAGGCGGAGGGCGAGGAGCCCAGGATGAGGACTTCCGTCTTGTCTGAGTTCAGTTTCAGGCGGCTGGTCGTCATCCACTCGGCTACGTCTTTCATCCCTTCGTGGAGGTTGGTTCTGGCGGCGGCGGGGTCGTTGGTCAGGGAGAGGATCAGCTGGGTGTCGTCGGCGTAGGAGATGATGTTGAGGTTGTGTTGGCGTGCGATGGCCGCAATGGGGCTCATGTAGACGTTGAAGAGGGTGGGGCTGAGCGAGGAGCCCTGGGGGACGCCGCAGATGACTTCCGTGGCTGCAGATCTGAACGGTGGTAGGCGGACTCTCTGTGTCCTTCCAGCGAGGAAGGAGATGATCCACTCCAGTGCCTTCTCCTGGATTCCGATGTTGCTGAGGCGCTGCACTAGGGTGCGGTGGCAAACAGTGTCGAACGCTGCGGAGAGGTCTAGGAGGATGAGGGCCGCTGTTTCACCGTTGTCCAGCAGGGCTCGGATGTCATCGGTGGCAGCGATGAGGGCGGTCTCGGTGCTGTGGTTGGCTCGGAAGCCGGACTGTGAGGGGTCGAGGGATCCATTCGTCTCGAGGAAGGCGGCCAGCTGCTTGTTGACGGTCTTCTCGATGACTTTGGCTGGAAACGGGAGGAGCGAGATGGGGCGGTAATTCTTGAGTTCGGTGGGGTCCGCTGTTGGTTTCTTTAGTAGAGCGCTGAGTTCGGCGTGCTTCCAGCTCTCAGGGAAGGTGGCGGTGTCGAAGGAGGTGTTGATGATGTCCCGCAGGTGGGGTGCGATGACAGCGTCGGCCTTGTTGAAGACGTGATGGGGGCAGGGGTCGGTCGGAGATCCGGAGTGGATAGAGTTCATCGTGCAGATGGTGTCTTCTGTGTTGATCTGGGTCCAGGCGCTGAAGGTGGTGGTGGGGGGCGTTGGTGCGGTCGTGGGGAGCATTGTTTGTGGGCTGAAGCTGTTGTGTATGTCAGCGATCTTGTTGTGGAAGTAGGAGGCGAGGGAGTTGCAGAGGTCTTGTGACGGGGTGATGTCGTTGTTTCCGGCGTTGGGGTTGGAGAGCTCTTTCACGATGTTGAAGAGTTCCTTGCAGTTGTGCGCGTTGTTGTCCAGCCGGTCCTTGAATGCTGTTTTCTTGGTGGCGTGGATCAGTTGATGGTGCTTCCGGGTGGCGAGCTTGAGGGTGGTCATGTTGTCCGGTGTTGGCTCCCTTCTCCAGGCTTTCTCGAGGGCTCGGCAGTTCTTCTTGGAGCTCTTGAGTTCGTCGGTGAACCATGGGGCCTTCTTGCTGCCGGGTCTGCTAGGCGGGGTCTTCAATGGGGCGAGGTCGTCTGCGCAGTCGCTGATCCACTTCGTGAGGTTGTCGGCGGCCTGGCTGGGGTTCGCTGAGCTGGCGGGAGGGTGCTGGCTCAGGGAAGCGGCGAGCTGGTCTGCTGTGATCTTGTTCCAGTTTCTTCGGGCAGCCTGTTGCTGGTGGTGGTGGATCGTGGATCTTCTGAAGGTGAAGTGGACGCAGCTGTGGTCCGTCCAGTGGAGTCCGGTGGCGTGGCTGAAGCCGATGTCCTTGCTGGAAGAGAAGACAGCGTCGAGTGTGTGTCCGGCGAGGTGGGTGGGTGGTCACCAGCTGCTTGAGTCCGAGGTTGGCGAGGTTGTCGAGCAGGGTGGTGGTGTTGCGGTCGTTGTTGTTCTCCAGGTGGAAGTTGACGTCCCCCAGGAGGATGTAGTCGGCGGAGGGGTATGTCCTGATAGTATCGGAAATGGGTGCAAACTTTGGTGTTCTAGACAGCAGGCGAGCTGCTGCGTTCTGTATTGTCTGCAGTTTTTTTGTTACTCTGGTTTGGGCATTTAAGAAGAGGGCATTGCAGTAATCCAAGGAAGAAAGTACCAAGGAGCTGACCAGTGTTTTGGCAGCAGCATCCGGGAGGAATGGAATGATTTTCCTTATCATTCTGAGCTTATGATGGGCTGTGGCTGCTACTTTGTTTGAGTGTGCCATGAAGTTAAGATGATCATCAAAAATTACTCCCAGATTCCTGACCTTAGGGGTTGGGCTGGGAGGGGTGCCAAAGGCTGATGGCCACCAGGATACAGGCCAAGTCGGGGAGAGGGATCCAAAGATGACCACCTCCGTTTTATCGGAGTTAAGCTTCAGGCAGTTACCTGCCATCTACTCTCTGATCGCCCTCATTCCATTTTGGAAGCACTCTGCCACTTCCAGCCCGTCACCTTTAATGGCCAACACCAATTGCGTGTCATCGGCATATGAGGTTAGGCTCATCCCGTGCACTTTGATAACACATGCAAGGTCTGACACATAGATGTTAAATAGTGTCGGACTAAGGGAGGAACCTTGAGGAACCCCACACGGAAGTGACAGCTTGGCCGATTGATATGGCCCCAGTGTGACCACCTGTGTTCGGTCGGCCAGGAAGGAAGAGAGCAAGTCTCTCGCAGTGTGGTGAATGCCCATCCTTCCGACACGGTCCACCAAAATCTTGTGATCGACCGTGTCGAAAGCTGCCGAGAGATCTAGCAGTACAAGTGGTGCTGTCCCTCCCTGGTCACGGATAATTCTGAGGTCGTCTGCTGCCTTGATGAGGGCGGTTTCGTACCGTAATATTTACGGAAGCCAAACTGTGTATCATCCAATAGCTGATGTTTCTCTATATGCTCCGAAAGCTGCTGGTTCATGGCTTTTTCCGCCACTTTAGCTAGAAAAGGGAGGCTTGCTATGGGCCTGTAATTCTTGAGTTCCTCCTTATCTAAACTAGGTTTCTTCAACAGGGGTTTAACCAGTGTGTTTTTTAAGCAATCTGGATAATTCCCGGAACTCAATATTGTATTGCAAACATGTGTGATGACCGGCACAGTAGTGTCCATCACCATGGAGAGAACTGAGGAGGGGCAGGGGTCCAGAGCCGATCCCGTTTTTATAGATGTAGTAATGATTTTTATTTGATCAGTGGTGAGAGCCCTAAAACTGGACAAGATGTTTCCTGAAGAAGTGTGAGAGAGAGAGGCTCTGGTGATGTTGATTTTTGAAGTAAAGGCTTGGTATATGTCATTGACCTTGGAGTAAAAGAATTCAGACAACGCGTCACAGAGTGATTGTGACGGGGGCGGATTTAAGTCTGGTGCATTACCGGATAAGGTTTTAGTAATGTCATATAGTTGCCTACTAGAATTTTTAGCATTTTAAATTTTTTCCAAAAAGAATGTTTTTTTGGCTGCAACAATCATAGTTTTGTAGGGGGCCAATGATTCTTTATATATGATCTTGCTTTCGGCGTCATAGATTCTGCGCCATTGCCTTTCCCTGTTCCTACTTAATTGTTTTTGAGTTCTTAGTTCTTCTGTATACCACGGAGCGGTCGGTGTGCTTCTATTCCTAGAGTGGAGTTTAGTGGGTGCTAGGAGATTCGTGGCATCACCAAGCCATTCATGGAATTGACGAGTGGCGGTATTGGGTTCATTGGATAGAACTGGGCAAGTTTTGTCCAGTAGTATTTTTAGTTCAGTTTGGTCTAGATTCTTCCAAACTTTGAAGGAGCCTGGCTTAGTGGATATGACCTTCTTCCTCAGTGATTCCTTAATTGTCAGGCCGCTAAATATGGCAAAGTGATCCGTCCATGGCATGGGTAAAATGTTTAATATGTGCAGGCCCTCTACGTTGGAAAAAATGCCATCCAGCGTATGTCCTGCCTGGTGGGTGGGGGAGGTAATCAGTTGTCTAAGGCCCATAATTTCAAGGTCTGATATGAGGGCGGCGGTATCCCTATCATTTGCTTGTTCTAAGTGAAAGTTCATGTCACCCAACATAGTCGTAGACTCTTCGGTGGCTATCGATTCGGTAATTGCGCTTAAGTTGGTCAGAAAACCTGCTTTTGTCCCGGGGGGACGGTATAAAAGAACTCCCTTAAAGTTGAATAGAGCTGTGAACTTTATGTTAAAGTGCATGGCTTCACATGATGTAGCAGGAATAGATGATGTTCGGACCTCAAACCGATCTCTTGTTATAATGGCCAAGCCCCCTCCCTTTTTGCCAACCCTATCCTGACGATAGTCTTTGTAGCCGGGAGGGACTGCGATTACTAGATCGGGGGCTGGTGCATCATCAGTCCATGTTTCCGTGATATACAAGGCATCTAAGTTGTTATCAGTAATAAGGTCCGCTATTTCTTGGCTGTGTTTGCCCAGTGACCGTGCATTAATAAGGGCCATAACAATTACCACCTCGTTGACGTCGCATTGCAGTTTAGGGAGAGTCTTCGAGCTATTAATACGAATCATACTGTTACAATGGGTACAGTTCAGGTTAGCAACCATCGGTATTTGTAGTAGGTCATGTTTGGTGCATCGAGAGGAAGGGGATGGTTGAAGCTTCATCAGAGCCATACGTGAGTAGGTTAACTTGTGATGTGAGGGGACCGGATCAGGGGTTTTGGCCCTGGGCATGAGCCAGGCGCGGACGGGCGCAGACGGGCTTGCCTTTGGCACACCTTCGGCGCGCCGCCGGCCCGCCCGCTGCGCCCGCCCGCTGCGCGGATGGATGTTCATGCCCTGATATCCGGTGTGAGGAGGGTGGGAGGCGTCCAGCATCTGCAGCGCTACCCCTCCCTCACCCAAGATGGCCGAACCCCTTCTCCACAAGCGCGAGGATGTGGCAATGCGCGCTGGGAAACGGGCTTGAGGGGTGGAAAGGCGTGCATGTAGTAGTTTTACATCAACTAACCAAATGCAATGAGGGTTTTTAAAAATATACACAGAGTTTTAAAATTAGCACACAGCAAAGCCCCCGGCTTCCGCCTCAGGGGAGAGACAACTGTGAAGTCAAGCGCGCAGCGCTACTTGCCTAATTAAATACTCTGGGAGGTCGGGAGGCGTCCAGCATCTGCAGCGCTACCCCTCCCTCACCCAAGATGGCCGAACCCCTTCTCCACAAACGCGAGGATGTGGCAATGCGCGCTGGGAAACGGGCTCGAGGGGCGGAAAGACGTGCAGGTAGTAGTTTTACATCAACTAACCAAATGCAATGAGGGTTTTTAAAAATATACACATAGTTTTAAAATTAGCACACAGCAAAGCCCCCGGCTTCCGCCTCAGGGGAGAGACAATTGTTGCATCTGCACTCTCCTACCTGCCTTCAATTTTCAGAGTCCGTGCCCCTGGCCTCTGCCTCTCAACAGTATCCCAATGAACAACTAGATTGCTAACATTCTATATTTATTATAAAAGTGTGGAACGCCTGACGTCATCTTAA
The DNA here is from genome assembly GCF_964204655.1 of Triturus cristatus. NCBI lineage: Eukaryota > Metazoa > Chordata > Amphibia > Caudata > Salamandridae > Triturus > Triturus cristatus. Next base: position 398,825,646 of record NC_140589.1, read on the forward strand.
TGTAATCAAAACTGTAATACCTAGAGTATTTCCTTTAGAAATTACATATATGAGAGGGTCTTATTTGCATCAAAATTATGGTTAGTGCTCTAAAAAACTAAAATGAGGACGTATTTTCTGAGTTTTCAAATAGCGACAAAGAACTTTTACATTATTTGTATTCTTTATGTTTTTTTATCCAGTTGACCACTTGATTAAATGTTGTACCTAGGGGAGAGGATGTGGTGTTACTTCCAGTGCTGCAGACTTTGCAACTGGGGAACCAGGTTGGAGTTTCTGCTTCAGCTCAACATTCTGTGATTCTGGTCAAATCACTTAATCTCCCCATGTCTACAACCAAAATGAATTTGGTCTTGTGTGATGTAACCAATACTCATGTAAAGCACTCCAATACCTGACAAGTCTGCACTATGTAAAACTGCAAATACTCAAAAAATAAGTGTTTTGCACACTTCTGTCATTGGGCTACATGTGGGCTACTTCTGGGTGATATTTGTGCTGCATTTGGGCTCTTTTGTCTCTGGTGGCCATCTTGGGAGATTTATTTGTTATGAAGTTTCCTAATTTCCTCTTTCACTGCAGTCTCCTCAGTAGGAAATGCTTTCAGTTTTTTACTTTGATTCCATCAAGAAGGTATTCAGATATGTCACACATTTGCCACAAATTCTGTATGTTAGCACTCTAGTTGCTCATTAGATCACTGTAGTAAAGCTATTGCTCACCACGGAAGTCTGCTGCTGGTATTAAAAGTGCATGTTTCAGTCTGCATATCAGAAGTTTTTAATGAAAAAGAAGAGGATTTGAGAAGTCACTCAAAATGTGCCATAATGTTTCTTTCTTCAGCACTAATCATAATTTCTATGGCAAAATGAACCCCCTCATTGTGTTCCTTTTTAAATTAAATGTTTTAAGTGTTACCGGTTTTTTCCAATCAAGATGGCTTCAGGTGTGCCATACTTTTGTCATAAGTAAGACAGTAAGCGCTCTAGTTGTTCTTAAGAACACTCTGGGACACTTTGTCATTGGGCTATACTTGGGCTACATCTGGGTGATATTTGGGCTACATTTGGGCTCTTTTGTCTCTGGTGGCCATCTTGGGAGATTTATTTGTTATGAAGTTTCCTAATTTCCTGCAGTCTCCTCAGTAGTAAATACTTTCAGTTTTTTACTTTGGTTCCATCAAGAAGGCATTCAGATGTGTCACACATTTGCCATAAATTCTGAATGTTAGCACTCTAGTTGCTCATTAGATCACTGTAGTAAAGCTACTGCTCACCAGGGAAGTCTGCTGCTGGTATTCAAAGTGCATGTTTCAGTCTGCATGTCAGAATTTTTTTATGAAATAGAAGAGGATTTGAGAAGTCAAAATGGGCCCTAATTTTTCTTTCTACAGCACTAATTATAATTTCTATGGCAAAATGAACCCCCTCATTTTGTTCCTTTGTAAATTAAATGTTTTAAGTGTTACCACTTTATTCCAATCAAGATGGCTTCAGGTGTGCCATACTTTTGTTATAAGTAAGACTGTTAGCGCTCTAGTTGTTCGTTAGAACACTCTGGGACATTCTGTCATTGGGCTATACTTGGGCTACATCTGGGTGATATTTGGGCTACATTTGGGCTCTTTTGTCTCTGGTGGCCATTTTGGGAGACTTATTTGTTATGAAGTTTCCTAGTTTCCTCATTTACTACAGTCTCCTCAGTAGGAAATACTTTCAGTTTTTTACTTTGATTCCATCAAGAAGGCATTCAGATGTGTCAACCATTTGCCATGAATTCCGAATGGTAGCACTCTAGTTGCTTATTAGATCACTGTAGTAAAGCTACTGCTCACCAGGGAAGTCTGCTGCTGGTATTCAAAGTGCATGTTTCAGTCTGCATGTCAGAATTTTTTTATGAAATAGAAGAGGATTTGAGAAGTCAAAATGGGCCCTAATTTTTCTTTCTACAGCACTAATTATAATTTCTATGGCAAAATGAACCCCCTCATTTTGTTCCTTTGTAAATTAAATGTTTTAAGTGTTACCACTTTATTCCAATCAAGATGGCTTCAGGTGTGCCATACTTTTGTTATAAGTAAGACTGTTAGCGCTCTAGTTGTTCGTTAGAACACTCTGGGACATTCTGTCATTGGGCTATACTTGGGCTACATCTGGGTGATATTTGGGCTACATTTGGGCTCTTTTGTCTCTGGTGGCCATTTTGGGAGACTTATTTGTTATGAAGTTTCCTAGTTTCCTCATTTACTACAGTCTCCTCAGTAGGAAATACTTTCAGTTTTTTACTTTGATTCCATCAAGAAGGCATTCAGATGTGTCACACATTTGCCATGAATTCCGAATGGTAGCACTCTAGTTGCTTATTAGATCACTGTAGTAAAGCTACTGCTCACCAGGGAAGTCTGCTGCTGGTATTAAAAGTGCATGTTTCAGTCTGCATGTCAGAATTTTTTAATGAAATGGAAGTTTTTAATGAAATAGAAGAGGATTTGAGAAGTCACTCAAAATGTGCCCTAATTTTTCTTTCTGCAGCACTAATCATACTTTCTATGGCAAAATGAACCCCCTCATTTTGTTCCTTTTTAAATTAAATGTTTTAAGAGTTACCACTTTATGCCATACGTTTGTTATAAGTAGGACTGTTAGCGCTCTAGTTGTTCTTTAGAACACTCTGGGAAGCTGCAGTAGAACACAAAGTAATCAACTGACAGTCTCTGCCCTTGTTGGATGTACATGTTTTACTGAGAATGTCAGACTTCATTCTCACATGACTGAGAAAGATAATGTGAATTTACAGAAAATATGCTCTCAGTTTAGCTTATAGATCACCTTCCAAACCTCTGTGGGAAAAGCATGAGAAAATAGTTTTCTCTCAAACATGATTCATGATATCACAGCAGAAGGCTTTTTCACATGGTAAAATCACCTTAGAACACACCACAATTCCCCAAATGAGTATGGTACCATCAACAAATGATTTATAGTGTAACTAAATTCTTAAAACCTTCTATTAACTGCAATGCTTTTTAATGAGGTGCTATCATGTATATTGGTCCCAAGATGGCTGCCAACACTTCTTGGATGAAGTGCTGACAGCCAATCAGATCTCACGATGAGATGTGTGGTTAGGCTCCGCCCAGATATATATGTGATTTTACTTTTGATTTTCTGAGGAACTAATGAACGGATTTACACCATATTTGCAAAAGGCACATGCCTGACCTGAGGACTACCTCTTTGCCAAATTTCAAGTAATTCTGTTCAGCCGTTCGGGCTGTACCTTCGACTAAAGGTCCTATGGAATAATGCATGGAGAAAACGCGTTTTGGGACCCCCCTTTTTTCTCGGCCCCCGCTTGACGAATCACCCCGAGACTTTCAGGGTAGGAGCTGAGCAGAGCGCCCCATTAGTTTTGAAAATTTCACGAAGATAAGTCAACCGGCGCCAAAGTTATTCAAAATAGAATTTTCAGATTTCCTATGGGAACTCGGTCCTAACTATAACTATCTACTGGCGACCGCCTGTAGATAATATATATATTTTCACTGAAGAAACACAGTGGTTTAAGGGATGTTATAGTTAGAAATTAGTATTTAAGAAACCTCAGAAATTCACTGAAGAAACCACAGGTTTAAGAGAAATTTGGCCGTTCTAGTTAGTTGTGCTCATGACATGTTCAGTGACATCACTGATGACATCACTGATGATATCTCAAATGACATCACTGATGACATCATCCAGTGACTGTGTTTCTGTAAAGTATAAATATATATATATATATATTATCTACTGCCGGTCGCCAGTAGATAGTTACAGTTAGGACCTATTTTCCATAGGAACACCGCAACATTCTATTGGGAATATCTTTGGCGCAGATTGACGAATCTTCGCGAAATTCTCCAAACTTTTGGCCAGCTCCGCTCCGCTCCTACCCTGAAAGTTTTGCGGTGATCCGTGAAGCGGGGGACGAGAAAAAAGGGGGGTCCCAAAACGCGTTTTCCCCATGCAATTTCCCATAGGATCTGTTGTCGCAGCTACAGCCCGAACCGCTGAACGGAATGACACCAAATTTGGCAAAGAGGTAGTCCTCAGTTCGGACTCATGCCTTTTGCATATTTGGTGTGAATCTGTTCAGTAGTTCCTGAGAAAATTAGGGTAAAACAGTTAGTGATATCTATGGCCGCGGAGGATCCGCGGACCGTACCCGCACCGTAAGCGCACCCTCCCCAAACGGAGCGCGCACCCTCCCGATCGCGTGCTGAATGCTAATTGGCTGTCGAGCGTCTCTCTACATTCGAAACCAGGAACTGTTGGCGGCCATTTTCTGCCTCGGTAGAAGCAAGGCTGAAGATGGAAGGGGAATAAGTGTGTAAAAGATATAAAGGGGGCAGAGTGGAAATACTCTGACCTTCTATATCTGCTTAGGGGTCCCTGAAGGACCCCCTGTGGCCCCCCTTTTTAAAAAAAAAAAAGCGGCGAAATGCGTGCACGGTGCGCGCATCCTATCGCGTTGGATGCACGGATTCTCTTGTGGTGGGTGCGCGGATCCACGGCTACGTTTTTTGAAAAACAACAAGAAATCATTGGTTATATAACAACTTTCTACACTGAAAGGTAGGGTGTATATTTTTGCTTTTTAAAGGTATGATTGTTATTGGTTAACAAAAACAGATTGTAAGTAACATTATATATGATAAGCTGATATGTTGAAAAGTCAAGCACACTTCCTGTCTTGTGTAGGAACATTGTGTGCCTAACTTGTGACCTGTGAGCTCAGTGCAGTGTTCCATGACCTGTTTCTATGGTAACAGGCAGAAGGCAGATTGGGGGAAGGGTTGAAATGTATTTCAGTTGGAAAGGGTTGAAATGTTTAACCAATAGAAATGTGTGTTTGCTTTTGAGTTTATGTGCGAAGGATTGTGATTTGATGTTTACATGTATATGTGTGGAAAATGAAAGGGAAACTTTTCCATTCTTTGCTTTTGCTGAGAGGTGCACAGTGCAGAGATTCAGTAAAAGAAAATATGGTGAGTGATTGATATACTCCTTAATCTACAAAAGAACTTGAAAGATGAGTTATTTAATTGTGAGGGGATGTATGCAGACTATTTGATTTTAATCAGACTAATGTATTTTTCCTGCTAAAGTGTAGGGAGTACTTTTTTTCTCTACAATGTGTGTGCATGTATAAACTATTCTGTGATTGGAATTTGTGTTTTTCATGTGTTTGTAGACAGATAACTGTGCAGTTTTTATATTTTGGTAGAATTAGAAACCAGTCATTGTTTATGAATTTGTGAAATGAGTTAGGTTATGTTTCTATACTAAAATGTAGTACTACTTCTAGATGAAGAAATGTGTTTTGATATAGTGCAAGGGATAGTGTTGTTTGTCTAGAATCACACAGTGAGTCTGTGTGCATTTGGAAACCACTGTGAGAGAAGCATTTGGTAATATCGTGTATTTGCTGACAGATAACTGTTTTAAAACCAGTCAGGTTGTCAAGTTTTAGCAGCATTAGAAGACAGTTATGGCTTATGCTTTCATTAAATGAGTGAGGCATTGACAGTAAATTGCAGTCGTGAAATATGTAGATTGTGTGCAGTTCCCTTACCACTTGCACTGTAGTGAATGAGTTTTGGTAAGCTCATAGGGATAGTGGTGCTTGTCTAGAATCACACTGTGAGTTAGTGTGTATTTGGGATCAGTGTGAAAGAATCATTTGGTAACATCATGTATTTGCTGACAGATAACTGTTTTAAAATCTGTCATGTTGTGAAGTTTTAGTAGCATTAGAATCCAGTCTTTGCTTATATGTTGGTTAAATGAGTCATGCTTTGACACTGATGTGCTGTACTGTCACTTCCAGTTTAGTGAATGAGTTTTGGTAAACTCCTAGGGATACTGGTGCTTGTCTAGAATCACACTGTGAGTCTTTGTGCATTTGGGAACCACTATGAAAGAAGCGTTTGGTAACATTGTGTATTTGCTGACAGAAAACTGTTTTAAAACTTGTCATGTTGTCAAGTTTTAGTAGCATTAGAAGCCAGTCATTGCTTATGCGTTGATTGAATGAGTCAGGCATTGACACTGAAGTGCAGTCGTGAAATATGTAGATTGTGTGCAGTTCCCTTACCACTTCCACTGTAGTGAATGAGTTTTGGTAAGCTGCTAGGGATAGTGTTGTTTGTCTAGAATCACACTGTGAGTCTGTGTGTATTTGGGAACCACTGTGAGAGAAGTGTTTGGTAACATCGTGTATTTGCTGACAGATAAGTGTTGTAAAACATGTCATGTTGTCAAGTTTTAGTAGCATTAGAAGACAGTTATGGCTTATTCTTTCATTATATGAGTCAGGCATTGACAGTAAATTGCAGTTGTGAAATATGTAGATTGTGTGCAGTTCCCTTACCACTTGCACTGTAGTGAATGGGTTTTGGTAAGATCATAGGGATAGCGGTGCTTGTCTAGAATCACACTGTGAGTTAGTGTGTATTTGGGATCACTGTGAGAGAATCATTTGGTAACATCATGTATTTGCTGACAGATAACTGTTTTAAAATCTGTCATGTTGTGAAGTTTTAGTAGCATTAGAATCCAGTCTTTGCTTATATGTTGATTAAATGAGTCATGCTTTGACACTGATGTGCTGTACTTAAATATGTAGATTGTGTGCAGTACCATTAACTCTTCCAGACTAGTGAATGAGTTTTGGTAAACTCCTAGGATAGTGTTGCTTGTCTAAAATCACACTGTGAGTCCGTGTGCATTTGGGTAAGGATTGTGAGAGAAGCATTTGGTAACATCGTGTATTTGCTGACAGATAACTGTTTTAAAGCCTGCCATGTTGTCAAGTTTTAGTAGCATTAGAAGACAGTTATGGCTTATGCTTTCATTATATGAGTCAGGCATTGACAGTAAATTGCAGTCGTGAAATATGTAGATTGTGTGCAGTTCCCTTATCACTTCCAGTGTAGTGAATGAGTTTTGGTAAACTCCTAGGGATACTGGTGCTTGTCTAGAATCACACTGTGAGTCTTTGTGCATTTGGGAACCACTGTGAAAGAAGCGTTTGGTAACATCGTGTATTTGCTGACAGAAAACTGTTTTAAAACTTGTCATATTGTCAAGTTTTAGTAGCATTAGAAGCCAGTCTTTGCTTATGTGTTGAATAAATGAGTCAGGCATTGACACTAAAGTGCAGTCGTGAAATATGTAGATTGTGTGCAGTTCCCTTATCACTTCCAGTGTAGTGAATGAGTTTTGGTAAACTCCTAGGAATACTGGTGTTTGTCTAGAATCACACTGTGAGTCTGTGTGCATTTGGGAACCACTGTGAGAGAAGCGTTTGGTAACATTGTGTATTTGCTGAGAGAAAACTGTTTTAAAACCTGTCATGTTGTCAAGTTTTAGTAGCATTAAAAGCCAGTCTTTGCTTATGTGTTGATTAAATGAGTCAGGCATTGACACTAAAGAGCAGCCGTGAAATATGTAGATTGTGTGCAGTTCCCTTATCACTTCCAGTGTAGTGAATGAGTTTTGGTAAACTCCTAGGGATACTGGCGCTTGTCTAGAATCACACTGTGAGTCTTTGTGCATTTGGGAAGCACTGTGAAAGAAGCGTTTGATAAAATTGTGTGTTTGATGACAGAAAACTGTTTTAAAACTTGTCATGTTGTCAAGTTTTAGTAGCATTAGAAGACAGTTATGGCTTATTCTTTCATTCTATGAGTCAGGCATTGACAGTAAATTGCAGTTGTGAAATATGTAGATTGTGTGCAGTTCCCTTACCACTTGCTCTGTAGTGAATGGGTTTTGGTAAGATCATAGGGATAGCGGTGCTTGTCTAGAATCACACTGTGAGTCTGTGTGCATTTGGGAACCACTGTGAGAGAAGCGCTTGGTAACATTGTGTATTTGCTGAGAGAAAACTGTTTTAAAACCTGTCATGTTGTCAAGTTTTAGTAGCATTAGAAGCCAGTCTTTGCTTATGTGTTGATTAAATGAGTCAGGCATTGACACTAAAGAGCAGCCGTGAAATATGTAGATTGTGTGCAGTTCCCTTATCACTTCCAGTGTAGTGAATGAGTTTTGGCAAACTCCTAGGGATACTGGTGCTTGTCTAGAATCACACTGTGAGTCTTTGTGCATTTGGGAAGCACTGTGAAAGAAGCGTTTGATAAAATTGTGTATTTGATGACAGAAAACTGTTTTAAAACTTGTCATGTTGTCAAGTTTTAGTAGCATTAGAAGACAGTTATGGCTTATTCTTTCATTCTATGAGTCAGGCATTGACAGTAAATTGCAGTTGTGAAATATGTAGATTGTGTGCAGTTCCCTTACCACTTGCACTGTAGTGAATGGGTTTTGGTAAGATCATAGGGATAGCGGTGCTTGTCTAGAATCACACTGTGAGTTAGTGTGTATTTGGGATCACTGTGAGAGAATCATTTGGTAACATCATGTATTTGCTGACAGATAACTGTTTTAAAATCTGTCATGTTGTGAAGTTTTAGTAGCATTAGAATCCAGTCTTTGCTTATATGTTGATTAAATGAGTCATGCTTTGACACTGATGTGCTGTACTTAAATATGTAGATTGTGTGCAGTACCATTAAATCTTCCAGACTAGTGAATGAGTTTTGGTAAACTCCTAGGATAGTGTTGCTTGTCTAAAATCACACTGTGAGTCCGTGTGCATTTGGGTAAGGATTGTGAGAGAAGCATTTGGTAACATTGTGTATTTGCTGACAGATAACTGTTTTAAAACCTGTCATGTTGTCAAGTTTTAGTAGCATTAGAAGACAGTTATGGCTTATGCTTTCATTATATAAGTCAGGCATTGAAATTAAATTGCAGACGTGAAATATGTAGATTGTGTGCAGTTCCCTTATCACTTCCAGTGTAGTGAATGAGTTTTGGTAAACTCCTAGGAATACTGGTGCTTGTCTAAAATCACACTGTGAGTCTGTGTGCATTTGGGAACCACTGTGAGAGAAGCGCTTGGTAACATTGTGTATTTGCTGAGAGAAAACTGTTTTAAAACCTGTCATGTTGTCAAGTTTTAGTAGTATTAGAAGCCAGTCTTTGCTTATGTGTTGATTAAATGAGTCAGGCATTGACACTAAAGAGCAGTCGTGAAATATGTAGATTGTGTGCAGTTCCCCTATCACTTCCAGTGTAGTGAATGAGTTTTGGTAAACTCCTAGGGATAGTGTTGTTTGTCTAGAATCACACTGTGAGTCTGTGTGTATTTGGGAACCACTGTGAGAGAAGTGTTTGGTAACATTGTGTATTTGCTGACAGCTAAGTGTTGTAAAACATGTCATGTTGTCAGGTTTTAGTAGCATTAGAAGACAGTTATGGCTTATGCTTTCATTATATGAGTCAGGCATTGACAGTAAATTGCAGTTGTGAAATATGTAGATTGTGTGCAGTTCCCTTACCACCTGCACTGTAGTGAATGAGTTTTGGTAAACTCATAGGGATAGTGGTGCTTGTCTAGAATCACACTGAGTTAGTGTGTATTTGGGATCAATGTGAGAGAAGCATTTGGTAACATCATGTATTTGCTGACAGATAACTGTTTTAAAACTTGTCATGTTGTGAAGTTTTTGTAGGATTAGAATCCAGTCTTTCCTTATGCGTTGATTAAATGAGTCATGCTTTGACACTGATGTGGTGTACTTAAATATGTAGATTGTGTGCAGTACCATTATCTCTTCCAGAGTGGTGAATGAGTTTTGGTAAACTCCTAGGATAGTGTTGCTTGTCTAAAATCACACTGTGAGTCAGTGTGCATTTGGGTAAGGATTGTGAGAGAAGCATTTGGTAACATCGTGTATTTGCTGACATATACCTGTTTTAAAACCGGTCATGTTGTGAAGTTTTAGTAGCATTAGAAGCCAGTCTTTGCTCATGCTTTGATTAAATGAGTCAGGCTTTGACACAAAAGTGCAGTCCTGAAATATGAAGATTGTGTGCAGTTCGCTTACCACTTCCACAGTAGTGAATGATTTTTGGTAAACTCCTATGTATAGTGGTTGTTGTCTAGAATTACACTGTGAGTCTGTGTGCATTTGAGAACCACTGTGAGAGAAGCATTTGGTAACATCGTGTATTTGCTGACAGATAACTAATTTAAAACCTCTCATGTTGTCAAGTTTTAGTAGCATTAGAAGCTAGTCTTTGCTTATGCATTGATAAAATGAGTCAGGGTTTGACACCAAGGTGCAGTACCATGTACTACTCTGTTCACTGTGGCAGAACTGAAAATTTAAAAGTTTTACCTAAGCACTGTCCTAGAAGTAGTCTGAATATTTAGTCAGTTTCTAAATACCAAAAAAATTGCTTCAAATAAAAGTGTTCTGACATACTATACACTTGTCTTTTACACCTTCAATTCCCTTGTCAGTATCCATACACTTCCAGGAAACATCCTGTCACTTCCTTTGCAGTCCTCTAGAGACCCATTCAACAGCATGTACTAATCCATTGACTGTGCCAAAACTCAAACACTTATAAATTCACCTAGACACTCTCTTTCCAGTACTCTAATGATTCAGTCACTGCCTAAGTATTCATGCACTGAGCCAGGTCTTAGCACATGGACTACGTCAAACCCATATCCACTATGCATGCAGTCCTCTAACCACCTACACACTTGTCTTTCACACCTTCAATTCCCCAGTCAGTATCCGTTTACTTCCAGCAAACACCCTGTCACTGCCGTTGCACTCCTCTAGTGACCCATTCAGCATCATGTACTAATCCGTTCACAGCGCCAAACCCTAATAAATTCACCCAGGCACTCTCCTTGCAGTACTCTAATCATTCAGTCAGTACCCAAGTACTCATCCAGTGACCCAGGCCTTAGTATATGGACTGCTTCAAACCCTTATCCTCTATGTATGCAGTCCTCTAACCACCTACACAATTGTCTTTCACACCTTCAATTCCCTAGTCAGTATCCACACACTTCCAGGAAATACCCTGTGACTCGCTTTGCAGTCCTCTAGTGACCCATTCAGCACCATGTACTAATGCATTCAATGTGCTAAAACCCAAACACGTATTAATTCACCAAGATTCTATCTTTGCAGTACTCTAATCATTTAGTCAGTGCCTAAGTATTCATACACTAAGCCAGGCCTTAGCACATGGACTGCTTCAAACCCCTATGCACTATGCATGCAGTCTTCTAACCACCTAGACATTTGTCTTTCACACTTTCAATTTCCTGGTCAGTATCCATACATTCCAGCACTAGTCACTGCCTTTGCACTCCTCTAGTGACCCATTCAGTACCAAGTACTAATCTATTCCCTGTGCGAAAAGCCTAGCATTTATAAATTCGCCTGGGCACTCTCCTTGCTGTATGATAATCATTCAGTCAGTACCCAAGTAGTCATGCAGTGAGCCAGGCCTTAGCACATGGACTGCTTTAAATGCCTATGCAGTATGGATGCAGTCCTCTGATCACCTACACAGTTGTGTTTCGCACCTTCTATTCCCTAGTTAGTATTCATACTCTTCTAGCAAACACCCTGTGAGTCACCCAGTGTGTCTCCTTATAGTACTGTAATCATTTAGTCAGTTAGCATGTAGTCTTTTAGTGAGGTAGGCTTTAGGGCATGAACTGCTTCAAAGTAGTATGCACTATGCATGTAGTGTTTTAATGATCGTCACACTTGTGGTTCAGGGCTATAGTTTCATAGTCAGTTTTTATATAAAATGTGTTTGTACAGTAATGGAATAGTATAAATTTGAAAGTTATTAATATACATTTATTTGTGATCCTTTTTTACAGATACAGAACAGGAGTGTTTCTCATCTGTTTGCACTCTTCTCGTGCAAGATTGTTTGGATGAAGGGTCCTTAGGTGTTTCATCAAACTTGCTGTGCCGCACGAGTATTTTCTGTTAGGATCTCCTCGTAACAGAACTCTTTAGCAAATCTTGCGAGTGACGAAGGTGGCATTGGTCTTTGTTTGCTCCTTGGAAAAAGTAAAAAATTTCCCCACCACTGAAGAAAAACGTTGTTTGTGTGGTGCCTTCTGCAAAACATTTTCTTCAGATTCGGTAAATATTTTAAAGCGGCAACATTTACAGTTTTTGTAAGTTAAACTTATGAAATATTGTTAGCTGTATGCATTTTATATATCTGTGATTTGTTTCTTGTGGTATTTTGTTGAGAATACCATGTTGTTGTTTTTTTTAACAATCTTTCTTATTTTTCAGGTCTGTCGTCGACATCCATTGTCCCCACAGTAGTGTTCCGCCTTGTTGTTTTTTATTATTGTTGTTGCATTTTGTTTATTAGTTTATTGTTCATATATATGTTAATAAAAAAATAAAGTTTGAAAATAGTTTTTCATTTATATGTTTATATATTTATTATTATAAAAAATAAAGTTTGAATACAAAATTAATAATGTTTTTGGTTGTTCTCTTTTCTTATTACTGTTATTTGATGGAGTCCACCATGGTGTTACATTTTGGGGCACTTATCGCTGGAATACTGGTGATATCTGCAGTTTGCACCAACTTCTGAATAGTGTGTTAGATTTATCTCAACTTTACTTCTGTGAAAGTGCTGATAATGAAATGGAGAGTAGCCATTCCTGTGCAAAAAGACACGAGGTGCACCTTTCCGATTTATTCTAAATACTAAAATCCTGTATTGAATTGCACTGAGGTATTGGCTGCACTTACAGTGTACACACAAAATCTATTAAGAAATCTCATTGTATTTATATTGATTGGGAATAGTGCGTCAGGTGCTGGATCTTGATGAGATACACTGCTCAGTTCGTATATTGTTCTGCACACGAAAAAAATCACATCACAACTTTCACACCAATTGCAATGCGAAACAAATTCCGGCGATAAGACACGTTAGCACCAGAGATTTTACACCTGCTTTCTGCTGGTGATAAGCAGGACAACTACCTGCACCATAAAAGGGAACACAGCCAAGAGCCACACCAGAACCCATGAGGGCCAGAAGACTCATCTCAACAACTCCAGGACCGTCAATGCCCCCCAAACCCACATCTTAGTAAGTGTGTCCCTGTGGTCATTGTCTTAGCATGATAGGCATGAGTCCTGCAACATCACAGTGTGCTGTCACCTCAGTGTTGGCAGTGAGCCTGGATGTGTAGCTACGCACGCATCCTCCTGCATGCACAACTGGCGTGTGCTCGTCTGGGGTTCACAGGTCAGTGCAGGGGTGTGCCTATCCGGCAAGGGGAACAGGGTGTCTCGGACATGTCCGTGTACAGGAAGTGCGGTAAGTGAGTCTCTGTGTTCTGGTGTGGCCTGCTACAAGAGCCGCAGCAGTTGATGTTGTAAACTGGCATGCACCACCTCCAAACGGCACTGTGATATTGTAGTTGGAATGTAGCAGGACATGCGCAAATAGGCATTACAATGGTGTGCCGTACGAGTGCACAAGATACAACAGCGCACCGTACAAAAGTGTGGGGGCTCGTGGGAGGGAGGTGCAGCCGTTTGGCAACATAACACACAGTGAATTCGACCATGTGCCACATGTTGGGCATCTCATCCATGATGACCACGGTCGCAGACATCCCACAACACCAACGACTGGCCTTTGTACACATCCTGTATGAATGCAGCGTGGTTTTCACTTCTATGCTCATTCAGTGGTGTGATGTTGGCAGGTTGAGTGACTTGTGCTGCTTGCTGGTGTGTTTCATTTTGGCCATTGTTAGTCTATATGTGTGTTGTACTTAATTGTGCATGTGTGCCATTCTTCCCATCTCCCCTCCTCCCCCCACTCCCTGCTTCTTCCTCTTCCTAGTGCTGTTGTGTCTATAATTGTGTTGCTGCACACATAGATACATGTAAAGAATAAATTAGAATAGTTCCTTGATTCTTTTAGGTTTCAAAACTTCTCTATTGGTTTCTTTTTAATTTTCCATATGAACCGTTTTTTTAATATTCAACAACACATAGAAGTCAGAAATGCAACGTATTCTATCAACACACTTTCTAGAACATTCTACAACACGTGCAGGTTAAAAGTTCATCCATTTTTTAAAACGTAACGATTTTTTTGTAACATTTTCTTGAATATTTAACGACATGTGCAGGTTAAAAGTTGACGATTGTTTTAAGTTCGAACAGTGCCTTTCAAATGCAAGTAGCAGGTGTGGTTGATCTGAGCAAATTTTATCCTTTGATATGCACTCCACGTTGAAACTGCTTTTTCTTAAGCAATCACAAAGATGCTTTTCCACAAAACTAATGTGCACCCTACTTTAAAAAAAGAATGCTTTTCATGATATCTTCAGAGATAAGTTATAGATAGGAATTAGCATTTAAAAAACCTTTGAAATTTACTGAAAAAACCATAGGTTTCAAGGGCGTTATAGTTAGGAATTAGCATTTAAAAAACCTTAGAAATTCACTGAAAAAAACCAAAGGTTTCAGGGGCGTTATAGTTAGCTGGACATTTCCCTCGTACAAACCCTAGAAACTCCCCTGTTATAGTTAGTTCAGCTAACTATAACTCGCGCCCCCGCAATGCACTGCTGATGACGTCACATATTACATCACTCATGACATGGTCAGTGACATCACTGATGACATCACTGATGACATCTCAAATGACATCACTCATGACATCACTGATGACATCATCCATGTGATAAATTAGTGCATCTTCTCACACCCTAATATAACCTTTGATACACCGACTCAAAATTTCAGACAGCCATTTTGAAAATCATAGCTACTCCAACACCAATAACTACATACCCACTCATTAACTCTTAGGTCTACATACACCTCCACTCACTCACGTGTACAGTCACTCATACTTACAGTCACTCCGTACAAGACTATCATATGCATTTATACACCTATATAGACACTCACATACCGCCAATCATCCATTGAGGTACTGACACACCTAGTCAGTCATGCAAGTAATTAAACACAGTCCAATTTACTCACCTATACAGTTAAACACACTCAAGTTCACTTACTCATAAAAATAGTACCACATTCTTACGCTCTAATAGAATCATTGATATAAGCACACACTAATCCATACAGCCACTCTCACAATCACACACTCTCACATATACCCACTTATATACTCTTACACACATATATACTGCCTTTCACATATGTAGTTAGTCACACATGTACCACTGAGATATACATTCAATCCCTAACACACCCATACATACACTCACCCAACCATACAGTCCATCACAGATGCACTCTTAAAACCATGCACCCATAGAATCACCCACTCACACATCTATGCATAGAGTCACACACACCCTACCCACACAAACATTCAGGCACCCATACAGATACTCAGACAACCAATCAATAACCCATATAGACACTCATATAGCTATTCACAAAACCATGCAGCCACTTATACACCTACACACAGGCACATACAGACATTCACACAGTTTAGTCACTAGTCTGCAGTAAGATACATTTAATGACTCACTTAAAGAGTCAGTTACGCACCTACAAAATCATCCATTCACACACTTGTACACCCACTCATTCTTCAACAGACCTTTCCCTATATATATTAAACATATTAAAACTGTACAGAAACACATACCTACTGGATGATGTCATCAGTGATGTCATCAGTGATGTCATTTGAGATGTCATCAGTGATGTCACTGACCATGTCATGAGTGATGTAATATGTGACGTCATCAGCAGTGCATTGCGGGGGCGCGAGTTATAGTTAGCTGAACTAACTATAACAGGGGAATTTCTAGGGTTTTGTACGAGGGAAATGTCCAGCTAACTATAACGCCCCTGAAACCTTTGGTTTTTTCAGTGAATTATATATATATATATTGTGCCAGAAAATGGGAATATCTACTAGAGGAGGAGGAAGGAGTGGTCTGAAAAAACAATCAACGTTTTGTCCCCAACTAGCACCAGGGAATAAGGTGGATGTGTTCCAAGAGTTGATGATTGAAGACATTAACAAACGTATAACTTCCAAAACAATTGAACCTCAAACTCTGAATCAAACTAAAGAGAGAGCAAAAAGCAACAAATTGAAGAATCATCAAAACAGAAAGTGGAATTTAACAAGAGGTGAATATCAGGCTCTAAAAGAACTAAGAGATGATCCTGAAATAATAATTAAAGCCTCAGATAAAGGAGGAAATATAGTTGTACAAGACACTGAGGACTATATTGAGGAAGCCAGGAGGCAACTCTTAAATCAAAAACACTATGAATACCTGAAGGAAAACCCAATGGAACAACGGACACAAGAATTTCATCAAAAATTGAAAATGTGGAATGAAATCGACT
The DNA here is from genome assembly GCF_964204655.1 of Triturus cristatus. NCBI lineage: Eukaryota > Metazoa > Chordata > Amphibia > Caudata > Salamandridae > Triturus > Triturus cristatus. The sequence goes on from NC_140589.1 coordinate 398,841,979, forward strand.
TAATCGACTTCAATGAATATATGTACCTAAAAACAAACCATCCTGTTGTGCCTACAATATATTTTTTACCAAAGGTACATAAATCCACTAATAAACCACCAGGGAGACCAATTGTGAGTTCAATAGGATCACTCCTGGAAAATACATCAAGGTTTATCGATACATTCCTCATTAAATATGTAACTTCACTCCCTTCTTACATAAAAGATACAACAGACTTTTTGAAGACAATCCAGGATGTGCAATGGAATGAAAAAATGATAATGGCAACTGTTGATGTCTGCTCCTTATACACTTCAATTCTACATCAAGATGGTATAGCAGCAGTTAGGGAATTTCTTAACACAAGATCATTAAGCTATTTGGAACATTCGAATATGCTTATTGAGATGTTAACATACTGCTTGACACACATAGGGGCCTATGCATCAACAATGCCATTTGCGACTCCTTATTAGCGAAAAATAAGGAATCGCTAATAAGGAATAGCAAAAGGCTATGCATGTAGGAATCGCTATTCAAATAGCGATTCCTTAATATTCCTTATTACCGAATCGGTAATACCGAATCGGTAATAAGGAATACCTACCCATTCATTCCTATGGGCTTGGAGGCCCATAGGAATGAATGTAAAGCCAGTCTGTATTAGCGATTCGGTATTACCGAATCGCTAATAGCGGGAGCACTTTCAAGGGTGCCAGGGTGTCAAAAGGACACCCTGTTGCACCCCTGAAAATGATATGTGCACATATGTTGCACACACACATGCTCTAAGGGCATGTGTGTGCGCAACATGAAACTTTGAAAAATGCACAAAAGTGCATTTTTCAAAGTTTTTGCAAATTACCATGCAGTTCATCTTCATGGTAATTTGCTCCCCCTATTAGCGAAATCGCTAATTTTTTAACTTTGATGCATTGCATTTAAGGAATCTCACTTTGGGATTCCTTAAATGCAATCGCTATTTAAGGAATCGGTATTTAAGGAATCCCTATTTAAAGAATCGCTATTTAAGGATTCCTTAAATAGCGATTTCTGCTTTTGGGTTGATGCATTGGGATTGGGTATTTTTTACTTAATACCGGGAGCTATTACCGAATCGGTATTTTACCGACTGGATTTTGGGTTGATGCATGAGGCTGAATATCTTCCTTTTTAAAAATGATCTTTTTCTTCAACGACAAGGAACGGCAATGGGGACATCTTTTGCCCCAACATATGCTAACATTCTGATGGCCGTATGGGAACAAGACGTCTTATCGAAAAATAACAACATGAACATCATTAAATGGTGTCGGTTTATAGACGACTTGTTCATAATTTGGAATGGGGAACAAAAAGATCTAGAGACCTTTATTGCCTCCTTAGAAGAGAACAAATTCAATTTAAGTTTTACATCCACTGTCAGCAGAGAAAAAATTGTATTTTTGGATGTGGAAATTTTCATCAAAAATCAGAAAATATGCAGTAAAATACATCGCAAACCTACTGTTTGTAATAGCATCCTACATGCTAACAGTGGACATCCTCAACACCTAAAATGGAGCATACCCTACGGACAAATGTTAAGGGTAAAAAGGAACTGCTCCGAAATTGAAGATGTGAACCAACAACTAAATGAAATGAGCGCCCACTTTTTAGAAAGAGGTTACCCCATCGAAGTGATTACAACAGCCAGATCCAAGGTCAATGGGAAATCAAGGGAATCTTTACTCAGATTTAACTTGGATGATGAAATTGAACATATCGATGAGCAGGACACAATCAGATTAATTGTGGATTTCAATAATGAAAACATTGAAATCAAAAAAATTATCAAAAAGAATTGGAATATTTTAATATTGGATGAAACTCTTAAGAAGAAGCTCCCAACCCACCCAAGTATGACCTACAGAAGAACTGCAAGCTTGGGGGATATTCTTACACAGAGCCACTATGAAGAAAAAAATCTAGGACAAAAGTTGGCTGAACACTCCAGGATTCTGGAAATGCCAGAAATGTAAGGCCTGTGAACATGGCCAGAACAAACGAAATTTTAAATTACAAAATGGTGAACTAGAACAAATTCAAGATCACATCACCTGTGAATCAAATCACGTAATTTATTTCCTGGAATGTCCATGTAAGAAACAATACGTTGGAAGCACTATAAACAAGTTGAAATTAAGAATATTGCTACATCTAAGAGCAATTAAGAATAAAGACTTCGGCTACCCAATTGCAAAACATTTTTTTGAACACCATGAGAGTAATGATCGAGAGTTGAAGTATTTTGGAATTAAAATTGCTACTCGTAAAAACAAAGGGGAGGTAGAACTCTAGATCTTAGAAAAATGGAATCAAGGTACATTCTGAAAATTGGTACAGAGACCCCCTTTGGTCATAACTTAGATGCTGAACTGTATATACACTTGCAATAATAACATCATAAAAAGAGACATCATATCCAATCTTAATGCCTGTTCTGAATTAAGCCATAGATCTGGAACACTAATGCGGACATCATTAAAGAAGAAGAAGAAAAAAAAAATATTTCCCCCTGTTTATGTTGGAATTAATTGTTTGCCTATTAGTGCTAACTTAATCCTGAGCAATAGAATTGGTCCAGTGGTTTTAAAATAGAGATTATACACATAAGGCAAAAATAGTTTTTATGGCAAAATATGAATTCGATTTTATGACTGTAATTTGGATCTTGAAGTTATGTACTTTACATTGAACATCTTTCCTCCTCTTCTTCCTTTTCTTTTCCTCCTTTTTCTATTTCTTTCTTTCTTTCCTTTATTCTTTTTCATTTATTGGGAGAGTTTCCTTATTATATATATATATTGATAATTGCAGAATTTGCACAAACTTGTTGATAATTATAGTGGATTACAATAATAAGACATAGATAATACTGAAAAGTATGAACAATCTCGACAGAATTGTACTTTACATAGAAATTGTTGAAATATGTCAAATGTATTCCCAAATTTACTAAAATGAAACTTTTGCTAATTTGCACAGATTCAGAAAACCCCAAATTAATGGTACACTAATCTACATCACATAGAAGAAGTTAGGAAATGATACAAGATCCAAAAATGAAAATTCATTGCCATGAGACCATTAATTTAATTAGTTGAAATATGGAAAATATTTCCTTCTTAACTTTTAAGATTATGCGAATTTTTGCACAGACACATATGCACTTTATAAAATACATGTAGTCTCTTTTACATTAAATGTTTTGAGTACTTTACAATCATGAATTTTGAATTAGCCAATGATGTTAAAATCCTATGTGGAGTGTGATAGCGATACGTCTTAAAACAACAGTGAATGTTGAATAAAGTTTTGTATGTAGAAAAATCCCAAAAAATGTAAAAACAGAAAATGGACTTAAAATTGCACCTTCCCCTTTTAAAAAAGACATTCCAGACGAAGAAAACTCTATGGTCCAGTTGAAGGCACATCGCCGAAACGCGTAGACCGTCTGTATCCCCTACCTTGCTGATGAAATAAATTATAAAAGAATTAAAACCTGCTTCGAGTCCTGATTGGGGTGCTGTGGACACCTGCTGCTGCCGGATGGGAAGTTTGGTGATCTCTTGAATATATATATATATATGTATATATATATATATATATATATTTATATATATATATGCCAAGGTGTATTGAAGAATGAGTGGGTGTATGAGTATCTGAATGGATGATTTAGTAGGTGCGTGACTGATTGTATAAGTGAGTAATTAAACGTGTCTTACTGAATGCATGGGTTAGTGACTAAACTGTGTGAATGTCTGTATCAGTCTGTCAGTTGGTGTCTAAGCGGCTGCATGGGTTGGTGAGTAGCTACATGAGTATCTGTATGGGTGCCCGAGTATCTGTGTGGGTGGGTGGGGGTGTGTGACTCTGTGCATAGATGTGTGAGTGGCTTCAAGAGTGCATCTGTTATGTATACAGTGCATTTACACCAAGAGGTTTCATGGCGCTAGCTCTAGAATTTGCCGGAACCAGTGGATGGAGTTATTAGTGAGCCTACACAAACAGCCATGTCTTAAGCATTTTCCTGAAGCTTAAAAGATCCGTACATGACCGAATCTCCAGAGGGAAAGAATTCCACAGTCTTGGGACCAGGGATGCAAACCTAAATCCTTCCTGTCATTTTAGCTTGAAAGCAGGGGTGGTCAGTAGCTGGAGGTGTACTGAGCAGAGGTTGCGAGAGGGAGTGTACCTAGATAAGAGGGAGTTAATGAATTTAGGGCTCCGACCGTGTAGAGACCTAAAAATTAGGCATCCCGTCTTAAAGGCTGTGCACTGGGGAATAGGGAGCCAGTGTAATTTTTTTAAAAGAGGTCTGGCAGATTGCCATCTGGGTTGCTGGTGGATCAGTCTTGCTGCTTGGTTCTGACCCATCTAAAGCCGCTTGATTAGGAAAAGTGGGACGCCTAGGTAGTTTGTGTTCACCATTAAAGATAATGGGGTAACCCAGTAACCCTCAGAATCTGGGTGTATATGTAAAACACAAACAGTGGTTCTGTCGGGAGTCTCGTAAGCTTAGTTTCTAATGTACTTGTATTTGTGTTTTATATATAGGTAGTTTGTGTTGGCGTAGTCTAAGTGTGATACACCATGGCTATCACGACTTGTATCAGCGCAGCGTGATTGAGCAGACGGCTGATCTTTCTGATCTTTCGTAGCTGCAAGAAACAGGACGAGACCACCACAACAACTTGAGATCTTAACGATAGGTCATTTTTTATGGTGACCCCAAGGCTCTTGACAGAGGTAGAGGGTTCGGGGGGATCCGAGTTCCGAAGGCCAGTAGTGTAGGCCGCAGAAGGTCTGACTGCTCCCTGTCAGAACTAGTTCAGTCTTGCCTGGATTGAGTTTTAAATGGTTTTGGTCCATCCAGTGGCGAATATGGAGCATGGTGGCCTGAAATTCAATGACTGAGTTAGGTGAGTTATCTATGGTGAATGTTAACTGTAGATCATCCGCATAGTTGAAGGTGGTCACATTCTTTTCCTTCAGGGACTGAATTACAGGTAAGAGGTAAAGATTAAACAGATAGGGGGATAGTGATGATCCCCGTGGGACCCCACACATAGTCGTTAGCTTGGGTGCAGTGAATGAGGCTAAGCGTACCGCTTGAGTGCGGCATTCGAGGAAAGAGCAAATCCAGCTGAAGGCTGAGTCCTGGATGCCAGCCTGCCTGACACGGTCCTTCAAAATACCATGATCGACCGTGTCGAAGGAGGACGAGAGATCTGATAGCACCAGGGCCTGTGGAATGCCTCTGTCAGCTTTATCTCGTAAAGTGTCCAGGACTGCCAATATCACTGTCTCCGTGGAATCCTGCTTGGTGTGGGTCTAGATAGTCAGAATGTTCCATGAAGTTGGACAAGCACTTTGCCATGTGGGCTTCCAGTACTTTGGCCACGTAAGGAAGCAGGGAGATGGGGCGATAGTTTGACAGATTTTGAGGGGCTGCTCCAGGTTTTTTTTAGGAGGGGGACCACAATTGCGTCTTTGAATACTTTAGGGACACGGCCCAGCGAGAGGGACTCATTCAGGAGGGTCATGGTGAAGCACGGCAGGGCGGAGAGTGTGTCTTTTAAGATATGAGGTGGGCAGCAATCCATGGGGGAGCCAGATTTTACTCTGGACAGCAAGTCCAGGAAGGACTGGGTACTAATGGCTGGGAAGTGATACAAGGTAGCATAGCGAGGGGTGACTCAATGGAGCTGGGTATTGGGATACTGGCTTTAATAGTAGAGATTTTTTCCAAAACGTTGTTATTCAGAGAGTCGCAGAGTTCTTGGGTAGGTGTGGGTTTAGGTAGGACTCTCTCTGCATTAGATAGTTCGTTAACAATAGAGAAGATTTCCTCGACCTGTTGTTAGAGTTTAAAATTCTAGCGGAGAAATGAGCAGCCTTGGCTAAAATATCAGCTTTTTTGTATTCTTTCCGTGCTTCCGAATAGTAGCATTTTCCTTCTAGGGAATTGTTCAGTCTGGGGTTGAGCTGGCCAATGTGTCCTGAAATTCCTGTTTGTTAAGGGCACTCCATTTCCTGATCATACCCCCCCTCGGCTGCGGGGGTCTTACTACTGATAGGAATTGTTACCGTGAATTTTATTAGGTGGTGATCAGACCATATACATGGTAGGATGGTGGACGTGGAAGGGCTGTATGGGTAGGTGAGTGTTTGTATGGGTGTGTTGTTGAGTGAATGGATATCTCAGTGGTACATGTGTGAGTAACTACATATGTGAAAGGCAGTATATGTGAGTGTTGGACTATATAAATGACTGTATGCGAGAGTGAGTGATTGTGAGAGTGGCTGTATGGATGAGTGTGTGCTTGTATCAGTGATTGTATAAGAGAGTAAGTATGTGTTACTATCTGTATGAATAAGTGAGGTGGTGTCTGTATAATTGTATAGGTGAGTAAATGGAAGTATAATTGATTCTTTGCATGACTGACTAGGTGTGTGAGTAACTCTGGATATGTGGCAGTGTGTGAGTGTCTGTATAGGTGTATGAGTGCATATGATTGTGTTGTTATGACGAGTGACTGCATGTATGAGTGATTGTATGGGTGAATGAGTGGATGTGTGTGTAGACCTATGAATCAGTGAGTGCATATGTAGTAACTGGTATTGGTGTTGATGGTTTCGAAAATGGTAGTCTGTATTTTACAGTGGGTGTATCAAAGGTTATATTAGAGTGCGAAGAGGTGCATCAGATTTTCACATGGATGATATCATCAGTGATGTCACAGACCAGGTCATGAATGATGTAATATGTGATGTCATCAGCAGTGCATTGCGGGGGCGTGAGCTATAGTTAGCTGAACTAACTATAACGCCGGAATTTCTATGGTTTTGTACAAGTGAAATGTCCAACTAACTAGAACGTTCCTGAAACCTATGGTTTTTTTCAGTGAATTTTGAAGGTTTTTTTAAATGCTAATTTCTAACTGTAACATCCCTTAAACCTATGGTTTTTTCAGTGAATTTCAAAGGTTTTTTAAATGATAATTTCTAACTATAACGTGCCTGAAACCTATGGTTTTTTCAGAGAATTTCAAAGGTTTATTCAAAGACAATTTGTAAGACTAGTGTACCTGAATCCTATGTTTTTTTAATTATATATATATATATATATATATATATATATATATATATATATATATATATATTTATAAAAATTGTGTGAATAATTTTAAGTTAGGAAAACTATATTCATTCTTTTTTTTAAATTTTATATTACACAGCAGTCGCACACCCTTCGAGCATCCTACACGATGACTACACGCATTCCGGTAGCCATTTTGAAAAGTTGCCCTGGGGACGGGACTCTGCCGTAATTTGTAAAGTATGAAATATATTTAAATTAATTATAAATGAGAGTTTTCCTTAAAGTGTTTGTCTACATTTATTTATAAACATATTTTTAAAGTATTATTTTTAATATAATTTCGACGAAAGTAAAGTTACGAAATCCGTGGTGTAGCCGCTTACTGTGCACAATCTCTCCCCGAACGTACTCCCGGGGTCGTGCTGCGATCGTGCCAAAATCACGCTGAAGTTGCGACTTCGGCGTATTTCTAAAGTTGAAAGAATGACTATAGAATGTTAGAATATGATATTACACTGAACAGTTTTGCTAATATACTTATTAAACGTTTATAGAAATTTCTATTTAAAGTATATAATGATATATATGATTTTTGCGGGTGCGCGAATGGTGCATGATGGGTGCGCACACTCTACGTGACTTCATGTCAGCAAAAGAAAAAAAAGAATCTGATTGGCTCAAATCAATTTAATTATGACAGAGGGAGGATCCATCCTTCTGATATTTCCTTTATTTTTGGACCTTAATAGAGAGTAGACCGGTTTCTTTATTCTCTTTATAGTGATAGTTTATTTGTGTGTTTCTTTATTTTGAATCCAACAATGGCTTCAAATTTTGCTGAAGTGGATGCACTTGCAGTAGAGGAGGAAGAACAGATGGGGCAGCAGAAGAAGAAGAGAAAGGAGAGCATTGTTTGGGCTTTTTTTAGTGTCCTGGAGGGACAAAAAAAGGTTAATGCTACAAAAGTAACATGCATCATCTGTAATAAAGTACTGTCCAGAGGGTCCGATAAGAAGTACTCTTGTGGAACAAGTAGCATGAAAAAACATATGGAAACCATCCCCCCTGTACACCTTGCAAGAGAGGAAAGGAAGAAACACTTGGATGCTGCTACTGAACAGGACTCCAGTATACCTTCAACGTCTGCGATTCCATCTGCACAAACACATCAAATCATGCCTGAATTTTTAAATGCATCTGTTAGCTGCATTAAGTGCGCCACCGAGCTCTGTGTTGGTGAACAGTGCATTGATGTGATCTCTGCTGCTCTTATTGCGCACAAATGTTAATTTTTTTATAACGCGCTTTTCTTTTTCTCCAAGAGATCATTTTCTGATATTCGTTTTTGCTCTGTTGTTTGTAAAATAAAAAACACACACAAAAGTAAAAAAGGTTTAAAAATACAAATTTTATTTTTAAATTGTTCTAAAAAAACAAACAAGCATTGGCATAGCCAATAGGTCTCGCCTTTGGGACCTTATAAGCGTTTTGCCATGCAACAGTTGTTGTTGCACCAAGGATATTGTGCTGCATAACTAAATACTTATAACTAAATACAAGGAGAGTGCGTGGTGAATTTATAAGTGCTTGAGTATTGGTGTAGTGATTGGATATGTACATTGTGCTGGATGGGTGATAGCAGGAGTACATAGAGAGTGACAGTGTTATTACTGGACCGCATGGGTACTACCCGAGTAATTGAAGGTGTAAATAGGTAGTGTTTAGATGGTTAGAGTATTGTATAGATAGTGGACAGGTGATTGTACCAGTGCATGGGTAGTGCTTTGGTAAGTCAATCTTACCTGTTTTCAAGTAGATATTAAACTAATTGAAACGTTTTTCACTTCTTTTTTTTGTAATGTAAATTTAAAATATTTTAAACTTTAGTAGTAGGGTCTGTAAAAGAGAAATTCTGTTATTACATATAATTTTATAGTTTTAAGAACACAAAATAATTATACAATTACATCACATATTCAATTTGCCTTTTTTGCTGTCTTCAGATTCTATTGAATTTCACCATACACAGTGATTTCAATGTCGATCATCAGGTGACAGCAAGCAAAAAAATACAATCAATAAGATTGTTAAAAAAAAATATTTGTCTTCAAGATATATACAACAAACTCAACTCTGTATTTACATTTTCACAAATGAACATCCTTAGTAACATAGTATATAATACAAAGATCTAATATATGTCCACCTTCTTTCGAACACAATTTTCCAGATGCAATATCAAAGAACAGAATCAATAATTTAAACCGTAATTATCAACATCTTCCCAATAGGCCAAATGATGTTTCTGAAAACATTTGCATTGAGGATATGCAAGATAGACTTCTAAATTCATATTTACATCTTTCCAATAGGCCGAATGATGTTTCTGAAAACACTTGCATTGACGATATCCAAGATAAACTTCTAAGTTCATATTGACATCTTCCCAATAGGCCGAATGATGTTTCTGAAATACTTTGTAATGAAAATAGCCAAAATATACTAATTAATTCATGTTGACATCTTCTCAGAATTTTGGCATCAAAAATATTAGATATGAATTTGTCAATTCATTAGGCAACCGATATTTGAACTCCAAATGTGAATCATTACATAGTGTCCATCCTTTATTGCATTTTAAATACACAGTATAGTGTCCAGATGTTGAAGTAGGTCCATCGTGGAAAACAATAGCCACTGTTTTAAAAGTTCTTCCTGAAATTGACTCTTGACCTGCCACAAAATTTTTAATTTTGGTTTCCAATTTTGTACCATCTGGTCTACAATGTTGCAGCATTAAAATTATATATTGTCCAAATCTTTCTATAAATAATGTTGACAACATTTCCGATTTGCACTGACTACATTCCATCTCTTGATTAGCTGATTTCACTAATTTGTTAAAAGACACTTTTTGCAATCTGGTATTGTTAAATATATGAATCGTTCAATGTCTATTTTAGTGGTAGATGAAAATAAACAGCTGTCACATGTATGATACCATCTGTAACGTAGTCCAAACAGATTTTCAATTTGTATTCCTTCATCTTCCAATACTGCAAGCATAAACATAAGAAATTCCTGAGCGTCTTGCTGTTCATTTTGTGTAAATTGTGAAGAACCAGAACATATATCCAGAAGATTACGCAAGCCAAAAGGAGTATGGATTTTCATTTTATTACTTTTCAACTTTTCAAAAATGTAATGTAACAAAGAACAGAATCTTTTGGCTCGATTTTCCATAATTGCATGCTGTAGATTTTCTAAAAAAAATACAACATTCACAATTACATTAGCATAGCAGTTGATACCTGAACTATTTTCTAACTGGTATCCTACAATATTAGCAACCGTGTCCACTTCCATTTTCTTTTCAGACTCATTATTCTTTTCAATTCTTTTCTTCTTTGCAACCTCACTAAAATGTTTATCATATTTTTGTTTTGGACGTATCAAACGTTTTTCATAAATAGGATATTTACCTAAACTAGGAGCATAGAGTCTTCTTAACCTATTGTACTCTTTTACACAATTTACATCTGCACTAACCTTTTGCTCATCAAAATCAATCAAATACAATCTGGATAATGTTCTTACTCGAGACAATGCAACATATGCCATACCCTCTTTAAACACAGAACTTCCAATATTTACCAAAGCACTTAAACCTTGAGATTTATGAATGGTCACTGCATATGCTAAACAAACAGGAAACTGTTTTTTACGATCATAAAAATCTTTTACAAGCAAGAAACGAACAGAACAACGTGCAATCTGTTTCACCTCTTCAATCTGATCAAATTTAATCTTCAAAAATTCAATTCCCTCTCTATTTGGAAAACTAACAAAGTCAACAACTTTCCCCATTGCTCCATTTACTAAACCTTTCTCAACATCTAAATTACGCCATTACCCAACAGTTTACAGATACATATAAGGTCTTTTCTAAACCAGCAGTCTTAGATATTGATTTTTCCAAAGAGTCTAATTTTAACTGTAATTTCTCTGACAGGAGAATAGTTACTCCTTCATGTTCAATTTTATCAGAGGCTACCATTTTCATTATCGGTTTATTCTCCAGTTTCAAGAGTTCTTCACTGAATGTCGAGCATTCTTTCAGTGTTGGCATAAGGCAAATTATAGATTTCTTTTCTGTAATTTTTTGGTAGATTGTTTCAGGTGCAATATTTTCTGTTGGAAACATGCTTCTTATTAGCCGAATTTCTAAAGCATTTTTTTCATCCTTTGTTAAGACACCAATTCTAATATTTTGAAGAATGTTTCCATAATCTTCGTCATTTGCTTGTCGCATGTTCTTAATAAGTTCTTTATATTCAAAATAAGTCCAAATGTTCACATTTCCAATAATACCCAATGATTTTTTAGTGTCTTCATGAAGAAGGGTCTTAAAAACTGGTTGGCCTTTCACAGGTGTGAGTTGTAGTAGATCACCAATTACATGTTTTCCTCCAATTAAAACATCGTAATTTGTTTGTAAAATCTGTTGCATCCTAAAATGTACAAACGCAAGCATTAAGTTTGAGACCATGCTTACCTCATCAATTATCAGAAGTTTCATTTTCTTCAGTACACTTGAAACTTCGAAACAAGCTTCTCCAGATAGCTTGTGATATTCTAATGGTTACATTCGTAGATTATGTAATGTAATCACTTTAATTTTGTGTGCTGCTAACCCAGTTGGAGCAGTTGCAACACAAGACAAATGTGAATCTGTTGTTTCCTGTAGATAACTTGACAAACCTTTAATCAAGAAACCTTTTCCCGTTCCAGCTTGTCCACTGATGTACATAAGAAGAGGTCTAAATGATGTACATTGGCAATCATTCTTTTCATGCAGTAATCCATGTTCTATCTGTTGTGTAACTTGGTGATGTATTTTTTTCTGTTCAGTATTCAGATGTTCTTCTAAGTTTTTCAAATCAATATTCTCCTGTTGTGCTTGTTGCATCACCATTTCCACTTCACTCATTGCTATTGCTGCTTCATTTTCAAGTATGGCTTTTCCTAGTGGATCTTGACTTTGTGTAGCAGAACTCTGACTATTTAGAGAACTATCTCTAGCTATTTCAGCTGCAATAGTACTTTCTTGGTTAATCTCTTCATTCAACATTTGGAGGTAATTTGGAAAAATTGTACATTCAATGTGATAAAGGGAAATTTAGATGCCCTTTGGGATGTGGTCACCTCACCTGTGGTCACAGGCCACCGACGTAACCCTTCACTGAAGAACAAGGAAGAAAGATATAAGATGACGAATAATCTGGTTGGAGTGGTACTTTTATTCAATAAGTCAAGAACATATCAATAAATGCATATTTCATTATCTAAGCAAAGCCATCAAGAAACCTGACTTCACTCCGTCAGGGATAACCCACATGATCAGTATAATGCTCAGAAGTCTAGAAACCTGGCTGGAATTAAGACCTATAAAATGGCATAATTGAAATCAGTAAGAGATTCAAAAGACACAGAATACATTCTATGAAAATATAGCGCCTGGAGGCAAGCTTTTCTAAGGAGAACTAGCCATTTAAGATTAATATTTCAAGAGACCATAAATGCAAGGAATTGGGAGTGGATGAAAAATACCGAGAATAATCAGAGATTGAAAAAGACAAAAAGGTTATCTAAATTGGGAGGTACCACCTGAGAGAGGCTTTGAAGTCCCAAATCAGATAAACGGCTGGCCGGAGAACCCACGCATGCGATGGACACAGTAGCAGAGTTCTGGCTTCTAATTGAGGTGTTGGATCGAATATACCTGAAAATGCAGAACTAGGACACTGTTCTGACGCACTTTCTGACGCACTTTCTGGTGCAGGTGGCTTGACCGCATGTCTTAGTACACGGAAATGGTCAGATGGTTGAAATGGGTGGGTGGCCATGCTTGACCGCAAAATATAAACAAAGAACAGCTTGTAACGTACATATCTCTAGAAATATGTGAGCACGGAACTTAAGACTGGTGCTCCTATCGCAAAGCTACAGCTGTGGTTTCACTTGAACAAGCTTGCAAAATAATAATGTCGCAAGATGTACCAACTTGTACCAGCTGGTGATGTGTACGTTCATGTGTGGGTGTCTTGCAATTGTGCTGTGGAAAGCTACTGTACTTTCATGGTTGCCCAAGCTACCTCGTTGTGTCCAGTGCAAACAGAAATGCACGTTTAAAAATTATTAGGGCCTAGTGTATTTTATTATCATGAGGCGGTGGCCTTTGGCCTTTGGCTCAGGCCTATATGCAGGGGGTTCAAGGGATCTGTGGGCCTTCATTTACTGATTGTGTATGGTGAAAAATGGTCACTTTAGCATATTTTCAGATTTTCTCTAGCAGGGCCATATGAGACCTTCAGTCTATCAAGGTAAATCAAAATGCTCTTATTGGTAATCAGGTGATCCTCCATAAAATGCTATCTTTACATCCATTGAATGAATCTTCATAGCAGTCAAAATCTCCAAGTAATTTCATTTCACTCCGCCAAGGTTTGAAGAGTTGCAGAATAGCTAAATAGAAAAACTCCCTTTTATCTGGAGTATCGCAATTCAGTTTCCTGTGATTAATCAAATTTCCTTTGGCATGTTTTACCAAACATCCTTCACATCCACTTACAGCATATCTTCGTTCATTTAGATTTTCCGTAACATTTTTCTTAAATCTGTAATGTTGTAGTACTTCATATAGACACATCTTTTCCAGGTGTGGATTTTTTTGGGGGATAGTACGAATCCAACATATTTGTTTTAAGAATATCTGTACTTTCCGGTTCATTCAGTGCCAAGTATTCAATTTGTTGTACAGATTTCAAAAACACGATTTCGTGTCACAGCAAGACCTAGACTTATCCAGATGATTCCTCTTGACTTTGAATATAATCTTGTCAATGTCAATCAATCTTGATGTGAAAGCATCTTCAAGCTGAAGCTGTACAATTTTTTACTAAGTGTCTTCTCCTGTGAAATTTCCTTCCACATTTCTTTCAATTCTGTCTTCTCAGATTTCATAACATATGACGTGACATAGCGAGCAACAGCAATTGAGTTATCTGCAACATATTGTATGTCCATATTTGAATTCCACATCTTCAAAATCACTGAATTGTAATCATTATTGTACTTTGATTCTTCTGTTCTTTTTATATCATAGGTATTTTTGGGTGATTTTCGAGTGATAATATGCTTAACTGCTGACATAAAACTGTTCACTCTTCCTTTGGAAATTACTGGACGTGGAAATCCAAATCGACATTTTGTGTAAAATTTTTCAGTCGACTTGTATTTCCGTCAACAATATTTTCTACATCGATATTTTTGAAACCGTAAAACTTGCTGTCTCAAGTTGTTTCCTGCTTTTTCTTTTGGTATGGTGCAGGTAACATGTTGTTCAATAAAAGGCAAAACAGTCTCATCAGTGTCAATTCCAAATTTAGGTGCATTTTTGAACCATAACAGCATATGAATATGAGGTGCACCTCTAGCTTGGTATTCCTTTCTCCAAAAGAAATCAATAACTTCGCCAATAGGTGGATTCTTTTTATTACAGATGAAAGACATCATCGCTTAAAACCTATGATTAAAATATCTGCAGACATTTACAGGATCAAGGGAACACAGTTCTCCAGCCGTCTTCAATTCAATATTTTCTATATTTGTATTTGCTTGTCGTAGAAAATCAAGTAAAACATCCCATCCGTACTCAGCACAGCTAAGTGTAACAAACCACGTAGGGGTTCCTAAGTTCCTTAACATACATTTCAGGTACCCATGAGATCGATACCAATATTCATTAGTGCCACGTTGACATGCCATCAAATTAATTAACTGTGATTCTAAATGTTCGTCTCTTTCTTCAACTTTGTCCATGAATTCCGTTGCAGAAACATGTGAAAGATGAGTTCCTGTTTTTAATATGTGGTTGACTGCATATGAAAGTGCAGACAGATCACTTTCAAATAAAAGATTAAACAAATATGGAATACACTGGTGAAATCTTAGTTCTTCTGAGTATAGTCGTAAAGTACGATATTCTGAAGCTGGAATCTGAACTGGTCGTTCATCATATTGTCCACCTTTTCCAGTAGGGATCAGCTGTGGAAAACAACGAGCTGCCAAACTTTTTTCCCATACACTCATGGGAGTTCCTTTTGCTTTTTTAATCTGAAACAATTCAATAGTATCTCCTATCAGTTCTTTTGAATGTAGAGGGTGTATAGTATAATGTTCAATAATTTCTTCTTTTCTGGAGCTCTCCACTTTTTCTATATGTCCACTTGAAATGTCTGTTTCATCTTCTAAACTCATTTCTTGTTCTTCTACATTTACAGTTTTATAGTGAATATTGTTTTGCACCAGATATAATGTAGCCTTTTGGACTATCGTGACATCTACTAACTCTTACCTTATTTTCCTACTCTTTGTATGTACACCATTAACAAGAATGACTACAGTGTCAGTATCCTCTCTTTCTACACCAACAGTTTCAACATTTTTCTTAAAATCTAAAGGTAAATACACAACTCTTCCTTTTAAACCTCTTTGTAGATCTGTTGGAGGCAGCTTATCTGTTTTAGGCTTCATACGAATTATAGCCTGAAACGGGTGCACAGATTGAATAAGGATTGACTCATTTATTTAATTTAAAGCTACTAATTCTAGGTCAATATGGAAAGCTCTAGCTGGCATTTTGTTCTCTTCTAATTTATTGTAACAATATTGTACAGTACCTAACTCAAAATGACCTTCCAGAAACAAATAAGCAGCAAATTCCCTCCATTTATCATTGTGTTTCTTTTCACTTTCTAAAAATACATCTACATTCCTAGTTTGAATTTTATAGTGAGTACGTCGACAAAAAATACAAATATAGTTTAAATTTTTACCAGAAACTACTTTAAACTTTGTTATTTCTTTTTCAAACTTCACATCAGTAGTATCTTCCATCACTTCTCCAACACCTACACTTATCAAACTCTCACTTTCTCTACACTCCTTTTGACCAGCAAAGAAACGAACCTCTATATCATCACAACACTGAACCATGCAAAAGAGCTGTGTTAATTTCATTTAGACATAATGCAGGACTTTTCACATAGTATAATCTTCTTACTAACTTCCGCATTTCGGAATGATGTATTGTTAACATTCTTAAATGATGAAAACGACTTTGACACACTTTCCTAGAAAGATAAGCCAGAGAATGACCTTGCAGCCCTGTATTTTTTCTCACTTTGCAAGGATCCAGTCCTTGTAATATCTTAATCTTCTGTTTCACAGTTTTTCTTCCATATTCGCTTAAGAAATTTAGTAAGATATCAATAGATTCCTGTCGTATACTACAAATACTACTACAACCCCATGTAAACACTGGAGCCTGGGTACGTCTCCCTTGAACTTCCTCAGCTATGACTTCTTCCACATTTCTAGGAACCATCTTTTCTTTTTCAATTGGACAACCATTTTTCAGTTCGTAACAACAACCACAGGTATCAACTGCATGAACTAATGTATTTTGTTGAATATAGCTTTCTTCATTAAAAAAAGGTTCCGTACTAGAAGTATGCCTCCATTCCCCAGAAAATATTTTACAAAAGTTAGTTCTATTTATAATTCTTTTTATTTTACATTTGTCCTTCATAGACTGACTTATTGTATTTAAAGTTTTCAATCTTTTTAAAATTAAGATAAACAATTTTCTTTTCAATTCAAATGCTTTTTCAATGACACTAATAATCTCCTTTTTTTGTTTGTAAAATGCTGATCTCCTTTTATATTTTTTACATTTTCTTTAGTAAATTTTGAAGTACTCTACTCTTATACAATCTTTGTCGAATTTCTGAAATTGTTTCTTCCTGCTTCCAACATATTTTCTTTTTCTGATATTCTAATTTTGCACTTTATAGTACATTTATCTTTTCCTCTCGTTTCACTGTTCTTGTTCTATCTCTCTCTTCTTTATTTTCCGAATTTGAAATACTCTTTAAAAGTTTTTTAAAAAAAATCTTTACTTCTCTTACCAGAAGGCTTTTTCTTTAAGGATCCATGTTGTACTTGATCTAATTGCTCTTTTGCTAGTTCCTTTACATAGGCCTCTTTTCTTCATTCTCTTTTTCTTTGCTGTTTTCTTATCATTGTAACTTTGTCTTAATAATTATGCAAAATATCTGTAAAAAAAGAAAAGTTTTAAAAACAATTTAATATAATTAAAATAATTATATAGAAATATTCACATGTATGACTATAAAAATACATACAAAGATACTCCATCAATGATTAGAGCAGTGGAACAGTGCTACCTGCATAATTGGAGGAGTGTAAGAGTAGTGTATAAGATATTAGAGCACAGAATTATTAGTACACATGTGATTGTGGAACTGCATGGTTAGTACCTGTATCATTGCATGAGTACATGGCTACTGACTAAAAGATTACAATACTGCAAGGAGAGTGCCTGAGTGCATTTACAAATGCTTAGATATTTGCGGAGTGATTGGATAAGTAGATAGTGCTGGATGGGTGATTGGAGAACTCCATGGGGACTGACAGAAGGATTCCTAGACTGCATGGGTACTACCTGGGTAATTAGAGGAGTGAATGAATCGTATGTAGCTGGTTAAAGGTCTGCATGGATAGTGCACAGAGTATTGTAGCAGTGCTTGTGTTTGTGTCTGGGCCATTGCATGAGTATGTGACTAGTAACTGGATGGTTACAGTGCTGCAAACACAGTGCATGGTGAATTTATAAGTGCTTCGGTATTGGTGGAGTGACTGGATAAGTAGATAGTGCCCGATGGGTGATTGGAGAAGTGCATGGCGACTGGCAGGGGTATTCCTAGACTGCATGGGTACTACCTGGGTAATTAGAGGAGTGAATCAATAGTATGTAGCTGGTTAGAGGTCTGCATGGATAGTGCACAGAGTATTGTAGCTGCGCTTGTGTTAGTACCTAGGAAATTGCATATTATACATGACTAGTAACTGGAATGATTACAGTCCTGCAAAAAGAGTGCATGGTGAATTTGTAAGTGTTTGGGTAATGGTGGAGTGATTGGATACGTACATAGTGCTGGATGGGTGATTGGAGAAGTGCATGGGACTGACTGGGGGATTCGTAGACTGCATGGGTACTACCTGGGTAATTAGAGAAGTAAATCAACAGTATGTAGCTGGTTGGAGGTCTGCATGGATAGTGCACAGAGTATTGTAGCAGTGCTTGTGTTAGTGTCTGGGCCATTGCATGAGTGCGTGACTAGTAACTGGATGATTACAGTGCTGCAAAGACAGTGCATGGTGAATATATAGGTGTTTGGGTATTGGTGGAATGATTGGATAAGTAGATAGTGCTGGATGGGTGATCGCAAAAGTGCATGGGAAGTGACAGGGGGATTACTAGACTGCATGGGTACTACCTGGGTAATTAGAGGAGTGAATCAGTAGTATGTAGCTGGTTAGAGGTCTGCATGGATAGTGTACAGAGGATTGTAGCAGTGCATATGTTAGTGCCTAGACCATTGCATGACTACATGTGTAGTGACTGAATGATTACAGTGCTGCAAAGAGAGTGCATGGTGAATTTATAAGTGCTTCAGAATGGGTGGAGTGATTGGATAAGTATATGGTGCTGGATGGTTGATTGGAGGAGTGTATGAGTACTGACAGTGCGATGGCTGCACTGCAAGGATACTGCTTATAAGACTGAAGCAGTGCATGAATTTCTGCTGCAACTTTACCATTTTACAACTACTTTTAATGTTACACCTAGCCAAATACAAAGCAAGAACCATTCACATTTCTCTGCTATAAGTCTCACCATGTTCCTGAAAACATGAATGGATCTCTCTCTACCACAACACTGTGTACACCTCAAATACACAGAACAAACTTCAATTTTAAACCAAACATCAAAAATTATGCGGCATATTTTAACTGTACCTCTCTAGAGACTTATAAAAACTAGTCTCATCACTAATACCTTAACTCAACATATGCACTTCCAATTTGAAAGCAACACCTAAAATTATACAGTATACTACAAATGTACATATGCACACACTGAAACAAACTACCATAATCAGCAAACCATATTCCAAAATAAACATAATACTATACAGAATCTATATTAAACAACATTTAAATACATTACAACAAACAGCAATAAACATTTCTACATTTCAAAATATATCTCAAACTTCAAAGTTCATGATTTATATTTTATCTTTAAAAACAAAGGCACCACATAGTACACCTCACAAATTTATAACTCACCTTTCAAATTGATTTGTAGATTATTAAGTATCAGAAACTCAGAACAGATATCCTTATGCACACAATCAATATAACGCACTGCTCTTAGCAAAGCAAAACCAGTAATGGCAAAGTTTCCCTCTCTATCTCCACACATATAGATGTAAATAACAAATAACATTGCTTCCCAGATTATTTCAAATTCTAAAATGCATTTCTATTGGTTACACATATCAACCCTTGCCAACAGACTTCTAACTGAACACAAAATGCTTCTGGAATTTTCTGGAGTCGCGCCTGCACCGTGCACTGTAAGCGAGGGCACCGCGAAGCCATACGGGAGTTAAAAAATATATTACAAATAATTTTACCACTTTTTTAGATAATACTCTACTTCTAAAGTTAGCACTGACTTGGGAAATCTCACTGTAATAACATATTACTTTAATATTAATAACAAATTCACATTTTAATGCCACAGTTAACATTCAACCCTACCCCCATTCTGCTTAATGCCTGTATCCATAGTAACAGTTCATGGAACACTCAACTGAACTCGCAGGTCACAAGTTCAGCATATTTTCAAGCTCACCACACAATGTTGCAAATACATACAGCAGG
This sequence comes from Triturus cristatus, assembly GCF_964204655.1. Taxonomy (NCBI): domain Eukaryota; kingdom Metazoa; phylum Chordata; class Amphibia; order Caudata; family Salamandridae; genus Triturus; species Triturus cristatus. Next base: position 398,861,990 of record NC_140589.1, read on the forward strand.
TGTGGTTGACTTTCCAAAATATGAGCTTATCCTATGTAATGTACCTTTTAAACATTTTTTACTAACCAATAAGAAACATAATTTTTAAAGACAGAAACATGCACCCTATTGTTGACTGTACAATGTTCTTAAACAGCCAATAATTTCTCTTCTTTTTTAAAAACTGCATATTGTCCACCATTTTAGATACCTCTCATTCTACCAACTGACTACTTCAGCTACAGACATCTTTTCCTTACAGCCAGACTTCCCTTCAAGATGCTTAGTGTGTCGATTGTGGGACACAGCTATCTTTTCTGGTGCAAAAGGTATGCTGAAAACAGAGGTATTGGCAAAATGTGGACATTAAATGGATTGGACAAAGAGGATTAAAGTGGCACCAATTGATGCCTTTGGTTAAAACCTTTTTACATCTCCAAACCCCTGACCTCATGATTGTCCACTGTAGAACATTAACTGGGGTAGGTCTGGAAACGCTAATGAAGGACACCTTTGCAGAATTGATGTTGCTTTTCCCCAAAACTGTCTTTGTATATTCTAACATATGTCAAAGACAGAAATGGAAGTGGTCCAATCAATTCTGTCCACAGATTCCGAAAGCTAGAAAAAATGACGACAATAAAGCGGTTTCTGCTTATCTTAGAGACCATAGGATGGGCTCCATATACAACAATCATCTCCGTTTTGATATGGATGGCATCTACAGGAGTCATGGTGTACATTTCACAGATAAGTGAAACAGAGTCCTTCTCAACAAACTAAGGCTCTGCATCGGAACTTACATGTAGCTGCAAAATTCTCCCAATAAACACCAGGGCTCTTTTTAGAGACACCTAATAACCCAACATATAATTTAGTTTTTGGAAACTCGAGGGGGGCCAGTGCTGAGAACCGCGCACCCATCGTGATCACACGGGGGCTGCGCTGAGAGCCACGCACTCATTGCGTTAACAAGGGGGGGCCGCGCTGACAGCCACGCACCCATCATGTTCGTGCTAGGGTCACAACTCCAAATTATTATTTTTTTTCACTGGGGGTGGTGGTCCCCAGGGCAATCATTTGCCCCAGGAGGGGACTCGCGTGCCCCCCCTCCCAAAATATCTAAAGCCCCAGGGAGGTGATGGTCCCCGGAGCACAGGGGTCCATAACGGACACCCAAATTTAAATATTAATTGCCCCGGGGAGGTGGTGGTCCCCGGGGCAGTGTGGGGGGTATGAGCCCCTCACACATTTTTATTTATAGCCCCGGGGAGGTGGTGGTCTCCGGGGCTTGGGGGGGTCCCGCAAGGCCCCCCCACTAATTTCAATTTGTGCCCTGGGAGGTGGTGGTCCCTGGGACTGCGGGGGCCCCCGTGGGCCCCTGTAAAATATTTTGTGAGTGCCCACAAGACCTGACCCACCCGGGGGCTTTTTCAAATGAAGTGCCTCTTTTTTATAATTTCTCGGCAGAATCCGTGACCCCTGCGTGACTTCTCCCATTTAAAAAAAAAAAATGCTCTTTTTGGCCTGGGGGCCCTTGTGGGACCCCCTGAACAGGCCAAGGGTGGGGGGGGGGGGGGGGTAGAGTGTTTGTACCCTACCCCCTTTTCTTCATTTTTAGCTTTAATTTTCCCTCATTTCTTCTGACTGGGTTACCGAGTCAGAAAATGGCTGCCAACACATTCTGCTTTGGAGTGTCGGCAGCCAATTAAAATGAAGCACATGGTCAGGAGGGGTCGCAAACCCACCACGGCCATAGATATCAAAACTTTTATTTTTTGATTTTCTTACCAACTACTGAACGGATTTACACCATTTAAAAAAAAAGGTCACTTTCTGAACCAAGCAATACCTTTTTGCCAAATTTGGGGTAATTCAGTTCAGCAGTCTGGGCTGTAGCCTTGCCTAAAGTTTCCTATGGGAAACTGATTTTTTGACTCTTATTTTTTTAATTTCTCAGCAACTACTGAACGGATTTACACCATTTTAAAAAAAAGGTCGCTTTCTGAACCAAGAGCTACCTTTCTACCAAATTTGGTGTAACTCCGTTCAGCAGTTCGGGCTGTAGCCTGTCTCAAACTTTCCTATGGAAATTAACACATGAAAAACACGTTTTGGGACCCCCCTTTTTCCTCAGCCCCCGCTTGACTACTCACCCCCAAACTTTCAGGATAGGAGCTGACCTGGATAGACTTTTATGGGGAGAATTTTGCGAAGATTCGTCAAACGACGCCAAAGGTATTAGCAATTCAAAAAACACTTTTGCTATGGAAACTAGGTTCTAACTATAACTACTATGACCACCAGTAGGTAATATATATATATACACACATATACATATACAAATATATAAACCTATATGTACACTTTTTTTTTTTTTTTTTTTTAAAAGAGGAGGGATACTCAAGGAGCATGCCCAAGACAAAACAGAAGCCCACGCAATAGGTACCAATGGCATCGATGTGAACCATAGCAGGACATAACATACATCAAAACATACTAAATCATACACATATGCAGTCAGAAATATGTATATATAATCATATACAGAAACTGTATAAATGACTATGAGCATGAGAAGGATACTGCTAAGGATAACATCGACAGAGGCCATGAGCAGAGAAACCGGAGTCCCTGCCTGGCGAGGAGCAGAGGAACCAGAGTCTCTGCACGGGAAGTGCGTAAGAAAAAAGGGGGGGCACAAGAATGCGCAGAGTAACGCGTCTGGCATAGAACCAACAGCTGACAAAGAAAAACCACCAGGAGAGTCTGAGCCATGAGGGAAGACCACGGACAGAAGCCCTTCCTACCACCAGAGATTGAAGAATAGAACGCAGCCAACACTGTGGCGCAGTTCGGAGCAGCAGGTACCAGTACCGGTGAAAGTATTTGTACCCACATACCGTGCCAGAACTGAAATCGGAATAGAAACTGTTCCGGAAGTGGAACAGAACAACATGCTCATAAGAGAAACTGGCTTACGGCTAAGACAGCAAACATAGGAAGAAGAGTCAAAGGCAAGAAAATGAAGACGTGTACACACCGGGGCACATCAGTCGCGGCATAAACAAAATACTCTGGAGAAATCTGCATCGACTGAGTCAGGAGAGAACTACGAACCGACCGTAAAGATAAACATGTATGCTCCAAAGAGAGCTATGTCACCCTTGTGGGTCTTACCAGAGGAGAAGTCACACAATAGTAGTTAGCCATAACGCGATAAGCCTACAGCAGAAACTATAGGAAGATTCCCAAGAGGGAAAGAAGAGAACAATCCTAAGAGGACCTCGCGGTATTCTCTGGAAGGATCATCCAGGTACACCCACCACCCAGGAAGAACACTTCCCGTGGCAGTAAGAATGGCTATACAATAACCAACGAAAACCCCACATACGGTATGTCACATCCCTATAAAAGTAAGAGAATACCTCTTGAGACTAGCTCTTAGACAGAGGAGTCGAAAATAAGAGTAGAAACAGCTGTCTAGCTGTACAGACAGTCTGGGAAATAACAAATAGAACCCAAAGACAGATCCCAGAGAAAAGCAGCAACAATGCTGCAACCAATGCAAACGAGATCAGAAGTCTGCAACAAAGGACGAGAAGCAATGTGACTCATGGAAAACCAGACATGAGACGCTGGACCGCTGTGTCTGCATGACTGTCAAAAAGGTGAGCCTCATCAATGGGCAAATCTCGAAGACGCTCCTGAACATTTTCAGGAAAACTGCCATCATGCAGCCAAGCATGGCGACGCAGAGCAACAAGCCCGACCCACAGAGTCAGTGGTGTCCATGGTTGACTGAATTGAAAAGAGTGCCAGTTCACGACCACTTTGAAGTATCCGAACAAGGTCAGCCGGAGGACCTTCCGGAAGAGAGGGAAGGAGGCACTCAACCGAGTCCCAGAGGGCAAAAGTAGCTCACGCAAACACGCAGGACATGTTCAAGGACCGAAGGCCCGAGCTCGTGGACGCAAATATAGGTCAACCACATATCTCCATACATCCATCGAGACTCCCTAGTAGGTGTAAATAACAGAGGAGAGGAGGAAGGCAGCAAGCCTGAGGCCGCTTGGACGACCAACCCTTGAGCCCTAGGGTGGAGGGACAAACATACAGGGTCATCTGGAGCCGGGCAATGACGATGTGCGACAGCATGATCCACAGGAACCCCCAATGAGGGCCGTGCCCAGGTCCCTAGAAGAATGTCGTACAACGGCTCGCCCAAAGACAGCAAGGGCTCGACATCTGCGTCGCCCTGGTGGAGCAGATACAACAAGGGATGAGAAGGTAGAGAGACTGATGGAGGCTGGATCTGTAGAATGTCAGCAGCTTTGAGAACAACTCCTGCAAACACTGCGCTAGCCTCCGTGGCCATTCTAGGTAGCTACAGCAGATCATAAGTTAGGGGATGGCGGCAGGCTAACACGTCCACCAAAAACAAAGACTCTGCAGTCTGAGGGGGACCAAGAGCCTGGAAGTGCTCCACTGGAACACGTCACAGGGAACATGTAAGCAACACTGGGGGGGGATGAACCCGCAGGGGCTACATCCTCAAAGCAAAGCAACAGCAGGAGACGTCACCGGCGTTGAACAAATGACATTGAGATGGCGTCACATCAACACCGATGAGTGTCGAAGGAGACTCCATCGACCGGCGACGGGATGCCATTGACTCGACATCCACCGTGATGGGAGACTGTGGTGTGGGACGGCGTCGACTCAGAGACATGTCCCCTGCTGCGGCCGCATCAGACGTCATTGTGGGGAGCCCCACAGGACTGTACCCTGACGCTGAAGGTGGACTGCGGCCTGACAACGGACAGGAAGCCCCACCGGGCCGACTCCCGACATCGCAGCGACTCTGTAACCAGAGTCATGGCACTCGATTGGCGCCGAGGTCGACTGGCCGGAGAGTCCCTACCCCCTCTGTGGGGCACGAAGGCACGCCAGGGAAAGGGGGCAACCCAAAGATGACCTGCAAAGCCCGAAAATAGGCTTTCATCTGGGTCCTAGTCGCCCCAACACTGGGAAAAGGTGGGTAGGTGGGGGTCGACTGCTGAGAGAACATGTCCCGTGAAGACCAGGAGCAGCGGGCACCGACATCATTGCTACGTGGGGCAAACGTCTTCCATGACTTCTTATTGTGCTTTACTGTGGAAGGTGAGCGACGTCCACAGGAACGACTCTGTAACCTGCCCCGAACAGGAGCCTCAGCTCGAGATGGAGACCGGCGACACTTGGACTCCGAACGGGACATCCGGGCGGACAACAACTTCATCCGACGTTCCCGCAGGGACTTCGGCTTCAGCTGCCGACAGTCATCACACTCCTCGGAGTTGTGGTGCTCGCCCAAGCACCACATACAGATCGCGTGTGGATCTGTCGCCGACATCTGCCGCGAACAAGTCTCACATGATTTGAAGCCCGAAGGCATCACACACTGTTCCCGAATGCGAAAAGGCATCCGGAAGGCCTGAAAAACAAAACAGGCCAGAGGAACCGCTTCTCCTGGATCCACGTTGCAAACGCAGAAAAGAAGGAAACTGACAGCGCGTCCGGAGAAACTTATATGGCTCCACTGACATCATATCCGTGGACAACGTCAGGGGGGAAGCCATGCGATGCTGTCGACCGGTGCGCAGAGGTACTGCTGAAAAATCTCCGGATTCAGACTGGCGGCTGGAGGATATTCTAAGTTAAGGAATCTGCTGCTAGATGTCTCTATCAGATATACAACATTGTAGTTCTGCGGACTGTCAACACCTGGATTAACTGACCACCGATGGAAGGCAGAAACGCCTTGACAGAGAGACACATGCCGTGGAATTTGCAAAGTTGATTTAATGCTTTTGCTTGGTGGGATACTAGAGGCCTGTAATCTCATTGCACATTGATATGACTGCCCCAGGAAGGGGAGATGCATCAATCACCACCATAGCAATTGCTGGACATGGAGAGAAGAATTCCAGCATGAGCCACCATTGCAGGTCTGGCCTACTTCCTGAAAAATCTGAATCTTTTCTGATCGGACACATGTGCTGGGCGAGTCACAACTGCAGCAAATAAATATGCCTCTGAGCATGAGGGATGAGCAAGATGCAGGAGGTGAAAAAAAAAGTAGCTAGAGAACCGTCAGAGCTAGAAGAAAAGCTCCCTCTCAAATATCTGGCTCCTGCTTGAATGTCATGAATCCGCTGGAGAGAAATGAAGGACCTAAAGTTTCTAGTTCTAACAGGAAAAAAAGCAGTAGTTGAGAGGGCAGGACTTGTGGCTTGGAGAGGTTGCCAGAAAAACACAATTTTAACATCAAAGGGCCAGTGAACTGAAAGTGGTCCAAGATAAGCTGCAGAGTACACCTTCGGCAAGCAGACAGTCTTTAAGGTATGAGAATACAGAAACACCTGACCTGCAAAGACACCAGCATCATGTTCGTAAATACACAAGGCACTGAAGTCGCTCCCAATCACAGGGCCACAAACTGATGGTGGGTGGAGCCTACTACAAACCAAAGGAAATTCCTGTGTGACTGCAGGATCCGCACATGAAAGTAGAGGTCATACAGAAAGACCATGGAATCACTCTGTTCCAAGGCCAGTATCACCTGAGCCACGGATAGAATCTTGAACTTTTCATTGTGTTGTATATTCAGGATGTTTTTGGAAAAAGAAGATACAGACAACACAACACTCTAAGGAGCCGGAGGAGCTGTAAAGAATTTCAGATCTCCAGGAGCAGGATGATGATGGCACGCAACCTAGTAATTGAGTGCAGGTGTGGAAGTTGGTTTGTTGCAAGCAAATGAAATGGGCTCCATCAAGGCATCATTAAAGGGCAAAAAAGGTTCAGTGGCCCAGGCAGTATGCTGTTTAATTAATGTGGAGTGGTTTCTACTACAGGTAAAGCTAGTTTGGCTTGCGAGGCCCTGTGAAGTACTCCAGTAATCAAGCAACTTCCCCTGTAGCTGGTCCGAGTGGCAAACTAAATCTACATGAGGTGAAGTGACTAGGTCAACAGAATTCTGAAGAGTCAAATTATCTTTATCTGTTCCCTCAGGAAGAAAGAGTTGACTAACCTTGCTACTGTTATCATTATCATGATAGACCATAGAGGACATCTGTGTGAGATTGAGTAAGATCTGAAATGCTCTCCTATTTTATTACAGTGCTTGCCAAGAGGTAAGGGTCTGTAGGATACCTATTTCATTGACTCTTGTGAATTTATTTTGGATTTGGTCTTTGGAAAAAGCATCAGGTCGTGAAACAGATCTGAAAGCAGTGCTGGAGGTGCTAAGGGCATAATTGACACCAGTGCCAAAGACAGAACAGCTGACAATGGCTCCTGCAAAGATAATAGTAAAGTTGGCAGAGAATTAGGGTCCAAAGTTGCCAGAACAGTGCCAACCAGGGCAGGATCAATTGGCCTGGAACCGGTCAGAGGACCTGCTTTTGGGGTTCAAAATCACACCAGAGAAGGCCAAGGAAAGAACAGCTACCTGCCTGGGTGGATACTACAGAAGGTATGTCGGCATTGCAATTGGATGGGAAAACAGGGAGGACTTCCGGTTCTGGAGTAGGCATGGGCACCAAAACAGGCGCAGATGTGAGATATACCAATTCTGGTTTTGAGGTCAATGCTTTAGCCAGAATTGGGAGTGGAAGCGACCATCTAGACGATCTACTTATGGACCTCCAATGGCAGCGACTGAGTGAGGTGCAGGTGTGAGAGCAGCGGTGCCAGACAGGGATTGGGCTGGGTCCAAACCCCATGTTCCCGCCTCATTTGCTGTCTGAAGCCCGGTTCAACTGCCAGTACAGGCCTGCTGTTGCTCCACCTTAAGTCTTAAGAACTTATTTTCTCCAATTAGTAGAGAACCTGATAAAGATACGGATATGGATATAGACTAAGATACGGATAAGGATTTAAGGAGCATAAAGAACTGTTGAGACCTTCTTCAGAATAATCATGTCAGGGGGGACCAGGTTTATCAAAATCTTCCGCATCTTTGGAGGCTAGCATGTTAAGAAGGCCCCCTAGCACAAAAGAGGAGGGGGGTGGTGTTAGGGATGTTGACATTCAGATGAGTACTCCAAATTGGGAGGAAATCAACACTGAACTGGGTCTGCTGGAGTTACCAGTTGCATTGGCTGTGCCAGCTCTAGACAGTCATGCTATGTCGAGGTCCATAAGCCGGCACGCCTGAGACTCTGGGGCGGGGTCTAAGTCCTGATTGGATAAACCTAAGAACCCACCTCTTGACCTGGAAGAAGCAGCTTTGGTTCCAAGTGATTCGATTCCCCAGGCACATTCTGCAGAGGCTGGAGTTGAGGGGATGGCTGTGTTGGAGGATTTCACTCAGCTGGACATAGAACTGGCTGGAAGGAATCAGCTGTTGAGGGATGTTCAAAGTCACCCATTGCCCCTTGTCAGGGCAAGATGGGTCAGTTCCTGCAATGTCCGTATAGCCGTCCATCCCTGCCGGTGTTATATAGTTGTACATCTTCCATAAGGGGATCTTTGGACTCTATGAACTGTGAAACATTCAACTCTTCTAGTGCTCAATGGGACTTCCAGCCATCCAATACTGGGGGGGGGGGAGGGGCTCCATTTGAAATGTTTTTTGTATTGGAAATGTTGTTTGTATTGAGAAAGTTGTATCCTCTATTTTATCCCTGTTAAAAAGATATGTGTGTAATTCTGATCATGTGCTGGATGTGAGGTCTCCAATTTTATCAGGGGTTTAAAGTCTAACCTCCTCTGGGTTGTGTCAAACATCAGTCCAAAATGTGAAATAACTGAAATCACAAGCTAACTGCTTGGCTAAAGATATCAACACACAAGTGGGGAACCCGAGCTGGATGTAGGGTATTTTATGTAAGCAAACTACTGTAAAATCAAAACATATTCTATAATGTCTCTATTCAGGGGGTGCAATTCAGATGTCTTAAGAGGACCAAGCGGCGGCAAAGGCCTTGCAAATGTTTTTAAAAAAGGGCAATTCACTAAAGTAGGGTTTTAGCGTCTTCAGTGACTGCTCCAGATTCCTCTTTCATGCCAATTAAGGATACACAGGGGGCTTCTAACTCAAAAGGCCCAGGGGCTAATAAGAATAAGAGGAAGGTAAAAAATAAATGCTGTATTATTAAACACGGATTCAAAGATTAGATTTGCAAACACATCAGTTATTGGCACTGCAGGCCACGTATTATCACTCTCCCTCATGAGTAGTAATATGCCGGTCCAAGCCTCCACCTCTATAGGTTCAGTGCCTGGTTCTTCAAAAAATGCTATTCCCCAGGTGATGATCTATCACAGCGTCTTGAGTGTAGATGTGAGTTAAAATTAAATAAACTGAAAGGAGGCCCGATGGGTCTAGAAACAGACCTAAAATGTAATATGTTTGATTTCATTATTTTGTTTGATCAGGAATTGGATACTCTCCACAGATGCTTTAGACTACACTCTTTAACTGAAAGAGAGGCATTGAAATGGGGACAAGTAGCGAGATTGAAAATGCTTTCCTAAATCTATCTGTTTGCTTGCTAGCTCTATAATAAAGTTTGGCTCAAAGATTATTGTAAAGCAAATTTTAGAAAATGTTGATCATTTCCTTAAAAGGGGGAATCGATATAACCTGTGTAGAGTATAAGGTACGGTTCAATAGTAATAGTCCTAAAATGAATAGTCAGGAGATGTTTCTGGACTTAGTATTGATGGAGCCAGTTAATTCATTCCCCCTTGGTAATCTTAATGATATTTCTGTCTCGGAAGGTAAAGGGAAAAGAGCAGTACTTAATCTGAGCCTGTGGTTTCCGGTGCTCGGCACCAGCACTTAATTGTCAGCACCTGTACTTTTGACAGTCTGCCATATGGTGGCGCTGCATGTCTCATTTAGAGATCAGGACAAAAACAGTTTTTTATTTGTTCAATATAATGTGAAAATTACTGATACCTGCCGTGCAAGCCATTCTTATAGAATTGGGGGCATGGAATAGTCTGAATTGCCACACTTATACCAGTGTGATGGTTAGCAGTTAAGTTGGTACAGTTATGTTAGTACTATCATTGACAGCGCTGGCAAGGGCAATAGGTGTCGCAAGCTGCAGTTGCCTCCTGTCGAGGGCACTGGCACTTATTATTATTATTTTGTAACAAATTAAGCTCTGGGCGAGTTTTAAATATTTTGGAGTCAGCAGAGCGGTGTCCTCGGGGGCCTGAGCAGGGGGATGAGTTATCCAAATGGAGAAGGCAAGAGGAATATTGAACTGTTCCAGCTGTAATCTAACATACCTTGTGATGTGGAGGTAACTCCAGGAGAACAGTTATCTTGGAATATGGCAGGCCCATGGCAAGATGATGTGAAATTGAATTCTGTAATGCACTTTAATTCTTAGATTTTAATCTTTGCAAGAAACTTGGGCCGGCATTGACTTTGCGTATGAAAATTATTTTGTTTTTTCCTGTAGAGAACAAAAGTCGGTGAAGGGTCAGGTTAGTGGAGGTATAGATATTTTGCTAAAAATTAACATCAATAGCAATCAAAAAATATTTGTTCATCAATCAAACTTTTATCTCTTTCTTAAGTTGTCCTTGCTTCAAGGGTGAAGAGGGCTATAATTTCTTCTGTTAATTTGCACATTCCCACGAGCAAGCCTTAGGACCATATAGTCAAGCCAATGTTTGCATTTCTCTGCAACATCAATTTAATGGAGGAATGCCCTCAGGTGATTATTTTAGAAGATTATAATGCCAAAGTATTGAATTGAACATAATTGACATTTGATAACTCTGAAATGGATGACGGATGGTAAATTCCAGAAGTGGTACTTCCAGAAAAGGTTTGAACAGAGAGGCGGGGTCTATTATTCCTAGACAACCTGAGATTACATTATCTTATTCTTTTCAATGGTAGGTTCCCGAAGATACACCTGCCTCTAATAACTTTCATTCTTCTCACGGTCAATCACTAATGTATTATCTGGTGGTGTCACACCAGATTTTTAGAGCATGCACGCACCTGAAGGTATTGCTGTTGGATTTGAGTGACCACAGTATTCTATCTCAGTCAATTTAAGAGTTACAGGTACTGGATTCTTGGAATTCTGCAGTGGGTAGTGTGGTTGAATGGGTGTACCTTCTGGTCCCATAAAACATAAAGGTTTCAGGCCAATGCCTTAGGGTAGCAAGTACAGGCCCAGCGGAGAAGCCTCAATATGACCATATATCATGGTATAAAATGCATATGAATTTCTTCTGCCTTCATGGGCGTAAAGATAAGAGATCAAAATCCTATAATAAAAAGGTTAACTGGGATCTAAAAGCACAAAACCGGGAAATACATCTCCTTGTGAGGAAGCAATTCATGTAATTTGCAATTTCAAGCCTAGATGAAATTCACTGACTCAAAAGCAAGAGAGCGAGACTGAAAGGAAAGGAAGAGGATGAAAAATGTATTAATTTGAGGGAAGTTTCCATTTCTGATAACTTATAAAAGTATTGGTGCCTAGTTGCCCAGTACTGTGATTCTAGAATTGGCGCTCAAGTTATTCCGATTTCGGATGATGTCTGGACTCAATACATCTCTGATCTATATGCATTTAACTTGAGCAGCAGTGACCCTCTAGTTTTAATACCAGATGTGGATTCTATAAAGGAGGTAAAGCATCCTGAGCCATGGGCTCTGACAAAATCCTGTTAGCAATCATCAAACAGGAGGTCCTTTTATGGGCTACTTTGTTACACCCGTTATTAAATCATTGCTCTCTATCAGGTGACATTCAATTTCCTAGAAGGGATGCATTATTGTTCCTCTGTACAAAAAAGGGCTAAAAACAAACCCAGCCGGTTACAAGCAAACTGCACTACTAGATGCGACGGATAAATTATTCGCTAGAAGCATCCCAATCCATCTCAACAGTGGGCATTCAGAAATAACATTATACATAAAGGGCTAGGAACGTTTCCAGAGCATTTGTAGTACTCTTGATAACATTGCAGCATACAAGTAGTTATAAAAAAGTATCCCTCAGCTGAGGGGCCTGTCAGCTTTCCTTAAGATTGAAAGGGAAAAGGAAGTACATACACTTGCTTTCATATAACATAGAAAGTGGACTTGTTTTAGAAAAATTTCAGCTATATTAGAAAAGGTTTTACTCTGAAGTAAGTCAACAGTGATTTGCACACTATGAAGCTCAGTGCAGATTACAGCAATGTGTACGCTATTTGGATTAGCACATTTAATCATTTCTACTAGGAGCCTGTGGCAGAGTCTTCATTGTACTGGCATTGCAATGCAGTAACCCAAGGTGTGCGCCCTCCAGTCTAAACTGAGATTCCCGCTTGCGCATGACTTTTTGGCAGTAGTTTAGCTTGCGTGACATTACCTGTCTATGGATCTCTTCTTCCAATCCTGTGCGCTTTGTCCCAGTTCTGCTTCATCACTTTTCTGTTCCTGTTGTGGAGCCAGCCTATATGATTTCCTATGTCTGTTCCCATGGAGAGCTGACACTGCACTGCAATCCACAGGCCAGAAATTGGTGATTTTCAGTGATCAGTATGCCACTGTAAATTAATGGGCGTAAAATAAAGTGAAAATAATTTAAAGCAGGAGCAATTCATAATGACAATTTTATTTGTCATCAATTGGGGATACTTACAATTCAATCTGCAGGGTAATTGGCATCCAAGATCTGTGATCGGAGATGAGGAGAGACTCCCCCACATCCCCCCTGCCCCGCTTAGATAGCAGTAGACAGATTGCTGTTTAGGCTTTATCCTGATCATTTGATGACATTGTGCATCAAAGGACACAAAATAAGTAACTGCAGCCTGCGCAATAAGTAACTGTTATTATTGTGCTTGTGCTGTTGTGTTATCTAGATCCTGATGATTTTGTTTTACCCTCAAATTGTGTCTTGATCAACCTGAAGGCTGAGACCTCATGTCTTGACCTTTCTAAAGAACAGCATTATATTAAAGTATGATGAGACACTTGGGCAAGGCACGTATCTCCCTTTGGACTGACTGGTCATTACCATGGGGAAGGACAGCAGAAAAAAGAAACTTTGATGTTGGGCTCTCGAGTTCAGGACAAAATATCCCCTGCTGAGGGGAGCCTACATAACAAACACACTACCCTACTCTGGATATAGTTCTGCAGGCGATTGCTTCCTCAAGAGAGGCAATCGAGCTTAAGATTGATTTCTTGGTAGCAGACATGGGTCTGTTACGAGACGATCAGAGGCGGCTGACTGAGTGTGTGTCCACTGATGAGCGTGCCATTGATGATTTCATGGCTGAGATGGCATCAGTGAAATCTAAGATATCTGGTATGGAAAACAAGTTAAAAAATTTGAGAGACAAGGGCAGAGGATAGCTGCCATGAGTAGTGGGGATTGATCAGTTGAAGCTACCCGAACAGAATAGTAAGGAACTCCATGAACGTGTGTGGTTTTCTCCTAGGGAAGAACTGTTGACACCCTGTAACAAATTAATTTGTGTCACCACCTTTGGCCCGCATACGAACAAAGTGCAAAATTTGATTAACAAGAACTTGCACTTGATCACAAGTATTGACCCTTCTCTAGAAATCCCCCTCTTTGCATTCAAACGTGGCAAAAACATCAAGGATCATCTAGTACACATCTACATAAAGCACCTCAGGGAACAAGATGAGGACTATAGAGACCGTCTGGGGCCTTCCACAAATAAAGGGTCACTTTAAATGCGGAAACTGCACAGCTTGTAATTTTTCCTTTGACACAAAAATCTTTGAATATGCTAATATCAAACAGGATCTTGACTTTTTCTCTAATTGCAATTCACGAAATGTAATATATTGCATATGGTACCCATGTGATTTGATATATATTGATCAGACATCTCAACCAATCAAGATGTGTATCAGTCAACATCGCAGCAGAATAAGATGTGGAGTACTAAACGCGCCCTTAGTCACACACTTCCAAACAATGAGCCACACCCCCGATGATATGAAATGGCATGTGATTGACATGCCCACTGCACCGGAACGAGGTGGTAACATTGCGCAGATCCTCCAGAGACTGGAATGCAGTTGGATAGAACGGGTGGATTCCATTACCCATGGACTTAACACTGCTGAAGACTGGGGTGGCTTTGTGACAACCTTGACCAATTAAGTGCACCTGACATGAAGTACAATCGTAAGTCTCAAAGTGCTGACAAGCCTCCTCTTCTGGACATAGACCTAATGTTATAAAGAAAGAACTTCCATCTGATCTGTGTAAAATACAGGAGTTGTATGCATTTTGTTGGAAATAATATGCACTCAAAGCATGTAGTACATGTAATATGTAATAACACAGACAGGAAGATGCCCTAATCTGGTCACCACTTGTTGACATTATACTAGCAACTCATACTACATTGTGTCTGTAGTTTCAAATTAAATCATATGATGATGTTTGAAACATGCATAAATATATCCTGGAATCATGTATCTGTATATAGTATTTCCTCTGTCTCCTTGGGAGTAATTGCCCCCTCTTCTCCCACTTTATTTCCAACTTTTATAGTGATTTTTGTTTTTAAACTATGGCTCAAGACGCTTCTTATCCTTTAATTACCTATTATTTTCCATTTTCTAATTACAACTTTTCATTTTCCTTTTACGTCGGTACCATTGCACAAATACCTCTTTCCAAACGGCAATGACGCAGACGCGTCACACCGCGGGGGACTTTGAGTGCAGTTTCTTAACTAGTCGGAAAACGCACTGCCTGGCAATTGGCTCTTTGGATGAGCGACTCTGGGGAAGATGGACGCATTGCTCGCCCTCTCCCCTTCAAGCCGGCTGACATTTGCGGCATCCACATGCCAGTTGCACACTACAACTCCACACGGGGGAGCCTGATCCACTACGGTTTAACTCCTCAGTTGCAAATTAAGATTCCCCACGAGGTCGCTACACATTAGTGGCACATGTAGAGGTCCACACTTATTTTCCAGCGCATCTTTTTGCAGCCTCACAGTATTGATTACTTGTGTAATTGTACACCCCAGCTGTACAATACAACTCCACACAGGGTGATCCTGATTAACCCCTCTGATGCAAATTGAGTGGCCCAATCAATCATCCAATCAAGGCATTCATATAGCGCGCTACTCACCCATAAGGGTCTCAAGGTGCTGAGGGAGAGGGGGTAGCTGCTACTGCTCGAACAGCCAGGTCTTGAGTAGCCTCCTGATGGTCAGGAGGTCTTCGGTCTGCCGTAGGAGGATGGGGAGGTCATTCCAGTACTTGGCGGCGAGGTAGGAGATCGATCTGCCACAGGTGGTCGTTCTTCGGATGCGGGGTACGGTGGCGAGGTCGGCGGAGCGGAGCTGGTGGTTGGGGTGTAGAAGGTGCAGTCGTTTGTTGAGGTATGCTGGTCCGGTGTTGTGGAGTGCCTTGTGTGCGTGAGTGAGGAGTTTGAAGGTGATCCTCTTGTTGACGGGAAGCCAGTGCAGGTCTCTCAGGTGGGGTGTGATGTGGCTGTGGCGAGGGATGTCGAGGATCAGGCATGCAGAGGCGTTCTGTATGCGTTGCAGTCTTTTCAGCAGTTTGGCCGGGGCTCCCACGTAGAGGGCGTTTCCATAGTCCAGTCTGCTGCTGACGAGGGCCTGGGTAACAGTTCTTCTTGTGTCGGTGGGGATCCACCTGAAGATCTTTCGGAGCATGCGGAGGGTGTTGAAGCAGGAGGATGAGACGGAGTTGACTTGCTTGGTCATGGATAGAGTAGTGTTGAGGATAACTCCCAGGTTGCATGCGTGGTCGGTGGGTGTTGGGGCTGCACCCAGGGCAGTTGGCCACCAGGAGTCGTCCCATGCTGAGGGGGTGGATCCGAGGATGAGGACCTCTGTCTTGTCCGAGCTCAGTTTCAGGCGGCTGTTCTTCATCCACTCGGCAATGGCTTTCATTCCTTCGTGAAGGTTGGTTTTGGCAGTGCGAGGATCAGCTGTGTGTCGTCGGCGTAGGAGATGATGTTGAGGTCGTGCAGTCTGGAGACGTGGGCGAGAGGAGCCATGTAAATGTTAAACAGGGTGGGGCAGAGGATGATCCTTGAGGTACGCCGCAGATGATCTTGGAGGCTTCGGATCGGAAGGGGGGTAGTCGTACGCTCTGCGTTCTGTCAGAGAGGAAGGAGGAGGTCCATTGCAGTGCTTTGCTGCGGATTCCTGCGTCGTGGAGGCGGGTGCGTAGGGTGTGGTGGCAGACTGTATCGAAAGCAGCTGAGAGGTCCAGGAGGATGAGGGCCACGGTCTCACCGTTGTCCAGCAGGGCCCTGATGTCGTCGATGGCAGCGATGAGGGACGTTTCGGTGCTGTAGTTGCTGCAGAAGCCGGACTGGGACGGGTACAGGACGTTGTTCTCCTTGAGGTAGTGGGTCAGCTGTTTGTTGACGGTCTTCTCGATGACTTTTGCCGGGAACGGGAGCAGAGAGATGGGCTGAATGTTCTTGAGGTCCCTCGGGTCTACCTTGGGTTTCTTGAGCAGGGCGTTGATTTCAGCGTGCTTCCAGCTCTCTGGGAAGGTCCCGGTTTCAAAGGAGATGTTGATGGCCTTGCGGAGGTGGGGTGCGATGGGAGGCGCTGGCTTTGTTGAAGATGTGGTGGGGGCAAGGGTCGGACGGGGAGCCAGAGTGGATGGTGCTCATGATTTTGATGGTGCCATCGTCGTTGATGTTAGTCCATGTGAGCAGTGGGTTGCTGTGGGTGGTGACCGTGGGGTCCGGGGGAGTGTTGGCTGCCGGGGCGGTCTGGTTGTTGAAGCTGTCGTGGATGTCTGTGATCTTGCGGTGGAAGAAGGAGGCGAGGGCGTTGCACAGGTCCTGAGATGGTGGGATGTTGTTGGTGTTGGAGCTGGGATTGGAGAGTTCCTTCACAATGTTGAAGAGCCCGATGCTGCTGCCGCACATTAGCAGCATGCCAAGGGGTTCATGCTTAATTACCAGCGCACCTCAATAACAATAAAAGTCTTTGTAGCTTCATAACATCATTTACCTGTAGAATTTTTTTGTGCTTTATAACCAGTAGATGTGAGAAGTTGGCCTGATATATGATGCCACTAGTTCTAGTGTACAACTTGTATCAGTCCAAACAACCCTTATGGTGATTGGTTGTAAAGTCAACCTTATAGACCAGCTATCCTAGTGGTAGCATGGACAAGAGCAGTCTTAGGCTAAACTCTGAATGGCATGTGAAGCCAGCTGTGATACCATATATAATCCCTTGAATACCAAATGAAAGGACACCACAACAGATATATATATATAAAATAAAGTGTATTTATTCTAGTCAAACCCTCAGCACTCTTTATGAGATTAGAGGTACGTACAACACAGTCTTGTTTAAGCATACATTAAGTCACACAGGTAAGTAATACAGTTAGGCCCTAGGGGCCACGCAAACCATATACTAAAGAAGTGGTATAAGGACCACTGTCACAGAAATAGGATAGGCCTAGGCCTAGGGAATCGCTGGAGCTACACTACACTAGCAACAGTTAGGAAGTGGGAGGCCCACGGGATTTAGGTGCAGAGTGGAAACACTCACGCGTAATGCGTAAAAGTCGATAGAATTACTAGCAGTTAGAAATTAACAGTTTAAGGACACTTCTGAAGCAGCTAGAGAGTCGAGACTCGGAAACTAGACCCTAGGATAGTCACTACCCTTGTGAGCACCGAAGTGCCCAAGTTACCTAGCCCACAGGCTGCGGGTGCATAGGTGTGAACTTGCGTCGGGTTTCGTCGTGGACTTCTATGGATGCCTGAAGGAAAGTTGCTGACAGGCGGTCAGTGAAGAGTGTCCGGTGGATCCCAAGGCTGGGATCTAGAAGAGAGGATACCTGCAAGCAGAAGGGACAGAGTCAAGGTCACTAGCCAGTGACCACGTGGAACCAGGAAGGAACCAGGCGATGTCGTGAAGATTGCAGGTGAAAGGTGAAGCTTGTCGCTGCAGCCACGGGTACCAGGAGATGTCGAGGGCGACCAGGACCAGGAGGCGAGCTGTCCCACAAAGGCTCTTGCTGTCGGCGGCGTCGAAGTCGAACTAGGACTCACCAAGCCTTGGCAAGCGGAACCCACGAAGAACGGAGGACTTGCTTCTGGTGCAGACCAGGAAGGTCTGGGGTGCTTCTCTTTTGCAAGGAAGCGGGAGCCAGTCTGGAGGAGCCAAACCAGCAGTGAAGATTTCAAGGTGTGTCGTCACAAAGGCCGCTAGCCAACGGGCAAGCAACCGGACAGACGCGGCAAGCAGGAAAATGCAGAAGGGCCCCACGCAGGGCTCGTGGAGTGTGGGGGGCTGATCTTCGGTGCAGATGGTGCTTGGGGTTGGGGCTTCTCAATCCCCGGTGCACAACTTCGAGGGTGCCTCAGAAGCTGCGCTGGAAGGTACTCGCCACTTTTCCCAGGTAGCCGGTCCCACGTCTCTCGTCACCTCCACGGATCTCAGCTCGGCTGTGGATCAGGGTCAGAGAAGTATGGAAGTCAAGGCTCTGGTCGGGCTCTGCAGTCGGTCCCTCGTAGAACTTCAGCAAAGCAAAGGGTAGTCTCTTGATGGTGCCTGTTTGCACAGGGTAGCCACTCCTTGGCCACAAGGGAGATTCTTCAGTTTTCTTCTTTCGTCGAATGTCGAAGGTCCAGAGTTTCTGTTCAAGTTGCAGGTTCAGGATAATCTAATCTCCTGGGGCCCAGCTACCACTCTTATACTAATCTGGGGGGCTGGGTTGCCTGCTAGGTCACGCCTTATGGGTGGGACCTGGGAGGGGGGTGGTTACACCCCCTTCCCTTTGTCCAGTTTCGCGCCAGGACTGGGGCTGGTGTGCCCCAGCACCGGTTTGAACTGGACTATGCATGGGACACCTTGTGTGCCCCAGGCATGTCTCATTCCTTTCAGCCCTCCCTGCCCCAATACACTAAAGTCTGTCTGGGGAGGTGCTAGCACCTCCCCAAGCAGGAAACCCATTGTCCAAGCCTCCCTTGCCGGGATCACTCCCAGCAGCAGGAGGTCAGACTCGTGTCTGTGGCAGCAGCCTCCATTTTGTGATGCTGAGGCTTTGGTTAGAGTTAAACAGCAAAGTAGGATTTTAACATGTCTCCCCCTCTAGAGGGGGGGGGAATAATATCCTCATCACCAGAAATGGTATGGGGGTATTATTCCAAAGTGTTAGACACCTTACACGACATGTTTTGATAAAGCCAAACCATAGTTATCAGAACCGTTTAAGATTATAAGGCACTTTAAGAGTATATGGTAGGCTATATCATAGAACAGCTATAAGGACATGGTTCCGAAAGCTGCAGACAGGCTCAGCTCATGCTAGAGCACCATCTCACATGTTACCAAGCACTCTGCCTCCAGGATTGTTAAGGCCTGCCATAGGAGTGGCTGATAGGTACACATGTGTCTATTTTAAGGGTAGATATAGGTATACTATATCTAAGCAAGGGGTGATTACACGACCTTGCCCCAGCTGAGTGATCAGCCAGTTGTGTCTGATTGGAAGGCCAGACCAGGGGTGGCATAATACATGCTGCAGCCCCTGGGAGGCCTAGGGTACACCTATGCCCTGGGTACCTAGGGTACACTGTACAGGGTCCAATAAGGTGATCCTTACCAATTGTGTATGTACCTAGGGTACATGGAGTCCATTTTAAAGAGAGAGCAGACAGCCTGAGACCCTGAATGGCAGGATCTCAGGCCAACTAAGTCGAAAAACCAGCTAGACACTAGGCAAAAAGTTGGGGGTAACCATAGTCCGATATCCACCTTCCTACACAACCCCCCCCCCCCCCAAACGAAAGGAGATAAGGTTGTCCTTGACAAGGTAAGCCTCTATTGCCTAAGTGGCCATATAAGGAAGCACCAGCACTGGCATGGTTACCCCCTGTCTCATGGTCCACTAAGCAATCCCTCACCCTAAAGGTATCATAGGGTCTCCACCATAGGGAATCTCTACCTTTGGTGTGTCTTTGCAAAGTAAAAGGCTGGTGTTGAGATGGAGTACTGAAGTGAGTGTCCTCAAAGTGAGGCCTCAGCTTCCTCCAATCATCCTCCACCATGGATGCCTTTCTTTCTTTCACTGAGTTGCACTGTGCTCTCAGGGTCAGCCTCTGGCTACCTAAAGCTGGAGGCTGGGTCCCTTTTGTGGGCTTACTGGAGGGACAGGTCAGGTTTGGGGCCCTAAGGTCCCATGTTTGCCTGTGCCCAGCAGAATCCCTCTGGAGGAGGTCCCTAACTACCTGTAAAGGGGATCCCTCAGGAATGTTTTTAACCATCACCTGGCTAGGGCTACTAGCCAGGCAATCCTCATTCTTTTGATAGGGGGGTTCTTGTGGACAGGGGCCCTCTTGGGGTCCACTGGCCTCCCTGACCTCTGCAGCCCTGGGCTGACTGAGGCAGGGTAGAGAGAGGCAGGCTACCTGCACCAGACTGGGTCCCACCTTGGAAGGGGCCACTGACATCAGAGGCTCTGCCAGGCCAGGCCTGGCTACCTCTGGGGCAGTTCCTTCACAAGGGGTGAGGTCAGATCCCTGAGGAGGCGGACCTTTTCCTAATGTCTGGGGAGAGGGAGACTTTTCTTCCTCCCCACTACTCTCTGTTTGTGTGGAGTGATCCATAGTTTCAGGCATCACTACACTTATGTCAGTCTGAGTATGGGCTGAGACCATTACAGCCTTGCCAACCTTGTCAGGGAGGCACTCAGTTTGGGTTTGAGCTGTGACTGTCACAGCTCTGCCAGTCTCTACAGGGAAGTCGGTCTTTGCCTGGGCTGTGGCTACCACTGCCCTTCCAGCCTTTTCAGGGAGGAAATCTACTTGGACAGGGGTTGTGGCTGGCACAACCCCCCTACCCTTTTGTGAAAGGCCTACCATCTTAGAATGGGTGTCTTGTTCAACTCCAGCCCAAGCTGATAGTTCCAAGTCATTCCCCAGTAAGCAGTCCACAGGCAAGGTTGGAGACACTGCCACCCTTTTAGGGCCAGTGATACCTCCCCAGCTGAGACAGACCTCTGCCATGGGATGACTGTTCTGTTTGCCATCACTGTTAGTTACCTGGTATGAGAAACCAGGCAAAAGCTGCTCAGAGGGAACTAGCCTATGGGCCACCATAGTGATGCTAGCTCCAGTGTCTCTGTAGGCCTCAGCTTTTCTACCATTGATGTAGGGCTCCTGTCTGTACCTACCCAAAGTGTTGGGACAGGCAGTGAAGTTGGCAAACCCCATGCCACCATCACAGACAAGAGTAGCTGCTGTAGGGGAATTGGCTAAGCCAGGGTCCCCCTGTGTTCCCCAAGAAAACCCAACCAAATTTTTGGGGGCACTCCCACCACCTGGGGTATTACTGCTGACAGTAATAGGTGGTGTGACAGGAGTAGTTGGAGGAACAGTTTTGTTTTTAGCCTTTGGGCAACTGCTGTCAGTTTTCCAATGCCCAGGAGTTTTACACTCATGGCAGTAAGGCTTTTTAACTGTGGTAGAGGAGGAGCTTGGGACCCACCACCCTGTGTGGAGTTTTGGGGCCCTGAGGAAGATTTCTCTTTTGTTTTATCCCCACCCTTCTCTTGAGGCTTGGTGGTATCTTTCTTTTGGTCACCACCCTGATTTTTTGGCCTAATCCTGGTCCTGACCCATTTATCTGCCCTCTTTCCCAATTCTTGGGGAGAGGTCAAATCTGAGTCTACCAGGTGTTGATGGAGAAGCTGGTTCTGATAATTACTAAGGATCTGCTCCCTCATAATCAAGTTGTACAATCCTGTATAGTCCTGCACCTTGCTGCCAGTTAACCAACCTTCCAAAGCCTTAGTGGCACAATCCACAAAATCAGACCAGTCCTGTGTCTGTGTCTTCTGGGTGTCTCTGAACAACAACCTATATTGCTCAGTGGTTAAGCCAAACCCATCTATCAAAGCACTCTTCAGGACTTTGTAATTGTTAGCATCCTCATCACTGACTGTGAGGAGCTTGTCTCTACCTTTGTCAGAATAGGAGAGCCACAAGATAGCTGCCCACTGACTCTGGGGTACCTGCTGTACTTTGTAGGCCCTCTCCAAAGCAGTCATCCACTTGTGGATGTCATCCCCATTCTGATATGGGGGGACTATCTTGCTTAGGTTTCTATGGTCATAAGACCTATCCCTATCTCTAGGAATGTTGCTGCCACCAGTGGGTTCTGAACCACACAATGTTTGCTCTCTGGCCAGAGCAAGCTTCTCTTTGGCAAGGGCAAGTTCTTCCCTTTCAATCCTCAGTTTGGCTTCTTTCATTCTGGCCTCATGCTCTCTCCTTTGGGGGGAAGTCATCCCCCTGTGGTATGAAGCATTGGAGCTTCTTGAGTGATAGGAGTGGAGAGAGTCCCCTGAGGGAGATCTACCCCTTCTATCTATCTTTTTAAGATTACTTGGGGGCCTGTAAGAGAAGCTCCCATGCAAGCTCCCATTTAAGCTTAAGTTAGCCTGACTAAGTCTTCTGACTGGGGCCTGGCTACCTCCCTCTTCCTCTGAGGTCTCTTCTAACTCATCTGTATCAGTTAAGTCAGGGGTCTCTTCTGTGGAGGGGAGGCCCTTATCTACAGCTATGGCACCATACTTGGCAGCTCTTTCAGCATCATAGGCCTCCAGAAGCTCCACTAGCTGTCTAAGGGTAGGGTTGGAACCCTGTCTTAATCTCCTGGAGGTACACAGTTGTCTCATCTCCTGGAAAGTGAATGCATCATATCTAGAGGGAATCTGTGTAGGATTCTCCTCTCCTGAGGGAGTATCAGTGTGATCTCCATTCAGGGACATGATTCTAGTGAGGGTGTGGTGTGTGCACCTACCTAC
Organism: Triturus cristatus; assembly: GCF_964204655.1. Classification (NCBI taxonomy): domain Eukaryota; kingdom Metazoa; phylum Chordata; class Amphibia; order Caudata; family Salamandridae; genus Triturus; species Triturus cristatus. The sequence goes on from NC_140589.1 coordinate 398,884,809, forward strand.
ACTAGTTGTATCTACTAAACCTCTCTAGTAGTTGTAGTCAGGGTGTGTTACTCCCTTCAACCTACAACAACTAAGTCCAGTAGGACTTAAGTATTATAATCTATGTTATATGTACCTAAACAATATCTGTGTGATCTTTCAATTTAGTATCTCAAGATTACAATGGTATTACAACAGCAAGCTCAGATCCCAACCGCTGCTCACCAATGTGAGCAGTTGGCCTGATATATGATGTCACTAGTTCTAGTGTACACCTTGTATCAGTCCAAACAACCCTTATGGTGATTGGTTGTAAAGTCAACCTTATAGACCAGCTATCCTAGTGGTAGCATGGACAAGAGCCGTCTTAGGCTAAACTCTGAATGGCATGTGAAGCCAGCTGTGATACCATATATAATCCTTTGAATACCAAATGAAAGGACACCACAACAGATATATATATAAAATAAAGTGTATTTATTCTAGTCAAACCCTCAGCACTCCTTATGAGATTAGAGGTAAGTACAACACAGTCTTGTTTAAGCATACATTAAGTCACACAGGTAAGTAATACAGTTAGGCCCTAGGGGCCATGCAAACCATATACTAAAGAAGTGGTATAAGGACCACTGTCACAGAAATAGGATAGGCCTAGGCCTAGGGAATCACTGGGGCTACACTACACTAGCAACAGTTAGGAAGTGGGAGGCCCACGGGATTCAGGTGCAGAGTGGAAACACTCACGCGTAATGCGTAAAAGTCGATAGAATTACTAGCAGTTAGATATTAACAGTTTAAGGACACTTCTGAAGCAGTTAGAGAGTCGAGACTCGGAAACTAGACCCTAGGATAGTCACTACCCTTGTGAGCACCGAAGTGCCCAAGTTACCTAGCCCACAGGCTGCGGGTGCATAGGTGTGAACTTGCGTCGGGTTTCGTCGTGGACTTCTATGGATGCCTGAAGGAAAGTTGCTGACAGGCGGTCAGTGAAGAGTGTCCGGTGGATCCCAAGGCTGGGATCAAGAAGAGAGGATACCTGCAAGCAGAAGGGACAGAGTCAAGGTCACTAGCCAGTGACCACGTGGAACCAGGAAGGAACCAGGCTATGTCGTGAAGATTGCAGGTGAAAGGTGAAGCTTGTCGCTGCAGCCACGGGTACCAGGAGACGTCGAGGACGACCAGGACCAGGAGGCGAGCTGTCCCACGAAGGCTCTTGCTGTTGGCGGCGTCGAAGTCGAACTAGGACTCACCAAGCCTTGGCAAGCGGAACCCACGAAGAACAGAGGAATTGCTTCTGGTGCAGACCAGGAAGGTCTGGGGTGCTTCTCTTTTGCAAGGAAGCGGGAGCCAGTCTGGAGGAGCCAAACCAGCAGTGAAGATTTCAAGGTGTGTCGTCACAAAGGCCGCTAGCCAACGGGCAAGCAACCGGACAGACACGGCAAGCAGGAAAATGCAGAAGGGCCCCACGCAGGACTCGTGGAGTGTGGGGGGCTGATCTTCGGTGCAGATGGTGCTTGGGGTTGGGGCTTCTCAATTCCCGGTGCACAACTTCGAGGGTGCCTCAGAAGCTGCGCTGGAAGGTACTCGCCACTTTTCCCAGGTAGCCGGTCCCACGTCTCTCGTCGCCTACACGGATCTCAGCTCGGCTGTGGATGTGGATCAGGGTCGGAGAAATCTGGAAGTCAAGGCTCTGGTCGGGCTCTGCAGTCGGTCCCTCGTAGAACTTTAGCAAAGCAAAGGGTAGTCTCTTGATGGTGCCTGTTTGCACAGGGTAGCCACTCCTTGGCCACAAGGGAGATTCTTCAGTCTTCTTCTTTCGTCGAATGTCGAAGGTCCAGAGTTTCTGTTCAAGTTGCAGGTTCAGGATAATCTAATCTCCTGGGGCCCAGCTACCACTCTTATACTAATCTGGGGGGCTGGGTTGCCTGCTAGGTCACGCCTTATGGGTGGGACCTGGGAGGGGGGTGGTTACACCCCCTTCCCTTTTTCCAGTTTCGCGCCAGGACTGGGGCTGGTGTGCCCCAGCACCGGTTTGAACTGGACTATGCATGGGACACCTTGTGTGCCCCAGGCATGTCTCATTCCTTTCAGCCCTCCCTGCCCCAATACACTAAAGTCTGTCTGGGGAGGTGCTAGCACCTCCCCAAGCAGGAAACCCATTGTCCAAGCCTCCCTTGCCGGTTTCACTCCCAGCAGCAGGAGGTCAGACTCGTATCTGTGGCAGCAGCATCCATTTTGTGATGCTGAGGCTTTGGTTAGAGTTAAACAGCAAAGTAGGATTTTAACATGTCTCCCCCTCTAGAGGGGGGGAATAATATCCTCATCACCAGAATTGGTATGGGGGTATTATTCCAAAGTGTTAGACACCTTACACAACATGTTTTGATAAAGCCAAACCATAGTTACCATAACCGTTTAAGATTATAAGGCACTTTAAGAGTATATGGTAGGTTATATCATAGAACAGCTATAAGGACATGGTTCCGAAAGCTGCAGACAGGCTCAGCACATGTTAGAGCACCATCTCACATGTTACCAAGCACTCTGCCTCCAGGATTGTTAAGGCCTGCCATAGGAGTGGCTGATAGGTACACATGTGTCTATTTTAAGGGTAGATATAGGTATACTATATCTAAGCAAGGGGTGATTACACGACCTTGCCCCAGCTGAGTGATCAGCCAGTTGTGTCTGATTGGAAGGGCATAGGTGTACCTTAGGCATAGGCATAGGCATAGGTGTACCCTAGGCCTCCCAGGGGTGGCATAATACATGCTGCAGCCCCTGGGAGGCCTAGGGTACACCTATGCCCTGGGTACCTAGGGTACACTGTACAGGGTCCAATAATGTGATCCTTACCAATTGTGTATGTACCTAGGGTACATGGAGTCCATTTTAAAGAGAGAGCAGACAGCCTGAGACCCTGAATGGCAGGATCTCAGGCCAACTAAGTCAAAAAACCAGCTAGACACTAGGCAAAAAGTTGGGGGTAACCATAGTCAGATATCCACCTTCCTACAGTAGATACATAACTTTATGCGTGGGTGTTGCATGTCCTCGCTGTCTCCTGCATAATTCTGCAGTTCTACCCACTTCCACAAGGCATCCCCCTTGTCAGGGGGCTATCCTACTGGTTGTTTACAAGACAGCTTAACTCACTCCCCTGTTGTAGCATAGAGAGGCACTCACAGTATCCCTCTATATATAGGTTCTGAATTAGGCAACTGCTGCCCATGACCTCCGATCCTTACTCGTGCCACTAGACCGAGGATTCAACTGGACTTCTTTGGGTGAGTAATCTAAGGACTCTGATGTCCTTTTTGTGTAGATCCATGCACACAGCCTGTCTCCCTAACAATCCTTTTATTGCAACCAGATGGGAAGTAATGGACCCCATACCACAACTGAATGGGACCGCATCTCTATACCGCATAGAACTGCCAAATTTCGCATCCACCTCACTGTGGGGCGAGTACCTTTGGAGACCACAACAATCTATGTGAAGCAGTTTGGATAAAACATGTAATCTGATCATCCCCCCCTTTATTTTCCATTACTAATAGTGCCCGGCTGGGCCCCGCTGTGACTACCCTTTCTTTTTCTTGACCCAGTTTTGAAACACATAACTTCCCTGGTGCTTCCACCGAACACATTGGCAGTCCATTGGCCCTATCCACGTATTTCTGAATCAGGTGCCAATTCAGCCACGTACAAACCCCCCCTTTTCTGGTTTGGCAATTCAAGTTATTTTTCCTTATCACTTTTATTTAAGGTGTTCCATATCATAAGGTCCTGATGAAACCTCCCCATTGCCCTCTGTGTTGAAACGTTGTCGGCACATACTACAAATGAACCACCTTTTCAGCCTTTTAGCATTGTACTAGAGGACTGATTCCCCATCTAAACATATTAAATTGTGGTTGTTTGATATATAGAAACCTTTTTTTACCACTCACTATCACTCCCCCTCTTTTCTAAGGTTCTATTTCACTTGGGACACAAGCACTTTTTTTGTTGGCAATTTCTGATAAAGGTATCATCAATTCAGTAAAAGTGTTTTTTGACAATTCTACTAAGTGTATTTTTCTAATTCTGTTCCTGACATTTACCTCCCCAACAAGTATATGCCATTGGGCGTGCTATTTTTCAAGCATCAAACACATAGTCCACAGGAACCGCTGTCCCTTGTTATAGGAGTAGTGGGGAGACAGCATTACTGGCAGTCAATAGTAAAAAAATGTGATAAATGTGACTCAGACTGTGATCAAACATCTGTCTCGTCTCAGGATTTTGCAATGCTGTTGCCTAAAATCACTCCAGGGACATCAGATGAGATAATCTGAAAACTAGTGAATACTGTAATGTGAGGTTTTGGAGTAGAGCTTTAGCATGAGGTGAAAGTTGTTATTTTCATAAGTTGTGCTGTGAAGACAGCGCTTCGTCCCCCCTTTTGTTGTTGTGCTGGTTATGCATGCACGCGAGTTGGATGATGTCCAACTGGTTTGAATAAGAAGTTGCCTGGTCCTGGTCCTAAGGATAGGGAGTTGGGTTAGTTTTATTAGGTTTTGGGTTTCAGATACAGTTACCCCTGTATGCTGCTTTAGTGTAGCATTCAAACAAGTAAGTGTCATATATCCTGGAATGTCTGGGGCCTAAACAGTATATCTAAAAGGTATAAAGTGTATTCTTATCTTAAGAGACAGAGCATTTACTTTGCCCTCCTGCAGGTAACACCTCTTGATAAACCTAAAGGATGGGCTCTTCACAAGAGATGGCGGGGCCAAGTATGTACCACCACTTAGTCAGCATTTGCTAGAGGAGTACTGATTTGGGCGAGACCTGGGGTACCCTTCCAAAAAACTATTGAACTTGTGGATCCTGAGGGTAGATTTTTGGTTGTCTCAGGGAGGTTCGCAGGATGTGATCTTACTGTTGGCGGAATTTATGCAGCAACACAAACCAGACCGGATTTCTTGAGGACTTGTCCAGGGTTTACGCACCTTACTTGACTCAGCCCATTATATTAGGTGCGGATTTTAACTGTGTTGCAGATTCGCCATTTGACCGTTCACACCCACCATTAGGGGATTCTCCTGTGAACTGGACAGCTCAGAAATGTAGGGCCTGGAGGCAACAGTGGGGGCTTGTTGTCTCTTGGAGGCGAATGTACCTGTGACACATAACTACTCATTTTACTCAGGGCTACACAAACTTCACGTTTGTCTGGATACCTTTTTAAACTCTCTGACTGTCCATGTGCGGTTCACAGTATTGAACATCTATGCCGATCTATTTTTGATCACAAACCTGTGTTAGTCTCTTTGAATTGGGGGAGTGAGCGCCTGTTCATTCTGATTTGGCGTTTACAGGTAGAGGCCCTAGATGATTCAGTTTTCAAAAATAATATTGGAGAGGCTATAACTGCTTACTTTAATGAAAATGCTGGAACAGCTACATCCTCTTTGATTGAATGGGATGTGTTTAAGACCATGATCAGGGGGGTCGATGCATCGTAGAGGTAGCTGGGGTGCACAGAACAATAGTTGGTGAGGTGGAAACTAAGGAAAGGGTCCTTGGAAGCCTTGAGGAACGTAGGCCTGGTAATCCCGGTCTTACATATCCCCTGCTTAAGGCAAAGGAATTACCGGCAGTCCATGCAGAAAGATATTTTGATTATAAGGAATATTTGACTCGTACTCATGCTGAGCGTGATAAAGCAGGATCCCTTTCGAAATGGCTTATTAATACCAAAAAATTGGAATCTTTGATTCTAGAGCTTGACTCTGCTGAAGGTGAAGCATTATATAATCAAGCAGCAATAAATGCTCGCTTCAGTTAATATTGCACTTATCTATATGCTCCAGCGCCTAGAACAGTTTTATTATCATTAAGCCAAGTGCGGGTCCTCTCAAGTGAAGATGTAGATGATTTGGGAGTGGGGGGGTATAACTATATAAGAAATTAGAGCTGCCGTAAGAAATATGGCAAGTGGTAAAGTTCCTGGAGCAGATGGCTTACCTGTTGAGTTTTTTGCTACATATAAGAATGAACTGGCTCCTAGATTGGTGGAAATGTATTCTACATCTTGGAAGACAGGACACCTGCCGGTGTCTACATGTGAGGCACTGGTCATTCATCTTTTGAAACCTGGATGTCCTCCAATAGATGTAAGATCGTATAGACCATTGTGTAGTTTATAAAATTCTAAGCCATTTTCTGGTGAGCAGACTCTTACCATATATGCCTTTTTAATTCATTCTGATCAAGCTGGCTTTATTCCTGGGTGCAAAACGCTGTATAAATATTCAGAGGCTCATCTTGCTCTCTTAAATTATGATTTGGTAGATAAGGAGAGGGCAGCTGGCATTGATATTCTGTAATGGCTCAAATGGGTTTGGTTGCAAGATATATTCGCTTGATCAAACTTCTCTATACAGGTCCTCAGGTGTGGGTGCATAATGGTAGAGTGGTATCTGAACCCTATGACGTGAGACGCAGGACTAGACAGGGGTGTCCAATGTTCCCCTTATTATTTGCTGTTGCAATGGAGCCTCTGGCCAGTTGTGCCCATACCAGGAACTTTTATGATGGGATGTTGGTCCGTAGGCAAATCCAATATATGCTGATGATATGTTGATGCTTCTCTGAGATGTTGGGATGGATTTGCTAGGTAGTATAGCCTTTTTAAAGCACTTTGGTATAGTATCTGGGCTACAAATCAATTGCCAAGAATCTCACTTGTTTCCACTTTGCAGAGATGTTGCGCAGCCCCTGAACGCATGGGCTCAATTGGAGCTCTACCAGCTTTAAATATTTAGGAGTAAAAATATATATCATTACCAGTTAGATTTATTAGATGGGAATATTGGAGCAGCTGTAAGAACACTTAGAACTAGTATTAATTTTTGGATGAGTTTACCATTATCTGTGGCTGGCAGAATAGCAGTAGCTAAGATGGTGGCACTACCAAGATTGCTCTATTTCTTCAACATGTTGCGGTTGGTGGTGCCTCACCAATTATTTAGGGAATTGAAGTTGCTACTTCTAAAATTGTTTAGAGGAACAGGTAGGCGTAGAGTAGCACTAACAAAACTACAGCGCCCTGCAACGGAGGGAGGGTTGGCTGCTCCTGATCTTGAATCTTATTATTCAGCGGCTCAACGGCAATGGTTAAATAGGTAGGTTTACGGTCAAATGAACCCTGCGGACGGTGTTATTGGCTCACTGCCTGATTTGCAGGACTTATTTAAAGTCTCCTTGCTTCCTCTGCGAAGACTGCCTGCAATTTCTCAAGAGTTGCTAGTGATACAGCAGTGTTGGTGATGATGCCTGTAGCAAACCAGAGTCCAGGTACCCTATTCGCCTGATGTACCATTAAAAGGGAAGAAAATAGTGGCCCAGTTAGGAGCATTAGCAGGGATTGTAAGATAAACTACCTTTGGGGTGAACCGTGTTTGAGACCTATATCAGAATGTAGTATTGCTTAGGATTGAAAACTTGGCTGAAGAATTTAATATACCTGGAGGACAATTTTGTAGCCCACAGGGCATTGGTTGCAACAGTAAGGAATATTGGAGAAATGGAAAGGCTGAACCTGCCACACATCAGGTATGTCAACAGCTCTGTACAACAGGGTGTGTAAGAGTGGTCTTGTATCTATATTCTGCAATTCGTGCAAACATTCTTTCCCCTCTTCCCGAGTTGAAGATAAAATGGGAGAGAGACTTAGAGTACCAAATTAATGATTTGGACTGGGATAGGATTGTAGCGCATATACCAGCGGTTTCTAGAAATGCTAGGTTCAAATTAATTAATTTATATATCCTGCATAGAGCTAATCTTACAGACTTGGCAGACTTAAAAAGTTCTATGCGACTACTGCTGAAAAATGCCTCAGATGTGGGGAGTTGGGGGCAGAAATGTTGCACATGGTATGGCCATGCCCTTCATTAGAGGGGTTCTGGGAGAAAGTAATAGAATATATTAATAGAATAATCTTGAGGGATATCCCTTGTACACCCTTGGTCTGCCTCTTAGGGGGCTACCTTCGTCCTAAAATAAGAAAACTACTCCTAGATTTCCTGACTTAGGTTTGAATTTGGCAAAACGAGAATTGACTCTGCACTGGAAATCAGCGCATGGTCCTCAAATTACTAGATGGCATAAAGAAATGATTACATGGGCAAGTTTGTAGAGTGCTGTGTTGTTTTGTGAGATTAAAAGAGGACTAGGAAATATCGACAGGGTTCAAGTGTGGGAACACCTGGTGGCGAGTTTGTTGGCCTCGGAGGCAGACAAAGATTCATTTCCCCGAGTCCTTGTGGGTAAAGGAAGGGAAATCTAGTTTAATACTGCTAAATTGGGTGATAATGGGTACTACTGTGATGTACGTGTGCATGTGGAATATTTTGGCACATTATTTCTGACTGCTTTTCTCGATTAGAGGTGACTGTGGATAGATGGATTGATGTTATAGTTTCATTGTATTAATTTTAGTAGACTTAAGATATGTATGAAATATACAGTAGTTTGGATATGGTTGAATGCTTGTGGATGCATGTCATGAGATATATTGATATCATTTTTAATCTGTAAATTATAGTTATATGGGTATTTCTCCTTTTTAACCTATATTTTAATCTATTTATTCTAATTATTTGTTTATCTTTTTAAAGCAAATTACTGTATTTGTAGTGAAATAATTTATGATCTGCATTATATGCCTGGCAATATTGCACTAAGGTCTATTTAAAGAAACTAATAAAATGATTTAAACTAGCTGAGGGGCCTGTCCGTGTATTTAGCTTTCATTGATTTCTCAACACAGTAAATCTGTGGACAAAATAGTTCCGGCTAGGAATCCCTTCACATCTATTGAGGCTAATCATAGACCTTCACTAGTGTACGTGGACCCAAGGGTTGATGGGTGAACAAAGGTCTTTTGCAAAGAGTCATGAATAATGGATTGGTGCAAGGTTGTCTGTTGGCACCATTGATATTCTCGCTTTACCTTCATGATCTGCCTGTAGAGTAGGAATGGCAAGTGTTCCCCCTAAAATGGCTCCATGGATGTATGCTGCCTTTTATTTGCCTACCTAGTAGTCCTGTTGGATTTAACACCAATCGGACTAAAAAGACGCCTTGGAAGAATATGCTGCGGAACACTTTTTAGAAATAAATATTTCTAAAAGTAAAGTCCTGACTTTTACAAAGTAGTGTGTAAGAATCAGGCAAAATGTTAACTGAGGCGCACTCTCAATCTTCTGTCATTAACAGATTGTATAAAAACTGCGGGAAAAGGCACTTTGCACATGTCCTGCCAGTTTAGAAGGCAAAGGTTTTGTCATCTTTAAGTTATGCCTGTGAAGTGATGGACAAGAGGTATTGGGCCTTTTGTGATTTGAATTCTCTGTCTTTCTCTTATGTTCTCCAACTCGAGTTTGGGTTCCCTTCCACAATTGCACTTGCCTTGGCGGCAGTTCCCAGGTGGGGGAACTTCCTGCTTAGAAGTGAAAAGGGGACAATTAAAGCTACATTAATACACAAAATGTCCGACCTCTGGAGAGAAAAGTGCATTTTTGCGTCCTTTATAAAAGCCAATCAAATGTTTGAGATTTCTCAAATTGGGGTTGTTCCTTTGCCAAAATCCTTTAAAAAAAGTTTTTGGAAAAAATCTTTGTACGCAGTAAGTATGAAAAGGGATTGTTTGCACTGTATGCAACACATGGGAATTATGGTTGTTCAGGACAAACAGGGCAATGGTCACAAAGCAGGTAGATCAACATGGGCAGCTTGGTATACTAACAACTTAAGGATAATAAAAAAACCTACTAAATAAACATCTAAGGTTATTGTGAACCCGGGGCTCAGAACCATCACAGGAGATCCTTATGTCAATAGCAAGAGTAAAAAAAGATCTAAAAAAGGACATAAAGGCAGCCAAGAAAGAGAATAAAGAACAATTTTGGGTGACACTCATCCACGCCAGCAAACAAAAAGATTCCAAACTTTTCTGGGAAACCATCAACCTCCTAGCACTCGGCAACAACCAACACTATAACTGGGACATAATGGAGGACACATGGAGAGCCCATATTGAAGTCACATACAATGCAATCCCACTCCCAGGTGAGCAAGACATCACAAATCCTGGAAAGCCAACAGAGAAGGAGGACAACTGTGAATCAATATTGCCGGAGACAACCAGGTTAGAATCACAGGAACTCTCCCCGCGGATTTCACAAGAGCAAGTATGGAAAATTATACAAAAATTAAGATCTGAGGGAGCACCAGGGCTCAACAGCTAGCCAAACGCATTATTCTGACTAGATCCACCATTTTGGGCTGGCCACCTCGCCCCTCTTTCACACACATTTTAGAGAGCAGGACGATTCCGGACTCCTGGCGAGGAAGCATTTTACACCCAATATACAAATCGGGTGCACGCTCTGATCCGTCCAATTACAGACTGATAGCACTCATTGATGTTGAGGCGAAAATGTATGCATCAAATCTGCTGGTAGACTTGGAGGACTGGGTCAGCCAAACAAACCTGTTACCAAACACTTAAACTGAATTACGGGCAGGGATGGGCACCCTCACGAACATATCTGCGGTCATTCTTTTAGCCAATCAAGCATGCGCAAAATCTAGCACTCTGCACGCGTGCTTTGTAGACCTCAAAGCAGCATTCAACAAAGTACTAAGAGCTAAGCTATGGGCTAAAATGAGAAGCTGGGGTGCCCCAACCAAACTCCTGGAGGCAATTATAAATCTCTACTCACAAACATGGGTTCAAATAAGGAAAGGAGATGGGCGAAGTATAACAAAGAAAATTCCAACAACCAACGGACTAAAACAGGGGTGCGTGCTGGCCCCCTGTTTATTTAACATATGTACAGCCGACCTAGAGAAGAACCTTCGCTCAATTCAAGCCAACCCCTCAAAACTGGGTACAACACCAATAACAAGCCTGCAATATGCGGACGACATTGTCCTCCTATCTCAAACACCCATAGGCCTGCAACGATTGATTTCCCAACTAGGCGCATACACTACCTCTGCTCAATTAATAATCAATCATCAAAAAACGAAGGTCATGTGCTTTTCCAAATGTCACAAAAAAAAGCAAATTCATCTGGAAGTTAAATGAGAAACCACTGTCCCGGGTGGATTCGAATACATATCTGGGGTTTCAATTAGATCGCAACCTCAATTTTAAGCAACACCTGGACCAAGGAAAAACAAAAGCCAAACAACTGCTCTTTGCATTTAAAGTTCTAAAGAAAAAGCTCAAAGGTTGTTCAACAAGTCACCAGCTTAAGGTAATCGCAGCAAAATTCTTGCCATCTATATCATATGGTTCGGAAATGTTGAACACAAAGGACGCAACAGTCCTAAACATAGCTCAATCTAGCCTTTTCAAGAATTTATATCTAATCCCACGACAAATCTCACAGGCACAAATATGATTAGAATACGGCCTAAAAAACCAGATACCAGCAAGACAAGGAGCATTGGCCAAATATTATTGGAGAATGAGGGCAGCAGAAGATAACACCTTAGCCCATTACTGTTGGCAGGAGATTGAAAATCAACACAGGCTAAGCAAATCTATTTTTGCGGTCCTAAAAGAATCGCTTTCGGCACTACAGTTAGAAGAGGCATGGCTTACAATTACCACCTACTCTGGATTTAAAAACGTAGTTAACAAAGCAACCAAACGGATCTCACTGTCACTGGACAAAACAGCCTTCACAAAAAACACAACACACATGGGCTGTGATACAATCTTACAAATTGCTGAAACCCCAACTGTACTTGTCTGAACACTTTTCACACCAAAAAAAGCAATAATTGACGCGATTGAGGCTGGGTCATTCCCTACGAACGATCTCACCCCAAAATGCAAACAGACGTGGTTGACAAAGGAATGCCGTCTCTGCGGACAAGTTGACGAGTCACTATTACAACTTTTATGTATCTGTCCATCATTACTAGAAGTCGGGAAAACTGTCCCTCAGGAAATATTAAGGAGAAAACAAATATGGACCTGCAAAGCGGCAGTTATAAAATGCCTTGGAGGCTCGTCTGTCCAACTGTCCTGTAGAGCCATAACACTTTGGAATATTGCGGTAAAAGAACTGGACAAAAAAGAGAACTGACCAGAACATTTTTAAACTGCATTGCTTTGCACACTTATTCTTCTCTATTTTATTGTTCACACTTTTTATACATTTTCTACCTAATCAGCTGACCACTCCTTTAGGATATGAATTTGGCGTTTTTATCTCTTGTTTTTAATCAAATGATTGCTTGATGTACTATGTACCTCAGTGGCCTGTCCCACCCTTCTATGATTTTAAATGAAATCAAATAAAAGTATTATTGACTGACTGGTTGTTCAGGAAAGCTGTATATGGACAAAGCCTCAGCCTTACCTTGTCTGGAATCTTAGTCAGAGTGTGCGCGGACTCATTCTGCTTTTAAGGCTAAATTTTCTTTGTCTGTGTATGATTATAGAAAGGTGTACTCAGGGAAGAGAGACCTTGTTTATTTTGCTCTATTCATGTACAAGATTCAAATCATGTAGTCTCTCTGTGCCCTTGTTTGCACTCTACAAGCCTCCGCCTTTTAAGACCGATCTTTTTAAAACATAATGTGTCCCTTTTGCACTTCGCCACTTTATAAGATTGATTCTTTAAATGTTCAAATACTATTGTTGTAATTATGAATGTAAAAATAGGTTTGTTTTTTTGCACTTTCTATGTCGATCTCCATCAGAGTTACAAAACATAAATAAGTGGATTGACTGATTGCTTGATAAATCAGCAGTTCCTGGTGATGGAAAACTTTCTAGTTTGTTATACAGCTATAATTTACAGCTATACAAATATGCTAAATATAAATAAATGTATCTATGGAGCACTGCAGTATTTCTTGAAAGAAAAACCGAATCGATTACATGTACAAAGGATTTATTTTTAAAACTATTTTGTGATGGTTGGATACGAGAGATTTCGACACCATGTCGTTATAGATATCATGCATCCTTATATACCTCTGCTGATGCATCATTTAAAATATAAAAACTGAATGGTACAACTAGGCCCAAAATGGTGTTTGAAAGTGACAATAGCGGACACTCCGGTGTATCAGTTTTTCCATTACATTTATGCACTTAGTTACATGCTACTTTCCAAAGCATAACACTAAATGTGCCACTGCTGCTAACTGGTGTTCTATAAACAATACATACATCTGCACAACATGACGTTTTAAACTGAAACAATGACATCACTCAAGCCAGAGCAAATAGTACTAAGTACATTCTATGTTACCAGGGATGGAAATGGGCATGTAGAATGGGCTAGGGAATACCTATCTGCTATGAATATATGTGATCTATTTAAGTCATTCTATAAGAATTGTGAGAATGTGCATGGAAAGAGAGCCAAGCCAGAATCTGTTGGCAAATACAGTGTCTAAACAGGATAACTAAGATTTAAGGAAAAAACACCAGGCACAAAAATAACCTGAAAAAAAAATCAAAAAACGTTGATTCAACAGTTCATTTTCTTTTACATCCAGGTTCCATTTGCTTTTATGTTTTCGTGTTGAATCTTAAGAAAATCTTAAGAAAATACATATAGATGCATGGGCCTTTATTTCTCGTCCTTTATTGGTAGAATGTCTGTAATCCAGTAGTTGAAGAGAGCGGAGAGTACGCTGCGGTGCTCTGAAAGGACAACACAACAGCGTTATGTACTTGTTAAACAAGGTCACAAACACATTCTTAAATATTTCTTATTTTTTACAAAATAAATGTGTTATCCTACAGCACGAGGATTCAGTGGTAATCAGCACAATAGGTAACATTTTCAACACAAATACACAATGTGCTCTTCATTTTTTTCTCCATTTGAAGTACCAATACTGTAGCACATATACAAGTTAAACTAATTTAGTAAAATAAAAACTTGTTATACTTATAGGTGATACTAAACGTAGATTTAAAAATTCTCCTAATTTGTTGGAGTCTGGCTGTTACGTTAACTAGTTAAAGTAAGTATTGTAAAGGATACACCAAATGGTTACCAGTAATCTATCTGCTGAGAACTACAATGCCTTACCAAGGTCACTGTGCACAAAGTCAAAAGAATTACATACTGAAGCGCATAACATGCAGCTTTGTAGGTAAAACGGATAGTTAAAGAGACCAAGGTGACATGTAGGGGTTATACAGCCCATCTGAAATACAAGCCAGTAACACATTATGTCACCTCCATATTAATAGAGGCACTCTTGCCTGCGATAATTAGAACACAGCGGATGACTTTACTTTGAATCGAAGAGTAATGGCAATTCTCAGCAGATATTGTGGTAATAAGAACTCTTATTTAAGCATCTTAAGTATTTGGATTGATCTTTAATACACCAGTTTTAAAAATCTTGAAACATTATCTGTGGAGACGAAAGATAGTTGTCATGCGGGTTTCAGGTGGTGCGAGCTTCTGAAACCCACCATGCTTTACATCTTGTTAAGAAACTGTTTAATTAGGGCAGAGATATCTGATCATAGATGCCAAAAAACCTATGCTGATCTTCTCAACTCGTTTCTTACCATCAACTACCAAAAACTGACTCTTATCTGCTGTGAGCTCAATGTGACATGCCTGTGATTGCTTATGTTGAGGGCAATTGTGCATTAAGAGCAGAGGTCATAAAAGCAACATTAAAGACCCTATGCTATCGAATTCCAGCGCTGGTTGCAATGGATAAATAATAAACAAGCTTTGAAAGATGCCTGCTGGAAAATACATGTGAAAGAATGCAAATGGCAGGCCACTCCACTGGGGTCACCCAGCTATCTGTTCAGGGGGTTATACAAGTGATACAGGGATAAAGAAAATTCTGAAACTGTATAACTGTAGAAAGGGCCAATTTGGTCAAAAAGTGCAAATACAGGGGATCATTTCCAGGAGAAAAAAGTAGTTCAACAACTATTGCCAGTCTCTGGGATAACAATGTACAAAAGAGGGTGTCTTTTCTAAAGCCGGAGAAATTAGTGAGATACTCCTAGCAAAGAGGTATTAAAAAGACGAGCTGAGAGACTATGAAAAGATATCTTGCACTGTGAGTCTCAGAACACTACTTAAAATCTTAATATGGACTCCGGCGTCACACAAGAAAGCTATCCTAAGGTTAAATAGGTTTTAAATGGGCAAGGAGCAATTCCTCAGGTTGCAGAGATCTCAATGAGCGCCTCTAAGCCATCTCCCAGGTAAACAGTTTATACAGACTCAGACCCCCGACAGCAACTTTATTGTACATGTTACATAGATCGCAAAGGCTCTAGCTTGGGACACAATTTTACCCCTTAGATCCTTAAGCTACAAAAGTCTTTCAAGCTTAGATATCGGACAACATCAGCAGTCCTCAAATTACACAGATCTTACACACTCAGGCCTTTATCTCCTTCAGTACAGAGGATGGAACGGTTCCGCCCTCGGCCATGGCACGCCAATGTCTTCAGAAGCTGGCGGGGAAGCGCTGGAAGCCATTTGCTTCCAGCGTGTGTAGAAGGAGGTAAGTTTCACCTCCTGGAAGGGGGGGGGGGGAGGGATTTGGAGAGTGCTCCGAGGCATCGAGGGGAAAGAAAAGAATATTTTTTTTCCCCTCAATGTCTCTTTGCAGTGCATTCCAGCTGAACTATCGCAGGTGGAGAGGAGTGATGCTGCTGCTTTTGGGGAGCGGCCCCTTGGGCAAGGGTCACTCACCTTTGGGGGTAAATATTTTGGCTGTTTTTGCCCCCCCCTTTTTGGCAGATCTACCATATATTTTTAGGTCGAGAAGCCACTAGGTCAACAGGGATTTTGTTTGCATGAACATTATTTTTTGGGGAGCGGCGCCTTGGGCAAGGGTCGTTTCTAGTCAGGGGCTATATATTTTGACCATTTCTGCAGCCCCCCCACCCCCTTGGGGGCAGATCTTTCATTTTTAGGCCAATCTGACCCCAAAAAGGGCAGAAACCACTAGCTATCAGGGAATGAATGATTCAGCCATCTTGGGCAATGGTCGCTCCCCTTTATAAGGGGCATGTATTTTAGCTGTTTCAGCCCCATTTAGAGGCAGAATAGACATATTTTTAGGCTATCTGCCTCCAAGAGGGGGAAAAGTCACTAGCCACCAAGGAATAATAGATTTGGCTTTGTTGGGAAGTGACCCCTTGGACAAGGGTCGCTCCCCTTAATTATGGGGCAAACATTTTGGATGTTACTGCCCCCTTTGGGGCAGATCAGCCATATTTTTTTCACCAGGGCAGAAGCCACTAGCCACCAGGGATTTATTTATCTGGGCATGTTGCGGAGTGACTCCTTGGGGAAAGGTCGCTCGCCTTTTTTGGGGCATGTATTTTGGCCTTTTCTGCCACCCTTGGGGGCAGATTGGCCATATTTGTAGGCCCATCTGCGCCAAGGGGGACAGAAAACCATTAGACACCAAAAACAGTTTCTGTGTGAACTGGCGTTTGGCTGACGGCCTGCGTGTTCTGGATGTGTGTGGGCTAACGCGTGGTTGGTGGTGCGTGTGGGCTAACGCATGGCTGGCGGTGTGTGTGAGCTAAGGCGTGGCTGGTGGCATGTGTGGGCTAATGCGTGGCGGGCGGTGTGTCTGGGCTGGTGGTTAGCTGGCGGTCTGTGTGAAATGGTGCTTGGCTGGCAGTGTGCATGGACAAGTGCTTGGCAGGTGGTGAGCGTGTTGTGGTGCTTGCCTGGCGGTGAGCATGGACTGGCATTTGACTATGTGTGTGGCTGGCATTTGAATGGTGATGGGCAGACTTCATAGTGTTCTATAATGTTAACTGTTTTATTTCTTGTCATCATGTGTTATCGTAATGTTTTAATTCTTCTTTTTATTCTAGTGCAAAGCTTTTGTTTTCCTTTGGTGTGACTCATGCTTGCAGTTTCGGCACTGGTAGATCTGCAGTTTGTGCAGTTGCAAGTATTTGGTAAGAAAAGGGTTTTTGTAATGCTTACTCCAAATGAGTATCATAGCCCTGCATGAATGCATTTTTTGGAAATGCTATAATAATAGCAGACTATTTTGCTTAGGTTTGATTGTGTGTGAAATTCTCCTTGGATTTATGCACAACGTGTATTGAGTTGTCTTGTGTGTAACATTCTTTTGTGTTTCCTTTCTAGTGGTATATTGTTGATGCTTGCTGTGTCTGTGCAGAGTAGGTGCCTATGAGTCTAGCTGTCTCTGGCAAGTGAGTAGTACTGTTTTACAGTAAATAGGTCTTTGTGCGCATTGCATTGACTGACTTTACCTTGCAATTGCTATATGCCAGTAGTTTTACTTTTTGTTTGATAAAGCCACACTTTATTACTTATTTTACACAGTGTTGGCTATTGTTGACTTGTTTGTCAAGTTACTTATCTTAGTAAGGATTATGGCTAGCTGGAGGACAACCATATACTACACAAAAGTAACCTGCCTGATTTAATAATCAAGCGGAATATCTCACTATGATTTAGGAAAAGATCACAGTCGCAATAGAGTCATGTGATTCAGACAATGTATATCAAAAATACTTCTGTCATAAGGAAATAGATCTTATTTAATTTCGAAATCTTCAGTATTAAATATGAATAATTGTCACATAAATGGTAAGAAACATACATGGTGTCTGACAGAATATAGACTAAATATTCAGAAATACAGTAAAGTAACATTTTCATTCTGAAAACCTCCAAAAATCTCCACCCCACACACTCATATTCCTAATCAGAACTACATACATACATACATATTCATGTCACATGCATCCTTCCTCCAACAACATTACTTCAATTAGCAATAAACCAAATACAGAAAAACAATAAAGATTTAAAGTATAGCATGGACCAGAGTAGAGATCCCTCCACTTCTCTAGGAATACTTTTCAAAACAATCATATATTAAATAGCATTGGTACGTGTCCTAGTTCTTAATACATAATCACATTCTTGTACAATTGTATTGGTCAAGTAGTCTAATCAATACATTAGAATGAGATTGAATCGGTCAAATATTCTGGGCCTCACATTCAGTTCTTAGCATGCGCAGACGTGCGTTTTGGTAAACACCACAATCATAGTCGCACCTTCTTCATGGCGCACTTATGCTAAAAGCCAAAACTGAAAAAAGGAGGGGGCAGGTCCCAGAGCTGGGTCCTCAAGATAAACAAAAGAATCACATATAATGGCTCATAAATAGATATACTGCCATACATCGCGTCAGTGTGTCAGAATGAAAGTACTTTTCTCCTCTTCCTGCCTCAGCAAAGATATTGAGTTTATATACCCAAAGTTGTACCCTCAGGGGTTCTACCTTGCTCGGTCATGTCGGACTTAGGATGATGGAAGGAATGACCCTTATACATAGTTATTAAGCAGGAGATGGTAGTCCTGCTGAGTTTCCTAGAATCCTCATGCATAATGGATGAGGCTAGGTTTCAGGAAAAACCCCACGTCCTGTAAGCAGTACCGTAACTAGGTAAAAGGTCAGTCCTAAGAACCGTTAGGTAGTGTACTGGTAGGGGAGAATATAGGGGAAAGGTTAGGTTGCTACTTGAGCCTAAATTGGGGTACCGATATAACACATAACAACATGTTTCAGAAGGGATGACGTACTAGAGTGAATAAATCCCAGTTTAAATACACCACAAAATAGTGAAAATAAACTGTGTAAAGAATAAACTGTGCTATAAAGAACAGATCCAGAACGTACTTATACTTACCTCCGGTATTAACCTAACCAGGAAAATAACACAAATGGTGTACTGCTCAAATATCAACCATAAAGGATAGCTAATGAAGTCCAAGAACAAAATATCCCTGAGTCAAAAGCAAAGAAAAGGATGGCAGAGTATGAGAAATGATTAGTAGCCAGATTCAAATGCTATACTCGCACCTCACATCCTAAGGTAATGAATTTTGGTATAAAGGAAGGGCTCAGGAGACGGAAACTACAGGAGTCTGCATGGCAGCAACAATCTCCTTGGAAGAAAAAAATCTGTGTGTAAAAAGGTCACTAAGCTATCTTGATGCAGAGCATCGAAAGCAAATCCTTCTTGCAGACGCACTGCAGTTAAAGAATAGCTTTATATCGTCAAGGAATCTACTACAGCCTTATATTCATAACGGGCTACAGAAAATGATGAAGTGCACAAAACCATATACTATCCAAGCGTCAAACAGACGGCCATATGCGGTGACAACTGAGTAAAATCTTGTCTTGCTGCAAGCTTTATAATACATCTATATGTCTAAGGGGAAAAAAACACATATCTCAGAATAAGAATGAAACACTACCTAAATGGGATCAAGGGATATCATAACGACAGGGTTAAGATCAAAGAAAAGGTATATACAGATACAGACGCCCGGTATTCTAGCTAGATGAACTCTATGTCTGAAATCTTGTCTAACGAAGGAGGAAGAAGGCATATTGTACATTTTTACATACTCTACTTTCACGGTGCCCGACTGATTATATTTCCAGCGAAACTCTTTTTAATGCAATGATTCATAATTTTAATCAGTCAAGATGATGTGCGGTTGTGTCAGGAACTCTGGTGTTTATGTTCCCAAGGGGTTTAATCCAGTGTCGATGGGATGCTGGAAAGTTTTTCATGATACAAGCTTGCTATGGGCCGGCCTTGGAGACTGTGGCAGATGGTACAGTGACGGCTGAGGAGGTGAAGAAGGGTGCAGTCACCGGGTAACAAAGAGCAGCACTTCTGGGGCATGGTGGAAATTGACAGAACATTCCATAAAAAGTAGGGAGCATGAGTCAGATGTTTCCAGACACTTTCTGGTCAGAACGAGCTGAGCACCAGCAACAGTATTACACGTCGCCTGGCAACAGCTGTTGATGGGTTCTCTATTTCGGTCACATAGTTTTCACTGTCTGCATTCTCTGCACATTTTTGTTTTGCTTCCCTTTCGTTCACTAAGGTGGTTAGGGCAGGTCAGGTTAACCATTCCTTCGACAGATACTGAGCTTTACTTATTGCTATTCTGGAATTTCTGCTCCAGCTTTAGACACTCCAAGTAATCCTAGCTCTTGGGGTCTCTACTATTGGGGGTAAATCTTATTTGGTTTCTGAACTGTATCCTAGTTGCCTGAGAGCTACTTGCAGCCTCTCCGCATTCATAACCTAGAAGCCATTCTACTTCTACTCACAAGTCATTACAGCCTGTTGTACACAAGTATATTTGAATTAATGGTAACTTGACTTAAAGGATTAAGGGAGTTACTAATCAGTCCATTGCAGACTGATGAACTTTACCTTTCACCAGTCCATCCTCCTGAGGTCAGCTGACAGAGATGCTCACGGAGTGTTTCTTTTCTAGCACCCCCCCCCCCCTCCCTTTCATTACAAATGTTATTTAACTAAAAGGGAAGGAGTGGGGTTAGCATCAGAGTCATTGGCCTAAAGTCCAGTGAAATACTCACAGGAAGATGTTAAGCAGATTCGCGGTATTGTTATATCATAGTCCCAATAGCAAGCTGCAGTGTTTTTGTTCCCCGCCTCAACACACACAATGATTATGCATGTGCACTGAGGTCTTTCCATGGTATGTGCTGAAACCTAGAGCAGGGTTGTGTGATCTAAAGGGCACATTGTGTGCCCTTGCATTTAAACAGAGTGACAAGATAGGCCCTTTCCCTGTTGCCTACTTGGTTCAGCAGCCCACCGGCCTCTCCAGCATGTTTCAACTTTTTGAACCAGTCCCCTATAAACGGGTTCTTTGACCATCCATGTGGAGTATGTATGTTGGGTGTATATGAGCTACTTGTGTGTACATTTTGCATGTGCTACTTGTGTGTGGAAGATGCATGTGGAGAACGAATTGTACGTGTGGCTGAGACCACAATCGATTTCATTTTTGCATCAGGCATATTTTGGTGGTACCGAAGAGATGCAGGCCTGACCAGAAAGCCCAAACAGGAGATACATAAAGCAAGGCTCCCCCTAGAACATTCCAGGACCCTTTTCAGTGGGTCAGACAGAGGAGGGTTGTTGGAATTAACAAACAATACAGTGGGTCCCTAGGGAGTTTTCCCCTACTGCTTCTTGGCCCATTTTTCTGGAAATAGCTACCGCCCATGGTTTAAGCGGTAGTTAAGTGGGGTTGCTTTATTTGCCATTGGCATCTTTTCTTTGGATTGCTCTTGAGAAGGTACTCCAAAATTCCATCTGCATTCCTGCTCACACTTGTAACAAAACCATGTCTAGACCAGTCTATGTAGAAAACTAAAATTGCAAAACAAGCCATAAGCTGTCTAAGAAATTGGGCTATTAGTTAAGGGGAGTGACAACCCACTTTAAGTAATAAGGGCAGTCATGGTCAGGGTGAACCCCTAAAGCCACTAAATTAACCTGAGCTCATTACCCTGGTGTGCGTTGAGACGGACTTCGACAGAGCGCTGGTTGGATACAGGGACCACATTCGATCAGGTTGGAGATTTTGGTCTCAAAATTGGAAGCTGCAAATTTTCAGCAGGGCAATGCAGCAGGCTGTAGCCTAGGAAGAATCCACGAGGTTTGATTGCTGTTAGACGTGGCCCCAGTGAGGCAGCTGGCTTTTGGTAGGAATGCCCTGAGCAGGAGAAATTATAATTTTGCACACAGAGAAGGTCCCTCATTAGTAGGCTACTTTTAGCATCTTCGCACACTTAAGATTTCGTCGTTAAGCACTTAGTCACTTTTTGGAGCATGAATTCCTCCAGTGGGGCAAGGCTGCAGACTGTAGCTGAAGAGTGCTCCACGAAGCCGGTTACCATCTCCGCATGGTCCTACAAATGAGGATTTGCCGAGAAAAAGCTTTGAAAGAGAGAAACCTAAATCTTCAGCTCAGTAGCAACACGCTTGGCTGGATTGGCTAGTATGTCCCTGTCCTCCAGAAGTCTTGAAGCCAAATTGTTTTAGTCCCAGGTTTTCAGAGGAGGTAGGAGAAGTCCAGCCCCAAACAGCCAGGAACAGAACTTGGGGGACAGGACTCAGTCCAGTAGGGGCCAACAGCAGGTCCATTTTGAACTGGTCAGGTGGGCAGTTGCAGGAAAGCCTTCTTGTAGCTTGTTGTGTCCCTGTAGCTTGAAAAGGGGTCAGCCTTATTATATTTGGAGTTCACTTCTTTCAGCCGGATACAAAAGGGAGCATGTCCAGTACGTCAGGCATCCTGTTGGGTCTCACAAAGCAGGATCGATCCTTTTTTGATCTTCCTCATGTCCATTAGTGTTCAGAGGGAGTACTGGTAATCCCACATCTATGAGTGGCACCAGCTTGTGGGAGGGGGTGACTCATAGCTCCTCCCTGACCCATGGTGTTGCTAAGTGTTATACCTATCCAATTTTGTAGCATTTTCTGTGTCCTCTACTACAAACAAATCCCCCAGTGCTCGTCTCTGTTGAAATACAACATGGAGAAACCCTTCTCACATTGTGCAGAGCCTGTGTACCCACCCCAAAGGTGTGGCCAGGGAAATGAGCAGTCCCTTATCTGTGGTCCATATAAAACAATACTGGGATTGGCTCCTGTCCGACTGAGGGAACAAAAGCAAGGGCCTGTCCAGGTGTCCTCAGTCACATGCCAGTGACAGAGGAGACCCCTTTAAAGTAAACAAAGTTCATGGGCACAGCCAAATGGTCCGTCGGCCACGAACAAACACACTTTCCCACACCCATGCCTTTGTCTCTGATGTGGAAGCGATTTTTACTCCTCATTCAAGGCTTGAGTACTCAAAGGACTGCAGCTCGGTGCTAAAACAAATTGGCCTCTAGTGGCATTAGGCAGTGAAAAGGTAACTTTCAATGTACATTTTCTTTAATAATAATTTAAAATCCCACTACACCATTGAATAGGGTGTTTAATAAATATTGAAAAATACAGGTCTAATGAGGCTTGCAGCTGGTCCCAACCCTGAACTGCAGAATTCATTTTTAATATTGATTCCCAGTGTTTCTTGATTAGACAGTCAGCATTCCTACAGTGAAAGTAGTTTTAGGGTCTATTCACAGCAAAGACATTAACAATAAATGTCTACACATCCTACTTTTAAATACCATGCACCTTGTCTTATGGACTATTAGGCCTATATAGGGGTGACCTATTTAAAAGGAAGGTTTAGACCGGTCAAAAGGGTTTATTTTCACAGGTGAAACTGCAGTTTTTGTAAAGTCTAATGTCAAGCTACAATGTTAGGTCTGAAGCCAGGTTTACGCTGCCACTGTAGCGGAAGGCACAATAAGTGCTGAAGTTCACTGTTGACATTTAAATTACAGGCCCTGTGTACATTTTGTACCATATGCTAGGGGACATATAGGTAAGTTAAATATGCCAATTAGGAGTATACCAATTCAACCATATTTAAAGGGAAGCACAGGCACTTTACTACTGGTTTTGGAGGGGCAAAGTGCAAAGAGTTTAGAGATATCAAAACCAGACAGGGCAAAAATCTTGGGGTACCCCAAGCAAAATATTGTCAATTCCTACAACCGGTTACAGAACTGAAGTGCTGAAGTGCTGGAATAACAAAGACTATCTACAACTTCAGTATAATGATGAGACAGAAAATTCAATTCAGTGTACCAACATTTTCTGATTACAAGCCTGAGCTCCCACATCAGTGGTGATGGGAAGATTCTTTTTAACTCCAGAGTTGGGGTGCTGACCACCTGCTCTCCTTGTCAGGTTTGAGAACAGCAAACTGAAAGTTGACTATCCGTTTAATAGGAACAGTCTACAACCTACTTCATGCAACAGAGCTGACTGACTGCACTGGAGGGGCATCAGAGGTGCCACTGCATGATGAAGATACTGCACAGAAGCAAAGGATGCAAGCAGTCCAGGTGAAATTAAGCAATGTCTCTCCTGCAGCACGGGCCGCAACCCACACCAACAAACTGCGAGTACGGTCCGGATGAAACTCCCCAGTAAATACTGCACTGATACCTGTGGATGAGGGAGTCCTGGAATTCGACAGGAAGGGAATTCCATGCTACAGTCTAGCACCAAGAAGTGACAAACTGCCAGGACGACTACAATGGACAGACATTGTCCGACTGACAAGAAAAACTCCAAGGGCCAAGAGAAGGCCAAGATCATCTGGAGGAGTGTCACCACTGCAACATGGGTGTTTGAAAGGCAGGCTTTGAGACTAGGACAAAGGAAGACCCGATCAGCAAGATCTCTGTGACTGTGAGCTATGCAACCCAAAGTGCAGATCAGATTAGCTTGTCATGCCATAACTTATCTGAGGTGAAGTGCACCAGCAGTCATTGTGTGAAGATAGCTTATTGGCAGGGCTGATGCAGGGGCTGCATCGTCCTTGCATGGTGGGCTATGTATGGCACAACATCTGAACAGGTTTGCGTATGCTGGCATAGTTGTGTGCAGGCGCTGCCTGCTCACACAGACTTCAACAACTGCCGCACTGAAACTTACTGTGGTGATGAGATTGAGCTAGATGGAAATAGTGCACCTTTTTTGGAAGGGAGAAGGAAGAGGGAAAAGACTGTAAGCAAGAGAAGATCGAACCTGCATGATTCAACACCAAATATCCCCACTGAGATTTCCCCCATAGGACTAAAGGCCAATACACACTGCCTTAGGAGACTGCCTTCAGATCATGAAGGGAAGGTACCGCTAAGAAAAGCCTTTTGCATATTGCGCACAATAATTTCTCAGTTTGTGTGTAGTATTAAAGTATGCTTTTTTTCTTAAACTCAATTACTGACTGAACCACAAGTTACTTATTGTCTCTTTATGTATATTGAGAGACGAACATCTACACCCACGCTGCCTCCCTGAGTAAGCTTTGGACTGTTCAGTGAAGTGCTAAAAAGGTGTCCTTGGTGACTCTTCAATAGTACGGTCAAGCCTGAGGACACTAGTGGTAAATCGGCTCAGATTCACATGGACTGAGCCTAGTACTAACCCACGATTGCCCTGGAAGTCCTGAAAAGTTCACATACTTTATATATAAATAGATAACATGGGACAATATGAATTCTACTGACAGCAATTTGTCATACATACCGGAAGGCATGGAAGAATGTTCCCTGAAGACTTCCAAAGAACTATTGACCCTTTCTGTATCCTGCAGAACTACAAATGATTTCAGTTGATGGAGAAATGCCACATCAGACGGAGAAATTTTCCGATTCTCCAGGAGCTGTAATATTTCATGGACAGATTGTAAACACAGACCTGATGATCTGGACTTACCTACAGAAAGAGTAAAAAAACGATTTTTTGCGAGAGTGTATGTGATGTTTAAGCGTTTTAAGCTCTATCTACTGCACATTATATTTATACATTGCTTTCCAGTAGTATTACAACCATATAGTAAAGTACAGGCACAATACTAGTTTTTGTATGATGTGCTTGCATCTGGTGAAGGAAGCAGAGTGTGATTAAGGACATTTAAATAAGCAAAGAATAACCGCAACAGTCTCCATTCCTTCCCAGTCACCACTACTAACTGTACAGATTTGTTCTAAATATATTTGACCTTTCCCGCAGTTCCAACAGGAGCACCGCCATCGTAATGCCGATTCCCGTCCGCCACATTAGGATGGCAGGCGGATGGCTGGCGGTTGGAGAGACTGATCGCCATGGACCAGACAGGCTCAAGGAGCCCCGTCGGTCCGTCGGAGGGACTTGTATTCCCTACAATAGTGGCGGTGCCTGCCAGGCACCGCCGTAGGGATTATAATGTCCCTTTCCGCCTGCCTTTTCATGGCGGTTTGCCCGCCATGAAAAGGCAGGTGGAATGGGACATTGGGGACACACATCTGGCCCCCCTTTCTTCCTGGCCCTCCGACCATGGCCCTGGGGGGCACCTATGGTGCCCCCAACATATTCCTGCACCATGTGGCAGGCACTGGATGGTGCCTGCCACATAATTTAGAGAAATGCGAAAGGTTTATTTTTTGTACTGCAGCCCAAAGCACATGCCGCAATACAAAAAATGCAGTTTCCGACAGCCTAGAAGGCGGTCGCATTGTAATTCCAACGGCAGGACCGCCGACAGCAAGTCGGGCGGTCCCATCCCCGATATGAGGGCAGTCGGACAAAAGTCCGACCGCCATCATAATAAGGCCCTAAGTCTTGATTAGGACTTTGTCTTTAAAGCCCAGTAACACTAGCAATCTCTGCAAGATTAAAGTATTTGCCCCCGTCAGCATCAGGATGTGAACATAAGTAACAAACATTTATGAGTGTTTTATGAATTGCAACTTGTTCATTCATAATCTCACACACACTCAGGCATTCAGCAAAAGTCCTGCGTTTTAATAGACACGTTTTTCTTTTAGAAATATAATAAACAATGTGTAGAGAGAACCAGATTTATGTTCTGAATGTCGCATGAAGAATTCTATAAATCTAATCTAGAGCAAAAGTTCTAATGGAAATTCTCTCTGTTCATAACCAGTTTCACTGACAATTAAGCAGAGATGGATGATTTTAATTAACCATAACCACACGTTCCCAGATAAAGGGTAATGTACCTTCGTAGCTAAGTGATCAAATGTGTTCCAGATTTTATCTGCCAATATTCCACATACAAACACTTTAATCTTAGTTGTATATTTGTATATCAAGAAGGAAACAATCACATAAATAATTGTTCACATTCTAAAAATACTATTATGCAATATAGTTTGTCAAATGTTCTTTGGAATCCATCATTTGTTGAAATGAGCACACTTGGAGAACACATTACAAAATGCCTGGCTACTATTCACAGCTATAATTGAGATAATGTTTCCCATTACATTGTTTACCTAGTTTGACCAAAATTGAGTACAACTCTCTTTTAGAAAACGGAATAGTAACCCATTTTGTATAACTAAAAACACATTTCGAACTACATAATGGGGAACATTGCCCTGATTACAATAATCCCAAGTTAGAAACCTAATTTCCACATGCACGACAATGCTTTTTTCAATGAAACATACCCTTTTAAAAACAAGACATTTTTCCTCGGTAAGTTTTTATCAGATGGAGTTAACTGCTAGAAAATAAACTTGCAATTCTCACGAGATGTGGAAAAACAATCACCTACTGTCTGCGACATAGATTTCTTTTGTTGCCTGCAAAAAATCCAAGATCTCATTCATCTTGTTATCCATGTCCTCATTGTCTGATATTTTATTTTCATCTCCCTCTGGTTGATAGAAGAAATCACTACAAGTAGCTTTTAAAAGTAATCCAGCAGCTTTCATCTTCTCCTGTTGGCGCTTCTTTTTCAATTTTCTTTTTTTGTTTTTGCTAATTTTTGTACATTTATTGGTCTGTATAGGTTGTTCCTCTTTCAATAAATGGGTATGTTCAGCACTAGGATAATTGGGACACTGGAGAGTTACGTTTTTCCTTCTTTTTCTAGTGCGTCGCCTCTTGAAATTTCTGGGAGAATCATCACCTGCAGATGAGTTGGGCGTAAAGCAAAATGTCACAAATACACTATGCAATAATCACAAGTATTTTTTAAAATATGTTGAAAGTTCTTAATACTCAAATACTACTTTTAATCAATGCACCCGTTATACCAACAGGTACGTTAACCGCAACAGATTATACATTAAACTTGATTTCAAAACTATAAAGTGCTATCTGGAACGGATATAACATTCATGTCGCACCAAACTCTCTAATACATGGTACACTAACTCTCTGAGAGAAGTCACATTAGAGTGAAAGCACGTAGAGAGGAAATGGAGGGAGTCTTATTGCCATACCGCCAAAACAAAGCATAACCTAGCACTAAAAAATTATCAGAAAGAAATTTAAAAAAGAGAAAAAACTATACTTTGAAGCCTGAATTTTAAAGGCGGGTAGTATATCTAAGGAGGTCTTTAACATAGTGAAGTCTTTTATTTCCCCAGCAGCCTGCATAACCCAACAAGTACCTTCTAGTGATGGTGTGAGCAACTGGCCGACTACTTCCAGGATAAAATCTCTAATATCCAAACTAGTCTACCTCTCCCACAACAGAGAGTCTGCAGATCAACCAGAATGCTAAGCAAACTTCCAACTTAACTTCTTCCTTGGATAGTTTTGATCCTATCTACCTGGAAGACTCATCTCGTGCCATCAGGAGTCTTAAATCTGGCTCTCCCTCTGACCCTTGCCCATTAATCTTATGGTCATGTGAGCAGAGGCCATTAATACTCTTTTTAATCATCTTCTAAATACCTCTCTTTCGTCTAAGAAATTGAAACAGGCCAAAATTCTGCCTGTGCCAAATAAAATAAAAACATTAGCTGCAACTATGGATCGGTCTAATTACAGACAACAGCTGTCATGGTACTTGGAAAACAATGACTTACTTCACCCCAGTCAATCTGGCTTTCGCCCCAGCTGTAGCACAGAAACAGCACTTGTGGAGGTAGTCGACTATCAGGTGCACTATTGATGCGGGTGGTAAAGCTGTACTGATCATGCTGGATTTGTCGGCTGCGTTCAACACAATCCCCAACTCAATTCTTCTGTCCTATCTCCTGGCCTCTTTTCTTGATGATAGGGGTCAAGAGGCGTGGTGTCCCCCTTTTTGCTCTGCACAACGGGGCTTTAAGGTGGGAGTGCTGCAGGGCTCAGCTTTGAGCCCCGCCCTTTTTAATATATATCTTGCCCCCCTGGGTTGCCTTGCAGAGACGCTGGGTGCTAAAGTTGTCTCTTATGCAGACAACAACCTCTCGCGGGGCAATCTGAAAATGTTTGGCCGCAGTATTTGAATGGCTTTCCCTATACCAGTTGAAATGCAATGCTGGTAAACCGAGCTCCTCTTTTTCGGTCTAAGATCGGAAGCGCCTTGGCAGACCTTCTGGCCCAAGGATACTTCTTCCCTATGTACTCACACAAATGCTATTAAAATTCTAGGCATTAAGGTTGACGCTGAGCTTTTATTCCTTTCTCAAATAAACACAATAGTAGGAATGTGTTTTGGCATACTACGTATGCTGAGGACGTTTTTGCACTTTGTAAGCGCCGGCATGCAAACTGGCGGTCTATTTCGGGAGAAGCTGAAAATATGGCTTAAACAATGAATTCTGTGTCTTTGTCTCTTGTTTCTCGGTTTAAAACATTATTAGTGGAGAGCGCCAAGACACTCTACGGAGTAACAGTTGCGCTTCAGAAGTTACCTTTACATTACATTACAAGTCACACTGCTGCACCACAGCTCAGTTTAGAAGTTGCACCATTTTTTTCACATAAACAATTTCTAAGCCATTACTTGGTATTCAGTTAAGTTTTTCTCCATAGTGGGTATAACTGATTTGCACATATAAAAATATAATTTAAACTATACTGTGATTACACTACATTCATGGACAGGAAATATTTAAAAACGTTCAGCCGTCTTTCATCTGTCTTTTTATCCAGAAACTATTTTTTGTTAGCCAACTGCTTCACAGAAACATTATGATTAAAATGAAAACCTGTTCCATTTATAACCATTATTCAGACATTCAAAGTAATATAACCATTCGTACAGACATTTCTATACAGACATGATCCAGACCGGATCTTCCTAAAAGAAACTCTCCTAGTGGGTAATAAATGTGACTTCCTGGGGACAGGCAGGTACAAAGTACTGGTGTATTCGAGATTTACATCAGGCTCCAGTGTGGGGGGAATAATAGTGTATAGGGCAGTTGTGCTGGGGGTGGCGCTGAGCTGGACCGACCCAGGGGACTACTTGTAGTCATACTGGGTGACAGGAACGGAGTTAAGATTCTGGCAGTGACATGGTACATCCCTCCCGCAGGCTTCAGACGAGAGCATAAGAGCAGTAATTCTTAACCTATTGTACGGGGACCACTGGGAGTCCGCAAAGTCTTCTCAGGGGGTCCGCAACTGCTTAGTACATAAATGAAGAAGCAAAATTTAAAGTTGAAAATTGTAAAACGCTCTGTAAATGGGAAGTGTTTAACTTGGCCCTTTTTGCAGTGTCATCCCTAAACTTTTTGCCTTTCTCCTAGCCTTTTTTCTGACATGGTGTTGGTGGTTTTAGGACTCTGGGCACTTGAGCACTGCTGTCCAGTGTAAAGTGCCTGTGCTCTCTGTGATAAACATGGTAAGATTGGTCTACACCTGTTTGTCATATTTATTTTTTACCTGTCAGTCCCATGTAAAGTTGTATCTCGTATACCCAGGGCTGGTACATTAAATGATACTGGTGGGCTTGCAGCACTGATTGAGCCACCCACCAAAGTAGCCTTTCAAACCTACCTCAGGCCTCTACCGTTGCAGGGCCTGTGTGCGCAGTGTTACTGCCGCTGTGACGTGACCCCTAAAGTGGGTGCCATGTCTGTGACCCCCTCTTACTGCATGTCAGTCAACCCTAAGGTAGGCCGTAGCTAGCCCTATGGGCAGGGTGATTGTAGGTAAAAGGTAGGACATGTACCTTAAGTGTGTGACATGTCCTGGTAGTAACAAACAACCATTTTCGTTTCTCAATACTGTGAGGCTGCCCTCCCATAGGAATGTATTAGGGATTCCCTGATAAGTGTTTCAGTGGTGATTCCTGATATAAGAGGAGCAGTGTGGTCAAGTTTAGTATGGTTGGAATAGTAATAATAAATGCTACGCAATGGTGTGCACAGATTTATTATAACTATTTTAGAAATGCCACTTTTAGAAGTGGGCATTTGTGTGTGGTATCCATGATGTGGATTGCATGTCTGGCTTTGGAGTGACAGGAACTGGTGAGGTGTGTGTGGCTCCAGGAGGGGCAGGGTGAGTCAGCGCTAGGCTGAATAGGGCATCTGCATTTGGAGTAGTGAGAGGAGTAGTCGCCTGGCCCTGAATAGGATTGTGCCTGCCTAGGTCAATGCTGGCTCCGCCCCCCTGTGGTGTGTCTGATGGCAGAGCTTCCATCTCCCAAAGAAGGGTGTGAGCACTGTAAACAGAGCTCCCCAAGTCCTGTTGCAGCACAGACAAAGGAAAATGGAGTATAAGTAGAGGGGCTGTGACCCCATGT
Organism: Triturus cristatus; assembly: GCF_964204655.1. Taxonomy (NCBI): domain Eukaryota; kingdom Metazoa; phylum Chordata; class Amphibia; order Caudata; family Salamandridae; genus Triturus; species Triturus cristatus. Next base: position 398,915,825 of record NC_140589.1, read on the forward strand.
GGGGTGCTGTTCCTGTGCTGCTGGGGCCCAGGAGGAGCCGACACGAGGGCTTGCCTCCCTGCTGGAGGGCCCTGTGTGCTGGCCTCCCTGGGTCCAGCTGTGTCCTCGGGCTGTGAAGGGCACCAGCACCTCGTGAGTGCTCTAACTTTATTGGCCAGCAGAAGAGAAGAGCTGATGTCTGGAGCACGAGGCTGCGAGGGAATCCTGGTGTGTGGAATTCACCCCTACGCTGCTGATTGAGCAGGAGCCCACCCCACATTTGTGCCCTGAGTAGGGGGAGCCTACCCCACATTTGAGCTTATCCGGCAGGTGCCCACCACGCATTTATGCTTTTTAGCGGGTGCCCATCCTGCTTTTATGCATTTTTTTAAGAAGCGGGCGCCCTCCCCGCATTTATGCTCGTTTTTAAAGCAGGTGCCCACCCCGCATTTTACCGCCAAGGAGAGAGTCACCACGTGGCCCGGAAGCCAGGCAAGCTGCCTGACTGTGGGCGAGGCCTGCCGTGTGTTGCCGTGGTGAGCGGGCTCCCGTGTCAGTGAGAGCCCCGCGTGTGCCAAATACAGACGAGCCTGGGTCGAGGCGGGAGCCTACCCCTCCTTTGTGTAACACCGCAGTGAGGCCGCTGGGGAGAGGAGACCGGGAGTAGGGAGGAGAGGCCCCGGGAGCGGGGCCAATCAAGGCACACTGCCGGTGCCCTTCCCCAGCCCAGTGGAGTCCAGAGGAGAAGCTCCTGTGAGTAGGGCTTTACTTTGTGTATTGTCGGTGCCTTCCCCCTGCCAGAGGAGGCACAAGAAGAGCACAGGTGAGAGGGGCCCCGAGGCACATTGTCGGTGCCTGAGCGGTCCCGCAGGAGAGCGGGCCGCTCCAACATGGGCGCATTTCATTTCTAGAGGTCCCGGAGTGGGACTTGGGGGTCAATTACTCTTAGAGTCGCCGTGGGGCTCAGGAGGCACAGTGGGTGCCGATTTTGGCGGAAACTAGCGGCACCATGAGAGCGCAGGCAGCTACAGCAAAGGGGACATTTCTCTGGGGCACCCAGTGATCGGGGCTCGTCAGGCATCGTTAGTGCCATTGCTAATTTTGCACACAGCTGCACCGCGAAAGGGTGGGCAGCTGCAACAAGGGGGCATGTTTATTTTTAACTCCAGAAAAGGGTGAGATTCACCCAGCTTGGTGCACAGTGATTTTACTGCCAAGACAGCCAGAGGGCCAGCAAAAGGCCCTACAATTTAGCGCCCTGACATTTTGGATATAGGGCATTTGAGTCCCAGCGAAAGGCCAGTTGGCCTGGGGTCATTTATGTGATGGTGAAAGGGCGCAAGGCCCCAAGCTACTGTGTACACTTTTGAAATGTTATTGTGGTGCACGGTGCATACCTTATGTGATGCCTATGACAGATGTGAGTCATGCCTACTGTTATTGCCTCAAGGTGATGCCTACTGCCTAATGTGTTTATGCTTATGAGGTGATTGCATAATCTGTTTATGCTGGTGATACCTAATGCGTGATGTGTTTATGCTTATGAGGTTACTGCATAATGTGTTTATGCTGGTGAGGCCTAATGCGTAATGTGTTTATGCTAGTGAGGTTTGGGCCTAATGTGTTTATGCCTAATGTCATGCAATGATATTTTAGGATGGTGTCTCATGCTAATGAGATAATGCTGAGGTCATTATGGTACCAGTAGTTACTGGTTATGTTTTATATTTACTTACCTGTTCTGATGGTTCTGACAGTGGCCCGATTGGCCCTGCCCTGTATATAAACCCATGTGAATATTGCCTAGTGCCAGTTGACACAGTGTATATGTGTGATTATGATTCTAATGTGCTTTGGATAATACAAAGGCTATTTTTATATAACCTTGTGTGGAGTCTCTTTTGTGGTGTGCCTAGTGTGTTGCTGGTGGGTGTGTGTGTGTGTGTTGCGTGTGTGTGTTGTGTGTTGCGTGTGTTTGTTGTGTGGTGCATGTGTGTGTTGTGTGTTGCGTGTCACGGTGTTGCATGTGCGTGTGTGTGTGTGCTGCGCAAACGCTTTACACATTGTCTCTGGGATAAGCCTGACTGCTCGTGCCAAGCCACCAAGGGGGTAAGCAGGGGCTATCTTCAGCGTGTAACTCGAGTGCCCTGACTAGAGTGGTGGTTTCTGCCTGGCTTTGGCCCATGCCCTAGCCAACCAGAAATCCCATTTCTAACAGGAAGGAATTTGAAATTGAGGGCTAAAAATTAAGTTAGTATCCTTAGATTGATTTGTGATGTGTGGCATAATCTGAATTTAGAAATGATTAAAATTTAAATTCTGATTTTTGACAATTTAATAAAAAATGCCACCACTTATGTACTTGTTTGATTAATGCTTGTTTCTATATTTTTTTGCATATTGTTTTGCATTTCAAATAATCGAAAAAGCTCGTGGCAGGGTCCCGTAATGAGTCAGAGGGGGTCCTTGGATTCTAATAATGATTCATTGTGGAATGGGGAAGGCTGGGTTCCAGTAATGATTAAGTGGGGGTTCACCTACTAAGTCAAATATTTAAGAATCACTGCCCTAGAGAGAATGGGGCAGTGGATCTCACAGGCATCAGATGCACTGTTAATCATCGGGGGAGACCTGACCCTGACCATGCATCTGGACATGGATAGAGTCACGAGAACTAACCAGCTGGGAAGAGTGGATAATAGACAGCAGGATTTTGTGATTGCACTAGGGATGTGGGACTTATGGAGAGGGACACACCCCATGGAGAGACAGTACTCCTACATTTCGGAATGCAGGTGATGTTGCGAATCAACTACTTCTTAGTTCCTGTGAGCCTGAAGGGCAGGTATTGCAATACACAATTCCTATTGAAAGGAATTTCCCCACTGTGCACTAGAGAAGCCGAGAACACACCACCACAACACTACATGGGGAGACTGGAGTTTGGATCCATGGGATATCAAGAACTGGGACACCAGACAATACCCGAGTGAGGCGACAGAGTCCTCCTTAGCTCAGATTGTAGGATCAGTGGCATCAGGCGTTACTATCTGGAAGGCTTATAAAGTGGTTACTGGGGGCAACTTTATCCAGAATTGCTGGCAAAAGACAGGGTAAACTCCACATTGTATTGGAGTTAGAAATGCAACTGAGTCAATGGGAAAGTGAATATATACAGTAATCAAAAGTGGCCTTGCACACCACATACAACTAGCTAGGGAACGCTATAAACAGATACTAAATGACAAAACCAGGGCACCCTATCGTGTGAAGGAACACAAATTGTATGAGGTAGGCAACAAGGAGAACAAACTGCCTACCTGGTTGTCCAGCAGAGAGGATGGTCAGAGATGAGTTCACAGAATTACCCCCCTGACCGTGGAGGTAGCAGAGTAAGTGCCCAATATCGAACAAGCCTTTGCATCACATCTGGAGTATTGATATTATTCAAAGATGTGATTTATAGAGGTGGAGGACTGGGATTTTGTTAGAGGCATGCCTACCCCTAGTCTAGACAAAGGAGGGCAGGGAGGAAATGGACCGCAAGTTTAAAGCGGGCAACTTGAAAATGCCATATGGCAATTTAAATCAGGAAAGACCTGAGGTCATAATGGATTTTCGCCAAAATTCTTTCTGAGATGCATACTCAGTGGGCTTCTCCGCCAAATGTATGCCGATGCCTGCCGGGATGGTAGATTTCTGCACGACATCCAGACAGTCAACATCATCCTTATTCATAAAACTGGGAAACCTATGGAGGACTGTGTCTCATATAGACCCATCTCACTAATGAACATAGGACCCAAAATCTTTGATACAGTATTGGCCAATCAACTAATACAGGTTATCATAAAACTGATCGGGTCAATCTGGCTTTATGCCACACAGATCCACTTGCCATATTTTTTCATGCTTATATAGGGTCATGACCAAAAAACAGTTGATACAAGAGCCCTTGGTGATCTTATTTCTTCATGCCGAAAAGGCATTTGATTCTCTTGAATGGCTGTACTTAATGGCAGTATTGTAGAGAATGGGTGTTTGCCCGGAATTTTGGTGGTGGATTCAACTACCATGTACCCACCCTCTAGCTCGAGTATTGGTAAATAGAACATTGTCCCAATATTTTGGGCTGAGTCGCGACACGAGACAGGGTGCCCACTCTCTCCCATCTTATTTGCAATCACAATGGAGCCCGTAGTGGAGTGGATTAGAAGGGATGTCCTCCTTTGGTGTGTTAGATTGAACTCTGGCCCGGAGGATGTCATCTCCCTATATGCAGCCAATGTTCTCCTCTAGCTGGCTGACCCAATCCAGTCTATTCCCAGAGTCTTGGATATACTGCAGATTTTTGCAAGAAATTCAAGGGTTAACATTAATGGGCAAAAACCTCACACTGCGTGGGAACCCCTGACAGATTGGACATGTCCCTTGCAGTCAATCTGGGAGGGATTCAAATATCTGGTAATCTTCATTACTGAGGACCTCAAAGTGTTTAAGTATCGTATGTTACTCTGGAATGGGGCCCGCCTCCCCCGAAGGATTGCACTCTCTGATCTCATGAGACGATTTATCATGGGGGGGGGGATTGCACTGCCAGGCTTAAAATTACACTACTGGGCTTCAGGTAGTGAATGACGTGAGGTTTGCTGGACAACAAAGCCCAGCCGTGACGGCAGAGAGAAGCCCAATGTCCACATGGGGTGCAAGGGGAGAACTGTACAACTGGCAACCAACAAATTGCTCATATCCCGAAAGCGATTGTCATTAAACCTGGAAAAGGGAAAGCTGAGCAAAACGATGGGAGAACAATATCTATCGGGAAATGCCACCATGGGATTCAGGCTTATTAGCTAACCTATGAACACTTGGGGGGTTCCGGGTCTGGGACCTACTCGGCATATCCAAGGTGGGCGACATTTAGGGCCCTGGGGGGCTTATACCATTTGACAACCTCCAATTCCAATGCTAACTAGCAGACTCCGTGCGATATAAGTATTTGCAACTCCGTCATGCCCTAACCAAATAACGTGTCACTACTGCAGGATCTACCAGATGAGTCACTGTTAGACTATAGCGTGCTGAAAACTCCTCTATATCAGCTGCAATATCCCAAATCTATAGGACACTGCTTAGTAACTGTAAGACACAACTCGACAGCCTTAGACATAGGTGGGAGCAGGACTTGGGCATCCTAGATGATACTGACTAGGGCAAGGCCCAAGGGCGGTCGCAAAATGGACTGCCTTTTATCTGATACAGTTGACAATACTCCACAGGGTCTACTACACCGCACTCAACTCTTCAGAATAGGTAGGATACATACAGAACAATGCAGCAGGGGGTACAACCACAAGGGTACGTAGCTACACACATTGTGAGAATTCCCAAGAATAGCACACTTTTGGGCAGGGGTACTCTGGATCATCTGGATCACAGCGAGAGCTATTAATATGAAATGGGAGATTGTACACAGATTGTATTCCTGGGAATCTGGATAGCTCAGACTTCACTGAGACACAATCTGCTGTTTTGTAATACTGCTCTCATAGTGGCCAAAAGAGTGACCAGACTATTTGAGAGTGAGGAAATACCCCAAGTGTCACAGTGAGCTCAAAATACGGACTGGTTCATGCTGGCCAAAGAGGTGGTTTATAAGACAAGTGGGTGCATGGCATGCTATTCAGGAGCAAGACTGAACCAGGGATGTGGAATTCCTATTGTTTGGGGTCAAGGGCAACACGTTCTCAAATGAATTTTGTCCTTGGGACAAGTAGGCCCAACCCCCTACAGTACAAAGCCTTTGGCTGCCAGTATACAGTACTAAATTATGGATGAGGGAAAGGCATTGCCTGCAGTCAAGGTATTATATGTCCATGTGTTAATGCTGTTCAAACTTGTATTTATTGTTCAATAATGCAAAGACTTTATTATTAGGGTGAGCGCTCTAAGCAAATGTTGTAAGCTCAGACTGCAATACTGACAGTGTTTAGAGTATAAAAATGTGTACACACGTTTTCAATGTTTAGTAATATGGGGTTTTGTATACTGCTCCCAGAATGCTTCCTGATTAGATGCAAATATTTGCAGAAGCTTGAAAGTAAGATTGATGATTCTTTGCTTTCACAAAAAAATTAAAAAAACATTTAGCTTAACTACTGAAAAAATGTAGGTACCTTTTCTTTGCAGCATCATTTAGTAAAATGTGTTGATTTACACTAGTATTTCCCAAAAATATTCATAATGGAAAATCAGTCTAACCAGTTTTAATAAGATTATGGGAAACATACAAATAAACAAGCAATGGTAAAGCCAGGTCTGAAATTGTTGCTCAGACTATTAGGTTTGGCTATGCGTGACTTGTTTGCCATGGTTTTTGTAAAACCTTATTGGTGTGAAAGCTGCCAGGCCCTCACCATTGTCACAAACATTGGCAAAAGCAAAAAAAAATGTGGTCTCAAAAAGAACATATTGCAGTTTTTCCTGGCACTGAACAAAACAACTGTGTGTCGATATGCTCCTTGTGAAAGAACAGAATGTTGTCACTCACTGTGAAGGTAGCCGATAGACAGTCAGACAGTCAGACAGAGAGAGGCAACATTTTTATAAACACAAAAGGTCATGGCTAACACCAGACCTAATTAGTGGTCTAATTATTAAATAAAGTGCACCCATGTCCTTGGATTAACTGCCAATATATGCCTTTAGTGAATCCAAAAGACGTTACAGAAGTAGGCCAAGAAATAGTACTCCTAGAAATATTTATGAACTGCATTGTAGCCTGAACAAATATGCAGATATAGGGATTTGCTCAAGCCAAAATCTGAGTGTTTGCAAGTTTACTTTCCCTCCGACCACTTTTTCCCAACCCTGGAAGAAGTTATATGTCTGCCATTGTCAGGAGTAAATAGCCAACCTTTCTCAGTACGGGAAAAGATTAGAGAAGAGTTGGTGAAACCCCTTAGAACATGCAATTTAGTAGGTTAGCAAAAAATGACATTCCAAACCTGGAACCGTTGCTTACTATTACCTTCAGCCGCAGTATGTAGATCTGCAGAAACGTGGCAACATAAGGGAATTGCTAGTATTCAAACCCTACTATGGAAGGAGCCTTTGCATATACAGAGAGGCTATTTCAGAGCTATTATATAATGAGATTGCTGCCATAATTTGTCGCTGCATTACATGGCACGAAAGGGACAAGTAGATTTTGTTACAGGTCAAGTAGATTTATGAAGCAACCTGCCCCATGGACAAGTAGATATTTTATTAAATTCCACACACATCCTGTGCACAATGTTCCTACGACCAGGGGCAATCAGCAAGACTGTTCTAGTAGTCCTCCAAAACAAACAGGCCCCAACAATGACTGCAGGAGGGCCATCTGGTAATAACATTGAGATGCAGTCCCACTGTTGGTGACCTCCGCCTTCTGCATTTGCTGCAACCTTTCGTCCCTCTGTACAAAGCCCCCCTTGGGAGGGTCCAGTGTTTGATCCGTCTTGTACGGTATCTGTTCTATGTAACCGTCAGCATGCTTGTTAGGGAAAATCAATAATAAAAAAATAATAATTTTAAAAAATGGTACTACAACCATTGAAAAGTACCATTGATTTTCACAGCAGGCACTGCCTTACCTATATTTTATATAACCATTTCTAATGTGTAAAAGCAAGAGGAACTACAAAATAATTTTGAACACTTCGGGCATTGTTAAGAGTTTGGCAGTCCGACCGCCATAGGACCATGTCCACCCCATCCAGCAGCATATGGCGCTGGCGTCCCAAAGACCGCCTTATTACGAGTTGACCACGCGGCCGGCGGTCTGGAGGCTGGGATCTTGTGGCAGTGGTGAGTATTTTTCCCAAATATATCTAAGCCTGTGTCTGCATTTCGACAGCAGATGTGTCTTATGCACACATATGCATGATATATGTGGAAAAAATACCTTCACCCATTACTGGGGTGAGGCCCATATTTGGCCAGTCCTGGCAATAGGAATATGGTTCGAAAAGGACTCAACTTCACTTAATGGAGTACCATCTCACATATCTTGATGGTAAAACACGTCTAAAAAATTAAAATCAAATCAACTCACTTTTTCTAGCAGCTTTCATCTTCTCAGCTTCCTAGACGCAGTCAATCAGTGAAATCTGTTGAGCTAATTTTGCTCTCACGTAACAGTATAAACATATACGGTTGACCAATCGTCTCAAAGTTGTTAAACCAAATTCTAGCCAAATTAATCCTTGAGGAGAACTGCGGCTTAAATTCAGCAGATAATGAAAGGCATTCATTTCTAAAGAATGTTTTAGTTTTTTTTTTAGTTGATGCTTGTAAACAGCACAGGCATAAAATGTACTGCAGCTCTTACCATTATACCTGTAATAACTGTTGCTGGAACAGCATATTTTCTATTAATGTGCTTTAAGCCGCTGGCTATCAAAGCCGCTCTTCTTTAAGTTTATCAAGTTGAGTTTTATAAACTCTTCGAATCATGAGTCCTAAATAACAATAACTTGAAATTAGTTCAATCTTCATATATTACTAACCACCATTTAAAGTTACATTTATTGTTAGAAATGGGATTTTTGGTTGGCAAGGGCATGTGTCAAAGTCGGGCAGAAACCACCACTTTAGTCAGGATAAGGGAGTTACACTTCTAAAATAACCCCTGCTCAACACCTTGGTAGCTTGGCACAAGCAGTCAGGCTTTTCTTAGAGGCAGTGTGTAAACCATTTGCACAAAACCAACAGTAATACGGTGTAAGCACTACAAAAGGACACCACACCAGTTTAGAAAAATATCCAATATTTTTATATACTTAAGACAAAAACAAAAACGATAAAAATCCACATCATAGAACTTAATCTTCAATTATCAAAAATACACTTCAAAAACAGTTCCTTGATGTCGATAGCTCCGTCCGGGGCTATCATGGCGTCGTGAGCAAATAAATCCAAACAGTTCTGGCTGACAGCGGCGTCGCGGGCCAGCTATGGTGTCGGGAAGACACGCAAACAGTACCTTTTAGAAATGCAGGGCGTCGGCAACGTCTCTAAGCTTCCGAAAGCACGGCGTCCGCAGTCGTCGGTTCAGGAGGTCGGTGTAGGAGTCGTCGGGGCCCTCGAAGTCACACGCGTTGCAGATCTATGTCCTCTCTCTTGAAGTCAGGTGCGCTGGCGTCAGCAGGCGTCGGGTGCTACAGTGCGAAGTGCAGCGGTGCCCTCAGGTCGTGGTGCAAGCAGCGGCGGTGTCAGATGGCGTCGTTGGTGAGACCAGGGTCACGGTGCATAGTGAAAGCAGAACTCGTCGCGGTGCTGGCAGGTTGCGGTGCAAGCAGCGTCGTCGTCGTTGCTGAAGCGCTGTCATCGGCTGATGAACTGGAGTCGATGGCGCCGGCATCAGTGGGCAAAGGCTGCGGTGCGGTATGAGGGCGGTGCATGGTGGGACTTTACGAACAGTGCCCTCGAACCACGGTGCAAGCAGCAGCGTAGATTTCGGCATGGAGCGTTGACGTCGGGGATACCAAGGCGTCGTTGTGAAGCAAGGCGGAGTGCGGAGCCCACAGGTCGCGGTGCGAGCAGCGGCTCGGTAGCGGCGTCAGCAGGTGTCGTCGGTGAGACCAGGGTCCCGGTGCGGCATTGCGGCGGTGCCCTCTGAGGTGCCTTCAGAACACAGAGTTGGCAGTTGCATGGTAGACGTCGTCGGGTTGCATTTTCTTCTGTTGCTGCACAAAACGCACAGTTCCCCTTGCTGAGGGCTGAAGAGCTTGAAGTCTTTGCTGTTCCTGAGACTTCTTGAACAGGGGGCAAGCTCTACCTCAAGCCCTTGGAGAAACTCACAAAAGTAGATTGCAGAAAGTTCAGACCTGTCCTTTCACTGCCCAAGACAGAAGCAACCACTGCAGACCAACAAAGCAAAGTACACAGCAATGTGGTAAATCCTCCTCACAGCTTCTCCAGCTCTTCTTCTTGGCAGTCTTCTTGTCCAAAAGAGTTCTAAAGTTCAGGGGTCGGGCCCCAATATTTATATCCCAAAATCCTTTGATCTCTTAGGCAGAGAGTATCTGTGCCCAGCCAGAACCAGTTCTGGCTTCTCTGGTGTGCCTTCCTGGCAGGGGGTGGAGACGGCATTGTCAGATGCAGACCAGGCCCTTTGAGGTGCAAGGAAATCTCCTCCCCCTTCCCCAATTGCAGCCCAGGTCTATTCAGCCCTTTCCTGACCCACCTAGACTATTTGGAGCCACTCCTGCTCCCTAGCCTTCGGTCATCCAAAACCCAGACAGACAATCCACATTTCAGCAGAGGCACACGGGATGACTGAGCAAGAAAATCCCTACTTTCTAAAAGTGGCATTTTCAAACACAGAATGTAAAAATCACCTTCACTAAAAGATGCCAGGTATACTAAACTTTATTTTCCCACCTAGTTCCCAAGGCCAGTTATGTTTATAAGATGTTATAAACAAACTTCCCATTATTTCCTAAGGGGAACAGGTAGCCTTACTATAGTGAAAAACGAAATTGGCAGTAATTCACTATCAGGACCTGCCACACACACCAGGGCATGTCCTACCTTTCACATATACTGCACCCTGCCCACAGGGGTACCTCGGGCCTACCTTAGGGGTGGCTGACATGTAAGAAAAGGGAAGGTTAGGGCCTGGCAAGTGGATGCACTTGCCAAGTCGATATGGCAGTACCAGACTACGCACAGGCTCTGCAATGGCAGGCTAGAGTCACATTTAAGGGCCGTTTGGCACAATCCAGTGCTGCAGTCCACCAACAGCATTTGATCTACAGGCCCTGGCACACGCAGTGCACTTTACTAGGGACTGACACATAAATCAGAGAGGCCAATCATGGAAACACCAATCCATAACATATTATAACACAGGAGCACTTGCACTTTACCATGATCAGCAGTGAGGAAAGTGCGCAGAAAAACTCAGCCAGCACAAACAGATTAAGAACCGGGAGGTCAGAAAGCAAAAATTCTGGGGAAACACGCCAAAAGATGCCAAGTCTAACATTTATTTTTTCCCAAAAATTGATTGTCTTCGTTTTTTTTTTATTGAAAATGCTGATGCTCATATGTGCCCTAACGTGTCCTGTTGTATTTTAGTAATCAATTGCAATCAGTCGCGGCCGGCATGACTCGCAGGAGGAGGAGGGTTGGGGCGGCATGGGGGATTGGGGTTGGGGGGGTTCGTGCGGGGAGGGTGGAGGTTTAATTTAAATAAAAATTAAAAAAAGAAAGGCCGGGTCCCGCGTTGTGTCGGCACCTCTCCTGGAAGCCTCCATCCCCTCCGCCAAACCAATCAGTGGAAGAAGCAGAAACATAAAATGTTATTTATAATACCATTTTATATTCCTGCATCTCGCACTGCGAGAAAGCATTGGGGTGCGCTCCACCGCCCACATGGAGGGGCCGCCCCTGATTGCCATGTCTTTTTATTCCAGCTTGAAGAACACTATCATCTAGCACATTTACACCTTTACCTTCATTTTAATTGTATTATGGTAGTGTAACATGTTCTAAAATTGGCTCAGCTAGCAATGATTTTAGAAAACAATCTTGAAAATGTATAAAAATGACTTCCGTTTGTATGTATTCTTTCGCATTAAATGCTACAGATGATTTCGGGTGAAGCTCGGGTGCGTTCAAAAGGAAAATGCCTTGCAATATTTTGGATTGCTTGCTGACTAATTTGCATTAAACGCAACTTAGACTTTTTGGGCATCCAGAGAGTTGTGTTTCCTTTTGCACATCTTAATGCACTATAAAAAGAAGGTAGAGCTGCCATATTTAAGGTGAATGGGGTTGGAGCAGGGACACAGTCAATAATGCTATCTCAATTAGTTTGAACTTGATTCCACATTTCATTTTGGAGCACTTTAATATTAATAGTCCCTGATCTAACCACAGATCTTGAAGTTTTCCCCAGAATTTATACTTGATTATCTTGAGGAGGCTGCGGAGTAGTTGACAGGACAGCAAAACAGATGGCCTCTTTTTCTTAAGCTTCTTGAACTACTTGAGTAAACAAGACTATAAAATTGGTTGTAGCAGCACCATTTCTCAATCCAGACTGCTCAATTGGTAATAAATAATTTGAATACCATTACAATTAAGAAGGGCAATTCATCTATAACTTTCCTTGTCAGATTTTACGCCACTTCAAGTATAGAGGCCAATGTGCAATCCGTCCTTGTATCCAACACTTTCGCAACACTGCTTTAACTAGTCATAACAACCTGTTCTTCCAAAACTCTGGTTCTCTCTTAAAATATGCATGGGTAAACAATAAGGGCCAGTGGCCCTTGATAATTCTGACTATTGTGTAACCAGCCACAGCTCAATTATTGTAACTATAAAGATCTATCGTATGTTACAAAACACTCCTTACAAAGTCCCAGACAGTTTCTTTTGTGCTGTCAATGTAGTCACAAGATCGTTACTCTGGAATGGGTCCCGCCTCCCTAAGGACTGCACTCTATGATCTCATCAGAGAGTTTATGATGGGGGAATTGCACGTACGACAGGGAGAAAAGCCATGTCCACATGGGGTGCAAGGGGAGAACTGCATACTGGGAACCAACGTAAATTATTTATTTAAAATCTAACACATTCCTTGGTCTTGCACGCCATAGCGCAAGTCGTAGAAACGACTTGCGATGTAAAGCTACGCGTGGTAACAACGCGGTCGTTGTAACAACTACGTTGTTACCTATCTGCGTGGTAATAGCAGCGTTGTAAACGCTGTTTGCCATGGACAACACTCCATTGGGCCTTACCCAGTCATGCTCTACATTTAATGTGGGCTCCCCTTCACTTATGAGCACTTTTTGCTACCCACAATAGCTTTGAATTCTTCAACCAAATACACTGGACCATTTGTTACATGCTTTCCTTTTCCCTTCCTCCTTTGCTTCATACAATTATAATTTATAATGCGTGTTTGCAAATCTGTTTTTAGATTGTAAATGACTGTCTTCCCGATCTGCTCTAATTTACGCAGTACTGAATGCATTATTGATATAAACCTTCAACAAACACTGGAAAACCACCACATGCCAGACTGTTGAACCCACTTTTGTCTTACTTATGATTTATGTTCTTTTGTTCCACCACAATTCTTTCACAGTCCACAAGCAGAGGTTCGATGTTGTAGGAAAACCCAAGCTATAGTTTCAATGGAACCACTCCTGAATTTCATGTAGGCTGTTGATTTTTTCTGTCTATTACTATTAATAGATTTATTCGCCCCCAATGGCTTCAATGTAAGATATTGCCTTGACTAACAGGTGTAAGGTAACTGTTAGACCTGGCCCTCTCTGTAGGGATATCCCCAAACGTTTTGCCTTTTTTTCCAATTTTTCTGAATTTGTTTTTGTTGCCCTCGGGTCTCTGTGCACTTTACCATAGTTAATCCAACATTATTTGATCCTTCTAATTCCCAGCCTAGTCAAAAAGGATTACATTATTTCATACATATTAATAAACTGAATCACGTTTGGCAATGTCATCAAGTAAGCTGATTTGCAAGTACATTTTTGAGGATTGCCATCCTAAAGTTGCAACTAAAGAAGCCACCTTACTTACTAATAAAGACACTTCTGGTAACTTCTTTTTTGCCTCTACCTCCTGTATTTATGATGCTGTGTTGGTTTTTGGTAGGTTATCTGCTTTAGGCACTTTGCCACTACTGATCGGGAAACATCCTTTACCACGCAACCATTACAACGCGGTATGGTTACATTGTGGTTTTTACAACGAAAGTCGTTACACCGACTTGCACTGGAGGGCGCTCTAGACTAAGGAATAGTGTGAATTACTATTCCAACACCTTCCCTACTGTACGTAGACTGGACTTGGAATAGTAATTCACACTATTCCTAAATCCAGCACCCTCCAACGCAAGTCGATGTAACGACTTGCGTTGTCAAAACCGCGATGTAACATACCGCGTTGTGATGGTACGCGTTGTACCATCATACATCCCTATTGATCAGAGTCAAAGTACAAGAGTTCCCTGGGTAAATTGTTATCATGATTGGTTATCCATGATTGGCATATTTTACTGGCAAGCCCCAAGTAAAGTGCACTGAGTGTGCCCAGGGCATGTAAATCAAATGCTACTAGTGGGCTTGCAGCACTGATTGTACCACTCACACAAGTAGCCTTCCAAATGTAACTCAGACCTGCCACTGAAGTGTCTGCGCGAGCAGTTTTCAACTGCCATGGCGGCCTGGCAAGTGCACCATCTTGCCGGGCACCAACCTTCCCTTTTCTTACATGTAAGACACCCCTTAAGTAGGCCATGGGCAGGGTGCAGTGTATGTGAAAGGTAAGACATGTACTGGTGTCTGTGACATGTCCTTATAGTGAAATTCTGTGATTTCTTTTTTCTCTATTGAAAGGCTATCTGACCCATAGACTAACATGGGAGTTGCTTTGAAACATCTTACAAGTATAACTTTCCATTGGGACAAGTCAGAGAAATGGAGTTTAGGCTCTCTGAACTCAGAATATAACAACAAATCTTTTTAGGGAGATGGTTTTTTAATTGAAAATGCCACTTTTAGAAAGTAGACATTTTCTTATTTAACCATTCTGTGTGCCTCTGCTGGTTTGTGTATTGACTGTCTGGTTTTGGAGTTACAGCGGCTGGGGATGTGCATTCACTGTACACAGCCACGGGGTTGGGGGCGGAGGTGTCTCCTGCCTTTCCTGGGTGACTCAGAGCTGAGCAGACAAGTAAAGCTATGAGGAGGACTACTGCCTCTTTGCTGTGTGTGCTTTGCTGGGTGGGCCTGCAGTTGCTGTTTCGGCCAAGAAGAGGACAACGGACTGGACTTTGCTGTGTATCCTGCTTGTGAAGTATCTCCAAGGGCTTGTGTGTGCTTGCCTCCTGTTAAGAAGTCTCAGGGACACAAAAGATTTCCTGCAACTCTGCTGGTGCTGCTGGACTCTCATCTGAGAGTCCTACCTTTGCTTGAGGTGCCTCCTTCCAGTTACAGGGCATCAGAGGTGGGTACTGCAGCTAATCTCTGCCAGAACCAGCGCGAAGCAACGCAAAGCCATACAAAGCCTCTCAGAACCGACGCCGGACGATGTAAAGCCTTGCCGAGTCCCACCAAACAGCTGAAAGCTCAGAACCAACACTGGACGATGCGAAGCCTCGCTGAGTTCCGCCAGAGAGCTGCCAGCCTCTCGGAATCCGATGCCAGGCATCGCAAAGTCTCGCCGAGTCCTGCTGGGCGACACGAAGACCCGCAGCCCCCAGCACGGATGCTGAATGGTGCAAAGCCTCGCAAAGCGACACATCCCCCCCGGTGTGTCACATATCGTACCTGTGCACCAAGTTTTTTCATGCATAACCTACAAACCAGAACTGTGCTGGATTTCGATGCCTCACTTCCCCCTACATTCTGGATTCGACGCATCACTTCTCCTGTGGGCAGCAGAACTGGTTCCTCGCCTCCCCAGGGACTCAGGAAAAGACGCGGCGCTGTGCTTTACAACGCTTTCCTTCTCTGCAGCGGTTTGGCCTTGTGAACTTTGGTGCACCTACAGGTACTTTGGTGTAAAATCACGCATCAATAGTTTTCTATGGACCCATTGCTTGAAACCTTTTAAGGTCATATTTCGAATTGTGTATGTTGGATTTTTGTTGTTTTGGTCTTGTTTGAATTAGATAAGCATACTTTATTTTTCTAACCTTGTGTGGTGTTCATTTGTAATGTTTTCACTGTGTTTGGAGTACAAATGCTTTACACATTGCATTTTGGACACGTCTTTCTGCTCGGGCCAAGCTACCAAGGGGGTGAGCAGGGTTTATCTAAAGTGTGTATCCCTCTTACCCTAACACGAAGCAAGGGTCCCTACTTGGACATACCTCTGCCAACTAGAGACTCCCATTTATAACAGACTACAATTACAATTCTCTCAATTTACAAAAGAACTGAAGTAGACAAGCTAAACACACACAGAAACATGAATTCATCAAGAATAATACATGGTCTTATGCTGTGTGTTGCGCTGAGATGGTGAATATTCAGGGTGAGTTCAGTTTGTCTTAATGATATAACAGAAGCGGTTATTGGCATAAGGACAGTTTTCAAGGTTGACAAGCAATCCTCGGCAATGATTTCTAGAGAATGGCAAAGGGTTGCTACTTGTTCTGTGTCATGCACCACACTGGCATCTATATTTAAAAAGAGAGACTGCATCTCTCCTTATACTATACCACAATGTTTTTGCCATGAATAATAATTATATATAGGAATTTTAAGCCAAGGCATGTGAATGCAACAGGCAGGTGCCAATAAGGTCCCCAATTCTTTCCCTAGCGAGAAATAGGTTTTGCTTGCTTAATCCCCTTCTTTCATGAGTTATGGGGGCCCAATGCTTTGTCTTTGAATATCCACTGTTAACTTCCATTGTCCGGTTCAGGATCAGTAATCAGGAATAATCCACTATGTCTGATGGAAGAGACTGTCTTGACCCCTGCTAACAAGAAGACAGCGGAGTAATAGGAGAGTCCTTGGTGAAGACTATGCTAATCTGAAGGAGATGGGGCTGTAGAGATGCCTTGGCTAGATGACTCGAAGCCACTGCTGTGGTGCAAGGAGAGACTTACACCGTTTTGGGAGATGTAAAGTCTGGAAGACCCAAGCACATCTACATAGCAAGGGTAACTGCATTGACGACTGAAGGAGAAGGAACCATGTAACTCGTCCAGGGAGTGAGTTATTGTTTGAGCCTCTAGCGTAAAGAAGCTTCGGATGGCAGGAGACCAGTATCTGCCATCCACAGTTAAAACTCCAAAGAAATACCAGACTAAGAGGAAATTGACATCAGCAGAAGAGACCGTACAAGCAAGTATGCTCAATACTCTGAGCTTGGGTAGGCACAACTTGTTTGGGTAGCGGGTTTTGTGACTGAGCTAATGGCTGAATCGCAGCCACAGGATTACAGTGACTGCAAGCACCACAACCCCTATAGCAGTCTCCTCTCGACTGGTGTGGATCTTCTCACTGCATTGTGTGTGCTAAACTCTTTTTGCCGATTACAAACGAACTGGTGAGCTGGCACCAGGACTGATAACACTCTTCTCTGTGGGCTGTACAGGATGCCACTCAGGCAGGGAAGTGCAACCCACTCTGACCAGCAGGCACTGCCTGCAGATGAACTCTACTGTTTGAACTGTGCCCCCCAAGGACAGAAATGTACAATGACATTGCAACCCAGTAAGGGTGGGACAGGTACATGTCTATCAAGGGAAACACGAGCTGGCCCTCTGGACCTAATAAGAAAACTTCCTCCTCCACCATCCTCTCCCACCCCGGGCCAAGGGCTAATATACTCTACCACTACAGACCATCCTGAAATTACCATGGCTACTATTCCTTTTTGTGCCCATGAGAAATGCCCGCTGTTTATTTTTTGTAGCAATTTCATAGCATGTGTTAAAGTACTTTTTCTTTTTGCAAACTGAAGTACTGACTGGATAGTAGATCATTGATTGCTATCTGATGTTGGTTGAGTTCTGAGTTTCTAACCCCGTCACCATTTCCCTGGTCTTGGACTGCTCAACTTCGCTACACCAAGAGAAAGGAGAGTCCTAAATGTGTTGACCCTGATGATGAATTTTGGGTCCATTAGTAAGGATAAGCCGCAGGACACCAGTCATAAATGGCTGATTCAGCCAAACTAAGCAGAGTAACCAGAGTGCCTACGGACTCATGAAAACGTTTCCACAGCATATTTCACAAAAAAGTCCTGATACCAGCAGATTCTTTTCATTAACCCATGACAAAGGTAGGATAATGGTAGTTCAAAATACAATATCCGAATTTACAATTACAAATAAAATGTACAAAATGCAAAATACAAAAATCCCTTCCCATGTTGACAGAAGGGATGCCAATGCCAAGATGGCAAGCCTTATTTGAATTAGGAATTACATTTTAATGAAAGATGCTTTACTATTCATGATACTTTTCTAGAATGCTGTGCTTGTTAAGAGTAATTAGGATTTTGGGGTCTTTATATTTAAATTATTTTATAGTAATATTGTATTGTGGAATTTCTGTTGTGAAAGACATCATGACAAAATCAGTTAAATAAAATTATAAAAATTCTGATAAGCCATGCTCCTAGGGATGGGCAAAATGCACAGGCAGCTCTTACAGCTTGGAATAAGTCAGGATAGCAGAAAAGGTTAACCACTTACTGTCATCAGTGTCACCACTATCAGTATTTTCTGATTCAGTAGCCATGTTGTCTACCGAAGAAACCATTGCAAAGTCAGCAGGAGGAAGGCTTGCAGTGTAAACCTTCTGTTGACTTGAAGCATTTATTTCCAAACCTGCAAAATATATATTGCACAAATTAAAGCAGTACTTTAATTAAGCATCAAAAATTCAACCATTTCATAATACCGCAAATACAAGAAAAAGATGGCAAGGAGCTGGCGATTCCTAATGATTAAAGTGCCTTCCTGAAAACGTTGAATAAACGAAAAGTATTTTGCAACAAGGATATTATGGTTTATTGCCCTTCAAACTTATGTTTATACAGCTAAAAACTAGTCATGGCAGCAGATGCTCTTGACCGTTAATTTAATTGAAAGCGTATTTAGTGCAAACCTCCCTTGTATGTAAACCAGTATACAAATTGTTTTATTATTAAAACATTCTTAAATCATTTTGAGTGCTGTTTTGTGGTCATTCTTGTACGAGTGTATTGCTTTTATCTCATTACTTCCAGATAGAATGGTTTTGCTTCACCTACTTCTATCCAATATTGGAATCTTATAAACTAATTTGACTTAAGCTCTTCTCTGAGGTTCAACATACAGCAATGGTTCTTAACCTGGGGTCCTGTTGGCGTGCAACACAGTTTCTCATAACCTCACCAAGAGCACACCAACGGCTCGTACCTGGAGTGGTGTAGTCCCTATTCGGACTTTGTCACTTCCCCAAGTGGACCCATCTCTATTGCTTGTGATCTCAAATCAATAGTAGAAACTGTGACATTCTCAATAAGAATGAAAGACACAGGTCAATAATTTTAGGGAGTTTATATAGAGAATTATTAAGCAAAATACACTAAATGTATCATCAGTATGGTCGGCAGTAAATACAGATCATAAGTACAAAGAACTCTGTAAAGTTCAATGGGAAATCCAGCATAAATTCACATTCTAAAAGTGGGAAATGGGGTTCAGGGTTACACCTTTCTAAAGGACTTTAGACAAAAGAGTTTATACATTACTATGCAGATACATGGTTCTCAGGATATGCACCAATGAGGAACAAGCAAGAAGAAACATTTTACTACAGAATACATTTTAAGATTTTCTCATAATACTATTGCATTGAATTCAGTTGCTCTCCATGTTTATTCAAGTACTATAACCTACAGATTGTATAACAATAGTGTGAGACATCTGGGATGTCCTTGAATAGGCATAGAGTAGTGAGAGCCCTCTGGCAACACTCACCACCTCTTAGTCAGAAGCCTACAATTATTTATTTAGAGCCAGGAAACAACAACGATCACGTGATATGCTGCAACATCAATTCAAAATGTAGGAAAACATAAGCTTGAATCATGTTATTGCAAGTTAAGTTTCTAATACATTTAAAGCTAAAAATAAAAAAAAACAATACAGCTTCCACACCCACATCTGAGGAATTCTAAATCATCACTTGACTACAGAACAGCATTCATAAGCTTTGGGTTCTTCTCCGTGGATTCTCCCAAGTCCTTTATGGTGTCAAAGAAATCACTTTGCATCTCTTCGACCTTTATGTCAATTATTTTTTATTCTCTCGATGCTGAAATCTTTTTAAACCCACGGTCCATCCCATTGCTTTCTGAAATTCCCTTGCTGAATTTTAGGAAGAGAAGCACATATGCAATGCCAATTAGTATAATCAAAAAAGGAGTTAAGAGCAATTTCCGCATTCCTCTACCTATTCAGTCGAACCACTCTCCTATCTTAACAAAACCTCTACGAAGCATATTCCTTCCCCCCACTATAGATGCCTTTGATACTCACCTATAATTCAGCAAACACCTGGCTTTTGACCAAATAACTACGTGCACATTCACTTTACCCCAATACCACAACAGTTTTGTTCCCCTCCTTCTTCCTTACCATACAGAAGTGCCTCTTTTAGCAATGTCAATGCTGAATCTTGGGGTAGTTCCTTTAAAATCTCTGTTCCCTTCCCAATAACATGTTCAAGGCTAAATTTCTATAGCCCTTTCTTTTCGTCTGATCTTATCTTCTCAGTCAACTCGTCTACAAAAACTCTTTTGTCTTTGTTAATCCTACAGGTTTAATTATGCATGGTTTGATTGGCAGCACTCACGTTAGTGACGGACCAAAGAATTTTATCATATACTCATGCTGATTCCTGGATCTAAAAGCTTTAGAAGAACGATAAACATGGTAAGAAGCCGACAAATACATATTTGTATCTGTCACGTTTGGGACATTTTCTAAAGGCTTGTTGCAATCGGAATAGAGCAAATTAATAGGATTACGTTGATAATACAGATTCAGAAAGATAGCGCAGGAAAAAGAGTAAGACGGAGGCAAATGGACAAAGGCAAATAAGATGCCCCTTCAGATACAGAGGTTGAGGGGTAGAAGCAGACAAAACATTTTTTATTTGCATAACTTTCACAACTCAGCTAGCATGAGAAAATACATGTAAACCCTCTCATGATGCAGGAGGTGGGAATTTTTGCTTTCCCTAGCTGGTTTACTGACAATCAATTTAATTGTGGTGTTTACAAGGGATCTCTTCACCTAATACATAGATGTCCACCATCCACCAAACCACAGAAACAGCATCTGCCAGAGCTACAAGTGAGAATTTCCAGCGTTGGTTCGCCATATTAGCTTAAATCAAATCAAGGAAAGAGACTGAAGTATCAAGATGAAGCAAATAGTCCCCTTATCATAACTACCCTATCTCAAAGATACAGTGGTTTTTATTCTGTGTCAGCTGGAGGCCTAAAGTCCTCTGACCATTACCCTAGCTCTCTAGCAGTCCTTCTGAACGTTTTTCAGTGATTCGCATGAGTTCCCTTTGCAAATGTAATGACCTAAAAGAGGCTAGTCATAGTCAGTCAGTCATCAGATTCAAATTTGATTCTTGCAAGATAGGTCCAATCCAGTCCAGAGTAATTTCGATTGACCGTTCTCTCTCTTTTTGGTGGTTTGGTAGTTGTCGAATCTAAGCTCTCATCCACAATGTCAGGTTGTTCAGCAGGTTGCAATTCTTGTAACTCTCTAACTTCTCTTATTGTTTCTGGTCTTTCCTAGTCGTCAACTGTCTCTTTCGGCTTGTTTTAGTCTGTGGCCAGCCTCCCTAGCTTGAGCTGGAGTCCTGAGAGGTGCTTGTGATCTCTGGCTCTGATGAGGCTGAATCATTCTCAGAGGTTGAACCTTCTCTGGATGTCCCACTCTCTGATTCCGGTGACCTTTCCTCAGGCAGATTTGATACATCTCTCCACGAGTTTAGCACTGCCTCTGTGAAGACGTATTCTTGCCTCAGCAGTCAGGGATTCAGTTGCCATTGGAATGACCACACCATTACCTGGCTCTTGTTCCCATTCATGCTTTTCTTTGGAAGACTGTGAGCCCTCAGAATAGTCTTCCTCCTCATTGGAGGCCTCGGAAATTTTAAACCTAGGGTGACTCGAGGTATTGGATGTTGGTTCTACTTCTTCCCCTTCTTGCTTTACCCCTTTGGTATGTGAAGTGTGTATCCCACCAGTACTCTTGACAGCATTGTTACAGACCAGTATCACCTGATACCAGCCTCTCCAACGCTCCTCCAGACAAGACTTGTGGACCTGCTTCATTATGTGAACCCAATTGCTGGGGTTCAAATCAAGCCCTGGAAACTCTGACAGCTGGAGTAACAGCATCAACCGGATGGGAGATAGAATGCACTACATCAGCCAATCCTTTGCAGTACTTGAAAATCAGATCCTCTGTGATATTCAAAAGAACAGCTGCAGTAACAGAAGGAATTTGCATGGCTCGTCTCATCAACACCTTGTGGAGAGACAATACTGTTTGTCTACAGGGGATGCTTCATATGCTCATCAATACCAGAGGAACTGCATTGTCCCAATTAGATGTAGAGGCACCCACCTTGACCAATTTTGATTTGATTGTCCAATCCAGTCTCTCTACGATGCAGGAAGCGTCTGGTCTATAACTGCAATGGAACCTCCGGTCTATCCCCAGCGCTGTGCATTGTACTGCATTACCCCGCTCTTGAAGTGACTTCCTTGATGTGATTCAAGATGAATTGGTATCCTAAATTGCATTATCAGCTCCTGCAGTTTGGCAACTGTCATGGGATATGCCTTGAACCGGCGAGAAAATAAACATACAATCACAAGAATGAACTCAATTGGCTGCATCAGGGCATGTCTACAAAATCGATCTGGAGAAGGTTGCAGGGACCATCAGACTACAACCTTTTTGCCCACATTTTGTTTCTGTCAAGTAGCACAACGTTGACACAAACTCTCTACCATTGATTGAAAATGGGGATTGTATTGTTTAAAGGTATACACCATCCCATCTCTGCTCATGTGTTCGACCATGCATATTCTGTACCATGGCAGGTAGCATTTAATCTGGGAGCACCTACATCCAGTCACTGGATCTCCAATGGTCACTGGTATCCCTTACCCATCTGGAGCAGTGTGTTGCGGTTCTCTCAGCTCCTTGAAAGCATGTACAGCGTTTAACACCATATTTGCTGCAATTTCTCTTTCTACATTGCATGGCTCATCCATGTGAAAGGTGCTGGACTCAAGAGCACAATATCAGGCGATTTCATCCTCATAGGTTGCCTTTGGTGACAAAATCATAGCTGCTGGTGTGCAGCACACTTTACCATTGCGGTTTCCTTCTGGAATTGTAGGTCTTCCAACAGACAGAAGACATACAACCCATTACTCGTGGGGGACCCAGCAGAGTTCATGAATCCCCTCAGTGACCACAACTGCCCGAAGTCATTCACAACCCCAAACCCAAACTGGCTGTCAGTATAAATGGTAACTTATAAGTCTTCTGATGTACAACAGGCTCTGGTAAGGGCAATCAATTCAGCCACTTGTGCAGATGTTACATGGCACAGGTAGATGCTTCCATGACCCATCGACAAAATGGGTATGGTCGTATTCAGGCTTTTTTTGCATAACTTGTCATGGTCAAAGTCTCCCTTTTCATCTCCCTTTTGATTAGGCAATAGAGAAGCAGGATTTAGGGTGTTGCTTCTTCTGATAGAGACATTCTCGGCAGCCAGAATGATTCTCTCATAGCGGGTTAAGTGGCTGTTTGTCAAATGCTGAGAGCGTGTGCGAGTCATGAGGATTTCAATAGAATCGGGGACCATCTCAACTAGTGGGTAGCCTATCACTATCCCTTCTGATTGCTGAATGCGAACGCTTACCGCTGTGACCACTTGAGACAACCAGGCAATGCTGTAGCTACTGGATAAAGAATCACTGAAAAACACCCAATGGGGTGCTTAATCTCCCTATGGTTCTGTGTTAGCATGGATAAAGCACACCCATCTCAATCATGGCAAAAGATCACAAATTCTTTAGAGTAGTCTGGCATTCGAAGAGCGGGTATGCTGCAACATCAATTTAAGATTGAGCTTGGTTCATGTTAGCGCAAGTTCAGTTTTCAATACATGTAAAGTTAAAAGAGAGTACAGCTCCCACAGTCCTACTCAAGTCACCCGAGACAATTTAGAAAATTAAATTATAATATCAGATTAATAAAGTAAATATACATAAAAATAATTAAATTCCTGTGAGCAGCACAAGTAGTTGATGGCCTCAATTTAGGTAGCAGTGCTATGCAGCACAAATAAGAGAGCGCGCACTAGGACTAAAAAAGACAGAGATACATTAGAATCTAGCATTGGATAGTACTACTCTTTTGTTAGTTGTAAGTATTTCACCTATGAGGGCAGAGATATCTTTATCTGAAAAACCCAATATTTTAAGCGTTTCCATAGTGTGGCTACAAGTTGGCCCACACACAGAATTCTTACAGCCAGAAATAGACCCAATTAATTAAAACCCTTGTCGGCTTTGCAGGCTTGAAGGACTAATTACATGTGCTAATGCTGTGGGACGTTGCAAGAAGCTATTAAATGAAAACATCCTTTAATATAGCAGAAATCATAGGGGAAAGGGAGAGTAGACACCTGAAATTTATGAGTGACAATCAAACTAGAAGACATTCACCAACTCACTTAAATGAAAAGAATAATGTACCTGTGGTTAAAAAACCACCAGCCAAATTGCAAAGGAAAGAAGATACCAATGCTGGATCATTTGTAGGTCTGGGAGCAAGGGGGGAAACAAACCAAAAAATGCAAAAAAAAAATCAGCGCGACTTGTACCCTTTTACTATAGGCCAATATAAACTCTATGGGCTGCCCACTGCTATACATAAATATCAGGAAGTTTCTAAACTGCCCAGGACATCGAGTGAGAAAAGGAGTCCATGAGTGATTTACTCTTTCATTTCCTCCCTAGAACTCCAGTGGCATTGTCATCTCTACCCAGAGGAACTCATATTCAGGAGGTTTCATGTATCTAATTTAATACAGTGAGGAACAAAGCTACAATTGTAACCCCAGGTACACTCGTTGGCCAGCCTTCTTCCTATTATTACCAAATTTGGAGTCCAGTGTTGATGCTCCATGGTAAATATTAGTACAGTGCAATTCTTTTCCCCTAATTTCACTGTAAAACTCTCCTGGTGGTCCTCATCAAGTATCCTTTTCTTGATAATTCCAGTGCTACTTACATTGAGAACAGACACCAACTTATGGGCATATGTGCCACGAGGCTTAAATCAAATGTTTCTTCATCTGGGCTAATGAAGACTGTCGAATTAGAATATATCCAGAGTTCTATGGTAATGAGTGTGGCCTACATTTGAGTCCACACTTTGTCCCTACCTCTAGTTATGGGGTCGGTGGTTGTGCTATACTATTACAGAGCAATGAGGTCAAAGCTATGAACACCTATTTGAGACGCTCTAGGAACAAAGTGGCTCTAATCTTGGCTATATCACTTCCCTTTATTCCCGTCTCTATATTCGTTTTTTAGGTCTCGGCTAGCGTAGGCTGCGCAGACATGCACAGTCTTGCTGGCAAGATTCAATGTTTTAGGTTAGATTTCTCTAGTGGGCTTTAAGCCCCACCCCTCCTTTCCATTGGCTGGCGTCACCGTTTATGCTAAACGGTGGCCAGCCATTGGAAAAGAGCGTCTCGTGACGTACACTTTTTCTCCTTTAGAGCCGTCCCAGTTGGACTGGCTGCCCCAACTTACTGCTGGCGTAAACGTTTTTTTTATCTTTATGGGGTTAAACACATGGCCCTATAAAGATAAGAAACCAGTCATGCGTGCCAGTCCAACTGGGACGCTCTAAAAGAGAGTTGTTGTTGAAGTCCCTGGAAAATGCTCCGACGTTCCTAGGCTGTACGCGTGACGGACGTGAAGACCTGTCATTAACAGAGGTTCTCCCCTGGGAACAAGTCGTTATGACTGACAGAAACCAGCGAGGTCAGCGATGTTTAAGCCATGGATAGTGAAGCCTACCAGCTGCTTCCATGAGATTTGACGAGGCATTGGTGGCTGGAAGTACGGGACGTCTTGAAAACTAGACCGCAGGGTTCCACCAGTAGCCATGTTGGAAATCCGTCGTAGAAAAAACATGTCAACATCATATTACAAAATCTCACTTCAAGTTTGTTCACCTACTCCCAACATGGCAGACGAGTGTTTGCATACTCATTTAGCCTCATAAATTTAAATGTTTAGATGCATGCGCATATTACACCATGATGCGGTCACGCTACTGTTTTAAAAAACACATTTACTGATTTCACGAAAAAAATGTGTCAAGAATTTTTTTCTATCCTATAGTGGTCACTCTGTCCGTTTGCTAATTTTCTAACGTTTTTCTAAGGCTTGTTGGCCTTCTTTATGTGTTGATGATAGACTCTATGACGTCAGTATACTGCGCCCTTTGCTGCCCGTGCATGCTTTGCCGGCGGGGCTGCTTCACTTGCTAATCTGAGAGTGTTGGCTATGGGGAGCGACTTCTACCTGCGATATTACGTGGGCCATAAGGGAAAGTTCGGTCACGAGTTCCTTGAGTTTCGACCTGATGGTAAGTTCCCGAGGCCTGGTGTGCAAGCAGCCAGGATGGACGAATAAAGCTATGTGTCTGAGCTGCTACATACTTCAGCATTCGTTACCCAAAGAGCGTACATGTGAAAAAGCAATAATGACAACAAACATTAGGAATTACATGAAATACAAACAATAATAAGTTACCAATACATTTTGATGGTAACACATACAACAGAAAACAGCTTAAACTGAAGAGGTATTTTTGAACATTCCAATACCTGTCAGTCTGGCAGAGTCCGCTGAAATCCATGCTTTTTCTGAATCATTTTGCTGCAAATCTGTATTCCCTGGAGATGTTTCACTGTTCACATTTGGAATTGATGCTGGTGGAAAAGACAGGCCCTCAGGATATAGCTTCTTTAGGACTTTCTGTTTGAAAACTAGAAACCAACATAATAATACTTGTATTATATAAGTTTTTTAAAGTGGAAATATAGATCATAATACATAGTAGGTATTAATATTAAAATATTTGCTGAATCACAAACGATCACACACACACACATATATATCTTTATTTGTTTGAGTCAACAACTAATGTGACATTTACTGGCTGTCAGCAATGCCTATATAAAGTCTCGTTTTTTTTCAAAGGAAGAGTCCATTTCTGTGTTTAACTATAGATAGTGCTATACTGTCTGGAGATCAGCTTTGTTCTGATTCTCAAGAGCAAATAATACCAGCAGTGGAAAGCATGTTAAAGCAGTGAGGTTCATAGGCATCAGTAAATGTATGTGTGGAATGCTGATTACCCACCTTATACCGGGAAATGGATTAGATACCAGATATTTGTAATGGAAGTGCAGGCTGTAGTAAGAAATAGAGATAATATATATCCCTTAACAGAACGGGGGACCTCATCTATAAACCCAGGATCCCCAAGCAAGTTATTCTTTATGTTCAATTCACAGAGTTTAGACTAATGTTAATAAACTACTTTTGCTATGGTGTCAAATGAATGAAAAGTCTACATCACAAAAAATTGAAAAAACACAAAAAACACAAGTTTTAGGAAAGCAATCAAACTTGATATTGATCTTAAGTATTTATGCAAAAAACATGATATTTGTTACACGGCAGGGGAAACTTCACAGGATAAGTATATGCAGCACATAATTGCTCTTGTGTAGAACTGCAATGCAGATAAGTGTGCTAGTCATTTAACACAGTTAGGGCATCATGTGTATATTTCTTGGAGTGGAATAATTTTGTTTTACACAATTAATCATTGATACACAGAGTTTACAGCATAAACCCTATTGATTGTCTACAATAGTTTGGCTTCCACAGAAATAATTTACAGAAGCCTTCAAAACAGACATTACTAGACTCATTCACTTGTGTGTAAAATATAGTTAGAAATCCATGAATTGTTAGGTTCTTGGTATGATTTATAAATGTCTAGAACTTAGATTTCCATGTACACATCTTACTCTCTGCATTTACTTCTACAAACTGTGCATTAGCACAAAGACGTGTAAGAAAGTGAATTATGCGAGTACAAGTAATAACGCCACTAACCTCTTCGGTTCAAAGGTTTAAGTAATTTAAACCTGAGCTCAACCTGTGGTAGTTATGGCAAAGAGCAGCTAGTGTAAACTGTGTTAAGTATTTAGAATTATCAAAACAGGTAAAAAGTCAAAAGACACAACACAGTAAAAATCAGACTTCCGTTTATAAAATAGAGAAGAATTTAATAAACAAAATAACACCAAAACAGAAATCCAATAAATAAACCGTAGATATAAATTTTAGACAATTTAAGGAAAACAGCTCCAAAAAGCACTATGCACCAATGACAGTCGATTGTTGCAGTAGACCAGGATGCAGGCACGGATTGGATACACAAACCAGATCTATCCCAGCTGGAGATTTTACCATGGGACTTAGTCTCTGAAATGGAAGTTGCAGTTCTCCAGGAGGGTAAGTTTGCAGTCTTTGTCTGAGGAAGTACTCTCAAAGTCACATAGCCATTGAATGGGGCTCAGTTGAAGCCGTTGGTGTTTGGAAGGAGAAGCTCAGAGCATAAAAATTTTAATTTTGCGTCCAGAGAACTCCTTGCATCTGTCAGAAGGGATGTCACTTTAGGGACATGGTAACTATAAAATTCTACATGTCCTACTTTTAAATACCAACCACCCTACCTTGCGGGCTAGAGGGCCTACATAGGGGTGACTTTTTAATATTTATATGGGAGGTTATCCCTGTTAAAAAGGGTAATTTTGGCAGGTAGGACTGCAGGTTTAAACTGTAGCAGTCAGGCTACATTGGTAGGGCTGAAGCCATGTTTTCCCTGCCACATGAGTGGATGGCACATTAAGTGCTGCCATCCACAGGTGACATTAAACTTTCCAAGCCATGGGTGTCGTTTCCACACCATATACTGTCACCATTTAGGAAAGTTTGATATGCCAATTAGGCATTAGCCACTTTTTACATGTTTTAGAGGTCAGAGCACATACATTGGGCACTGCGGCAGCAGTGCCCCAGTGTGCAGGGTCTAAAAACCAGCAATACAATTCAGCAAAAAAATTGAGTAAACACTGAGGAACATTTTTTCACTTGTTTTTTTTTTTAATCAGCTAAGAAAAAAAATGTTATCTGTGAGAAAACATTCCTTACACTCCCTATAGAAAGGAGTCTTTGGGAAACGTTAGCACAAGTTACCAATGTTTCAGAAAGAGATCTGTGTGTAAATGCAGTTGAACAAAACATTGGAAAGGTGTAGGAGAGTAGGATCTGCACTTATGTTGCCCCCACTTTTTTCTGATGTTAACACTGGTTTCTGGCTATAGTCTGGCTGGGCCCCAGTCTCTCTGTTCTCTCTAAACATACTAGATGCACTAGTGATTGGATACTGTGGTACCTTATGAGCACCTAGTATATGGTACCTTAGGTACCAAGGGCATAGGTACTTCACAGGCCTACCAGGGGCTGAAGCATGTATTATGCCACCCCTGGGAAGCAGACTAAATCTGACACCACAGGCCTGCTACTGGGTGAGGTAGTGTTAGCACTCCTCACTGAGGTATAGGTTCCTATATCTCACCATACACACACATATAAACCGATCAGTCACCCCTAAGGCAGGGCCTATCAGTCCTGAGGGCAGGGTGCTTGGTTTACAATGTGAGGGGGTGCCTCTGCATGAGCAGGACCACTCTGCAGCTGGCAGAGTCTATTCTCTGTGGCTGTTTGTGGATGCGGTTAAACCATATACTCTTAAGTGCATTATAACCTAGCGGTAAATGCTAACTTTGGAATGACTGCATCAAAACATGTTGTGTTTGGTGTCAAACAACTTGGAATCATATCCCCACACCAGTAACTGGTGTGGGAGTATGATCCCACCCTTCTAGAGGGGACGACATGTACCCACACTGGGCTGCCCTCCAGCTGCTGTCTGAAACTCGCAGTGGAGGATGCCCAACAATAGGCATCCTGTCACAGGGAGGTGTCACCACCTTCCAGACAGAATTTAGTGTATTGGGGCTGGGTGGGTGCACTCCTAGAGTGCTTTGATGTCCTGCACTGGGGGAGCAGTAGGCTCCTCTGTGCATATGCATGCTCAAACCGGTTCAAGGGCTACCTGTCCCTGCTCTGGTGCGAAACTGGACAAAGGGAAGTGGGTGTAACCATCCCCTACCCTGACCCTCCCAGAGGAGTGGTCATAGAACTAGTCCCTCCCTTTCTTTTAGGATAAGATAGGGAAACCTTGCCATTGCAAGTTAGATACCCCTGGACGACGCTTTACAAGAAGAATCCTGGTCCTTCGACGTTCCACTACCTTTGGCATACGGAAGAATCTCCCTTGGAGTCAAGGAGTGACTCCCCTGCTTGGCTGGCACCAAAACTTTGAATCAACGGTCGCAAACTTTCCCGCTCGAGTCCGAAGTCCCTGCAGCCCCGGAAGTGGAGTTCCTGACTTCTTGACAGCCATTGTGAGTCCCCAGCAGAGCTGAGGCGAGTGGACCCCACGAGTGACGAGGAACAGCAATACCCGAGTACCGTGCACTACTGTCGAGTGCAACCCCTTCACGACGTTCTACGAACTTGTGCATTGGACCATTTGTGACCCAAGCCTCCAGCACGTTGTGCACCGAAAATCAGAGGGCTACCCCGTCCCGAGTGACCGTGGGCTCCTGTGAAGCATTACCTCACAAGGCGTATTCGCGATCCCTTGCCCGTTGGCTTGTGGGTCCCCTAAAGACTTTCTTATCGAACCAAAGGGCTCCCCTGATTGCTCCAGGCCTGCCCTCACTCACACTGGCTGGGTGAGTCCCTCAGACCTTGCTGGTCTGCACCACTGACTTTATTCACTTCTCACGAGACTTGCTGTTGCCAAGGCTTGTTGGCTCCAATCCGGTTGCCGACACCTCAGTAATCTGCAGACATCGTGGGACACTCCGAATCGAGCTGCTGGTCATCGTCGATGCCTCCTGGACCTCGTGGGCGAAGAGTCAAAACACCCTTGATCACCTGAAATCATCCGACTTCCGTGGGCATCCATCTTCCTGACCCCGGGTCACTGGCAAGTGACTGTGAACAGTGTCCCTTCTGCTTTCAGGTCCTCTCCTTCCATAGGTTTCTCAGCTGTATGTACTTTAGCGCCAGGATGCCCGTAGGATTGCAGAGCGCTCTACAAATACTATAAATAAATCTTCATCCTGAATCCAGCCTTGGATTCCACCGGACACTTCTTCCGTCTTCGCAAGCAGCAAATCTTCTTTGGCTTCCATAGAAAACAGCGACGCGACCCGACACCAAAAGACACCTATGCACCCGGCTTCCCTGGGTGAGGTAACTCGTGCACTCCGGTGCCCTAGTGTGTGTTGGCCCTCGAATTACTTACCTTGTAAGTGGCTTGCTTGTAGACTTCCTCAAAGTACCCTAAAACTTTAAAAATCCAACCGCGACTGGCTCCATTGAAATCAATAGGGAACCCGCGGCTGTGTTCTCACACTGCACGCATCTCCCGTGGGTCTTTTACTTACCTGCCTTGGGTGGATTAGTGAAGCCCCAGCGATTCTACAGGCCCTAGGCCTTGTCCCTCTGCAAGTCGACATTCCTAAACCTCTTTTTTAGTATATAGTCTGGTACGCCCCTAGGGCCCCAGCCATATTTGTGCTTAACTTATTGTGAAACGTTGATATTTGAATGTGTTCCTGACTTCTAATCTCATAAAGAGATTAGTAGAGTGTGTCCAGAAATAAATACATATATATTTGATATATATACCAGTGTGGTGTCCTTTCATTTGGTAATTCAAGAGATTATAAGGTAAAACAAGCTGCTTTACATTCCTCAGAGACTTAGCCTGAAGGCTGCTCTCCACAGCTACCACTAGGATAGCTTTCTTTAAAAGGTTGTCTTAAACCTATCTACCATAAGAGTCGAATTGGACTCTTGCAAGGTGGCCACTATAACTAGCGACCAGCATATGCCAGGCCAACTTCTCACAAAGGGCATGCGAGTATTTATGGAATTATGACTTTGAGGACTATCCTTAGGTTCATAAATAGTGACTGCACCTGCCAAAATCCACATTCTTGTCCTAAACTGATAATGCATACAACCTTCAAGTACTGGTGGATTTTATGTGGCGCTAAATTTACAGTGGCTAATTTTAACACTCGGGATACGTTATTCAAGCACACGTCTCTCTGTATCTAACAATCACATTCCATTTAATATACAGTCACCCACACAGACAGAACAAGGACATTCATGAATGAAATAATTAATCTCATCAACACCTCATCCATTCAAAACACACACACCAACCTTCTTGAAAACTTCAACTGCCCTGGCAACACAAGCACAAAGAAAACAAGCCCCAATTTGCACTGTCAACACAAAATAGCATGTCATTGAACCAACCCACATCAAAGGCCACATGCTCTACTTGGTCCTCACCACATCGCCAACCAACCACTGCAATTTGCCCACATCCCCCTACTGGACCTCCCACGCAAAGAAATTCACTCTAGATTCGTGATGACTTTCAACTTATCGGCTCATTACACAGCCCTTCATTGGTAAAAACATTAATAAAACGCTGTCTACATCTCAATCCAACATCATCTTAATACTCATCTCTCTTTGATGACTACCAGTTAACCTTCAAATCAAGCTACAGTCCAGAGACAAGCAACCATTCCAGGAGATGATGAAGACCTCTGCACCATGAACAAGAATAATTCCCATCTCATGGACCTCAACACTGCTTTCGACAGTGTTGACTGTCCACCTTCAGTCTCATTCTGATATCACAAATGGGAATCTTATTCATTATTCTGCACTGGTTCTCCTCCTATGCACCACTTTAGGGAGTTTTGATATAATATGTTTATAAAGGATATATTGCTGACAACGTGAATGTTTTACATGTACTCATTATTATCATATCTAGGACTCTTCTATCGCTTAAAAAAACATTGTTCAGTAGGTATATGAGAACAGTAGAACTCATGCATAATATGAGCATGTGTCCAGACCTTAATGATGAATTCTTTGTATGATATGATAGTTTTATTTTTCAGATGCAGCCCTCGAGGACAGCCAGGCTGATCCGATATGTAGTAAGGTCACCAGGCTGACTTGGAGCGGTGAAAAACATTATGTTTTGGATGAGGGAAACGGGGGAGGCTGTGTCTTGGTGTCATGTTGCATTTGGAGCAGTATATAACTAGACAGGTGGATGTGCTAAACAGTTTGAAAGGATGGGTCGGGCTGCTCTGCATAAAAAGCTCCTCTGTCACGAGAGAAACTGACCAGTCTATACCAAGAGTTGGGCTCGTGAGGAAGCAAATAAAGGAAACCAAATAAAGCGGCTGAGGCAACTAATTCTATACTCTGATTCGAAATAACAGTTTTTATACGTTTATAGCCAACTACAGTGAAAATGACAGCATTATACAGTATGAAAAGTTTGCTATAGATGGACGGAGCTCTTTTTTCCATTTGTTTTTTAATCGCCTTCCCTTCATGCGGCTGTGGAAATTTCAAAAGGGTTATATTTGAGTCCCAGGCAAAAGGAGTGACAGAACGACTGGCTGATCAAACGTTTGGATATCTTTTTCCTAGCTTTTGTCATCGTGGAGACAAACAACAAAAGGTGCTGAAATGTGCTTCAAGTGGAATCAGTCACTGGTGAGTACAGACGCGAAATAGGAGCACTATCATGCTGGCTTAATAGGAATTAAAGCATGTTTCAGTATTGGTTTGAGCTTTGGAAGTGAACAGAAGAGTCACTGTTGAGGTCCAAGGGAAGAGGACTCCTCCCTCTAGGTGAATTGGTGCTCAAAAGAATTATGTAGAAATGGGAGCATCGGTTTCCAGACCCATGTGAATACGACATTCGTTTAACTATATTGTAAAGTACTGGCTTGCGACAGTCAGATAATGGTTGGGACGCCACAGTTTTCACTATCACAAACACCATCCCAGCTAAAGAGCTGAGCAAATGAAGCTCAGGGATCTCATTGTGTAAGCTCAACTTTCAGCTTCGGAAAAGGCTTAACTGTTATCAGTAGAGCATTCCTTTTCTGGGCATGAGCAATCAGGTTTGTCTTGCTGCATCTCAGACTGTGACTTGCTGCATTTCTTGGAAACAAAACCTGAAGGTATTTTGCTCTGCTGTCCTGAAAATATTATAGTCGGGGCCACCAGAAGCCAGTATATTTCTACAAAATCTGACTGATCTAAGCTTCCTAGGCTGAGGCCAAGTCTGGCAGCTTAGTACTGCAGTAGTTACAAGAACCTCTTTAGGGCTCAAGCGTAAACAATTAATGTCCTTCTTTTCATTTAAACGTTTGCTTCCGTGCATATTACTTGACAGGAAGTGAGTATCTCACAATTGGATAACATTTTAATGCAACATTAGAGGACTTTTCAATCTTCGCTACAGTAAACAAACCAGTGATATAAACAAGGATGTTTAGAAGGCTACAATGTTGCAGTAGCTTACTCTCGACAGCAACTTTGCAGGTCCACATGAGGCTCAATGAGCAGCTGGGGAAGCTACTTTGGCAACATGATGTAGAAGTTACCATTTTAACCAATGTGGATACTTAGTAGCTAAATTGAAGTATTCGTAAAACCATACTCCAGTACTCATTATGAACTGGGGTCAGAATATCATCTAATTCTTTTGGGCCTAAACTAGCACTTTAAAATACATTAATTCTCAGAATCTCGCTCATTGTACTGTTCAATCAGAGACTGTTCTTGCATCCTCAAGTAAACGTTCTTCAGACACTGATGTTTTTATCCTTGTGAGTGTACGTCAGAACATAGAGTTGAATATCACTTGCATACGTTTAGAAAGGTTCACAGGTTTGGGCTGTAACCCCTCCCAAAGGCCTTACGTTGATACTGAGAAGTCATTAGGATAATAAGGATCTTTGCAGAACCCTGAATGAGAAGGACTTGATTTGCAAGGTAGAGGATCCGATTAGGCTGTAGTTTGACGATGAAAGATTGTCACCATTAAAAAACAGTTCCATGTATCCCATCCTATATTTTCTGTCGCTCAAAATTAAATTTGCAGTACAGTTCATCATGCACTACCTATACATCTGAAAATTAGGTGTTCACAATGGGTAGTTACCTCAGGGCAGATGCTGGCCGGTGACAGGGGGTGGTGAGGCAAAATTACTACTCTTACTCTGCTGGGAACTTACCTCCGGGCCGGTGCTGGACAGTGACCGGGAGGTAAAATTACTATCCTTACTCTACCGGTTACTTACTTTAGGGCAGGTGCTGGACAGTGACTGGGGAGCAAATAACTATTCTAACTCCGCCCGGTACTTACTTCAGGGCAGGTGCTGTACATTGGCTAGGAGACAAAATGTCTATTCTTGCTCCATTAGGTAATTACCTCAGGCCTAGTGTTGGACAGTGACTGAGGGGCATAAATACTATTCTTACTCCACCGGGTACTTAACGTCAGGGCTGGTACTGGATAGTGATTCTGGGGCAAAATTACTATTCTTACTCCAGCTGGTACTTATTTCAGTGCAGGTGGTAGATAGAGATCAGGGTGCAAAATAACTATTCTTACTATGCAGAGTACTTACTCCAGGGCAGGAGCTGGGAGACAAAATTACTATGATCACTCCACCTGGTACTTAGCTCAAGGCAGGAGCTGGATAGTGATTGGGGGCAAAAAAATAACATAACAAAACACTATTAATTGTAATCATTTTTTTCTTTACCCCATATAGACTTTACCTTCCAAAAAACAATAGGATTTCCTCGCAAGGACACATCCCTTTTCACAACTTGTTTTCAAAAATCAAAGTAAGTACAGAAAAAAATACAATCAGAATGAAACCAAAACCAAAATACAATCTCATACATTCTCATATTATAAATAGGGCTTCTGGTTTTATGGTATTTATTTTTTTGACATTTCCGTCTGCATTTATATAGGTTGCTTTTTGCAAATTTTTCTGTATTTATCCATTTTTATTTTGTGTGTTCTGTACAAATGAAACTGCAATGGGTATTTTTTCACATTTATTTGACTGATAAATGTATACTTGCATTTGATGGCAAAAAGCTTTCAGCAGTATACTGTGCAATATCATTATCTGAAAACATGTACATTTCAGAATAGCATAAATAACTGTGATCTGCACTTCATTAAGGTTAATTAGGAAATCTATTGTCTTTTTTCATCTCCCCTACCTCTCAATCTGTACACCAACTGACCTTGCACTCATGACGGATGGTAGAAAAAAAATCATCCAAAGAAGCCCTATTTGCAGTATTTTTCTGTATTTAAAAATAAATACAGACAGGAAAATAAATCGTTTTCTGTCTGCATCTCTCTGTAAAAATGGAAAACTGGGAGCGCTAATTATAAAATTGCATTTTTCTCTTTTTTCCACAGAAATATTGCATATCAAAAGGTGCCAGTATCCTCTTTATCTCAGCAAATAACTCAGACAACAATCCAACTCTGCATTCATCCAACAAGGCAAAAACCACATCACCCTCAGAAATGTTAAAGATCTATAAAAATGTAAAATCCTAAGCCAGAAAGTTAGCAAAGCACCAAAGCAGTCAAAGAAACATAGAATTTTGAACTCCAACATGGTTTTTAACTGTTCTCTTTCTTCAGAGGCTACAACAATTAACAATGGGTACTTACCTCAGGGCAGGTGGTAGACAGTGATTGGGGGCAAAATTACTTTACTTACTCCGCCAGGTACTTACCTCAAGGCAGGTGCTCCGGGACCCAGACCAGGCACAGTGAAATATGTTACATTTTTACCGGTGACAAAAGAAGATACCAAGATACATTCAACAACGCCTGCAGCTTGCCCAAAACAGGGGACCACCAGCCCTTCTTTTATTCCAAAGGACCATCTGCCCCTCTTTTGTTCCAGTTTCATGTAGGCTGGGAATTATCTAGAGCTTAACGTGCCAATGCAATGGAGGGAAACAAATTACAAAGCTTATTTTCACTTCACAAATATTTAAGAGAAACTATGATTTGGAGGCTAGTTGTTGACTTTGTTTAACCCTTGTACAGAGCTGGCCCTTGCTTAGACAGCACCCTGGGCATAAAGAAATGTTACGCCGTAGCTGCTGGTGATCAAAATGAGGCAGCAGGGGGTCCATTCCAAAGGCCAGTCCCGGTCTGGTTACCCCAGTGATTTGTCTCTGAAAAGAAATATATCCTCTCTTCCCCACCTTATCTGAATCACCCATCAGGCTGGTTCCAAATTATATGTTGGGGCTGGGAGGGAGTGTTGGTGTGTGGTGGGAGGGGTGAGAGTTAGATGGGATGGCAAGGAAAGGGGTTGATAAGATGTTAAAAACAGCAACTGTGTCATGTTATGAATACACTTTAAAGGGAATCACTGGAGCCAAGGCAGAGGGACTGCTGTTTGCAGGGCCTTAATGCAGAGAGCTGTATGAGTCCCACTATAGTTTGGCACCATTGGCCTGGGCCCAGCTCACCCATGCCAAGAGTCGCCCCTACCCCTGCATGTAACAAGAGATGCACGCACTGTAAGAATGTCAGATGTATCATTTTGAATGAGTAATTACACAAAATAACAATTTAAATTGTACTTACTAATTTATTTTTTTAGTTAAGACTTATTTTGTTTCTCATCCCAATGTACTATCCGATAGTTTTACATCACACATACATACATACTGAATCAATAAAATCACAAAAGTGTGCACGTCAATACACAGGAAATGCTACAAAAGACATTGTGGGTTATAACGAGTAGGAGTCGTATGTAGCCGATACTGATAGGCATTATATATAAAGAGTGCATAGCCAGGAGAAAAAACAAAGTCAGGGTTTAAGCAGCCTGAGAAAAAAGCAATCAGGTTCTACACCCATGTCTTGCAGTTTGCATACAGCTCATTAATGCTGGTTCATATGTCTCAGCGCTGTATTAGAAGGATTTAAATGTATGCACTGAGGGCAACAAAATGATCTCAGTGTCAAAAGCAGTAGCCCCTTATCTGTCTACACATAATACAAATCTGTGATCTGCATATTAAACAATGTGCTTTGAAGTAAACTCATTAAGATGCTGTGCTACTTAAGAAGCCAAACTAGTGACTAGGCAAATCAAAGCTCACTCCAGCAAGGGCATTAACCACCATAATTATTTTAGCATTATTATTATCCTCTGAAAATTGCTAGGCACACACAGAACTATGCAACCGATGACCTGTAAGAGATTTTAAATTGCAGTGTCTTTGTGATCAATTAAGTAAGCAAAATAATAAATTTCTGTCACATTTGTCCTTGTAGCCAATTTCTTTGTGGCACAGTTTTAAAAAAAGTAAGCGTACAAGCTGACTGTCAGAGTGACTCCACTTTTTATTACTCAGCCACCTTTCAGCTGGTAAACCATTAGACCCTATTAACCCGATCGGTCCAGAGGATGGCTCAAAGCTGTGTTCTGCACCAGTTCTGGTGTGTTTGAGGACAGCCTCGCACATGAGGCAGGAAGCCCCCGCAGTGGGTACCAGTGGGATTTTCTTTTGTTTAAAATAGCCTCAGGAGCTGGGAAAGAGCTTTCCCAGCTCTGGAGTTTATTTTATGTTTTTCTCTGAAACGATGCTCGGAGTGCATGGCAGACTGACATCATTCCGAAAAAGTGAAAGTGAAATGAGCAGATATGCTCCTGAGCATCGATAACGTGAAATTAGCAGATCTCAGTCCAACCAGCACCAAAGAAGACCGGAGAGGTATGGTTGGAAATGGGAGAGTTTTCCCTTTCCAATGGTAACTTTCCCAAGAGGATCCCAGCTTGGCAATCGCCGCAGGAGGGTGCTTCCCAAGCAGGGATCAACTTCACTAGCCACCCGGGATTTCTCTTTTGATGCGGGGAGCGGCCGCATGGTAAAAGGTGGCTCCCCATTATAGGGGCAGTATTTTGGCTGTTTTCTGCCCTCCCATGGGTCAGCTTGGCCATATTTTAAGTCCAATCTGCCCCCCAGGGGGCCATAAACCACTAAACACCAGGGTTTAACACAATACATGTCGGGGACCATCCACTTGGGCAAAAGTCGCTCCCCATTATCAGAGCAGTATTTTAGCCATTTTCTGCGCCAGAGGGCAGATTGGCCATATTTTTGGCTAATCTGGCCCCAAGAAGGTCAGAAAACCACTAGACACAAGGGATTATTTACTTAGATGTTGGCGAGGTGTGCCTCGGGCAAGGGCCACTCCTCATTATTTGAGAAATGTTTTGGTTGTTTTTTGGCTCCAATGCCCCCCCTCCAGCCCTTTTTTGTCTGATCTACCCCAAGGGAGGGGTGGAAATCCACTAGACACCAGGGATTATGTTTCTGTGAAATGGAGTTTGACTGATGGTCTGCGTGTACTGGTGTTCGGCTGGCGGTGTGTGTAGACTGGCACTTGGATGCCAGTGTGTGTGTTGTGACCAGCAGCAAGTCACTACACTGACACACCGCCAACAAAATACCAGACCAGTCCACACTTTCCACCAGCTTCCAGCCGGTGTGATTGTTGTATCTGAACTTGCATCCGGCTGGCGGTGTGTGTGTAGGCTGGCTGTGTGTTGGTGGCTGGTAGCCAGAGTGTGTACTGACTTGCTTGAGGTGTGTTTGTAAGTTGGCTGAGGTTTCGGAATATGGTGGTGTGATGGGTGTATTGGTCCTGCTGGTGCATGAGAGTGATGGGCCCTTGAATGGCGTGGTTTGTAAAGGCATGTGTTGTGTTGTGTTTGCCCACAGCAGGCAATGTGACTGGTTTTCTGTGTCTGACACATTAAAGGCACGTGAATGGATTGTAAAGTGGTTTGTGCCTTGATGTGGCCTTACAGCTCACAAGCTGTAAGTCAGTGGTTCTCTATTTTGATTTAAAAATTATTAACAATGACTTTTGCAGATATTATTTCATAAAGTCATTGGGGAAAAAAGTTTTTTTTTAATGAACCATTTACTTACCCTTGTACCAAATCTAACCAGTATGCCTGTGATTGACTAGTGGAAGAGTGTGCAATAATGTTTTGGTGGATTTTTTTGCTTTTTAGTGTCAGAGCATACTCTCTCTGTAATGAACACCTTCTGCCCTCACATGTTTTTGAAAACTGGTCACTAAGGAAATAATGTGTTGTATGTTTTGTGTGGATAACACAAGGTTTACTTATTCAGAAGTACTTGTAAAAACTTTTTAAAACATATTTTGAGTTTATAAAGGTCAATACAAGGTTTCCATGGAATGATAGACATATAAATCCTCAAATACGTATATAGGAGGTAAATTACATTCCACATCTTATCATGTATCGTAGGAAAACAATCATAAAACAAAAACAACTGCGTCAAACGAATCCTAATCTGCACCTGGTCTCATACATTCTAGTCTTGGTTAGTCGCGTCTTTAATACATGGGTGTGGTATTGATATAAACTCTCCATCCCTACTGAAATGCTATGACTGCATTAGTTGACCATCCTCTGTGTTGTGCGTCTCCAGGGGAATGTTCCTATACATGGCCCACCTCTTCCATATTTTGGTGCACTTCAGTGGGCATCCATTGGCAATGAATACAGGTCGTTCTAACTCCATAGCATAAGCCATGCCCCCCTTCTACGTCGATACACGAGGAGTATCAGCCTTCCAATGTTTGGCTATGTCCAGTTTTGCAAGGGTAAGGCCCAAAAATAACAAATGGCTATTATAATGATTACCTCCAATTTCGTCTGTGCAATGTAAGAGCATGAGTTTGGGAGACTGGGGATGTCCCATGCTAGTACTACAGATAGAATTTGAGGCAGCCCCCGCCAAAAACGATCGAGAGTGGGACACAGTCAAATTGTGTGTAGGAAGGTGCCGACCTCGGAGTGACAGTGAAGGAACTGAGGGGATGCAATCAGCCCTGCCTATCATAATGTCGAGCGTAATACTCCCAATGCAAGTATTTAAATTGAATATAGTGGAGGCAGGTGGAAATTGCAGCTCCACGTGGTGATTAGAGAGCTTTGGACCAGTCTTCGTCATCTATAGGACCTATATCCATGTCCCATGAGGTCCGTAGGTAACAAGAGTTGTGGGACTATTCGTCACTAGGGTTTGATCAATTTTAGAGATTTTATGATCCCCCTAAGTCCCCCAATAGGAGCTCGCACTCTAGTGGGCTGAACTCGGTTAGGGCGGTTAGATCCTTAATGTAAGAGTGCAAGGCATGTCGTAATTGTAAGTATTTGTAGAATTGGGAGTGGGGCATGGAGAACTCCTTTTGAAGGTCTTGAAAGGACTTCAGGTAATGGCCCCTCATCACATCCCCTAAGGTTGAAACCCTGATAGGATCCCAGACGCCGAACCCCTGAAGGTCTGCTACCTGAGGGAGTACACGATTTTGCCACAGCGAGGGTCTCGCATGTAAGGCGCCCCCACCAACCTATACGATGAAGCGTCTGTCACCAGGTCATGATCACTGCCTGTGTTGGAGGGGTGAGGGACGGAGGCCCTTAGGGGCTGATCAGCTACACAGAAGTGGGTATAGAGATGGTGCTCCCATAATCCACTTTTTGATCTTATGTGCGTGTTCGTCCCTCAGCCCATACCACCATTCGTTCAGGACCTGCAGTTGTGCTGCTGCATAGTAGGAATGTATGTCCGCAGTAGCTATATCGCCGCAGTAAGTAGATTGCATATATGTGCCCAGGGCGACCCTGGTCGTGCTACCCCCCACATGAACTGACCCAGGGCTGCGTTAATTCACCAAAACCAGGAGATGGGAATCGGATAAGGGTGCGATTGTAGTGGGTAAAGTAATTTTGGTAATGAGACCCTCTTGAAGATGGCCGACCTTCCATAGAGTGAGAAGGAGAGTGAGGCCCATGTCTTCATCTCTGCTTTGACTTTGGTGGTCGTTACTTCCAGATTTTCCCACCAAGAGAGTGTTTGACTATCTGATACAAAGATGCCCAAGTAGGTGAAGCCTTGTGTTGCAAGCGTCAGACCTTCAGCTCATCGCCCGCTCCCAAGCAACCCTCTGAGTGGCCAAATTTGAGGCTTAGTAGGGTTCATGTATAGGCCAGACGTCTCGCCAAAGACG
The DNA here is from genome assembly GCF_964204655.1 of Triturus cristatus. Lineage (NCBI taxonomy): Eukaryota > Metazoa > Chordata > Amphibia > Caudata > Salamandridae > Triturus > Triturus cristatus. Next base: position 398,957,652 of record NC_140589.1, read on the forward strand.
CGCATGACCTGGAGGATTCGGGGCTCTGTCCGGTGGGCATCGGTCAGAAAGAATAGAATATCGTCTCCGTATAATGCTATGCGATCCGATATGTCTGGAGTCAACTCAAACCCGCAATAGAGTGCGTCACATCTTACCCAGGCTGCTAGTGGCTCAATGGCCAGGGCAAATAGAGGTGAAAGAGGGCACCCCTGACGGGTGCCACGGTGGATAGGAAAGTGGTCCGATGTAGTTCACGACACACGCACGGATGCGTAAGGTTTGTGTATAATAGTCTAATCAATGCAATGAGGCGAGGACCCATGTTTAAGTGCCTCAATACAATGAACAAATAAGTCCAACTCACCAAGTCAAATGCCTTAATTATATCTACCAAGAGTAAGGCAGCCGGTCACTTTAGGCAATCAATGGCAGCAATGGCATTATGAAGTCTACGGATGTTCTGTCGAGTCTATCTTTGCAGCATGAAGCCGGCCTGATCGGGGTGGATCATGTCCGAGAGGTGCGGGATCAATCTGTTTGCCAGCACTTTGACTAAAAGCTTTGCTTCAATGTTTAGCAGAGATATTGGCCTTTAGGACAGAGGTCCTGGGGGCGTCCTGGTTTAAGGAAAACCACGATTTCCGCGTGTCTCCAGTCTGTTCCAATCTCCTCTCACTAGTGACAGTACATCGGGTAGTGAACCCCAAGTGCTGATGAGGCGCTCTGTAAAAGCCTAACTGAAGGGGGCAGGGGCATATATGCTGCCCAACATTATGGGTTCTCCCCAGATTGTGCCATGTATAAGCAAGTATCGACCCAATGTATCGGCCTATGTATTCATGTGCGAATATGGAATTCTGCAGTGGATTACTATAGCAAACCCCCTGGACCCTCTCGTAACTCTGAATGGAATACTTGTGTGTAACCGTAGAGGGCAAGGCACAGGGTACGAGCCCCAATAAGTGAGTTTCTTGAAAAAGCAGGACATCCACCCCCAAGCGCTTCGTGTGTTTAAGAATTGAGCCCCGCTTGATTTTGTCGGGGAGGCCATAAACATTCCAAGAGACAAATTTGATTGCTGCGGATGGAGCTGAATTAGTCGGGAGTGACGTCATTGGATGGGATTTGAGAGTTGAATACAAGTGTGACGCAGATACCACTAGTGAATGACATACTGTAGGCGCATAGAAGCATAACAAACAATAATCGAAACACCCCCCCACCCAACCCCATCCCAATACCTCAAAGAACATTAAAGTATCTGTTGTGGAAGATATACAGATCACACCCCAACCGAGGATGAGGGCTGATACAGTCTAAAAGTTCCCCAAGGGTCCCGTCCCCATCGTATGTCAATGGGACCTGTGATATAGAACAGTTTCTGTGTAGTAGCCCTTGTCGTTGCCGGTATTTGATCCAATATGTAGATGATTCTCCGCGTCATGGACCTTGCAGGTCTAGATGCAGATCTATTGCGGTTTACGAAGCTGCCTTCTGGGTGCCAAGTTGTTTGTCTTCACAAGAACGCCAGGATGATCTTGACCGGTGCCACCGCTTGTCCTTAGGAGTTTTATTTTGCTGTAGGCATGGGTCCCCAGATGATGATTCTGAGTCTCGGGCGGTGGTGTGTGGGCCCTGATTGATAGGCGTTCATCTGTCCATTGAAAGATCCAATCAGGGTATCAAAGAACAATGTACTATTTTTATAGCGTCAGCTATAGGATATTTGCAGTTCACGTAGGCGCGCTTTGGCGGCAGTAAATGACTGTCTCTGTTGTTGTACTAATTTGGTATAGTCTGGAAGAATCATTATCGAGTGGGTCTCGAAGGCTAGGGACTTTTGAACGCAGGCTTGTCTCATGATCACGTCACGGTCGTGGTAGTTGAGGATCCGTGTGATTACAGGTCGAGCCAGCTCCCGGTGGCAACTTGGCCGCAAGTGCTCGGTGAGCACGTTCCAGAAAGAAGCAAGAGGACAGGGCATCATCTGATATCCAGGAATTGAGACAGTGATCTAAAAACACGCACATGTCCGAGCCCTCGCACCCCTCAGGAAATCCCACGAATTGTAGATTATTATGGCGGGCTTTCCCTTCTGCAAGCTCAACCCATGTGGTCAGCCCTCGAGTGAGTCCCTCTAGGGTACAGACTTTGCCTTGTAGTGTTGTGATGGCGTCTTCTGCTCCAGATATCCTATTTTCAGCCTGTGTCACACGTTCTACTGCATTCCAATTGGGATGAGACAGGAAATCCAAATTTGGGGCACCTGGACTCAAAATTTTAAAACACAACTGATGGTGAAGTTGGTTTTTAAATTACAGTTCTGAAAATGCCACTTTTAGAAAGTGACTCAAGAAATTGGGCAACCCAGTACACCCTTGGAGGCTCGGGTAATAGGAACTAGGTATCAGGTAATGGTGCCTACAAGGGATTTCTTTTTAACACAATCCAGCTTGATTTTTAACATACAAGTTATGAGAGCCCAAGTTAGTGGCCTCAAATTTATGAATTATTGAAATAAAATCACATGAGTAAATCAAAAAGAACAAACAGACGGGTGTCTACTTTTTCCATACAAATTTATGTGAATAAATAACGCAGAGAAAGGGTACAAAGCATAGTTCACATAAACAAAAATGGCTGAGATGGATAGTCTTTACAATGTTCTTATCTAATGATCACTTTTGTGAAAACTCATTTCTTGCAAATTGAAATTATAATTTAAAATACAATGATTAACTACTGTATAACAATATAAATGAAAATGGGTTATAAATGTCGACGTTCGATCTTCTCTTGTCATCTAGAAGACCAACTTCAGGAGAAAAAGTTCATATGTAGACTGAAGACCCTTGAAATAAAAACGGGTAGGGACATAGGAATAGATAGTCCAAATGAAAGGCTCAGTACAATTGTAGCCAATGAAGGATTACTTATGGCAGTCTCAGTACAGTTATCGCCGTTGAATTATTGGTGACTCGACACTCGTGTTGTCGAATGCCCCATAAACCGTCAGCGATCGGCGTTCCGAATCATACAGAACAGCAAACAAATCGTTTTGTTGTACGACAGGAATGCTAAATTTTGAAGGCGCTCTCATATGTGATTATGAAGAAAAAGGTGGTTCTGCAAAGTAAAATATTTGCCTAGGATGACATAATGAGACCAGTTTATGCGTCAAGTACATTACAGTTAGGTTGAGTATTCAAGTTACCAGACCTGCAGGTCTAGTAAAAATGTTATGATTTTTCAAGGCCTGACATTTCTAAAGGATAAACATACATGGGTGTCCAAGGAGGTCTGGCTTGCGTGAATTCCCCCAACGTTTTCTTACCCAGAATACCCTGCAAAGATGTAATGTTGAATACAAACACTCTTTTCCCCGTAAATTTCTGTGGCGTAAACTTCAGGAATGTGCAGGGACCTACAAAACTCTTACCACACAGCATTTCCCCACTTGTCCCGATAAAAACACTACCACACTTGTGTGCCTGGGCCTATGCAGGCGTCCAGAACGGATCATACCAGGGTCAACGGTAGTACTCATGCTGAGACTACCATTGACACTTGTGTGATCCTTTCCTGTTGCGGGCTCTAGGAATGCTGAGTGGTAGGAATTTTCTGGGTTCCTACAAATTCCGGTAGTTTACGTCACAGAAATCAGCTGTAGCGTCACTATGCCCATTTACTTTTGGTCTGGATATCTCCAGGCAATACATCTAAAATGAATTTACTTGGTGCTCCAATTGATCTTGAATTGTGCTGAGAGGGGTTAGATATTGGGGATCCAATCCAGTTATCCAATGAGGATCAGGAATCTGATAACTTACCCTACAAACTAGTAATTAGATTCATATATACAACTCTCAAAACTATGCTATACAAATACCGGATTATTACAGCTTGACCAAATCCCCTAAAGAAATACAGTAGCTCTATAATCATTCAAACCAATAATTCAGTTAAAGCTATGCAAAATAATAACAATAGAATCTGTTCTCTAGAGACCTTTTTATTAGAATTCCCATTCCTCGTTAATACTGTACTGGAATGCACAATCAATCATTGGAGACAAGTCATAGAGAGACAGAAACAGGATTTGAGGCTGAATCACCAATGAAAAGGAGCATACATTTATATGATCAAACTAGCTTAATTCAAAGCATTAGGACAAATTCCATGTAATACTTAAACAACAAATCACATCCAATAATATTACTCAGGAGTCTTGCACGTGAATTTCAAATCCTCTTTATTGCAGTTTTATTCAATTTTGCACACTAGCCCAGCCATGGTTTCATCCATGAGGACTTTGTCAGGATTGGATTTTCCTTCAGTTCCTAAGTATAATAGCAGATGTCCAACCAAGGTTCAAGTTAATATGTAGAGTGGTAAAGTACCTTCTTATTCACTCTCACTCGTCCGGATTGCGAATCATGAGCAAACGGCCTGAGGATGGTTAGATTTTTAATTGTAAGTTAAGAAGAGTAAATACATTAATATCAGGCTTTTGAATTTAGAGTGCAAAATAATCAAATTAATCTACATTCGGGCCATCAATTACCAAAGTTCAAGAGGAAGTTCAAGAGGAAGAGTTCAGGAAAGGACGTAAACTATATCAGCTCAAAGTTTCTCTCCCACTGGGGAAAGAAATCAGGGAAATATCGCACACAGCATATGCGTCAGCCTAAGGAAAGCCAGTAGAGTCCACAAGGAATTAAAGCTGTCTCTCAGTCAGCAAAGAAGCAAGGTCTTCTGTGGAAAAGTTGAATGGGTGTCCTTTCCGTCACTGCAACGTATACTAGAATTTATCAAGTTTTGGGGTGACACCTCTTGGGTCACCATCAGATGGTCACACCACTCAGTACATTGGTCAGTTCGTATAGGGTGATTGTCATGCTGCATAAAAACACATTTTATGGCAAAAAGGTGGTAATCACCACCGGGGGCGGCTTCTCCATGTGGGCGGAGGAGCGCCGCCCCACTTGCTTAATCGCAGTGCGAGAAGCAGAAACATAAAATGGTATACCATTTTCAGTTACTGCTCCTCGCACTGCGATAAAGCAGAAGGATTTGGTTGTGGGCAGGCAGGTGGGTGGCCTGTCCTGCAACAGGGCAGGGGAGTGGCTAGCCCAATGTTGCAGGCCCTGACTGTTTGGTCGGCCCTCTGGGGCCAACCAAACCAGTCATGCGCACTCTGCCATTTTCTCCATGTAGGCTGCATGCAGCCTGCATGGAGAAAACGGCCTCCCCATAGAGGCCTGTGCGGTTGGCATCCCAGCCAATCACAATGCTGCTTTGCAGCATTGTGATTGGCTTAGGGGAGGAGAGGGAGGCTGGCTGCGAGGAGCAAAGAGGAAGCAGGACCGAATGGCTAAGGTAAGTTATTATTTTTTTAATATAATTAAAATTAAACCTCACTTACCCCTAACCCCCAGCGTGACCCCACCCGCAAGTCATGCCGGCCGCAACTGATCACCACATGAACTGTCTAACCATTCAAAAAGTAAAGTTGTGAACAATTGTTCTTTAGCAAAGGCACATGAGTGAGTTGAAAAGGACAGTTTCTTACAGCAGATGTTACCAAAGTAGCAAAATAGTTGTGAATAGTCCTGGTATGTGCATGGGAACCCTTACTATGAAACATAGTTGCATATCACACTGTAAGTTATGAAGCCTTTCCATGAGAATAGAATCAAGCTAAGAAAAGAGAATGCAGGCCTAAATGGAATTTTAGTTCATGAAATACGCAATATAAAGTAACAAAAATGTATTACATTCTACAGTTTATAAGACCGTATATCCTTTTTATTCACTTTGTGACACTTATAAAGCATTTTATTTTCATTGAAATTAACACGTGTAACTATGACAAATTACTACATTCTCAAAGTGTCAATGTATAAAATCATTTCAAAATAAAGAACTTTTATGTTGTATCTAGTAATTCAAATTAGTACATTTATGAAGATCATTCTCTGACTATTTAGTATAAACATGCATCTCAATTTCTCTTCTTCTCTAAAGGTGCACATTTTAAGACCGAGTTGAAACCAAAACTCTCCAATAAACATTCATAAGGTTATCTAACTTATATTTAGTTTTGTTAATTCTTCCCATACATCATTATGTAAATGAGAATGGTTAATGAAATCTCTACAACACACGAGTCATCACATTCACATTTCTATTCCACATTAAAAGAATACAACAGCATAATTTAGTAAAATATGAACCTATGTTATTCAAATGAGCATTTTCTTCTAGTCTATACTCTTCCGCATGCTTTTATGATGCAGTAACTAAGTCTTTTTGTGATCCATTTCTCAAGACTCTCCAATGTATAGTGAGCACAAACGGTGCACGTTTGTCATTTTTCTCTTAAAGGTGTCAAAATGGGTTTTACGTGTCAGCTAGGGATTCAGCAGTTTATCTGCTTCATCTAATGCAAGGAAAATGTGTTCAACATTTCACCTGTGCAGAGTATTCTAGGTAAGACACCATTGGGGGATCCACACAAGCGACACCTCCCTGGAGTCGCTTTGATGTCTACCTTTCAGAAATGGCTGGGCTGGATAGGTTTTCCTACATGATTGTCGACCCCAGAACCAATTAGCCCACCTACCGCAGTTATTATCGCCACAATACTTTATGGGCCATTACCTGTCACAGATACTTGGCCCACCCACACAAGTGAGGTACCATTTTTTTCGGGAGACCCGAGGGAATATTGGGTGGTAGGAAACTTGTCCAAGCCCAATGATTCCACAACTTTCCCACAAAGAAATGTAGGGAAATGTGACTGTTTAACTAGATTTGAAGTTTGCAAGGGATTCTGGGTAGGAAAACATTGGGGGTCCACGCAAGCCACACATCCTGGCACTACGTTCGGTGTCTAGTTTTCCGGAATGTGTGAATCGGGAAACACCCATTACAACGACTCTGTTTTCACGTGCTGCCATCGCAACGCGGCCTTCACATCGCAGGAGGCATGACACCGCATGCTTTTAGATCGCATGCTAGTAATGCGCATGCACATTTACATCGCGAGAATTTACATCGCAATAATGCACTTCCATTACCACAACAACAATTTGAGTCGGGTGAAAGTGCATGTGACAATGTTTAAGAGAGTAAGAAAAGCAATTGCATTTCTTTCTTTTTATAATTGTTTCCCAGTCCTGGCTGTAAAGTCGCCAATACCAATTTGAAGATGGGTACCAAATGTATATTCCGTCCACTGTGTGGTTTAATCATCTACGCGGATCAATAAAATGACAAAACGTCAACCCTAGGGCTTTCTGAAAAAGGTATAAGTTACCCCTTTGTAAGTCTTCTTATGTGCTTCTCAGCCTGATTGAATCTCAGACGCCATCAATTTGTCTGGAGCAAACAAACACGCTTAGATAGACGCTTCGAACTTCACAAAGTTTATGCACCCACTACAAGTCCGAAAGGCAACAAACAGGTTGCTCAATGATACACCCCATTGTGCTAATTCTCATATGTGCAGTACAGGCTGAGGATGTTACGGACAGGCTCTCACCCCATCGTTCTCCTGATGTCATCAATAATAATAATCACGAATAGAAAAAAAAAGCCCAAGTCATATATGTCCTTTAATATGTCCTTTAAGGATCAGAGGCAACGAACTGTAATCACTATCTCCTCCGATATGGATATGGATACAAGTTTCAACACTAATGTGCCCACCAGCATGGAATTAACCATGACAACAAAGTTCCATAAGTTCTGCACTCACCCCAGGACCCCTCAACCAGTGTCTGCCAGACTCATCTGAGGTGCTGCTGCTCAATCAGAGATGAGAGAAAGAGCACCAGCCCCACGTCAATGAGCGCACACGATGCATGATGGATGGCTGGATGGATGCAGAAAAGTGGGGATGGGGGCAGGATGGGTGGATGGATGGGTAAATGCATGGGTGGGTAATTGCCGTCAATGCGAATGCGTTGATGCCTGTAGGCAAGTAGGCGAGTAGGAAACATCGGCAACGGTAACATCGGACGTCAATACATCGCGTCATTGGTGATGCTGCCTCTACCCTGCTCCCCCCCTGCGCCCCCCCTTACCCATGACGGCAATTGTGTGGATGGATGCATGAAGGGTGGGTGGGTGGATGGATGTGTAAAAGTGTGACAGGCTGCATGATGGATGGATGGGAGGAGAAAAGTGGGGATGGGGCATGATGGATGGCTGGGTGGATGGATGGGTGGGTAAATGCATGATGGATGGATGGATGGATGGATGGAGAAAAGTGGGGATGGGGATGGATGGATGCATGAAGGATGGATGGATGGGTAAATGCATGATGGATGGGTGGATGGGTGGGTGGATGGATGGGTGGGTGGATGGGTAAATGCGTGATGGATGGATGGGTGGATGGATGGATGGGTGGGTGGGTGGGTGGATGGATGGATGGGTGGATGGATGGATGGGTAAATGCGTGATGGATGGATGGATGGATGGGTGGATGGATGTGTATGTAAAAGTTTGACAGGATGCATGATGGATGGATGGATGGATGGAGACAGAAACGTGGGGATGGGGCATGATCGATGGATTGGCGGATGGATGGATGGGTAAATGCATGGGTGGGTAAAAGTGTGGATGGATGCATGAAGGGTGGGTGGGTGTATGGATGTGTAAAAGTGTGACAGGATGCATGATGGGTGGATGGATGGGTGGGTTTATCCACTCATTTCTTCATTCAACCATGCAGACTAAAAATCAAACTTACCAGATGTCCCCTCATGCAGCCAATCAGTTACTCGTATATTAATACTATAGCAGCTGATGATGATGTGCTGCAATGACAGTTTGATGACAGATGCGGTGACATGACAACGCATGCTGCGATGATATGACAGATGTGGTGCAAGATGACAGAGGCGTGCGTGCAAGATGACAGACGCGTGCACAAGATTACGGGTGTGAACATTAGTTTGTAAGTAATGCGCTGAACTGTTTCTTAAAAGCAATGAAATGCATAACAGTTGGTTTCGGTAAAGCAAACCAGCATTTGGAATGCAGGCTCGGCTTTCAAACAGAGGATTATTCAAGTCACTAATAGACAAATTAAATCTTAGCATTGCGCACCACAAACCCACAATCAGTATGTTGCAGTATAAATAATGACACAATTACAGTAAAAATAATGTTTCGAAATTATATTATAGTAATAATGATGGACCATGCTTTCATTACTCATTCATTTGGTCACGGAGCCGCGGAAGATGCCATGGACAGCTCCGTTAAGGTGCCACATTTTGGATTTAGGATTTTGAAATCTTGCCATAATTATATGACATCCATAATGATTTACAGCTACGTGATTTGCGTCATTCATTAGGTCGTTGCGAGTCATGGAAGATGGCATGGATAGAGAGCAGGTGGAAGGCAGAGCTCCCTAAAAGGTAAGTGACTTTAACTTTCCTATATACTTTTTTAATTATGGCATGGACAGCTCCGTTAAGGTACCACAGTGACAGTTTTATTTTTACAGTTAGCGCTGACGCGCACGTTCATGCGGAAATGTCGTCATTCATGGGGTGGTCGCGAGACACAGAACATGTAAGGGACTGCTCCAGTAAGCGAACACACTTTTATATTACTTGTAAACATACTTTATTTCAAAAGTTTAATTTAGCGTGCAAGTAGAGTCCAGGGGATTACATAGTAAATGAAAGCTAATACTAATGATTGTTATGTAAGCCTTACTGATTAATGAAATTGTAATAACATATAGCGAATGTTTAATACAATTAAGGTATTCGATGCTGATTAAAAAATGCGCTGTAATGGTACGCGATGTTTTTGAATGCTTTGTCATGCCTTGTTTCATAAGGGAACGTACATTGACGTTGCAACTGCACGCGATGTGAAAACTTGCGAAGTAACAGTCTTTGCGATGTAAATTCAGCGTGGTTACAGCATGCGATGTAACGGTTGGCGATGTAGCATCATACATCCGTGTGAATCTGGTCAGATTCTATAGATGGAAGCCAAGCCCAGGACCAAAAACTCAGGTGTTCCCCTTGGAAAACCAGGCCGTTTTGTAATAGATAATTTTGATGGCTCCATGATAAGTTTTAAGCCCTTTCCTGTCAGGGACATTTAGCCCACCCACACAAGTGAGGTACTGGTTTTCTCAGAAGACTCGGGCAGGGGGGGTGGGGGGGAGGGAGGGGGGGGGGGGGGTTGGGAACGCCGAGTGCTAGGCAATACCATGCAGATTCCAGGACTTTTCCTCACAGAAACACAAGGAATTTTGGGGTTTTTTCGGCAAAGTTTGAGAATTGCACTGAATTCTGAGTAAAATAGCCTGGTGAGAGCCACGCAAGTCACGCCATCCTGAATTTCCTTAGGTGTCTAGTTTTTTTTAAATATACAGGTTTGCTAAGTATCCCTAGGTGCTGGCTGAGCGAGGGTCCAAAATCCACAGCTATGTACATCAACAAAAAAAGAGTCCGTTTTCAGTGGAAAAAAAGTGATGCATCTATGTTGCGTTTTGGGCTGTTTCCTGTCACAGGCACTAGGCCTACCCAACAAGTGCGGTACCGTTTTTAGAAGAAGACTTAGAGGAATTCTAGTTGAAAGGAAGTGTGTTCTCCCTGCAGATTCCAGAACTTTCAATAACAGAAATGTGAGGAAAATTTGTCTTTTTAGTGAAATTTTGCAGCTTGCACAGGATTCTGGGTAAAATAACCTGGTGAGAGCAACGCAAGTAAGCCCATCCTGATTTCCCCTAGGTGTCTACTTTTCAAAAATGTACAGGTTTGCTAGGTTTCTCTAGATGCTGGCTGAGCTAGGCCGCAATATCCCCAGCTAGGCATATTACAAACAAGCATTTACAATGCAATGGTCTCGGCAATATTCTAGGTAGAGCTATTGGTATTGCTCATTATTTTTTTATGATTTTTGTATCCCTAAATAAATGGCATTGTCATTTCTATTGGCATTAGTTTTTTTTTTTGCATATGTGATACCTATTGCATTAGCAGAGAGAGAGTGAGGTAGTGAGATAGAGAGTGAGGTAGTGAGAGAGAGTGAGGTAGATAGAGAGTGAGGTAGTGAAAGAGTGAGTTAGTGAGTGTTACAATGCAATGGTCTCGGCATTGTTAAAGTTAGAGCTATTGTCACTGCTCATGACATTTTTTTGTTTATGTTTTTATTTTTTAAACATTTAAAGAAACGCCATTGTTATTTATAATGTCAATAGCTTAATCTATCTCAAATGCGAGACCTATTGCATTTGCACCCACACACACAGCCACACACACAAAGCCACCCACAAACACAGAGCCACCCACACAGAGCCACCTACACAGAGCTATTCACATAGAGCCACCCACACACAAATAGAGCCACCCACACAGAGGCACCCACACACAGACAGAGCCACACACGCATAGAGCCACCTACAAAAAAAGCCACCCACACAGAGCAACACACACAGAGGCACACACATACACACACACACATAGAGCCTCCAACACACACACAGAGCCACACATACATACACAGAGCCGCATACACACACAGCCACACACATACAGAACCACACACACACATAGATATAGACACATACACATTGATCTTGGGAGCCAAAGCAGAAGTGGCACCGTTGTTTCTAGATCTTTGCATTTATCTCTAAAAATTAAGCATTTAAAAAATAAATGACTAATAAAAATTGACAGATTATCTGAAAGGTTTCTGAGGTGGCCATAGTGGGGGCGATTGGTCAGCGAACACTCCTGCCGTAGTCGTTACTCTCTGCCTCGCAAAAGAACGGAAAGTTAAGGAAGCTGTTGAAGTTTTCTCTAGGTTTGCCATGATGATTACTCATTGGTCTCAGGATTTTGTATGGTTAGGTCTGAAACATCAGGAAGCTGCCGAGACGTGTCCTGCACTCTGCCGGAGCAAATTCCATGTGGGAGACACAAACATTATCTGTTGTTCCGTCCCCTGGCCTCACATAACCCCACATTTCCTTTGATTTTCTCTCCTGACTGAAATATTACATTTATTCAAATTACAGGCGCTAGGGGCGGCAAGTAATTTAGAGCAGTTTTCCCGAACTGACTTTTTTCCCGCTCTGTCCCTAATTTCTCCCAGTGACGCCCCTCCCCCCGCCCCCACAGGAACCCTTATCCTGCAGACCAGGTCTCACTTCTGATTGCGTATTTTTGCTGTTTATTGTTCACGTGAAAAAAACTTATAAAGTTTAATTAATTTGGGCCATAAATCACTCCAGCAGAGCACAACGACAGGATCATAATGAAAAGCCTCATATTTTCCTTTCGCTTACATTTGTGTTTTGACAGCCTAACATCCCTGGTGCACACATCTGTGATTCGTGCGAAATACTTCTCTTGCACTGCTCTGAACCAGTTTTAGGCTGTTTCGTAAGGTCGCGACTGTGTAAATGTAAAATGTGCAGGCACTCGCTAAAGGTTAAAATATGCTGGGGGACATTTCTCTAACGGTATAAGCGGTGTTTGTAAATTTTGTAAATTGGAAACAGGCGCATCTGAAAGTGTTTTTTTCCCACCTGAATTCTGCCTCCCCTACAGGCGCTGCAAATGGAACAGTGTTACACAGTCACGCTACGTGTGCTAGAACACCGAACCTCAATTCATTAGTACTGAGGCTGTCCCCTTTTTGGAAAACTAAGAAGCATACTATCGACTGCCAGCAATTAGAATTCCTTCAGCTGCTGCACCTCACGTTCTGTTGTTCTCGAGCTCTACTGTTCGACATTTATCTTTCTGAGGGCGATAAATTAAGTATATTTAATCGGATAATGGTAATACCTGTTCTTTTACAGCACCGAGAAACGTCCAAAATTAAATCATGCAAACCGTTAAAAAAAAACAATAATAGCAATAATAATAAAATGAATTAGTCCAGTTGACCAAGTGCAAATGGTTACTACTTGATCCGTTTGCCGTCCCATCATTTTTTGGATCTCTGTGGAACCGCTGAGCTGAAAATTCCATTAGAATTCTTATTCTTTCTGAATTTTCGTGTGATGGTGAAATCAGGTTGGTATTTTTATTTAACCCGATAATTCGCCAAACTCTTGGGCCTTGAAAAACAATGTGGGTGGAGCGTCTAATTGGCCTTTGCACTGCAGCTGTATTGTCCTGCTGCCACGCGCGCCCCCTCGTGCCGCTGCAATCCGTGTAATGCGAGGGATTGCTCCGCTGTTCAGTTATGTGCAATCCGTGTAATGCGAGAGATAGCTCCTCTGTCCCATTATGTGCAATCCGTGTAATGAGAGGGATTGCTCCGCTGTCCCGTTATGTGCAATCCATGTAATGCGAGGGATTGCTCCGCTGTTCAGTTATGTGCAATCCGTGTAATGCGAGGGATAGCTCTGCTGCGCGAGTCTATGAACATCTCTGCACTCTCTCCTGTTAGGAGTAAAAACCGTGTTTTTTTAATTTTATTTTGCATCTTTTATATAGCGCGAACTTGACCCGAAGGTATTGGAGCGCTGTACATGAGCAGCGTATTTACATTACACATTCAGGCACCGGGAGATTAAGTGATTTGCCCAGAATCACAGGCTCGAACCCTGGTTTCCAGCACCAAAGTCGGCAGCGCAGCAGACGGACCACATCCTCTCCCCATTTCCACAGTTACCCTGGGGGTAATTGTACTGCTCGAGGCCTCCATCTAAGCCTGGGGTGGGCGCTTCTGTTCCTGCCGTCTGTCTGAGAGATAGCTCTGCTGTTGCATTTGGTGAGATCTGCTTGGGTAATGCCCCCTGTTGCTCGGGTACAGCGCAGTTCACTTTTGTGCAGGGTCACACGTTGTGTCACCTTCAGCACGCTGCCTTCCTGGTAACTTTAGATCCAGTTCTGCGCGGCGAGAAGGACACACGTAAATGTGCAAAGTGTGACCCACGTGCGGGTTGTGCAGTGAATCCGCGTCTCCGCTGCTTCCCGTGGGCATCGGGCCAGTCACCTGGTCTCACGTCCCGAGCCGTGGAGAGCGCCTAGAGGTGCGGTGCTATGCGAGGCGCTATACAAGACACAAGAAACACCCAGTGCATTAATAACAGTAATCCTAATATCTCATAATGTCACCTTGCCTCTACAGGCCCGACCCTACAGTTGCGATCAGAAAGGACAGATTTCCACTTAACGTGACTGGGAACCGCACCTTCGCTGGCAGCAGACAATGGAGCGCAAACCGAAATCTGAACCGGAATGTAGCTGAATTTATACAATGAGGCTTCTCCCCGCCCAAGGAAACATAATTTGGACGTCCTCGTGTCCAAACAAAAGACACCAGGGATTATTTAACGGCGACAAGAAGCGAGGCAGTGCTCCTACCTGAAGCTTCATCTTCCAGCACATATGCATCGGCGTGTCCTTGCTGGCACTCCCCCTCGTCGCATGGCTCCTGTAATCCAGGCTGGAGGTGGGCGCTGTGCGCGCACAGCTGCCGCCTGCCCTACATTCGCGTGCAGGCTGAGAGGAAGCGCCGCGGCTTGCCCGGGCTTGCTTAAGCCCCTCGCTGCGATCGGAGCCGCGCTCCAGCTCTTCCTCCAGCTGATTTCAGGCAAGGAAGAGGAGCGATGATTAATGGATGAGGGCTCCCACAATGTGCTTCACTTTGTCCTCTCAGCCCTCCCACCCACGCCCCGTGGAGACAGAGCCGGGAGACAGCGGCGATCAGCTGATGAGAGCAGGGTGGGTTTGATACAGACCGGCTTCTGTTATTTATTGGATGCCGACTCTTCCTTCAATCGTATAAAACTGCCCACACTCTCGCAGAAAATAAACACTACTTTCATGAATATATTCTGGGCCTCGAGTCATAAATACATTCCTAGTTGATTTTGTTTTTTTTTAAACGGTAGTGTTACCGCACTCATCTGGGGGCAGGCACATATTTAATCTTCATCCGGCTTTGAAGGGTACAAGACAGAACGGAAAAAAACACTGCCTTTCTCCGAGGTAGGCGAAGCAGAAATGCCTCGGAGAAACGCAGCCGCGGTTTCAGATTCGGGGGCGTGTTTCTTTTTCTCTCCTCTTGCCATTGGCTGGAGGAGAGAAAAACACGCCTAAAAAAGGGCGTGGCTAAAAAGTGGAAAGAACAGCAAGGAACACGGCCCCGAATCTGAAAAAGACGGAGCCTATTTGGAGGGACGGCTCTCTCCTCCAATGGCTGGCCTCCGTTTAGGAAGCCAGCCAATGGAGGAGAGGCAAAAAGAGAGGCGGGCTAAGGAGCCACTCTCAGAAACATTAAATCTCCGACTTCCGGTTCTGCCTTCGGCAGACCGGACGGTCCTCGACCTAAAAAGGGCTAGTTTTCAGTTGAATAATGAAATGTGTCCATGTTGCGTTTTGGGCCATTTCCTGTTGAGGGGTCTAGGCCTATCCATACAAGTGAGGTACCATTTTTATCGGGAAACCTACGAGAACACAGAATAGCAAAAAAAGTGTTATTACCAATTGTCTTTCTTTGCATTTGTGCCTTCCAAATGTAAGACAGTGCGTAAAAAGAAGTAATTTTTTAAAACTGCCTTCTAATTAACATGTTGTTATAGGTTCCCACAGATGTGCAAATAACCACTGCTCCTAAACTAAATTTCTTGATCCCATTTTGGAAATACATAGGTTTCCTTGATACCTACTTTTTACTCTATATTGTACCATATGAATTGCTCAATACCTGGTACACAATGAAAAACCACTGCAAAGTGGCAGTTCAATTAATGGCTCTGGGTACTTCGAGTTATTGGAAAACACACAAACCTTATATATCCCCTCAACCAGAGGGGTCTACAAGATGTAATGGTAAGTTGCTTTAGTAAATCAGGCATTGTGACAAAAAGTTACAAATGAAAACATGGTCATAAATGGACGTTTTTCCGACTCATTTTAGACATTTATTCTTTTTCCACACTTAGTTTTTTGGGTAAACCTTCAAGGATCTACACAACTGAACCCCTGCAGAATTCAGAATTCGGTCTGGTTTTCAGAAATGTATAGCTTTCTGGAACCCACCAAGGGTTTCACTTCCGTTTCCACCACAAACTGGAAAGAGGTTATTAGAACTGGGGGTCACTACTTGGCAGAGGTAGGTACCTTTGACCACATAGGGACCTTTGCTTCTAAGTCAGGGAAAGGGGATTACACTACTGGATAACCCCCGATCACCCCCTTGGTAGCTCTGCACGAGCAGACAGGCTTATCTCAGAGGCAGTGTGTTAAGCATTTGCGAACACATACAGTAATACAGTGAAAACACTGCAGATGGACACCACACAGGTTTTATAAAAATAAGTATTCTTTATATAGACTTAACACAAGACCACAAACGACAAAAATCCACAATACTGTACTCAAAATTGACTTAAAGATGGTAGATTTAGCTTAGTCCAAGTTGTTGGTAAATGTGACACAATTCTCACAAAAGTACCTAGATGCGCAACACAAAATAAACAAAAGGCTCGCAGCATTGGGGATGCGTCGTTTCCTTGCTTCAGGGGAGACGATGCTTCGTGCCTCAATGGTTGCGCAGAGTAGGGGATGCGTCTTGATCCTTACAGGAGAGGAGGTGATGCGTAGGTTCTCGTGCTGCAGCCCGGTTGCGATGCCGCTAGATGGCGCCTCGATGCGATGTGACAATCCAGTGCGATGCGATAAGATGGCGCCCTTGATGTGACGACGTTGAGACGATGCGACACGCCCTGGCAGCCTTGCGTCGACTCTGTACTTTGGAGCCGTGACAGGCCCTGCGACACGCTTCTCTGATGATGCGACGGCGACCCTCACGGTTGCGACACGCTTCTCCGGTGATGCGACAGGAGTCAGCTGCGACAAAGGCACGTTTCTGGGAGATGTGGCACGTTTCTCCGGCGATGCGAGGACTACAGCTGCGGCGGCGACACGCTTCTTCACGTTGCGTCGCGTTTCCAGCTCCCAGCGACACGCAGGCTTCTGCAGATAGAATTCCCAGAAAGGAAATTCAGAGGGGAGCTGGTGGTGAAGTCTGCTGTCCCTGAGACTTCAGCAGGAGGCAAGCACAAGTTCAAGCCCTTGGAGAAATATTCTGCAAGATGATGAAAGTTCTGTAAAAGTTCCTTCTCCTCTCCTTGGCAATGAAGACACCACTGCAGGCCAACCCAACAACAAAGCACACTGGCAGGGGGCAGTCCAACTCCTACAGCTTCCTTTGGTTCTTCTCCTTGGCAGAGGTTTCTTCTTGTTGTTCCAGAAGTGACCTAAAGTCTTGGGGTTTGGGTCCCCATATTTATACTTCTTTTCTCTTCGTTCTCTGAAGGCAGAGAGGCCTTTGCCTAGTCCAAACCAGTTCTGGTCAGACCTGGAGCACTTTGTTTACCTGACTCCTTCTTTCCTTTTAGAGTGCAGGGCAGAAACATCAGACACACCACAGGAGGTGGAGCCAGCATGGTGGAGGGAAGGCACAGCCCTATTCAGGTCCCAGGTGCAACTCCTCCCACCCATCTGCATGCCGATCTTCCTATTCAGCCCTGTGCTGACTCACCCTCTTCCTTGGAATCCCCAGCCCCTGTCACTCACAGAACCAGACACACAATACAAAACCTAGCAGAGGCAGGATTGGACCGTTAAGCAAGAAAATACCTACTTTCTAAAAGGCCTGAGACACTTTACAAGTTGCTTCTGTGGGTGGCACAATCAGTGCTGCAGGCTGACCAGCAGCATTTGATTTTCAAGCCCTAGGCACACATGGTGCACTGTACTAGGGTCTGACAAGTAAATCAAATAACCCAATCATGGAGTCACTAATCAATACATCAATTAAACATAGGGAGCACTTGCACTGTGCACTGAATAGCAGTGGCACAGTGCCCAAAGCATCTAAACCAGCATTTACGAGAGTTTTAGCTATTGGCATTGTAAATGACAATGCCCTTTATGTATGTGTTTTTAAAATGAATAAAAAGGCATTGTCATTTACAATGCCAATAGCTTAAACTCTCGCAAATGTGAGACCTATTGCATTGCAAAGGAGTTTGTGCTATAATTTTTTTTTTAAAAGCATTAGGACAGAGCGTGTCCTGCCTGCAACAGCAGGCAGGACAAAGCTATTTGAGAAAATAGTGCTGAGAGGCTGTAATTAAAACATACCGAGGAACAACACACGTAAGGGGGGTGTCGCCATGGGAGGTTACAATGAGGCAAGGTGGTACTAAGGAGGGACTACTAAGGAGGGACTACTAAGCCTATTGACCAATGAACAGCCACAGTGGACAATGACAAGCCAATGAAAAATATGGGTGGGGATTGAAATCCCTACCCGAATACAGCATGCCTTGCAGAGCAGAGCATTCGCTGCCCAGGCTCAACCTAAAAAAGACTGCTGTAAAAAGAATCCTTGTATTTATAGTGCTACAAGATCTCAGTCTGTCAGAAAGCACTGTGATTATGCAAGTCATTAATTTAAAATTATTTACAGTAGGCTGCAGCAAAATCATTGTTTAAGCTTAAAAAAAAAAAAAGTGCTTCTTCCATATTGGACTTTCTGCCAAAAGTTTTATAAGTGTCAGATTAAAAAGATGAAATACAGAACTAATCTGAGAACACCCTTACATTTCAAAAATAATAAATCTTTGTCACCATTAAGCATAGAGTGACTCTCTTGATTAATTCAAGTGAAAATATGATGGTTGTGACAGGCCATGAGGGGTGTACCTGTGGATTTGATTATTTTTTACTGACCTCAGACTCTACCAGTGTGTTCGACGATATAACTAGGCTATTACTGAAAGGTATTTGAGAATGCACTTCTCCATTTCAGACATAACCTGTGTATCTAAGGTTCTGCTTCAAGATATGATTACTATCGGGCATATGATCGCTGTACCCTGTTAAGTGACAGATGTGCCCTCAGCATGGTATTGCGGCAATCTGTTTATCATACAGAGGACCACTAAATGTACATTTTGTAATGGTATCTTCTTTGGCAGCGTTTTTATTATAGTAAAATTGCTCTACTTTTTTGACAGTGGCGTCTCTTCCTGTGATCTCAGCAATGATAATGTTAATGTAATATTATTTCACTTGTTGCTAAAGGTCAAGTGGCATGTCATCGGGATCAAAGGGCATGTTCAAAGGGCATGTATTGTCACTTCCGCGGTCCCTGGTATTTTATTAGAATTTACATCCATGCGTGTCTTGCATGTTTTGGATACCTTGCTGATCCGTTAACGTCAGTGCTGTTTCATTGAAAGAGCAAGTCTGAGGTTTGGCTTTGATCGCTGGGCTAAATATATTTGTAATTCTTGGTTGAGAGTCCGACATATACCCGGTGGTTTTAGCTGCAGTTTTTAAGTTCTTAATCATTTCGAATCTTTTTTTTTTCTTTGCCAAAAGGTCAAGATTCTCATTACTCGTTTGTTCCTTTTCCGTATTTTCTTCCTTTTCTGCCTCTTTTGCTTTTTTTCTTTCCAAAGCTCTTCTTTTTGACTTTTCCTTTTCTTTATGGAGTTTCTGTTCATACTCAAGGGCTCTATCTTTTCCTTCTTTTCCTTCTTTTTTACTGGCTCTTGTGTTGGCTTCTTTCATTTCATCGTTGCTTTCCATTGGCTTATAACCCCTGGTTTCGGGCCGTCTTTGCATTTCTTTTATTTTCGATGGTCCTTGCATATTGTTTGTCTCCTTAATATTTCCACCGCCGCCATCTGAGCTCTCTGCTCTCTCTTGATTATTTTGTTTCCGGTGTTTCTCTTGGTCTGCCAGGGCCTGGGTCTTAGTTTGGACATTTGTGTGAGTTTGAATCTGATTATAAGTTTGATTTTGAATAACATCTTCCAGAACAGGGATCTCTAAAGTTATCAAGGTGTCTTTACCGCTGCTAGCATTTGACTCTCCTGGTTCATCAGCCCCCTCGTGAGTATCGTTTTCTACATTTGATGAATCATTCCGACTTGCCATTGCTGATTTCGATTTGTTCCCGGCCATCCTTGCTGCTGATAAGCGGAGCGAGATCCGTGCTGCCTCTTCAGCCCTTTTATTTGTTTTCCTCACTTTCCTTGTTCTCGCCCTAGCCGTTATTATAATTATCTGACAGAGATATAATAATGGGTGAGAGCCGGGCGAGGAGCTAAATAAGTTTGCTGTATTTGAGGTATTTGAGGGATCTCGAGCGGTCAGAGTCTCAGACGAGGTCAAAATCTCTGATTTAACATTAACTGCTGTAGAGATAACCATTGGCAATGCTCTAGGGTTCTTAGCTAGGATTCTTAGCTCTAAAATCAGCGCCGGTGCCGGTGCTTGCTCCTACAACGCCTTTTGTAGCTTTTAGTGAACATACACCAGTACCAGCTTTACTTCTCCCAAATGCCTTAGCTATTTCCACTTTATTGTCGAATAAAAATCCACTCACGGTACCACTCGCAGTATCAGGAGAGTCTCACAAAGGTTGTAAAGCGTTGTTATTAAGCAAACATATATCTTCGTTACTTTTTTTCCCCTTTATTTGGTTATTGCCATACCTTGATTTCACTGCCTGTGATGAGGTGTATGGAACGATGTATGGAGCTTGATAAAGCCGATTATCACTCATCGATGCCGTCAGAGCCGGTGTCTATTTTAAGCACGTCTGGAGAGTTCGCGGATGACGTACGATGTAAGGAAAGGCCAGACCAGGCCAGGAGGAAACCAGAGGAGGACCAGGTCAGGGAGAGACCAAGAGTGAGAACGAGTGAACCGGGAAGAAAACCGGGAAGCAATGCGAAGCCAACCTGGACCTAGTAGGCAAATAGGTACCTTACATTCTTCGCTTTGCTGTCATGTTTTTACCCCCCCCCCCCCCCCCCGCTGATCTCGCTACTTATTTTTTTTTCCCTTTTTTTCCTTTTTTTTGTTTTTCCCGCCAGGCCGCTGTTTAGGGATTAGAGCTTCGTGCCTTGGCGATTTGCTTAACTGGGTTTTCGCAGGTGGGACCAGGTAGCCGGTTAGCAGAATAGCCGAGTACAATCAGTCTCAATCAACCACATTGCCCCGTTGTGTAAGGCAAAGTGGAGCAAAGTACATACGTAAAGCCGATACTTTTGGCTATTCCGGGCTGACAGCAAGCGGCTGCGAATGATAGATTGATTGATTGATGTTGGTGATGTTGGGGAGTTGGTGTTGGGGCAGACAACGATTAATGGAATTACGATGCTTATATTCTAATCCATATACCCTGTACCCTTACATCTGCACATCCCCACACATTTCCCGGACAGTTCTTGAGCCAGAGCCCTGTACTCACTTTTAGCTGATATAGACCGGCACTAGCACAGTGTAGTTTGTTCAGTTTCAAAACTCCGGTAGGCTCCACTAAAACAATCCGTAACAAATCTGCCGAGATCCGGACCCACGTCCTCTTGAAATCAGAGATCAGAGATCAGGTACAGGTACAGGGTAAGTAGTATCTTTTGATCTGTTCCTTTCCGCTTCCCGCTTTTCGCGATTCCGCCTTCCACATTCCACTCCTTCAGTCGAGGGGCTTTCCTCACTACCGCTGCTATAGCTGTTAATGCTATTCTGCTCCCATCACCTCCATCAGCACGGGGAGTGCTGGCCCCTTCTCTCTCTCCGTTCTCTCTCCGTTCCAAGATTCTGCTCGTTTATTCAGAGATGTTCAGAAATCCATAACTCTCCGCTTTAGATACACTCTTCAAGCCGTCTAGAATCCGAGTATTTCTATATGCTAAACAAGACAGAGGACGACAGCGTAAGGACTAAAAAAAACTGACATCAGGGCAGGAGCAAGCAGCAGCGACCTCTCACAGCGACGCCATCTTGCCTCCCATCTTCATTACTTTATCAACGCAAGACACGCAAAAGGAAACTATAGATGATAGAAACAAAGGCACAAACCATGCAATACATACTCAAGCCCATCTTGAGCGGGACGCTCTGAGAAAAGAATTAAGTCCAGGTCCCAACATGGATGCATACTCGATGAAAAAACTAACGATGGAAGGACCTGTCACAAGTGCAATCTCCGATGGATCCGAATCTGAGATTTACGAAACAGGAGTATCTATCTCAAGTGAATCGAGCGAGGAGAGCGATACGAGTGATGAGTCGAGATTAGAGGAACTAGCTGGAAAAAAATCCTCTACTACAGATATCGATAAAAGAGTCATTAACATACATGACATTA
Source organism: Triturus cristatus (assembly GCF_964204655.1). Taxonomy (NCBI): domain Eukaryota; kingdom Metazoa; phylum Chordata; class Amphibia; order Caudata; family Salamandridae; genus Triturus; species Triturus cristatus. Next base: position 398,979,813 of record NC_140589.1, read on the forward strand.
CACCAATAAAAAAATTAGGGAAAAAAAAGAAATAGACACAAGAGATATCCAAAATTAAACTATGATGAAACTACAGATCCTGGCAGTAATACCGAACAAATCATAGGTAGATCTAAATCGACACGAAAAAGTCCCCACGGGAAAATAAATCCTGAATCCAAAAGACTTGAGAACTCTATAGACACACGGGAAGATCCCGAGAAGACGAAACAAAGGGAGCCCTTACTTAGCGAAGTTCTTACTTCAATAAAAACTTTTCATCATGATGTTAAAAAAGATAGCCAAAGGAACCATATCGCCATCAAAAAGCTGGAAGGTGCTATCAATAAAGTGGGCAGCGCATGTCTGGAGATTTCTGACAGAATGTGCTCAGTTGAAACCCGGGCAGAGAACCTGGAATCAGACGTGGGTAAACTACAAAAACAGATTAAAGAACATGAAGGATTAATGAAGGACCTAATGATAAAATCTGAAGATCAAGTAAATCGAGCTAGAAGGAATAATCTTCGATTTCTTGGGATACCGGAGGGCTCAGAGGGAAACGACCCGAGAGGCTTCATGTGTAATTTGTTAAAATCATCATTCCCGGAGCTCAACTCCTGGGAAATGGACAGAGAAGTTTGTAGAGCACATCGCTTCCCTCTATTTTTACCTAAACGCTCAGATAAACCATCGCAATATCCCAGGGCGCTCTTGGTTAATTTTGGAAGTTATCTATTGCGTGACATTTTATATGATCTGGCCAGACCCACGGCGACAAGAGAATATAAGGGCTTTAAGTTTTTCGCAAGGCCGGATTTCGCACATTCAACCGTGGAAAGACGATGGCGTTTGCGCCAACTTTTCACTCCTTTGGAAAAACTGGGAGCTACCGTCTTTCTGCAGAATCCGGCACGTCTAAAAGTAATCTACAAAGGCTCCACGAGAACTTTTATAAGTGAAATTGAGGCGGAGGCATACCTCAAGGATCTGCGAGAGAGAGCGAAGCAAAGTAATGATAAGTAAAGAGACAAGGAAGAGCACCATGGAATAGATACGACACAATTATCTGTCGATACAAACTTTTTATATAAATGATATGAACACGAAATAGATTTAATATGATCTAAATATTCGGCAATGAATATCGAAATAACAAGCTAATTGAATATGCTGATTATGTACTATTATTTACTATAGGGACGACAATTTATATACTGTTACAGAATCAGGCAGGGGGCAAGCTTAGGCGCACGGACCACACATCCATCTACAACTGGGTGAGTCAAAACCCAGGCTGCCTCATAGGTGGGGAAGGGGTGGGGGGTTAGGGGGTGGGACCTTGAGTGGGGGGGGGGGGGGGAGGGGAGGGAGCTAAAAATTAAAAAAAAAATGGTGGTCACAGTTGCAAATACGGTGTTAAGAATAGAAAAAGGGCTATTAAATTTAAAGATGTTAAGATTTCTCTCATCTTTTCGATAAGTAGACTTGGTTCGAAATTCAACTACAATATAATATGGCGAAAATAAAACTGTGTTCATGGAATGTGGCGGGGTTAAATAACAGGAAAAAAAGGGATGAAGTGTGGGGGTTAATAAGGTCCAACTCATTAGATATAATGTGTCTCCAGGAGACCCACATACCTTGGGCAGAGCGAGAAGTTCTAAAGGCTCCGGGGTTTAACCTATTAGTCTGTACTAGTCAAACAACAAGGACAAGGGGGGTCGCCATATTAGCAAGAACCTTTTTGGGGGAGGCTAAGCGTAAATTGGCTGATCCTCTTGGTAGATGGGCGATTGTTGAACTCAAAAGTGGAATGACAATATGCTCTATCTATGCTTCTAATTACGATGATCCTACAATGTTTAATGACCTCGAGATTGAACTTTCAAGCTGGCCTCAGGAGCTGATCTTTTGTGGAGACTTTAACATTTCTTTCCCTGGAAAAAATACACTACAGACACAAAATCAATTAATATATGCTGGTCATAAGCCAAGGGTATTTAATGCCGCCGTCCAACTAAAAGAGTTTAGGCTTGGTTGATTTATGGGATCTGAAGCATGGTTTTGACCCTGGATATACATACTTTTCTTATCCACATCAGAAATATGTCCGCATTGATTATATTTGGATATCAAAAACTCAGACGAGTACTGCACAAATTAGTAAATTACCAAAGATTATTTCGGATCATAATCCTCTAATACTCACCGTATATATAAATAACATGTATAGACCCCGCTCAAGTTGGTCTTTTGACAGGAAGCTACTGGTAAACAACGACTACGTAGTTTATATGAAAAATTGGGCGCAGAGATTTATTGACGATAATCGTTATAGCACATCCAGAGGCATGGTGTGGGACTGCTTCAAGGCTGCAATACGAGGGGAGACAATTAGTTATGTAGCCAGACAGAAGAAAGAGGAGGTAAGCCATAATGACTTACAGCTACGAAAATTAGCAGAAATAGAAGAGAAACATATTAAGTTTATTGCACAAGGTAGGGATGGTGGTCCAATTGTAAGGGAGATGGCGTTACTTAAAGCTGAGATTAATACCAAACTCACCCAAAGGCAGGCTGAGATATACCAATCACACCGAAATAAGATCTATGAAATGGGGGATAGGGTGGGCAAGCAGCTGGCACTTCGAACTCGCCAGAGCCAATCTATTAATTCTATCACGCGTATTGAACAAGAAGGCCAAGAATACACAACACCAGAATCGATTCTAGAAGTTTTTCAAAATTATTATGGTAAATTATATAAAAATGAGGATTCTTTAAATTTTTACACAATTAAGGAAATTTTATCTAGATGGGCAATCGAGCATGAAATTGGACCAGGTATAGATAATATCACGAGGCTTGAATTAGATCAAGATATAACCCAAATTGAATTGGAAATTGCCATAGCAGAACTCGCAACGGGAAAGGCAGCTGGGCCGGATAAAATACCCCTTGAGTTCTACAAAATTATGGGCAATAGTACAATGCCTCTATTACTCAACTTATTTATTGGGATTCAGGTATGTGGAATTCCACCTAGGTCTTGGCAAGAAACGAACATAGTAATCTTCCCAAAGAAAGATAAACCGGCTCACCTGCCCTCCTCGTATCGACCCATTTCCCTTATAAATTCAGACTCGAAACTTTATTCTAAGATACTGGCTAATCGGCTCAGGGGGGTCGTCGAACGCTTGGTCTCCCCGTGGCAACATGGCTTTATTCCGGACAAGGGTACCACGGATCATACACGACATGCTATTACATTGTTCGATGCTGCGAATGCTACGGGGGATCAGGTGTCGATGATCCTCCTAGATGCCGAAAAGGCCTTCGATAGGGTATCATGGGCATTTCTGTGGGCCGTATTAGAACACCAAACATCGGACCATGCTTCATGAAAGCTATTAAGGCAATATATGCTTCACCAAGGGCAAGGGTAGTGGTAATGGGGCAAGAATCAGGACTGTTTGAAATATCTCGAGGGACTAGGCAGGGCTGCCCATGCTCACCTATCCTTTTTGCCCTTTATATAAACCCTCTTATCCTGAAATTACTAAAATCAGAGGCTATCAATCCGGTAATATTGGGCCATCATCATACAAAAACATTAGCTTATGCTGACGATGTTGCAGTAATGACACCACAACCAACGGAGGCTATACTTGAAATAGAGCATATCACTCAAATATTTGGCAAGATATCTGGTTATTCCTTAAATAGGGATAAAACGATGGTTATCTGCACTAGCAATGTTAACTTTGTTGATTCCAGAAGGGTCGACTCTGCTGTCTATCTAGGAGTTCGAATAACCGCCAAAATAGATGAGATAGTTAATATCAATTACGAACCATTGCTGCAGAAAGTAAAGATAGACCTGAAAAGGATTGACGGACTACACTTATCGATCATAGGAAGGGGTAACTATCTTAAAATGAATATCTTACCCCGGATTCTTTATCTTTTTCGTGCGATCCCTCTTCTAGTTGATGATATAATCTTAAGGGGCTTCGAATCCCACATGGGTAAATTCATGTGGGGTTATGGGAAGATTAGGAGATCTTCCCGGAAGCTTTCCCTACCCATTATTAGAGGAGGGTTAGCGATTGCGGATTTGAGCTTATACTTATGGGCTGCACTTCTTCAACAGATGAAGCCATTATTCGAGGCTAGACCGACTGGAAAGGAAGGAGTGACAAATTACATACCCCCAATATTTGAATTATCTATTGGAGAAAGGGCCAATGGCTTGCTAATAAAACAGATTGAACCGTCCTACTTCAAGAAAGTAAAATTTAAAGTTGTAACAAGCGCCTGGTCTTTATGGAGGAAAATTATGAGACACATGAAAATACCAAAATAGATATATTTCCTTATGGCATTCATCAATATTACCACCTCATATGTATGACGCTATCTCTAGACTCTGGGAAAATTTAGGAGTATTAACGATAGGAGATTTTCTACTCACCCCCCAAGGGCCTAGATTTCAACAACTGCAATCCAAATTTTCGATCCCAATAAATAGTGTATTCAAATTCATACAAATCAACACAATCTTAAATCTCAAAGCCGCTGATATATTTTTGGATACTATCGCTTTAATCGACGGTATGTTAAGATCCAAGTCAAGGATTGGCACTTTGTATGATATATTGATAGAAAACAGGCAAGATGATTTGGAATCCACCGAAGTAGGTTGGTCTCGGAAATTAAATAACCCTAATGTTGATATTGATTCATCTCTGACCCTATCGACCCAGGTGTTTATGTCATCTAATTTGAAAGCTCAACTTTATAAAACCATCTTTGATTTATATTTTACTCCGGCCAAACTTCACTCCTGGGGGAAAAGGCCTACATCAGACTGTCCAAGGTGTGGTAGAACAGCAGCTAATCTAATACATATGTTATATGAATGTGATAAACTAACAATGTTGCGTACAATGATTGCTGGATTCTGGCAGAAAGTGTTTGGGCACCCTGTAGCGGAATCTCCTACATTATATATTTTGGGTAAAGATATCACACTTAATCATACTAAGGCAGAAGAAATATCTCTTTTCCTGGGTACTTCAGTCTATAGAATAATAATTACCGCCCGGTGGAAAGATACCGAGCCTCCAAATTTTCAGATTTGGATCTCTAGGCTATTAGGGATGTATAACCAGGAAAAGGCGATCTTTGCCTGTAAAGGAACTAAATCGAAAGCACGTGGTATTGAAATTTGGAAACCAATTGAGTATTGGAAAAACGATAGTATAATTTGTATATAAATAAGCTTAAATTGGATGTAACTATTATTCATCTTTTCTAATCATGCCCTTTTCTTCTGTATATTAAGTCTTAATGAGCTTTCCTTAACATCATTACTATCCTATATATTTTAGGTATTGAATTTGTTTATGATTTAAGCGCAAAAACATGTATCTCATTGGTTACTTCATTATGTTTATGCAACTGTGATTTCCAAATAAAAGGAAAAAAAAAAAAAAAAGAATTTACATCCATGGGCATAAATGCATTGAACATTTTAGAGAATTACTGCAGCAAACAGGTCAATTAATAAAAAGACCGTAAAGTGAACACCGAGCCTTCCACATAAGGGTCATTTTAAAGGTAGGCATAAGGGTTTCAAGACCGGACGGAGAACCAACATGAACAGAGCAATAACAAGAGAAAACCAGGGTGCACACTCAGGACAAAGGACCTGAGCCATCCCCTAACATCCTTACCTGCAGCTCCATGAACAATGCCCACCTAGCCGTTGAGACCCCACCATAAACCAACCACACTGCGCCCGTTATTGAATCAAGCACCACATTAAAACACTCGAAACAACTCGCCAACAGCCCGCACGAAACGTGCTGCATAATTCGTGATGCGTAGTGAACACGGCGTCACATTTAACATTATGCCGCACACAAATGAATAAATCCAGCACCCTTGTTCCCCCCATGACGCCCGGCCAGTGTGCTCAAAAGGCTCACTCAAGACTACCCCCTACATGAACCACATTGCACCTTCTATTAAAGTCTGGCACCACATTGAAAACCTGCCAACAGTGTGCATGCACTCGCTGCACAACTTGGGACGTACAGTGAACACAGAGGCCAAATTTAACATTAATCAGTACACAAACGAATGGTGTGAGCACTCTTGTTCCTCCCATCATGCCCACCTGGCATGCTCACGAAAACCTGGAGGCCTCAACAGCGCCGCTAGGAGACAACGGGACAGAACATCCCAGCAGTGCGGGAGGGAAGGGGTTGTGAGGGGGATGCACAATTGACCAAAATAAAGGGAACCTTGCAAAAAGTTACAAAAAAACACATGAAAACAGTAGAGCGCGTCGTCCATTACGCATGTTAACAAAGGAATATCAGATACCCTACTTGCCTCCGATTCACAGTGTTCGTCACAAATAAAAAGACATTTGTAAGAAATGGTGTCTATTTATTGAATTTGTCCAGCTAAAACTGTGGCTTTTCAGAGAAAGTTGCATGACTTCCCAGCAGTCACGGACCTGCTCGCGAGAATGCCGTAACTGCAAAGGGCTGTCAGAACTCACTTGTGGGAATGCTTAAGCCACAGAGGCACTTAATGAATCGGACAGTTACCCCACCCCAATGTGCGCCTCCAAGAGGGGGGAGCGGAACCCAGGTGTACAAACATGGTCACCTTCTAAATTACAGGAAGAATGTTTCACGTTGTGGAGGTCTGTCTATGGCGGGGGGAGGGTGTCGGTCCCCTGCCCAAGAAGTGATTGCCGTTTTGGCTCCAACCCGTATGGTGAGAGGGTTGGGGGAGCAGCGTGTGTCATTTGATGGCGGTTCGAGGCTGGTCTTTATGCCTAAACCTTTCATCCTTCTGAGGTCGGTTGGGGTCCTTTGATCTACTTGGCAGATATGATGGTTTGGATGAGAACCGGACAGGATGTTATTGGAGGGGGTTGTGCGGAGTAAGCACGATCAAGTGGTTTTGGAGTATGGTGGGGAGGGTGTTATCAATGAGGGTCAGGTAAAGGGGGGATTGGGGTTGGGGCAGAGACAGAGGTGCGCGGGGGCAGGAGGGCACTGGTTTGGGCAGATAGAGAAGAGGCAGCGACATGCCTGGTTACAAGGTTTAATGGGGGGGGACGTCCAAAGGAAAGAATGTTACAGATAAGGAGAACGGGGTGGGAGCTGGCTGTGATACATGGGACGGTGCCTCACATCTGTTTGGTACAAGGGGGGGGGGGGTGAGGTTGTTTAGGTGGTAAATGCGGGGGTGGGGTTCTGTATGGGCCTCTTCTGTCTGCGACTAGGCAGACCACAGTTTATAATTAACACAAGCATTTGCAATGCAATAGTCTCGCATTTGAAAGAGTTTGAGGTATTGGCATTGTAAATGATAATGCCTTTTATGTGTTTTGAAAACCAAATAAAAGCCATTGTCATTTACAATGCCAATACTTCAAACTTTGGCAAATGCAAGACATTTGTGCCATTCGCACTTTAGCTGTATACATCGGAAGCTAAAGCGCAGATGCCGCAATTGCTTAAAAAGTAAAGAAATAGAAAAAAATGTCTATTTTGTTACTTTTTAAGCAATCGCTGCACCCGCACTTTAGCTTACTAAGTTTACAGCTTAGCGCAACATTTCTGATTAATTCCCAGGAGAGAGGGGGGTGTATGGTCGTTTTATGGGCACTCATGATGGAACCTTAAGTTCTAGCTTCTTTGCAACAACGTCAAGGAAAAATAAGTTTAAAATGATAATTTGCACCAACTTTGGACCGCGAGAGATGTATTCACGGCGCCTGGGAGACCAATAATAAACCGGCTTTCGTCAATTGTTTAAGGGAGGAGACGCGACGCCAGGGCCCCTCATTGGATGCCTGGAGCTGTGGGGGGGAGCACACTTGCAGTTCTCGGAGTCCTTGGCCGGGGGTGGGGAGGGAAGGGGGGGGGGGGGGGACAGCAGGATCTGAGAGCTGGGTTTCCAGAACACAGAGGTCAGAATCCTAGTTTGTGGCTCGATACACGGTCCATAGCCATAGAGGACTGGAAGGCACTCTGTGGGTGGGGGAGGAGGCTAAAAATGCGCACAGGGGCGGTGTGTTTTTCGCGCTGCCTGGAAGTGCAGGAAAAGGGAGGGGGGAGCAGTCATCGCTGCAGGGTCGTACTTGAGGAGGTGGAGCATGGGAGAGGTTAGCGAAGGCGGGCAGGGGTGCGTGCATTCTCCAGGAGCCCTCGGCCGCTAAAGTTTACCGAAAGAGAGCAGGGGCAGTAGCTACATGCTGTGGCAGGAGCACGTGAACAAAGGTCTAAGGGCAACAAGCCCGGGAGTTGAGTGCGGCCGTGAAAACAAAAGTAATAGCGATCGCGATGAAAGTGATCGTGATCGCTTGGACGGGAGCGCTGTGTGGCAAGCTTTAGGCCACAGGCAGCACTTTAAAAATCCCAACTACAAAATGTCTCTCCGAGCCAGCGCATGCGCTGGGCTCAGCGAGACCTAAAAAATGGAAGGGAGAGTCACGCCAATGGTACCAGGTCCAACAGAGGTTGAAAGCATAAAAAAAGTAGGAAAAATGGGCTATCTACAAGCAAAATGGCAAACTTGCGGTAAAAAAGAAAACTTTTTTAAATTAAAGTCTGCCTGTTCCTGAAAGCTGGGAAGATGGTGATTTTAGCACTGCACATTTCGTTGATGCCATTTGCACGACAAAAACAAAGACACTTTCTTCTACAGCACTTTTATAAACCATTTCCCCCCTAAAACAAAATGACCATATATTTTGACAAATTTCTCGATTCTTTCCAGTGAAACCCACAAACGCTGAGGAGCTTTAGAATGCCCAGGATGATGGAAAAAAGGATGCAAATCTAGGGTAGATAGCCTATCTAGAACAACAGTTATGGAGGTCTAAGCGCGAACTATCCCAAAAAGCCCCACCGCCCCCCAGAAAAACGCTTAGAACTTGGGGGCGAAAGTGCTAATGGGTTCTGGTAGAAATTGTGTTTTCTATTTCTAGCGGAAGAAAGGGGGGTTTGGGTTTACCGGCTTCGGGTGCCCATTATCTTTGATTTCCCTGGCATTTTAAAGTCACGCTTACCTTCTTGCCTTCTACTGGACATGCTCCTTCTTTGCTTGAAGAAACAAAGTTCACCCCGAATATTTAGTTACACAGCGAGACCGCTCTCTTACTATCCTGCTTCATTCGTCATAAGGCACACATAGTCAAATTCGCGTCCCAGTTCTCTTCTCTTCCTCTCCGCTGAGGCACCATACGTAGCATAATTAAATGCGCGAAAGAATCGAGCTGAGTCTACGAGCTGTTCTCGTTGTTCTACTTCAGTTTAGTACCACCTCCGCCAGATCTCTGCAGTTCTTAATCGTCCAAGAATGACCGCACCAACATGGCGTGTGAATTTGGTCTTCCTGATCTGTGCGCAGATGCAGTATGGGCACACTCGATGCGCGTGCGCAAACCAATGACAGCTTCTCGTTCGGCCGCTGAATGTGTTCTGCTGATCAAGAGAAAGCATCAGTAGCTGCAGCCGCGGCAGCGTTTGCAGCGCATGGGAACCACGATAGGAATACCAAGCCCGTTGGAACAGATGCAGTGATAGCCTTCTCACGCCCGTGTATAAAAGTGACGCTTAAAGGACTTGGTTTGAGCTTGGTGTGACGCTTTATTATGCTAACAGGGAGGTGATGGATGTATTAGAATTCCCAGCCTTAAAACAGGTAAGGGTTAATGCATTTTACTGATTGCTTGTCTCATAAGTCTATTTGAAAAAACTGTCTTTGGTCTGTTCTTGCTGGCATATGTTATTTTGTCTAGGATTGAACCTGTGCTACCTCTGCTGTATCTATAAGATCAGAGTGTTACGGGACTCAAAGGGTTTCAGTACTTGCACATGTGTGCATGTTGCTTTGCTTTGATATGCGTGAAACTATCAGCGAACGGCATGAAGTGGAGCAGGTATAGGGCTATTCGTCTGCGTTACCTGGGAGGTGAAGTCAGGGCTGCTACGATATTGTGACCTGCTAGGGTTCAGCACAGATGTGCAATTTAACGACTTTCACTTCCAGAAATCATTGTGGGGCACGTTATGCATAAAGTGCTTTGGTGCCGAAGGTGCTTAAACTGGGGGCACATTTTCGGTGCTCTCATAGGGATTATTATTCAGCAGGCATACGAGGAGGAGGTTAAGCCTGAACACCGAGTTGCTCGCGCTAATGGAGGACGAATAAATGCGAGATTCTCATCCAAAAACCTCGTTTAGGACCATTTCCTCCAGTACCTCACTCAAACCGGTGCATTTCACTGCCTCGTAGAATTGCAATCCTAGACCGCAGCTGTCCATTGATGCTATACAGCACTATGTTAAACTTGGCTGTTTCCTTGTCCTGCATTTTGGGAGACGTGTAATTCCACTCTGAAATCCATGCAGTATTTTCCCAGCATTGTCCTGCAGAAAACGCGTCTGCTTCTGTTTATAAAATGCTTAATGCTTATTCCAGAAAACTGTACACATGTAATATTCCTTTAAATACGTTTTAAAAGTTGGTTGTTACGTCCCATCCTTCAAGTATTGTGGTCAAGGGGGAGCTGTGACATTTATGGGTCAGTTTTAGTTTTATGCAGGTGCTCGTTCATTTCCCAATTAAAACGATGCATGCCTTCCGATTGTGCACATTAACAAACAGCATTAAGAATTGAGTGGCTTTGAAGTAAATAGAAAACGACGGGTAGCGAGATCTTTAAGGAAGTGCACCTGGAATGCATAAGGGAAAAATGGTAGTTCATGCACAGAAACTCTACGTGCAATCACACCGGAGTGTATGCAAGCAAAAGGCACCCCGTAGAAATATGAAGCATCCCTATTTTATTTGGAAATGTGTATGGCAAATATGGGTTGTTTGCTAAAAACGTGGCCACACCTTTGCTTTGGTTTTTTAAGGATCTGATCCAAGCTCTCTATGGGGAACCGTATATATCTGTAAATGTACACACTAGCATCATTCTCTTAATTGTATGCCATCTGTAACACAATGTATATTTGCTAAGCAGTTTGCGGGAGTGGAGGTTACCTGTGTGTCTTTAAATTGTTAATTATATGATGCACTTTAAGCAGATTACCATATTTTGGAATCACCTCTTTAGTATCAACTGTCATAATGCCTATGTGAAAAAGTGCTAAATCAGTGCCAGTTGAGGACACGGGAAGCCTGCTGCCAGATCTTTATCCAGCATGCTGATGCTGTCAGAGTGATGGGAGGTCCTAGTCTTCTTGTGAATGAATGCCTCACTCTGCTGCGGTGGTGCTGTCTGTGAGTAATCATCTTGTGTCTTTGCTTTCGTGGGTTGATTTATTAAAGGTTTTTGTGTGTGTCAACTTGTTAAATGCCTGCCATGCATTCTGGATACGTTTTGTGTTTTCCTGTTTTTGTCACACTGACTGTTCAAGGTTGAATATGTTCAAGTCCTTCTCTTATTCTTACAGCACAATCCTTTTCACTGTTTAACTGGTCGACTTAGAATATTCTTTCGAAATTGGAAAATACATCTTTACTGTACATGCTATTGGATTAACTATTTGTGGATTTATGTGTATTTAAACATATATTTTGGATTCACCAAAGGTTGGTGAACTGTTGTGAGGGTAAACTGTTTCTGCTACTGAAAACACACTCCTTTGTCTACTGTCACACAATGAGTGGCTTACACTCAGTGGAATGTAAACCACTGACTATAGCTTTCATTAGAGGGGTAATCGCAATATTCCACTGAGCCTTAGGTTGAGTGTCATCCTTTCCTCGGCTTGGACAACAAATAACACTGGCTAACAGATAAGACTGAATGCACTTATTAACTGCTGGCAGAGTATATTCTATTGTGGGAAATAGCATGTCTCATGGTGTCTGTATTATGTGTGAAATACAGCCTGGACATGCAGAGATTAGACTTTGCAAGTAAGTATCATTGTTATTAGGAGTGTGGTCTATTAACTGCTGCAAATGCGTCCTGGAGGTTGACAACCTTTCTCAGAGTACCCAAGAGAATGAATTTCCTTCCCAGAGTTATTCCATTCATGGCTGTGACGCAGGGAAAACATTTTAGTGGACCAAAGAAGAGTTTTCTTTGAGATGGTAACTTTAAAATAACTGTCGGAACTATTCATACGGCCTTGAAGCCTTTTTGTCCTTCATCTTGCTACAAATGGTCGCCACCATCTGCACCAAGCACATAACCCTGTTCCATAAAGAAGTACATCTAAAATTGATTTACCAACAGGTTCTCTATAAGTCAAAATACACTTGAAAAAACGAAGGATTAGAAGACTACATTGTAGGTTACCACGCTGAAGCCTCAGATGGGTAGATTCCCACCTGGCATTTCCTGTTTCTGTACTGATTCAGGAGTTTCTTCACCATCCCTTGCCCTGACCCCCTTCCTCCCCCTCCCCTTTTAATAAGGCAGACTTGAGAGAAGCACAGAAGTTTAAAGGCCAGTGGCCTGAGAGGGTTCTTCCTACAAGTTTGGAGAGCCAGCAGTGTATAATGCTGATTAAGCGAGGAAAGGGAAGCTGAGATGTAGTCTTCTGGGAGTAGGAGGCATGTGACTGATGGATAAAGGGCACCCAGCTGGGCTTGAAATGAGGAGAGCGGGAGAGAGCCAAGTCGCTCACGCGACCGAGCTCAGTAATTAACACTGACACCGAAAAAACATAACAACAATAACAAAAGAAAAGTGGTATTAGTCACTGCGGTTATGTTTTTAATTAGAAACAGTTGTATTTAGTTTCTAGGAAAACCGGGGCAGTGCTTTCATGTACATAAAGGCATTTTCGATGCAGGTTTGATTTTTCTAAAGATGTTTATTTCACATGCCCTGAAATGTATCTTGTTCAGATGTTACTTCATCGTCCGCAGTTTAAGCAAAAATGTTCGTACACTTGCAATCTTAAGATCTGACATGGTTTACACAGACTTGGTTTTAGTAGTCTTATAATGTATTTAATAATTTTCATGTCGTGCCTTGTTTTTTTGCCCTAGTGCGCACCACACACTTCTATGTTCTGAGTAAGTAGTTTCTTAAGGTACTTCAGTTGACTTGAAGAATAGGTTTTGGCACTGAAATGGCAACTAGAGAGTTAATCCTTCTCTGGGAAGAGAGCCCGGTCTTTATGACTTAGCAAGTTTGCCAATGATTCTCGTGTCTAAAATATCTTCAGATGCAGAGATCTAAATGCGAATATCCCCAAATAAATAATATTGTCTCTCACCTGCTCTGATGGCACAAACGGTGGGATGGCTGTGTGTTTGTGTTGGGGAGGCTGGGATGGGAGGGTAGAAGATTTGTGGAGGAAGAATAAACGCTTCTTGAGGTACTTCAATTTGTTTTTGGGCGTCTTCAAGCTTTTTAACCACCAAAACAAGTTGTTAAAAGAGACTCTTATTGAACGTGCATGCTGCTCTTTAATATAAAGTAAGTGCAATGATGATGGCCCAGATGCCTTTCTTCAGAGTATGTGAAGGCTAGTTTTATGAGCATAGCTGTATTGGTTTATGATGAGCTGTGCACGCGAGTTTCTTGTTTTTAATATCTTATCCTTGTTGAATGCCAGCGTATTTGGAGTCAAGGGCTCTATGGTGTAATGGTGAGCCTATTTGGAGGCAGTGGCAAGACCCTGGCTGTACAGCATATCCAACAAAATATCACAGCGCTATTAAATAACAAGCTAAGTATGGCATCACAGCCACAAAACCAAAAAACAAGCTATTAATACAACAAGCAACACAATCCTAGAATTCCTCGACCAAACCAATCACCACGGTATCACTATTACAAGGCAAGAAAAACACAACACTACTACCACATCACCAACTAAAATAACATCACGATCACCAGTTTAGTCAACCATGATATTGCCGTGGTCAGCCAGTCGGTCATCCATAAGTTGACTAAACCAGAAATTCAAAGTAGCATAATACCAGACAATCCAAAGCAACAGTTTTTTTCAGTAGACTAGTTAACAAGGACATCCTTATTATCTGCTAGTGCCATTGCACTTGCCAGTTATAGCACTCTTTAAATGAGGCTAACCCACCAAGACATCTCTACTGCTAAAGAAGAAAATGTGTTGGCTCCTGCAGTCCAGTAAATCTCGAGGTCACTACTACCACCCTAGAGACAGTTTACACTTATACAAATTTCCGACCACCAAGTGCTGCTACCAGTACAGTTCATCTACAGCAGATGTAGCTGCCATGACACAAACATTAAACACGTTGTCTAGTCTAATAACTGCAGGAAGAATCTCTTGCTAGGGAATTGCTTTTATCTTTCCCCTTTACCAGTCCTTTTGTGAATGCCATAAATCCAGATTTCTAGAAAGGTGGTAAAATGGTTCCAATGAATACAAATGGATCTAATCAAGATCCTACTTTACTTATGCTGATACCACTCTTGACCAGTGCAGGGGGTTCAGGCAGAGGAGGCCAGTCAAAGGCAACTCTCTGGCCCAACAAAGTTCCTACACAGTAAACGGCACAAATCCGTTTTTTTTTTTTTTTTTTTTTTAAGGAGACTTGGCATGTCATGCACTTGTGGACCCTCCGCTGCATATATTATGTCTATGTAAAACAGCAACATTTTGTATGAATGTGGAGTAAGCATTGTTCTCAGCATTTTGTTATCGCTTCCTTTCTACATGTGACCGAAAGCCAGCAGGTGGCTTTAGAACACTCAAAATTGCAACAAAAGCGAGAGAATATAAGCTTCCATGACACAGTAAGAACATGCGACTAAATACATTGACATGTTGGTTTATGGTTTCTCATTAACAAGGATAGATAAATGTGAATGATTTCAAAACACATATGTCTCAGTGTTGTGCCATTCCGGAAGTTTTATGTCCTGGAATGCCATTCTTTCTACGTGGTTGTAAGATTAAATTAAACTAAACTAGACTATGAGACCAGAAAAATTGGTATGCTATGTTTATAATTTTTTTTAAATGTATATGTTTATTGGCTTTTTCAAACCCCTGATATGTAACAAACATTTGAAACCTCCTCTGTCGCTCCACTCCATTCCCACCACAAGCAACTCCTCAGGGATATAGACTCAATCCATACATTATGGCCCAAAACTTGTATCATAAACCCCTTCTGGACTCAATCCTGCTCACCCACCATTCACCGCCCATCATCTTGCGTGGTGTCCTGGCTTACCATGAAGAGGACAGCAGGCCTTTCAGCTATACTGCCAAGCATGTTCCCCCACACCAGTAAGTTGTCCATCACCTTCTCATCCCACAGGGTATATCTTATATGCTGTTCACTCGCACCAGTCCACTCTAGAAGTTCTGAGACCAACCTCTAAATTTTAGGGCCTTTGCCGATACTCAGTAAATTGCGATGCATCGTCGCACCAATACTAGACCCAGCGCCACTAATCTATATTGCATCTTAGAGTGCCTGCAGAGTGGTAGAACCCCAAGAAGGCTGGGACTCAAACTCACATCTAGTGATATGGTGCAGATGCTGCAGCACGTCATTCCAACTGATAGTCAGTCGAGGCAGGTCCATGTCCTGTGTAAGAAGTCAGCCGCAGAGGTGGTGCATCGTGCACAAGCATTGCAGCTATTTTGGTAAATCTTGGACAGCTTGTAAGGCGTCATGTACGTTCTGTGCATATAGTGAAATTAGATACGCTTAAGCCTTATGCTAGGAGAACACAATTTCACCTGCTTACATGCCTTCTTCCTGTCATGGTCAGTCAGATCCCCCACACAGTCCAATCGCCACCTGACTCTGGCTCAGTCCTTAGCACCCCCTTTATCCGACACCAGGGCTATATGTAGGTGAGAAATCAGGTGCCAGCAACCAGCTAAATCTAGTTGTTGGTGCATAGTAGCATGTTCCTGTGGCTCATTGTGGTAGGTTTCCCATATCCCACTTGCGTGTATGCAATTCAGGTAGCGTGCAAGAATTTCCCTTCACCCAGGCCAAACTACTCTTGCATTGCATGCACTGATGCTTCGTTTGTTCCTGTAACTATAGTCAACAAACACAAAATGTCAATAATAATATTGGACCATGCTACCTTTGTTGTCTACTGTGAATGATTACTGTTCATTGCATTACTCTGTAATACAATTACTACAGCCACTTCACTTTGTAACAAACCTCACTGTTATGAAGATACATTAACCCAAAAGCATGGTTAGAAAAGGTACTTTATTTCAAAATGAAGGAGCCCACGTCCAGTAAGACTTCCTCCTGTGACTTCCAACTCCATATGCCTAAAGTTGGTTGGAACCTGGAGAGAGAAGAACTGGAACATGGAGCATATAACAAGCAATATCATGTTACTCAACAGGTAAATAAAGGTGCATCAAAACAAACATACAATTTGGTTCTAATACACTACATCATCTTTTACTTTTTACAAATGTAAGAAAGGACATAATGTTATTAACACATAGCAAAAAGAACAGAAAAACCTTAAAGTTTGCTGGTCAACGCAAATAAAAATCCTTGAACTTTGAAGGCATCAATACCTTACGATTCACTCTAGTATTTTGTACACATGAGCCAAACAAAGTCTGTTTTTTCATCTAAGAAGAAATCTGACCATCTATCATAGCATCAGTACCAGAGTCATTCAAGGAACAAGAAGAGGTATTTTCCTGTAAATGTGAACCTCTATGAACTCTAGATATAATTTCCTGTGAATCAAATGGGTTTGAGTCTGAAACAGTTGACTCTGGTACTGTATAATTCTCTGTAAACCAGAACGAAGTTTAAAACTAATCACCATCCAAGCTTTCAGTTCGGTCAGTTCCTGCAATTCCACAGCAAGTAGAATTTGATGGTAGGCAGATCTTAAATTTAAAAGTGAAAGAAACTCTGCATGCCCAATGTTGGGGAGTAAATCCTGAATCTTTGTTAATGGGTGACAGTCTATAGTTATATTTTTATTGAGTGTGCGGAGGTCTACACATAAGCAAATGTCTCCTTTATTTTCACAAACAATTACTATGGGACTAACCCATTCTGAAGAATCAATACTGCAGACAACACGTTCCTCATATAGTTTCTCTGAATGTTTCTAGTGATCTTCCCTAACACAGCATTTATTTTTAATCTAATCAGGTGTTCAAACTTATTGGTGGCACCAATTTGTACATTGAAGACTTCGGGGAATCTTATCACAGTTCTGTCCTATATTTTTATTTGTATCATCCTCAGTCAGTGAGCTCTTCCCATCCCACAATGCTATTACCTTTGATGGCTACATATATCCTGGTCACTGTTTCCCTCTCAAGGCATTCCAAATTATCTATAAAGTATCCCAACATATCTATATCTTGGTCTCCAGCTGCCTTGGGAAGAATATCTGTTGAATTAAGAGATGTATTCTCAGCCCAAAACTGATTGTGCAAAACATCAGAGATAATCACGATAACCATGTCAGAATCTGCATCATATTTATACTCACTTTGACAATTCTCACATACACAAATTACCTTTGACTTTGTTTGTAAGAATAGTATCTGTTCCAATAGTTAGCACAATTTTGATGAATCAGGAGTACATTCATCAGTCTTAACATCCAATCTGCTCACTTGTATAGTCCCTTTACTACTCCTGCGCATACTCTGAAAGTGAGCAATTTTGTGACACATTGCAGTGTTTACCAGTTGCTGGACATGTGGAATTGTTGCTCAAGTGTGTCTTTGAAAAACAGACTAGAATGCTTTTCCTCTGAAAGCTTTTGCTTTATATGTCTTTCAGAGACACTGCATTTATGAAATCTGAACCTTGCAAATAATTAATAGGAGAAATTGCTATATAAATCCCTTCAGACCAGGATGGATCCCTGCAGCTCAACAAACGTTCCTGTATTTTTTTTGAATGAGAACTATAAACAAACTAGTCTCTTAGACACATTTCGAGGGATGTTCTGAAGTTACAGGTAGAAGCAAAAAATCTTAAAGCTGATATGTACTGCTCAACTGTTTCTTCTTGGTTCTTCTTTCATTTGAAAACATTAGATCTTTCCAATAATAAACTTGGTTGCTCAGTAAACTTATTAGAAAGTCTGGTGAAGAATTCCATACACTCGTTACAATTTCTAAAATCGACTGTTGGAAGATCAGCCTCAGGAAAATTATAAAAGATTTCTTGACCTTCCTGTCCTAGATGACTAAAAAGCAAAGCTGCTTTTCTTTTTGGTTCAAATTTCTCTGCGCCAGTTGCCACCTAATAATTCTCAAAAGATCGAAACCATGTTTTCCAAATCACAGGTGGTCTTCCTGGTTGTGACAGAAAAGGGGCAAAATTGACTAATTGATGAGACAATGTCATGTCCATGGTGTAAGTAATCTGATCCAAATACTACAGTCTTGTAAACTTGTCTTACAGCAGTTTCTGCAATTTCAGCATAACGCTTAAAAGATTGTTACATACCAACATATCAAAATAATTGGAGACGGTTTGTTAGAAATGGGGGTCTCTATGTTGGCAGTGGTTTGCACCTTTGTCCAGATAGGGACCCTTCCTTCTAGTCAGGATAAGGGGGATACACTACTGAAATAACCCCTGCCCACCCCCTTGGTAGCTTGGCACGAGCAGTCAGGCTTATCTCAGAGGCAGTGTGTAAAGCATTTCCACATAACCAACAGTAATACTGTGAAAACACTACAGAAGGACACCACGCTAGTTTTAGAAAAATAACCAGTATTTTATCTGTGCAAAGATGACCAAAAACGATAAAAATCCACCATATAATTCTCAGAAATATCAATAATCAAAAATAGACTTGGAATACAGTTCCTTGAAGTCGATAGCTCCATCCGGGGCTAACACGGCATCGTGAACAACAAATCCAAACAGTTCTGGCTGACCGCGGCATCGCGGGTCAGCTACGGCATCGGGAAGACCCGCAAAACAGTACCTTTAGAAATGCAGGGCATCTGTGACCTGTCGTTGAACCCCGAAGAGCCGGCGTCCACAGGCGTCTGTTCCAGAGGTCGGTGCAGGAGTCGTCGGGCCCTTGAAGTCTCACGCATTGCAGATCAAACTCCTTGCGGGAGCACCGGCATCTGCAGGCACTGGGGCTGCGCTGCAAAGTGCAGTGATGCAGCGTGCTGTGCCCTCTGGTTAAGGTGCAGGCAGCGGCTCGTTGACGGTCTTCCAGCGGCGTAATTAAGACCAGGGCTGTAGTGCAAAGTGATGAGGTGCTCACTGTGCAAGCAGCGAGGTCCTTGTTGTGGAAGCGCTGCCGTCGGCTGACAAACTGGAGTCGATGGCGCTGGTATCAGTAGGCCAAGGCTGCAATGAGGGCGGTGTGCAGTGTAACTTGCGAGCGGAGCCCTCGAAACACTGTGCAAGCAGCGGCGTTGATGTCAGCGTGGAGTGTCGTCGTCGGTGATACCAGGGCGGCAGTGTGAAGCGAGGCAGTGCAGAGTGTGGTGCCCACAGGTTGCGGGTAAGCAGCGACTCAGTGGCGACGTCGGATGGTGTCATCAGTGAGACCAAAGTTTCGATGCGAAGTGCGGCGGTGCTCTCTGCGGTGCCCTCTGCGGTGCCTTCAGGACACTGAGTTGGCCATGGTGTCGTTAACGGCGTCGGGTTGCTTTTTCTTCTGTTGCAGCACAAAACACACAGTTCCCAGAGCTGGTAGCTGATGAACTTGAAGTCTTTGCTACTTCCTGAGACTTCCAACAGGAGGCAAGCTCTTCTTCAAGCCTTTGGAGAAAACTCTAACAGCAGGATTATGGAAGTACAATCCAGTTCTTTCCTTGCCCAGGACAGAAGCAGCAAGCAGCAGGCCAACACAGCAGAGCACTCAGCAAAGTGGCAGTTCCTCCTAATAGCTTTTCCAGCTCTTCTTCCTGGCAGGTTGCTTAGTTAAGCAGTAATATAAAGTTCTGGGGTCTGGTTCCAAATATTTCTACCACGTTTTCCTTTGTTCTCTTTTGGCAAAGGTCCCTCAGCTCCGTCCACACCAGTTCTGTCCTCTCTGGCCCAGCTTCCTGGCAGGAGGTGCAGACAGCATTGTGCACCCACCACTCTAAATGCAGACCAGGCCTATTCAGGTTCTAGTGAAACTCCTCCCACTACTCTGAATGCAGCCAAGGTCTATTCAACCCAGCCCTGACTCATCCAGGAAAGGCAGGTCACACCTCTACCCCCACCCCCCAGGGCATGTCTATAGTGAATTGCCATCCAGAGCCCCTGTCCCTCCAAAGCCAGACAGTCAATCCACAACCCAGCAGAGGCACCCAGGATGGCTAAGCAAGAAAATACCCACTTTCTAAAAGTGGTATTTTCAAACACACAACATAAAAATCATCTTTACTGAAAGATGCATTTTTACATTCTGAGTTCAGGCATACTAAACTCCATTTCTCCATCTTGTCCCAATGGGAAGTTATATTTGTAAGTTGTTACAAGGTATTTCCCATTCAACAGTGAAATACAAAATACACTGTATTTCACTATCAGGACATATCACACACACCAGTACATGTCCTGCCTTTCACATACACTGCACCCTGCCCACAGGGGTACCTTGGGCCTACCTTAGGGTTGTCTTACATGTAAGAAAATGGAAGGTTAAGGCCTGGGAAGTGGGTACACTTGCCAAGTCGACATGGCAGTCACAACTGTGCGCAGACACTGCAGTAGCAGGTCTGAGAACCCTTTGAAAGGCTGCTTGTGTGGGTGGCACAATCAATGCTGCAGGCCCCCTAGCAGCATTTGATTTACAGGCCCTGGCCACACTCAGTGCACTATACTAGGTACTTAGTAGAGTGGGTGATAAGCCGGCGGGAAATGGGAGCTACGAGCAATGGGGGTATGGGGAGACGGGAAAGAGGTGTGGAGCAGATTAATTAATAACCTGCTGGTGCAGGGATCACCACTTCGCCACGGGTTCTTATCAAGTAAGGAGGAATCAACAGTGGAGCGAAGTACAAACCATAGGTAATTTATTAAGCATTCAGAATGGGTCTCCATCCAACGAGCACCATGGAGTTACTCAAGGAAAGGAGCACACTTGAACAATAGCTACATGGGTTTTTATAGGGAAGATGACAAACAAGGAACGCCCAGAGGTAAATAGAACTTTGGAAAGAACACACAAATGAGCTAAGGCAAGAATCTGACAGCCTCGGTGTTTTGTGCAATTTCTACGTTTTAAGGCTGAACAACAAAATGTGCTATTCTGAGTAGACTTTACTTAAGGATTAACTATTGCCTGAAAATCTCCGAGCAAGCTGACTCTGCATGTTTACGCAGCCTACAATGTCTCAACTTTAGCTTTGTGACCTAATGTTTATGCAGGTAGCGTCGGGGACAGAATCGGGCTGAAAACAGATCATAGGTGAGTATGAATGAAGCAGTGCTAAATTAAGAAAATGAGAGATTCAGATTTTAAGGTTTCACAGAGGTAAGGCCTTTGCGCACTGCTATTTTATCCCAAATCTCAAGGACAGTCTTGGTGGGCACAGCGAGGTAGGCGCTTCGGGTGCGTGTCTCTCGGGGGAGCCATGCCAGGTCCCAAATAGGGCGACAAGCCACTGCCCGGTCCATGTGGAACCAGACCTTCTCACTCTCCCACGCCATCCACTCCGATATGAAGCGGAGGTGCGACGCCCAGTAATACTCCAGCAGGTTGGGGCAGGCCAGTCCTCCTCTGTCTCGTGGGAGCATGAGTATTTTGTTGGAAAAGCGTGTTTTTTTTCCCTCCACATACAAATGCATTGAGTTCACGCTGGAGGCCCTGAATTTGGCGTTCAGGGATAGGTGTAGGTAAAGTCTGAAACAGATAAAGTATTTTCGGGAGAATTGACATTTTAACCGTATTTAAGCGCCCCAACCATGAGAGCGATAAAGGCTTCCAGGCCCTTAGGTCATCCATAACCACAGCTTTGCACTCCTGCCAGTTTGCTTGAGTCCCTGTGGTGAGAGTGGGTGTTAGGTTGAGCCCCAGATATCGGATGGAACGGGATGCCCACTGGTAGGGGATGAGAGCTCGTAGTGCAGAAACCTCGTCCGTGGGGAGCGTACGGTTTAAAGCCCATGACTTTGTGTGATTGATCTTGAGCCCCGAGGCCCGTTCATACAATTGGAGCAACCTATACAGGGCAGGCAATGATTCCCGCGGGTTGGATAAAGTGAGAAGGAGGTCGTCCGCAAATAAAGCTATTTTGTGATCCAGACCTCCAAGCCTGATGCCGTGGGGCTTGACGAACCATGTTGGCCAGAGGTTTCACCACAAGGGCAAACAGTAAAGGGGATAATGGGCATCCCTGCCTGGTTCCCCTATGGATGGAAATGGGTTGTGTGAGTTGGCTGTTGACGCGCACCCTAGCAAGCGGGGAGAGATAAGGGGCCATGATTCGGGCAATCCTTTGCGGACCTAACCCTATTTTCTGCAAGATCGCCCGAAGGAATACCCAGTCAACTCGGTCGAATGCCTTCTCAGCATCAAGGGATAGCAAGCAGGCGGGTATGTTCCAGTGATGTGCCTTCCCCACCAGATGCGCGAGACGCCGGACGTTGTCTGCCCCCTGACGCTAATGTATGAATCCCACCTGATCAGGTTCTATGAGGCCCGGGAGGTGCGTGCTGAGGCGTTTAGCTAATATTTTGGTATAAAGCTTAAGGTCTGTGTTCAGGAGCGCGATGGGGCGGAACGAAGAGCAGAGCGTGGGATCCTTCCCAGATTTGGGCATCAGGGCAATTTCGGCCATAGCCATGTCTGAAGAAGGGCCCACCTCCTCTGTGAAAGAGTTAAAAAGGCGCAATAGGTAGGATTGTAGCTGCGGTAAAAATGCGCGATAGAACGAGACCAGCAAGCCGTCTGGGCCCGGGGTTTTGCCCAGAGGAAGATCCTTCAGTGCTCTGGCCAATTCCTCCAGAGTGAGGGGGGCTTCCATTAGCTGAGAGTGAGGTGCGTTAATCGGGGTCCAGGCACTAGCGTCTAAGGCAGTGAAGAGCTGATCCGATTCTGGCGACTCCCTAGCATAGAGAGACAGATAATAAGTCTGGAACGCCTGTAACTTAGCGGCTTCAATAGTGGCCCAGCAGCCGTCTTCCAGTTTGATCTTGGCTATATGTGCTTTCTCTGCTTGTTTCCGAAGATGACGAGCTAGCACCGTGCCTACTTTATCCCCTCCCTCGTAATATCGCTGCCGCAGAGCTAAAAGAGCACGCTCAGCCTGGTTTGTTCTGTGTACACGGAGTTGGCCACGAAGCGTGGCCAGGCGCCTCTTGTGCAGTGCCAAAGGACGCTCCTGGTCTAATTTCTCAAGCGGCTTAATATCGCGGGATAGCTTATCCTCGAACAAGCGAGCCTCCCGTGCCCGAGCTATAGCAATGGATGTGAGAGTGCCACAAATCGTGGCTTTAAATGCATCCCATACCACTGGGTGGGGGGTCTCCGGAAGATCATTGCTCTCGAAATATGACGTGATAGCGTCTCGGATTTCCGTCACATCTACCGGGTCTCTGAGAACATGTAGATGGAACCGCCATCGCGAGGGGCGCTTAGGGCACGAGAAACGGTCATGGATAAGGAGTTCCACATGCACATGGTCCGAAATCGAGATATCGGACATAGACGCTGATACAGTGTCCTTAACCAGGACGTGGGAGACAAAGAGGTGGTCGATACGCGAGTACGAACAGTGAACATGAGAATAGTAGGAGTAATCGCGCGTGTCTGGTGAGTGATAGCGCCAGATATCAATAAGGCCTAGCGCAGATAGCTGTTTCTTTAAAGCGGCTGACGTGGCCCCCGTCCCCTGGTATGTGCCCTCGCTACGATCAAGCTTCGCCTCCCATACCAAATTAAAGTCACCCCCCCCAAAATAAGACCTGGATCATCCTGTGTGACATGTTCCCGCAGTAGCCCTCACAGGAAGGAGTCCTGAGCTTGATTTGGTGCATAGGTGTTGCATAAGGTAAGGGTGCGGTGTCCAATTCTGACCATCGCCTTAAGGAATCTACCATCCTTGCTACGAACTGTTTTGGAATCCCCCTGGTGGATACCTGCCCGGCAGAGAATTGCGACACCGGCTGACTTGGTGGGAGCAGAGGCCCAAAATTGGAGGGGGTATCGGGGATGGGTCATACGGGAAGTGTCGGTGCTCAGAAGGTGAGTTTCGTGAAGAAGGATGGTGTCAGGATTGTGCAACAAAAGATAACGCCAGACTTGGCGACGCTTGTTAGGAGCATTGAGCCCCTTCACGTTAAGGATAGCAGCTTCAAGCAAGGTACCAAGGTCATGGTGATAGTGTGTCAGGAGGGCACGCCAGCACAAGCCGGGCGAGGTCAGAGGGCAACACAGCTGATCTCCCCCCTGATAAAGTTGCGAGGAATTCAGGGGCCGTGGTGAACAGGGAAAAGTAAAGTGGAACCCAAGGACACCCCGCCCGCCGGTAAGCCCAAGGGTTGTCGAGGCCGTCCCTTCGCCATGCAAGTAAGTAGGAGGGCAAGGGATGAAGGAGGAAAGAAAGAAGAATCTCCCACCCACCTAGAAGACTTGAGAAGAGAGGGGGGGGGAAGTGCCGTGAAAGTGACAGATGAAGGGGGGGGCAAAGAAGGTGAAATACCAACATTCTGCAACAAAAAGTATAACATCGGCCAACTGGGCCACAGTGTCCTGTTCCATACTGGGGGTAGTCATGGCCCAAAGGCACAGACCATCCCGGAGAAGTCACTCTCCCAGGAGCAGGGGGGGATGGCCTTCCAACTCAAAGCATGAGGACAAAAGAAGGGTGAGCCATGTCACAGAGCTACGTAAGCAGGTGTGGAGCCCTACAGTCATGGTGTGGAAGAGCGAGAGTCAGCCAATGACGGCCCCTCCTCCATGGAGCGGATGTGCTGGATGATGTCTTGCTTGGCCTGGGAAGCAGAGTGCTCCCCTGCGTGCGACGTTTTCCTGTGGCGATGCACCTGGGACCAAGATGGTTTGGCCGGGTCCCGAACACGGGAGGATGAGCGCGGTGGACTGGGTGGCGGTGAGAGTGGTATTGGATATTAAGGCTCCGCAGCTTGTCTGTCACCGGCTTGAAGTCACTTCGCCGACGCAACGTGGTGGGTGCAAGGTCCTGAAAGATTTGAATGGTGGCCCCCTGATAGGTGATATCCGGTTTGGAGCGTGCTGCTCAGAGGATCGCCTCCTTCTCTGAAAAAATGGACTCTGGTCAGGATGTCGGGGACGAGGCCCGAACGGGCAGAGGGGCTCGAGACCCGGTGAGCCCGGTCGTGGGCCGTGGGTGAGGCGTCGTCATCGGCCCAGATGTCATGGAGGAGTTTTGCTACAAAGGTCATGATGTCAGTCCCCTCCGCTCCGATCGGAATCCCCCTGATGCGGAGGTTGTTGCGGCGGCTCCTGTTTTGCAAATTATCCTGTTTCAGCTGTAGATCTATATGCTGTTCCTCCAGGGTAGCCAGCCGCTGCCAGAGATGTTCCTGGTCCTCCGTTCGAGCGTCCACTGTCCTCTCAGGCCGTCCACTCTCTCACCCAGATCTGTGACTTCCTTCCTGAGTTCCCGCAAACAGGTGTTGACCTCCGAACGCAGGAAGCCAATTTCAGACTTGAGTTCCGCCTTAAGGTTCGCCATGAAGGATTGCGTGATTGGTGCGGAGTCATCCCCGGCTGAGGACACCATTGTTCCAGGGTGGGAGGGGCCCGGTTGGTTCCAAAGCGCCGCGACTGGGTTGTCCTTCTGGTGTGCCACCGGCTCCTTTCCCACTCTAGTGCGTGTCATCTCACCCCAAAGTCCAGCACCGCCAGAGCTCCGTTAGAGTAGTAGCAGCCCACAGGGGGAAGGAGCGTCGAGGGACAGCCACGGGGATTCAGGGGCCCTCTATGGTTGAGGTGTACTGACTCCACGTATGACGATTCCCAGGCTATGTAAGCAAGGGTCTTGCAATCAACTCGACTAAGAGCTATACCACCACGAAGGCTCAACCCCATGTGCTCCAGCCGCCGTCAAGTCTGGGGCCGCCAAGTTCCCAACTGTCAGTAGACCGCAGGGGAAACGGCCGTGATTCAGGGGCCCAAAACAGGCCTGCACTTGGGCTTATAGAGGGCACCCCCAGGCTGTAATTGCGAGCTCCAGGAGCGGGGGGGAGGGATTACTGGGAGATGACCGGCAGGGAAGAACCCCCACAAGATTGCTCCCCCCGTGCAAGGCAAAAGACTCAGGAGGCAGAGGAGAAGGTTCGCTGTTGCCAGGGCTCCAGAGAAGATGGAAAGCCCGTCCGCCGCAGGATGCACCGACACCAGAGGCTCCCACCCCGAAGACCGCCGAGCGGTGAGGCAACAGCCCAAGAGAGTCCGGCCCCTGGAGGCTACAACTGGAAGTGGGCCCACCCACAGACGGGGGCGCAGTTACTGTGGGCCCCTCGCCACTGAGGGTCGCCGAGTGCTCAGGCGCAAGGAGAGCGCTCCGCTGCGGGGTCCAGGTCGTCGCCGCAACAGGCCTCAGGCGGCGCCCACGTGGTGGTAGTATGTGAAGGAAGGCAGGGGCAATGTCCGAGGGGGGATATGCAGAGTTCAACTACCCCAAGCCAATCCAGGTGGGCCACAGCGCGCAGGGATGCCCCCGCCCCAACACCTCCCCTGCTCAGCTGGACAGCCACACCGAGGTCCTGCGCGCAAGTGGAGTGGGCGAAGCAGGGAGCAGGCGAGCTTTGGGCCCAGTCGGGGGTCCGCCAGAGGGGGTCGCCGCTCACAGGCTGTGGCCGGCCCTTTCAAGGGCTAAATGACACCAGGTTCCCGCCGGGGCACCGCCAGGCTCCCCCAAATCCACAAGTCCATGTGGCTTGGAGCCTCAATGGCAAGCGATGGCTGGGCCCAAGATGGCGGCCGTCGCGGGCAGAAATGGTGTTGCAATCTCCTGTGCAGCCTCAAACTAGGTGCACTGAGGCTCCACACAGGGTCCGATGTCCGCTGCTGGACCACGGCAACCCCCACAGGGCTAGGGGAGGCAGATGACAGCGCGTAGAGACTCAGATGCGCCGCGGCCGCGGGACTCAAGATGGCGGCCACCGCCACCGAGTGCAGCCGGGAGAAGTAGGTGAGCTGCTCCTCCATGCAGCAGCAGCCCCGGTCCTTGTCCACTCGCCAAGGGGTGCCCCAGCTGGTCCGACGCCCCCGCACCCCGATTTGCGGCGCCGATTATGCCCCAGCTCTGCTTTTCAGGCGGCTGAAGGTGGCGGCTTGCGGGAGCTCTCCCTAGGCCCGTCTCACGCCATTCGCGTCGAGACCACGCCCCCCGGGCCAAGCTTTTATCCCAATCCAACAATGGATGAAAAAGACTTTATTGCAAAATGAAGGAACCCACGTCCAGTAAGGCCTCCTCCTGTGACTTCCAACTCCAGCTTGCTGAAGCTGCGTTGGATGGAACCCGCAGAGAGAAGAACTGGAACATGGAACGTAAAACAAACAATAACAGGTAACTTGTACATGACAGGTAAGTAAAGGTGCTTCAAAACAAATATCGGACTTACTTCTAAAACACTACCATCACTTAGCAATTTATAGGACCAACGTCCATTACCATCCACTCTGAATTCTTATCAACTATTACTGCCTTGAAAAAGTCTTATTGTTGAAACATGCTAGCTGTCCCTTTTTTAGGTCTTGCCTGGCGTTGCGGCGCGCATTCGTTGCTCGCTCTTCGAGGGCTTCTTGGAATCAATATACCTTAAGAATGTAAGTTTTCAGCCCCGCCCGTAATTTCCATTGGTGTGCGTCATTTTGCGTCATTGCTTATGCTAAACGATGTCTTATGATTGTAACTGAGGCTTTTTAGTCCCGCCTGGTTAACACCCTGTCCTCTTTTGGCCCCGCCCACCCGGACTGGATCCTTTACTTGCGGCGTGATACTGTCTCCTTTAATTAGTGGGAGAGAACTTTTTGTCATTCCGGATGCGAAGCGCGATGTTCTAAGTTGTATGTGGACATCGCGCTCCATTTATTTTTTGAGTTTCATTTGGTGCGCGGCACCCGAATTAGTGGGTAAGCACTTTTAAAGCGCCATGTTCTAAGTTGTATGTGCTAAAGAATTGTGGATAACAGTTGCACTCCCTTTTGTAGTTGTGATGTGTTGTTGATGTTATCCTTATAATCTCCTCTTGGGTGCTGATGAGTATCACCTTCTGGTTCTTGAGGTGTATGATACTACTGGAAAGAAGCACCCTCCATCAAGGATAGAGCAAACTCAATTAGCACTCCAGGCGACAAAGTGTTGCTTTGCAAATTTCCTAAAAAAATTCAAAACAATAAATGTTGTTCCGAGATTGATATCTTCATTGATAATTTATTTCATCTTTTTCTTTCATGTACATGGTTCATATGATTCTTCTCATATGCATCATATTATAGTGTGGGTAATCACATAATGCAGGTGCCCCAATGCATTTCGGGCCTTGCCCTTCATCAGGGGTTAATTCCTGCTGGAACGCAAACATTAATTTCTTACTTTTAAAAAGCGCACATACCACACTTTTACTGCCGTGACGTTTCCAAACATTAATTGCTTACTTTTGAACAGCGCACACACCACACTTTCACTTTCATAAGAGGGGAGTGGATATGCTGGGTACTTAAAATGGCAGCTGCGCTTTTGTTTTCTGCGCATCTTACCACAAACTACTTTACAATCATTCATTTGTTACTTTTAAATTGCGACTTACAGCGCTTTCACTTTCATAGTAGTGGATCGCTCTATGCCTTCCAACGCTGCTGTGTCCCTGGACTCACATGACACCTCCTTTCCCGCCCCCACTAGTCGAGCGACACGTTTCAGTTAAGGGAAGAAGAGGCTTGCGGAGTCTGGCAGAAGTGCAACCAAAGGAGGAAAGCTCAAAAAAACTGAAAGCGCTACATTGAAACACTGAGCAGCAGTAAGTGACACTAGAGCCAGGGTTCAAGCAAGACACTCTGCACTTCTACTACCGGGCTGGGAGAGCGGCAGAACAGAGGTGAAACGAGACGCCCACAGAAGGAAAAGCAGGGGGCGGGGGCTAAAGGGTGTAAATGAGAAAGGTAAAAGCAAGAGTGGGGCATACTACCTAAAAACTATATCGTTGAGCAGACACACAATACGCAATGGCAGGCAATCCAGGTCACGAACGGTTAGGGGAGACTAAGCTTTCACACCAACAAATGTTAATATGAAAGAAACGACGGCATGCGTGTGCGTAAAATGCTTGCATTTGCCATATGGTCTAGAAGGATAGCGTACCTGCTGTTTTTAGGAGCAGTTGGTGCCCTCTTTTGACTGCAAGTTTACCCTCCCAAGGGTGTGAAATAGAAAGACAGCCCATATGCCAATGAGGCCTGGCCAATAATTCAACGCAGGGACAGAAGAGCAAGTGGAAATGAGAGCCAAGGCAGCATGGGTCCGGCTCAGACTTCCCCTGAGGTGTTTTAGGGAGGGCAGGGGGCGGGTTGACAGGGGCAGAGGGGTTCGGGGTCAGCAGCTGGCGATCCCGTGACTGCGCATTGTGACTCTTCCCTGTGAGCATTGCTAATAGAGCAGATGGGCGTCTGTCGGTGAGCTAATCAGTCCCCCACTCCCAACACAGCTACACTCTTTTCCTAGACAATGGCGCTGGTACCTCCAAACAAAAAGCAGAACGCATGGATGGGGTAGAACTCGCGGAGAAGCCCATCTAAGTTACCCAAATGACAAAGGCAATGAGGCGAATTTACTTTATTGGGTCATTCATGTTTTTGGTTTTTTGCGTGACTCCGATGTCCCTCAAGTAACCTATAATCCCAATGTTGTTTGTTTCTTTTTACCGGAGATGCCCCCCCCCCCTCCCTACTTCCCCAGTTTATTTATTTAATGCAATTTTATATAGCGCAAACTTTACCCGAAGGTGTCAGAACGCTTTTGAAAAGGACCAGTTACATTAGATAAGGACTTCAGAGTACACGAGTTATATAAAAGATACAAACAGAAAAATTCTAAACTCCCATAAAAATAGTAGTAAGTACAAAAAGCTACTTACTACAGATACTAGTGGTTAGAGTTACATATCTAGAAGTTGCAGATTCGCTTGTGGTTACATTTCAATATGAGTTGAAGCGGTAAGCGTTGGACAAATAAAAAACTACAAATTTACAAAGCATGATCTTCAATGCTGGGATGGCGGCCTCCTCACTGTTCCTGTATCTGGCGAGTCATGAGATTGAGGGAAACAGTAGGTGGAATTTCTTGAGTCAACAGTTATCAGGTATGAAGGGATAGAAGACTCCTCATCAGTCCTGCATCTGGCGAGGTGTAAAGGTGGGAAGTAAAAAACATAATAGTGCATTGTTACCTTTAACTTAAAAGTAGTCCATCTAATTTTTATATTACGATTGCAGCTTTCAGGTGGTGAGGGCATACCTTTACCAAGTACATTCATTAATGTTTGGACATTTACATCATATATTATGTCATTTCAAAAGTATTATTTATAGGCGTTTTTGTGCCATGGACGGCATTACACTCCACCACCTACCACTCCACAACACAAAATACCATTCCACATAATTACACTCCAAAACACACAATCTTACTCCACATAATTCTAGTGCACTCGATACCACATAATTACTATACACATAATTCCACAGCACACCATGCCACATAATTCCAATACACAAATCCACTCCACACAATTCTACACGACACAGTTACACAACTAATCCAGTCCATTCCACATAATTCCACAACACCACATAAATACCAACCCAAACACACTAATCTGTGGGCACTGTATTTCTTTAGCTTTTGCCCCTGTCCATATTTTGACAGCTGTGTACCTGCTTCACACATTTTTGCATATGATCAGAATTATAGTATTTAACCATCTCACCATTGCTCTGTGCAAAGAGGCCAAGGAATGGAGGTGTATATATTACCGAACCTTTTTATGACCCACTGACGGACCCTGTAAGAAACTTACTGTGCATTCATCCTGAACTCCACAACCCTCAGTTGTAACCCACCCACAACCTAAACTCGCATAGACCAATAGAGGCGATTATTTTAACGATGTGCACTATATGTGAGTATTATGTTGCATGACGAAAACTACAGAAATAGAGCCTCCTGGAAAAAGCAAATACTCTTAAGGAATGCATGTCTAAGTAAAACATGAATTGAAAACAGGAACAACATCGCTGTTACCATTGTGAGAGGGCAGTGTTTGTTTTTCTGAGTGCGGCTGGCTTTCACCATTGTGGGACAGAAAGGGGGAGAGGGGCAAGACTTTACCAGTTGGGGCACCGGCGCTGTCAGGCACCCCCATTATCGACTCCACTATCACTTGTTGCAGGCCTTTGTATACCCATGCCTTTCAGAGACTGTTAATACTGTCCTCCTCCACCGTCTTTCCATAAACTGGAGGCATTCATAACAGGGGACATATTGGTAGGCTCCAAATCATCATTTTCTCAGCATGATGTTCACTATACACATAATTTACGTTCCTTCTTTCTGGGCTGTTCTCGTTGAACTATAGCATAGAATTAATCATGTTTTCCACAGCAGTCTCTGCAACTAGAGTGCAGCCAGATATAAATTTAATTGAAAAATTCTCCAAAACCGAACTTTAATTATGCTTCAAAATGAGGAATGACACCGATGTGCTTGGTACCCATTACCACAGTACAGCAATTCTCTGACCCTGTCCAGATTTCAGTTTTAAACTAATTCCACAAGAAGAGGATAACGGATGGAGATAATAATGCAGTATAGAAACATGCTGAAAACATGTTTTGGTTCTTTCCGCTGTTGAAATCCTGCATTTCCGCCTAATAAAATGCACGTTTAGGCATAGACATCACTTAGGGGTCGCAGTTGTGACTTCTGGCTTGTCTTTTGCTATCCCTAGCACTGCCTTTGCGGCCTCTGAGTTGGCAAGTTCAGTGCTAGCAACACTGGGGCAGCTGGGGCCACACTCTCTTTTTTGTGGGGGGGGGGGGGGGGGAGGACGCTTTCATTTTGTTAGGCACAGGGAGATAAAGTAATTTGCCAAGAATCACAGGATGTTGAGTGTCTTTGCTGAGACTCGAGGTCGACCGTTGTAGCCATAAGGCCACATACTCTCCATTTCTGTCAATTTTATATTTTATTTTATATTACAATAATGGTGAACAAATAAAATATATTATTCACTAATAGTGTAATAAAAATGGAATACAATAAGCTGAAATATGCCATTTCCTGGCAGCTGAGGTAAATAAAAATGTTTTTAAATGTATGTTGTGTGTGTGTGCTTGCGGGTGAGAGTGCGTTTGTGTGAGAGGGAGTATATGCTTGAATTTCTGTGCATGTGTAAGTATGTGTGTGTGACTGAAAGTGTCATTTCCGCTACCCCCTGCATGCCGGTTAATTGATGTCCATGAATTTAGGATTTCTGAATCTAATGATTAACTTCTATCATTGTGGCGAGACTCCTTAGCTCAGTCCAGGTATATTTAAAGTAACGTGGAAATGAAATTGAATTTCTCATTCCTAGAAATGAATTAGGAAATAAGACATTGTATCGCCATGGCCACCATGCTGTGACACGTATCTGTCAATTAAAATAAATCTGTAGAGAGAGTCACTTGTGAGAGAAATTGGGGTTTTAAATGCAACAGGTTCCAAGATTTGTTTCTGAAATGCAAGAGACGTTCACCAAGACAAATGTTTGTCATAAAATAAACTCTTATTTAGAACACTGTTACTTTCCTGAATAAGGAAAAGATACTGTTCATTAATGTTTACCTTTACTGCTTAGATTTACAATCCAGATGTAAAGTCATTCAATTCTGAACCCTCATGGGCAACAACATGCAGAAGAGAATTTAATACCCTATTAAAATTGCCAAGGCTATGCAGGTGTAAGTATTCATAGCCCCTACCCTGGCAGTGGTAGAATTACATGCTTCTAGGGGTAACCTGGCACAGTTGGGTGCCCAGGGCATCAGCCTTGCTGTAGAAGTGGAACTGACCAACAGTGCCCCCCAGAGTATTAGAATATAGAGCCCAAAGAGCAAACACCTTTTTGAAAAAATTGACATTTTTCAAAAATATATAGACCCATTTCAGTGATGACAGTGCACTTAAAATGGGCCAGGATTTAAAAACTGCTGCTGTTTTCAGTACGGTGCTTTAAGGGCTGCACAACAATTCATTGCATATTTGGACCCTAATTTATAATGTTTGAGACAGTCTTTTACTGAACTAGGAAATAGTACTATAGTCAGAGTAACACAGGATACGTTGACACATAAAAGTTTACACCAGTTAACGACTTGGCAGCAAAAACTTCAACGGTATTGCAGAGATGTTTTGTTGTCAACTCTGTCAAATGCCCACAACCAAGTACTACGAGGAGACCGGATCCCCCAGCCCCTTACCAATATGCAGGGCATAACCATCCGAGTCAAGTCAAACTTTATTGATTTAGTTCCCTTCCGGAGAGAAGCGAATATCATAGTAATATACTTGCAATAAAGCAGATTATTGCACAAATAAAGTGCAACTATGTAATAGAATAATAACGTAAAATATCTGTAAAAAATTGAAAAATGTGAATATAGTAGCTTCGATTTTTATTACTGGGAAATAAAAATAAGGAGAGAATTACACCTTTGTTCAGCACATTAAAATGAGGAAAAATGTGATCTAAAGATTTTACCCGATAGTGCCCAAGATAAGTTCATGAAAAGAGAATCTGATTCACATTGTGTATTCCAATGTTAAAAAGAAAAAATACATGTTGTTCACTGGGAATCCCAGTTCAAGCCCCTACTGTCAGCTCTCAGTAAAAAATCGTTCTTCTAATATAATGTTCAGAGGCCATCAGTAAGTAGGGTTGCATCTTTCCCAGTATGGGTATAGTTCAGATAGCATTACAACTTTTCAATGGAGTGCAGTGTAATTTGTCCAATTTGAAACTAATTGCGGGACTTGGTCTTTTTAGCGTGAGCTTTAAGTGGCTGTAATTCCAAATCTTTAGGTAATCAAAATGAGTTTTCAATGTAGCTTGAGCTTGGTCAAGTTGTCTTTAAAAGCACTTAAGTAGCATTTATCCATAATTATTTCGTCCTTTAAAAGTCATTTTAGGGAGCATGCTCTAGATCGTTAAATGTTAAATCCCTCCTCACTACAACAGCACAAAACAGGCACTCGGATCTCAAGTTAAAACCGAAAAGCTTCAATTCGTGTATCAGACGCTCCATTAAAAAATGAACGAAATAATTTCCCTATTTTTGTTTGTACTAGTGGCCAGAATTTATGGGAGATTAAAGTCAATTCCATATAATATTTTTTTGCAGAATTATTGAATTATAAATCTTTGTCAAATGTATGGAGTGCCTTTTGCCAACCGATTTATAAAATGTATTGATTGCTCCACTTTGTTTAAGGGCATTCAAGCCATTATGTGCAAAGTGTAATTTTGTATCCAACTTCTGTCAGAAAATTCGGCACAGGTAAAGATAGATTTTTTTATGCATCATGCAGTTTTCCCCCAATTTCCAAGAAAACGTTAATGTTCTCTTTTTTTCAGAGAACACGAGAATATTACTTTTGTGCATGTTAATTATTAAATAATGTTTTTCGGCATACTCATAGAGTGTATTTTATTTTTTTGTAAATTAATCGGGGTTAAATCTA
Organism: Triturus cristatus; assembly: GCF_964204655.1. NCBI lineage: Eukaryota > Metazoa > Chordata > Amphibia > Caudata > Salamandridae > Triturus > Triturus cristatus. Next base: position 399,014,489 of record NC_140589.1, read on the forward strand.
ATAAAATTTAATTATTAGCATAAAGAAGTGAATGGCAACTAAACTTAACGAATTTAGGAGGAAAATTGTTAATGGAACAAAAGGTATTCGGTAAATCACTTAAATACAAAGAAAGTGTAAATGACCTAAAATACATCTGTTTTAGGCCATGTTCAGTTGTAATTGGCTCAGAGTCCACAGTATCCCCCCAGCATGTTGATGAATGTTGAGCAAGTATTAGTATTAAGTCGCAAGTAAACCAATCTGTGCTAGTTTTTCCCAGAGAACGGTACTATCAACCCGGTTGAAGTCCGTGGAGAAGCCACACAAAGGCTGCGTAGATTGATTGGCTTTTAAACTTCACATATTTATCCAGGATTGCTTGAAAAACGGCTTTATTGTCCAGTCTAAAACGATTTCTTTTTCTTTCCTGAAGCCAGATTGTTCACACAGCAGAATGTTTTCCTTTTTCTGCCCAATCAGAGAGATGTTTATGGATGCTTTTATCAATAATCTTACCCACGACGTTGAGTAAAGTGATCTGTCTCTAGTTTTGGGAATTGGTATTGGCACCTTTTTATATAGTGGAAGGATTATACTCCCAGTCCACGATACAGTAATATGACCAGAGTAATATCATTAAGGAAATAAGTGTTCTATGATGTTTCTCCAGTCTTTCCCATGTGATTTCATTGCAGATATGGAATTTTTATCCGGTCCCACCACTCCAGAGTAACTTGCAGTAGAGATGTACTTTTCGATCTGAAGTGGAGAGGGAGCAAAAGAAAGTGACAAGGACATTTCCTCTGTTGACCATGGTTCAATATAGAATCTAAAGTGTGTTGGATTTCCCCAATATAGTTGGCCCAGGTACTACATCCATTCTTTATATAGAATGGCGACAGCTGGGGGTTTTGATCTCGTTTGACAATGAGGTGCTATGATTTGCCAGAATTTTCATTGAATGAATTTCCTTTTCAGCCATGGGTATTTCGTGCCATAGAAGACCTGCCTGTACGTGATCTTCTTTGATCTTCCTTTTCTTCGTTGGTCTTTCAGTTAGTTAGGCCCTCATTCTGAAGTCAGTCAGACTGCAGCCGACGATTTGTCGATTGCGCTCAGCCCGACATCTACTGCTGCGGTCTGACTGCCGCATTACAATGCGTGTGGTCGGAGGCAGCAGGCGTAGGGACTGTCCAAAGCTTTCCTACAGGTTGAAGGAGCCCGTCGAACTGTCGAAGGGACTGTGATCCCTATAATGGGGCAGTACCTGCTCAGGCACCGCCGTAGGGATTACAATGTCCCTTTCCGCCTGCCCTTTCATAGCGGTTCGCCCACCATGAAAAGAAAGATGGGAAGTGAATTTGGAGGCCCCTAGCAATGCCCCCTTACTCTCTGGCCATCCGCTATGGGACCTGGGGGGCAACTATGGTGCCCCCCCTAAACATCCCTGAACCATGTGGCAGGCACCATGAAGCCTGCCACACAGTGCAGGGATGTTTTAAAAGTGTATGTTTTCTATTGAGGCTTGTGCTGCAGGCCGTAGCACAAGCCGCAATAGGAAATGTACACGTGAAGGAGGTCACGTGTAATAATAGCAGAGGCACCATCTAGTCCCATTTCCGAAATTATGCTGGTCGGACACTCGTCTGACCAGCATCGTAATGATGCCCTTAATCTTGATTACCCTTTTAGAACAGGCAGGAGCATAAAAACTGCATACCATCCAGGATGTTTAGATGCTATAACAAGTGCAGAAAACTAGAGACAGTATAACATGCTCATTGTTAATATATTCAACCAGTGGATTTAGATACACATCTCTGATATGTTTTTCTTGGTCGACGGAATTGTATCACTGGCTAAAGACATTGGATGTATGTGAGAAGTTGGCCTGGCATATGCTGGTCACTAGTTATAGTGGCCACCTTGCACCAGTCCAATTCGACTCTTGGTAGATAGGTTTAAAGACAACCTTTTAAAGAAAGCTATCCTAGTGGTAGCTGTGGAGAGCAGCCTTCAGGCTAAGTCTCTGAGGAATGTAAAGCAGCTTGTTTTACCTTATAATCTCTTGAATTACCAAATGAAAAGACACCACACAGGTATATATATCAAATATATATGTATTTATTTCTAAATATACTCTACTAATCTCTTTATGAGATTAGAGCCAGGTAAACATTCAAAAGATCAACAGTTCTCAATAAATTAAGCACAAATATGGCTGTAGCCCTAGGGGCGTACCAGACCATATACTAAAATAGTGGTTTAACAAACTCGACTTGCAATATGAAGAGGCCTGGGGCCTTGGGAATCGCTGGGGCTTCACTTCTGCAGTGTTAGCAGGTAAGTAATCCGCCCACAGGAGACGCGTGCAGTGTCTAAACACACAAGCGGGTTTCAATGCGTTTCAATGGCAAATGTCGCGGTTTGTATTTTACAGTTCTAGGGCACTTCGGAGTGTACAACAAGCAAACAACTTACAGGGTAAGTACTTCGATAGCCAATGCACACTTGGGCACCGTAATGCCAGAGTTACCTCACCCAGGGAAGCCGGGTGCATAGGTGTCCTTTGGTGTCGGGTCGCGATGCTGTTTTCAATGGGGATCGTTGAAGACGTGCTGCTTGTGTCGTCGAGAGAAGTGTCCGCGGGAATCCAACTATGGATTGGAGTTGCAGGTGACCTAGAAATTGAGGGGACAGAGTTCAGAGTCACTTGCCAGTGACCGGTGGCCAGCAGGATAGATGACCACAGCTGTCGCGTCTCTTCAGGTCACGGATGTCGTTTTGTCTCTTCGCTCACGAGGTCCAGGAGAGATCAATGAAGACCAGCAGCTGGGCTCGGAGGGTCCCACGACGTGTGCAGCTGTTGGCGGTGTCGGCACTCGGATTGGAGCCAACAAACCTTGGCAACTGCAAGTCTCGTGTGGATGGACGATTGTCGATGGATCAGACCAGCAAGGTCTGATGGACTTACCCAGCAAGGGTAAGTGGGGGCAGGCCCAGAGCAACCAGGCGAGCCCTTGAAGTGGATAAGAAAGTCTTCTGGAGAGTCGCTAGCCAACAGGCAAGCAACCGCGAAGACGCCTTTGCAGGGAAACTTCACCAACAGCCCACGCTCACTCGGGACGGGGTAGGCCGCTGATCTTCGGTTCCAGACCTGCTAGGGACTTGGACAACAAGTGGTCCAAAGCACAAGTTTGTAGCTCGTCGTTTAGGGCTTGCACTCAAAATCAGTGCACGGTTCCCTGGTATCGCGGTTCCTCGTCACTCGTGGGGTCCAGATGCCACAGCTTCGCTGGGGACTCAAAATGGCCGTCAAGAGGTCAGGAAATCTGCTTCAGGGGACGCAGGGACTTTGGGCTACGGCGGGAGCTGTAAAGTTTGCAACCGTTGTTCAGTCCTTTTGGTGCCTGCCAAGCAGGGGAGTCACTCCTTGACTCCAAGGGAGATCCTTCGGTCTTCTAGAGATAGTAGAAAGTTGAAGGGCCAGGATTCTTCTTCGTAGAGCGTCGTCCAGGTGTAATCTAAATTGCATTGGCAATGTGTGGTATCTTATAGTGAAAAGATGGGAGGGACTATCTCTATGACCACTCCTCTAGGAGGGTCAGGGTAGTGGGTGGTTACACCCACTTCCCTTTGTCCAGTTTTGCGCCAGAGCAGGGGCAGGTAGCCCCTGAACCGGTTTGAGCTGGCATATGCACAGAGGAGCCTACTGCTCCCCCAGTGCAGGACTTCAAAGCACTCTAAGAGTGCACCCACCCAGCTCCAATACACTAAATCCTGTCTGGGAGGTGGTGACACCTCCCTGTGACAGGAAACCCTTTGTTGAGCTCCCTCCACTGCGAGTTTCGGTCAGTAGCAGGAGGGCAGCCCGGTGTCTGTGCTGGTGGCATCCATTTTGTGATGCCAGGGCTCTAGATGATTTCTACCGTGTAGTACAGTGTGTACATGTCGTCCCTTCTAGAAGGGTGGGATCCTACTCCCACACCAGATGCTGGTGTGGGGGTAGGATTCCAAGTTGTTTGACACCAAACACGACATGTTTTGATGCAGTCATTCCAAAGTTAGCATTTACCACGAGGTTATAATGCACTGAAGAGTATATGGTTTAACCGCATCCACAAACAGCAGCAGAGAATAGACTCTGCCAGCTGCAGAGGGGTCCTGCTCAGGCAGAAGCACCCCCTCACATAGTAAACCAAGCACCCTGCCCTTGGGATTGATAGGGCCTACCATAGGGGTGACTGATAGGTTTATATGTGTGTGTATGGTGAGATATAGGAACCTATACCTCAGTGAGGAGTGCTAACACTACCTCACACAGGCTGCAGTAGCAGGCCTGTGGTTCCAGATTGTGAATGCTTCCCAGGGGTGGCATAATACATGCTGCAGCCCCTGGTAGGCCTGTGAAGTACCAATGCCCTAGGTACCTAAGGTACCATATACTAGGGGATTGGCGATGCGCTATTTCCCTAAGGAGTAACGTCCCCAACCTTGCACTCACGGGAAAATTTCAATAAAGTTTTCTTCAAAGTCGTTCAATATGTTCTTAATCTTTTTTTATTTGATTGTTTTCATGATGGTATTCTCATATTCACTATTTACATTGATTTAAATTGGTTTCATACTATTCATTTCATAGTATCGAAGTATGCCCAATGCATTTCGGGCGTTGCCCTTCTTCAGGGGAATTTTATCTGAAAGTACAAGGGTAACATGAAATCTCTAAATACTTTAAATGCTTTAAGTCATTTGTGGGTATGTCAAAACATTTTCACAAGCAGAAAACAGAATAACAGAATAAACGTGAACAAGCAGATTGTTTTGAATTTCTATTGACATCCACAGACAGGAATAACCTTTTACATTTTCAGAGCTTTCACCAACCATCCCTCAAAACTCACTTACCTTTTTCACAACTCCTTCGGATCAAGAGAATCGCGCCCACTGAAGAAATATATGACCAACACAAAGTACTCACCCTTCAAAAATTCAAAACAAGAGGATATCCTGAAACCACTTTAATGGATGCCACCAAAAGAGTTCAAACATTGGAAGGAAATAAACTACTAACACCTAAACACACAAGTGGTGAACAGAGAACAGTTTTCGTGTCCAAGTACTCCAGCAGGAGTCACAAAATCAAAAAGTCTATACTCAAACACTGGTCCTTACTAACATCTGAGGATGATTTCAGAGGGATTTTTTCATCAAACCCCAGATTCGCGTATCAACGTACCAAAAACATTAAAGAACTATTAAGAGAAAAAGAAGACACATCTCCATCTAGAAAAACAAACAGGGGAACATTGCCATGTCATAACTGTGGAAATTGCAACGCAATAATCAAAGGCAACGAGATATCACATCCCACAAAAGGTACCATCATAAAACTTAAAGTAACAGGAACATGTGACAGTAACAATCTTGTGTACATGCTAAAATGCCCTTGTGGCATCGCATATGTGGGACAAACACAAAGGAAACTTAAAACAAGAATAATCGAACACAAAAGCAACATTCGATTAAATAACATCAAATCAACGGTTGCAGCACATTTCAATCAGTTCCATCACAATCCTAGTCATTTACGTTTTTGCATCCTAGAAAAAGTCCCGATACTGCCAGGAAGAGACAATCATCAATATCTTTTACGCAGAGAAATTTTCTGGATAAATTACTTATGCACACTACAACCGAAAGGAATGAACGAACGTTTGGAATTAGGATGCCTCCTATGAATATACCTGGTCACAACATCCTTTTTACATTAATGTTGCATTTTACTGTAAGAAATACATTTCATGTGTATCACAGTTATGAACGATGTAATTGTTAACCAGGATTATTACAACTCGTCGTATTACTGAACCAACATTGTTAGAATCGAATTGTTACATTACTTTGTTACTTTACAGGTTATCTTTATTTTATGTCATATACTATTATGCATAGGAAATTTTGATATCACTGATAATTACGTTTTTCATTGGTGCCACCACACACACAACAACACGTTATTAGTCTCACCCGCATTATCACACATTTATCTAGCGCGTTCATAGTGAACACACGTAAGCAGCAGTACATCAGCTCGAAACCACAGTGTTTCCTCTATATCTATGAACACCTGACCTTAACGTCAGTGTCAATAACAATCCCAGGGATATCGGTGGGATTACACTTCCGCCTTCACCTTCGTCACACGCCCACGCGAGCGAATTCCAAGGTAAGAGACTCGCAGCTCACTGTAGCGAGTTACGTACTTTAGCCATTACTATCGATAACGTTAACTAATTTATACCTCGGTTCGTCCGTAGGATAAACTTTTAAACGATTGTGAAAAGCAATTTGGCGGAACATGAACTTCACCGTATTCACAGGAGGAAGGCCATCAGCCAGGTACCTTTATTTCACCCCTCTTTATTTACGAGAGCACTTCATAATCACTTTTCATAATTACTTATCACATCACCTCAAATCCGACCGTAACACGTTTTCAATTATTCTTTAAAGCCACGCTTTCTTCAAATCTGAGCTCCGCAATAGAAGCTAAAAAACATGAACATGATAGTTTTCCTTTTATACATCGTTGAAACCAGTAAATATGGCGCTTGTTCACAAACATAGTCCAATGCATTACTAAGCGTGCACTTTGCAAACACTCCCTTGCGGCACAGCAGCTGCATAGACGACTGGCAACGTGATAACTCCCATCATTAACTTACACTCAGATAGAGGCCACATTGATAATGTCAATAGAAATTCAAAACAGTCTGCTTGTTCACGTTTATTCTGTTATTCTGTTTTCTGCTTGTGAAAATGTTTTGACATACCCACAAATGACTTAAAGCATTTAAAGTATTTAGAGATTTCATGTTACCCTTGTACTTTCAGATAAAATTCCCCTGAAGAAGGGCAACGCCCGAAATGCATTGGGCATACTTCGATACTATGAAATGAATAGTATGAAACCAATTTAAATCAATGTAAATAGTGAATATGAGAATACCATCATGAAAACAATCAAATAAAAAAAGATTAACAACATATTGAACGACTTTGAAGAAAACTTTATTGAAATTTTCCTGTGAGTGCAAGGTTGGGGACGTTACTCCTTAGGGAAATAGCGCATCGCCAATCATTTTACTCCCTTGAGTTCAGAAGGGTTACCAACCCTGCACCAATCACCTAACAAAATCAATTAGAATTTTCTATCGAGCAGGAGTGCGCCATTCCACATCCCAATTGGTCTATCGAACCATATACTAGGGGCTCATAAGGTACCACAGTATCCAATCACTAGTGCATCTAATATGCACACCAAGTTGTTTAGAGAGATCAGTTAGACTGGGGCCCTGATTAGCAGGGACCCAGCCAGACTATAGCCAGAAACCAGTGTATACATCAGAAAAAAAGTGGGGGCAACACAAGTACAGATCCTACTCTCCTACACAACCCCCCCCCCCCCCAAAATGCAGGGACATTAAACTAACCTTGACCAGTTGAGTCTTCATGTTCTAAGTGGAAATACCTCGAGAGTCCATCTGCATTGGCATGTTGGGTCCCAGGTCTATGTTCCACTGTATAGTCCATCCCCTGTAGGGAAATGGACCACCTGAGCAGTTTAGGATTTTCACCTTTCATCTGTTTGAGCCATAGGAGGGGCTTATGGTCAGTCTGAACTATGAAGTGAGTGCCAAACAAGTATGGCCTCAGCTTCTTCAGGGCCCAAACCACAGCAAAGGCCTCCCTCTCAATAGCTGACCAACGTTTCTCTCTAGGGGTCAGCCTTCTGCTTATAAAAGCTACTGGCTGGTCTTGACCTTCATTATTAAGTTGAGACAGTGCAGCTCCCACACCCAGCTCTGAAGCATCTGTTTGGACAATGAACTTCTTTTTGTAATCTGGACTCTGTAAGATGGGGGCAGTGCACATTGCCTGCTTGAGGTCATCAAATGCCTTTTGACAGCTAGCTGTCCACTGAACCTTTTTTGGCATTTTCTTGGAGGTAAGATCATTTAAGGGGGTCACTATAGATCCATATCCCTTAACAAACCTCCTGTAATACCCAGTCAGGCCCAAGAAGGCTCTCACCTGTGTCTGGGTGGTTGGAGCTACCCAGTCCATTATGGTCTGGATCTTGCTCTGTAATGGTTGAACCTGGCCTCCACCTACAAGGTGGCCCAGGTACACAACCTGACTCTGCCCTATCTGGCACTTAGTGGCCTTGATAGTGAGGCCTGCTTTCTGCAGGGCCTCCAGTACATTTCTGAGGTGGACCAGGTGAGCCTGCCAGGTGGAACTATAGACAGCAATGTCATCAAGATATGCTGAGCAATAGGTTTCCATACCAGTCAGAACTTTATTCACCAACCTCTGAAATGTGGCAGGTGCATTCTTCAAACCAAAGGGCATTACCACAAAGTGATAGTGCCCACCAGGGGTCGAAAAATGCTGTTTTGCCTTGGCATCATCAGCTAACTTGATTTGCCAATAGCCTGCTGTAAGGTCAAATGTACTGAGATACTTGGCTGAGGCCAAAGTGTCTATTAGTTCATCTGCCCTTGGGATTGGGTAGGCATCAGTCCTGGAGACTGCATTGAGGCCCCTGTAGTCAACACAAAACCTCATCTCTTTCTTACGGCCCTGGGTGTGAGGTTTTGGGACAAGTACTACTGGGCTAGCCCAAGGGCTATCTGAGGGCTCAATAACACCTAGCTCCAACATTTTCTGGACTTCAGTACTGATACAGTCCCTGACATGGTCAGGTTGCCTGTAGATTTTACTCTTTACAGGCAGACTGTCTCCAGTGTCCACCTCATGGGTGCACCAGGAAGTCTGACTGGGGGGCAGGCTAAACATATGTCTAAACTGCTGTAGCACTTGTCTACATTCAGTTTGTTGATGTTCAGTGAGGCTGCTTGCCAAAGCAACACCATCAACTGACCCATCTTCAGGGTTCTGTGAGAGCAGATCAGGGAGAGGGTCACTCTCCTCCTCCTGGTCCTCATCAGTTGCCATGAGCAAGCTCATGTCAGCCCTGTCCACATATGCTTTAAGTCTGTTGACATGGAGCACCCTAAGGGGGCTCCTGGGAGTGCCAAGATCTACCAAGTAGGTGACCTCTCCCTTCTTTTCAACAATTGTATGGGGGCACTCCATTTGTCCTGGAGAGCTGCTGGGGCCACAGGCTCCAACACCCACACTTTCTGGCCTGGCTGGTAAACAGTCAAGATAGCCTTTTGGTCATGCCAAGCTTTTTGGAGTTCTTGGCTTGCCTCAAGGTTTTTACTGGCCTTCTTCATGTACTCAGCCATCCTGGAGCGGAGACCAAGTACATAGTCCACTACATCTTGTTTGGGAGGTTTGAGAGGTAACTCCCATCCCTCTTTCACCAGACATAATTGTCCTCTAACAGGGTGCCCAAACAGAAGTTCAAAAGGGCTGTAGCCAACCCCATTCTGAGGAACCTCCCTGTATGCAAACAGAAGGCAGGGAAGTAAAAGGTCCCATTTTCGCCTAAGCTTCTCTGGGAGTCCTTTAATCATTCCCTTTAGGGTTTTGTTGAATCTCTCAACTAACCCATTGCATTGTGGGTGATAGGGAGTAGTTAATTTGTAGTTTACACCACACTCCTTACACATTGCAGTTAGATATCCTGACATAAAGTTGGAACCTCTGTCAGAGATAACCTCCTTTGGAAAACCCACCCTGGAGAAAACTCCAATGAGGGCTCTTGCTACCACAGGAGCTGTGGTAGTCCTTAGGGGTATAGCTTCTGGATACCTGGTGGCATGATCCACTACCACCAGTATAAATCTGTGCCCAGATGCTGTTTGTGGGTCAAGGGGACCAACAATGTCAATCCCTACCCTTTCAAAGGGAACCCCCACCACAGGTAGTGGTATCAGGGGGGCCTTTGTGGTGCCACCTGTCTTGCCACTGGCTTGACAAGTGACAGGAGCGACAAAACTCCTTTGTGTCTTCAGACATGTGTGGCCAATGAAAATGTGGTACAAGCCTGTCCCAGGTCTTGTTTTGGCCCAAGTGACCTGCCAATGGGATATCATGTGCTAGGGTCAAGAGGAACCCCCTAAACTTCTGAGGAATTACCAGCCTCCTGGTGGCTCCAGGGGTAGGATCTCTAGCCTCAGAATATAGGAGCCCCTCATCCCAATAAACCTTATGGGACCCACTAGCACTCCCAGCAACCTCAGCAGCAGCCAGCTGTCTGAGGGGTTCAAAAGTGGAGCAGCACTGTTGCTCTTTGCTCAGATCTTCCCTGGAAGGGCCCCCTGCCCCCAAGAACTCAACCTGACCAGGCTCAAGTTCCTCTGGGGCAGTTCCTTCTACAGGCTCTGCTCCTCCTCCCTCAGGAGGGGAATCTGAGATCTGAGACAGAGGGGAAGGCCTAGCCTTAACCCTACTGCTCTTCCTCTTGGGTAGCACCTGGTCCATAGTTTCAGGATCCAGAGCTGGTTCAGCTTTATGCATTTTGGCTTGTGACCTGGTCACAGCAAATACCTCTGCAGGTATGCCCAACATCTCAGCATGAGTCCATAATTCTACTTCGGACCAAGCTGAAGTCTCTAGATCATTGCCCAACAAACATTCAACAGGGAGGTCTGCACTGACTACTACCTTTTTGAGGCCAGTTACCCCTCCCCAGGAGAAATTCACAACAGCCAGACTATGGTTGGTCCTGGTGTTGCTTGCATTGGTTACCTGGTACATTTCACCCAGGATGATCTGTGTAGGGTCCACTAGATCCTCTGCCACCATGGTGACACTAGCACCTGTGTCCCTAAATGCCAAAGCCTGTTTGCCATTTATGATAGGCTGCTGTTTGTAGGACATATCAAGGTCTCCCTCACAAACTAGCATTGCCTGTGTTGGTACTCTGACTAGGCCAGAGTCCACATCAGAACCCAGGGTCAACCCTATTACACCCTTATTCTGAGTATTACCTCCAACACTTGCTGTACTAGGGGGAACAGTTGCCTTAGGGGCTGGAGTGGTGGTGGTTTGGTCTTTGGACTTTGTACAGTCAGACGTCCAGTGCCCTTTCTGTTTACAGAATTTGCACCAGGGCTTCTTTTGGCCTTTTCCCTTTGCAGATTGTGACTCCCCACCAGATGCAGATTTTGGGGGCCCTTGTGAAGACTTCTGATCTTTAGATTTATCCCCACCCTTATCTGAGCCTTTAGGATCTTGCTTCTTAGTGTCACCACCTTGGTTCTGGTTTTTCTGCCTCACCCTGGTTCTGACCCATTTGTCTGCCTTCTTTCCCAATTCTTGGGGAGAGGTCAGATCTGAGTCCACCAGGTACTGATGCAACAACTGGTTCTGGCAATTATTAAGGATCTGTTCTCTCATTCTAAGATTATACAATCCCTTAAAATCAGTTACTCTACTACCCACCAGCCAACCTTCTAGAGCCTTGGTTGCACAATCAACAAAGTCAGTCCAATCCTGAGTCTGTGCTTTCTGGGTGTCTCTGAACTTCAACCTGTACTGTTCAGTGGTTAAGCCAAACCCATCTATCAAAGCACTCTTCAGGGCTTCATAATCATTAGCATCCTCTTCTCTAACAGTGAGGAGCTTGTCTCTCCCTTTGTCTGAAAAGGAGAGCCACAAGATTGCTGCCCACTGTTTCTGGGGGACCTGTTGAACTTTACAGGCCCTCTCCATAGCAGTTATCCATTTGTGGATATCATCCCCACTATGGTAGGGAGGAACAACCTTGGACAGGTTCCTATGATCTGGCATGTAATCTCTGCCTCTAGGGACACTGTTGCTGCCTCCAGGGGCATCTAACCCCTCCTTCTTTGAAGCTCTTTGGAGCTCGAAGGCTTCCCTATCTAAGGCCAATTGCTAGCTTCCTCATACTGGAGCATCTTAAACCTTCTTTCAGAGGAGGTCTCCCTGGGAAAGTTGGAGTGCCTTTGTGGAATAGATTCTCTTCCAGAGTGGTATGACCTGTCAGAGTCCCTTGAGGGACCTAGGCCTGTCTCCCACTCTGTCAGCTCTCTTAGGGAGATTTCCTCTATTCTCTTCAGACCCATCTGGGTCTGGCCCTCCACCCACAGAGTCCAGGTCATCTTGATTGTCATCATCAGACCCAGAGACTATGTGTGACCCACCCCCTGATGCAGACCCACTAGCTCCTAGAGCTTGTCTCAGGTCATCTGCTACTAACAGATCTATCAGGTGTTGTGATGAGGGACTCCTGCCCACCCTCAGATTGCTTTCAAAGCTTAAAGCCTTCAGTTCAGTGTAGGCTATATCTTTGTACTGAGATGGGGTGGACCCACTGGCTCCACCCTGGTGAGGCATACTAGTGTTGTGCAGTGTTGTACTACCTACACTAGTTGAGGCCTACTGGACCTAGCTTGAGCTGTAGCAAGGGTGTGCTTGTCCCTTCACAAACAGCTCTAAGTTCAGTAGAACTTATTAATACTAGCTTGACTTTATATGTACCTTGAGTACCTTAAGTGGTTTTCAGTTAGTAATTCAAACAGAGATTTTCTGGTAAAACAATGGCAAGCTGGAATCCCACACGCTGCCCACCAATGTGAGAAGTTGGCCTGGCATATGCTGGTCACTAGTTATAGTGGCCACCTTGCACCAGTCCAATTCGACTCTTGGTAGATAGGTTTAAAGACAACCTTTCAAAGAAAGCTATCCTAGTGGTAGCTGTGGAGAGCAGCCTTCAGGCTAAGTCTCTGAGGAATGTAAAGCAGCTTGTTTTACCTTATAATCTCTTGAATTACCAAATGAAAAGACACCACACAGGTATATATATCAAATATATATGTATTTATTTCTAAATATACTCTACTAATCTCTTTATGAGATTAGAGCCAGGGAAACATTCAAAAGATCAACAGTTCTCAATAAATTAAGCACAAATATGGCTGTAGCCCTAGGGGCGTACCAGACCATATACTAAAATAGTGGTTTAACAAACTCGACTTGCAATATGAAGAGGCCTGGGGCCTTGAGAATCGCTGGGGCTTCACTTCTGCAGTGTTAGCAGGTAAGTAATCCGCCCACAGGAGACGCGTGCAGTGTCTAAACACACACGCGGGTTTCAATGCGTTCCAATGGCAAATGTCGCGATTTGTATTTTACAGTTCTAGGGAACTTCGGAGTGTACAACAAGCAAACAACTTACAGGGTAAGTACTTCGATAGCCAATGCACACTTGGGCACCGTAATGCCAGAGTTACCTCACCCAGGGAAGCCGGGTGCATAGGTGTCCTTTGGTGTCGGGTCGCGATGCTGTTTTCAATGGGGATCGTTGAAGACGTGCTGCTTGTGTCGTCGAGAGAAGTGTCCGCGGGAATCCAACTATGGATTGGAGTTGCAGGTGACCTAGAAATTGAGGGGACAGAGTTCAGAGTCACTTGCCAGTGACCGGTGGCCAGCAGGATAGATGACCACAGCTGTCGCGTCTCTTCAGGTCGCGGATGTCGTTTTGTCTCTTCGCTCACGAGGTCCAGGAGAGATCAATGAAGACCAGCAGCTGGGCTCGGAGGGTCCCACAACGTGTGCAGCTGTTGGCGGTGTCGGCACTCGGATTGGAGCCAACAAACCTTGGCAACTGCAAGTCTCGTGTGGATGGAAGATTGTCGATGGATCAGACCAGCAAGGTCTGATGGACTTACCCAGCAAGGGTAAGTGGGGGCAGGCCCAGAGCAACCAGGCGAGCCCTTGAAGTGGATAAGAAAGTCTTCTGGAGAGTCGCTAGCCAACAGGCAAGCAACCGCGAAGACGCCTTTGCAGGGAAACTTCACCAACAGCCCACGGTCACTCGGGACGGGGTAGGCCGCTGATCTTCGGTTCCAGACCTGTCTGGGACTTGGACAACACGTGGTCCAAAGCACAAGTTTGTAGCTTGTCGTTTAGGGCTTGCACTCGAAATCAGTGCACGGTTCCCTGGTATCGCGGTTCCTCGTCACTCGTGGGGTCCAGATGCCACAGCTTCGCTGGGGACTCAAAATGGCCGTCGAGGGGTCAGTAAATCTGCTTCAGGGGATGCAGGGACTTCGGGCTCCGGCGGGAGCGGTAAAGTTTGCAACCGTTGTTCAGTCCTTTTGGTGCCTGCCAAGCAGGGGAGTCACTCCTTGACTCCAAGGGAGATCCTTCGGTCTTCTAGAGATAGTAGAAAGTTGAAGGGCCAGGATTCTTCTTCGTAGAGCGTCGTCCAGGTGTAATCTAAATTGCATTGGCAATGTGTGGTATCTTATAGTGAAAAGATGGGAGGGACTAGCTCTATGACCACTCCTCTAGGAGGGTCAGGGTAGTGGGTGGTTACACCCACTTCCCTGTGTCCAGTTTCGCGCCAGAGCAGGGGCAGGTAGCCCCTGAACCGGTTTGAGCTGGCATATGCACAGAGGAGCCTACTGCTCCCCCAGTGCAGGACTTCAAAGCACTCTAAGAGTGCACCCACCCAGCTCCAATACACTAAATCCTGTCTGGGAGGTGGTGACACCTCCCTGTGACAGGAAACCCTTTGTTGAGCTCCCTCCACTGCGAGTTTCGGTCAGCAGCAGGAGGGCAGCCCGGTGTCTGTGCTGGTGGCATCCATTTTGTGATGCCAGGGCTCTAGATGATTTCTACTGTGTAGTACAGTGTGTACATGTCGTCCCCTCTAGAAGGGTGGGATCCTACTCCCACACCAGTTACTGGTGTGGGGGTAGGATTCCAAGTTGTTTGACACCAAACACGACATGTTTTGATGCAGTCATTCCAAAGTTAGCATTTACCGCGAGGTTATAATGCACTGAAGAGTATATGGTTTAACCGCATCCACAAACAGCAGCATAGAATAGACTCTGCCAGCTGCAGAGGGGTCCTGCTCAGGCAGAAGCACCCCCTCACATAGTAAACCAAGCACCCTGCCCTTGGGATTGATAGGGCCTACCATAGGGGTGACTGATAGGTTTATATGTGTGTGTATGGTGAGATATTGGAACCTATACCTCAGTGAGGAGTGCTAACACTACCTCACACAGGCTGCAGTAGCAGGCCTGTGGTGTCAGATTGTGAATGCTTCCCAGGGGTGGCATTATACATGATGCAGCCCCTGGTAGGCCTGTGAAGTACCAATGCCCTAGGTACTTAAGGTACCATATACTAGGGGCTCATAAGGTACCACAGTATCCAATCACTAGTGCATCTAATATGCACAGCAAGTTGTTTAGAGAGATCAGTTAGACTGGGGCCCTGATTAGCAGGGACCCAGCCAGACTATAGCCAGAAACCAGTGTATACATCAGAAAAAAAGTGGGGGCAACACAAGTGCAGATCCTACTCTCCTACAATGTAGTACAGGTGAGGCACGAATATTAGCAGAGAGTCAAGTGAGAGGAAAGGCAGGGCTATGTGAAATATCAAGGTAAAAAAAGGATATGACTCACATTCCTCAATGGCTGGAGTTCCTCGCTAGGGGTACAGTTGCAGTGGTACGTGGAAGCTGGTGTAGACCTGTAGTAGGTCTGGAAACTTGACAATTCAATATGGTAAGCTGACCACTACATTGATGTGCAACCATAAACTCCAGGGTTACCTTGCTACTCTCATATATGTAACAAATGTCTTTTCTCACAACTGTATCCTACCTACCCTATAATGTGAAGCGCTCTGATACCCTTTAGGGTCTTGTTCACGCTTAAAAAAACATAAATAAAAAAGTCCTTGAGTGCATGAAAAGTTTTGATGCATTGGCATCTTATCTCTTCTTGCTATAACCCGGATTGCTATTGTTTGACCTAATGTGGAGCAAGACATCCAGGGACGGTGGGAGTTTGACCACCAAGGCAGAGGGCACAGGACTGATAGGAATGGCCATAGGACATTGTGTGATGTGATTAATTATTCTTAAGTGAGTGATTCCTCATAAATGTATACATGTCTTAAACTGGTTATCTGACTTCAGGGTAAAAATAATCCAACATTGTTGTTAATGCATCATATATGTATTGGCATTTTAATTTTTATCAAGCAGATGTTTGTTTCCTATGCAGTGAACATAAGCCTGCAGATGTAGTGCCCCTCACATATGAGTCCTGCTTGGGACATTATCAATGCTGTCAAGTCATTCATCATAATTTTTTCATTCACATTTATCAAAAATCAAATTACCATTGAATTGCACTTTAATAAGCACTTAAAATCGTAGTTTCATTATGTTTCCTAACCAAAATTACGATTATTAAATATAATGTTGTAACCAAGTGTTATCATATTGCACAGTGAGCCTTGCTACAGCAAAAAATATTTTGGAGCTTTTTCACTGAAAAGCGCATGTTTAACATTAAATACTTGCATGTCCTAATTTTAAATATGTTGCATACTGTCTTATAGACAGTAAAGCATACATAGGGGTGACTTATTAATATTTAAAATGAAGGTTTTAACCTGTCAAAAGGTTTTCTTTTTGACAGGTTGGCTATGCAGTTTAACATTTGAACACCCATTCTACAAATGGTAGGCCTGCAGTCATGTTTGAACTGCCACAATAGTGTGTGGCACAATGGGTGCTGCAGTTCCTAGTGACCTTTAACTTACTGACCCGGGTACATATTGTACCGTATATAGGTACTTATTGGTAAATTGAATATGCCAATTAGAGGTATGCCAACTTCACCGTGTTGAAAGGGGGAGCACAGGCAATTCATCTCCAGTTAGCAGCTGTAATATGCACAGAGGTCTACAGCCAGCAAAAATATAGGGTCCAGCAAAAAGTAAACAATCCGGGGTGAACCTGCAGAAAGGTAACATTTCCTACAGTACTCCAGTTTGAAAATAGTCACAATTATTATTGTCCAGTTTGGTATATTTGCTGAAAAGAAATTGGTCCAAAGCGGCCAGGGAATCGTGTCCTTACTACAGTCTCAGTCAGGAAATACATGGGAGCGGGTACCTTGCCTAATATGTTGATTGACAGTAGACTTTAACACTTGGGGTAATAGATGAAATCATTAGTTCCTTGCTATCAAAACTATAGGATGAATATTTTTCTATTTACTGAAGGGGATAGGCATTGACAAAGTAGCTAAAATCTATACTGTTTTGCATGTGCGCTACTGTCATCTCCCCATTGGTACCAGATAGAAGTGAGAATCAATGGCAAGTCACATATGGATTATTTGCTCGTGTACATTAATATTAGATGTAAAATAATTTAACACAGACTCAGAAGTAAATATTTTAAACTATTGCTTTACTTGGATGAAAGGTGTAATGTATTTATGCAGCACTCAAACAGTAATAAAGTGAAAACACAATGCAAGAAAGATTCTACACCCATTTAGGAAAATAGAGCAAAATTTAATAAATAACTGACAACAAAAATCCAATCGGTAGAGCCGCAGATTTGCAATTAAAAAAATGTAAGGTAAGTATAGAGCCTTAAAGCACAAAGTGTCACTCGCAGTTAATGGGTCATGTAAGACCGGGTGAAGTTACTAGTTAAAGGTTGAAGCCGACCACGATGGCACGTAGGGCGGATACAGAGACTATGTTAGCCCTGCTGGAAAAGTTACCTTCTAAAGTCCAATGAGAAGAGTGCTGCTCACTGTGGAAGAGGCGATCCACCACTCACGCCAGCAGGTCCAGTGCAGCAGGCCAGCTGGGCAATTGCAGAGCGACTTCTGGATCTTGTTGTGTTTCTGTAGCTCAAAACAAGAGAGCAACTAACTATCCCTTACTGTCATTCAGGTAGCCTGGAATGAAGGGAGCAGGCCCAGTCTTCCTTTCTTTGGCAGCAAGGCAGTTTGAAGTTCTTTGTGAATGTGCTGAGGCTGTGTCTTTGAAGTGTAAGTGTGATAGACAGTCGCGGCCGTCATTATTCGCAGGTAGGTGGGTCGTGCGGGGAGGGAGGGGGATTAATTAAAAAATAAATTAAAAAATGTACCTGTCCACCGGCCGGGTCCTGCGTTTTGTTGGCGTCTGCTCCTGTTGTCCTTCCTCTGGCAGGAACAGGAATCAGGCAGCCTCCCTCCCCTAAGCCAATCACAGTGCTGCAATGGCAGCTTTGCGATAAGTGGGGACGCCGCCCAGCCAGGGGCTTACGGGGAGGTCATTTTTTCAATGTAGGCTGCATTGCAGACTCCATAGAGGAAGGGCAGAGTGCGCATGACTGGTTTGGGCGGCCCCTGAGGGCCGTCCAAACAGTCATTGCGCCCTCAGTAGTTGGCACACCACTCCTCCCCTGCTCATATAGCAGCCCCGCCCACCCGCAACTAAACATAAAATGGTAATAACAGGAAGTTATTACCATTTTATGTTTCTGGTTCTTGTACATCGAGAAAGTAGTGGGGTGACACTCCTCTGCCCTAGTGGAGGAGCCTTCCCTGGTGATAGATGACAACTCCGCCCTCCCATTAAGTCATAATGGCCCATCCTGCCAACATCCTGTCACTCTATTACCATTAAAGAGGGTTTTAAATTGTGGGTCCTCAGACACCAAACATGATATTTCTACCTGCTCCCAAGCAAAAGTTATCACTTATCAAACTTAATAAGGTAACACAATGTTATTCTACAGGATAGGCAGGCATCATAGCAGTAACATTTAGGAGTTTTTTTAACTACCAGGACGCAAAACTTAAAAGTACATGTCCAAGTTATTAATTAAAATGCACACTGCTCTGTGGGCTGTTTAGGGCCTATCCTAGGGGGTGCCTTACTTGTATTAAAAATTGAGTTTTAGGCCTGGAGAAAGGGTTATTTGGCAAGTCAAATTGGAAGTTTAAAACTGCATAAAGGCTGCAATGGCAGACCTGGGGCATGTTTAAAAAGGCTACTTCAGTGGGTGGCACATTAAGTGCTGGCTGCACGCCCACTAGTAGCATTTAATGTACAGGCCCTGGGTACTTGCTGTACCACTTAACTAGGGATTTACAAGTAAACAAATGTGCAAATTGGGTGTAAGCCAGTTTTACCTTGCTTAAAGGAGAGATCGAACACACTTTACCACTGGTTAGCAGTTGTAAAGTACAGAGAGCCCTAAAAGCCAACAAAAATGGGTTCAGAGAAGAGGAGGGTTGAGGCAAAAAATTTGCGGATGTGCTTGCTAATTGGAAGGTAATAGGAATTCTGTCTTGATGAGGTTGAACTTCAGGCTGGTGCTGGACATCCAGGTGTAGAACAGGTTCAGACAGTGTCTGAATACTACAATGCATGATCCTAGCAGTGAATTTTCAGTAATTTCCAGCACTTCCAGAGTTCAGGATTTAGTCTCAAAGGTTCTGGAGTAAATGGACTTCTTTTCTGGGTACTTCGTTGTTGTTTGGCAAACTTTGTTAAACTTAAACGTAGGATCCTGACTGAAATGCTCACTGTTTTTGTTTTGTTTTGTACTGTTTTCTAGTGCAAGTATTATGTTAAAGTCCACAGGAATGACTTATGAAAATCAAAACCATTAAAGTTGGTAACATTGTAGGACATTTAAGTGATGTTAAAGGTTTTTTTTAGACAATGGTTACCTTCCTTTTCTATACACCCTCTGTGGTTTGTGAAGTTCTTTAAATGGTGTTCGCACAGGAATTTAGACCTGTCACTACATATTTGTCATTTTGTTTATAGTATTTAGTTTTGTGTATAAGAAAGTACCTTTTTAGTTTTTACAAGAAAAAATGGGCTGGACATTTATTTGGTGTTGTTTCTAACATTGCTCAATTCTTAATATATAGCCAACAACAACACCTCTAATAAGCATTGGCTTACTCTGACTCACTACCCAGAGTGTCATCTTCTATAAGGGGTATTTCATGTCAACACTGCTCAGATCTAGCTGTATCACAAATGTCACAGGTTCTAATCCCATTTCAAAACACTGTAAGGAAATATACCTGGTGCAGAGATCAGTGTGTATCATTCCACTCAAAAACTACCATCCCAGTGAGAAAGTTCAGTGGTTAAAGGACCTATGCTCCAGATACCAGTACTAGTGAGATAGCTGCTTTCCTAGAGCACATAGCCATTAAGAGAGTTACGTCAGCAGAGTCAGACTGTTTTAAAGATGAAAAATGCAAAAGGAGATGACCACCTTAGACTCTGGCTATCCTACACTTTGACCATAATTCACCACCCTTCCCGCACCTTAGGCCTTCTGTCAGGCTTGCCTGTGGAACCCTTTGCATTAAAAACGTCATTGTTCTAGTCAGAAAAGCATAGCAATTTAGTTTAATTACAAATTTCAGTTTTGAAGACAGGGCAGAGACTGTAGCAGAAGGGAAGACGGATTTGTATAGGGGAAGGTGTGATACTTTGGGACCGAAGGAGAAAAAAAAAGAGGGGAGGTTATGCTAGAGGTTTGGTTTCTCAAGGGAAGAAACCCAGAAGTCAATGAAAGTTTGTCTTAGGTTCAATAGGGATTTAAGAAGAACAAGGTATGGATCAGGGGAAGCTGACTTCATAGCTGGATTGGGTGAAAGTGAGCTAGACAGAGAGCAGGGGAGAACGATATTGGAGATAGCATGCTACTGGGATGGACATGAGAGGGGTGGAAAGAGCGGGAGTCTGTAGTGAAAATGAGAAAGCCATGCTTTGACTGCAGAGTCGGGTTAGGGAAAAAGCTTGATAGAAGGGCGAGTAAACAATGTTAAAAAGACATGGATGGAAATTAAGGGAACAGAAAAGGATAGGCATTGATTGAGATGAGAGACAAGAGGGTAGGAAAGCCTGGAGAGTTTGGAGGTAAGGTAGAAGAATGGGGAGTCGGGGAAGTGAAAATGGTTAAGCAGTCAGTGAAGTTGAAATAGGCTGGGGGTAGGGGAGACAGCCAAAAGGAGGGCATCCAGGGCTGTCTGGAAGAGGGGACAGCTGGAACATCTTCTAGAGTGAGAGTCAGTGAGTTAGAAAGGGAAGTGGCTATGGTGACTTTGGAAAGAGAGAAGTTGGTTAGAAGGGATGTGACCATGAGAAGTGGCTAAAGAAGAATAATTAAAGAGGGAAAAAGCAAGGATAGGTAGTCTGGCTGCAGACCCAGGGACACAGTCGGAAGCTCAGGATTCAGGGCGAGCAAGATAGGCTAGGGTAAGTAAAGAATTGTGGAGGAAAGTGTAATCAGAGGCTGGGGAATCTGGAAAAGTAGAAACCGCTCATGTGGAGGAGTCAGGGAAATATGGAGATGCAATGGATGCAGAGGAGGGGGAAGAGTGAGGCTTGCTAAGTGGAGCTAGAGGAACGGGAGTGCCTGGTGAAAATATACAGGAGTTAATAGTTGTAAGTCAAGGCTAGGCCAAAAAGGAACTGGATGGCTGAGACAGAGTAAGTAGGAGAAGGCTTGTTTAATGTTCATTTTCAAGAGCCCAAGAAAGTTAGAGAGGATTGGGTGTCAATGGGAGTGATACATGAGTCATTGAGGAGTGTGGGACAGGAGGGTTGAAGGGGGAGAGAAGGCAACATTGGGGAAAACGGATTGGGGGCTGGGATGAAGAAGAGAATCCAGAGTGGGGAGCAAAGCTTGGTCTGAGTGGTAATTGAGGGGGATGAGTATTTGAAGACAAGAGGGGTAGAAGAAAGGCAAGAAGATTTGGTTAGGGCTAGACCCAAGGGAATAGGGTGGAAATTAGTAGAAGTGGAGTAGTAGGGATGGAGTCCGGAAAAGGAAAACTTCCAGAGTTCACAGAAAGGCAGTGTAAAGCTGGTGGGTAGAACAAAAGACTGCTGTAGACTGGGAGAGCCAAGAAACTTGGAAGAGAAATAGGAGCTGAGGGGTAGGCTTCAGTGGGGAGAAGACTGAGTTATAGAAGGTCAGAGCTAAGGGGACGGAATAATGTCGATTTGGGTTATGAACACAAAAAAGGTAACTGGTTTGTGTTTTATTGTAAGTGGAGGCTATTGGATTATGGAAGGCCGAAGCTGGTTAGAATTGGGAGAGCCAGGGCACTAGAATAGCCTGGGAAAATGGGACATGTTGGGGACAATGGGAAGATGCTTGAGTGAGAGTCACCAAAGGAAAAGTGATTGTTCACACATTTAATGGAAAAATAGCAAGCAGCACTGCGAATAATCAGAAGATAATTATAATTTCAAATACCTAGAACTGTCACCCAAAAAGGTCAGATGGAGAATGTAATGCTAAAATACATGCATTTGTTTTTTAATAATCAAGATTTTATTAGTTTTATCATTTGTTAAGCAACAGACAAACAGAACTGTATGCACATTGCTTTGGCATATTATAGTATGTATACCTCACGTTTCTGCTTTTGGATATTTTCATAAACCATTCAGACCATTATAAGCCCAACTTTTCCCCCAAAATGGCGTTGTTTTTCCTGCGAGCACTCTCTTGCCGCATATAGTGCTTCTTCCAATTTGGAGCATCAGTCCATTGCTGCTCTCCATATAGCCAGTTTTGGGGGATTTGCTTATGTCCAGTGTTTAGCAATGTATATCTTGACAAGGAGGGTACCTACCCCGTGAATGTGTGGTCTCCTCTGTTCTGTTCCAGGTCATCAAGGATATCTAAGAGCGCTACTCGGGACGAGGGTTCCTTGAAACACATACATAAATTCTTTTATTGCTGTTTTTATTTACTATTCCCTCAGTGTAAATCAATGGAGTCTAAAAATGTGACAGAAATGTGATACTTAAACAAAACGTACCTAGTGAGCAAGTGGCAGGATCTTCACATAGAGAACATTTGAGCTGCCTTTGAAACTAAGAAACAAATACATGAAGACACTGCTGTATTCACTGATTTCTTAAAATCAAACTTCTGGCTTTCACTGTCGAAAATGAGGCTAAAGTTTACTACATAAGTTTGGAAGAGGGAAATGTGCTACCTCAAATGAAATGGCTTCTAGGCCTACTAAATAGTAGGTATGCAAATTAGCAATAATATTGAGATTGAAGGGCACTTTAAATTAACAAAAACAAAACATCATCATCATTTGACTTTAAAATATCAGTGCACATTGTGATATACAGGTTCTGGGGAATGATAACGCTTTTCACTAGATGAATGGGCACTAAGAAGGACGGAGAACGAGAACAGCTTGACAAAGTGACATTTTAAGTGTTGATACAGATGAGGGGAGACACAGAGAAGTGATGGCAGACATAAGGATAGTGAAGGAGCATAATTTAGGCTCCAACCTTATACGTGACGATTATGCAATTCTATATTATTAACTGACATGAATATCTGTATGCATTAACTTTATTAACAGATGTGAAGCATTAAAATGTATTAATGGACTGAAACCATTGTAGGTATTTGAGATTTATACTTGTATCCACTGATGCGCAGTTGAAACATGTAATCATGTATTCTTTTATTTACTTTTTACACCTATTTTCCAAGTTCCACATGTGTATGCACACTCAGGCATTCAAATTTCATATTAATTGCTCGGCTAATTGAGCTTGACTACAGGCCTCAATTTAAATGCATTTTGTTTTGCCAGCATATTCTTTCTTTCTTTGCAGATGGATTCTCATGATTCTCATTAGTTAAAGAAAGGCTTATGGTTTATATTAGACTGCTGATAGTGAGGCCTGGAGAGAAGAACTTGGCAGTGAAAGTGGAGGATTATTGGTCCAAAGAGCTCATCTCTTAATCATGTACCAGGACAGAGAGATGATCAAGGTTGAGACCTGCAGTCCATGTTTTGATGCGATGGGAATCTAAAAAGATGTTGCAGATGCTCTCTCGAGAAACAATTTGGTTGGCTCCTAGTTGTGTGAAAGAGATAAAGATGTTAAATTGGTGTTCTCACTGTCTTAGTCATCTTTGTGGAGTCACATTGACTTCACAAACTACAAATGTATTGTGGATGTCTTCTCCCTTACAGTGCTTCATGCCAACCAACAAAAGACCATTCAACCAATGGGGAAAATGCTTTGACAACTTTGCTAAGAGATTGAGGTGTAAGTACCAGAGTACTGTCAGATATTAGCACATTGGATGGTTGGAAACTGAAGCAAAGGGAGCTAGGATACCCCTGTAGAAATTCTAGACTTGCCTAAACCCAGTTCTTGCTCTTAAAAATCCATGTCTTGGTACGGAGTATCAACTGAGTTCCAGCGGTTCATAAAAGAGTGGAAACGGCAGAGTAGTGAGTATTAATAGTGTCGCACGTTGTTGTGTATGTCAAGCTTGCAGTATTTGGCAAAGATTGTCTGGTGTGATGCGCTGCTCTTTTAGTTGTATAGATGTTAATGCGCTTAATGCTGAGCAGTTGAAGTTATCGGGTTGGATGTAGCCTAAGAGCCTGGCGTTACGTTTTGTGGTGTTAGTTTTGAGGTACCATGAGCCGCACAATTGAGATTGGGATAGGGACATATAACTTTGTGTGAGAGTAAATTGTGACTGGTGCAGTGGATCCTGTTGTGCAAAGGAGAAACTGCACTGGTGTGGGTAATTTCCCCGCTGGTCGAGGTTTCACTCAAATAAGTGTCGAAATAGGTCATTAAGTGTTACTCTGGACCATTTCTTGTGCTATTGAATACTTTGGATTCTTTAGTGGAACAGACAAAAGTTATTTGTTGAAATCTCTTAATGTTTTGTTTTACGCTTGCTTAGTGTTAGAAAAAGGTGCAGGACTGAGATTGGACGGTTGGCATTAGTGCTGCGCTGTTATTGGTTAGTTACGCCACAGTGTCATGCTGAGCTCGAATGAGAACTGTGGTTAAAGAAATTGTTTCCTGATTTGAAACAAAAATTCTATCTGTGATTGTTGATTTTATTGATGAAAAATTAAATGTTTCAGGGCTATGTGAGATTTGATTGGGGGAGATGTGAAAGTCCCTGTTCGAGAAGGATAAGAGGCGCCTCCAAAAAGCATGGTAGGTTATTATGTGGCCATAAATGTGGGGCTCAAAGTGCATTTGGCTGAGTGAATGGCATAGGATCACCAAATAAGAAGGTGCTTTGATATTTCCCTGCTGTGGCATATTTCATGTGAGAATTTTTGAAAACCTGAGAAGGGTATTGTACGACATGAAGCCACCTCCTAGACCCGCACAGTACGAGACACTTAATGTGCCTGAGGGCATGCAGCTCATGTCAAAGGAAAAAATTATCTGGGTAGAGTTAAAAAGGCAGTACATAGCTGTGCTGAAGCTAGCTGGAATGCAGAACAACAAAAATGGAGAGCTGACACAATTGAGGGAACTAGGTTATGCCCTGCATTGACGAGTGAGGACCCTCAAGAAAAGGAGGAGGATGAAACCGAGTGTGCAGAGGGCTTAGGCGAAGATAATGATAGTGATTCTTGTGATGACCTTCTGGATGTTTCATTGTCAACCCGCCCACAGCCTTATAATGTGACCCAATCTGAAGGGATATGTGGTGCTGTTACCAGTGGAGACTCTGAGAGAGCTGCCACCCCAGTGAATACAAGTCACAACCCTATGGGAGAGAATTCAGGGATGTGTGCCCCTGTTAACTGGACTGTTGCAAATGTCACAGATGCACTAACCGTTCTGGTTATTATTGGTCCGGCAGTTCCCTTATATAAACCGGAGTTGTCCTGATCCACAACACACGCCTTGACAGTTCCTATTGGTGTAGATGTGTCAAGTACTGTTCCTGCTGCCCCTGGATGAGGAGGCACTGGAAGAACTCATTTGGTCTCCAATATTGTCGCTCACCATATGTCGTTCCTGTATCATCATCAATTTATAAAACTGGTCTTATCCCTGTAGAGGAACCCACCCAGAGGTCGCAAATTTCTCACTTATCTATTTGGAGTTCACCTCTGTGTATTTGAAGCAGTAGTCCGTGAAGGGATAATGTTCAGTATTTTTGAGGTCCAAAATGGTTTTAACTCACAAGAGTTGGATGATATCATTAGGTTTTTTAGTGGTCCACCATGATAGTGTGAGGGTTCAGGAATGAGTAGGGAACCCTAGTTTCCAGGAAAAGAGAATGCAGTGGATGTGGTCAAATTGAAATTAGAATTAGATGAGATGATATTGGGAAATCTTGATCTTTCCAGATTAGATACCGATGAAGAAAATAAACTCATATATATGTGCATGGATGTTACTAAGCATGCAGGACAATCTCATGATAAGCTGTCTGAATTAGCTCCAGTTTAGGATGTAGGAAGTAGGACCGAATTCTTACAGAAAGTTACCTTATATGTTTCGGTGAATATGACATAACCAGTATGAGGACGTCCGGAATAAAAATGGAAATTAGGGAGTTAATTGGTAGCATCTGGAAAAGGAGTGAATGGGACAAGTGGGAAGGTAGATGAGCCAAGAAGAAAGATCAGAAGAAAGTGAAACGAGAGCTATCTCCATCTTTGATAGATGGAAAGGGGCTTCGAATTTCCTGTTGAGCGATATGCCTGGTGGAGGTTATGTTCATATATCTTGGAATAGAAGTGATCCAGCTTTGTTTGAGAACGTTTTTCCTAAATTGAGAGAGAAGCCAGTGGAGTGAAACACCCAGGTTGATAGATTTGTCAAGATTTCACAGGTATTGCGGATACATTTGAATATCCGTTTCATCATTGTAGTGTGACTTGTGGACAGAATCTGAAGTGCCGGTACAGTAGCCAGAGAAGGAACTACAGAGGAATCCGATACCTCATCCCCCGTCATCTTTGGCGATTAAAATGTATCAACAGGTGACTTTCTTTTTCAAAGGTAAGAGGCCGGTAACGGCCATTGATAGGGCATTGATTGGGATGAGATTGACAGCATGACTCAAGAGCTGTTTAGACAGCTGAATTGGATGAAAAATCCCAAAACCAAAGATCTGGTAAGTTTTGTGTCTTGGTTTGTGACAGGATTGAGACCTGAAGTTAGTATGATGATTCAACAGCATTGGCAAAATAAGTCAATTGAAGAGACCTTGAGGTATGGAAAATATGCAGTGATGAGTTGGAAATAAAACTGAAGCAATTGAAAGAAAAACGTATGCTGGCTTAGAAGAAAGCAGCACAGAGACGATGTCGGGATCAACCGTATGTAGGGAATGTTGGTGCTATGCAAGTTGTGTAACAGCCAGTCCCTGTGATGCAGGGTGGAGATGGTTATCCACAAAAACTGAAGCAATTGAAAGAAAAACGTATGCTGGCTTAGAAGAAAGCAGCACAGAGACGATGTCGGGATCAACCGTATGTAGGGAATGTTGGTGCTATGCAAGTTGTGTAACAACAGCCAGTCCCTGTGATGCAGGGTGGAGATGGTTATCCACAACAGGGTAGAGGTTGAGGGGTCCCGAATGACCGGAGTACTGGATTGAAGTTGCAATGTTGAAGAAATCTAATCCATGTAATTATTGTAACAAGTAAGGGCATTGGAAGCGGGAATGTTGTATTTATACGAACAAAGTAATGCATGAGAATCGGGTTCAAAATTCAGGGTTTGTGCAGACACAGGTTAGCAACCCCGTACAGACACAAAATGTGCAGAGGCCAAGGATGCAAGGTCCTCGTGTACAACAAGTTCCAGTGAAGCAAGGTCCTCAAACCCCAATTCCTCAGCCAAAGTAAATGGTCCCAGATTTAATTCCAACCACGTACTGAATTTTAATCGGAATTCCTTCCAGAACCAAAGTCAGTTTCCGCAATTTGGTGCGACTGACACACTTGAGGGCCGTGATTCAGATCTGTCGCAATGTTGGGGACGGGGGGGGAGGAGTGAATTGTGTGCTTGGCGCAGTCTTAGAGGTAGGTAGACCAGTGTTCCATTCGTGGAGTACGAGATGAATGGCCACTCTGTGCCATTTCTGATAGACACTAGTGCTACCCGTTCTATTGTTAGAACAGCAGAAGTTCCAAACCTACCCCTTTTGGGGAAACAAATACAAGTTGTGGAAGTTGCCAATAAACAAATGACAAACCCTGTGACACGAGAAGTGACTTTTAACCCCTTCGCTGCCAGGCCGAGGTGCCACGCCTTTTTTAAAAATCTATTTGAGGTAGTTTGCGCTTAGGCCCCTGTAACCTTCTGACCACTTAAGGTATCCATGCCAAATTGGCATCCTTTTCTTCCACCATCACAGGGATTCTAAAGGTACCCAGGGTTTATGGATTCCCCTGGAGGGGACCCAGAAATTAGCCAAAATACAGCTAAATATATATTATTTTTGGGAAAGATTGGAAAAAATGACGGCAGATTAAAGCGTCTGTTTTTTTCCCTGAAAATGGTATCAACAAAGGGGTTGTGGAGCTGAAATCACCATCTTCACTGCTTTCAGGAACAAGCAGACTTTTGACAGAAAAGCAACGATTTTTGCACAGTTTTGGCAATTTTCTGGGACGTAGCCTATTTTTGCACTTTTTTGTGCTTTCAACCTCCTTCCAGTTAGTGGTAAAACAGGGTATGAAAGCAATGATGGATCCTGGAAAGCTATATATTTCTGAAAAGATTTTGAATTCAGCAAGGGGTCATTTGTGTAGATCCTTCAAGGTTTGTGTATAGAAACTAACAGTTGAAAATAGAAAAAATTGAAATTGAGTTAAAATAAAGAAAAAACACCATTTGTGCCAACGTTTTTACCTGTAACTTCTACTTAGTATGACAGATGTTTGAAACCAATATACCATTACATCCGCTGGATCCTTCCGGTTGTGGGGATATATAGGACTTGTAGGTTCACCAAGAACCCGAGGAACCCAGAGCCAATAACTGAGCAGCGTCTTGCAATAGTTTTTTATTATGTACCGCAATTATTTTGGGAAAATGTATACATGGAAAAATCGGTATGAAAGACACCTAAACACGAGCACGGGACCAAACACCCAGGTGACCCCCCCCCTTGCAAAACCAGGTCGTTTTGTGATCGGCAATTTTGATGTCGCCTCAATACGATTTGGGCCCTTGCCTGTCGCGGGTACTTGGGCCTCCCACACGAGTAAGGCACCATTTTTTTTGGGAGACCTGAGGGAACGCTGGGTGATAGGAAATTTGTGTCAGCCCGGTGATCCCACAACTTTCCCACAAAAATAATGTGTGGAAAAAGTGATTTTTTTCAACTAAATTTGAGGTTTTCAGGGGATTGTGCGCAAGAAAATGTTGGGGGATCCACGCAAGCCATACTTCCCTGGATTCCCCCGGGTGTTTAGTTTTCAGAAATGTGTGGGTTTGATAGGTTTCCCTAGAAGGCCACCGAGCGTGGGGCCAAAAAATCATGGGACCCCCCTTGAAAACCAGGTTGGTTTGTGATAGGTAATTTTGAGGTCGCCTCACTAGGTTTTGGGAGCTTGCCTCTCGCGGGTCCTTGACCCACCCACTTGAGTGAGGTATAATTTCTATTGGGATACTTGGAGAAAGGTGTGGTGGTGGAAAATTTGTTGTTTCTTTCTGCAGCGTTAACATTTTGGCACAATAATGCACATTTTGAGGTTTGCAGGACATTGTGGGTGAGATAACTTGTTGGGATCCACAAGACAAACATCACCATGTACTCCCATGGGTGTTTAGTTTACAACAATATCTACAGTTGGTAGGTTCTTCTTAGATGGAATGTACACCTTGACAGAGAGACAAAAAAGACAAAGATTACTGCACAGCCATCTATTCCTCAAGCACACACACATACTGGTTGGATTTGGCACGAGGGCGAGTGATGGTTCAGTATATAAACAAGAGATTTTACAAAAATGAAGTGCACTGTCAATAATTGAAAGGACATAAAACTGAACCAGTGACCAGCAGCTCGTTGGCTGTAAAGCCATGTCCAGGCCCCAACCGCTTTACAGGCCATTCACACACTTTTCATACGTGATACACACAAGACCATTCACACCACCAGGCACGAAACCAACACCTTACAACATTCACAAAAAAGGACAAGGTACACCATGCTGCAGAATGACAGAAAAGACAGATATTTATGCACAACCACCTATTCCTCAAGCACACAGACATACTGGTTGGATTTGGCATGAGGGTGAGTGATGGTTTAGTATATACAGTTGTATTAACCAGAGATTTCACAAAAATGAAATGCACTGTTAATAATTGAAAGAACGAGAAGCTGAACCATTGACTCACAGCTCGTGAGCTGTAAAGCCACGACCAGGCACAAACCTCTTTACAGGCCATTCATACACCTTTCATATGTGTGCTGCATACAAAACCATTCATACCGCCAGCCGTGGGCCCATCACATTACAACACTCACATCAGCAGACGGCGCCATTCAAGGGCCCATCACTTTCACATGCCCACATTCCTGAGACAGCAACCACACCAGCTGATGGATTGCGTGGAGTGACGTTTGGCTAGCAGTGTGTGTAGTGACCAGCAGCAAGTCACTACTTGCACACCGCCAGCCAAGCACCAGTCCACGCATACGACCAGCCCAGCGCCATTCCACGCACACTACCAGCCAAGCGCCAGTCCACGCGCACCGCCAGCCAAGCGCCAGTCCACGCACACCGCCAGCCAAGCACCAGTCCACACACACCATCACATATTTTATGCAACAAAAAAACCAAAAACCAATTGGCAATAGATACAAACCTTTAACTACAAGCACACCAGCTGTAACTGAATACATCACACTTTTGCCAACCATGAAATCTGAACAAAAATATAAAACAATACAGACCTGTCACTTTACTTTTATGCTCACCGTTGTAACCAAAAACTCTGTTGTGTGTGGTACAATTTAAAACATGTGGGCACACACAGCCCAGGATTAGAAAGGCAATAGGGGCAGTACATACGACTCTCCTTCCGTACACCTCTACGTGCACACACTCTACATTTTTTAGTGGGGAAGTCTTTTTTAGCCGTGGGAGGAAGGTGATCAGGAAAGTGGTGATCTTTCAATCTAGCCACATCCTCCACCACTGCTTCTCTAGGAACTCCTGCCTGTTCTACTAAAACAAGGCTGCCTATCAAAGACTGCTGAAACTGAGCAAATGTCATCTTTGACTCTGGAGAGCAATCCTTAAATACAACAAAGGCATTGTAGCTTGCTAAATGGAATATATGGATAGCCAACTTCTTATACCAAAAGTACGCCTTACGAACAGCAGTGTAAGGTTCCAACCTCTGATCTACTCGATCTACACCACCCATGTGCTTATTGTAGTCTAAAATGCACACAGGTTTGCGCACTTCAGCAACCTGACCCCAAACAGTCATAGGTGAAGTACTTTCATCATGGATGGTAGTCAGCATATAGACATCTTTCCTGTCAGAAAATGTCAGAGCTAGAGGCTCATCACTACACAAGGCACTGCACCGTCCCTTCACAAGTTTTGTACAAACCAGCTCTTTTGGGTAACCTTTACGGTTAGAGCAGATTGTGCCACAAGCAACAGTGTCCACTTTGAACAATTCCTTGAACAATGGCACAGTAGTGTAAAAATTATCTACATATAAATGGTGAGCTTTGTTAAAAAGTCCTCTGCTCAGTTCCCACACAGTTTTCTCTGCAACTCAAAAAGTGAACGGACAACCAGGGGGGTCAATACTGGAATCCCTACCAGTGTAGACCCTGAAATTATAGACATATCCAGTACTACTCTCAGACAGCATATACATCTTAATTCCATAGCGTGCGCCCTCTTTCTAGGAATGTACTGCCTAAAAACCAATCGACCCTTGAACAGGACCAAAGACTCATCCACAGCTATTTCTTTCCTGGGCACATAGATCTCTGAAAATCGATCAACTAAGTGATCAAGGACAGGCCGAACCTTAGAAAGACAGTCACAATCAGGGTGATCGCGGGGCAACGCAAAATCATTATCAACAAAATGTAACATCCCACACACACCCACTCAAATGGAGCAAAATAACCGAGACCAAATGGACTACCACCCTCAACACCACCAGATCCCTCACTGCCAGCAACCTGGAGCTAGCTGTTCAAAATGTCTCCAACTGGATCTCCAGCTGCACCGACACTATCGCATCCATTAAAACAACCAGCAACAAGAAACCTTCTAAGCATGCCAGTTGATTCACCCCCGAACTCCACACCTCCAAATGGGAGTGTAAGCGACTGGAGAGATGGTAGCACTCCAGCAGGAACCCCTCAAATGTCACCACCATCAAATCTTCCAGCAAATACCACCACCGCCTAAGGAAGCCCTAACCACCCACATTGAACCCAGTTCCAATCACACAAAAGAACTCTTCAGCATCATCAGAGAATTCTCCTACCCATCGGCCACCTAGACCACAATCCGCCCTTCCCAAGTCCTCTGTGACTCCCTGGCGGACTACTTCCATGATAAGATAGCAGACATCTACATCTACAGCAACTTCAACTCGCAGCCAACCGACCTTACCAACCTCCTCACTCACACCGGCAACTCCTACAGCCACCTCACCGAATAGACGCCGCTCATCACCCCAATCACCACAGCGATCATGGCCTCCATCCACTCCGGAGCACTGACAGACCCCTGCCACCACCACACCTTCAACTCGGGACAGAAGGAATTCAGCAGCACCCTCGCCGACATACTCCACTTCATCCATCACCACAACAACCTTCCCTGATGCCTGGAAACATGCGGAGGTGAAACAGAGTATCCCACCACTCACTCATCACCAGACTCCACCACATCAGCATCAGAGGAAACACCCTCAAGTGAATCACCTCCTTCCTCACAGGATGCACACAGAACATTTGCCTACAGCCTTTTGGCTCCCGACCCAGAGCATCCCTCAGCCTTACCCTTTTTAATTCCTACATGACTCCACTCGCCGACATAGCCCACACCCACGGACTTAAAATCATCTCATACATTGATGACATCCAACTAATCCTCTCCCTCATGGAAGACACCGCCACTACCAGAGTCAACTTCCAGAACGCCATGATCAACGTTGCTGACTAGATAAGATCTGACTGCCTGAAGCTGAACACAGACAGGACGGAAGGGCTCATCTTGGGAAGAACACCTCCCCATGGCACAACACATGGTGGTCCACTGCAGTCTGACCTTCACCTCTCCCTACATGCCACACCTGCAACCTCGTCATCATCCTGGACAGCGATCTATTCATGAAGTGCCAGGTTAACGCAGTAACCTCCTCCAGCTTCCACACCCTCCGAGCGCTTTGGAAGATTTTTAGATAGATCCCTGTCAACACCAAGAAACAGTGACTCAAGCACTCATCACCAGCTGACCAGACTATGGGACTGCTCTCTACACCGGAACAACCTCCCATCTCCTCAAATGAGTACAGACTATGCATAACACCTCAGCCAGACTAATCCTCGACCTCCCTAATGGACCTGTATCACCCCCCAACCTCAGAAACCTTTACTGGCTCCTGGTCCAGAAGAGATGTCAGTACAAGCTGCTGGGCCTACAAGGCCCTCCACAATGCCAGATCCTCCTACATCAAACACCACCTGACTCTCTACCAGTCGACCAGAAAACTCCAATCAGCCCTGGCCTTGGGAATGCCTGATTACAATATAGCATTTATGTGTTTCGGCAGTGAGAGAGAGAGCTTTGCTCTCTTAGTGCTTACACAAAAATGTATGGGATGCAAGGAGACCTGTATCTTATTGTTCTGCTATTCTTGATTCTGTATGCCGTAGAACTGCCCAGATGCATTAAAGCTGAATAAGCAGTAGGTGTCAGCAAGCATTGATAGATGTGAAAGTATTGTCATGAGACGCCGGATTCGTAGAAATCTTGTTGATGCGTGCACATACTCAACATTGGACCAACAGTCTATTGACTAAATATAAGCAGATTACACTCGCTGCAGATAACATCAATCTAAAGCGGTGTGCTTCTTTGAATCCTGCTACATTGTTACCTTTGCTTGTAAATGAAAGTGATAATGGGGCAGTAGAGCATGACTATCTCGATGTCACCAAGCCGAGACCAGATATAGAAGATGAGCCACAGAGTCCGATTGCGTGCTGCGATTTATCCCACATTTTACTTTCCAGCATATTTGTTAAGCTGTGAGTCATATATACTAGTCATATATGAAATTTTCGTAACAGGATTCGGTTTTGTTGATAATGTAATTGCTGTCTCCCCGACAGACCCATTGTAGCTTTACTTAATTTGGAACAAAGGCAGACCCCGTTTCGTATTATGGAAACTATAAGCACCTACCATTAAAGAAGGATTAATGGTCCCTTATATGGAGTTGTACTATTTGGTGGCGCAGTTGCAGTGGGTGGCGAGATGGCTAGTAGACGTGGGACTGGAAGATACAGCCACTATGCAGCCGCTATGGTCCCAATCTTCGATATATCACTTATTCCATCCTATTGCTCGACTGCTGCATCCATCACAGATGTATCTGGCTCTTGCAAATTGGTGCTATAAGAGGAGTCTGTACCTTACCAGAAACACAATTTTTTATGCCCCATCACTGCCACTTGTGGGGACACCTAGAGGCAGGACAGGCACCCCTGATGGGGCACTCACACGCTGGCATGAAGCAGAATTAGATACATTGGGTGATCTTTATGCAGACGATGCCTTGATACCTTTCGAGACATTGGCAACAGAATATGACCTACCTGCAGGACAATTCCTTTTATACAATTCGATCATGAGATCCCTGTCAGCGGCATGGGGAGACAGCACCACCGAACCAGAGCAACATCTTTTGTTGCAATACCTACATGTTATGAGTAAAGGGTCACACATTGTACATTGGTTAGTTGAGGCATTACTTATTCACACAATGAAACCCATGATGGCCCTCCTGAATACGGTGGGAAGCAGATGGCGGACAGCTATGGATGGATAAAGAATGTTACGCAATACTAGCTAGCTCCACATATATACAGAGAAGCTCGAAGTTCAAACTTATACAAACGCATATAACGCGGAGGGCATACATTTCACCTGACAAGCACGTTGCCTACAGGTAGATGCAGACATCTTGCATATGCTGTGGTCTTGCGCCTCCCTTGACTCTTATTGACAAGCAGTCACCACAATACTTGCAACATGTACTGACGAGTCGTTAATATATACATGGAAAGTATGCATATTGGGCCTTTATCCCAGATCTAAGAAAAATAAGGTCACCTCTAGATTTATTGATTTAGGATTAATCGTAGCAAAGCGGCTAATAACCAAGCAATGGAAACATACTGACCCCTCCCTGTTGCTGTCAGTTGGAAAAAGTCACTTTCCGTGTCGGCACAGGCAGAAAGCACATCACTACATAGAGAGGAAATAGCTGGGCTACGCAAATACCCAATAGCACAATACTGGGACACCATACTCATAGAATTCACACATTTGTGCCAGGGAAGACAATAACACTCCTTCACAGAAAAATTATATGGGAGGTGAAGACACAAATATACAGGTACATAATACTCTGAATTTGGGATATGATCTAAGTTTACACTTGAACACAGTGCACACCTACGGAATGAGAGGGACGCCAAGGTAGACGCCAAACTATCTGTCAAGATGAGTCTCTTGTGGCACGAACGAGATGGTAAACCTACCAGGGAGGCGTTGGGAATGAAACACATATGCTATACATACATTAACCCAGCCGTGGTGAGCTGTTGATGGCGCTTTTAGTTAGTTTGAGTGTTTAAGAAATGATATCTTATTTTGCATTCTCCTTTGGCCTCTATGGCATGTTCAGATGTAGACATTCACGAGTCCCCCTCACAGAGCACAAGGATAAAGGACAAATACTACAGCTGGCGAAATACGCACCATGATCAGCTGAAAGACACAGAGATGCAATCATTCCGACATCAATACGCGACATAGAGTATGGTGGACATTTTATATAGCTGTTTCTCCTGATATTTTGATCCAACATCCGATTAAATATGATGTGTATATGCAGTAAAATTGTAAATCCTTAATATGTAATGTGCATTGAAATGTCCCCTAACATATATATGTATGTAGTTCACGATGACACTGGAAAAAGTTTGAAAAACGCAATAAAGATCTAAAAAAATTAGATTGATGGAGGCATTGCAATTGCTGGCCAAAATTGTTGTTGGAAAGTTTTCAGCCCACAGGAGCCGAAATGACTATGTAACAGTTGGCAACCTATATGCTGATGAGGTTTGCACAATATTGTGTTCATGGATCTCGAACATTCAATGGGGAATATGTAAATAAATCTGAAGATAAGACCAACTACAACCTTTTGTTAACAACAACTAACACCTGGTAGAAAGTGAAACGAATGCAGGAGGAAGCACCAGAGGCAGAACAGCAGAGTTGGACCAGAGCAGGTTGTGTTAGGAGAGGAAGACATTTGGGTTTCAGCAGATGGAAGACCTATAT
Organism: Triturus cristatus; assembly: GCF_964204655.1. Classification (NCBI taxonomy): domain Eukaryota; kingdom Metazoa; phylum Chordata; class Amphibia; order Caudata; family Salamandridae; genus Triturus; species Triturus cristatus. The sequence continues at coordinate 399,050,677 of NC_140589.1, forward strand.
GGCCAGATAGCTTTCTATGCCCAATGGCTAGACATTTTTATGGTCCCGCACATGTTGGGAGGTATGCCATGGTCAGATAGTTTTGACAGAATTGGTTTGATCCCAGATTCAGAATGATGGGTGAAGGATTGTGTCACAGATGTGGTGTGTGCCATTAGATGAATGAAGAGAAAAGAACTACAGTGACTTATAGGATGATCAAGAGGGCCATTCAACAGGCTGCAGCTGGACTGCATTGAGATGCCTGTGTAAAATGGGCCGAGATATGTCTTGGTGATTGTGTGTATCTTCTCGCGTTGGGTTGAAGTATACCCTACCAGGAGAAGTGATAGGCTCACAGTAGCTAAGCTGTTGCTGAGGGAGGTCAGCCTTAGGTTTAATTTCCCAACTTTGCTAGAGTCAGAACGAGGAACTAATTTCAATAATGAGGTCCTGAAAATGTTGTGTGTAGCATTACTAGTGGAGCAAAGACTACATTGCAGCTATCAGCCTGAGGGCTCGGGCATTGTGGAACACGCGAACAGGGCTTTAAAAACCAGGTTGGCCAAAGTGTGTGCATCAACGTCTCTGAAGTGGCCTGATGCTTTGCCCCTTGTGTTAATTAGTTTTTGCAGCATTCATGATCAGAAGACAGGACTGTCCCCACATGACAAATCATCATGGGTCGAGCAATGAGATTGCCAGCCGTACCTACAAATGCACTTGTGAACATTTCAGATGATTTGATTCTTGATTATTGAAAGGGACTAGCTGATGTGGTGCATTCTGTGTCTCACCAGTTTGGAGCTGCTACTGCTCAACCCCATCAGGAGCAATGCCATGACTTTAGTCCTGGTGACTGGGTCTTGGTGAAGAAACACTTTTGGAAGACGTGTTTGAAACTGTCATATGGTCAGAATAGGCCTGGTAAGGAACACAACCTTTTCAGGCTTATGTTTATTAAGCTGCCTTCTCATTTACACATAATGACTTTTGACATACAGTTGCGAGTGTGACAATGCAGGATAACATTCTCCGAATTGGCATTGCTTACATTTTCACTTTGAATGGCAAACTATCACAAAACTTTGAACATTCAGGACAAAGGATAAAGTTCACTGCATAAATGTTATTTTCCCGTAGGCAACAAAGCTATCAATCTAGAATAAACAATAGTGGCCTGACTGGGGTTTTGATATGGCCACATGGGTGCTGTTTAATATATATACAAAACCACTTCCTTGTTTAATGTAGAGAATCAGACCACCCGGCAGGGGTTTGGCAGACCACCCACTATAGGCAAGACTAAATTAGGAAGCGCTAGGTAGGAATACACTATACAAAACATGCATATGCCAGCATATATTCACTGTTTCAGCACAATGGTGGAATTGTTAATCTTTTTCACTATTTCCATAATGCTAATTATGCTACTCAAGTTCATTCTGCTGATTATCGCAGAGCATGTATTTTTTACAAGTATCACAATCCTTCACTAAATATAGAAACACCTTGCTAAGTATTTCTAGTGTACTTCTTTGGGTATGCATGAGAGTCCAAATAAAAGGGTTCTAGAACTTTTACAATGATTTCCATGGGGATCAGAGTTGTCATGTACTGAGGTTGCACACTCATGTGTTACCCTGTAAGGTTAGGGGTGTAGATTGTGTACTCTGAGCTAGCAGGACTATAGGCCAACATATCGTGAGGGTGTGCACGGAATCAGTCTGCCACAATCCTGATGTTAATGTTGTCTACCAAATGCACAGTTTTACTGGAGAGATGCAAGCTTTTCGACAGAACCTCGATGGAAGGGCCCTTTCCAGGTTATCCTTGTGACAAATGCTTCTGTTAAGTGTGAGGAACTCCCCAAGTGGATCCCCGCAGCCCGTATTCGCAGAGTAGAGTGACCCCTTATGATAGAACAGGCCCTCTCATAGAAGTGCAGATCGCAACTCAGAGGCAGCGGGAAGAGGTTGAACGAGCGATAGAAAATCAATAAGAACCTGCATTGGCACACCCTTGGCCTGAGGATATCTTGATGAGTCGATATCTGGGGTTGAGACAGGAGAGTCTTGGTCTGTGATGCTCACTAACCAGATTCAGACCCTAACAAAGGGCCTAGTGCTGTGCCAAGCCAAGTAGAAGCTGGAGACGGCTGGCAGAGAAAGCAAGAGGTGGATAGACTGAATCTACCTACAGACCGTGTACCACATACTATCCCAGTGAATACTTAGGATTCAGGTCTGAGTGACCGTGGAGAACAAGAGGAGCTGCCCTCAGGAGATCAAAAAGAGCTGGAGTACCCTGTTGAAAGTAATCATCCCTGAATGGATTTACTTTATGGCAAATGACAGTGGGAGGGGATCTCTTGATTTGGGGGATAACATTGAGATTCCAACTGAACCTCTGTGAATTTGAGTTTGCTGCTAAATTGTGCGTTGAGTTTGCGTTGCCATTGAATGGACTTAACTGAGTGTCACTGACATGATTTTTGGATTGAACTTTGATCTTTATTTTCATTGGAGACAATTATACGACTTTGTCTTAAAAATTAAGAATATTCTGTAGATTTGAGGCTGCAGAAGGAGCGTAAGTGTGTCATTTAGAAGAAGACAGAGTAACGTTAGGGAAGACTTACAAAGACTTTGTAAATAATTTCATCATATGATTCATTAACCTTGTTTAGCCATTTGACTAAGTTAAAACATACTGACGAAATCCATTTGCTGCTATTTTATACTCCATGGTCTGGTTCTAGTGAAGTCATGGAAACTAATAATCATAATAGACGTAGGCTTCTGCTAGCTAGTATATTAATAGCTACTGTTGTAGGATTCATTACTTTGCTCCTCGGATTATAATAACCTATATTCTTAATTTAGTTGAACACCGATGTAAGATTACCCCTAGAACCCCGATTCCTTCGGTCAGTAATTCGCATACATTTAATTTTAAGCCATTACATGTAGATTCGTCAAGAGGAGATTTAGCCTCAAACGCTTTTTTAAGTTGCTTTATGAATATATTGACACAATGCTAAGGACTGCTACATATGTATGCAGTTACCTGCTTCAGCTGCAGAAGGGATTACCTATCATCATATTACTCTTACTTATGTTATTGCAGATAGCCTTTTAATGAGTCTTTTGACTTGTTCCTTCACTGATGTTGAAAAGAAATGTCTAGATTCTGTAGAAGACTGTAGAAGGGTAATGGATGCTAGAAGGGGAACAGGGAAGGACAAAAACTATAGAAATAAGTGGGCTAAAGAGGAATTAGAACATCTAGAGTCAGGAGCTATAGCTACACTAACGTTAGATCGGAAACACAATGAAAAATGATGTGTGCTTAGAGGTAAATCTGTAGTACACACTAAATTTATGGGAAAGAGTGATTGTGATCACATTTTTGAATATAGGGAACATTTGCCATTATTATTGGGAAGCCAGGATCCTGTTATTTCTGGAGTTTATTATGTTTGTGGGGAACACAGGTATTTTACATTGCCCCAAGGGTGGTTGAGCACTTATTTGGCAATAGTCTTCCCAAAGATATATCATACAGAACATAAGGATAATCTGGAGATCACATGTTGGAACCAAATGAACCAGCATTGGTTCTGAAATAGTTGGAGATATATTTGGTGCATTGTGTCCTTCTGTAAGAGTTATGATCTCAAAATCAAAATGTTGTCTACTATAGTTAATAAGTTGTTTACTAGTACTGCAAATTAATTGCTGGCCATGGACACTGAAATGATAGCAATAAGATCTATGAAAATGCTGTATCGCCTTGTGTTAGACGTCCTCCTTCTTGCATTGCTACACCTATATTACTGATGAGAGTGAGGAGGTAAAGTGATATATTAAGAATATTAAAGACTTAAAGGAGTTGGAAGCTACAGGTGCATAGGAAGCAATTGGAAATGTATTCTCTGCAGTAGACAAGTGGTTTGGAAACTTAGGAAGTGGTATATTGGGTTCCATCTTGAGACCTCTTGTAATAATTGCCCTTTGTACAGTCTGTTTGTAATCTTTAAGGGGTACAAGTGTATGAATGTGAAAAGGAAAGAGCAGGAAAGGAGGGGGAATAAGAGGTTGAGAAAAAATGTGGAACTGGTGTAGAGTCAAAGTAGATTTTATGATTAAAGTAAACACTTGGAAAATTCCAGAGGAAAACTATTGATAACATCAAGGTTTTGAGCTGACACATCTGATAAGATTAATTTGTTGACATCACCATCAGAGGGGGGAAGAGGGGGGGGTGGACCAGCACAATTTAGATTCTACTCTTATACGTTATGATTACGCAACTGTATGTTCACAACTGCCATTTTATTTACTGTGTGCCTGAACTTTATATTAATTGTGTGAAAAATTAAAATGTATTAATGGAATGAAACCATGATAGGGATTAGAGATTTATACACTGATGCTCAGTTGAAATATGTAATCATGTACTCTTTTATTCACGTTTTACACTTATTCTTCAAGTTACACTTGTGCATGTACATTAATGCATTCAAGTTCATATTAATTGCTCAGCTAATTTTGCTTCACTGCAGGCCTCGATTGAAATGCATTTTGTTTTGCCAGCATATTCTTTCTTTTTTTCAGGTGAATTACCATGATTCTTGTTAGTTAGAGAAAGGCTTATTGTTTGTATTAGGCTGCTGATAAAAAGGCCTGGAGGGAAGAACTTGGCAGTGAACGTGAAGGAATAATGGTCGAAAGAGACCATCTGTTCATCATATACCAGTACGGAGATGAAAAACTGAAGGGATGTAGCAGATACTCTCTGGAGTAAATATTTGGTTTGTTCCTGATGGCGTGAAGGGGATAAGGATGTTTCTAGATTTCCTGTTACTTTATAATTGATGTTCTTACACTTGGAAGTCGGAGATTCCCTTTAGACTTTGAGAGGTACAAACCTTTCTGATTGCCTTATTCTTGCAAGTATGAAGCTTCATGCTAAACATGTATTTCCTTTTTCTTAAGACTTCCACTGAAGTCTGATCATGCTGACACCTTCTATGCTCCCTAAATAGAAACACTAGATACATATCCCAGTACCTAATTCATGTTTAGAAGAGAGAAGGGAAGTTTCTTTATGGAACACCTATTTGATTTAATTTGTTTCTTTTTTGTTGTGGCCATCACAGTTATGTATCTCATTTTATTGTGATGTAGCCTACTGAGATATTTCAGTGTATCTGCTGATTTTCTGTATCACTTAAACTGATTTTTGGTTTACTAATATACTAGATTGAATGATAATCCAAAATAAAAGCTTTTAATCCTATTTGACGATTCTTAGTCTTCATTGTAGAGTCACATTGGCTTCACGCGCTAGAAATGTATTTTTGACGTCTTCTCCTTTAGAGTGCTTCCCTTCAACCAACAAAGGTCCATACGACCAATGGGGAAAAATCTATGATGACTTTACTAAGAGATTGAGATGTAAGTACCAGTGCGCTGTCAATAGATGAATGGTGATAGAGAAAGAAATTGGATGGACCTAGTAATTGGGTGATGTAAATAGCAAAGGTGAAAGAACGAAGTTCAGAAATGGGGCCAATCATGAATATGCAGGAACATAGAATATTACAAAGTAGACAAAGAGGGATCGGAAACAAGATGGGCACTTATGGTGTGACAGACACTGGGAAAAAAAGGGCACAAAGAATCTGAAGAAGGGGAAGAATGAAAGTAGAGTGGCATAAACAGAGTGGTGCACAGATAATTTACAGTTGCAGACAGATGGGGCAGAGAAAGAATTCACATTCATAGAAACATAGGAAGACAGAAAATGGAAAAAAGTATTCAACAGATTGAACAGGAAATGTGAGAGACAGAAAGGTGAGATAAGAGCAGAAAAGTAACACAATCTGGAGAGTTTTACGCAGTGGGAAATGAAGAATGGAGTGAGATGTACACAAAGAAATGGGAGAAAACTGCATTGGGCAAGGAGATAATGTGAATAGATGAACACAGATTAACAAGACCAGGATTGGGGTAAGATTGAAACACTGAGAGGAAGATAATTGTTTCTTGACCCTTCTTTAGGGCTTGGAAGTGAGAGATGGACACTTATGGAACTACATCAAAGAGACGTCACTTAGTCAGTCTGTCCTAACCTGTATCACGTTCATCAAAGATGGAGAAGTATGTTTATTTGAAACGTAGAACATGGTACTGAATAAACAGTGAATTTTCTATTATTACTCTCTTCAACAACTGATTGTTATTGTGTTTTTTAATATTTTAAATTATTCTTGGCTTTGTTGTAACTTATTTTAAGAACCGTTATTGTGTGTTGTGGTTCGATGTTTTAATTTCTGTATTTTAAATGTTTATGTTTTGTACATTTTCTTGCTAGGACAATATTAAAATAAACTAAGCATTTTTACAGAGACACTTTTAAGAGTAGGATACAGAAAGGCAGAAAAGTTCAAAGAAAGAGGGGTACAGAAAAAATGGAAAAGATAGACATCTAGACAGAGAGGGAGGGATGGGAATTCAGAGTGTGAATACACGTGTAAGCTGGGGGAAAGAGACGAGTGAGACTTGTGGAGTGTCAAGGAAATCAGGATAGTCTGGAGTTAACAAAAGAGTTTGGAGTATAGAAATGCAACCAGTGACTGTTTATTAACTGTCGAGTTAGGGTAGTTGGAGAGCTGGACTAGGATGAAAGGTATGGAATGCGGAGAGGCTGTGTACTTGGGCAACAAGTCGCTAGCTAAGGTGAAAGGGGATGATAGTAAGGACTTGGTGCTGAGACTAAAGGTAAAGGAAAATAGACTGAGTAAGGAGAAGATGATTCAAGAAGGAAGAAGAGGCGGCATGGGCTCAGGAGGAGAGTCAGTGGTGGTGGACTCAGGCTGTCGCAGAGTGCCAGGGAAAAGGGAGAGGCATGGACTAATGGGGTGTAAGCTTAGATTGGCTTTTCATCCAGTGTTTGTCATCAAGACAGACTTGTGCTAGTGGGCCAAATGGTTGTTAGTGGTGTTTGATGGCCTTATGGAAGAGAATACTAGCATAGCCTGGGTACCGGCTTTAAGACCAGGAACACATAGTAACTCTCATTGGGCCGGAATGGTTCATGCATGAACTAGCCCACTGTGTGTGCAGCATGGTAAACGACTGTGTGTCTCAGTCCTGGTGTCACTGCAGTCTTCCAGCCAACAGTCTTGCTCCTCTCTGCTAATACTTTTGTCACTTCTACGCAATGTGTGCCCCACTTGCTTAATTCTACTGGACCTGTCATTATTTACCTGCAACACTCTGAAGAGTGAAGCTCCTGACAGATTGTGGCTGTTCAATCCACACCGATGCCTATGCTGTTTTGTTGCTTAGGGTTTTCAGAGCTGCATTTGAATAATAGTTTTTCCAATCATGACCAATGTTAATCTCCCACCAGTCTTTTAAACATTTAATTTACCCCTAATCTCTCCTAAAATTAGCCTGTGAGACTAATCAGGCAGTGTTTTACAAAATCAACAAGCGCCGAGTCTGGGCCACTTTATTGTGATGCGTGCTCCAATTTTCTGTCTAAATCTGAAACTGTGTTGTACTGTTTTTTTACTCTCTTGAGTGTGCATAGGACGTGTTGCATAAATCTGATCCTGCTCACAGGAAATCTGTATGACTAGTTGCAATTATATACCACTGTTGGAAATCATCCTGTGCCCTGGGAACCCCCCCTCCCCCAACTTTATTCTGACTGGTTCTGGTGGTAACTGATTGACTGACCCTGGGCTCTGCCTGGCCAGTGCCATGCTGAAAGAGACACACTTAGAATACAGTGAAAACACCTACATACACTAGGGTACATGCTATCAGGCCCTAGAACATAATAGGGCAGGGAGATTGAAACTACCTCTCAGTCCCTAGTATATAATAGAGCACAGCAGTTTAGAGGCCAGCAGCCTTTTATACCTTGCCCGTGTGCACTGCTGAGCCTGAGGTCAGTTTAAAAGTAGCCCTGTGTTGCAGGACTGCTTTTAAAAAGTAAATGGTGCCCACTTTCGACTTTGGTGTTTGTGGCACTTAAAAATGGATAACGTACAATGTTTGGGCATATTGGGTACCCCCAGGGTCTCCCCTGGTTGTCCCAGGGGTGGGGAGCTGGTATTTATAAGGAGGACCCTTAAAAAATGAGCAGAGAAAGAAGTGGAAGGTGCACTCGTTGTAAAGTCAGTCAATCAGGCCAAATTTGTTCCAAAGTACTTAATTTGTTACTGTATTCTTTAAAACTGGCACACAGCCAACGCGTTTCGTTCCAAATTAGTCAGTGGGAACTTCGTCAGGGCTCTTAAGTATCCAGTAGGTCAGTAAATATGATTTACAACATAGAGTAAGTGTAGAAATCTGTAGGCACAGTCAGCCACAAAGGTAACATCAATGTATAATAGTCTCACATTAAAGAAATCCCAAAATGAATTAAACAGATCAAAACGAAGTCCAAATCATCACAAATCCTTCAAGGTACTGATTTGGCTCAAAGTCCTTATATAAGACCTGTCACGTAGCAGAGAGTCACGTATAACGGCATGATGACCGGCACGGAACAAATTTGGCCTGATTGAGTGATTGACTTTGCAACGAGTGCACCTTCCACTTCTTTCTCTGAACATTTGGCTCGTATTGGCACCTCCAGACGGCAAGTGCAGGAAGTGTTTGCACCACTTACTAAATGCACACAAGGACTTGATGTGCTGGACCCTGGTCTGCCGTTTGTTCTTTTCTTACCCTTAAAAAATGAGGTTTAAATGCTCTGGGTTAAGTAAAATTGCACATTTCACTCCCCACATGTTATGGTGGTCGAACCACTCACCTGAAATCCAGGTAGCTGGCAGGGGCGATGAAGATGACTATGCCCCAGCCCGTCCAGACTATGTCCCAGCCTCACTGATTATAAACAATGATTCTGGCAAATACTCTGAAAGGGAAGGGGTTTTGGGACGACGAACAAACACAGAAAGAAGATAAAACACAGCAACTTCACTTCTGGACCAGCCGGGTTCTTACATGTTAAGTCGCCTACATCTGTCTTTTTATACGAAGCACCAAGTTCAAGAGTGTAGTGGTGGATTGTTCTTGAAAGTCTTGTTATAAGTTAAATATACATAATCAGCACCCTTGGACAGACTTAAACTTAGTATTTATGTTCTGTGTTGTTTCTCAATTAACATTTTGTACTTTCTTATTTGCACAAAAAGGTAAGGTTCTTTTTACAAGTTAGTACAAATCAAAAGGCATCCTGAATAAACAAAAAGTTATCCTGAATAAACCATTGCCCAAAAGAATTACATGTTCTTCCTTTGCCACTGCAAAGATTTCCACTGCGACTGCTAAATAGAATTATTGCCCCTAGAACACAACCTTGAAGAATGAGAGCTTTAAATAACTTAAGCTTGGCCTTCATGAAATGCGAGCGCAGTGTTCACACAAAGGATGCCAATAAAACAGGAGCTCTGTTCAATGTCAAATGTTCAATGTCAAAAACACGAGAGTTCTTTTCAAAGTCAATAAAACCCCTGAACACTAAAGCATTCAGGGGACTTAACTTCTTGATGTCTTCGATAGAGAGTTGGAGCCGGCTCTTTGATCCTCGGGAATACTTCTGTGCTCGTTTTCAGAAGGTCACAGGATGCGCTCCTCAGGTACAGTTTTCGAAGTCAAGCAAGAAATGCATGACTCGTGGTTATTTATATCCGTGAAAGGGCGTTGCCGAGCACGTGTCTAAACAGCCTTCATGACACGTTCTCTCGGCTGGTTACCTAGTAACCACCAAGCATCTCTGTTGCACGTTTCTTGCCCAGCACGTGCATAATTACAGAAATAAGCAAAATATTAAATAAACAAACATAGCTTTAACCTTTTGTGCTGGCTTTTTGAGGGAGACAAACATGATTAATGGTTTTAAATTGTGCAGAAGCACAAATTGCACAAATGACACAATTAATCAATCCTGCAGTGATGGCAGCTTGCTGATTCCTGACACCACATTGTGATAAAGTGCTGCCCAAAATCAACTTTGGTGCTAGGAGCACTGTGGAGGGAGGATCTGTAATATTTTTACAAATTCAGAACCCCTAAAGTCTCCCCTAGGTGTTCCAGGGGTGGGGGTCCTGTAGATATAGGCAGAGTACCTATAAAATATGTTTTTATAAGCCCTAGTGCAGGAAAAATGGCCCAAGTCATTTTTCCCATTGCAAATCTCATGCCACATAGGTTAACATGGCAATAAGTTATTAACTACTAACTCTTGACAGGAGAAGGCTAACAATACCATTCAAAGACTTCCCAGAATGGTATTAATTAATACATATGATATTGTTGAATTTCTCCTACAATGTACAGATAGAAAGTTATAAGACTTTCTTGTTTGTAAACCCAGATTCAGCCTTCCAGTGGTCTGTCCTGATTGGTCAGAGTTAAGTGGATTAGCCAGGCTCCTTTGAAGAGGTGATAAGGAGCCCCTGGGGCTAACCAGCTCTACGTGTAGGGCAGTGTTCTGTTACACATGAATGCCAGAGCAGGGGGAGGAGTCGTAAACAATGGACTTCAAGGGAAAAGGAAGATACCAATGTCATTTACAACTCTACTCTTTTGAACCAAGCCAGATGCTAGGCTTAGGGAAGGAATGAACAGATGCAAGTGGGAGAAACTATGGAGATTAGCCATCCTAGGGGTGTGTTTAGCCAGTTCTTCTTACCCTGCTGGGAAATCAGCCATTATGAATATGGAAGAATTGGTGTACTCTGTGACAAAATAGTGCCACTCTCTGCAGGAAGTGGTCATACCTTGGGGTGGTACCCTTCACCCCATTAGACAGGAGTGACCTCCTGATTGACCCAGAGAACTTGGAACAAGTATCTGAGAGGGGAAGAGCCTCTCGGATCAGCTGCTTGAAACTTAAGAAAGCAAGACGGGCCATGCTGAGAAGTTTGATGTGCATTTAGTAAGGCCTGCACTCGGATTTTGCAACTCCTGCACCAGAAGAACTACAGCTCTGTGGACTACCTTTCTGTAAATGCACTACAGAGTGGACTATCTGTAAGCTACAGGTTAACAGAGCTCACCTGGAACATCACCACCAAGAATAAACAACCTGGAGAACTACCAGTGGATTTGTAAAGGTTTTGTCCAAGTGGATTGTGGAACTGAAGTCCTCAACTTTCAAGGTCCATCTTGGAACTTCCAGCCCCTTGGAGTGAGTTTGGGACCCTTTGGGGAACTTAAGGAAGAATTCTGGAGAACTTTTGAGCAACTTTGGAAAAAAGCTCCATGAGGGGCCCGACTCAACCTGGCCAGCCAAGCCGCCTGCCTTCAACCGCGAGTCTGCCTGCCATCCAGGTTTGTCCCACTGAAAAGCTCCGTAGGTCCTACTTCCTGAGTTTGACCGGGAGTAGTCGAAATCCGAGGCCGGTGAACCCTCACCGAATACGGCCTGGTGAAGATCATCGAGGTTCCCAGTGAGAAAAAGCTCTGTAAAAGTTTCTAAGTCCGAACGAAAAAAAGGTGACAGGGAGAAACAGCGAAAGCCAAGCCGCCTGCCTTCAACCGCGTGTTGGCCTGGATCCTTGGTTCGTCCTGCTGGAACGTTCTGGAGGTCCGACTTCCATAGGTTTGACATGGAGCTTGTTGCAAGGCAATCCGGAGAACCCTCACTGAATCTGGACTGGCTAAGTGCTTCGATAGAACCCGGGAACAAAAGCTCCAGAAAAGTTTCTAAGTCAGAAGGTAAAAACTTTGACCATGACCTACCGTGAGGGGTAGCCGCCGAGGGCTCCATTGCAGTCGGCCTGAAAGATTGACTTTGACCCGGTCTATCGCGACCAGATGTCCAGATTAGGCACTATAAGTTTCTACGTGCTAGATAATGCTAAATCTTTAAAAATTCATATCTCCAGTTCCCTACATTGGATTTTTGTCATTCTGGTGTCATTTTAAGGATACAAATATTTCCTATTTGTATAAATTGGTGTTGGATTTTCATTTTGCATTGTATCAATTATTTACTGAATTGGTGTATTTAAATGCTTTACATACCTGTCTTTGAAGTTAAGCCTGCCTCCTCACAGCCAAGCTACCATGGATTGAGCATGGGAATAATTTTCTAAGACCTATCCTGAGCACTATACTGTGTTAGTGGCCTTTTTGCCAGTGGCAGATATGCATTTGCCCCTACTAATAATTCACTTTCCTACAACCACATACATGCAGTCATCGTGTATATTGATGTGCTGCAGGCTTCATTTTCAACAATTTGTTTTTATTAGAAAGGATGTGAAAGAGCACACTATATTATTGCTCATGACAGTGTGATTGCAATGTTTTAAATGGTTTCCTTCTACTGATGGGGGAGTTTTGACTCTTTTCTTTTTTCATTGATTAATAATCATTAGCAGAATGTCTGTCACTCGTTAGTTAGCATGATGAAAATGCTGTTGGTATGATTTATAGTTCACTCTGCTTGCAATTAATGTCTGTTTATGTATGAGATATTTGTGTAAGTGGGTGCAGTTATCATTTGCTTGGTTCCAACAGTGGAGTACTAGAGTGAGCGTGTCATACACATATGGAGCTAATGGCCTACTTTGGTCTTTAAATATGATTGGGGATTACAATGTAAGTGCCTCCTATGCGCACGTTTAATATAACTAGGGGTACAAGGCAGGGTTGCCCCCTGTCCCCATTATTGTTCGATGTATATATAGAACCTTTTGTTTGTACACTTAGAAGAGATAATACAATCACTCCTTTTAAAATCGGTGAATTAGAGTTGAAAACCGCATTGTATGCAGATGATCTTTTATTGTATACTTCTAACCATGTCGAGGCAATTCCACGGCTTTTTGAACTAGCGGAAGAGTTTGGAAGAGTCTCGGGGTATAAAGTTAACAAGGAAAAAACGGATATAATGGGATGGAATAACTTAATCCCGATAAAAGGGGCTAAACAAAAAATCAGATAGTTAGGAATTTTTTTAACTCAGAAATTGGCGGATATTTCTAAAACTAGTTGGGTGCAAGTTGTAAAGGAAGTCTGTAAATTATTGTTGAGATGGGGAAATATCCCGCTTAACATCTACGGGAGAGTAAATCTTATAAAAATGATTATCCTCCCTAAAATAACGTTTCTTTTTAATGCTATCCCTTTGGTATTTAACCATAAAGATATTGCCTCTCTTCAAGGAAAGATAAGTTCATTTATATGGGCCACTAAATCGCCCAGGATAGCGTGGAAGAAGTTGAGGAGGGGTCTGAAAGTAGGGGGATTGGCTCTACCTGACTTGTTAATTTACTGCCACGCCTTCCACTTTAAGAACTTTAGAATCTTAGCCAATAAATTGGACTCTTCTTCACAAGGGCGCCTCTTTCAGGCTCTATTATATGATCAACCGCATGGTTTCGAATGTTTTCTTCTTAAATTTGGAGACCAAAAATTTTTCAAAAAGGTCCGCCTCAAGATTTTATTAACAGCACTTAAAAATTGGGGATTTATTCAGAAAACTTTTGGGATCCCTTATTTCAATCTATATGCTCCAATCTGGGACTCCCCAGGCACTCCTGAATGCCTCCTGGATCAACTATCTCAGCCTCTTAAATTAGCTGGGGTCAAAGTATGGGGTGACCTGTGTTGTGAGTTTAAGCTTATGGATTGGGAGTCTCTAGCAAATCTAACGAATAGATCCCTGACTAGGTTTAAGTTTTACCAACTGTCTGGGTGGTGGGCCAGACAATCTTGGGGACCGACAGTTGATTTCCCAATCTTTGATGCTATACGTAAGGTGGGAGGCTGGAAACGGGAAGTCTCGTTTTGGTATCAAACACTGGTTGGCTTTGGGGATAGTTTAATATTAGAGGTAGAGAAACTTTGGGGCAATGGTTTAATAGGGAATACGGAGGAGACACAAGAAATTTGGAAAGAATCGTTTCACATGTCTCAGAGAATCATTAAACCCGCTAATCTGAAGAGAAACCATTTGTTTACAGCTTATAGGGTCTATTGGACCCCGGCTAAACTGTCCCGGGTTTCTTCTGCTAATCACTTTTGTCCAAGATGTAAGCTTCCGTTAGCAGATGACACTCATATGTTTTTGAATTGTCCTAAGATTTCCGGTTACTGGGGGTCTGTCTGCCGTTTTCTAGAAGAGCTTTTAGGTATACCAATTATAAGTTGTCCCCGATTGATCTTTTTTGGTACTCTACCAGGACTCTGTTCAAATATTGTTGCACAACTCGTGTTTTATGTGATTGTTATAGCCAGGAGAGAAATCTGTAGACTATGGAAGTCTGAGATTCCTCCTAAATTTGTTGATTGTATGAGAAATATCATGTGGATTAGTCAGTCAGATATTGCGTGTGATCAAAGAAGTTCGGAGACGCTTTGGTCTCCTCTTCTGGCCTGGTTAAAAAAGACCGATGAGTCCAATGATTAAGCCAGGGGTTTGTGGTCCATCCTTTCTTGGCACCAACGGGATGCCCAGTGGTTGATGGAAATGGATAAGGAGACAGCCCTTCTCTGGGGGAATCCAGTAGCCCTAAGGGTAGGAATCGGAATCGAAATGGTCAGTGTGGAGGGCCTGGATAGTTCCCATCTAGAGCATTTACTATCTGGCGTATGTATGAGGACAAAAAACAAAAAAAAAAAACAAAAAAAAAAAACAAAAAAAAAAATACACATATGGAGCTAATGGCCTACTTTGGTCTTTAAATATGATTGGGGATTACAATGTAAGTGCCTCCTATGCGCACGTTTATAGGATGCGATCTTAATCGGGAAACTTTGGTACCACAATATCATGATCTAAATATCGCCCAATTCACAAACGTAAATTAAATCATGAGTGTATGTTTTTTGTATTGTATTGTAATTGCATTTATATAGCGCCTACTACCCCTGACGAGGCGTCAAAGCCCTTTATTGGCAAGTAGCACGCTACTCCTGAACCCAAGAAGGATTAGTGTTGAATTAGTATAGTGAAATATGAAAGTAATTTGTGTGCTGGCTAGGTTAGTCAGTTATTTGGATTCAGAAGGATAGCGGAGGGATAGACGAGGGAAAAAGGTTTGCATTTATATAACGCTCGTTACCCCTGATGTGGTCTTGAAGTGCTTTTTTTTTTTTGACGAGTAGTACGCTACTCCGGAACCCTTAAAGGATTAGTGGTGAATTAGTATAGTGAAATATGAAAGCAATTTGAGTGGTGGATATTAGTCAGTTATTTGGATTGAGAAGGATAGCGGAGGGATAGAGGATGGAAAAAGGATTGCATTTATATAGCGCTTGTTACCCCTGTTGGGGTGTTGAAGTGCTTTTTGGCAAGTAGCACGCTACTCCGGAATCCATTAAAGGATTAGTGTTGAATTAGTATAGTGAAATATGAAAGTAAGTTTATGATCAAATATTCCTTTTATACACTTGCTCACTAGGATTTAACAGTAGATTCCTGGGAGGCCTAAGCCCATTTATATGTGTGGAGATGCTCACCATTAGAGCATAGTTCTGCACCTGTATTTCCCACTAAAGGTGTCAGAACATGGGCTTTATAAAGCATGCCTTGGAAGTTTGCCAACGCCCACAAACGTTTGTGGGTATTTACAAACTCCTGTCATTCCTCTCTTTATCCTGGGATTAGTTGGAATTTTGCTTCAGGCAAGGGCTGATGTAAAAACCTTTCAAAGGTGGTAAGGCGAAGGCGTTCCATCCCAGGCGAAAAATGTTTTCCCTGTGGAAAAAAAACGTGTTTGCACCGGGGATCTTATTTCCCTATGCGGAGTTAAATGGTATGTGGACGTCTGTCAGTTGGACTAGAATCCCATTAGGAATGTCCCGTGATCTTCCCAGACGTGTACCTGGAAAACTGCACCCGATGCAGCTCTCCAGGCACACTCCAGGAAACGTTTGTGAACTCCAGAAAGGAGTCAAATTTACAGTCTCAGTGTGAGATACTTTTCTCTACCATACTTTTCCCACTGTGGATGGGGCTATTTGTGTCCAAAATATTGTTTACAAAAATATCTCCCAAGTGGAGTTACTAATACAAATCTAAACCCTGTGAAAACTACACCCTGTGGCACGATATTTTTATTAACTCTATTTACCGATGTTTTTGTGTCAGGCGATATTTTTGCTGTCCACATTCTGAAATGCAACTCCCAGTAATACTAGTCTGCTGATTTTTTTTTCCCAACCTTAATTCCAATTTAAATTGTGTAGTCCGCTGTTACCATGGCCCTTGCTTTGTTCAATAGCACCCACTTTCGTTTCTCTCCCTCACTGTGTCCAACTTCACAAACCTTATGTAGATATTAAAAAGAAATTCTCCAGCTGAAACGTTCCTCTGCCTCCAGAATTTTAGAGGGCGAAACAACATACCCAAATGCAACTGTAAAAGCATGTTCATGAAAAAACAAAAGTATTTATTAGCTAAAACCCAAAAACGATTTTTAAATCATTGACCAGTTGTTTGCAACTTTGTAAAATAATCTCTGCGATAAGCAGAAGCAAAATACATATATTTTATACGAACACAGAATTCAGATATCATAGTTAACAGTATATTTGAATTTGTAAGCGAAACGATAGATACGGGCCCAATGCCGACGCAGCCGCTGTCCATCCAGGTCAGCCTTTAGCATCATTACCGAAGGTTTGGTGTTAACGCACCGCACAAGGGAGCATTTTAGTCGTGTTGCTATGATACTGTAACCACCCGATTTCTTCCCACTGAAGAAACTGACTGGAGGTGCGTGCACCGTTTCATAAAGCGCTGTGTGAGCCAAGGACAGCGTCAAGCAAGGTAACGTAACACACAGCTTGACTTTGTTCTGATCCTTTGACAAAAAAAATCCGGCGATGCCCTGGCAGATACTAAGCCGCTGACATTCTTCAAGGCAGACGGTGCCTGCTGCTCATCTGATCATTAATTTGAAGTCGGGTCAATCTCGGCAGAAGCTGAACATTCAAAGCTGTCTCCCTAGAAACGTCGAAGGCATTCCATCGGACTGCATCCCCCGGAAAGAACAGAGGGAATAGAACAAACTGTTTAAAGCACCTCTTTCGAGCCTCAAGCAGTTACACTGAAAACAGTTTGGCTGCCCAAAGCTAAACATTGCACTTTTTTGTTTGTGAAATCATAGAAAAGCAGAGACGCCTTCCAGATACACGTCATTTTTACTAGTGATATTAACATCACTGAATACAAGCTCTTGTTAAAACAAATGTCCTTTGGGTTAAAGTTACTTTTACTTTGTAGTCGTATTTGAGCAAACACAGCAGGCTTGCCCTTCATACGTTCTGCTTTATGCATCAGTCGAATATTCATTATTCAAGGGAACATTATTACTTAGATCGATGCATATCTCCTAAACGGTCTGTTTTTCTTACACTGGGGTTCCTCTGTATCTTGAGAGGAGGTCAGATGATAAAGGAGGGAGAGAGGTCGGTTCATAGAAGAGAAGGAGGTGGAAAGCCTCAAAGGTGGGAGAAGAGGCAGACTGGCCTATGGGTTCCTTAATTGGCCCATGATTGGACTGTCATATAGTAGTGCCCAAAGGGCAGGTCTGAGAGGTCAGTGTGTGGGAAGGTTTCTTGAAGGTTTGTGGGCCGGTTTTTAATGTTTATTTCTCTGATAGTACCGAAAATATTGTCTGCAGCAAGCACAAACTGATATAGTCTCCCACGCCTTGTAATACACCTATGCGACATGTCAAAACTGACTTATTTCTAAATGCGGAACCCTTTTTTAGGTTTCTGAATCGCTAATGGGGGCCACATTTATTTTGGTGCTCAACCCTATTTTCTGTGCAATTCCAACCCTGCATTGACCCATGCCTTTGGAATGTCCTTTGAGTCCAGAGCAGACTCAGTTGCATGCCAGAATCATGCCAAACTCTGATTAACAGGTCCTGTCTCTATCTCGGCTTCAATATCTTTTTTAGGACACTCACCCAGCCCTAATAAGCTGTGTCTGGTAGAAATTGTCAATATTTTCTAACATCCTGGAGCAACATGGACAGGTAAAATACGAGGGGCTGTTTCCAATAGTGTTCATGTTTAGGGCCCATCCTTTTAATTTTAGCCAAGTCGTTTTCTTTAACAGTGGGCTTGAGCTTCTATAGATGCCTGAACCAAGCGCATCCAAGGTGCAAGTCATATTGTTATCCATTGTGTTTTTATATCCATCGGGCCAAAGTCAAGAGATGGAGGGACCCAACAAGTGGTGAGAAAGTTCTGGTTGACATTATTTAGGAATCGAGGATAAGTAACATCTGAGGAAGACATTTTAAATTAACAAAGAAAATAAATCTGGTGATAATAAAAAAAAAATGCAGAAATAACATGCTTTGATTAATATAATGTGTTTAGAATGCATAAAACTGTAAGATAATATTATTTACTTGTACTAGGCCTCAAATGGCGAAATCAACACTGCTTGAAAATGCTTAATACGCATACAAGTTTGATTCCTGACCTTCCCCTGAACATATTTTTTAAAAATAATGAATAAGTTGCTGATATAGTTTCAATTATTTCCGCAGAATGTTTCTATGTACAGAAAGACCACTGTTAACACATTAGGAATTTTTGTAATTTGATGGGATAGTAAAGAGTTCATACATTGAAATAGAGAGCTTAAAATGTGAACGTGCCTTTCTACCATACTTGTTTTCCCCATCATTGGTGATTCTCGCAGAATGTTTTCTTTTTCATTAATACAGATGTTACGATTTCTACATATACTATTGTTTAGAAAACTTGATATTAGTAGGTTAAAGAAGTAATTTATACATGGAGAAAATACGCTTGAATAAAGCAAACTCCACATGAATATATATATAAGTGTTATGATTTAGTTGCAAATGTAACGTTGCTTGTTTATGTTTATTCGTGTGAGAAGATGAGTGATCCTGTTCCCAGGACAACATCGGACACTGACTAACTGGAGAGGAGAAAAAGAACATGTTGCAAAGCTTCACAAAATGTGATGTCTATAATAGTGCGTGTTCCAAGAGTAGGCTCAGAACCTTTTTCTCAGATCCTTTTGATCCAGACATTTACCCAAATCAACACCTTATGCCATTTGCTTCAAGACTCTACTGAGTTCCTCGAAGCTCCCTTCATGGGAAGTTCTGCTTTAATAATTTTGAGCTGATTTGAATGTTGAAGCTTCCTGCTTTTCTCTCACTCTCTCAGACTAGAAATCTTTTTGGGTTCAGACTAACTCCATTTTTCACCCGATTCTTAGATAACGGATTCTTTCCTTTATGAAACGCACTTTAATGCATTTATTACATGACTTCTTTAACCAATATTGATTTGATATTTTTGTCACATATTGACTATTGATATCAATTTGAATTTAACTTATGATTTTTAAAATAAATTATCTACTAAACGATTTGATTAATAAAACTCTTTAAACATATAGCAACTCCCTTTATTGACTAAAATCAAACTAATGTTTGTGATGAAAATTTATATTATGTGTTATTTTCTTCTTCAAAACAACAGTAAAGATTTTGTGAACTTATTCACGCTCCAGCACATCTGACTTGAAAGTTTAGTTGCTTGAAGAATGGTTGAGCAAATTGTGAAGAATGTGATTGGAGTGCCTGACTTTGATTTGTATTTGAACTAACATTTCTGAGATGACCATTTTATTGATGAACACTTAATCTGCAGTGTGGCTAGCTTTGTGCAAGGGAGCATGGTTGGATTTAAAACATGATTTTCATTGCAAGAACGTGGGTAAATATTTGGAGTGGACGTGACTCCACCCCAAGGAATAAAACCTCAAACTTGTCAGGGTGAAACGCAGTTTTCATAATTTAAACCTCAACTCAACCCCCTGGTAGCAATGGCAGAGATTAAACCTGCTCAACGTAGGAATTTTTGTAAGCTATTTGGCAGACAAAACAGAGTGACAATTCAAAACAATAAAAATCCAATAACAAACTTGGAGAAATAGACAAAATAAAATGAGTAAAACGACATAAAAACGATAAAGATTTAAGGCAAAAGCATTAGGAAAAAGTAAAACATCCACAGTTTTTAGAGCTACCCAGAAATTAGCGCAACCAAGCTCTCACTTAATACTGTCATTGGCTTGCTGATGCCGGTTTAACTTTGAATGCTAAAAAATGTGAGTTCATAACACAAAATTAAAAAAGTTTGGTCATATCTTTTCTGATGAGGACTTGACACCTGATCCAGCTAAAGTGCAAGTGCTGTCAACTGCCTGCTCCCCACAAGATGTTTCCATGTTACGATCATTCCGTGGCATGGCCAACTCTAGATACATATGAGACTTTGCCAATGTCAGTGCATCAGTAAGAGACTTGACAAAAAAGAATGTTTTTTTTCTTTGGTCATGTGAATGCGAGAAAAGCTTCCAGAGAATAAAACCAGCCATTCAAAACACTACCGAAATGGCATAATTTGATCCCAAGCTTCATACTGACGTTGTTGTTGACGCAAGCCCTGTCTGGTTAGGTACCATCCTTGCACAGCACAGCGAACACCCAAATGCTTGAAGACATATTGTGGAATATGCAAGTCGAAGTTTGTCCCAAACTGAACGTGCTCATTCACAACCTGAAAAAAGAAAGTTTAGCAGTGGTGTGGGCTTGTGAACATTCCCACGTATTCCTATATGGGAAGCCCTTCACAGTGGTGACAGATCATCAAGCACTGTTGACTATCTTTGGCAATCCAAAGGCAAAAAATGCCTTCTTGCATTGAATGTTGGGGTCTGCGACTGCAAGAATACAACTACAGCATTGTGCATTGTCCAGGGAAAGATCAGAACACTGCTGACTACTTGTCATGAGTGCCTCTACAGTGCCTTGGCACCGATTCTAAACTGGTTGAAGCCTCCATAAATTTCATAGTGAAATCAAGCACCCCAGCTGCAATTTCATTCAAATAAATTGTCATCGCCACAAGTCAAGATAGCGAGATGCTAAAACTGAAAGACATTATTACACATCAGTCTTTTTACCAGGACCTTCGATCTCTAACCAGTGATCGTGAATACCAAAAGTTTAAAGATCTCAGGAAAGTATTATTCTAAAAGGTTCAAGAATTGTCATGCATCAGAATCTGCAACAATAAATAATTATTACCATCAAACAAGCTCTCCGAGACCGAGTCTGGTTTCCAAATCACATCGAGAGAGTTGAAAGGAAATTGAAGGCCTATCATCTATGCAACTGCCTGCCATCAAAAACCTTTCAACACATGTTATGTCTATATAGTGTGTGTTTCTAGAGTAGGCTCAGAACTTTTTTCTCAGATACTTTTGATCCAGACATTTACCTAAATTCACACCTTATGCCATTTGCTTTAAGACTCTGAGTTCCTCGAAGCTCCCTTTACGGTAAGTTCTGCTTTGATCTTTTTGACCCTTTTGAGCTGATTTGAATGTTGAAGCTTCATGCTTTCCTCTCACTCTCTCAGACTAGAACTCTTTATGGGTTCAGACTAACTTTATTGTTTAACCTGATTCTTAGAATGTGGATTCTTTCCTTTATGGAACACGCTTTAATGCATTTATTACATGACTTCATTAACCAATATTGATTTTTAGATTTCTGTCACATATTGGTTATTGAAATTAATTTGAATTTAACTTGTGATTTGCATTTTTAAAAAAAATATTTTATCTACTATAAGATTTAATTAATAAAACCCTTTTAGCATATAGCAATTCTCTTTATTGACTAAAATTAAACTTATGATTGTGATGAAAAGTTATATGATGCATTGTTTTCTTCTTCTCTAAAACAACAGTAAAGATTTTATGAACTGAGTCACGCTCTTACACATCTGATTTGAAAGTTTAGTTGCTTGAGGAATGGTTGAGCAAATTGTAAAGAGTGTGATTAGAGCGGCCTAACGTTGATTTGTATTTAAACTAACATTTCTGAGATGTACATTTAACTTATGAATACTAAATCTTCAGTGTGGCTATCTTTGTGCAAGGGAGAATGGTTACATCTAAAATGTGTTTGTCATTGCAAGAAAGTGGGTTAGTATTTGGAAAGGACGTGATTCCCTACAAGGAATAAAACCACAAACATGTCAGAGTAAATCAC
The DNA here is from genome assembly GCF_964204655.1 of Triturus cristatus. Taxonomy (NCBI): domain Eukaryota; kingdom Metazoa; phylum Chordata; class Amphibia; order Caudata; family Salamandridae; genus Triturus; species Triturus cristatus. The sequence goes on from NC_140589.1 coordinate 399,072,770, forward strand.
AGATTTCATAATTTAAACCTCAACTCAACCCCCTGGTAGCTATGGCAGAGAGTAGACACACTCAACTTGGGAACATTTGTAAGCTAATTGGCAGACAAAACAGAGTAACAAGTCGAAACAATAAAAATCCAACAACTAACTTGGAGAAATAAACAAAATAAAAATAGTAAACTGACATAAAAACGATCGATTTAAGGTAACAGCATCAATAAAAAGTAAAACACCGATCAGTAGTCCCTATTCAAGGTTGACTGGGAGCTAGGTGAGATTTCAGGCACACAGCGATTGGGCACGTGCTAGATACAGCAAACGGGTTCTTCCCAGTCAGATTCTACTTTCTTAGTCCCTGAAATCGAAGTCGAAATCTTCCAGCGAGGCAAGGTTGCAGACTGTATCTGCAGAAGTACTCCCAAAGCCTGATGCTGCTGGAGAAGGTCCTGTCGATGCCATTGGGTTTGGTGGAAAAAGCTCTCTGCTGGAGAAATTCAAAAATTTCTGCTGCCAAAGTCCTCTTGTCAGTCAATACTGTTTGCGCCTTTGTCCTGTCAAGATTTCTACCCTTGGACTTAGTCTTTTTTTATGACCTGTATCCAAGAAAGCCCTCTCAAAATCAGCCACTGTTGTACTGAGGTCCTGATGAAACTCCAGAGGTCTTGTAAGTTCAATGATTTTCTAAGTTTCAACTTTTCAGAGTTTTTAGAGCAGTTTCTCCTGGTCACTTCTAAGGCTCCCAGAACCCCATGTACAGTACTTAGGGGCTAGAACTCACTCCAGCAAAACCAATTGCTCCTGGCTACCATAGCACTTTAAGTACATTTCTTACAGCTTGTTGTGTCTCTGTAGCTGCGCAGTAAGTCAGCCAACTGACTCTTGAACTCCACTTCTTAGTCCTGGGTGCAAGTTGGAGCAGGTTCTGTCCTTCAGGTCTTCTCACAGATTTTAAATAGCAGGCCTAGTCTTCTGTTCTTCTGCAGGTCCAGAGAGATTTCTCATGAGCTGTGAGTGAGGTCTCAGCGTTATAGGTATCACTAGTCAGTAGGTGGGAATGACTACTAGACACTCCAACCAATGACAAAAAATCTTTGTGGGGAATCCCTTTACAATTTTGCAACACATTCTGTTTTCCTTACTGCAAACTAGAACACAGTGCACTAATCTGAAACAACTATTCTGAAGTTAATTCAACATGGGAGAATCTTTCTGCCACAGAAGTAAGCTTCTGTTTACGGATATGAACAGCGCCCAACCTCTTCCGCTACATCAAACTGGTTCTGGAACCAGCTTCCCCTCCTATTGGGCTATTGCCAAACTGGCTAAAGGGGGCTGACGGAACAAAAGGCTTCTCTACTTTGGGACTCTTTCTACTTATTTGTGAATGACCTGACATTACCCTGGGCCTTTGCAAGTTAATGACATTCTTGATAGCTGTCACATGTCTCACACACAGATATTCCTGTGAAAGGGCGTAGGCATTTTTTCTTGTTCAAGGATTAGTTTTCACACCTGATTAGGAGTAATCATCGGCAGGGCCAACTCCTTCCAGTTTAATACTAACTAGCCCACTAGATGCTATTTCAGGCAGGTAAAGTGCAACCTTTTACAAGACACTTTAATATTGGTCTAAATATCAGCACACCAATTAATTGTGTTTTTATAAATATTAAAAATAGTGGAATTATTCAAGTTGCTTGTCCCAAATCAGAGACAGAATTACTTTCCTTACAAAAAGTATTATTTAGACAGGTTTGACTACAGTCTTAAAAGCTACAGGAGTACAGAGGTAGGGTTAAGCCATGCTTGCTTGTCAGCCTAGTGGGTGGCATAACATGGGCAGCAGTTCATAGGCAACTGTTTGCTTTTTTATGGTGTTGGTTTATTTTGTTAACCATATTCTATGGCCTTGCTGAGAAGTTAAGCATGCCTATTAGGAGTTAGGCAATTTTACCATGTTTTCGGTTTAGAACTCACACACACTGGGGTCTGGACAGCAGTGCCCAGTGTGCAGAGTTCAAAAAACTGCAATAGCAGTCAGCAAAAAATAGATATGACCACACAAAAAGAGGCACTTTCTCATACTTATGAACTTTGTCTACCCATAAGTTAAAATCACCCACCAGTATACATTTTCTGAAATGGGGACTTTGTAAGGTCCGAAATGAGACATCAACCAGGAAGGCTGCATTGTTTACTGCTTTGTGGTACACTATAAAAAACCAGGATCAATTTGGGTTTCGACATACACACTTTAAGTTGTTCATAAGAGCAGTAGGATGTGTCTTTGGTGATTTCTCCCAAAATATCAGCTATGTGTATCACTGCAGTCCCGTCTCTTCTACTTCATTCTCTAGTTTTGTAGATTCACTTTTAGTCTATAGGAGAAGTTCATTGAACATGGAAGGAACTTTGAGGGTGAACTAAATCTGTGTTCTGCTGTCACTTGGTTACATTAGGCCCGGTTAAGAAATGCCATTTACCTGCTTACTTTCTTAAGTTGCCTTTTCTCCTTAAACACAATGGCATTTGGCACACATTCATTTGTATGTGCATACAGGATAAAATGATTTGAACTCAGTTTTGCTTATGCTGCCACTTCTTAGGCACTCTGTCAAAACCCCTTGAACATTCTGTAAAAGTTTATCGCACAAGATGTTATTTGTTGTAGCCGCTCAACGACAGAGCTACAACAATAGAATAAACAATAGCAGCCTGGCTGGGGCTTTGTGACAATGCAAAGAATGTCTCTAGGCCTGTCCTTGCACCCTAGGTGTACAATTTGTAACCTGCCAATATATGACTGGCAAAACCTTTTGCCAGGCCTAAGCCTTCCTTTCTTAACACTTACATGTCACCCTTAATGTAGGCCCTACAGTCCCATAGGGCAGGCTGCATGGTATTTAAAAAGCTGGGCATGTGTAATTCTGTTTTGTATGGCCTGACAGTGTAAAAAGTCCTAAGTTGTTTTCCACTGTTGCAAGTCTGGCTCTCCCGTAGGAAAGCATGGGGTTACATTATAACACCTTATAATGCTTAACTTCATTTTGGGAATAGCTAGAAAAACATTTCAAGGACTCATTTTAATATTAATTTAAAATCCAACTTAATAGTCAAATCGTATTTTATGTCAAAATTTTGAGAATTACACTTTTAGAAAGTTTTCATTTTCCTACCTGAGTGGAATGTGCTTTCTGCCCATGTTCAGTGTTACCTGACTGTTAATGACTTGCTCCCAGACAGCGAACAGAGGGCTTGGGTGCGGGGAGGTGTTTTCACCCTGAACGGGATGGTATGAAGGGAGCTGTGCCCAGTTCTTTCCTGAGTGCCAACGGATGCCTACCCTGTCACTAGCAGTTGTAGCTCACACCTGGGCCTTCCCTCCCATTGGTCTTCATAGCCAACATGCCTCCAAACTTGGTGGGAAGGAGAGCTGCCCCACAACTGGTCTGGAGTGACCACAAGGGAGGGTTTGCCCATTATCCTAGCTACACCTCTCGGTGGGCAAAGGGAGCTCTGCACAGGGGAGTAAAGGTTTTGCCATTTTCTACTGATGTTTGGACACTGTAGAATAGTTTACAATAAAACACAGAGGAACTGTTGCAAAAGTAGGTACTTTTACCCCATTCGTTAGGAAGTGGCCAGGATGTTCCTCCACGCACAAGCTGGCACTGGGCCTAAATGTGGCACCTCCAATACCCTCATCAGAACATCCATGGACCTGTAGAACACAGAAGGAGGACTGCATCTTCTGTTGTGACTTTTGAGGAGAACCCAAAAAGGCTGGACTTTCTCCCACGTGTATCCAGGGTTGAGAAGTGGACTCTGTTAGAAGGGCGTTCTCCGGGGGGCTTCAGAATACGTCCCTGACCACCCTTTGACACACCTCTCCCAGAGTTAGGCCGAGCAATGGCGGGGAGGCCCTTCCTGGAAGGGTCACGTTCCTAGGATCGTACACGCTGAGCTTACACTATTGGACAGAGGGACACCACACAGTAGTTCTTAGTAAGACAGTATACTTTATCAATAGCTTCTGGGGATCTTTATGATCCGTGATACAGCCGTTGGATCATGCCACCAGCGGCGGCGGTTTTGTGATGGGGGTAGTGGGGTAGCGGGACAGTCTTTAGTTCAGTGTTTCTGCAGAGTATCCTTCGTACAGCTCCCAATCCTCGAGCTGGGGGATTTGGGTTCACTCGGTAATCTCCGCCGGTCCTTCTGGATAGGAGCGCCGCGAGTCACTCAGCAGGCACAGGTGGATTCAGATTCTCGGGAGCCGAGACGACGTCAGCAGGGCGCAGATGGTTCAGAGTTCGGGGAGCCGCGACAGCATCAGCAGGGCTCAGATGGTTCAGAGTTCGGGGAGCCGCGACAGCGTCAGCAGGGCTCAGATGGTTCAGAGTTCGGGGAGCCGCGACAGCGTCAGCAGGGCTCAGATGGTTCAGAGTTCGGGGTGCCACGACAACGTCAGCAGGGCTCAGAGGGTTCCGTGGGTCAGGTAGCGTCCTTGGGTTCAGAGGTCGGTCGAGCCGCGACCAGGTCAGCAGGGCTCTCGTAGGTCCAGGTCTTCTCTGCCGCCTGTCCCTTCAGCACCCCTTGTTATACTCCCCCTCCTCTTTGAAGTCCGGAGTCCTCGCAGAGAGGGGTCTTGGTGCCTGGGGGCGGTGTGTTGGGATTTCCCGCCGCTCGGCCCTTTTATCTGTTCAGGTTGGTCTGGGAGGGACTCCAGACGCACAGCATGCGAGGCGCCCGCTCACTGGGGGCCTGGTGGCCGATCGAAACCCTCCTTGGGGAGGAGATCAGAGGTGTGACAGAGACGGCGTCTCCCGGTCTTTCTTGGGGGGTTTCTCTCTCCCTCGGCCGGGCATTTATGGTAGTGTCTTGGGTTTTGCTGGGGCCCCGGCCGGCCATCGGGTTTATTGGGCCATGGTGGCCGGAAGTCTGTGATACCGGGGATCAGGTGTGGTTGCAGGGATGCTTACTGGTCGGGAGGGTCCACGCCACAAGGCCGGTCTCACAGACTCTAAGGGTCATTTGGCAGACCTCCTGTTAAGCTACAGAGACACAAAAGCTGCAAGAAGCCCATGTTCCTAAGAGCCTGTCCGACCAATTCAACTGAACCTGCCCTGAACCCTGCTGGTGGCTTCATTTGGAGTAAATCCTGACTTCTAAGTTGTGTCTTTAATGTATTGTTGCCCTTAGATAAGGGTCAGTGTACTCCTCCTACCTAACCTTAAAAGCTGGGAGGTAGTACAGATCCCCTTTGAGGAAAAGGCAAGTCCAGAGAATAAAGGAGAATGGGATAACCTGTCTGTTCATTGGTGCTCCATCCAGGGCTGAAGGTGAAGAAGGCTCTGCCAACCCATCTGAACTGTTCCTCTGCCAGTTGGAGCTCAGTGACAGGTAGTCAGAAAGGGAGCTGCAGGCCAAAGGCCTGCCGCCTTCACCTTGGATGAAAGGAAACTAGTATGGCTAGTATGTTGTACTCCGGTCAAGGTGTTATGTTTTCATATTATCTGCAGCAATCAAGAAAACACAATATGCAATTGACTACTCTTGTAGTGAAGAGAAAAAGAAAGACATTTAACTCCTTTTGTAAACAAGCTTTCTGGGATTCAACTATTCTTAGCCCTCATGAACCCTTTTGGGATAGCTTGTTTTGCATACTAGACATGGAACCCCCAAAAAAACTGGTTTGTGTCCACAGGGACATCCATGTTCATGGTTGAATGAGATCAAAGTTTGGTCAAATCTTGAAAGTTCATTGGAATAATTGACTCTAATATCTTTGGAGAGAGGAAGGGCAAAGTAGGGTTAGCTAAACAAATACTAACCACTGGTAATTGAAGGCATGCAACCCACTTCCTCCTACCTTTGGGGCCTCATAAAATCATAGTTACATCTGCCTATAATAGAAGTAACTTTACAACAGGTTTCAAGTTCTGAATGTATATTTTGAAGTAATTTCAAATTTGGAACACCACCAACCCTTCCCTTTTAGTTGCTCACACTTGGTGGAAAGGGATCAGCCAGCTTTGTCAGTTGAGCTCAGGGCTGGGAATCCCAGGAAAGGTATTTCCATACACCATTTCAAGCCGCCAAGTTGCAATGTCCCAGAATGTTGTGCAGGAGGTTTGGAACAAAGGTGAAGTAATGATGTCTCTCCCTAGGATTGGGCAGAGGTGCCTACCTTCCAGGACTTACCACCCCCATTTAAAAACTTCTTCACAAGGGCAAGACAGTTGAGAACCTGGGAGTGACGCTGCCGGAGGAATTCCCAACTGAAAGGAGAAGCCACCCAAATCCACTGCAAGAAAAGGACTTCAGGACGTTGACTCCAACTGGCACTCGGGCACTGTGAGTGCTTCTCCAGGGTCAGTGACAAGGACCTCCTCATGCTCTCTGAGGAGCAGTATAGGGATGGATATGCATGGGGAGACTTTGAAGAGTTCCCCTTGATCTTTTGTGGACTGGTCCTGTAGCTGGGTGACCCTCCCCCCAATCAGGATGAGGGGCCCACTGACCCCGCAACTTGCACACAGGTGCCCTGCAAGGAGGCAGGAGCCATGGTACTCTGCTGGTGGGCTGCAGAGGGATATATGAAGAAGCTTGCAGGCAAAGGCAGCTACCAGGATCCTAAACGAAGGACCGGTTCATCAATAGCAGACTGAAATATAGGCTCCAATAAGAAAGTAACACTTAAAAGCAGGGTGGCCTGAAGATTAGACTTCTGACCACCATGAGCAAAATCAACTAAAATATTGAAATTGGCTCAACAGGGCAGGATGCAGTAGCCTGAGACATTTGGTTTCTGCTGGGACCAGGCATGAAAGTGGAGCTAGCAGCGCTCCACTACAAATTGTTCAAATTTCCCTAATGAGTGCCAAGCCCCCAAGGGTTGGTGCATCCTTCAGTAATATTTTTAATGGGGAGGGAGTGTGTGGAGACCTATCCCAGGAAACCTCCTTGGCCCTGGGGGAATGCCCCATGTGCCTGTGCTACAATGTCCCTGGGGACTCATCTACCCAGGACAGAAGAGGGGCCTGAAATATGAGTGGTGCTCCACCTGCCCTTAGTCCCTACATCTTTGGAGGCGGCCGCACCCCACACCAAGTGTATAGCAATGGGAACAGCATGGGTAAGAAGCACACTGGTTCCTGCTCCCACCTACGTTGACACCTATGGGCAGGTGCACAGACGATGGAGCAGGATCCCATCCGGCGAGCTGCTGGGGCTGCGGAGGCCTTGGGGCTCTGCCCATGACTCACACTATTTGTGCACATGGGTGTCCAAGCTGGCATGCGCACCCAGTAATAAAAGGCACAAAGCCACCCATTACCTATACATGCCGTAGGGCAGGGCATTGACCCGTAAACTCCTATGCCTCGATCAGCTGCAAGACATCACCCCATAAAGACCTCGGATGGGCTCCAAAATGTGCACATTGTTGCTGGTGGTGCTCCAAGAAGGGCAGGGGCATCACCAAAGAGCAAAAATATATTTGTACAGCTGGGAGCACAAAAGCCTCCATGGTATCCCCCCCCCCCGCCCCTCTACTTTTAACCAAAAGGTTGACCTGATTCTCCCAAATTGATGCTTCTGGGAGAAGTTTGGTATTGATAAAACACACTTGAATTTCAAGCTGTTCATCAAACACTTTGAATTGCAAGAACCTGTGTTGGTTGGGCCTAAAGCTGTAATGGCAGGATAGTAAAAGAAAGATTTGTGCACACATTTTATTAAATGTATAATACTTTATTGACAGTAAATTTATTGACAATGGAATAACATGTCTTCATGAATACTGGTAACAATTCTATTTATTTCAGTGGTGCTACGCCGTTTGGTTATAACATATTTTGCTGTTATCAATATGGTGATACTCTGGTAAAGCCAGTAGGCCTGCCTTTTGGTTCTGACAACCCCTTATGTTGTGTCTAATACGGGTAGGGGCATTGTAATTATAGGGTTCATGGCTTGTTGAGGTTGCAAATTGTTCTGAGGGTGTCAACAGAGGTATGTCCATCTGCCTATTCATATATATTTTTAGTATTTAGTAGTGTGTGTGTGTGTGTGTGTGTGTGTAGTGAGTTTCATTTTGTAAGAAAAAGCACTGACAGGGCAATGATTTATTTAGTGCTTTGTCATGGACCAGCGAACTGAGGGTACATGCCCACAACACCTCTGCTGAGAATGCCTTGGACTGCTCTGCTTTGCTTACCTGAGAGAGTCAAATTCTACAGTGGAGTACTTGTGCTCAGTAAAGAGAAGGAAGTGGACGTATTACTTGTGAAGGACTAACATCCTTTACAACTAATAACCCAGTTGCTTTCAGTGAGCAAACAATTTTCTTTGATTTGTGGTCTAATGGGCATATATTGTTTCAGTGCATTTCAGAGAGTGAAATCTCCTTCATCAGGTAATCGTCCATTATACCAATTTATCATATAGTAAAAAGGAACCAATCAGTGTATTGTGTTGCAGCATAATGCAATTAGAACATTTTTCATACTGGTTTGACTACTTGTCTACTTTTCCTCAATACATTCCGTGATCAGATGATACATTACAAAATTCGAATTTATTATGCTTCCAACGCCATTTATGTAAACTAGTGCATAGTTGATATGTCTCTCACCTACCATAGTTAGTTGATATCTGCAGTATAATCATCAGCCATCTCAGTTTCTTAACTGTATGTGTGACTGGTGTCCCTTTTTCTGAATTTATACCCTTTGTTTCTTTTCACTTAAAGTATCCTTATGTGGATGCAGCTCATATCAGTCAGAAAACAAATTTTTTAGACAGCTATTTGCACTCCCGATGAGTACCCCTATACAGCCGCTCAGGATGGACCTGGGTATCCAACCAATTGCGGACATGGTCGCCTCCAGACCAGTAATGTATTGGCGACGACTATGGAGCACTCCTGAACTCGCCATCTTTCAGGAGGAATTGAAGTCCATTTTATTGCTACCAAAGGCAGGCGCTATCCCTTGGTTAGCCCACGTTAGAAAATCACTCAGAGATATAGGGAGAGAAGACCTTTGGCTCTCACCTGAGGATACTTGTCCCTCTTTGCCAAAAAGATCATTGGCAAAAACTCTGCAGGAACATAAGTTGACTCAGATCATTCGATCAGCTAATACTCCAAATTTGACCTCGGCTTTTCTCGAGGTCAAAATTAGCTACAGTTTTGAGTCTGCAATAGATTTGATTCACCCGGTAATGGCCAAAAAATTATACCTACAATTTAGGCATGGGTCTCTCCCCCTTTTTTCGAGAACAAATAAATGGGCTGGCTCACCCAGACAATTTTGTCCTGGGTGTGTTGCCACTGATGAAACTGAGGTCCATGTTATAATCTTCTGTCCAGCATATAAAACCTCCCGTAGAAAATGGATAATTCAACTTGCTAAGAATATAGGGGTTACGAACCACAGAGATCTCTTCAGGTTGCTGAAATATGATCCTTCCCCCCTATACGTTACTGTGATAGCCAAATTCCTCTTTTCTATGTGGATAACCAGAAGACAACTACTACCTCACTAAGTCAACTATATTGGCACCATTTATTGTTATTAATCTGTTTTAATTCGTGAATTGCTGAATTGTATTTGCACTAAGAATCACGTTTTAAATTTGTTTTTATCATTCTTGTTAATATTATACTATGCTATTTTATGACTTTTATGGCTTGTAGCCGAAATAAAGTTTTTCTGACTGACTAACTGACATATCAGTCAGTTTACTCATCCTGTTAATGTAATATTTCCATTTTGTTTACCTTTTTCTGTTTCTCTTCAATGTACTTTAGTCATTCTCATATATTCATATGTCCATGTGTGTAGTTATATGTTTGTTAATTAATCAATGTCTCTGCATATAATATCTTTTGATCACAATTATTCTTAAATAGCACGTTACATTTTCAATGTCTTTGAAGCCTTTAGGGGACAATTGTCTCTAATCAACTTATCATAAAAGTCTCTTATTGACTTAAGAATTCCTTTTAATTGCAGTCTCATTAATTCAGGTACTTGTTAATGATTTGAAAATGCGTCAGCTCTTTTAAAAGACTGTATTAGTTAAAACGTCATGCAACTCGTGACACTAGGGGGTTCATTACGATGGCGGGCGGACTTTCTCACAACGTGACAGCCACCGCGAGGTGCCTGCCACCTTCTGCATGCCAATGAGGGGGGTACCTAAGGTACCCCCCCCCCAATTGCAGGCCCGCACCCCCCCCCAGGGGGCCCGTAATGGGCCCCAACAGTAAATTCCCGCATGCCTTTCCATGGCAAAGTCTCCGCCATGGAAAGGCATCCAACCGCAGCCATAGTAATATGGATGGCGATGCCTGCAAGGCACCGCCACCATATTGTGTCCCTTTTCAGCCCGCCCGTGAATCTGACCGGCGGAAAAGTGGCAGATGGTATTTCCCTCCACCGCGGTGCCCCCTGCCATACTAATATGGCGGGGGTGAACCAGGGACATTTAGCGGGCGAATCGTCTCCGCCGGCCCGGCTGGGGCGATCCGCCCGACATACTAATGACCCCCTAGGTTGTGAGTTTCAGTGTTAAACTTATGTTTGTGTGTCTCATTTTGGTCTTGCTTACAGTTTATCCCATATAATATATCACATATGTACAAACAATCGTTCTTCCGAAAACAGTTGTTTCAGTAGTGAGTTACGTTGTTTTAATTACCTATTTTTTGTGGTAGTTTCTTGATCTTCTCAGATACTTTAGAGTATTTATTAATGTATGTAATCCCGTTTTTATCTGGTTCTTTTTATTTTGGATTCTGTGAAACCTTTTATTTTGCAGAACATATCTCCAGTATTCTCTTCTGAATTGGTTCATTATCCTCAAATGATCCTCTTCAATTATCATTTCCTTTGTTATGATATGCTAATACTGCTGCATTTGATAATACAAAAACAACAGTTGATGGACAGAATGCAGAACAATGTCATACATTCACCCCAGTACAGAGATCTGGGCCTAAACCCAACGTTTTTTTGCTCACCATGCTGTTCCAGTTTGAACCTAGCCAAATGCAAATCAGTCTTGACCCTGTGCCTTATGGGTACAGTCCAGCCCAAACTGCCAAGCCAGGTCCTCCCTGGACTGGAAACAAGCATCCTAGGACCAGTTTCGGGGTTTCACCCCTCTTCAGCCAGGATAGCTTGATTCCAGTGCATGGAGAGCACGGGACCCATATCTGGGCATACCCTTCCCACTCGGGGTGACAAATGCAAAAACAAAAGTTGATGGACAGAATGCAGAACAATGCCATACATTCACCCGAGTACAGAGATCTGGGCCTAATTCCTTCGTGTTTTTGCTCACCATGCCGTTCCAGTTTGAACCTAGCCATATGCAAATAAGACCCACGTCTGGGCATACCCTTCCCACTCGGGGTGACAAATGCAAAAACAACAGTTCGGGCTGGACTGTTTCCATGAGGCACAGGATCAAGAGTGATTTGCATATGGCTGGGTTCAAACTGGAATGGCTTGGTGAGCAAAAAAACAATGGATTTAGGCCCAGATCTCTGTACTGGGGTGAATGTATGACATTGTTCTGCATTCTGTCCATCAACTGTTGTTTTTGCATTTGTCACCCCGAGTGGGACGTGTATGCTCAGACATGAGGCCTGTGCTCTCCATGCCACTGGAATCAAGCTATCCTGGCTCAAAAGTAGTTGCTGTGTGATACAAGATTTAGTTTCAGTAAAATACTTTGCTTTCAGATGTTGTAAAGGAATCCATTCTACAGTCTCAGTGACCCCCTTTAGGGGAATCAAAGTGTTACCTGGTTACATTTATAAATGTGAATAGAATTGTACTTTTTGTTTAAATTGTAATTCTGCTTAGTTGTCTCAAAGTCACTTGTGTCTGCCAAATATGTTCTGAAATTAATAGTTATCTGCTAGAGAAGTTCTTAAAGGTACTATCCCAATAGTTGCAGCAAGGTGTTTATTCCTGCAATTATATGTTTCTGGGGAGTTTTCATAAGGATTTATGTATTTAGGTAACTAAGTAGGATACTGATACTGGTATTACCGTATTTTCATTCCATTCTAAGTGCTCTTTTTAAAATGAAAATTGGAAATTTACTCTTTTTTTGTGTGACTATTTTAGTTTCTACTCAGGCCTCGAAAAATCATAAAAATGTTACTAGACCTGCATGTCTAGTGACTTGAATAATTTACTCGACCTAACTTTGATGTACTTGATACATAGGAATGTTTCTCAGTTTATGTATTACTTTTAATAAATATAATACAAAAACATGATTTGGCAGTGCACTGTCATTTACAAACAGCACATTTTCCATTGAAATGGCAACAACCTTTCCCACTAATATGCAGTTTTACTGATAAAACTATAAATGGTATAAACAATAGTCTGTGGAAATTGGGTTTCCTCAAAAAGATTTATCATGTACACATTACCAAGTAAAGAGTTCTTATTTGTTTTCATACTAGTTAAAACCTTTTTTATCACACAGAATTACAAAAATAAGTGCTTTCTTAACTATTAAAATACCTTTTCAAATGTTTGAACAGTTCATTTACAAACTATTTAAGTGCTGTTTTGTTAGAAAAGAAATCTTAAATCCTATGGCCCTTCATTTCATGCTCTTTGCTGCTTATTTTATCTTGGTGGTTGTGTTTAATTTTCTTTCTCTGACTGCAACTTGTAAGACAGGAGCTGAAATTTGACCTCTAAAGCCAGATCAAAATACAGTTCTCAAACAAACAAAAAAATTACAACCCTTTAGGAAAGTACAACCGGTGTTCTTGCGACTGTAGAAATGCGATACTTAAGCACATTTGCAATGCTTAACTTATATTGTTTGTTTTTAAATGGAGAAAACATTTCTCCCCATGAAGAAACTTGTTCCCATATACCCTTGCTAATTTTGTGGATAATCCATCTCTCTACCCAGTGTTAGAAGATATGAATTTCTTTGCATGTTCCCGCCATGAAACATCCTAAACACTCTTTGTGAGTAGATTTACTCAACTTAAATTTTATGTATGAAAATATTTATTTAGAGATGCAAATGAGCCTTACCACAAACTTCAGTTTGCTGCTATGAATGAAAGTATTTGCACATGTATTTGTTTTTGTGGATCACACCACACCTTCTATTAAAGGTCAGAGCCACCATGCCTGGTGACTCTGGCTCTTACACAAATAGAGATCTTTTAGCTTGACAGCAGCAGGAGCTGCTGTGTTTATTAAGTTCCTTGGGATGGTATTGGAAATAGCCATGGAGCCACCCCCAGCTTTATCAGAAACTAAAGGCACCTTCAGGGGAATACATGTATTAACTGGTTACATTTAATGTGAATAGAATTGTACTTATTGGTTAAATTGCAATTCTGCTTAGTTGTCTGCCAAATATGTTCTGAAATTAATAGTTATCTGCTTGAGAAGTTCATGAAGGTACCATCCCAATAGCTGCAGCAAGGTGTTTATTCCTGCAATTATATATGTTTCTGGGGAGTTTACATAAGGATTGATGTATTTAGGTAACTAAGTAGGATACTGGTATTACCGTATTTTTATTCCATACCCTTTTAAAATGAAAATTGGAAATTTACTCTTTTTTGTGACAGTTTTGGTACTACTCGGGCCTTGAGAAATCATAAAAATGTTTTTATTATCTACATGCCACATAATTAACTGTCATCTAAACTAATGATGAACTAGCCTCATTTATTTAGTTGTAGAGGAAAACAGTGGTGTATTGAAGCCTTGTTATTTTTAAGGTGTCATACAACAATTTTTCACAGGGTAACATTAAAACAATTCGTTATGGATAACTTAATTATAATGAAAAAGGACCATATGACACCAGAAATTGATCACATGAATATATTTTCAAAAATATTTGACGAGTTTGAGAGCAGCATGAAAACTTGATTGCAGACTGTTTATTGCGTGAATAATGAACACACAGTGCTTGTGAAGGGACAGTGAACGGCGCAGTTGAAACGTGGATCTAAATGGAAAAGCAGGGAATGGAAATTAGTCACTAGATATTATGCATGCATATCAATTGAGCCAATGTATATTTACAAAATCATGTCATGAATCAAAATCCATAACTCTGCTGATATTTGTTGACGGCATTTCGACGTTCATTAATTTGAGGTTATAATCGGGACAATATGTGTACATGAAAAATTGATTGCTGCCTAAAGAATATAGAAAGACGGAGATTTAAAAGAAAGGCCAGAATAAAACTGGACCAACAAGTGTAAAACATGCGGGCCATGCTGGTGGTACCCGTAGGATCTTCAGGATACCTGCTGGATAAGTAGAGAAAATAAGGTTACAATTAGCTGAGAATGTGCCAAGCAACAAACAAAGGGCCTTTGAATACTCTATGAAGGAGTAAATAATACACTCATGGTCAATATGGAACAGATAAGCGTATCAGGGGGAAGGGCCAATTATAGATTAGCCAGCATACAGGATGGAAAAGTCAGTCTCCATGGAGGGTAAGGGCGAGTCAAAATTGTAGCGTAAGCGGAACTGCTTACAAACAAGATTCCAATGTGCTGAGTGTGCCAGACGGTCACACTGCGGATTGCCAAAATTATTCTAAAAGGTGAAAAACAACAATGGCTGCTCTAAAATAAAGCACCCAACCTCCTACAGTTGACACCAATGGGGTGAGCACTCACCAATGGTTAGTATAACATCTTAAGTTGGAGGAATCGGCAGATCGTTTGCAATTGGGAACCTTGGGAAGGGGCAGTGCCCAACCTGGCTCCCCCTTCCCCTCCATGGAGATTAACTTTTCCATCCCGTATGCCAACTAATTCATATATCGCCCCTCTCCCTGGCACTCTTATCTGATCTACATTGACCATGAGTGTATTCTTTACCCATTCATGAAGTAATGAAGGGCGCTTTGCTTCTTTCTTGGCACATTCCCTGGCTAATTGTAGCCTTGTCTTCTCTACTTATCCTGCAGGTTTCTTGGAGATCCTTCGGGTACCACAGACATAGCCTTCATTTTTTACAATCGTTGGTCCAGTTTCATTCTGGCCTTTCTTTTAAATCTGTCTCTCCTGATTCTTTAGGCAGCAATCAGTTTTTCATGTGTACATATTGTCCTGATGATGACACACGTCATCAGATTTTGGTTCATGACATGACTTTGTAAATTTAACATTGGATCAATTGATATTCATGCATAATATCAAGTAACTAATTTCCGTTCGCTGCTTTTTCATTTATGTCCTTGTTTCACCTGCGCCATTCACTATCCCTTCATGATCACTATGGGGTTTATTACGATGGCAGTTGGAAAGCCTCCGACCTTTGTTCAGAGGCTTTTCGACCGCCATCTTTAGTTTAAATTCCGACCGGCTGATTATGAATCAGCCGGTTGGAATTAAAACCGGCCAGTCATTCCGGCTCGCTTCTGATGGGCTCAAGGAGTCTGTCGGTCAGTCGGAGGCTGACCCTTAATCCCAAGGCGTGGCCTTTGCACCTTTGGGATTACAATGCATTGTTTCTGGCAAGGTTTCCAACCCAGCCTTTCCGACATGGAAACCCTGTTGGAAAGCGTGTTTGGGGCCCTTAGCAGGGCTGGCTTGTGTGTGCGGCCTCTGGTTGGTGCCTGCCAATGGGTGCAGGAATTAACACCACCGCCCATTTCCCTATGGGAGCATACACTACGGCCGGTTTACAGCCGTAAAACATGCTCCCATAGGGAAATGTCAGAATGCGACTGAACAGTGTTCAGCTGCATCCTAATCATGGGGTTCAGGACTGCCGACCGTAGGTTGATCGGTCCCGTTTACGAGACGGTGTCGGGCAGACGCAAGTCTGCCCGACATCGTAATGAGCTCCAATGTGTTCAGTTATGCACACAATACACAGTATTTAATTAAGTTTTGATGCTGCTTTCAAGCTTTTTTCAAATATTTTTGAAAAATATATTCATATAAGCAATTTCTGGTGCGTTATGTTACTTTTTCATTATAACTTAGTTATCCACAATGAACTAATTGTTTTATTGTTACCCTGTAGGACATTGTTGTATGATACTATATCTCAACCAGGTCTCAACTTGGTTTTCAGGTTTCTCTTGTTTGCATTATGGTTATTTTTAAGGAGCACAATGAATGTCAATTTCCAGTTACATTAAAATAGCGCGTAAGAAACATTAGAAATGATTCACTTTTCCTCAGCTGTTGTCAATTATTTATATAACAAAGTCCCCCTGAACCCATTATATTTGCTACAGGTATGCTTATGTCTTATTGGCATGTTATCTGCATTTCATCCATTTTTTCATAATTAAATTAGTTAAGTGAGCATCTTTAGTTATAGTGGTGTGTAATGTAGTTGTGCCTGATTGTGTCATTCTTATGTGCTCTCTTTCCGGACTTAATTCTGAAATCAGACCCTGTTGTGGTAGTTTTCGCTTTGTCTGGTCGACTGATCATCCCTATTTCAACAAGAAGTTTTTTTTTGCACACTTGGCTGAACGTTGTGCTGAAAGTGATCAGTCATAATCATCAGAATTGTATCTCAGTTTATTTGTTAAAAAGTAACTAATCGAGGGTCTGGTTACAAACTGTTAAGTATCTGCCTACAACTGTAACATAAGCATTTAGACGTTTGAGTAATAAATGTGAGTGTTACCTTTCCGATTGTGATGGTAGAGATACTGATTTTGAATATAGCTGCAGAAATGATGTCCTTCTATGAGTTCTCTCCGGCGAAGAGGGTGTATTCTGATACCCTTTGTACAAATTGCAATGCCCCCTAAAATATAATTGAACAAAGTCCTCTTGTATGGTGTGATTCACGACAGAAAAAAATATAAAAGCACAGGCGGGTATTTACTTCTCGGCCTTAATGCACTTTTATGGAGTTTTTTTTTTTCAGTTTATCATTTCCAGATATACACCAGAAACCAGGCTCAGGTTTCCAGGTGTAATAGTGCGAATGTAAGGGTGAGATCTCAGTCGCTCTCCTATTCCTCCTGTGAATAAATCACTGGAGTATGGAAGTCCACTGTGCAAATGCATGTTTTTTTTATTCACCGGAAGAAAAAATTCTTTGGAGAAATCCCTTACCCTACTCCTCCATCAAATTGAGGGTCTTCTGCTCCCCTTGCCATCCTGGAAGGGGAATTACTCTAGTCCTTGGCTTTAGTAACTTTCCAGCCCTTTTCAGGGGAGAAGAAGTCTCATCAGAGAATGTAAATGCCCACGAAAGGACACTGTAGATGTTCTCAAACTCAACAAGCAAACCACTAAGCCCACTTCCCAGCCATTGCGTAGGATTTTTCTACAGTGGATTTCTAATGAAGAAATCTGCGGTAGTAAATACATTTACTCCTGTGAGGAATACTTTAATGAATTTTTCATAGACATAAATGCAGTATTTTAGCTGTATGTTCGTTTGTGAAATGGGTCCACTATTTTAAATTCTTATGTTTCATTGTGAATACTATAAGGACATTTAAATAGGAGAAAATTGCACTACTGAATGGGAATCCACCTTTTTTTTAATACTTTGAACGACTGGAGTGGTTAAAGTATTTGGAATAGTGCAAGAATATCAAAATATCAAAATAGATCAGCATTATGCATTTTTATTTAAAGATTTCTGCCAGTTTTTTGCATGTACGTCTAACTCGCACATCTTTTCTACAGCCATCTCATCTTTATTTAACTACTCTGCAGCCAGTTCACACACTCTCCCTATTGCTTAATTACCTAACTATAACCCACAATATCTATTTGAAATCAATAATATACAGTGTAAGGATTTTCAGAGCCTCATGGAAAATGCTATTATGCCGTCTGGCTCACATTCCACTAGAAACAAAATCATTTGTTAAACCATTTTTTTCAAAGCAGTGCTCTCTTGTGCCATCGTTATTGTATGTTAGTATGCTTACTATATAGCTAAGAAGTATATTGATATTGGAACTTATACCATGAAATAGTTGTATGCAACAAATTGTAGTTTCTCCAAATTTGGATTTTACAAAAATGCCTGCTTTGTTTACCTTATACCCATGTCCATAAACCCATGAGTTTCATTATTTGATTTTCCCACTATCATGCAGTTGGTATGGGGGTTGCATATTCCGAACGTTATTTGGACTTGTTTTAAAAATGTGTATGACTTCATTCCATAAATCCATTAATCATGTTATTTTATTATTTATCATCAGCCCTTCTCTGTTTCAATGATATGGACTCTAGCACTGTTAACTCGGTGTAGTACACATTTCTTCGGCTCACTGAGTGCTCAGGCTTTCGAGCTAACACATCACTCCTGCTCCTCTCTCTGAGCACCTGGAACCACTACAGCACTCTCTCAGCCCTACTCCGACTCATGCAAAAATGAAGCAAAGAAATTAAATTACAAGCTGGAGGTGGGAGTAGGTAAGCACTATGTTTTGTTAGTTACTTATTTCTCTCCTTCCATGTGAAGTGTATTGAGATTCTTTATCTACAATACGTTTTACATAACTTATTCTTCATGCATTACCTTTCTGTGACTTTTTATATTGCACTGCTTATGGTTAACAATTTCCCTCCACATAAGACCTGTATGTAGAGTCTCCATTGTAAATTTCTTAGTTATACTCTTGCTCCTCTCTTTTGAAATTCTAGCAGTCTGAGCTCAAAAAAGCAATTACATGATTAAAACTTATTGTACCTCTTTCTGATACAAGCTGACAAAAGAGGTACCTGTTTAATTAGTGTAGGGTATATGTTAATGGCCTAGAAAGCTTTTTTCACAGCGAGGCACATATTCAATCAACATCAAATGCTTCAGATCCAACATTTCATCCCTTTCTTATGTCAGGGAGTAAATATTAGATTATTTGAATGATAGCAAGTCTGGGATGACTTGATGTGTAGGGCCTGATTTACAAGGGTAACTTACACTTTTGAGTACGTTTACACGTTTAAGTAAGTTTACTACTTTTTGATATTCACAAACTTTAGGTATAAGTTACTACTAAAAAAACAAAAAACAGCACAAAGTCCAGCACTGCAGTTGGCCAACCATTAGAACTGCAATATCCGCCCATAGAAAAAAATTGAAGTTGGGACCTAAACCTTATTTTCAGTTTACAACAGTATTGGAAAATGGTGCATCACTATTAAATAAGTTAAAAAAATGATCCCCAGACAAAATATAAGTGTTTAATGTGCCTAAATAGTTATTAAAAGTGATGTATAACATTAATGTAATTTTCTTATTAAAATGTATTGTTACATTATTTTTAAAATCAAAATGTTATTCAAATATATTGTAATTTAAAAAATATATCCTATTTTTAGAACATTCGTTAACATTAATTTATATTTTTTTACATTTTTAACTATTTAAAATATGTGTTTAATCTAAATGAACGTTATTTATTATGGGGTTTATTTTTAGTCCCCACCTCCACTATTTTCTATGAGAGGGTGTTGCAGTACAAGTGGTTGGCCACGTGTAGTGCTGGACTTACTACAGTTTTTTGTTTGTTTTAGTTTCAACCTACAATCTGAGTTTGTGAATCCTGATCAGTAATAAACTTAATCAAAAGTGTATCTTACTCAAACGTTTGTTACCTTTGTGAATCAGGCTCTTAGTGTCCTTCATCACCATATGGCATGACTGTCCATTTTGTGCCTTTCAAAACCATTGATCATGATGTGCTGCATTATTGTGTGAAAAACTGTATTCGTTTGCATGGCAAGGTTCAGAGGAGGTCAGGGTTCTTACTGACAGTTGGCTTTCAGCAGAAAATAAATGGTTCCTCTTGATTAGAGAAGAACGGAATTTATTGCTGAGTTAAACTGTCTGCCCTGTCCTGTATCACATTTACACAGAACCACTCACGAAAAACATCGGAAACTCTATTATTGGCCAGGACACCGTACCAAGACTGTTCTGGTAGCTACTCTGGACAAGCTGCTCTCAGCTCTGGATTCGGCCATGCCGACATGCCTGATATTGTTGGACCTGTTGGGTGCCTTTGTTCTGTAAGTTTCTCCATCTTAATTGGCCTTCTGAGAGGGATTGGGTTTGGTAGCTTAGCAATAGAGTGGTTTGTGTCCTTTCTAAGTGGATAAACCCAGGAAATGTTGCTGCCCTGTTTCACTTTGAAGACATCTCAATTAGCACAAGGGGGCTACAAGCATTGGCAGTTTCCCTCAGTCCATCTGTCTATCTGTAACGGTGTACTGCCATTGGATGAGTTTATCTGCAGCTTTGAAGCTTTGATTTTAATGCTTTCTTTTATGCTGAAGGCACACATTTGCTTCTGAAATTTGATTGATCCTCTATCTTGCCCATCTGGCCATTGCCCACACAAAATTAAAGTTTCTATCAGACTTCACTTGCACACTTAATATCTCAGTATTTATAGAAACATTGCTAATATATGGTTCTAGCCAGAACACCTACTTACTTTGAGATGCCTTTTCCAGATTAGATTCAGTAATGTGTGATAAACATGCCCATACCCATCATTGTTGGAAAATGTATAGATTACTTAGAAGAAATCTTAAGCCCCTGAGCGTAAATAAAGCCAGCTCAACTGAACCCTGCAACAAATTAGAAGTAGGGTCCTGCATATCTCAAGAGTGTTATCATTTATTACATCCTGTAGATTAAGCTGAGATCAGTTGCCTCAAGCTTTCTGGCATACCAAATTATTTGGTGTGTACTTTGAAAGTTTAAGGATGTATGTACAGAAGCTACTTATTTAGTGCACAATTATAAAACCTTTAAGGTTGTAAGGTTCTGAAGAACCTTACCTTTTAACTTGCCAACGGTATTTCAATCAGACTAGACCTAATATTGTTATATTATGTGATCCTGACTCATGTCCTGGGCTTGTGACATTCTCCCTGTTTGTCATGCTATGTAATAGCCATCTTCCACCACAAGTGTTATCCATATCACCAACAAATAAATTCACTTGTAAATACATACACACACTTCCCCGCTTTCTTTCTGAGTGATTTAGTATACTTTATGGTTCAGTATCTCTGTACAGGAACATTATACAATGTTGTTTCCATAACTAATATGCCATTTGTAAAAATCAATATTTGTAAACATTTTCTTTATTTAATTTGTTTCAGACACACAGTTGCGCTGTTTGTTGCACAGTTTCCTAATCCTATTTTGGTGAGTGTCGTTTTATCTGTCATTGGCTAATATTTTAAATTCAATCTGAACACTGTAAGTGAGGAGGGTAATATACAGTGATCAGCCAGGGCTGGAAGGGGAGCAAGGATTATGTAGGTGATGCTTTTTTATACTCTGTTTTTTAGTTGTAAGTGTTAATAATAATGAATTATTATTGCACAATGGGCCTGATTATGATAGCGGGCTGTCGGACCCCGGGCTGCTATCACGGTGGTCAGGAGACCTCCCAACAAGTAGGCGGCGGTCCGACCGCTGCATTTTGATGCGACCCTCAGGCTGCTGGCCGCAAACTGCTCTTTTTCACAATGGCTTGTTCTGCGGCCCAAGATGAGGGCCGCAGCACAGGCTGCCATGAAAAGGAGCACCCATGGTACATGGAGATGTGTGTGGGCACTGCATATATACCCAGGGCCACTTTACAGTGGCTCATGATGGACAGGGGCTCTTTTTGTGGCCCCCAAATCATGTTTCCGACAGCCTTTTTATGGTAATCTTCCCGCCATGAAAAGGCTATTGGAAAGGGATATTGTAATCCCGATGGCTGTGTCTGCCTCGGCACTGCCGCCATTCAGGACTACGAATCTGACCACCACCCCATCGTAATCACTGATCCTGGTTGAGGTGGCGATCTTCCCCTCAACTACTGTGGGGCGGACTGCTGGTATTGTAATTCGGCGGTCGGACCGAGGGGCTATTGGTGGGTGGACCGCCACAGACGGCCTGTCGGTGGCGGTCTGCCCGCCATCATAATCAGCCCCAATGTCTTTTTGCAGATAGATAAATGGAGTCCATCAACTTTGTCCTGTTCACTACAAATGTTTTTGATAATGAACAGAAGTAAGTGTTAGCTGTACACCAAAAATATTAAGAACACACTTGCGGAAATAGACCTATTGGTAGCACCTACTTTTATTAACCAGTAGGATGGTAAAACCCCTTTCAGCTCTTTAGAAACTTAGCAATGGAACATTGTCACAGTTGGAGATCAGAATTGGTTGTGTACACACATGACAGTTATTGAGATAAGGAGACACATACAGCAGAGTTTGTTGTTACCTTTCAGGTTATTCAGTAGAGGTTCTGCAGATCTGTAAAGCATATTCATTGATTCTTTTATTGTTCTGCATAAAGTCAAACATATGTATGTACTGCTGGAAGAAGCAGTAAATGGCTGAATCCTTTAGCTCATTTGTATTTTATGTTCTTTGGTGGGATGGAATCCGCGATCTAGAAAGTAGGTAATCACTGGATGCTTTACCTAAAGGTGTGGATAGATTAAACGCTTGGTTCTGCAATTATTTGCATTAAAACACTGCACTAGAAAAGATTTAATTTGATGCACTGAATAGTGTACAAAATTCGATTTTTTTTAGTTGTTGCTGATTGCTCAAATAAATGATCTTTCAGTGCTCATGGTCGTACTTCACTATTGGTGATAAAATCTAATGTGTTCAGCCACGGTGTGTGCACGTTTTATTCTAATCTACACAATTGTCTGGACTGCTTTATTGCTTCTTTAGTCATGTAGTATGTTCACAAAGTTCTTTGTATAATAACTGAGGAAAGCTACTAATAAATTGCATCTCCGTTCATTTGTTTTAGAACAGGAATAACATTAAAAGAGGGGAGAAGAAAGAAGGAATGAAAAGCGAAACATTGGGTACATAAATAAATACATAATGAAAACCTATTTTGTCAGTGGTCTGGTTGGAGTGTGGAAGAATTATGTGGTGGTTATTTATTTTTCTCACTTGATCTCAAAACTTTGATTCATCTCTTACTTGGTGAAGTTTTCAGAAAATGCAACCAAGTCTTTATTTACTTTATTAAATGTATCACATATATTTAAATTTACTACAACTGCATTTTTGAATTATTAGTATAAGTTGATTTTTTATATATAAGTATTTCACTGGCATAGTCAGAAGTATCTAAATGTTAAAATACGTTTTATGCTTATCTCTTTGCTTAAAGATGGCCTTGGATTACATATGTATGCCATCACTTCGCTTGTTGCTGCTATATTTATCAACACTCATTTTCTCCCATTGTCTCTGTTTAGTTCAGGTCTAATGGTCTTATTAGGTAGCAAGACCTATACAATTTATAGTAGATTTGTCATCCATTATCGCAATTACATTTGATTTCACTTACATTTATGTTTCTTTTTGCACAGCTTCTGAGTCATTCAGTATTCAAACCTTAGAGTTTCTGTGTATTGCCCATTAACCAACATTCTTTGAACTACCCATCCACGCCTGTGAGTGGACTCACTGCTAATGTCCGGTGTGACCAGCAGGTTGTGATAGTCAAATCTCTACCGGCAAATTAATAGTGCCACCAGTTACTTGTGGCACTTTGACATTGCATAAACTACAGTATGAAATCTATATAAAATGCATTATTATTATTGTTATTATTTAGGAACTGAACACCTCTAACTGTACAAAATTTCAACCACCCTTGTTAAATCGATCCTTTACCTCATTGTCTTTTGCTGGGCAGATATTAAAAAGCCTCGCTCTCCCTTGCTCATTAGAGTCTCAGGTCCGTAATAGATTGGTGAGGTTACACCCATTCTAAAAAAGCAAGATATGCCTTTCCCCACTCAAAGCTGCCTTTTGTGATGCAGTCCACTTAATCTTGGGCACCAATGTTTCAAACACACTGCACTGGTCCTTATCTCCTGATCCAGCGTTTAGGAGCAAACACATTTCTAACATCTGGACCCAATTTAATACCTAACAGTCCCTTTCACGCTGGGTGAGTTTAAACAAATCTTACCAATTAGCTCATCACTTATTTATCCTCTTCTGTCTCAAATCTTACATAGTGGTCAGGGATTGGAAAATAATATTCAGAATTCTAAGGAAGTATCATCATAGAGAAATAATCATTTAAAATAACTAATTAATACTAATTATGACACTCTGTTTAAAAGTAAAAATGCTTTATCTGTATATGTGATATTGCTCATCAAGTACAATACAGCTCGACACATAGATTATCACACAAAAAACAGCAATGATAACAAAACTCGATTAGACATCTCAAATGTCAGCGCAATGAGTAAGTGAATAGCCGAAGAGACAAAAGGATAAAGACATTTTCAAATAAGATAAATGCAAGTTCAGAATATCATACTAACCGATCACGCAAGTTCTAGAAATCAGAAAAGCTACCCTCTGGCCATGAGAGTAAGTTGGGCACCCCAACACGAATTGAGGTGTAAATATCAAAGAGTCAGGATCAGCAGAACAGCCAGCCAATGAATTCAGGAAACAGTAACACAGCTCTCTCCTCTTGCAAAGTAAGAAAAACGTGTTCTAACCCCCACTCTCTTTCTACTAATAGTTATACACTATATTCACTAAAGATCCAACCCATCATGTATCATCACAGAAAGGAACCTCATCTTTCATTGGTTCAAAACAGGGGTGTCTAGGCACTCCACTCTCGATGTGCCTAATTTTTTCACAGTTCCTTTGTATTTGGCAGCTCACGTCATCTGTCATTCAGCAAAGTACAGTTATCGTCTCTTCCGCGGCTTGTTCATTTCTCCATCTCAAAATTGTATCAACCCTGCAGTACAAGTGTCCACAAACTCCACTCGGCAAGGAAGTTCTATTCAAAATGTTCATTGTTTCCTCTATGCAACCTTGGCCACTCTCAAGAGCTCACAAAGGATAAATTACATTTTCTTTGTCTACATTCTAATAAACAACTAAACCTAAATAGAAATATGAGGCCTTCAATGCAGAGCAGTAAAATGCGCTCTAGGAAAAATAAATACAAGTATGAGTATCACAGTTATTTTGATAAAACTCCACTATTAATTGCTTTAAGAATGCTTTTTGCTTACATTTTCTCTGCACACTTATTTTAAAACAGTGAATAGAAACTCGCGACTTTTGGTTGTTATTTTTCTACATTAATTATGTGCATTTGCGGCCTACATTAACTCTGCCAGCATGCCCTTGCGCAGTTTCAGTTTTACCCCTTTTAGTTTTACACTGTTAATTTTCACACCATTTTGTTAATAATTCACAAAATGAGCAGTTCAATCCAACCAGGTTTTATTCCGCGAAAACCCTGCTCCATCACTCCCTACACTGATTGCTCATCGTCAACAGATTCATCTTTAGAACGACTTTCCTTTTACAGAAAATACATTACTTTGACTCTCCTAGATTCCTATTAAAAATTGCGTTACCTGGCCAGCTCCAACCATTGTTTAGTGCATAATAATTAAGACTCGATTCACCCAAAATCTAGAATTTTCTTCCTCTGGAGAATTATCTGATGACATCACACCAGAATAATCAGAATAATAAGGGAATGCTAAAACTTGAACTTCCCCCTATTTGTCTAACCTTTTTACCTATAATGTAAAAACTGAAGCTTTGTTTGTTGCTTATGTACTTCCTCTTTTATGGGCTTGTCTGGCTTATTGTTGCTAGTCTATGTTATATCCCTAAATCAGGATTTAATTAAATCAGTCTTTGTATATAACCATTTTTTGTTTACTTCCCTATTAATCCATATTTCTATTTCTTTTCTTATATATTAATTACTACCTGATTGTTATTTTCTTCTATACACATTTTATTCAAGACTCATATTTTTACTCCCGCTGTGAAAAGCTCTCGGATATCGTTTGGCTACGTTCACGTTTTGCAAAACTATATATATAAAACAAATATATTACTTAATGAGACTGCTCACTGTGAAAATACAATGCATGCTTGTTGGAAATTAAAAATCGTGTTTTTGTGAAAGTTGTAGCTAGTTTGCGTTACACAATACAGTACTTACCCACATTTGTTTGCCTCAGAGAATTTGCTTTAGACTCAAGGACCTCATTGCAACCACTGTACTCAAAATGCTGACACCAGGAAATTGCTGATTATAGCCAATGTGATGGAGAAAATACAATAAGAGTTCTTTTTGAGTGGATCACTTGAAAGAGCATGATTTCAAAGAAATAATTGTATTTTACTAGCATTGTCCTTGTAAACACAAATGAGAATGTTGACATCTTGTTCCTGCTGAACAATCAAATCAATGCAGCAAATTTGGAGCTTTGGATCATGATTTAGCCAATCTTTGTTCCTGCAAAGTGCAAATTATGGACACTGCCATCCTCTCAGGCCCTGTAACCACCAATTGAAAATATAATGAACGTGGGCAGCTAAGTTTTAAGAGAAGGAGACAAGTACATGCATACATGTTGAAAATGGGATTCCCCAAAAATGTTCCAAGAATTGAACTACAGAAAGAATGCAGTGAGTGGGCTTGTGTTTGGCTGGGCAAGCGGCAGGGTGTAGTTTGGCTGTGGGTGTGTTGTCGGGGATTGGATCATTATGTAGCATTTCAAATATTGCCATTTTGTAATCAAGGTCCGGAATCAGCACAGGCACTCTGAACTTTACACTAATGGGGCAACTGCCTGGTTGGCCATCTGCATCAAAGAATACAGGGTTGGCTCCGAGGTAACTTATAACCTTCTCACTAGATGTGATCAACACCTTTGTCTCTTCCACAAAGCTAGAGAATCTTAGCATAGAGAGTACACCACCACTAATGATTGTTGACCTCAGATTGGTGGCATTTTCAAGGATTTATGACAATTGCAATGGCATCATTCAGTTTAAACCTGTTTCTGCATGTACTTACTTATTGGTCGTCAACATTTGAGGCAGATATACCACAATCTATTTAACTCTGGATTTTCCACATCGTATTGTATTAATCTTTGAAGCTAGGTTTTAGGTATCTGGAATAAGGTGACTTTAATGGAACAAGGAGCAAAGATCACGAGGCCCCATGTGGAGGCTCTGAGAGAATGAGTGGCTGTCATTCATGTCTTCCTGCATTTGTCCAAAGTGGACATTGCCAGAAGTATTAGGTCAGACCAAGAAATGCAATTAGTAGCACAATATCTTCCAGAAAGGAATAATTGACGCCAGCCCAATTCTTTCCTCCTCTGTCATATTTTGTGTACACCCACAGGACTTTGAACTGTTTTTTTTTAACAAGGTATTTCATACCTTGTGCGTATTCATCTCATTGTGCCTTTTTTCTATGAAGAAACATTGCCTGCAGGCAGATTACAGCACTGTTATTTAGGTATCCACTCGTATATGCATATCCCATTCCATTATTAGCCATGGTTCTCTCAGTTGATCAGAAGATCAAGTCACTTTTGATCCCGGTAGCAACGTAATGGGGATGAGGACCATAGTTTTCTTGTTTTCATACTGGAATGTGCCCCACCTCTTTAGCTCAATATGTTCTTCTAAAATTGTGCAATCTTTTGGGCTTCCATCTGAGAGACTGTGATTCTTTTCACATACTAGATTCCTTAGTGAGGGTTTGTTTTGTGAGTAACAGTTGTCATGCCGTTGACTACAATGAGACCTGAGGCACTCACTCTGCAACCCTTATCCTGGAATGTTTCAATCGCGAAGACTCCATGGCCTGTTCCAAGATCCATATATAGAATCTGATTTTGGTTCTACAGCCCGTGAAAAAAGATCCTTTCTAGCCATTTGATGAGATGCTTATGGTTCTATTATATGCTGGTGTTTTATTCTGCAGTAATCCCCTCAACTGAGCCCAGTTGAGGCCTGTTTTTGGTATTTCATCAGAGCAGAGTGGTTGTCTAACCTAACATTTCGTCCAAAGATTCAAGACAGTCAATACCAAGATCCTTGTTGCTGTAGCTCTGCAGTTCAAACATTTACATTTTTTTATAACTAATTAAAACCCCCCAGTTTTGATGTATATTTTTATTTATGTGCAATAGCTAACAATACAATAAAATACTGAATACTATAGCCAATGCTTATATTACAAAAACATTTTATTGAAAGAAATATGTCCGTATTATTCCAAAAAGGTTAAAAGCACATATAATATCACAATAATCCACAATAAAAATGTATTTTTAAAAAGACATCCAGTACATGTCAATCAGATTGATTAACAATAATTCACAATTATGACCAGCATAATAGAGACAAACACATATGTAAGACACAGCTTTTGTTCTTTACAGATGCACATCACATTGGACTGAAAAACACAGCTCGTAATACATTGATTCAATCAGTATTTGACCCGTCTATGTTAGTCCTTAGATTGTGCCTTCAACAGCGTCGACGCGTTTCGATGGCTTCAAATTAATCATACCATCTTTGTCAAGACACAGTGATTCTGTCTCTCTCTTATGTCAATCCTATTTCCTCTCTAATTTCTAATTTCTAATTTCTAATTCTAATTTCTAATTTCTAATTTAAAACATTTCTAAAGCGCAGCGTACACCATGCGGTTTCTTGGCGCTAGTGGGCAGGATCGGCAACTGAGGGGAGAGACAAGAGTGATAAGAATGGGGAGCTAAGCGGGGAAAGCCTGTTTGAAGAGGAAGGTTTTTAGATCTTTACGAAAAGAGAGGTACTGGGTAGCAGAACGGAGATGGTCAGGAAGGGAGTTCCAGAAGGTTGGAGCCAAGGTGGAAAAGTTGGCCCCACCCCACTTTTTACGTGTGAAGCGGGGAATCTGAAGAAGGGACTTAGAGGAAGACCGGAGGTGTCTTGTGGGAACATAGGATTTGATTAAAGAAGAGATAAAGGCGGGGGCAGTGCCTTGGCGGGCCTGGAAGACCATGCAGCCCGTCTTAAAAAGGGAGCGTTCTTTTACGGGAAGCCAGTGAAGCTCCCTGAGAAGGGGGGTGGAATGGTGGTAGCGTGGGAGGCCGTAAACCAGCCGGGCCGCCTGGTTCTGGATCAACTGAAGTCTTCGCAGGCTGTAAGCTGGAATGCCATGATAGAGGGCATTGGCATAATCCAGTTTTGATATCACCACGGCGGCCATAATGATCTTGAGTGCCTGAGGGGAAAAGAAGCGGGAAACGGAGCGGATGGTGCGGAGAGTGAGGAAACAAGAGGAGACCACGGAGCTGATCTGTGGGTGAAGGGTGAGGTGATTATTTATTTTAACACCCAGTGTTTTACCCGTGGTTGAGGGGGAAGGTGCGGGCCCAAGAGAGGGGGGCCAAAAGAGAGAGTTCCAGGGGCTGGATGAACCACCAGTGAGAACCAACTCGGTTTTATCCGGGTTCAACTTAAGGTGGTTGTGGTTCATCCAGTCCCTGATAAATGTCATGGTAGACTGGAAATTAGAGACAGAAAGGGGAGAGGAGGACAGATCAAAGATGAGCTGGAGATCATCCGCGTAGTTGTACACGGTGACCTCCAGCTGCTGAAGCGCGAAGATAAGAGGGAAGATATAGAGATTAAAGATCATCATATGGTTAGACCATATAACGGGTAACAACTCTTCCACCTTAAGAAGGGGATCATTGGTGAAGAGAAGGTCTAAGGTATGGCCAGCTGCGTGGGTGGGGGAAAATATTTTTTGCGCTAAATTCAAACTGTTTAGGGAGTCTTCTAATTGGTTAGCTAGAGGGCAGCTTGCATTGTCCATATGGACATTGAAATCACCAAGAACGGTGACGTTAGAATAGCGAATGGACAGGTTAGCAATGCAGTCGAATAGCGCTGGCCAATAAGTGGCCGATGTATTAGGGGGTCTGTAAACCAGTAGTCCCGCCATCGAGGATCTGTTGGGAAATTTGATATGAAAGGCCATCGCTTCAATAGGTCCCAGGCCTTCAATTTTCATATGAGTCATATCCCAGTCTTCCCTTAGAATTATTGCAAGCCCTCCTCCTAACCTATTGTCCGCCCTGTTTACATTGATCAACCTATAGCCCATAGGGACCGCTAAGCAAATATCAGGGTTAGAGCATTCTCTCAGCCACGTTTCTGTCAAGAACAGTAAGTCCCAATCATGAGTCTCCAATAGTAGCCAGATGTCTGCAGTGTGTTTAGGGAGGGATCTGCAGTTAATCAGACCGGCCCTAAACTGCTGACCGTGACTCTGGTTGTGTGGAGGACCCTCACGAGGCCATTCCGCATCCCTTTCATGAGTCATAGCCTCCTTCCTGACGCATCTATATAACTCAAAATTGCAGGACCCACAGTGAAACCCGGTATGTCCTCCGCCTATAAACGGTATAGTGTCCGGAGCAAAACACATAGGTGCGACACAGGGTGGCTGTGAAAAGGCAAGCAATTGGTCTCTAGTCCAGGTCCTGATCAGTTGGGGGCGGGGGGTCGGGAAGCGTGACTGGCACTGAGCACGGTCCGAGCGCGGACGGGCGCCGACGGGCTTGCCTTAGGCGCGCCTTCGGCGCGCCTAAGGCACGACCGCGCCAGTGCCACTGAAATAGGCTTCTAGCACAACTAGACCGCCCACCCGACTTCCCACCAAAATGGCCCCAGCGACCCAGAGGAGCCCGTTCCACAGGAAGAAACGCCTGTTCGGGACTGGGACGGCTTCGGGTGAGTTACAAAGGTATCAGTTAACTACTAGTGGCCTAATAGATAAAAACTGACACTCATTAGGACTGATGTGCAAAAAAGCAAAGTGTGCGATTTTATAATTAAAAAAGTTCAAAAAACACAGGTAATGAGTACAGTCACCTCGTAACAGGCGATACTATTCACAGAAGTAAAGCGCTATCCTACTCTCGGCTCAAGCCTCAAGAGCGAGTGGACGCTGCGCGACCGCGCCAGTGCCACTGAAATAGGCTTCTAGCACAACTAGACCGCCCACCCGACTTCCCACCAAAATGGCCGCCGCGACCCAGAGGAGCCCGTTGAACAGGAAGAAACGCCTGTTCGGGACTGGGACGGCTTCGGGTGAGTTACAAAGGTATCAGTTAACTACTAGTGGCCTAATAGATAAAAACTGACAGTCATTAGGACTGATGTGCAAAAAAGCAAAGTGTTTCGAGGAACACCATGCTGCGATATTTATAAAACAACTTCCAGAAATTAAATACAGGAAGTACCATCAAAAACGGAAACAAGATTCATGAGGGGCAGAGTACCTTATATAATTTTTTTTTAAAAAGGACAAATAACAAATTATAATGGCTCTGGTGTTCATTGAACCCGACACTCGTATTTTCGAGGAAACACCGTTGTACTATAGATGCACGCTAAAGAAGAGGAATATAAGCCTTGCGGTGCTGCGATATTTATAAAACAACATCCAGAAATTAAATACGGGAAGTACCATCAAAAACGGAAACAAGATTCATGAGGGTCGGAGTACCTTATATAAAAAATAAAAAGGACATCGAACCCACAAACTGTTAGAGAGATCCCGCTTTAAAGTAGAAGATTAGAGCCACGAGCACGTATTGAATTCATCATAAAATGAGGAGAGAGGAAATAGGATTGACATAAGAGAGAGACAGAATCACTGTGTCTTGACAAAGATGGTACGATTAATTTGAAGCCGTCGAAACGCGTTGACGCTGTTAAAGGCAAATTCTAAGAACAAACATAGACGGATCAAATATTGTTGAATCAATGTATTACGAGCTGTGTTTTTGAGTCCAATGTGATGTGCATCTGTAAAGAACAAAAGCTGTGTCTTACATATGTGTTTGTCTCTATAATGCTGGTCATAATTGTGAATTATTGTTAATCAATTCCCTTCTGATTGACATGTACTGTATGTCTTTTTAAATATTTTTTTTTAAAATACCTTTTTATTGTGGATTATTGTGATATTATATGCGGTTTTAACCTTTTTGGAATAACACGGACATATTTCTTTCAATAAAATGTTTTTGTAATATAAGCATTGGATATAGTATTCAATATTTTATTGTATTGTTAGCTATTGCATATGGACATTGGAACTGTTGGGTCAAGGGAATTTCTTTTATTTCGGTTATAAGTACCTCATTTCCCTTGAAAGTTTTAAGGGGTCCCTTTCTTTTTCTCTAACGATTTTTATTTATGACCAATCAGAAAATGACTATCTTTTTTTCATACCTCATTGCCTTGCAAATACTCTGACCCCTCAACAGACTGGGTTCGTGACTCTCAAGGCATTAACAAAAACCCATCTCAAGGATTGAATTTGAAATGATCCTAGCTTCTCCTGGTCCCCTCTTTTCTCCCTTTATGGAGATGTGGTACAAGAATGACTCACTGTACAGTCAGTGTTTGCGCTGGCTTGCTAAAGGCAGCTGCCATACCAATGTTTTTGTCCTTCAGAAAACACTGATAAAAGAATATTAACGTTTCTAGCAAATGCTTATACTTCTAGGGTGATCCTTTCCCAGAGGTTGTTTCTTTTGTAGCGGTTACAGCAGAAGAACATTTTTTATTGTATATTTTTGATTTTTGATGTAGCCACCCTTTTCCTTTCTCCAGTGTGGGCGCCCTTGCTCTGTTGTGGGGCCACCACATACACATTGGGTAGATGACACAGTGAGTAGTTTGGGCCAAGCTGTCTTGTGAGCTTTCTCACATTCCGCAGCATACTGCACTTGTCGCTGGGTATTAGAACTGGCTATTCTACCCTCACTGTGCTTGGAGTACATCTCAACAGTACAGCATAAGGAGTCAAAACACCCCAACCGTTGGTCACGATTGTTGCATACTTCTACAGCAGAATGTTTCTAAATAGTGCTCCATGGTTCCCCAGAGGTCCTTGGGTGCAACAAATTATAATGGCTCTGGTGTTGTTTGCGGCCAAGGATAACCCCGACTCCCAAGCATGATGGAAGCTTCAGTTATTGAGAAGCGAACTCTTTTTAAGACATCTGGAACCAATTTGACCTGATTTTGATGGTGTTTTCTGCTTTGAGGTCCTGGTTGCAAGCTGCAGCCACCAGCGGATAAATTAATGAGGGTTCATGCCCCCCAATATTATGCTTGAGGACTCCTCACTCTCTTTCACACCACACCTTTCTTCAATACTGTTTTGTCTACTTAACAGCAGCTTGGCTGTTGGGTTCTGGAATTACGTTTGTGCTTAGCTCAAGGAATGTCCTAACTTGAAGATTCTTCAGCTGCTCATCAGCCCCCACACATTCTCCATGGGCAACCTCACTTCTCTGCTGGCATTTGCCATCTTGCCAGGTCTCCTTAATTTCTTGCATGGTGACTGTATGGCACAACCAGTGTACACATTGTTCCCTCCTCAAGGCACTACAGTATGATCAGTCATTGAAGTCCAGGGATTACTTCCTTCTGGGCTCCCAGCTAGTCTGCCCTCTACTTAGCTGAATAGGGAGCCATGGAGCTGGTACAAGCTGCCCTCGTGAGAATCCTTGAATATTAGAAGGACTAGATGGAGGTCTCCTGGCAGGCCTACATCAGACCCAAGCTGGTCCTTCCCCCTCTTTTCCGTCTTAGCTTCCTGACACAGTTTGGGCCCTTAAAAAGGGAGTTTGGGGACCCCCCAAACCTGGTATGTCACGCTCTCTGAGTCAAACACTTGTCACCATGACCTAATTTTTTTCATCCAAGACTCCAGAGAAACCTTTTGTTAGTGGAGTTCTGCCTGTCTTCACTTTGGCCCATGTGTGAACATCCATCAAGCTAGTTTACATGGAGGTAGTATTAACAGTTATAAAGACTCCTATTCCCCATTCTTCTTATAGGAGAAGCGTAATCAACCTTGGATGGGCCTATTGTGTTCAGAGGTCTTTGTTCCCCCAGATGAGGCAGTAGAGCAATTAACTCTCCCAAAAATGCAGCTCAAAGCACACATTTCTTTAAGGCTGGCTCAGAAAAATATGTTAAATTATGAGCTCCAGACATCCTTCTACAACTGCCTAGCTGTCGTGCAGCACTGGAACTGCCTGAGCCCTGCTAGCCTCTGATGGAGTGAGTTCCTTATCCCCTAGAGATGCCATCCAGGCCTTGGACTCTTGGTGAGGCATCTGTTGAGCTTCTCTGGAAGAAAAGGAAAAAACCCTACATTTTGGCCTTGTCTCAACTGTGAACTGGCCCGTTTACCCCAAGATCTTTCTGTCCTCCCCGACTGTTCAAGCTACAGCGACCCCAAACGGTAACCGGCAAAGCGAGATATGTTCTTCACGCTACAGTACCGACAGCCCAGGATGAACGCCAACAGGAAGCACCAGCAACAACATCTGTGATGCCCAACAGGATCTTCATACTACAGCGACGACAGTCCGCAATGCCCGGCCTGCTCTTCAGGTTAAAGCTATGGCCATTTGCACCGCTCTCCCTGTCCCTCGCGGTCTCATCCACCACAAGATGGTTCCTTCCCACTGGTTCCTGTATGTGGCCTGCACTCCATTGCAGTCAGCCTGAACTTGTGACTTTCACCCAGTCTCGCACCGCCAGATAACCGTGAGTGGCGCTTTGTGCTTTTAGGCGGTATACATAGCTGAAATCTTTGAAATTACATATCTCTGCTACTGATTGAATTTTTGTCCTTTTGGTGTAAATTGTTTTTTTTTTTTACTTTATTTATCTAAGTTGGTGTGGGACTTTTCACGTGTTGTGGTTTCACTTTACTAATGTCTAAGTTCTGCATAAATATTTTACCTCCAAATTAAACCTGACTGCTTTTGTGGCAAGCTACTAGAAGATTAAGCACAGGCTAATTTAGCAACGTTATGTGGTTCACCCTGACGGGTATTGTGGCTGTTGCTCACACCCACATCAACCAACAACTCAATTTCTAAAATTAATCTTTTGGAGCTGAATGAAATAAGTACTGTAATGATATGGAATATTACAGTGAGGAGAGATTCTTGGGGTTGATGCTTTGTTGGAAATATACATTCTTGCCATCTGAGGCCAAAGAGTTAATTTTTCTGTTTATTTGACAACAACTGCTAGAACAGCATCAAGCAGTTGGCTCACAATAATTTTGTTTCCTGTTAAATGCTGCACACAGGGACTAGGCTGACTTTTTATTATGCGGTTTGTGTACCTTGATGTTGAATGTAGATTCCGGGAATGTAGATGGGATCACAGACAGCCATGTTTTACATCTTCTGCTGGATATGTCTAACTGCAGTTTCCGCCTCTTAAGATATCCCCAAGGCACCAGACTGCACACGGAGAACTTTGTGGCAACGCTTCATAGTGGTGCAGCATATAGGCAGACATCAGTTTCTATTTTTCCGCACCTTGAGATATGAATCGGACCTCCGCTCCCACCTTTCTAGTCTTCTGAGGACTCCCAAATCTAACTCTTCAACAGTTTGCTAGGGAACACTGTCCACACCAAAAGCAATGGGATTCAAGACGTGTCGCAGCTGCAGGAAGCAGGTTATTGATCATAGACCCTCATGAGATATGCTTTTGGTGCTTGAGATCGTGATATGACTCAAAGTCGTGGAATAAATGCACCCTAATGCAGTCAAAGGCGATTTGAGTTCCAGAAGCTAATCTGTATATCACCAAACACAAGAAAAATTCACCTTCTTCACGCAGGTTCCGGTTTAAATCATGCGACCATTCCTGGTCCTGGTCATGGGGACGTTGTTTTTGAATGATTCTTTTTTATTAACAATAAACAACAGATGGCTTCACAAAGCATACTGATATCACACAATGAAGTTATTACACAGAAACATCGTTGTAGTCACCTTCTTCTACACCTCCCCAGCAGAGGAGGTATGGTCCCAGGCCTGATTCTCAAACAGCCTATCCAATTCTATCTTTGGTTCAGAGTTTGCTCTTTCCCTGCTAACCTTGCTGGCACTGCAGCACTAGTCCGGGCAGTCCAGCCCTTGTAGGCTTTCCATAACCCCACACTTTTTCCCATTTACCAGTGCTACTCCTGGCTGCGTAGACTACTTGTTCTGATCTCTGGCACCAATCTAGGTCTCTTCCCCAGTCATTGGTCTTAGGGACAGTTGATGCCCCCCCGGGCTCTCACCATATTTCTTTTGGCCACTCCTGCAGCCTGACCCAACCAAATTTCTTTGTACCTCGGCCAGTTGTGATCCCCTTTATACCCAAGAGTAGCCACTTGGGTTCCACTAGGACTACCAGGTTTGTCACTGTTGTAACTTGTGTCCAGTAGGACTGAATCATTCAACATTCCCAAATGATGTGAAAGAAGGATCCCTCGTTTCCACATCCCCTTTTGCACAGTTGGGAATCCGCTGGTCATGGGGACGTTTAACTGACTGACCTAGTTCCTGCTGAAAATCTTCAGGTAACTTGAAGTTCAAGCATACGCACATGAGTAGGTCAACCCCATCTGTCACTCTAATTCCAAAGCGAAGGCATGAGGGTACCAAGATTTAAATAGCTCTGCGTTGGAGTCACTAGCCACAGAACTGATGACTCAGTTGGTCTTGATGCGCTCAGAGTACGCCGGGCCATCGGTTACCTCGCAGCAGATTGAGACCATGCTGCAAATATTTATTGCGATTTCTCTGGAGTGCCTTCAAGCCCCATGGATTCGCAGGGACATCCAGTTGGGTTATTGTTTGTGGGCCCTTCCCCAGTGCCACCTGTCCTAAGCTGACTTCTTTTTGGGCCCATACCAACTCTGATATAGACATCCAACCTGGTCCAAAGATCCATGCCAGTCCCAGATGCCCGAATATAGATGCAGACTATGCTGGCACTAGCTGATGATCTGTTGCCAACTCCCGTGTTGGACCCCAAACCATTTTCGGGCCAAACTCAACCATTGCTGCTATACAAAATTGGAAAAGTGCAACTGGTTCTCATGCATCCATAGTCTAACCCAGTGCCTCTACCGCATCACAACTATCAACAGAAGCTTCATTTCTCTTTGGGTATGCTACTTATCATAAGCCAGAGCAGGGTGATTCTCAGGATACTGATGGAAGTGTGAGAGGAGTGGCTTGCTCCTCCTTCATTATACTGATGACGCCTTATACCTTACTTTACAAAACACCAGTGGGCGTGATTCCACTACTGAGACAGATTTATTGACTACATGGGACTCCAATGGAAGAAAATGCCTTCTTTGCAGTGGTGGATCAGAGGGCAGCTGAAGTACTAAAATTACAGCTGCCCTCCTTTGAGACTAAAACGAAATTGGTCAAAAATGTTACAGCCTGGACCAGCAAGTTCAAAGCTGTTGCTACCATTTAATGACACCCTCAGAGATACTATGAAGGCTCCTTGTTTGAAACCATGTTAATGCCCCCTGGCGATGGCCATGCGACATTGGCCGGTGCCTGGTCACCCAGATTTTCCCCTAATGCACCCTACACGGAAGAGTCTTATTGTACAGGTTTTGACCAATAAGTTGCATCCAAATTTATTTCCGACTAATCCTCAGATAGAGCAACCGAAAGGATCGATACCTTTGACAAGCGTTTGTTTTATAGGGCCTGCGTGACACTGAGCTATAAGAATACAATCTGTCTGCTGGGCTGATATACACATGTCCTTTGGAAAATGGCCAGCGAGATCTTTCCAGCGCCCCAAGGGACCTGAGAGCTTCTTTGGTTCAGAGGATCCATGGCGGGCAGGACATGTCCAAGCGCATCATTTGTGTAGGCTTGGATACCATGGATTGCAGTGGCAGGACAGTCTGTGCCAGTGTAGTGCTTTGCAGATGTGTCTGGGTGCGATCAAACAGATTTTCTATTGCTATACAGACATCGTTAATGGATATACCCTTTGATGGGTCCCACCTCATGGGAGAGAAAGTGATCTCTACTCTACAATGCTTTAAAGACGTAAGTGCTACAGTGTATTGCTTCAGGCTGTAGACCCCTGTAAAGCCATTTTCCTACCAGTTTTGAAAATGTAGAGTCTATTCCATGGGACTGGCGTATAGGCAGTGGTAGCCTTCCTAGCCTGTGATGCAACAGACAGCCCCGTCCTTTGGATCCATTGAATCTGTAGACCAGGCACAGAATGCAGGTGCAGAAGTCCTTCTATTCCTCTTCCCCATGATACAACAGCCAACAATCTGCTTTAGTTTGTACTCAGTGACTCATGCTGAGCTGGTGTAGGGCAAGATTCAACACTTCTTCCCACAATGGTAATCCATCACGTCCATCAGAAAGAATTTGGAGAGGCATCGGTCTGTCTGTCTTGCTGCAGGGTGTATACCTTTTGCTCTCTAAGAGTGTCACAGAGCAGATATTGGTTTCATAGATATTCTGAGGTGGTTATTCCCATTATCCCCTCATCCCAAAAATGGACAGGGGCTTCAGGCTTATCTTGGTTTTTTTAACCTCTGACCCTTGAATGCCTGCCTGCAAGGGGGCAATATCAAAATGCTTACAGTGGCTCAGCTCTTTTCTGCCCTGGACCTGGGGGCTGGATGGTCTCCTATATTCTGCAGTCCCACTAGTGCTACCTGCTTTTCATGGTGGGAGTGTAAGCATTTTCAGTTTGCTGTGCTCCTCTTAGTCCTCACCAGCACCCATCAGGAGTACACGAAAGTGATGGAGGTGGTCGCTGTTCAAATATGGAGCTTGGGAGTTCCGGTATTCCTGCACGTCGATGACTCCCTGCTGAGGGCGGACTTGCCGCAGTCATTCATTGACCACCTCCCAGATAATGGTGTTACTACTAACATCATTGTTTCATTTTTTTTATAAGGGAACCAAAGTCCCACCTGATTCCATCTCAGAGGCTTGCCATCACTAGAGCAGCCCTAGATATGCAGTTCAAGGTCTTTCCTCTGCTGCAGCAAGCCTGGAACATTTGGGCAATTATCCTAATATTTCAGCCTCGATCAAGGATCCTTCTGAGGGGGCTCAGAGGCTCCTTGACATTTTAGCCTCATGTATCCTCCTTGTTAAACTATGAAAGGTAGCATATACAAGCCCTGAATTTGAACTTATAGGCCCAGTGAGCTCAGCATCATGGACACCTTTCCAACACTACCAGGTCTCGGAGTAGATGGCTCAAGATTTGCCATGGTGTCTGACTGATCACAATCTGTCTTGCTGTAGGCCACTCTCCCTCCCCCACTCAGAGCTGACAGTGGTGATGGATGTATTACTGCTAGGTTTGAGTGGGACCACCCTGGGGAGGTGGAGCTCACTGGTCTCTGCTGTCTAGCAGAGGGCCAGCACCACATCAACCTCCTGGAGCTCTGGCCAGTCGTCTGCTCCTAAAGGTTTTCCTGCAATCCATCAAAGAAAGACTGGTGTACGTTATCATGGACAACACCACCTCCATGTGCAAGGTGAAGCTGGGTCCTGTCCCAGGAGGCTTTGCATCACTAGAGATGGCTGGTGCACCAGAAAATCTCCCTGATCACCAATCATCTGGAATGGTTCCTGAATGCCAGAGCAGACTAACTTAGCAGATGTGTTCTTGCAAACCACAAGTGGCTTCTACATCCCAAGGTGGTGTAGGGATTCTTCCACCACTGGTGTGAGCTCTACCTAGTTCTCTTTGCCGTTGTCGAGAATGTGCATAGTCAGAAAAACATTCACATTAAAGTTTCTGTAAGGGCACTTTCTAGGAAATACATTCCAGCTGGAATGAAAGAAGGGACTCCCTTGTGCCTGCCCCCATCACAAACCCTCTTACCCCAAGTTCTGAAGAAGATCAAGAATAACTGGGCCTAAGTAGTCCTGCTATCTCAGCAGCAGGGCAAGGTACTCCAGCCAAGTCTTTGCAGCTTACACCTCCATGAAGTATTAGCAGTGGCAACTGACTGCATTCTATTTGGCACCTGAAGTAGTGGATATCAACCTCATGGCTGCTGACCGTCCATAAAATTCACTTACACTGGACACTGGGACATGTTGGTAACCTGGAGTCATTCCTGAGACACTGACCCCATACAGATGAAGCAGTCTGATGTTAATTTGTTTGTTGCCTTTACCCACGCAATACCAGGCAGTGGGTCTGTAAAAGGTTATTTGTCTTCCCTTTCGACCTTGCTACATTTGCCAGAGCTTTTTTCATTGTTTAAAGAAACCAGTCGTGATAAGATTTATTAACAGTTTGAAATGCGTTTCCTCCCAAACTGTTTGTGATGCCCTAGGTGGATGTTATCTTGATTTAATCCTATACATCAGTCCTTCCCATACCTTTTAGAACCACAGCCTAATTTTTAGAACAACAAAATTTTGTGACCCACCTAACTTTAATGAACATGAGGCGAACAATTTATTTTTAATGTAATTAAAGCATTGTGTGGTGGCATACTGTCACTTACAGACAGCACATTTTCCATTGAAATAGCCACTAAACTTTCACATACATACAGGTTTGCTGATAAAGCTATGTTGCACATAAATGATACTGTGTGGAAATGTATTTTCAGTGAATGTTTTTCATAAGTGCATCACCTAGTAAAGGGTCATATGTAGGTAAAACCCAAATTGCGAGTTCATCGCTATTAAGAACTCGCAATTCCCGATGTAGCAAAAAAATCGCTAAAAGATAGCAATTCGGTAATATCCGCTAAAATAAATACCGAATCCTTATTACCGAATTGGCATTAGTGAATACACATTACCGAATCGGTATTTAGCGAATCCGGTATTTCGAAATATCGCAAATCTGTGAATCAGCCAATCCTGTGCTTCCTGATTACCTCACAACCAGGAAGTGGCCACACCCTTGCAGTTACACTAATCCTGAAGCTGTGGGAGAGGCAGGGAGCAGAAGCAAAACCCCAGGAGCTGCACAGCAACCACCTTGCAGACACACCAAAAATACCATGGACACACAGGAGAAGGGAAAGAATGCTGGAGAGAGGAAGAGAAAACACAAGTTCAGTGAGAGGGAGTTGGAGGTACTAATTGAGGAGGTGGTGGTGAAGGATCACGACCAGCTGTTTAGAAAAAAA
Source organism: Triturus cristatus (assembly GCF_964204655.1). Classification (NCBI taxonomy): domain Eukaryota; kingdom Metazoa; phylum Chordata; class Amphibia; order Caudata; family Salamandridae; genus Triturus; species Triturus cristatus. The sequence goes on from NC_140589.1 coordinate 399,113,650, forward strand.
TCACTGCACGTTCCCGAATCGCAAAAAAGAAAAATATGGCTTGTGATCCAGCAGAAAATAAATTCCATCGGCGTCACCCAGCGCTCGATAGAGGAACTTAAGAAGCGCTGGTACGACCCTTCGCAAATGTGCCAAGGAGAGGGTGGCTGACAGGCTCAAACAAGCCAGAAAGACAGGTGGGGGGACATCAACTGCGCCTGCACCGACTCCCTTGTAACAAATGGTGGAGTCCACCCTCCAGCCGGAGAGCGTGAGTGGCATTGGAGACGTGGACAGCCCAGCCACAGGAGCCAACAGACAAGGTAAGATGCATGCACAGCATGCTGTGCCCCCCTCCCTAACCCCAATCCCCAATTACCCCGCAAGAATCACACTCCAGTCCATGCTTTGCCAATAACCAGCTATGCATCATGTGAGATGTAGTCCCAATCAACTAATAGCATAGCAGTCAGTCCACTGAACCCAAATGCATGTCACACACATCAGTAAATAAGCACGCGGTGGACAGACAGTTAGATTGGAAGTCATTACATTTATTGTAAGGCAAATGCTGCTAGACAAGTGAGTAAATGGACATTTTGTATCCACAGGCGAGTCATCGTGCCAGGCTGCAGAAGGGGAGACAGAAGAGGCACCCAGGGAGCCCAACAGACTGGATGCCCTGTCACCTGCTGAGGTCAGACTACCATCACCACCACCACCACCATGAGCCAGGAGGTATACAGGGGGTAGCCTCCAGGAGATGGAGGGCTCAGAGGAGGAGAGCATGGGAGCCCAACAGACGCTGGAGGAAGAGGATGGACTCACAGCAGGAACACAGTCCCCCATGGAGCTTGGCAACACAGGTGCCCGAAGACGCCGGCCAAGCCCAGCAGTCCTGATGCACAGGTAGAGGAGTCCAGTGTCTTTTCAGGTCTGGGGGGGAAGATGCTGAAGGTGCAGCGTCTGCAAGGCAAAACAATGAGGGCAATGCAACGCCAGATGGTGGCCAACGACAAAAACATGTGCGACATAAAGGAGGCCATGTACTGCCTCAACAACACCGTGGTTGAGGGCATGCCGGACATGTCAGAGGCTGTTTGCCTGTTATGCAGCAAGATGGAAAACGAAAGTGGGGCAAGGCGCAGGGACAGACGGAGAATGGATGGGTACACAAAGGCAGTGAACCAGCTATGCAATGCCACCCATGTCCTTAGCAGGCGCTCGGCGGCCATGCAGTTAGAGATGGCCAAGTGCAGCCGTGACGTCACAAGGGGATTGGTCACAGTCACAAGTGCCTTGGAGGTGCTGCAGACCACGCAAATTGCTGCCACAGGATCGGAGGATGGGGGTGAAAGTGAGGAGGCAACAAGCCGCAGCAGTATCACTCCCCCATTACAGGAGTCCAGGAGGCGCAGTGGAAGGCACGGACCAGTCGCAAGACAGACCTCTAGGGAGGACAGTGTGCCTAGTGAACGCAGCGGTGCTGCACGTGGGCACAGAAAATAAAACCAGGCATCCCCTGACATTGGGAGATGGGTGAAGTAACCCATTTGACATACTGATGGAATATTGCATAGGGAGTATCTATGCCATGCTGGGGTTGTTGAGGCACTGTGAGGCCATCATGGTGTGGCGGTGTGCTGTCCTATTGCCTGACTTAAGGTCAATAAAACACTGTTAATCTATTACAGTTACTCGCTTTGTCTCATTACTTACTCTGAAATAGTTGTGTGTGATCTCAGCCCATCTGTGTCTCCCATCTGGTGCTGCTGCGACACCTGCAGCGCTGTGCTGTAGCTGTGGACAATCCTCTCCCTCATCCTCTGATTCAGTGAGTTCCACGGGTGTTCCTTTCTTTGTAGCCAGGTTTTGCAGCATGGCACATGTTGCTATTATTTTGCAGCAGGTCAGAGGCCGGTACTGCCGTGCACCTCCACTTTTGTGGAGGCAGTGGAACCTGCTTTTCAGTAGTCTGAATGTATGCTCCACCACATTCCGCGAAGATTTATGTGCAACATTAAATCTCCTTTCACTTGGGGTAGATGGGTTGAGGTATGGAGTCAGGATAAATGCTCGCACCGCATATGCGCTATCACCTAGGTGTTAAAGGAAGAAAGATTATTCACAGTCAGCAATAGATACATCAAAGGTATACATCAGGGTGTGTCACATGGATTTACCTAGCAGGTATCCTTTTCTAAATTCACCCCCAGCAAGACGGTATAGATCCCACTGTTACTGAAGATGTAGGAATCATGCGTGCTGTCTGGAAATTTCGCAACGATGTCGGTAATGATGTGAGACGCATCACATATGACCTGTACATTGATTGAATGTGTTGATTTGCAGTTACAGTAGATGTACTCAGTAGCAGAAGGGGGTCAGATTGGTATATGTGTCCCGTCAATGCACCCTATTACATGTGGGAACTGAGCCTTCTGATAAAAGTCCATCTTTGTCTTATGCAGTTCCACCTGTGTGCTGGGGAACCGGATATAGTGGTGCATCCTTTGCATCATGGCATCCAGGAATTTGTTGAAAAAGCGCAACAGACAACTCTGTGAGACACCACCAGCCACAGTTATTACCCCTTGGTAACTGCCGGATGCTAATAGGTGCAGGCAACAGAGGACCTGTACATGTGGAGGTATTGCATGCGCCCTTGGTGTCTGGTGCTCCAGGAGTGGGTGCAGGTCACGTATCCGGTCCAGGATGGTGGTTGGGTGAAGCCTGTACCTCTCATGGATTTCTGCCTCTGTGAGTTGGAATAGTGAGATGCGCAGTCTGTATACGCGTTCCTGTCGTCTCCAGATCCTTTGAGCTGCAGCTTGTATCCATATCCACCTTGCAATGACAGAGAGGGCCGCCATTGTGTTCACGCAGATGTATTCTGGGGCTGTTTATATGCTGTGCACCTGGTTACCACCTGCTTTGAGTTAGTGGTAATTTGCGACTCTTATTTAGCGATTTTTCTTGGAATCGGCATTAGCGATTTTATGTACATTGTTCTGCGACTTTATTTAGCGATTCCTTATTTAGCGATGAGCTAAATAGTGAGTCTGTGTGGCATATTCGCTAAATAAGGAATCGCTAAGTTTTTCCCTATTAGTTTTAGCGATTCTTTATTTATTTGATTCAGAGCTTTTGCTTCTACATTTCACATGGGGTTTTAGCAAAAGCAAATTTCAAATTCTGTGAATTTCGGCGTTTGCTACCACTAATTCACTACCTACATCTGGCCCAAAGTGTCCTAATTTTTTTGAGGCTATTAAAATCTTTGTTTCCATCACACTTTAGAATTACAAAAAAAGAACATAATTTTGCTTTCCTTATTGCTACATATGTACATTTCATTTACGGGTATTTACATTTTCTGTGTGTTACAAAAAATGGCATTCTACAGCCTTTCTGTTTACACCCCCTGTACCCCAGCAAGACAGTCACATAATTTACTTTACATTTCTTTCTTAGACTGCAAAGTGAAAGAGGTTTGTAAATACCATTCACCATGTTTTTTTAAAATAAAGCTTTTTATTAAACAGAGAAAAATGAAATTTCTGAATACGAAAGGAGGAACAGTATAGTAATTTTAAATAGACCTCATTCTGTCAATGAACCACAGCGGTATGACAGGGAAGGTGGGGACTCAAGGCGTTAGAGGTTTTTCGGGGGTATGGACAGTAGGTGGGATACAAATGTTCCCTCTGTATACATTCCATTTGTCCTAAATTGCCGACCACTTTTTGGGACACCCCCGTGCAACATACACTGTCTTTTCCCTAAGCATGCACCAATCCATGTCTGCCTTCCAGGTAGTCAATGTAGGCAACACTCCAGAGCCCCACAGCCGGGCGATGTTTCTCTTAGCCACCATCAGGCCCAATGTGACCCAACTTTTCCCTTTGCTATTTAAATCGGTAGGTTCCCAGACATTCAACAGACATCGCTTGGCTTCAGGTCTGAGTCTTACTTCGAGCACTTCATTTATACACTCATGTATCCCCTTCCAATACGTCTGAATAGCTGCAAAGTCCCATATTATGCCCACATTGCCTCCTGCACTACCCGTCAGACACTCTCCCAATGCAAACGAGCCTGGACTCTGACACATAGACCCTATGTAAAATCTTCAACTGTACCAGGTGGAGTCTGGAGGAAATCACGACTTCTCTCGGGGATGCTACTGCCTCCTGCCACTCCTCGTCCAATCCATCTCTCTCCCACTGCCCCCTGGTCAAAACGAGAGGATCGGAAGTGTTGTTTATTCGTTTCTTGTATGTGAGGGAGATCGATTTTGTGGGCATGTAGCCATCCAGCAACCTGTCTTCCAGCAGCGAGGACTCAGGGGGAGATTCCCCGTTTGGCAAATTCGATATTAGTGCATGTCGCACCTGTAAATACCGGAAATATTCTGTATCAGCTAATTCATATTCTTTTTTCAGGGCGGCAAATGACACCATCTGCCACAGATCTCCGATCTTTGAGATCCCGATCAGATCCCATTTGTCAAACCCTTTCAATGCCCACAGAATTCCCAACTGCTCAGTGTCCCACAAAGGAGTGGTCCATGTGAGCTTCCGGTCCTACCCCAGACTTTTGTTCACTGCCTTCCAGACTTGTACTGAGTGTCTGGTTTGCCCAGCGAGTGCAAACATTTTAGTTACCATTCACCATGTTAAAAAAACAAATAAGTAGTAATTTGTCAGACGACCTAAACTGACTTTTGATCTCTGTCTTTGAGCAAATGTGAAAAGATAAACACCGAACCTAGAGGCATCTTTATTTATTGCTTGGACTTTCACAACCCACCGTAAATCTTGCTTGCAACCCACCTGTGGGACGTGGCCCACAGTTTGGGAAACAATAATGTACATAGCTGCTTGCTACCTCTACCGAACACAGTTTTCATCATTGCGATTACATCAGCTCATCACATGATTGAACTGCAGGTACTTTAAATTAAACTGTCCTATACCATCTTCTATCCAGACAAATTAGTGCTGAGGGTTCAGACAGTCTTTTTTCTGAAAGTTATGACTCCTTTCCACGTTGGGCCATCAATCACTATAACAGCATTCTTTGCTCCTCTGTGTCCCTCAAAAAAGGAGGAGAGTCTCCACTGGTTAGACCTTAAAAATGCTCTAAGTATTTACATTGATTGTACCAAGGACCATCAAGTGGATTATCCGTTCTTTTTAGGGTTTTCATGAGCAAAGAAGAAGAAGGCTTATGCGAAGAAGACCTTGTTGAGGTAGCTAGTCTTCTGCATTAAGATATGCTATGCAGGGCTCTATCACTGCATTGGAACAAAGGATATCTGTCCTTGATATCTTCCAGGCTGCTATGTGGGCATTGTTGCATACGTTCACAGAGCACTATTACCTGGTCCAATGGGAAGGACACTTTGCCCGCTCCATTCTGCAAGACTTGTTGGTCTGAGCCCACTAGTGAGACCCACCACCTTGCAGAGGTACTGCTTTGGTATATAACCCCGGGCGGAGTTCATGTAGACGTGCTATGCGAGGCTACGCGAAGCGGCAAAAAAACCTCTGCAACGCTACGCGGAGTTACGCGAGCATGCTGAGTTGCTTGTTCCACATACAGGCATATGCTCGCAAGAAGTTTTTAACATTCGGCAATGTGGATTGCGTGTTCAGGGGGAAATATCGCACAAACTTCATGTGACAGCCAATAGGCGTGGCCATCTTGTTTTCCTACTCTTTGCATGGTTCTGGGGCCTGTTTCTCATCCTGCTCTAATCTTTTCAATCCTTTGTTTTTTACACTGTTATTCCGATCTTTTTTTATTTATTATGAATCAATCAATCAGGGGGCTTATAAAGCTCGCTACTCACCCGTGTGGGTCTCAGGGCGCTGGGGGGGGGGGGGGGGGGCAGCTCCGGATCTGTGGAAGAGCCAGGTCTTGAGGTCCTTCCTGAAAGTGTGCAGGGTCGAGGAGCATCAGATGTTCACAGGAAGCTCGTTCCAGGTCTTGGCTGCGATGTAGGAGAAAGCTCTCCCACCTGCTCAGCGGATGCAAGGGACCTCTGCCAGGGTGAGGTCTGCGGAGCAGAGGTTCCTCTTGGGTACGTGGAAGGAGACTCTCTAGTTGAGGTATTTGGGTCCGATGTTGTTGAGGGATTTGTAGGTGTGGATGAGGAGCTTGAAAGTGACCCTCTTCTCGACGGGGAGCCAATGGAGGTCTCGTAGGTGTTGGGTCATGTGCTCGTGGCATGGAGTTCTGAGGACGAGTCTGGCTGTGGCGTTCTGAATGGTTTGGAGTTTGTGTTGAAGAGTTCTGTTGATTCCAGCATAAGGGCGTTGCAGTAGTCCAGTCTGCTGGTGATGAGAGTGTGGGTGACGGTCCTTCTGCAATTGGGGGGGATCCATTTGAAGGTCTTGCGGAGGATGCGCAGGCAGTTGAAACTGGTGGAAGTGATGGCGTTGATCTGGCGGTTCATGGAGAGGGAGGAGTCGAGGATGATGCCCAGGTTTCATGCGTGGTCTGTAGGGGTGGGTGGCTTCCCAATGGCGGAGGGCCACCAGGTGTTGTCCCATGTGGCTGTGCAGTGCCGAGGATGAGGACCTCGGTTTTCTATGAGTTGGGCTTCAAGCAACTGTCTTTCATCCAAGCTGTGACGTCCTTCATTCCTTCATGGAAGCAGAGTCTGCTGTCTTTGGGGTTTTTCGTGAGTGAGAGGATGAGCTGGGTGTCGTCCGCGTAGGATACTATGCTGAGCCCAAGCTGTCGGACGATAGTGGCGAGGGGGCCATGTATATGTTAAAGAGCGTCGGGCTGAGCAACGATCCTCAGGGTACTCCGCAGTTGATGTCAGTGGGTCCGGAGAGGAAGGCAGGGAGTCTGATCCTCTGGGTTCTGCTGAAAAGGAAGGATTGGACCCAGTTGAGGGCGGTTCCTTGTATCCTCGCGTCGTGAAGTCTGGCTGCGAGCATGCGATGAGAGATGGTGTCAAAGGCTGCGGAGAGGTCTAGAAGGATGAGGGCCACGGTGTGTCCCTGGTTGAGTAGTATGCGGCTGTCGTCCATGGCGGCGAGGTGGGCGATCTCGGTGCTGTGGTTGTTGCCAAATCCTGATTGTGAGGCGTTGAAGATGGTGTCCTCTTCGATGAAGGCGGTCAGCTGGGCGTTTACGAGTCTCTCTGTGACTTTGGCCGCGAAGGGGAGGAGAGAGATGGGCCGGTAGTTTTTCAGGTCTGTTGGATCGGCTGTTGGCTTCTTGAGGAGGGGTTTAACCTCCGCCCACTTCCAGTCATCTGGAATCTATCCCTCTCTCTCCCTAAGTGTATATTTTGGGTTTTATTTCTACTTTTACTGCGTTTTTCTTACTTTTTTTCTACTGTTTTATATTACTTGCTTTTTTACTCTCCTACTTCTTCTCCTGACTTTATTTTTTACTCCTACATTTTCTTTTCTGCCCCCCAACCAGAACCATGGCTAAGGGTACCACTACCTTCTCCACTAGCAAGGGGAAGGCGCCTGCCGCAAAGAAGTGCCACCTTCATTGCGGCAGACGGCACCGGAAGGGGTGCAGCCCAGGGTCCTTTTTACCAAGGTGGGGGTGGCCACCCTTGTTTTTTTTGTTTAGCGCCACCTCCCCTTGACCTTGGCAGCAGGCGGCAGGCCTATGGTTATGCTACCCAGGAGCGTCATCGCCGGTGGGCAGTGTTGCGCTTTTCTGGGGTCCGGCGCATCCATAACCAGCTGACCCACTGGTGGTCAGACATCTTGGACCGGGAGCAGGACCCGCTACGACCTGCTAGGTGTTGAGGTTGTGGGGCATGGGGCATGGTAAGTAGCCAATTATTGTAGCATTATGTGTTCTGTTCTTTGTTACTGGTATTGCGAATATTACTTTTTTCCCAAATAGCAAGAATGCTGCTGCTTACATTGCAGGTAAGTTACGTTTAAAAAATCTTCTGTGATTGTTATTCTTCTAGACACTAGACAGGTGCTCGGCGCTACTAATCTTTCTTGTTTGCAACTTTGCGCTTGCTTGGCTGATTATGTAAGAGAGTTTAGAGAACTTAAGTTAGATATTGCTAGAGAGACTCTAGTCCTTTCCTTTGTCCTCCTGTCGCTAAGATATTGGTGGATTGACAGGTAGTTTAGTTATTTAGTATTAGTTGGTAATTTTTTAGTGGTCTGCGTGATGCATCCTCCGTCAGTTCACGTGCTGCTGAGTGCTGACTCCAGTCCTTAGTAGAACCTTTTGTAGTTTGTTAGTGAGTGACTAATATAGCAACTAAGTCATCATCAGCAGAACATCAGCAGCAACCAACCAACAATTTTGTGTATACAAATTTATGTATGCGTCCTCCATCTATGCATTTTTGAGGACTAAAACAAATTAAAAATGTAGACTTAGTGAACAATTGGCCCATCTGGAATAGGTAGGCTAGGTCAGGTGGTACATAGCTTTAGGATTCTGGAATCAGAATGGAACCCTGGATTAGTTCATAAAAAATAACTAGACGGTCTGCGAATCCCGCGATACTATTAGTCGACCAAATTAGATAGGTCAATTTTATTGTAATTGTTGTTTCCAAAAATATTTTTTGGAGCGTTTTAAAAAACATTTTATTTGTTTCAAACCTATCATCATTGTTTTTCTCTTTCTTTATTATATCTTACATGATCAGCACCCAGAGGCAAGAAGACAGGGTCGGAGTCGGTGGGAGCTGGAGAAGATGCCTCCCAGGACCAGGACCGCTCCTCTACTGAGGGCTCTGCTGCTGGCCCCAGTTAGTCCTCCTGTTAATATTAAAAATTCTATAAACCTAATTTTTATGGCACCTTTTTTTCGGAACTATTATTTCCGTTTTCTAATTCTATTTTTTACCAAATCTTCTTCGATCTATCTGTTTCTGAATTCTTGTTATCCCTGCCTCTACCTGCCTCTGCGCTGACTCTGTGTACTACTACGATTGGTCTGTCTGTAGCTCAGCTTACCCAGTTTGCCACTCTTTATTTTTAAAAAGTTTTAAAACTCAGATTCACCAATAGCTCTAGCCACTGAGTCCAGTCCTTTGGGTTGTCCTCTTCTAGTCTTCTTAAGAGGCTTTTCGACAATTGCCACCAACAAAATGCCCAACCAGATATTTTACTATTTTTTTATAGGATAGGACATACTACTACTGTCTACTCTATTCTAGTACCCGATTTGTATGTGGTGTATGTATGTATTTTAACAATTTATTCAATATTGCTAGTGAAAATGAATAAATAGGGGGAGGTTTTGATGGCATCTAAAAAATGTGTAACGGTTTTCTAGGCATACCGACCACCAGCGGCGGGGCAGGCGGCACCAGCCAGGAGGGAGTAGTGAATGCGGCAGCTGCCACAGGGGTGGGTGAGCCAGCAGCAGTGGCGGGGGTGGTCAGATATACTTATATTCCTTACTTATTGACAATAGTTACACACTCGCTGCAAGGTTGTACACTGTATGTTGAGAGAGACTAAATTGTGAACAATGGTTGAAGAAGACACCCTTTACTTAGCATTAGAGCAATAGCATTAGCGGCGGGAGTTGAGTAACTAGTGGCCTCTTCTATCTGACTTCAACTCTGCTGGGAAAGTTTTATGGAGAAGACTAAGAGTCAGACGACGAGGAAGGAAGGGTGAGATGTAATATATGACTGACAGAGAAGGATGCGTGTGATGCATAGGTGGCTGATAGGAATCAGATGCATGGGTGGTTGAAGGATGGGTGGAAGGTGAAATAAAAAAATGCCTGCCTGGGTGAAGGAGCCAAGGAGAATAGAAGATTAGAATTGAAAAAATATGAGGCTAGAAGAGCAATGCAATGATTGATAAATGGGAAAATCGCTGGGAAGAGTAACAACAGGACTGTTTTTATGCAAGGTTTTTGATTCAAGGTTGTATTTTCAGAATACTCCCTTGACTCTCAGTAGTTTGCAAGCACAGCATATATATTGTGTATATATGTTATCAAGCGCTTCCCTCCGAATCCGAGGCCCACTCCCTACCTATGTCATTTATTTTTGACTGTGTCAGCCAGCCTGCCATGGGTGGCCTATCGGCTTCATGGTTACACAATCAATCAAAAGAACCTCATGTTGTCCCATATATGATCAATGATCACTTGGATCAGATATCATCTGCCTTGTTGTAGTAGTCAGGGTGAAAGTGAAATTGAGCAGTTGCCCTCATGTAACAGAGTATGGCCACCCATATAAGAAAAATAAGATGATTGTGTAGTCAGCTTTGCCACCTGCAGATAGTAGCAAATACAAATAATGTGAGAGAAGAAGAAGACTGGTCTACTCCATAGTGCCTAGTAGTAGTAATGCCAAAAACTCCCACAAATGTAAGAGGCCGAGGAAGTGGGAGGATACCACAAATGTTATGTACAGTGCTTGCTAGTGCTACTGTGCCACTATGTGTAGAATTAATTTTGTGTTACTGTTTTGCTAAGACTATTGGTTACAGTAGTCTTTTTTCTTTCTTGATATAGCTACTCCTTCCCAACCAATAAAATCAAAACCGGACAGGAAGGAGTTGGCAGCCTTGGCCCGGTGCTGGAAGATGGAGGCCATCTGCAAAGAATATCTGCTTCTGGTGGAGGAGGAGGAGGCGGCAGCAGCTGCAGCCTCCTCCAATGCCCCGGGCCCCAGCCAGGCCCCTCCAGTGGTACTGCACCATTGTCTGGCAGCCACCCACCACGCTTCATCCTTCAACACTGCTGCCCCTCCCCGGAAGCAATTTCAAAGCTTTTAAGCACCGCATGCCCTTATGGATTGGGCACCTAGAGGAGCGGATAAAGATCCTGGAGGGTAACAAGCAAGCACGCCGATAGAGATTCCGTCGGATTGCCCCCTTTTTAATCTTTTTTTTGGTGGGTGGGAATTGGGCGTTGGCATTTGGGAAAAGTTGGGGTTTATATTTGTTATTTATTATGGACAGTTGAATTCCCTGGACATTGGTTGGACTCTTTCTTTATCTTTTTGGACCTTGGTTGGGGTTGGGGTTAGGGAAGGTGTGGGTCAGGTGTTGTGGGATTTTTACATTAGTTTATTTTGTTAGGGGATTAAATTATATTTATACTTAAACTTTACATATGATGCAAATGTTTTGTGGGGGGTTACTCTTTTACTTGACACGGTTTCCTTTGCTGCTGCAGGGCTGCTGTAAGTTTTTGATTTAAATAATCTGCCGATAGTGTAGCACACGAACAGATAGATGCTGTACCCTCACTTGTGAGTGACTTGTCCTACTAGTACTGTCAGTCTCTCCTCCTAGTCTATGCAGTCTGCAACTGGACTCGGAAGGGTGTGGGTGTGTGAATTAATGAATTAATTTCCATTATTAATTATGCCTACCCCAAACATTTCTCTTACCTGTGATTGATGTTTATTTAAACGTAGGCAAAGCGATGGCTGCATGGTGATGATGGTTTGGTTTCCCAAGATGCCGTGGTGGTGGTGGTGGTAGTAGTAGTAGACACTGGCAGTAGCGCTTGCAAAAAAAGAAAATGAGACAGTCAGTCGCCTGAGGGAGACTCTGGAAGTAGTAGTAGAACGGAGTACAGGATCGTACACAAGAAGACTGCCAAACAAGAAACCATAATAATGATTAGCAATGCTAAAGTAAAATAATGGTGGTAGGGATAGCCTAGTACAAGTTACAAACTGTAGTTGACTCGACATATGAAGTGGACAAGTGTAACCTTTAGTGCTGTAAGGATGATGAATTGATGTCGGCAATTAATTATGATGGATTATGTTAAGAAAATTGACTTGCAAGTCCTGAGCATGGGTGGGCAAGCAGAAGAAGATCCTCGCCCTGCCTTAAGTTAGTGTTGCTTTCACCACATCCGCCCCAGCAAGTGTGTGATTAATTATTGGTGTAAATTAATCTAGTCACACCTCAATATAAATCACACAGACCGGGGGAAGAGGGTTAGGGTTTGATGAATGGTTCGGAAGGGGCCTTGGAGGGAACGGTTTGACAGAGACAAACACTACACATGGACAACACACAATCTTGGCAGACAACCATCATATTCATAAATCCATTAAGGGAGAAAAAGGAAATGCATGCATGATGATGACTTGATGGTTAATGATAAGTAGTACTAATTAGACTACTAGACAGTACATGGCAGCAGTATAAAATTAATTAATATTATCATGCAATTGCCTTGCCTGTCTGCCCTCCGAGAGACTAAGAGACCTAAATTACATACATTTTATGTTCTGTTATACCGGGCTTCCTTTTCTAGCTAGCAAAGAAAAGTAGAAAATAGCTGTAGGGATCAATTATAAGCAAAGAGCAAACATAATAAACAACAACACATAGTCTTAAAAATTGAAGAGAATATATTAATCAAATTAATTAAAAGATGATGAATGATAGTAAGTTACTGTATGTTATCCTGGTCAAATTCGGGAATTGCATCTCGGCATTCCTCTTGGTCCTCCCTTCCATGGATGCTCCATCTGTCAATCTTGGATGCCACTGCCTGCTTGGTGAATTCAGATTGGTAAGGTAAGTGTGAGTTGTTTTTCCCAGTATACCACAGGGTAAAGGCTGGCCTGTAAGTGTGGATGGAAAAACAAAAGGGATATTGAAAAATCAAGGAGAAAAAAAGGCATAAATTACAGAGTGGTGCAACAAGAACACTTTCAGCGGCGGCATGGCTGAATCATGTCTACTACAATGTTTCCAACATTAACCGACAACAACAGGACAGAGCAGGCCCACGGCGTCCACCCAACCTTTACTTAGCTTAAATTTTGAGCCAGACAGAGCACACATATACAGCAACAGAGCATTTTCCAAATTAAGGGGTCTATTAGGATGGTGGGCGGATCTCCACCGCCACCCGCCATATGTCCCTGGTTCACCCCCGCCATATTAGTATGGCGGGGGGCACCGCGGTGGGCGGGAAGACGATCTGCCGCTTTTCCGCCAGTCGAAATATCGACCGGGTAGAAAAGGGACTCAATATGGTGGTGGTGTCTGCAAGACACCGCCATCCATATTATTATGGGGCATTTCTCATGCCTTTCCATGGTGGAGACTCTGCCATGGAAAGGCATGCTGTAAATGCTACGGGGACCCATTGCGGGCCCCCAGGGGGGTGGAGGGGTGGGGGGTTGCACTTGGTACCCCCCCAGCATTGGCATGGACAAGGTGACAGGCACCACGCGGTGCCTGTCACGTTGTGCATGCCAATGCACCACATCCCTTCACAACATTGTGGCGGGCGGTGCTGTGAGCACGTCCTGCCACAATGCTGTGAATGCGGGATGCCACCGCCACGGTGGCATCCTAATTGACGGTGCGGGACCGCCGCACCACTGGCGGTTGGTCCCGGCACCGCTAGGGTGGCGGGCGGAATCCTAATGGGGCCCTAAGTAACTACATCAATGCATCACTGTCAGTCATACAACTACACTCGCCCAGCACTACACAGACATGTAGGTCTGCTGTGGTTGTTGTTGACCTGTTTACCTTTTAGCCCACTTCATGAAATGCCCCGAGTTATTTCATCAATCATCTCTGATCCTACTGACTGGCTGCGATGAGTATAGTATGGTCATCATTATCATGGTGTTCAACTCTGTAGTGTACCGAGTGTGTCCAGAATAGATTCCATATTCAATAATGCAATGGATTGGCCTGCAGTAGAAGTACAATTTTGTTATTAAACAACAAGAAGTGAAACATTGACTTGAGTCCCCTTTTTGTGTGTAGATTAAATAGTACTAGTACACTTTATGCACAACAACAACACAAACACCAATCAGCGTCCAATGCGTGCCATCCATCATTACCTGTTGTTCCTAAGGGGCAGTCCCTCTGGGCTCGGAAAGGAGGATAGCTATAGTCATGTTCTTTGGAGGGACTCGACGAGGCCAGCACACATTTCTTGTACTATTCTCCATCCAATGTCTGGCTTGAGGAAAATAGATTTAGGGTAAGTCAGGATGGAGCAGGACTCGGAGGAGTGGACTTACTTCTTTAATAAATGCACACAGTTGCAACTCCAATACAGCAATAAAAAGAGTAAGACGGTGGTGATGGATTTGTTGTAATTCAAACCAGAAAGACGGAGACACACACAAATAATAGTAAATAAGGAATAAAGTAACCAGTTGAAAGCCTAGTTGTCAGGGAAGTAGAGCTTGTCCTCAAACTCTGGTGGTTTACCCAGAAGTAGGTCATTTAACACACTACTTCCATGACCTAAGCCGCCATCATCATGATGTTCCTTCTTTTCTACTTCAGGTATGGTGTAATCCGGTGGTATAAAGTGCTGATTCATTTTGATCATGGTTAACCTCCCCATATTTTGGGGCGAGATACTGGTCCTTTTCACTATTACAACGGCACCAGCAGCACTGAAAACATGCTCAGAAGAGACACGACAGGGCAAGCTAGATAGTTTATCGCCAGCATGCTGAGCACTGGCCAGTAGCACCTTTTCCCATACCTATACAGCAATGAGTGTTGATCACTATAGACCTCTGTTGGGTCATCCAGATAGGCCTGGACCGTACGCTCAATGCTCAGCGGTGCTCTGCTTTGCTCGGCCTCTTTTGCCTTAGCTTCAGCACTGGACCTAACAAGGCCTTGCTTTAGAAAACATTCCTGTGCCAATGTTGGTGATGCTGATGCTTCTGTTGTTGTTGTTGTTCTTGGTGGTGTTGGTGGTTTTGGCTGCTGTGAGCCAACCGCACTGCCCTCAGGCTCTGAAGTTGAACTTGACGCCAGCTGCCCTGCAGTTCTAGTTGTGGCCTGGAATAGCGGGCCTCTAATTGCAGGCTGTTCTTTTTCTAATTGACTGGCTTCCACAGCTATCCAAGTTTTGTACTTGGCAACATCCACTTCTGAAAAAGGAAACAATGTGATAGTGTTCAGTACTGCTTTGTACCGTGGATCCAGAATTGTGGCAGAAATGTAAGGGTTGGATGACACAAGTTCTCTTTGCACCCTTGTATTTTCAGATAAGCGAAGGGTTAAGCTCTCCACCAACTCGTATGCTTCTTTTTTTCCCCTTCACACGTGTACATTGCAGACACCTCCTTCAGCTGTTCCTGTAGCATGTGCAACAATGCGATAGCTTGGCTCATAGTACAGTCCTCCTTGCTGACTTCACGTGTGAATAGATCGAAAGGAAGTAGCATTTCTGTCAAGCATTTAACTAGGCCCCATTGGTCCATCTCAACGGTCATGCCTTTCACAGTAGCATCCCCTCTTTGCATGACATATTCATGGATTGGTCTGTACTGCTCAAACAGATGTCCAAGCATGTAATAAGTTGAGTTCCAACGTGTTGGCACCTCCTGGATGAGTGCTTTAACTGGCACTCTATGCTCACGTCAAATGATCCTCAACTGCTTCTGCAGGTGGTCAGTAAGTTGCTGATTTGGTTTTCTTTTTTCAGAAAGTCTTGAACAATAATGTTAATGCAGTTCGCCAAACACAGGACCCTGAAATAGCCACCATTGGACATGTCCCTAACTATATTACTGCCATTGTCCATGGCAACAAAACCAATTTTAAGCCCTCTTGGGTGCAGCCATTTAAAGACCTTGCCGTTAAACTCTTCCAAAATGTTTGCAGCAGTATGAGAGTTCTCCATGGCAAACATGGCTATAGTTGCATGTTTCCGAGTGACATTAAAAATCTCTGCAGTCGCAATACCTGCAGATATCTTTTCTCTAACCCCCACAAAAGAGATCCAGTGTGCAGTGATGCACATGTAATCAGTGGCTTGGTAACTGGTCCACATGTCTGTTGTCAGGTGGATTATGTGAACAGCACTCTGCTGCAAAGCTTGTCCAAGCAATTCTAGCACGTCGTGATGTAGTGCTGGAACAGCAACTCTGGCAAAATAGGACCCTTCCATTTTGGGCAGATGGCTGTCACACATTCAAGAAAACCCACCCCTTCCACAAAAGAAAAAGGGAGGAGGTCCAACGCTAACATTTTAGCCAACTTCACATTGTACAAACGTGCCGTTGGGTGGTTGCGTTCATACTGCCCCTCCGACCTAAACAAGCTGAGAACGGTAGGCTGGATTTTTTTCTTTTCTGATGCAGGTGACTACTTGGCGCCAGATGTTGTTAGGCTCAACGCTGCACGTCTTTTCATTGCGGTACTCTCTAGCCTTAGTTTCTCAGCCTGACACTTACTCTTGTGCCACTGAGATGTTGCTGAGCCTGATGAGGATGTGGGTGGTACCACTGCACTGCTGGGGACAGGGCTACTTTGTGTTCCAGAGAAAATGTCTCCCTCTTGTTCACCTTCCGCGGCGATCGTATCTTCTTCTACTTCTTCATCACCACCAACAGCAATGGGTGCAGTTTCTTGGCTTTAAAGTGTGCCTCCCACTGGATCAAGTGGTGTTTTTTCAGATGGGTTGTTTGGCCTCCGGTACCATAGCTTTTACCAAGCAAACCCTGACTAACACCTTGTCCACAAATGGAGCATATAGCAACGTCCTCCTCCTTACTGCTAACCGAAAGGAAGTCCCAAACTGGGGAGGTGAACTTTCTGGTGCTGCTGGAGGTTCCACTTGCAATGCCGGATGAATTGGAAGGTGGGCGTGGTGGAGTTTGACTCTCTGCAGACGCAGGACCTACTTCTACTGAGGTGGTTGTACTGGATGTAGGTCACTTCCAGGCCTTTGCAAATGCAAATATGGAGGCTGCAGGTGATGTAAGTGTTATTTGTGTTGGTGGTATCCGTGCCACATCCCTCACAGCATTTTTGAATGGGGTAAAAATGTCTGTCTCCAATGGGGCAGGACTAATGTCCATGATGACTGGCTCGTCATCATCCTACTTTTCTACATCTACCTCCATAATTCTAAGGCTTTCTGGCACTTTCCTTTTCCCATGCCTTCTCTTGTGGCGTGTCTCACTCTCAGACTGAGGTGGTAACATCCAATTGGCATCTAGATCATCAGAAGGGGGGCTTGCAGAAGAACTCGATGGACTAACCCTCATTTTCTTTGCAGGGGATCTGGGAGACAATTGATGTTCTGAAATAGTGGCTTGCTCTTCTTCCTCTGCAGGAAGCTCTATCTCCTGAACTGCCCCTACTTCAGGAGGAACAACTGCTATTGTGGGCGGTGGTCGCGGCTGTTGTTGTCCACTTATCTGAGTTTCCTGCGTTGATTGGGTACAATTTTGCGATAACGATCAGTCAATTTCAACATCACTGCTCGTCGGCGTTGTCGTGATTAGACTGGCTGCCTCTGCGATAGACATGGGCTTGGGCCTTGGTTTAAGGGATGGGTCCACTGATGTGGGGATGCTGCTCCCAGCTTGCTCCCCGTACACCGCTGCTGCAGGCGCAGTTTTTTGCTTCCCAAAACACATCTTGGGAGACACACCAGTCTTGGTAAGTGGCAGTTCCTTCTTCTCACTGGCAACTTTCTTGGTACTGGAGGACCTGGTACCTCTTTGGGGCCAAATTCTTTAGATGTCAGCAGCATGCAGTGGCACAAGTTGAAGAGATGTTGGTCTGTGGTCACACGTCACGTGACGTCGTGTGCAGCAGGACTTTTGTCCAGCAGTACAACGGGTGATGAGGACCCCTCCTACTCAGTCTTTTGTGCACCTAAAAGCAAAGAAGCCAGAAGAATATCAGTAAAACGTGGCATTTGTTGTTGTGGTTCAATTCCTACTAGTACAAACAAACAAATATAATAATATTTAACTAGTGTGTGGTCACACTTGTTAGTGTTATTAATAATATTACATTTTATTAACTCAGTTTAGTTATTAAAAAACATACCAACAGTGTAGCCATTTGTGAGACTTTGACAACAAGGGCTTTTTCATGGTGTACTGTAACAACAAAGGCTTTTTCATGGTGTACTGCGTACAGTCTGGAAGGAAAGGAAAGAAGAAGAACAAAAAACAATACAAATGTAATGGAACCTGTTTGGCATAGTGCCTCACGTGGGATGCAGCATTCATGGAGCTGCAGCTGGCAATGGGGATGGAAGCAGTAAGCCAAGAGGAACAAAGGAAAGATATGCAGGCCTATGGCAAAAGCAGCACACTAACTAGTACCACCATCACCACAAAATGGCCACCAGCCACATGGTCACTCACGGTCCCAACAAGCAGGAGGCCTGTAAAACAATGAACTCAAGCAGGTCCCATATGGCCAGCCAAAGGGGGCATGCTAAACAACACAGCTTTAATGCAACAATGCAAAAATGAAAAACAACAGGGCTAAAGAAGGTTTGCAAGTTACACAACAATCACACCACACATATCCAGCAAAGGCATTTAATTAACACATACAAAAAAAGTGAAATGCACCCAAAACACATTTTGCAATTCAATACAATGCTATCCATGCCCTAAATGATGTTTAAATTCAACAGACACGACAGAGACATTTGCTTCATGCACCCATGAGTAGCTCTGGACCTATAGGTTGGAAAACCCATTGGCAGACTAGGCCACATAGTGAATCAATTCAAATCAATAATATTGCAAATGTACTAGAAAATGTAGTGAACTGTGATGCATTTTTGGTGGGTAAAAGAAGAAAACATTGCATGCAAATCAACAACAAGACATGGGCACCACAAAGAAGGCTTGCAGGCCTAATGTAGAAGTCCAATGGCTGCCTTCACAAAACGGCTGCCAGCCACATGGCCCGGCCACCACAACAACAAACAAGCATTGGCATAGCCAATAGGTCTCGCCTTTGGGACCTTCTTAGTGGTTAGTCATGCGGCACATTATCCTGTGTGCTCTGCCGCAAAAGCGATCAGAGTCACGGTGTGGGACGGCTGATAGAGCAAAGGAAATGCAGACAACGGGAGTGTGACGGGAGCATGGTGAACACGGCGGGCAGGGGTCGGGAGAATAGTGAACACGGCGGGAAGGGGGGCAAGAGCAAAGTAAAACAGGAAATTAAGTCTTTCATCTGGATCTTTTGCATATACTATATTTTAAACTGTATACATAAGGTGCTCTGATGCCCACTGGGGCCTTGTTCGTGCTTATATAAATTTTTGAGGCATTTAAATTCTACTCTTCGTACCCTCTCACCCCCACAACCCGGAGTTTCTTCCTGGCCCCACCCCCTGCAGAGTGCTACAGGGGTAGGAAATCATCCATCATGTCGCCTGTCACGAAGTTAACACCACAGTGCCTCAGCCCCATTCACAGCGAGGCGTGCACCCAGAGCCCTGCCAATACCACACCTCTCGCCCTGTATAGAGCGGTATAACCAAATATCAGTCACTGCTACCACACCGCCGACCCCCTCCCACCCACCTACAAAGCGGTGTTAACAAACAGCAGTGTCCGTATAACCCTTCAGTGCCTTAAACCGCCGGGACTCCAATCATGGCAGAGGATTGCTGTCAATATCACACCCCCACCCTTCTTGTACTGTATAGAGCGGTATACTCAAATATTAACACACAGCACTGTCAATATAACCCTCCAGTGCCTTACACTCCCGGGACTCCACTCACGGCAAAGAGTATTGCTGTTAGTATCATACCTCTCACCTTCTCTTACTGTATAGAGCGGTACAACCAAATATTATCAGTGTCAAAATACCCTTTAGTGCCTTACACCGCTGGGACTCCACTCACGCAGAGAGGACTGCTGTCAGTATGCCGATTCACCTCTTAAAGCAGCCGACTACTCTCTAGCTGTAAAGAGCGGTCTAAGCCGACAGGTCCATCAGTATCACCCTTCACTTCCGTCACCCCGCTGAAACGTCTCTTTCTGCATAGAGCGGTATTAGCAAACAGCCCTGTCACTGACATCCAGTTCCTTTCACACTGCCAACATTTTGTTTTTTGTGCAAAGTGGTTCAAGCAAACAGCGCTCTCATTGTGACGCTTCACACCGGTGACCCTTCTCTTACTGTGCGGAGTGATGTAAATCCTTACCTGTCTGTATAGAGTGGTTTAAGAAAACAACACTGTCAGTACCCCCTGACCTGCTTTAACAATGCCGTCCATTCACTAACTGTGCTGATTGGTATAAGTACCTAGCATTGTCCATACCACCCTTCTTGACCTTCACACCCTGATCCTCCCGTCACTGTATTGTATTAAGCTGAGCGCAGTGTCCCTAAAGCGGACGCCATGATCAGCACACAATTTAGAGCGCATAGCGCTGTAACAGGGTGACTCACCCAAGATCACATATGGAGCCCTAAGGCCATTGTGGACTCTGTAACTTCCCTCCTATAGCCACTGAGTGGTTGGGCCATTGTCAACCTTTAGCCTACGAAGGCTGCCGATGCCCGGAATAAAAGACGCAGAAAAAGCACATTTGCATACTGAATGTTGCTGAATGTCCTAGTCAGAATGGATCATACTTTTAGGACCCCGTTTTCTCTGGCGGGTCGATAGAAGGTCTTGACCTTTTTGTTCGCTTCACACTATCAAAATGGAGGAGCCCCCGAGAGTGAAGTTGGCCACAATGGTGGCGAGATTTACAGTATGCCGTGAAACAAGACTGAGAAAGCTGCATAGCGCAGACCGTCAGATCTGTGTCTGGCCTCCCACTCCGTGTTCAGAGGCGCTTATCCCTGGAATCCGAAACAGCTTATCATAACACTTCTTAACACGTAAACATCGCCTTATAAATTACTAAGTCTCTGTCCTAAATAAGGAACAAACGCCAGCTCAGAAATGCCCACTCGGAAAGAATGATAATAAAAAAGTGTAGACCGTCATTATGAAACCCACCGTGTCACACCACCAGTAAAAGATCCAGTCCACGTGGGCGGGGCCAAAATTGGACAGGGTGGTAACCAGGAGGGACTAAAAAGCCTCCTGGACAATCATTACACCCACCGTTTAGCATAATTGGCGACACCAAATGACCCACACCAATGGTAATTACGAGTGGAGCCGAAAGCGAACTTCTCAAACTGGATTGATTTCAAGAAGCTGTAGCAGAGCGAGTGACGCATGCGCGCTGCAATACCAGGAGAGACCTAAAAAGGGGCTCCTGCATTTAGGAACAGCCTAGCTCTCAATGCCCTTGTACGTCTAAAAGATGGCTTCACTGAGTGTTTAGTGCTATCATCTCGAGTTACATAGAGGGTAGAAGTAGTTTTAAAGTCCCCATCATAAAAGTCTGGAGTGGAATTCAGCATCTGAACACTAAACTGTACAGTTCTGTGGCTTCAAAGGCATCACAGCTGAGCATACTCAAGAAGATCACCTCTGTGGGGCTATTTTTTGTGATGTTCACTTGGTTAACCAGAAAATGAGTTTTTGACTGGCAACATGGGAGCACAGTAGATGAACAAAACAATGTCTGTAAGCGGCAGCATCCTGACATACTAGTTTATTGTGCTTGTACCTTCCTTTTCAGAGTGCAGCACTTTATTCAACTACAAGCTTGACAAGGGAAAGACAATAGAGTGTAAGGTGCATAGTCTGATTTTCAGGGATGTTTTTCAGGTAACTGGCATGGGTCTAGCTATCAAAAAACAAAGACCAAAAAAATGCGTTTTTCATTTCATTTTGGTGTTTTGTTGGATTTGATTAAACCTCTACTATTAATATATAAATGATTTTTACGCTTATATCATCACACTTTTTTTAATCAAAAATTACATCTCCATCATACTTGTGTTTAAATATTATCAGGGCATCATTGACAATCTGTATCATTAGCCACAGTACCTGTACCAGTATTGGCGAGGCCACTAGGTCTAGACTTTGGGACCTCTTGACTTTGCCAATGGTTTTTAACCAAGTTGCACAGCATCCCTGATGCAGTGCCACATGGCTAAAGAATTTTTTTAAAGATATTGATACAGCCAGTGGCGCCATTGTGTAGGCGTGTGCACCACACATGCACATACCTACATAATAATGGCACCAATGCTTTTTATTCTTTTTTTTTATTAAAGTGGGTGAGGAAAGCAGCACGGGGGACAGAAGCAACATAGGGGGTGCAGGTGGATGGGAGGGGTAACATGGAGGAAGCGGGTGGAAGAAAAGCAATCTGGCAAGTGAATACATGTAAACAATGAACACGGTGACTCAGGTCGTGCATGTCAATCACCAGCCACTGGAGTGGGCAATATATTCATTTCTACCCATGTGGCAGTGGATGGGCCAGAGCCCGGTGGGCATAGCGTTTTGGATGCCTCCTCTTCTACAATTGAGAGGACATCCTGTGCCTTCTACTCCTTATTGTGTTTTTTTAGTGTGAGGGTTGTCTTGCAGACTGAGGTTTCCCTGCGTGTTAGGGAGTTTTGTTTGTTTCAGTAATCTTTTGATATTTGGGAGGAATGTAATGTCACGTATGTTACGTCCAGAGGATCGGACTATCGTGGATAGGGGTGTGTTCTTAGGTTCCCTGCGTGAATAAACACAGTGGATGAGTCCGAGTGAAAAAATAAAAGGACCCGGGGAGTGTGGGGAAGAGTTTGACGTACAAATACATTCCTTTATATGTGAAATACTGAGATTTAAATTGTGCCTTCTTATAAAAATGTACCTAAAGCAGGTAATGTACTAGATCATGTTCTCAGCTCTGGTTTTAGTGTTTAATCATCAGGCTTGTTAAAAGCAGCATGGCCCTCGGTCACAATCTATCCTTAAACGTATATTTATATGTGCGCAAACATAAGCTGCATAGAATAATCCCTTACAGTCTGGCACTGCCATCACCAAATACTGTATGTAGTCTCCAATCCCCAACTGCACTCCTTACAATGACTTGAAAGCAGTCCCAGTTTCTGTCATACTAGTGATCATAAAACCTTAAAAGAGGCAATTTGACGATACGCCAAAAACTAAATTTAAACAAGCGCGCGCGCCTCGTGCAAATAGGGGGTGGGGGGGAGTGCGGCCGAGAGCAGGCAGCGTTTCCCTTGCGGGAGCGATCGCAATAATTGCTACCATATGGCTCCGCTCGCTCCCCCAAGGGAATCGCCAGACGTGCATGCGTTGCCATTGGAAGCAATGCAACGCGTGCACGTTTTTGCCCGCAAAACTGTGCCGATGACTACTGGTCTTTTTCCTAAGCAGCGCATGCGCGCTGCGTAGGCGAGACCTAAAAAGGGGAGACCGACAATGCAGGCCTATGGCAAAATCATACTGACTGCCTTTACAAAATGGCCGCCAGTCACTTGGCCAGGCCACAACAACAAGAAAGGAAAGACAGACAATGCAGGCCTTTGTCAAAAGCACACTGATTGCCTTCACAAAATGGCCGCCAGCCACATGGCCAGTCCACAACAACAAGAAAGGGAAGACAGACAATGCAGGCCTATGGGAAAAGCACACTGACTGCCTGAACAAAATGGCTGCCAGCCACATGGCCAGGCCACAACAACAAGAAGTAAGCCAAGAGGAACAAAGGAAAGACATGCAGGCCTATGGCAAAAGCAGCACACTACGTACCACCACAAAATGACCGCCAGCCACATGGTCATTCTCAACAAGCAGGAGGCCTGGAAAACAATGAACTCAAGCAGGCCCCATATGGCCAGACCAAGGAGGCATGCTAAACAACACAGCTTTAATGCAACAATTCAAAAACGAAAAAACACAGGGCTTAAAGAGGTTTGCAAGTTAAACAACAACTACACACATCCAACAAAGGCATTTATTGAACACACACGAAAAAAGTGAAATACCCTAAAAAAACACATTTTGCTATTCAAGCCAATGCCATCCAGGCCCTAAATTATGTTTAAATTCAACAGACTGTAAACACACTAGAGGGGGACCAGGAGCAAGGGTTAAAGAATAGGTCCTGTACCAACGCTCCTAAGTAAGCTAATCAAACAACAAGGTAACAGTTCCTATAGCGGGCAGTCCCAGTAAGGTATACTGCCTCAAGGGTGGCAAAAAAGTGGTCGAGAAGGTTCGTGGGGATGTCTGAGATGTAGGCCAGATACTCCTGGGTGGTGTTCCAAGTGCCCTCACACACCCTTGCGGGTGCAAAGCATCATCATCGGGCGTTGCTCCTCGTGGGGGTGGCGCTGCAGTCCCTCACGGGCCCTTCAAGAGGGCTCTTTGTCGGAGATCTTTTTGTTGGAGTAGCCGTAGTTGTGCGTGCGGGTGTGTGGGGATAGTGGGTGATGTGGTGAGACTAAAAAGAGCCGCAGGTACCTCAAACGGTTTATTAGTGAGTCCGTTGGGTCTAGTTAAAATCTAACGGGGAGTAGTGCCTGAATAGCACTCTAAAAAGTAGGGGAAAGGTAGATTGTTCTGCTACTCTCAACCCGTGTGTGACAAAATTAGAGTGAGAGTGAGAACGTGAGGTGGGTGGTCAACATGTTTCGCGCTGCCCGCGGTCCCTAACGGATCCGTAGCGCTTCGTCAGGACCAAAAGTGAAAAACAATTTAACAAAAACTGAGATATAGGAGCAAGTGTATCCTATATTCCCATCTTAGAGGGAACACGTATTGTTTGTGTCCCAAAGAGCGAACCTAAAGGGAGAGGGGGAAAAAAAGAAACAGGGAGACAAAAAGAGGCAAAATAAGGTGGTCAAGCAACGTATCCAGAGTGCGTAATACAAGTCCCCGGTGTACAGGCGAACCGGTGCGGCGATCTACTCGGATAATGGTTGTGCCACATGCCAGAGGAATTGGGCAGGTGCAAGAGAGACTCGTGGCTCTAACAACTCTGTGGATATCTTGATCATGCACGTCTGTTAAGTGGAGAACAAGTGCATGATGGACAACTCAGGGCTTCACAGTGCTAAGGACATGCAAGGTTTACAAGGGAATATTGAACATAGCTGTTAAACTGGTGTCTAAAAACCTACTAATGTCGAGTTAAACTGGGTGATATCGACATGCCGGAAGTAGGACCGTAGAAAGTGGCGAAGATAGACGAGTGAGCCAACAAAATTGTTTAACAGTATTCCGTGACCATGTGTAGACTACATTCTAGTGCTAAAGATATTTGAAGCTTGTGGGAAACCGGTAAACCTACCCAATATTAAGTGGGTCCAAGCTGTACCGGACAGAGATCAACTGGGGCGGGGGCGCCAGCTAAAAAGAGACAGCCAGCGTTTGTGAAAAGCTCATACTACGAGAGGAGGGAAAAGACACAACAGTAGAATTTCCTGTAGCAGAGTAAAAGTAATAGTTAATTTACAAAGAAGTAAGTAAGAAGATAGTGACATGTACTTACTTAAGCCCCGGGTAATCTATTCCGAAAACCTACGTGCCTCCAGGATCGCCGGTAGTTGAATCAGTGTGGAGGTTCAATATATACCAGGAGTTGATTGGATGTTCGTCCCGGATGTGGGTCAGCTGTGTGAGCGGTGGAGACTAAGGAGGGACTGACTTTCCATGGTACTGCAGATGGCGGCCATGTTGGAATGGTCCGTAACACACTAAGAGATGTCATAGTGTGGACGTCTCTGTGTCACGGGGTTGGGGAGACTCATGGAGGGGCGTAGTAGGGGTGGTACGTGTAGTAAAGACCTATGTAACGGTCTCTTGGAGTCGGACGGGAAAGTGATGTCCTGATACCCCCACTGGCCTCTATGGTATAAGCGTCGGCCATGATGGAACGGGTCCGTGGCTATATTTACGTGTGTGTCGACAGGTTAACTGCTCGTGTTTGGTCAGACACAGGGGCTGGATTTGGATCTCGTAATGTCAGCGTGGTATGGTGGTATCATAGTGTGATCAGAGAAAGTGGTCATTGGTGTGCTGGAACTCATAACTATAGGTGTATGTACACATATTGTGAGAGTCTGTTTACTGTAAGTGTCTGTCCATAGACTATAATGGGTCCACACAATTTCTACTTCAATTGTCTTTACACAGACTGTGAGGGACCCGCAGTGTTGGTCCTGAGGCTGGAAACAAGGGTGACACTCTGGTCATAGCAGAGGATGGTGTCAAGTATGCAGTGGAGAGCATGATGGGGATATGCTGCCCGAAGTTATGGATTAAGGGAACTCCATGGGATGTCGTCGTTAAGACCGGTGACATCAGAACGGAGTCTGAAGACCCAACGTTGTTCAGTTTTGAACAGATTGGTTGGTGTCCATGACGGATTGTGATCAATCACAGTCCAATTAAGACTGTCAGGAGAATGGTTGTGTTCCAGAAAATGGTTCTGCAGTCTGGTCTGTGTTTTCTTGCACCGTATTGTACTTTTATGTTCCCCAATGCGGGTTTTGACAGGTCTAGTAGTCATGCCTATGTATCGGAGTCCGCAAGGGCAGGTGATTAGGTAAATGCAGTTTTTAGTATTGCAGTTAGTGTGGCGTCTCAATTGCCATGGTCTCGGTAGTCCTAGATCCACCTCTTTCATAGGTTTGGTTTGGGGACAGGCGGTGCAGGAGCCACATGGGAAATGGCCTACAACTGGGGGTAGAGCCCAAAGGGTTTCACGTGGTTTCATATTCTTTCTAGGGCGGGTATGCACTAGAATGTCTCTTAGGTTCTGAGTGCGTTTGAACGCAAACAGGGGGCAAGGACCAGGGTCAAAAGACCCAGTTTTCAGGATTTTCCAGTGTCGTCTCACTATCCTCTGAATGTTGTTAGAGAGAGGGGTGAAAGACGTCACGCAAGTTAGTGCCGTGTTCTCTGATTTGGTCTTGACTTCCAGCAGCGCATCACGATGGTTGTTCCTAGCCCTTTTATGTGCTGTTTTAATGATGTTGGTAGGGTATTTCCTGGTAATAAGGTTCTTTTTGAGGATGGCCGATTGAGCTTCGAACTCAGTGAGGGTATTGCAATTCCTTCTCAGTCTTAGGAACTGTCCCACAGGGAGATTGTCCCTCAATGCTTTCGGATGGTGGCTCTGATATAGTAGGAGACTATTCCTATCAGTTGGTTTTCTATAGTTCGTTGTTAGTAAACAGCCATCTTTCAGGGATATAGAGAGGTCCAGGAAGGGAATCGACTCGTGAGAGTGGGTACCTGTGAATTTGAGGAAAGGGTTAATCGTGTTCATCCAGGCAAAGAACGCAGCACAATCATCTGTACTACCCCTCCAGAAAACAAGAATGTCGTCGATGTATCGACGCCACAAAAGGATGTTTTCTTGGAAGGGGTTAGATGGACTTTGGATTTTGTCTTCCTCCAGTTTGGCCATATAGAGACATGCCAGGCTTGGCGCAAATGTGCTCCCGATGCACGTGCCCTGTGTTTGATGGTAAAGTTTGTTGTTGAACTCAAAAAAAAATTCTTTGAGTGCGAGTTGGGCACATTCGCAGATGAAAGGTATGGGAGTGACAAATGGCCATGGATCAAGAGTGTGTAGAGCATCTTCCAGGACCATCAAAGTGTCGTCCTGGGGTATATTAGTATATAATGCTACTACATCTAGGGTAACTAGAAGATCAATCGTGTCGGGGGAGTTAAACTGTTGTATCAGATTAAGAACTTCCATGGTGTCTCTCAAGTAGGTAGGGGTTTTTTCTACGAGTGGTCGTAAGAAGAAATCACAGAATTTGCTTAGTGGTTCTAATACAGAATTGATCCCTGACACAATAGGGCGGACCGGGGGGGCGTTGATACCCTTATGGATTTTGGGGAGGCAGTAGAAGAATGGTGTCCGTGGATTGGTTTGGTTAAGAAATACTGCTTCATCATGTGAAATCCAATCTTCAGCTTCGGCTTCGGTGGTCATGTTCTGTATTTTGGTCACCAGGCGTTTCGTGGGGTCCACGTTGATAGGTTGGTAGTATTGCACGTCCGAGAGTTGGCGTTCGCATTCCGCTTCATAGATTCCCCTATCCAAGATGACGATGGCCCCACCCTTGTCAGCAGGTTTGAGAATGATGGACTGGTCATCTGTGAATTTGGTAAGGATAAGTCGTTCTTCTTTGGAGAGGTTGTCAAAATGGTGGTTGGGGGTCGTATCAGCGACATCTTTCAGGACCGCTTGTTCAAAGGTGAGAACTTCGTTTGGTGTCATGGCCGAGGTCGGGGTGAACTTGAATTTGTTCTTGAGTCCAGTCCCTACCTTGGGTGTTTCCGGTTTCCCTTCGAAGAATGCTTTCAGGCGGATTTTCCTGAAGAATTGATGTAGTTCCTGGTGAAGTCTGAAGTCATCTTCTCTGGGGGTGGGAACGAAACCAAGGCCTTTATCCAAGAGTCTCTGTTCGTCCATTGTCAGAATTTTGGAGGACAGGTTGACTACGAGGGTTTGGATGTTTTGCTCCTCAGGATCATTTGTTCTTGGTCTTTCCAATGCACGTTCCTTGATCCTGTTCTTCTTCTGCCTCTTCCTCTGCCCCTCCCTCTGTTTAGAAAAGGTGGGTTCTCAAATTGGTGGTACTGAGGCAACGGTGGGTTAGGACCTAGGTGGGGGTTCCACACTGGTTGTGGGCCCATCCAGGGTCCCTGATATAAGGGTGGTTGGTATGGGAGACCCGGGAAGCCTTGGAATAGCAGGGGAGGTTGAGATGTATGTCTGTAACCTCCACGGTACCTTGGTTTCCAGTTCTCGTAGCTCGAGTTGCTATTGGAGGAATTGAATCCTGATGAATGATTACTACTGGCATTGTCCGATGTTTCCGTAGTTTGAAAGACATAGTCTTCCTTAGTATAGGGGTAAACCTTCTCCTTGTCAAATCGTTTTACATCCTTTTGAAGTTGGTTAATTTTCTGTTTGGTAAGATATTCCTTATGTTCGTTCATCTCTTGGTTGATCTCGGACAAGCGAGATTTAAATGTCGTGATGGAAATGCCTGTCTTTAATCGATTCTCGGAGAGAGTGATCTGAATCAGAAGTTCATCTGACAGGCGTTTGGCTGTGTTGATGATTAGCACCAACCAGTCTCTGGTGCACTTCCAGGAGATGCGAGACCATTCTCGCCTAATGGTGAGATCTTCCAAAAATATTCTAGGTGCCAGAGTAACAAGGAGACCATTGGGGGCGATGTTGGCTCTAAGGTATTCAGTCATGATTATACCGTGCAGAGCGGTCTTAATCTGTAATTTTCTCAAGGCTTGGAGAGATTTCCAATCGTCATCTCTGCTCCCTGATGGGAGATTACCATCCTCTGATAGTAAAGAGGGTGCCCTCAGAATTTCTGCTACTGTTTCGTCGTCGAAACAGAGACCTGGATCTTCCATGATAGAGGTCAGTAGCTTGAGTCAATCTTGTGAGGGAAGGGGGTGGGGGGGGTTGAAGGGCAAAGAGAGAGCGTAGTGGAGAGGATGTCCCACGGCAAGCTGCCGTACTAAATAGTAAACACACTAGAGGGGGACCAGGAGCAAGGGTTAAAGAATAGGTCCTGTACCAACTCTCCTAAGTAAGCTAATCAAACAACAAGGTAACAGTTCCTATAGCGGGCAGTCCCAGTAAGGTATACTGCCTGAAGGGTGGCAAAAAAGTGGTCGAGAAGGTTCGTGGGGATGTCTGAGATGTAGGCGAGATACTCCTGGGTGGTGTTCCAAGTGTCCAAACATGTTGACCACCCACCTCACGTTCTCACTCTCACTCTAATTTTGTCACACACGGGTTGAGAGTAGCAGAACAATCTACCTTTCCCCTACTTTTTAGAGTGCTATTCAGGCACTACTCCCCGTTAGATTTTAACTAGACCCAACGGACTCACTAATAAACCGTTTGAGGTACCTGCGGGTCTTTTTAGTCTCACCACATCACCCACTATCCCCACACACCCGCACGCACAACTACGGCTACTCCAACAAAAAGATCTCCGACAAAGAGCCCCCTTGAAGGGCCCGTGAGGGACTGCAGCGCCACCCCCACGAGAAGCAACGCCCGATGATGATGCTTTGCACCCGCAAGGGTGTGTGAGGGCACTTGGAACACCACCCAGGAGTATCTGGCCTACATCTCAGACATCCCCACAAACCTTCTTGACCACTTTTTTGCCACCCTTCAGGCAGTATACCTTACTGGGACTGCCCGCTATAGGAACTGTTACCTTGTTGTTTGATTAGCTTACTTAGGAGCGTTGGTACAGGACCTATTCTTTAACCCTTGCTCCTGGTCCCCCTCTAGTGTGTTTACTATTTAGAACAGCAGCTTGCCGTGGGACATCCTCTCCACTACGCTCTCTCTTTGCCCTTCAACCCCCCCCCCCCTTCCCTCACAAGATTGACTCAAGCTACTGACCTCTATCATGGAAGATCCAGGTCTCTGTTTCGACGACGAAACAGTAGCAGAAATTCTGAGGGCACCCTCTTTACTATCAGAGGATGGTAATCTCCCATCAGGGAGCAGAGATGATGATTGGAAATCTCTCCAAGCCTTGAGAAAATTACAGATTAAGACCGCTCTGCACGGTATAATCATGACTGAATACCTTAGAGCCAACATCGCCCCCAATGGTCTCCTTGTTACTCTGGCACCTAGAATATTTTTGGAAGATCTCACCTTTAGGCGAGAATGGTCTCGCATCTCCTGGAAGTGCACCAGAGACTGGTTGGTGCTAATCATCAACACAACCAAACGCCTGTCAGATGAACTTCTGATTCAGATCACTCTCTCCGAGAATAGATTAAAGACAGGCATTTCCATCACGACATTTAAATCTCGCTTGTCCGAGATCAACCAAGAGATGAACGAACATAAGGAATATCTTACCAAACAGAAAATTAACCAACTTCAAAAGGATGTAAAACGATTTGACAAGGAGATGGTTTACCCCTATACTAAGGAAGACTATGTCTTTCAAACTACGGAAACATCGGACAATGCCAGTAGTAATCATTCATCAGGATCCAATTCCTCCAATAGCAACTCGAGCTACGAGAACTGGAAACCAAGGTACCGTGGAGGTTACAGACATACATCTCAACCTCGCCCGCTATTCCAAGGCTTCCCGGGTCTCCCATACCAACCACCCTTATATCAGGGACCCTGGATGGGCCCACAACCAGTGTGGAACCCCCACCTAGGTCCTAACCCACCGTTGCCTCAGTACCACCAATTTGAGAACCCACCTTTTCTAAACAGAGGGAGGGGCAGAGGAAGAGGCAGAAGAAGAACAGGATCAAGGAACGTGCATTGGAAAGACCAAGAACAAATGATCCTGAGGAGCAAAACATCCAAACCCTCGTAGTCAACCTGTCCTCCAAAATTCTGACAATGGACGAACAGAGACTCTTGGATAAAGGCCTTGGTTTCGTTCCCACCCCCAGAGAAGATGACTTCAGACTTCACCAGGAACTACATCAATTCTTCAGGAAAATCCACCTGAAAGCATTCTTCGAAGGGAAACCGGAAACACCCAAGGTAGGGACTGGACTCAAGAACAAATCCAAGTTCACCCCGACCTCGGCCATGACACCAAACGAAGTTCTCACCTTTGAACAAGCGGTCCTGAAAGATGTCGCTGATACGACCCCCAACCACCATTTTGACAACCTCTCCAAAGAAGAACGACTTATCCTTACCAAATTCACAGATGACCAGTCCATCATTCTCAAACCTGCTGACAAGGGTGGGGCCATCGTCATCTTGGATAGGGGAATCTATGAAGCGGAATGCGAACGCCAACTCTCGGACGTGCAATACTACCAACCTATCAACGTGGACCCCACGAAACGCCTGGTGACCAAAATACAGAACATGACCACCGAAGCCGAAGCTGAAGATTGGATTTCACATGATGAAGCAGTATTTCTTAACCAAACCAATCCACGGACACCATTCTTCTACTGCCTCCCCAAAATCCATAAGGGTATCAACGCCCCCCCGGTCCGCCCTATTGTGTCAGGGATCAATTCTGTATTAGAACCACTAAGCAAATTCTGTGATTTCTTCTTACGACCACTCGTAGAAAAAACCCCTACCTACTTGAGAGACACCATGGAAGTTCTTAATCTGATACAACAGTTTAACTCCCCCGACACGATTGATCTTCTAGTTACCCTAGATGTAGTAGCATTATATACTAATATACCCCAGGACGACACTTTGATGGTCCTGGAAGATGCTCTACACACTCTTGATCCATGGCCATTTGTCACTCCCATACCTTTCATCTGCGAATGTGCCCAACTCGCACTCAAAGAATTTTTTTTGGAGTTCAACAACAAACTTTACCATCAAACACAGGGCACGTGCATGGGGAGCACATTTGCGCCAAGCCTGGCATGTCTCTATATGGCCAAACTGGAGGAAGACAAAATCCAAAGTCCATCTAACCCCTTCCAAGAAAACATCCTTTTGTGGCGTCGATACATCGACGACATTCTTGTTTTCTGGAGGGTTAGTACAGATGATTGTGCTGCGTTCTTTGCCTGGATGAACACGATTAACCCTTTCCTCAAATTCACAGGTACCCACTCTCACAAGTCGATTCCCTTCCTGGACCTCTCTATATCCCTGAAAGATGGCTGTTTACTAACAACGAACTATAGAAAACCAACTGATAGGAATAGTCTCCTACTATATCAGAGCCACCATCCGAAAGCATTGAGGGACAATCTCCCTGTGGGACAGTTCCTAAGACTGAGAAGGAATTGCAATACCCTCACTGAGTTCGAAGCTCAATCGGCCATCCTCAAAAAGAACCTTATTACCAGGAAATACCCTACCAACATCATTAAAACAGCACATAAAAGGGCTAGGAACAACCATCGTGATGCGCTGCTGGAAGTCAAGACCAAATCAGAGAACACGGCACTAACTTGCGTGACGTCTTTCACCCCTCTCTCTAACAACATTCAGAGGATAGTGAGACGACACTGGAAAATCCTGAAAACTGGGTCTTTTGACCCTGGTCCTTGCCCCCTGTTTGCGTTCAAACGCACTCAGAACCTAAGAGACATTCTAGTGCATAACCGCCCTAGAAAGAATATGAAACCACGTGAAACCCTTTGGGCTCTACCCCCAGTTGTAGGCCATTTCCCATGTGGCTCCTGCACCGCCTGTCCCCAAACCAAACCTATGAAAGAGGTGGATCTAGGACTACCGAGACCATGGCAATTGAGACGCCACACTAACTGCAATACTAAAAACTGCATTTACCTAATCACCTGCCCTTGCGGACTCCGATACATAGGCATG
The DNA here is from genome assembly GCF_964204655.1 of Triturus cristatus. Lineage (NCBI taxonomy): Eukaryota > Metazoa > Chordata > Amphibia > Caudata > Salamandridae > Triturus > Triturus cristatus. The sequence continues at coordinate 399,146,612 of NC_140589.1, forward strand.
ACTACTAGACCTGTCAAAACCCGCATTGGGGAACATAAAAGTACAATACGGTGCAAGAAAACACAGACCAGACTGCAGAACCATTTTCTGGAACACAACCATTCTCCTGACAGTCTTAATTGGACTGTGATTGATCACAATCCGTCATGGACACCAACCAATCTGTTCAAAACTGAACAACGTTGGGTCTTCAGACTCCGTTCTGATGTCACCGGTCTTAACGACGACATCCCATGGAGTTCCCTTAATCCATAACTTCGGGCAGCATATCCCCATCATGCTCTCCACTGCATACTTGACACCATCCTCTGCTATGACCAGAGTGTCACCCTTGTTTCCAGCCTCAGGACCAACACTGCGGGTCCCTCACAGTCTGTGTAAAGACAATTGAAGTAGAAATTGTGTGGACCCATTATAGTCTATGGACAGACACTTACAGTAAACAGACTCTCACAATATGTGTACATACACCTATAGTTATGAGTTCCAGCACACCAATGACCACTTTCTCTGATCACACTATGATACCACCATACCACGCTGACATTACGAGATCCAAATCCAGCCCCTGTGTCTGACCAAACACGAGCAGTTAACCTGTCGACACACACGTAAATATAGCCACGGACCCGTTCCATCATGGCCGACGCTTATACCATAGAGGCCAGTGGGGGTATCAGGACATCACTTTCCCGTCCGACTCCAAGAGACCGTTACATAGGTCTTTACTACACGTACCACCCCTACTACGCCCCTCCATGAGTCTCCCCAACCCCGTGACACAGAGACGTCCACACTATGACATCTCTTAGTGTGTTACGGACCATTCCAACATGGCCGCCATCCGCAGTACCATGGAAAGTCAGTCCCTCCTTAGTCTCCACCGCTCACACAGCTGACCCACATCCAGGACGAACATCCAATCAACTCCTGGTATATATTGAACCTCCACACTGATTCAACTACCGGCGATCCTGGAGGCACGTAGGTTTTCGGAATAGATTACCCGGGGCTTAAGTAAGTACATGTCACTATCTTCTTACTTACTTCTTTGTAAATTAACTATTACTTTTACTCTGCTACCGGAAGTTCTACTGTTGTGTCTTTTCCCTCCTCTCGTAGTATGAGCTTTTCACAAACGCTGGCTGTCTCTTTTTAGCTGGCGCCCCCGCCCCAGTTGATCTCTATCCGGTACAGCTTGGACCCACTTAATATTGGGTAGGTTTACCGGTTTCCCACAAGCTTCAAACATCTTTAGCACTAGAATGTAGTCTACACATGGTCACGGAATACTGTTAAACAATTTTGTTGGCTCACTCGTCCATCTTCGCCACTTTCTACGGTCGAACTTCCGGCATGTCGATATCACCCAGTTTAACTCGACATTAGTAGGTTTTTAGACACCAGTTTAACAGCTATGTTCAATTTTCTCTTGTAAACCTTGCATGTCCTTAGCACTGTGAAGCCCTGAGTTGTCCATCATGCACTTGTTCTCCACTTAACAGACGTGCATGATCAAGATATCCACAGAGTTGTTAGAGCCACGAGTCTCTCTTGCACCTGCCCAATTCCTCTGGCATGTGGCACAACCATTATCCGAGTAGATCGCATCACCGGTTCGCCTGTACACCGGGGACTTGTATTACGCACTCTGGATACGTTGCTTGACCACCTTATTTTGCCTCTTTTTGTCTCCCTGTTTCTTTTTTTTCCCCCTCTCCCTTTAGGTTCGCTCTTTGGGACACGAACAATACGTGTTCCCTCTAAGATGGGAATATAGGATACACTTGCTCCTATATCTCAGTTTTTGTTAAATTGTTTTTCACTTTTGGTCCTGACGAAGCGCTACGGATCCGTTAGGGACCGCGGGCAGCGCGAAACATGTTGACCACCCACCTCACGTTCTCACTCTCACTCTAATTTTGTCACACACGGGTTGAGAGTAGCAGAACAATCTACCTTTCCCCTACTTTTTAGAGTGCTATTCAGGCACTACTCCCCGTTAGATTTTAACTGGACCCAACGGACTCACTAATAAACCGTTTGAGGTACCTGCGGGTCTTTTTAGTCTCACCACATCACCCACTATCCCCACACACCCGCACGCACAACTACGGCTACTCCAACAAAAAGATCTCCGACAAAGAGCCCTCTTGAAGGGCCCGTGAGGGACTGCAGCGCCACCCCCACGAGGAGCAACGCCCGATGATGATGCTTTGCACCCGCAAGGGTGTGTGAGGGCACTTGGAACACCACCCAGGAGTATCTGGCCTACATCTCAGACATCCCCACGAACCTTCTCGACCACTAAATTCAACAGACACCACATAAACCGTTGTTGTTTGCACCCATGAGTAGCTCTGGACCTACTAGCTGAAAGGCCTATGGTATTGGCAGACTACTGGGCTAGTGAATTAAATAAATATTGCAAATTAATTAATTTCAAAATTTGGAGGAATGCAGTGAACTGTGCAACATGTTTCCTTTATAAAAGATGAACAATTACTTACAAAGAAACAACTTGGCTCCTTCTGAACTACAGGCCACCCACCACAATAAATTTTAAAAAGCGACTAAAAGTACCAAGAAAATGTAGGTGCAATGCCCCAATCAAATAAACAACACTAATTTTCTAATTTACTTGTGAATTCTAAGATTCAAAAGTCTGCAAATCCAATGATATATGATGCAGCAGCCACAAAGAGTAATCCTTCCAGCTCCAAATCCAAATGAAAAGTGATCAGGAGATGGACAAAGCACTGGGAGGAGCCAGCTGGACAGGAACAGGAAGTTGGAGACTCTGGGGCACTTCCTTCCTCTTAAAAAAAAAAAAAGTAAAAAAAGAAAAAGTATTCCTTGTACAAAAAAGTACAGCCAAATGTCAATCTGAGGAGTTTTTTTAATCAGAATCACCATTTTGAGAAGGTTTTGTTGCTGCTAGAGAGAGATTTTTCTCCAGATTGCCAATTTTGTGTGTTCTGGATCACGTTCATCGCAAAACTTATCCCGGAAGTCCGCTGACACGCCCGAATGACGTGTTCGCGATCGCTCACTGTTGCGGGAATGTGCAGCCGGCTACCAATTGTGGCGCTCATAATCAGATGGGAAATCTTGTCGGCGATTGCAGGCATCCCGATAAGTCATTCCCGTGCATGCGAAAATGCATTTTGAGATTGCGAACACAAAATAAACCGTGGAGCGCGGAGTTTCGGTAACTCCGCGTTCTACACGGAACGTGGAGTTGACAAAATTCCGCAAACTCCCCGAGCGGAGTGGAGTTTACCGCCCAGCCTTAATATTTGCTACAGTAAGGAATCTGCATTAGAGGTATCCATCGGCGGAACAGGTTAGTTATTTTCAGTAAGATTCTGTCTGGTGGATTCTCTGAAAGCCCAAGAGCTTTTTAGGCCGCAAGTTTAGGGCTGAAACATTTTGGCAATTTAAGGTCATAGGACCATTGCATTCTAATACCCCTACATAGTTTTTGTTTTTATCCTTTCCCATCCACCCCACTAATTAAAGGGATACCTTGAGAGTGGATGAGGAATTTTTATATTTAAAGTTACGCCCCCTATCTGACTATCTTTATAAGAGCTCCCTGAAATATGGTTGAGCCCACCCTGACCTTTAGGAATCAGGGTGAACCTGATGATGAAGCATGCCACTATTAGAGTGGGTGAGGGTAATATAAACAAGCATTTGCAATGCAATCCGTCTCGCTTTTGGGACCATATATGCATTTAGCCATGCAGCACATTAGCTTGGGTGCTGAAACATCTACTGTTCTTTAACATGGAGGGAAAGTAAGCACCAAACTGTGGATCATACCAGGTAGGGGAACACTTGGAGAGAAATATTGCCTATCAGCGGGAAATTGTATTGTCTAACACTCTGTTTGTAATATAAAATCAGCCCCTTCCGTGGTCATATTACTGAAAATGCAAGTTTAAAAAAAAATATTATTGTCTATGGGTTCATTGTTGAATACAAGTTTCTATGGCTTGGAATGTAGGGAATGCTAAAGTGATTCTGGTATTTTGCTGACCTCTGCTAGTCGTTTTCTATCAAGAAAGTTTAATAGAGGCCGTTGCCAGAAAAATAAAAAAGTAAGTCACTAAGTAGAAAGCAATTCTGGTATTTTACTGACCTCTACTGGTCGTTTTCTATCAAGACAGTTAAATAGAGGAAGTTGAACAGAAAAAAACTCCCTAAGCAAAGGCGGAAGCAGACAAGTCCTAGGGCTGATCTCCAGATCCCACAAAGTACATACAACAGGTCTTCCAGACAGCACAAGCGCTGTCTAGGATCGACCTAAAAAAGGGGCGTTCCCTTCCCTACTTCAGTTGGAGTGTTGCATAAGTGTGGCACGTAACACATTACCCCCCCCCCCCTTTATCCTTGTGAAGGTGCTTTAACTCCAAAAGAGATACTCTTTGGTTATTAATGTTAGAAATAAATTGCAGCACAAAAAACAAAGGATTTAGGCTCAGATCTCTGTACTGAGGGTGAGTGTTTGGCATTTTTCAGCATTCGGTCCATCATTTCTTCTTTTTGCATTTGTCGTCCTAAGTGGGATGGGTATGCCTAGATGTGGGTCCCGTGTTGACCATGCCACCGGAGTCAAGCTATCCTGGCTGATGAGGGGTGGTACCCCAAAACTAGCTCTATAATGCTTGATTCTGGTCCAAGGAGGACCAGGCCTGGCAGTTCGGGCTGGACTGTTTCCATGGGGCGCAGGGTCTAGACATATTTGCATAAGGGTGGGTCCAAACTGGTATGCTGTGCCGAGCAAAGCAAACTTTGGATTTAGGCTCAGATCTCTGTAGTGGGATTGAGTGTTTGATATTGCTCAGCATTCCATCCATCATTTGTTCTTTTTGCATTTATCATTAGAAGTAAACACTGTCTTTCATTTAACAAACCTTAATAATGATCAGCTCATACCAGTATGGAAAGCATATTACTCTGGTTTCAAATTTGACAGCACCTCTCCACCTCAGGTTAACACATTAACCAAGAGTATGTCACACCATATTTGCCGTAAGCACAGGGTCTTTCTCTTGTCTTATCTTTGTCAACATATTACCTTTGCTGTATCAGTTGACCCTTACAGATCGGACATTTGCAGTAACTTCAACACAGGTCTTCCAAAAAAAGAACAATGAAAGTTACTAATAACCCAGAATATAGCAGTTGGCGTATATTTGTGAAGGGACTCCATGTTTCAATTATTCCAGACTAAAGGCACTGCAGTGCTATCCAGTCTATGAAGACTACAATTCAAGGATCTAGACTCATTTATTAGTCACTCCATGGTTGTACCCATTAGCACCCTTATACTATCTACAACATGGGTTCTGAAAGCAGCTTTGTTAAGGGTTTTGAATTACATCTTAGCAAAATTTAATTCAGTTACTTCAGTATACCATGCAGATCTAAATCATTGTTTTCGTTACCTGTTACATCAAATAGTCAGATATATTTGTGCAGCTGAGCATGCGCATGATCCTTGATGAATTTGGCATTGCGTGCACCATATTTCCCTTTAACTGAAATCTGTGTTGTTGGTAGGATTCTATGTACACCAATTCTCACAACAAGGCAGTAAGAAGGTTTGAAATATGGATCTGATTGGAAGGTGGGGATTCGTTAAAGTTTTGGATGATGTTATGCCATCACGACATCCACACAGTGCAACTGCTGTTATAACTAAGCATTTGCAATGCAATCGGTCTCGCCTTTGGGACCTTATATGTATTTAGCGATGCAGCGCATTATTGCACACAGGTGTTCACTACTAACCGTGGTTGGGCATGCATGACTTCTCCTGCATACCTGCTGCTGGGACAACCTCCTCCCCCACTGTGGCTACGCATATGCAGACAATCAGGGACCCCTTCAAACCAAGCAGAGCTCTTCTATTCAAGAAAGCACCTATTACCTTGTTGGCTCTGTTGTGAAGTGGGCGTGGCATCAGCGGCTCCTAGTGGCTCCTTGGGTCGGCGCAAAAGTAATTTACGGCTCACAGGGTCACTGACTGAATTACAGTACAAGGTGAGGTTAAAGTGCGTTGTGTTTGTTTATGGCGCACTCAATATTATTACTGAAAAACAATGCATTTTTCGTACCCATTGGACAACATGTCCGTTTGCTTTGGCAATTTATATTTTTACTAATTTAAAGAGTGCATATATTTTACGAAGAGATTAAAAAAATACTTGTTTTCAAGTTATGATGTAGAGCGGTCCGCATTTAAAATGTGTATGCCTCTCTGTGGTGCCTTCTTTGCTAGCTGAACTCAAACTGTTTAAAAGCGTATGGGGAAGACATGCCCCAGTAGAGGCAGTAGGCACTTATGTTACTCCAGAGTTATTTCATAAATCATCAGGTGGGCAGGACAGGTCATGTATGTCCAACCACGGTTAGTAGTAAACACCTGTGTAGAAAGGTGACTTTTTTGTCAGCACTACAATCTGTTTCTGTTTGAGCTAAAATTGTTTTTAATTTGCAGATCATTCAGCAGATGTTGTATTGTATTGTAAATGCGGGACGTCCATTATTATGTAGAAAGTCACAGCCACTAATCCCCTAAGTCTAGCGGCTCTTGTCCCAGGCAGTGCTGTAGTGTCAGAAACTTTCGTTTGAAAGGTCAGTGTGTGAGCCGTCTTTTGGCTGTTAATGAGCCTGTTTATAGTGTGGCTTCCCAGTTTTTACTGTTCATGAAATTGTTCAAATATAGGCTACAGCAAGCACGAATGATACCTTCTCACATGTGTTCTGACAACTTCTGACAGCAGCTATGCTTACCGCATCACTGCCTGTAATTTAAATGCCATATCTATATGTCAAAGTGCCCCCCCCCCCCCCCAGAACCAGCAACACAGAGTCCAGAAGCAGAGTCGCGATTTTAAATGCACGTCCTTCATGAACGCCTCAGTGTCCCACAGTGTGCTGTAAACAACATTGAGGTACTTCAAGACTGCACGTTCTGCTTCAGAGAGCCGGCAGCACAACGTGTTGTTTAAAGATCATGCTACAGCATGGAGCACTGTGGCGCTTCAAACGTCACATCGAAGTTAAAAAAGAAAACTACTTGAACTTTGAAACCACAAGTAGACGCCAAGAAGCAGCTCCTACACTTTTTTAATTTGTATAAATGTCACTACTCCTCCAGACTTCTGTAACTTAGTTAACGCAGCCCGGTGCATCGCAGACCACCGCAGCACCCCTATGTTTAGAGCAGCACCCCTCAGCTTCTCTCGAATGTCCCCCATTTAATTCGGAATACAGGGGCTTTGTCGCTGTCCATCTGCTCATGTGACACTCGCAGGTTCTGACAGCCACAGTGTGCGATTATCTGCCCAGAGCGACAGATGCAAGTGATTGGGTGTGAAACTGTTTGTGAAGCGCACACGGGGAAGGCGCTTTTCTTTCCAAACCTAAACACCCAAAAAATAATGTATTAATGATCACATCTGTCTGTCCAAGCTTCAATAGACAGACGGATGTGATCATTACTACATTATTCCAGCTTTCCACTCAGAGAAGGGGGGCCGTTTTGTTTACCTGCCGGGGCATCAGGGCCCCAGCCTGACGTGTGCCACTTACAATGAGGAGGTTTTCTGACGAACACAAAGCCTGGTGTTCTCCAGGGCCCTACAGAGCAGTTCCGCTTTGAAGCACAACAGCATTCGATAAACCAAGGACAAGATGGGCTGGATATGAGGGAGCGGGTCTGCCAGCAGCTGCGAGTCCTCAAATGGAGAGCAGGAAGGGTAGAATAACTATCCACATCACTTTCTGTTTTTCCTCATGCCAAACTATTGGCACGCATGCGTACGATGTAAAGCATTGCGCGCATATAACTGTAAATAACTGCGCACTACTTTAAAAACAAGCATTTGCAATGCAATAGAACTCACAATTTACGCGAGTCTTATTGCATTTCAAACGGGAGTGCGGGCGGGCAAAAAGGCACAAATGGCAGTGCGTGGGGGGGTAATGGTGGGCTGAGAAGTCACGGACTGCGGGAGGGGGAGAGCCACGGGAACAAAATAGTGTTTAAAGTAATGGGGCCAGTAGCCATGGAAGTATACAAATGACTGACATGGCCGTCATTGGGAGGTACTAACAAGCCTAAAACCAATCAGAAAGCAGCATTTAAAATCTAAGCCAATCAAAAAGATGGGCGGGGAGTGGGCGGAGCTTCCACGAAGCTTCCATGCTATAGTGTATACTTCATGCCTCGCAAAGCGAGGAGCACATGCGCTGCAACGCTAGGCGAGACCTAAAAAGCAAGTGCAAATTATGAATTGCATAGTTTGCATTAAACATTTTCACTCTATATATCAATGCACATGCTCTAGATCGTAGGAACAGTAATTGTAGCTCTACCGAAATGCCTGTTCAAAAACTAGTTTTCTATTGAACATAGTTTACTCTTTAAAACATCTTTAGCTTGATGGTCTTCACAGAAGTGATCAGGCACATGGCGGCATCTTTATGAAATGAATGCATAATTTGTCATTTAATTACTTGTCACATTGTGTATTTGACTAGTTATATTGTTTTCAAGAGACCTAAGCACAAATGGTCTAGAATAAAGAGTGATTTACCTAAACACAAACTGTAAGGTGCAACATTTACATAATTTTTCATAAACTGTAATGACCCAGTTATTTACCAGTAATCTTCATTACCGAGTTCAGGTCTTCCTGTCACAGTCTGTATGTAGTGTGTAATTACTCTGCTCCACAGAAACACATTATCTAGTCAATTAAGAATGTTCCCCCAAGATAGCAGCCATATCCCATAATGCTGAAAAGGAGGAACTTGCACCACTTCCTGGTGTATTAAGCTTAAAGAAATCAAAATATAGTAATAAAAGAACCAATCACCCTTAAAAATGGGTAGGGAGAAGAGAGACAGTAAGTAACTGGTCATTGCTTCCTCGCCTGTCTTCCTGTCCCTGTTCTTACATAGACAGCCAATTCCAAAGCCAAAGATGATTGGCTCCTATAATCTCTCATAACCAAAAATGAAGATGGCACCACATATTCTAATGCTTCACCCGTGAATTTAATCAAAGTTCACATGAATCATAGGTGATGAACAAAAGACAAAAAAAAAGAGCAGCAAAATTTGTTGATGCTCTCCCACCCAATTGAAGTTGGTAGAGTGATGCAAAGGTATGCGGTGAAGCCCTTGTGGTGGTGTTACTCATGTCTTTTAAGGAGGCTCCTCTAATCATTTCCCATGAGGAAGTTACACTACTCATTGATTTACCTTGAACAACCGGAGGCAAGTCAACCTTAGATGTCTTGTATGACTTAATAATTGTTAAACTGAACTCCTAGAAAGTGTGGATGCTAAGGGATGAAGATCCCTACCGAAAGACCGTAGGTGATAAGCAAGGAATTACCCTTAGAGAAAGAGCTCGCCCTGTCTAGATAAATAGAGATAGCCCTAAGGATGTCCAATATATGGAGCTTCTCCAGGGGAAGGACCGAGGAAGGGATAGGACAATAAGTAAAAGACCCTCACAGACAAAAACTGATTGGAAGCCAGGAGGCCAAAAGTTGGGCCACATCAGCACTCATAAAAGCTTGAATCAATGCCCACTGGGCTCTGATAGTGGAAACCACTAATACCATCATGAACCAGTCCTTTAAGAAATCTAAGGTTTTGAAGGGAGCAGAGGAACCCAGAAAAAGCCCTTTATTTGTACCAGAACTCAAAGTTTCACCACTGAAAAATGTAAGCCTTGCTGATGGATGGTTTCCTGGAAAGTTGGATACTCTCAGCTACCTCAGTAGAGCATGCCTGGACCAGAGAGTTAAACTCTAAAGAGCCATACACACAGACTGAGAGTCTTGCTTCCAAAAAGGTACGTTCAGATAAGATGGATGAATGGGAAACTGCCTTTGAGGACATTGTTCCATTTCCAATAGCAGGGGGAACTACAGGCATCCTGGACCACTCTGGTAATATGAGGAGGATCTCTGCCATATTCTCGTAGATCTCTTTTTAGAACCCGTGAATCATGGGGAAAGGCAGGAATGGATAGAGAAGACCCCATGGTTGAGGAGTGGCTAAAGCATCTATCGCTTAAGCTTTCTTGGATTGAACAAGACTGCAAAACTGCAGGAGTAAGGCATTCTCGTATGTGACAAAAAGATCCATCCACAGTAACTAAATTTGCGGACAATCTGCTGAAGGGGAGAGAGGCAGAGTGTCACAGAGCAGGAGAATCTCTTACTCAGAAAGTCTGCAGGCCAATTTTCCTTCCCCAGAAGACACACTGCGGAGAGAGAGAGGGGAGATTTCTCTCTTATCAGAGACATAACTTCTGGGAAAGGAGGTAAAGAGCGGTCTGCACACCCTAACCTCCCAACCTCCTCCCCCTCAGCAGTGGATACAGGCTCTGACCACCTGATTGTCCATCTGTACACACAGAGTGATTCCGTGAAAAAGGGTAATACCAAAGCAGCCTTACAGCTAATCGATCACAACTAGTTCTCTCAATTTGGATGATTGGAAGTTGTTGAAGTTGTAAAACCTTTTTTGGGCTTTGTAAACTTCCCATACAGCTGCACATACCATGCTGCTGGCATTAGTTGTAAGGATTGTCACTGGAGGGGAAACCAAATGGAGACTTCTGCTTGGATTCTCCTGTGTTAGCCACCACTGGATCTCTAGACAAAGCTCTGGAGTCACGATGGGGCGGAGCTTGCCTGGCGCAAAGATGGCTGCGCTGTGATAGAGCTCTGCCGGCCGCCGCCACCATCCGGCGTGAATTTGCTGTTCCAGATGCAGTAAGCCTTCCTGTGGGTGCAGGGCGGACGTAGCCCATGTGGCGCGGACTCCGGTGATGCTTCTCTGCAGCCCGTGATGGCTGGGGAGCCAACTAAACAGAGTGTTGGTGCTGCCGGGCATGAAGACCTAGTGGAGCACCTCCCCTCCACTCCAAGACTCACGTACGTGTGCAGCCATGTGCATTGCTGGTGAGGGCCTGGACATCCGCCGGAGACTCTCCGTCTCAGACTGCCTACACTGCCCAATGCCTCCATTCAGAAGCGGTGAGGTGTGCTGGGGGGCTACTGCTCGGTCGGGTCTGATTACTAGCTGCTCCCCCTGCCTGAGCGTCTGCACAGAATTCTCTATCCTGTTTTCTACAGGCCGCCCCGGCCCCCTCCTGCTCTCCCAGTCCTGACTCCCCCAGCCAGTGCCCCCTTGGCTGGCCCGGTCGGGCCGGGCTGCCATATTGAACATTTAGACAAAATGCTGGTCCTGCGCAGTATAAGATCTTATCTGTGAGCTGCGCACTGCCTGTGGTTCTGGGCACTGCCTGTGAAGTCTTCGCTGCCCTGGACTGCAGCCGCCATTGGGTGTCGTGCCTCCCGGGCTCCTCACCCTTCTCAGCCCTCACGGCTTGACGCAGAGCCATTTAGACACACTAGCTTGGAGATCCACACACAATCTGGTGCTTCCGGGGTGCCCGTCGCTGCAGGCCTCGTGGGTCCTTTTCACCTGATCCTGAGGCCTCCCTTGTGCGGTTTGAGTGCTGCAAAATTGCACCGGGTGATCAGTATATTGGGTGCTCGGTCGTGGTCTGGCCGGGTGGCCACTGTGAGGACCATGGGCAAGCCAGATAAATCCCAACCAAAGATTAACTTTGAGCAGCGCAAGACTAGACGCAATGAAGACACAGCGGAATCCACGATGCTGGATTCTGATCGCCCAGCTGATGAAACTATTGGGGATATCAAATCGATCATAGCCTCAATGCAGAAGGGATTGACCGCTCTCGACGCAAAGCTATATACGTTGGCTTACAGGATGGACAGGATGTCCGAGCGCGTGGACAAGCACGCAGAACACCTGGACATGGTTGAACGGCGCATCACCGAGACCGAGGAGGCCCAATCTGATTCCTTGGCAGCACAAAAACATGTGGAGAAAGCCCTTGTCGCCCTTCAAGACAGAGCTGAGGACTTGGAGGCTAGGTCGCAACGGAGTAACCTCCGCATTACGGGCCTGCCAGAAACCACTGCGACAGGAAACATGGAGCAATTTGTCGAGAAATTACTTACTACACTGTTGGGTGCTGAAGTTTTTTCATCTATGTTTGTTGTGGAATGGGCGCACCGCTCGCAGGGTCCTAGACCGGCTCCTGGCGCTCCTCAACGCCCTATAATAGCAAAATTCTTGAATTACAGGGACAGGGATACTGCACTACGGAGGGCAAGAGAACTTGGCACGTTGCACTATGAAGGATCCACAATATCACTGTACCTTGACTTCACTTTCAAAGTTCAAGAAGCCAGGAGGCAATTTGCACCCATGAAACGCAAATTGCGGGATCAGAATATCGAGTACGCAATGCTTTATCCGGCACGTCTCACAGTACGCTTTAATGGAAAACAACAGATCTTCACAGATCCGCGGTTCCTCCAGAAGGCCCTAAAGGATTGGGGCAAATCTTGTGCGACTAGACATGCTAGGGAGGACGACACTCACACTGGTGCAGAGAACGGAGGCCTGGACGATAATGACTGATGAGGGGGAGATAGCATACAGTCCCTTGTGTTGTATACGCTAGTCAGCTGTTGCTATACCTATTAGTTATGTCCTTCGAATCTGTTTTAAGGTTACTATTTGGAGGTTGCTAGTAAACAGCACAGAACTTCTTCATGTTTGAGGGTTGGAGCCATATGGGCCCCCATGCTCTGCTCACTTCTATAATCACTATTGTATACTATGCAACTGGAGCATAGTTATTTATGGATGGGCAGCCTGGTGTGGTGATGGACAAATGTGGAATTGCCGGGTAATATCTGCCCCAAGGCTTAATACGCAACCTTTTCTTATGTTCACTAGGAGTTCTGGTGGGGTATTTGATTCTTTGATTGTGATGTTTCTTCTTTTTCTTTTTTACAGGGAGGGGTTGTTGCTCGACTTTTCACAGTTGGGGTATGCAAGGCGTGGGTGGGGGGAGGAAAGGGGGAATTGTTTGTTATGTTTTTTGTCATTGGCATGGAATATGGACACTCCAGTACACAGGATGCAGAGGGAAAAGACAGCGCTTTTTATAGCTGCGCGCCATTATATGCTTTCACTCACTGCATGTTGACACAACCTACAGGACAGAGCCGCACTAGGCGTCTTAGACTTCTGACATGGAATGTCAGGGGTCTAAATGACCACAGAAAACTGCGCAACATCATTTCATATTTGAAAAGGAAGGGTATCGATCTTGCCCTGCTGCAGGAGACTCACCTGCCCCCGATAGTGTGTTACTTATGACTAAGACACTGGCCGGCCCGTCTCATGCATCTAGGTTTACGTCGCACTCCAGGAGCGTATTGACATGGGCGAACCCTAAATTAGGTCTCCAGCTGGATCACTGCATCACAGATCAGGCTGGTAGATACACAATATCTAGATGTCATGGTAAAGAGTTGGACTTCCTCGTTGTTAATTCATATGGCCCTAATTATGATGACCCGCAGTTTTATTTTCCCTTTATGACACTATTAACACTCTGGGATCATTGCCAATCCTTTGGGGCGGTGTTAGATTCGGGGTCTCTAGTTGGCACAGGTAGGCACTTGTGACAAATATGGACCCTTGCCTCTAGTCAGGGTAAGGGGGTGCACTACTAAAATAACCCCTGCTCACCCCCTTGGTACCTTGGCACGAGCAGGCAAGCTTATCTCAGAGGCAGTGTGTAAAGCATTTGTGAACACATACAGTAATCAAGTGACAACACTACAGATGGACACCACACAAGTTTTATATCAAAAATAAGTATTCTTTATAAAGATTTATCACAAGACCATAAACGACAAAATTCCACAATACTGTTACCTAAAAATGGTAGAATTGGCTTAGTTCTTTTTAGATCTTAAAATGCAACACTTTGAGTCAATGTACCTTTTGATGCGACATGCAGGGCATCGAAAGTGTTGCAAAGATGGTGATGCGTTGATTCCTTGCTGCGCATCCGGGGCGATGCGGCGAGCAACGCCGTGATGCGATGACATTTTGGTGCAAAGAAATAAAGATGTCGTTTTCTTCTTGATGCGGGATGCTTCGCCGATGTTGCGAGAAGTCTCGACTCGCTGCGTCAGCTGCAGCAGCGACACCCTTGTTCAGTGATGCGATGACAGCGGCTCCGATGGCGGCACGCTTCTCCGTGGATGCGAGGCGCTTCTGCTGTGCAATGCGACAGCTACAGTGGCGACACCCTTGTTCCATGATGCAGCGGCAGTGACGGCGACATGCTTCTTCGTTGCGAGACGCTTCTCGTGATGCGGTGCAATGCGACAGCTACAGCGGTGACATCCGTGATGCGATGGCAGCGGCTGCGACAGTGACACGCTTCTTCTTCGTTACAAGAAGCTTCCAGCTCCTTGCGACACGCAGTCCCTCAGAAGGCTCAAACAACTGCAGGCACTTCCAAAGACCTCTTGGGGAGCTGGGGGTTGAAGTCTGTTGTCCCTGAGACTTCAGCAGGAGGCAAGCTCTTTTCCAAGCCCTTGGAGATTCTTAACAAGTTGAATGAAAATGCACACTAAGTCCTTTCTCCTTTCTTTGCCAGTCAGGCAACCACTGCAGGCCAGTCCCTCAAGCAGCACTTCAGATTAGGGGTAGTCTCTCCTCAGTTTCTTCTGGTTCCACTCCTCAGCAAAGGTTTCTTCTTGTTGTCCAAAAGTGATCTAATTCTCTGGGGTTTGGGACCCCTCTTTTATACTAAGTTTCTCTTTGTTCTCTGAAGGCAGAGAGGCCTTTGCCTAGTCAAAACCAGTTCTGGTCAGTCCTGGAGCACTTTGTTTACATGACTCCTTCTTTCCTTTCAGAGAGCAGGGTAGAGACATCAGACGCACCACAGTAGGTGGAGCCAGCATTGTGGAGGGAAGACACAGCCCTATTCAGGTCCCAGGTGGAACTCCTCCCTCCCATCTAGATGCAGATCTCTCTATTCACCACTGGGCTGACTCACCCTGTCTCCTGGAATCCCCCAGCCCTGTCACTCAAACTCCAGACAAGGAATACACAACCTAGCAGGGGGCAGGTTTGGATGGTTAGACAAGAAAATACCTACTTTCTAAAAGTGGTATTTTCAAACACAGAATGTTAAAACCAACTTCACTAAAAGATGTATTTTATCATTCTGAGTTCAGACATACTCAATTTGAATTTCTACCATGTTGTGAGTCAGTTAGGATTATAAAATGTAATAATCAAACTGCCCATTCTGGCCTATGGAGAACAGGTAGTCTTGCAATAGTGAAAAACAAAAATGGCTGTAATTCACTATTAGAACATGCCACACACACCAAGGCATGTCCTACATTATACTTACAATGCACCCTGCCCTTGGGCCTACCATAGGGGTGTCTGATATGAAGAAAAGGGAAGGTTTAGGGACTGGCAAGTGGGTGCACTTGCCCAGTCAGAATGACAGTACCAGACTGCATGCAGTCTCTGCAATGGCAGGCCTTAGACACACTTTTACAGGCTGCTTCTGTGGGTGGCACAACCAGTGCTGCAAGCCCACCAGTAGTATTTGGATTACCAGCCCTGGGAACTCCTAATGCACAGTACTAGGGTCTGACAGGTAAACCAAACGAGCCAATCATGGAATCACTAATCCATACATCAATTTACAATGGAGAGCATATGCACATTAGCACTGGTCAGCAGTAGTAAAGTGCCCAGAGTTATAAAACAGCCAACACCAGGTCAGAAAAAATATAGGAGGAAGGCAAGAAGTTCAGGGATGACCCTGCAAAAAGGGCCAAGTCCAACAGGCGGGGATTTCAAATGTGTCCTTGATCCGGCCCTCGACTGCTCCAAAGGTGTTCCGAGGCCTCTGTCAGCGGCCGCTAAGGCAGTTATGGACATCATACTGCAGCTACACATGGTTGACGTATGGAGAACTAGATCACCAAACCAGGGAGGGTACATGCATTACACTGCCTTTCATGATGTTCATACCCGCATCGATTATTGGTTTATTTCTACAGTGCTATTTACTCGGGTACAAAATTGCTCTATCCTAGCTCAGTCTTTCTCCGACCACTCGCCTATTCTACTAGAGATCGCAGTGCCATCACATCGCCCCCTCCTTTACTGTGGCGGTTCCCACCGTACTCGCTGCTGGATGCAGTGTTCAAATCTGACCTCACTGATGCCATTCATGAATACTTTAGCATTAATGTAGGGTCTGTTGATAAATTTGAAACGGTCTGGGAAGCGTTTAAGGTTTTTATCCGGGGTGTGGCTATCCAAAAACACGCTGGGGTTCTAAAATCTATTAGAAACTGAGCTAGCTAACCTTGAGACTGAACTGTTGATGGGTAATATTTAGGCCTGGGCTAAAATTCAGTTCCGCTCGCGGAAATTGCGATAATTTGACATTTTTGCGTTCCGCGGAGAGCGCGAAAATGTCAAAATTTCCGCAATCCGCATTTTACCGGAAATGTTTTGCTTGCTCGCGCTGTAAAATAATACATTCTCGCGTGCGCACAATCGCCTTACCTGAATCCCCGCGTTCGCCGACAAGTTTTCCTGATCTTGTCGCGTTCGCCACGAGATGTTGGATTGTTGGGCTCGCGACAGTCCCTCGCCCGCAGTAACGTCATTCATTGCGCGATCACGTCTTTCTTCTCGCGATCATGCACCGCGAGATAAGTGAAAACAAGATGGCCGCGCCCGCGAGCAACCGCATGGGTAAGTTGGCTAGCCGCGACCACCCAGAAAATACCGCGAACGGGCGGGGAAAAAAACTTCCGCATCTTCGCAATATTTCTGCGTGTTTGCAGAGATTTTTAACATTTTCGCGATAATTTGCAAAAGTGAATTTCGCAAATTCCGCCCACCCCAAGTAATATTACCCAAATACAGGAATAACCGAAAACTACACATGCAGAGTATCACAATCTCGCTGACAGTGTAGTAAAACACATGGGCAAGTACGCCTCGGCCAGGGTTTTTGGGGAGGGCGATAGGCTGGGTTCAGTGCTTGCTGCATTGGCCTGTCACTGGATGGAGTTTGCTGTCACACACAAACTGCTTGACGAAGAGGGCTCCTTATTAACGGACCTATCGGACATTAATAGCTGCTTCCGTAGATATTAGCAGGAGCTTTACGACACCAAAGTTAACCCCACAGACAGCGACATTGTGCGGTACCTTGAATATATCCAGTTACCATGGTTAAATAACGACCACAGAGAATTTCTGAATCGCCCCCTTGAGTTCATGGAAATGCGCCTGGCATTGGGCTCTATGAGGGAGGGTAGCGCCCCGGGCAGGATGGACTGACGGTATTATTTTATAAAGCCTTCAGTGACCTTTTGGTCCCCCACCTGAGAACACTATTCCAGGAGATGGGTGAAGCTGGAATTATGCCACCGTCAGTGCGTGAGGCACTGATTGTTACACTGCTTAAGCCAGATAAATATCCCCAAAAATGCTCCTCTTGCCGTCCCCTCTCTTTACTTAACGTCGATACAAAAATATTCGCAAAATATTGGCAAAAGGCCTGTCTTCACTCCTGCCTCAGCTGGTTGGACCAGAGCAATCAGGTTTTATTCCGGGGCGCACACTATCGTCTAATTTGAGAACAGTATTCGGTGCCTTTCAGCATGTGCGACCTGAAGTCAAGGCGGCCGCAGTGTTCTTGGACGCTGAAAAAGCCTTTGATTCTATTGAATGGAAGTACATGCTTGCTGTATTGAGACGCATGGGGGTGGGTGAGATTTTCCTGCAATTAGTATTGGTTCTTTATAACTCACCACTGGCCAGAGTGCGGACCGGTGATACAGGCTTCTCCCCCATTTTTGTCTCTCTGGGCACTCGGCAGGGATGCCCCCTGTCCCCGCTTCTCTATGCTATTGCTGCTGAATCCCTGTTGAGAGCAATACGCGAATACCACGGGCACCGGGGGCTTCGTTTCCCCAATTATAATCTAATTGTCTCCGCATAAGCTGACAACATGTTATTATACATACGAGATCCAGATGTCGTTCTTTTCCCTGTCATTCGTGAAGTTATACGATTTGGCGGTTTATCAGGTCTCAAAATAAACTGGGACAAGTTGATCATTCACCCCCTAACTGAAACAACTGAGCCGACACCTCTGGATTTTCCACTGCAGTGGACAACGGACCCAATCCGTTACCTCAGGATTCGTATACATGCTGAGGCGGAACAGGTCATGAAAGCTAATTATGGTAGAGCCATCGCCAAATTGGGCAATGACATAGATAGATGGATTCGGCTCCCCCTCTCGTTGGTTGTCAGAGTCTCCCTTATGAAAATGATAGTCCTCCCCCGTTTTCTTTCCCTTTTTGTTAACATACCCATAGTAGTCCCTCAACATATGTTCCGAGAGCTGCACACTCTGCTGTGTAAACTGACGTGGGTGGGAAAGACCCTGCGTGTTGCTTTTAATACACTGACTATGCCTTACTCGGCCACCGGCCTGGAAGCTCCAGATTTAGAATTGTATTATAGAATAGCGCAGGCTTCACATGCTCACTCCTGGATCCATGGACAGCCCGATCTGCCGCACCTACAGATTGAAAAGGTAGCTGCGAGTCATGACCCACTGCCTCGCTTGATGACTCAACCACCAATTAGGCGCTGCAGTGTTTTAGATTCAGTCAATTCCATAGTACATGCCTGGCATACTCTCCTTAAACTTCATGCTGGTTCCTACCTATACTCGCCACTAATGCGGTTGGAGTGGTGCCAGTGGCTCAAACTTAGTTCAGAACGAGGCGCCCTTTGTGCTCTTGCGGACCTGCGCATCCAGAACATGGGGGACCTATTTAGAGATGGGAGGGCGAGATCCTGGGAAGACTGGGGGTGTGGATTTCACCACTGCACTGATGCATTTTTATTTTTTTAGAATGCGCCATACATTGCGCTCTCTGTTGGGCGAGGACTTATTGGAACCCCTGGAAATCCCTGCGCTAACTATATTGCTCCGATCTTGCCTGTGAAGTTGGTCTCTAGCCTATATACCTAGACACAAACATCTATTAATACCTCATACTCCAAGGAGAGACTGGCTTGGCAAATAGACCTTGGCTCCCCAATCATAGATGAGATCTGGCATTACTGCTGCGAGGTCACTCAAAAGTCTCCCTTAATGGTCGCCATAGGCTGGTTCATTTTAAATTTCTTAATAGGGTCCATTACACACCGCAAAGATTATTCAGATATGGGTTGCGGGACACAGATCACTGTGGTAGATGCAATATGCCAGGTGCTGATTTTCTTCACGTGGCAAGGCCGTGCCCCTCTGTGGAAACATTTTGGAGGAACGTGTTTCAGACTTTAAACGATATAATAGGTGTCACACTGGCTCCTGACCCCTTACTAGCGTTATTGGGCTACACGAGGCTGCTCAGTAAAAGTATTAGAAAGTTTGTCACCATGGGGCTACTACAAGCGAAATGCAGAATAGCTATGCGTTGGATGCTGAGTCCTGCACCAACTGTTGCAGAGTGGGAGAAAGATATGCTTTTTTGCAATACACAATCAGACGCATATAGTGAATTGTTGCCACCGAGAAATAGGCCTAAAAGTTTCTGGGGATTGTTCATGCAATATCAATTAGCACGACAGGCTGCGGGTGAAGACTAAGAATAAAAATTGTCTACATGGGCCTTGTGGTGTGGGCGGGTGGCGGGGCGAGTCACGTCGACTAGACATGTCCTGAACATAACTCAGATGTTAGATTGGAATATAGCTTCATTGTATTATTTGTGGTGGATGCAAATGATGTTTAAACAAGTATTTGCCCTTTTTTCTTTTTTAGTGGGGCTTCCGTATATTGCTTGGTGATGTATTATGCAAATGTGACTATAACGATATCAGCTGTACACCGTTATTATTATTGTAAGTATTTCCCTTTGCTTATGCCAGGATGACTGTACGTATTGTTTCCTTTTCTTCTTTGATCATGCTTATGTTTTTTATCATGAAAAACCAATAAAACAACATTTAAAAAAAAATAATAATCTCCGGAGTCACAGGAATCACTGCCTATATTCCTGTGACATGGGGTCCCAGTGATGAAGAAGGTGATGTACCAAGGGATAGAGATGAAGGTTACCCCAGCGAAGAATAGCCAAAGTCAAAGCCATTTCACCCTGGCTTCTTACCCAGAGTCACGATGAAGCAAGGGGTCTCATTAGTTGAGAGGACAGCTATACATCTTATTTAGAAGCTAGTAGAGAAGAGAGGTGCAATATGTGTTTGGCCTGTCGTTTGTTCATGAGAAAAATCTCCCCTCATCGGTCTGCAATAGTTCCTTGATTAATTGGACAGCATATTATTGATGAAGACTAGATTCTTTGTAATCCAGCAGAAACCTATACTCGGAAAAAAAGGGTGCAGACTTCCTGAACAGGCTTATCCTCAAGTAAAGAAGAAGAAGTTAGACGGTGTTATAACCTCCCTTCACCCCTTTGGTCACCTCCCGTGTTGGTACCTTCCTACCCCCCTCCCTGTCCTTTTTGGTACAGTCTTAGAAGGTGACTGGGAGCGCACTTTAGAATGGTCAGATGTGGAGCTGAGGAGTGCCAGGCTAGGCATTTTGAGATTTGTCAATAAACCAATTTTCTTCTCAACGGAGTATGAACTTCATTTTATAACAATTTGGCGACGATTGGGAGGGAGCTGTGCAGGGGACAGCAACAAATCTCACCCCTGTTTACCTTTGCCAGCCAGTTCAGTTTGGCGCCCTATCTTAAGAATTCTCCTACCTTTTGGACGAGTTTTCTCCGTGGGCAGTACTATCTTTGACCAGCAGTGTTCTTCTCCTCATCACTCTTCAGCGAAGGAGTTTCTTTCGTGTACTCCGGTTTTTCAGCGTCCTTTTTGGTGACCGTGTTTCTCTCAGTGAGTGTTTGGAGGAGCTCTCGCATTCTGCCTCCCTTAGGAATTGCCGTCCTCTCACGTCTTCCTGCTTCCTTGAGGTAGTGTCTCGCATCAGAGCATGTGGCTATCGCGTGAATATCCTCATTTCATGTGAGCAGCGTCGGACTCTGTTGTGCAGCGTCTCCTCATTGTGTTTCTTCGAAGTAGTGGAGGAAGCGTTCTGTGAGCGTGGGGAGGAGTCTTTGTTCCAGTCTACTTTTGTGAGTGTTGTTTCCTCACGCACCACGTTTCCAAGAAGGTAGTGTTCTGAATCAGCGCATGTGGGTTTCGCGCTGAAAATTCCTCAACTGTGTGAGTAGCGCCAGACCCTGCGTTTCATCGGAAGAAGCATCCTTTCTTCTTCTTCACATCTTTCTTTGCAGTGCTCTATTTTCAGCGTGGTTTTACCAGGGCCGGGTTTCAGTGCTGACATTTGTTTATACTCACGTTTTTGGAGTGCACAGTGTTATCCTGGTGTGCATCACTTTCACAGCTGGATCTGGTGGAACTTCCTTATGGGTTTCTTTCATCTTTTATACAGCACAGCGATTGGAAGGACCTTTTTTTCTACAAGTAAGTGCATCCACATGCTGATAGGCACAGCTTGCCTGCAGTGTCTCTCCTCAATACTTCACGCTAACAGACTCAGTTTTTCTTGGTGCAGCCATTGTACTGCTATTTTGTCTATACTACACTGAAATTGAAGTACTCTAAATTCTCGCGGTTTATATAGCGCCTCATGTTTTTTCCTAAATTTGGTGTATAATCGCTGGCACATACTGCCTTTTGGTCTATTGTATTTTTACCTTAATTGCCTACAGTTATTTTTATATTGTCAAATGTCTATTACAAACATGAATCAAACGCCTCCATTTCTAAATGATGAAGGGGAGCCAGAAATCCCATGGGATAGGTGGGTTAAAATGCTTCATTCTTATTTAATTGCGATAGGAGGTGAAAAGTTTTCCCAAGTCATGAAACAACACATATTACTGCATAATTTGGGCACACAAGGGAGAATAATTTATGAAGACCTTGCTTATACTTGGGATGAGGATGGTGATGGTGATGTGGATGTTTTCACAACCACCCTAAGGAAATTAGATGCTCATTTCAAAGATAAGGTAAATGTTGTTTTGGAACGCCATACGTTTTTTCAGAGGGCACAAGGAAAAAATTAAAAAGTAACATCATACATAGCCACCTTGAGGGGACTCTCTGCCACTTGTGAATTAGGTGCACTTACCGATTCGCTCATCAGAGATCAATTGGTTCGTTGCACCAATGATCACAAGGTGCAAGAGAGGCTGTTAACCCTTAGTCCAGAGTTAGATGAAGCTGTGGCTATAGCGAAAAGTATAGAGCACACAGCTTATTGTGTCAAAGAAATGAAAAGTAGTAAAGAGTTAGCATCAGAAGAGAAACAGGTTAATGAAGTTAAAGAGGAGGATGAGATTTTAAAAGTTGAGTATAAAGGTAATGTTGCTAAAACTAAACTTAAGAAAGAAAATTTCAAATGTTACAGATGCGATAATACTAATCATCTTGCCAACTTCCCAAAGTGTCCTGCTAGAGGAGTTCAGTGCAGGAAATGGAACAGAGTGGGACATTATTCTAAAGTATGTAACTCCAAAGATGTAGGAAAAAGTGTACATGTTGTTTACGATCAAGCCACAGAAGTTGGAGACAACAAGTTTATATTTCAGGTACACAGTGATGATGAGACAATTAGTTATCCCATATGTGAGATACAACTGGATGGGAAAGTGGTCAAGGCCTTTGCTGATTCCTGTTCTCCGTACAGCCTCATAGAGGAAAAAACTTTTCAAAGTATGTTTAAGGAAAGTGAATATATGTTAGAAGATCCTGATGTACATCCAGGAGGGTACAACAAAGATCCTATTCCCCTAGTAGGAATGCGTATTACTTTTAAAGATAGACATACTTGTGGCAAAATTTACATTAGAAAAAAAAGGCAGTAATTTACTGGGGTGGAAACACCAGAAAGAGTTGGGAATCAGGCTTGACCCCAAAAATACAGAACAGGTAATGTTGGTTGATAGATTGCTAACAGGAAAGGAGGTATGTAACGAATTTGCAGAAGTGTTTACTGAAAGAGTAGGTTTGTTAAAAAACTATATGCATAAAATCAAGCTAAAAAAAGATGCTGTCCCAGACCCATAAAACCAGGTCTATTCCATTGGTAATGCGGGAACCACTAAAAAAAGAGTTGGAGAAACTAGAGGGTTTGGGCATTATTCAGGCCGTAGAAAGTTCAGAATGGTTGGCCCCCATTGTTATTACTTCAAAAAAAGGAGAGTAATGAGATTTGCATGTGTGTGGACCTCCGGAGTCTCAATTCCAATATTTGGGTAGATAGGTACCCACTTCCCAAAATAAATGAAATGTTGTCCGTAATAAACAATGCCAAGTTTTTATCAGTACTAGACCTTACATCGGCATACCATCAAGTGGCGTTACACCCAAAATCCCAAATCCTCACAGCATTCACCTCACATTTTGGCTCCTACACATTTTTAAGAATGCCGTTTGGGTTAGCATGTCCTTAAGGATTTGGAGAAATCCATCTGTTTCCAAGATGACATCCTAGTGTATGGAGCAGATGAAGAAGAACATAACCACAATCTAAGGAAAGTATGCACTAAACTTAGTGAGGCAGGTTTCACCATTAAAAAAGACAAGTGCAAGATTGGAGTGGCATCAGTTGAATTCTTAGGGCATACATTGTCCAATGAAGGCATGAAGCCTAAAATGAATATCATAGAAGCTGTGGTTGAGGCTCCCATTCCTGTCAACAAAGAAGAAATAAAATCGTTTTTAGGATTGGCAGAGTACATGTCCAAATTCTTTAAAAATGTCTCTCAGTTAGTACAACCTATCAGAGACCTTTTAAAAATAGAAAATAAATTTGAATGGCTGACAATCCACAACAGTGCATACATGGAACTAAAAAAAGCTATTGTTACAGCACCTTGCATAGGTAATTTTGATAGTACCAAAGATACGTTCCTCACTACTGATGCCAGCAACAGAGGTATTGGAGCAACACTTTCCCAAATGCAAGGAGGGAAGGAGAAAATAATAGCTTTTGCTACTAGAACGCTCAAAGATGCAGAAGTTAACTACTCTACAATAGAGAAAGAGGCATTATCATGTTTTTGGGCCACTAATCACTTCAAATACTTTCTTTGGGGTATACCGTTTGTGCTCAGGACGGATCACAAACCTCTTGTGTCAATATTTTCTTCTAAAGACATAGAAAAAACCACACCTCGCATTGGCAAATGGTTAGTGTCCTTACAAAATTTCAATTTTAAAATTGAATATGTTCCACGCAACAGAAATCAGGTAGCTGATTGTCTTTCACTGTTACCTTTAGATAAACATTTTGGAGACAGTACAGGGGATTTCGAGATCCTGCAAGTAAACATTCCTGCCATTTTAGAAGAAGATTGGAACATGCTCATGTCTAAGGATGTCACCCTAAAAATGGTTAAGGAAAAGATCATTAATGGTTGGCCTAAGAAATGTAGTGACCTTCCCAAGGCGCTACAACCATTCTGGAACGTAAGGGATGAACTATCAATTACAGGCATCAATGTGTTCAAAGCAGACAAGGTAATTCCCCCGGGAGAACTCAGAGAGCGTATCAGTGAAATAGCTCATGAGGGCCACCTGGGTAGAAGTCTTACCAAAAGCAAACTTCGTTCAGGATATTGGTTTCCTGGTATGGACAACTGCATTGAGGATTTGGTCAAAGGGTGCCATGCTTGTGGTCTCAGTGATAAAGCCAAGAGCACACGGAAAACACCCCTGCAACCGGTTCATGTGCCCATAAAAGCATGGGAGAAAGTAGGTATGGACATTATTGGCCCCCTTCAAATTCAAGGTTTGCAGGAGAGATTCATTATAGTGTTAGTAGACTATTTTTCAAAATGGATCATTCTTACATTTGTCAACAAGGTAGACACAAAATCTATCATACTTTTTATGTCTGATGTCTTTGCTAATGAAGGTATTCCTCATACCCTCATCACGGACAATGGGGTACAGTTGGTTTCTGAAGAAATGGAACAATTTCTTACCAGTCTGCCAATAAGACACATCCGCACTCCAATGGTTTGGTGGAACGTTGCAACAGAATGATCAAAGAGTCTATACAATTGGCCATGGTTGCAAGTAAACCCATTGTTCAGTCCATCAAATATACTCTCTGGTCATACCACATCACTCCCAACAGTGTTACAGGTTACTCTCCTTTTTGTCTTCTAAGGGAACGCAAACCAGGATCAAAACTTACACCCAACTGGTTATTTGAAGACAGCTCTTTTGCAAGAGATGACATTTCAACCAGGGAAATAATTGAGTGCAACCAGAATAAGTACAAACAGGCTTATGATCGTAGATGGGGAGCCAAGTCACGTGAATGGAAAGCAGGTCAATTAGTTTTTGTTAAAAGACCTCCCGATGGTGCCAACAGGTACAATAGATATTATGGTCCGGCTAGAATAAAGGATGTCAAGAAACATGTTGTTACTATGTCTGATGAGAAAATGTGGAGTAAGGATAGATTAGTTCCATATTCAGAGCAGAGTAATGGCAACAAGTCGGATGTGAAGAACAGAATACAAGACAGAAATCCTGTAGTCAAACACAGTGACAGGAGTGTGAGACCACCCAGATGGCATGGAGACTATGTCATGAAATAACTTTCATGGGAGTTTCTGTTTTTATACATTGTTACTCCATATTTGGTCGGTATGAATTGTGATGTTCTGTGGCGCTTTGCCTATGTATTACCTTTCTGAGTTCAACATCTCTCTCCTTTCCTTTGTCTTCTCTTCCCCCTCTCTTTCCCCTTCCCTTGTTTTTCTTCCCTTGGGAAAGGAGGTGTGTTATAACCTCCCTTCACCCCTTTGGTCACCTACCGTGTTGGTACCTTCCTACCCCTCACCCCCTCCCCCCTGTCCTTTTTGGTACAGTCTTAGAAGGTGACTGGGAGCGCACCTTAGAATGTTCAGATGTAGAGCTGAGGAGCGCCAGGCTAGGCATTTTGAGATTTGTCAATTTTCTTCTCAACGGAGTATGAACTTCATTTCATAACAGACAGTCATCAGAGTAGGCACAGACTTGAATTCCTCTGGAATGGAAAATACCCACTAATAGGAACACAAGCTTTGCAAAACCATTGGTGCTGGGGAAAGGCCGAATGGGAACACTCAGAAGTGATAATGATCCCCTTCCACTCCAAAACACAGGTATTTCTGATGCGCTAAGTAAATGGGAATGTGGAGGTAGGCATCCAACATATCCAGATATGGTAGAAAGTTTCCTTGATTAATCAAATGCAGGATGCTTTGTAAAGTTGCCATCTTGAATGCTTTGTGAGGAATATGCTGGTTTACCCCCTTGAGATCCAAGCCCAGACGAACGATTCCAGATACTTTCTGCACAAAGACAAGGCTGGAATAGAGCCCAGATGTGTCTTGTTTGGCGGAACAAAACCTATAGCAGACATTTCCAGCAGGAGTCAAATTCCCATTAAGAGAGCCTTGTGTCGAACCAGATGTCTTCGAAGGGGGATTGACGGAAAACATGATCCGTAGGGCTAGGGAATTTTATATGATATCCCTCTGAAATGACCTTTCCGGCCCAGGCTTCTGTCACCGACAGGTGCCATTTGTGACTAAAAAAGAGGAGCCAATTTCTCACTGGAAGGTTTGAATAGTCATGTTTTTAGAGGGGCTGGGGTGTTGGTGGCTGGAGGCTGAAACCAGGACATGTAGTTAGCAGGGGGCCCTGGCCTCAGCACCTGCCACGAAAAGGCTGACTGTTCTTCTGGATGAGCCAGAGCCAAAGGCTCTAGGATATCCAAAACGTTTGTCTCTGAAAAATGGTCGAACAGGGCTCATCAATTTTTCATTCCCAACCAACATTTTGACCATCTCTTCTTGCTTTGGCTAAATATTTCAGAACCTCCAAAGGGCAGCTTCAACAGAACCGATTTCTGTGCAGCATCCACTTTTCATAAGCATAACTATATGTTGTGAAGTGCTTTAATGGCTTCTCCCAACCCACTGCTGAGGACATAAATGTCAAATGACACAACTGAAAAAAAACAGATCTGCTGTTCCATTGTAGCCAACAAAGGAAGACTATATGCCCATTCAGGCATCAGTTTGATTGGACTGTATACGGTACATATGCATTAACTCTCAGAGAAACGTTTGCCAACTCCTAGGCCTGTTTTCTCTGCTCCTTCCACTTTTTTGTCTGTCTGATCAGAGGGGAGTGTATCCCCCGGTACTACTTTACCCTTTGAGGATAAATAAGCAATAAGGTAGTCCACCTTTACCATAGGAAGAGATTATACTGAAACCCCTCCAAAGGGTATCTTTTAGATTGAAGTTTAGAGAAGAATGCCCTATCAGAGTCTTTATATTCGTGAGCATGTACTCGATGCACTGCACTGTGCAGTGGTGAGGATTCTAGATTCACCTGTGGTTTTGGTGAAGAAATCTTTCTCTTCAGCACTCCAAGCGGGGAAGAAAATCCCAGATTATTTCTTAGATGTTGAAAACGTTTACAAAGCTCATGGCCATGCAAAAAGACAAACCCTTCTGTCCTCTTTGTCCAGGTTGTCTAGCCTTGGAATCTTTGCTGGTTGAGGTGCATTTTCTTCTGGTGCCCTTAAAGCAGCCTCCACTGCAGCCTCTATCATGTTGCTGCAAGGGATTCTGCCAAAGGCCCAGGCTGGTTGCTCATTCAGGAACTTCAAAAAATATGTTGCAGCCAGAGGAGCAGCCACACCCTGCTTTGTCATGATTCTAGGGGACATCCAGTTCCCCCAGCTGATAGCTTCTCTGTGCTGACAGCCAGGCTGCTCCTTTTCCACTGAAGACAGCCTCACCAGCCAGCACTTCCTTCCTGCCTGTTATGACTTTGCCACAGGCTCCAGTGGCCCATGCCCTGCGCCGTCGCCAGTTTTCCTGCCTCTGTTCTCCCCATGCAGTTTTTTCCCCGTTCCCATCCTTCCCACCTCCCCAGCACTCCCCCCAAGACCTATGACCTATGTAATGGAGTCCGCATCACGGCCGCATAGCATGGGGCCAAAGGCAAGCCCGTCTATGCCCAGCACCAGGAACCCTGGCATTCTGGACTCCCACGGCTACATCCCTGCAGATTTCCGTGCCCTGGACCACTGATCCAACAAACACTGCCTACTGTCACCCCTCTCCACAGTGGGGCCATTCACCTGCCTCCGCTGCTGCTTCACCTCCACCCCAGGACTGACCGCCCACGCAGTAACCCGCATTACACCATCCCCGCCAACCAAGACTCCCCTGGCACAACTCGGATGCCTCCAGAGTAATGCCAGATTGCTGTGCAAACACACCACTGAAGCCTGGGACACAATTTCCACCCTCACTACGAGGTGGCCTTCATCACAGAGACATGGCTCACACCCGCATCAGCCCTGGACATCTCCACTGCAACACCCACCGGCTACAAGATGAAATACCACGACCGCACTAACAGACACAGTGGCAGCATCACCATGGTACACAATAAAGCAATAATCTGCACGACCACCGAAGATGAAAACATGCTGTTCATCGAACAACTATCAACAAAACCACCTTTAGAGGCACCATTGCATTCAGACCTCCAAGATCACAACCCGGTTTCAGCAATTCCCTCATTGAATTAATCTCTCCGCTTGCCATAAAATTCAAACACTACATCTTCCTGGGAGACCTCAACTTTCACCTTGAGGACCCTACAGACACCAACTCCACCGACCTCCTGGAACGTATGGAGAGCATGGGCCTCACACTGCTGGTCCCAGACCCCACAGACAGGGCTGGACACACTCTGGACCCCATCTTCACGTCCAGCAACAGAATCAGTTACAGACACAGCATAGAACTCACCTGGTCCCTAGGAAAGGAGTGGCTAGATTAACAGATGAGATGAGCTGTCTTGCACTGGAGGGCAGGCACCACATAAACACAGCCAAGATTTGCAGCCCAGGTCAGACCTGGAGTAGCAAAAACTGCATCCTCATCAGAGCTGGACTGAGGATGGGCCAGAAAAAACTGCAGTCCTGGAGAGTCTGAAACTGTTTGGTGGTAATCACCCTAGTCTGTGACTCAGTAGAGGAAAGAAAGGGAAGCGAGAAGTCTAACAGATGAATGTGTGGAAGTATATTTGAGCCCTTTCTGGTCCTAAAGAGAATTGTAGGTTCCTCACAGTGTAAATAAGCATGATTGCTCTGTTTCTGAAATTGAGATTTCCTAACAGGAAATCGTAATTTAGCAATTTCCCGATTTGCAAATTCCTATTAGCAAATGTGAATCCATAGAGCACAAGTTACATACATTCTGTTTCACGATTCCCAAATAACGATTTCTACAGATTCGTTATTTGGAAATCGCAAAATGGGATATCTCATACAAATGGGCCTAAGTCACACGGTTCAGAATTCTTGGAGGAGCTGCCGTTTTGAAGGCATGCAATGTCTTCCAGAATGTGGAGTCGGACACACCAGTCTGAGCCAGAAATATGCTTATGAGTACTCTGGGCTTTAAAAAACATAGAAAGAATGTATTGCAACATTGTGATTAAAACAAGAGAATTCTTAGCGATGCCTTTAATAATTGTGATGTTGCACTCAATCACACCTACTTGGCAGGGCGGTGCAACCATTCCTGAATAATAAGATTGTTGTAGCAAGCCTCACAAACAGAAAATAAACCGTGGAAATTGAATGTTATCTATATAAACCCAAATTTGAAAAAGAAAATGTCTTACCTGAGAACCGGGAAGGTAATGGGTCCTTTCTGGAGAAAAAAAAGAACAAGGAGACCAGTAATAAGCAAACCTCTGTTAAATTGATTACGATTCTAAAATTCCCAACAGATGATGTCAACAAACAAATACAGCATGTTCCATCCTTTTAATTGTTATTTTTTCATTATATGAGTGTTCCTGTAGGGGTTTCCTTGCCTGCCCGTACTCTATTTCCTGGCCATTGTCTGGGGTGGGGCTTCATCCTCCAAACTCCTTACTGTTGCTGGGTGGGGCCAGGAGGTGACACGCTACTTAGAGCACCTATGAGCCCCGCAGTGAGAGTCCCGGAAGTGGTTTCCCTGCCTACCCATACTATGTTTGCTGGCCATTGTCTGGAGTGGGACTTCATCCTCCAGACTCAAGTGGACCTGTGGGGCACATGGAGTTCTATTTGTGGGATGGAGAGATTCTCAATGCTTAACATTATGGGGAAATGCAAAGTTGCTAAGGGTGCCGCCGCTACATGTCCCTTTGTGTCAATTAATAGCATGCATAGGAGAGTTGGGATTGTTGCGAACAAAATCAAACTGACACAGAGCAGACTCACTTTGGGCCAGGGGAAGCTGCCGGCCCCACAGTTTGATGCTGACGTTGCTGATAATAGTGTCTTACCAGAGATTGAGACTGGTCATCCGCCATTTGTTGTTTGCCCCGAAAACAGTACTGATGTAGTTGATACTGCTGAGGTCGCATCTGAACTAGGCAATCTTCCTACGTTGCAGTCTGACCCTGTTATAGCAATCAAGTGTATAAGACAACCGGGGAGGAATGAGGTTGCATAGTGGAAACATCTCTCCCTACCCAGAGAAATAAGAATCAGCTACTCTCCTGGATGCATTCACAAATGGCACCCAAAGTCCTTACAATCTTTTGCCAGCCAGACATGTGATCCTCCACGACTTGACCCCCTGTCATTTGAAGCACTATGTGTGAAATGTGGTAATATACTAGAGGGTAAACTTAAGCCATTGACAGATCATCTGAATTGGCCTGAGGGACTTCTGTTTAGCACTCTTAAACTTACTCCCACTGAGCACACAAGGAATAAATGAACTGGCCCACCTGCATGTGACCAACTATTCTTGAATAACTCCGCTAATACAGATCAGCAGGACACGACCAATAACCCCTCTGTACCTTCCGAGGGTATCCATGGTCCCACTTTAAACATTATGACTTGGGGTCTGGACACAGATAACTCTAATGCCTGTGCCCAGCCTACCATTGGTCGCCACACTGTGACAATTATTGAATTAACTTCTTAGGTTGCTGGCAGCCCTGTTGTTGCCCCTTGCCAAGATAATTTGCCACACCCCCTTGCAGCCTGCCCAAATGTTTTAATCCTTGCCAGGGTCTCTCCTTTAAAGTCCAGGCAGCAAGAGTCATGGCATCAGTTCCAGAGTAAGGCTGCGCATTGGTTATACAAGTATAAACATTTCGATGAATGGGGTCTCAGCGAGGTCATAATGGTGAGGATGGTGGGTTGACTTGTTCATTCAAAGAAAAAGATCATGGGGGACTGTATTGTTATAGATTTTCAAAGATCTGTTTGTGTATGGAACATACTGAGTACAAGGAATTTAACAGCTTAACTGAAACAAATGTTGTCCCCCTCCCGCTTGGGAATTTTTACAGGCCCCCAGCTCCACCCATAGGCATCCACGCCCAGATCCTGAGTATTCCCTGTAGAGTCCGGTGTACAAACATGTTCTTTTATTTTTATTTATTTATTTTAAAAGTTTTATATAGCGCTAGCTTGACCCATAGGTATCAGAGCGCTTTACATACATACTGTAAAGAAAAACAGACAGAAATTGCATTCATAGTAGGCAGGCAGTAAGGAAGCAAAACCAGGGATAACAAAAATACAGCATGGAAGATAAGGTGGTTAACACAGTCCGGTCGCCAACTATCCTTGAATGTCAAGAGAGAGGAGTAAACTCGGATATTAAAGTCTAGGTTAGTTGACGTTGGTCAGGAAAGTATTTGTTAAGGAGATGGATTTTCAGGTCCCTTTTGAAACAGGAGAAGGAGGGGTTGCATCTGAGGACTCTAGGGAGAGCATTCCACATCCTGGGAGCGTTGCCAGAGAACGATCGGTATTGTGTGGTTTTCTTTTTTAGTTTCGGAGGAATAAGAAGAAGTGAGTTGGAGCTTCTCAGTGATCTGGA
Organism: Triturus cristatus; assembly: GCF_964204655.1. Lineage (NCBI taxonomy): Eukaryota > Metazoa > Chordata > Amphibia > Caudata > Salamandridae > Triturus > Triturus cristatus. The sequence goes on from NC_140589.1 coordinate 399,178,597, forward strand.
TTGACCTGCTCTTACCAGTTTGTTGTTCAGGTAGTTAGGGGCCGGAGAGTGAAGGGTTTTGTGTGTGATGCAGGCCAGTCTGTAAATACACCTCCCTTCCATGGGAAGCAAGTTGAGGGAGTTGAGAGGTGGAGTGATGTGATCAAATCTTTTTACTCCAGATACGAGTCGAGCGGCCATGTTCAACACTGCCTTTAGAGGGGCTAGGTGAGCTTTTGGAGTCCATGTTAGGATGGCGTTCCCGTAGTCGATTTTAGAGAGAACTAGGGATTGGACTACTGTCTTTTTTGGGTTTTTTTAACCTCTTTTTATTAGAAAAACATCGACTTCAAGGCATAGTTTCATAGTAACACAGCATAGGTAATTGCAAGCACAAGGATTCATCAATGCATAAAATGATGGTGCAATTGGAATCACGGGGAAGGGGAGTGTCATCTACATCGTGAAGTCTGGGGGGGTACATATTTCACCTCGATATAGTTTCCAGGGGGTCCATATCTTGGACCATTTCCGGGGGCAAACCCTCGCAATGTACACAGATTTTTCCCGTTGCATGCACCAATCAAGGTCCTTTTTCCAGTCCGTTATTGTGGGTGCCTGTGATGCCCCCCAGTGCTGTGCAATATTCCTCTTGGCAATCATGCAAGCGAGTGTGACCCATTGTATGGCGTAGGCGTTGAGGTCCGTGGGTTCCCAGATATTAAGGAGGCATCTGGGAGCTTCTGGCCAGATGTCAATCTCTAGGGTTTCACTCATGATTGAGTGTATCTTGTGCCAGTACTCCTGAATTAGCCTGCAATGCCATATGATGTGTATGAAAATACCTGGCTGGGAACACCCCCGTCTACAAGACCCATCCGTTTGTCCCCCCATGTGTACCAGTTGAGGCCCTGTTATATATATTCTGTGCAAGACTTTCAGTTGCACCAGGCGGAGCCGCGCCGATATTGCAACTGTTTTGGAGGACGAGATCGCTGTCTGCCATCCTTCGTCATCCATTTCTATACCGTCCTCCGTCCATTTCTCCCGCAGTAGGGTCAAGGGATCACGCATGTTATTAATCAGTTTTCTGTACGTCAGGGTTATGGCACGTTTAGGCAGATGCCCGTCAAGGAGTCTGTCCTCCAGTGGGGAGCTATCTGGTAAGGAGGCGCCCCTTGGTAGTGCGGCCCGTAGTGCATGTCGGACCTGAAGGTATCTGAACAACTCTGTGTCAGCAAGTGAGCATTGAGTCTGAAGTGTACTAAACGGCTTTACTGCCTCCGCCGCCCATAGATCTCCGATAGTGGAAATACCCATCAGGTCCCACTTATCAAACCCTTTTGAGTCGCCCAGGTATCCGAGCTTTTGTGAGTCCCAAAGCGGGGTAGCAAGTGTTAGTCTGTTGGCCCAGCCCAGTGATTGTGTCACGGCGTGCCATACCTTATTTGTGTGCTTAGTGGGCCCCGTCAGCGGGAACTTGCCAGGTGTGGAGTACAGTGCTCGGCCGTACGCTCCGCTGGGAAGGATCCAGCAGTCCATACGTAATCCCGGGGCGTCAGGGGGCCATAGGTGTCATGATTGATGGCTATGAGATGAGCTGCCCAATAATATTTTTTAATGTCCGGCAATCCAATTCCACCATCATACCACCCAAGCGTGAGCTTTGTTAAGGCTATGCGTGGCCGTCCACCCCAAAGGAGGTCCCTCTGTAGGCCCTCTATCTCCCCAAAATACGAATTAGGTACCGGGTCTGCAGCGTTTTGAAGTGCATAAAGGAAGCATGGTAAGGACATCATTTTGAATAATGCAGCTTTGCCCAACAAGGAAATAGGGAGTGATTTCCAGTGTATGATGTCGCTTTTAAGGCGTTGCAAGGGTGGGGCCAAGTTGCGTGAATATCGGAGTGCCGGATCCAGGGAGATAAATATGCCTAAGTATTTGAATCCGTCAGCGACCACTGATATCGGGCAATTTCGAGGCAATTGTGGGGAGTCCCCGCTGAGGACATATATGAGAGACTTCTGCCAATTGATCCGGAACCCAGAGTATCTTCCAAAGATGTCTAGGATGTCAAACAGTACAATGAGGGATCTCTTGGGGGAGGCAAGGTAGAGGAGAACATCGTCTGCGTACAGGGATATACGGTCCTCCCATCCCGGTGCCCAGTGTAACCAGCGAATGACCACGTCGTTGCGTATCCACGCTGCAAGGGGTTCGAGGGCCAGAGCGAATAGCAGGGGAGAGAGGGGGCAGCCCTGTCTGGTGCCACGACCGAGCACAAACGGGGCAGATTTTTTGTTATTTATGACCACCTGCGCCATGGGGTCAGCATAGAGAAGTTTCACCCAACTGATAAAGACCGGGCCGGGCCAAGTCCGAGTTTTGTTAGCACTGCAAATAGATAAGGCCATTCAAGGGTGTCAAAAGCCATAGTGGCGTCTAAGGACGCTATGATAGCGTCCTCGCGCATGGTTGGGGCCCTACCCAGTACCCCATGCACCCTGCGCAGGTTCAGGGCAGAATTACGCCGAGGCATGAAGCCGGATTGGTCTGGATGGACAAGGTCCCCTATAACCTTGATCAGTCTATTAGCGAGTACTTTAGCTAGGATTTTAGGCTCGGCGTTAAGTAGGGAGATGGGCCGATAGGAGGAGCAATCAGTTTTGGGCTTCCCTTCTTTATATATGGTAACGATGGTGGCCATACGCTGGTCTAAGGGCAATATCTCCGTCTTCAGGCTGGAAGTGTACATGGATCTGAGATAGTGTCCTAATTTGTCAGGACGGAGCTTGAACAGCTCGATAGGGATACCATTGGGGCCAAGAGCTTTACCAGGTCGCAGTGTTCGAATTGCCAGCACGATTTCTTCAGTGGAGAGGGAGCTATCTAAGAATTGGCGATCCGCCTCCGACAGGGTAGGGAGGGAGATGTCCCTGAGAAGGCCGACAGAGTCCTCAAGTGTATGGGGGGCCACCGACTTGTACACCGTATGATAATGGGCTGCAAATTGAGTAGCTATGTCTTGGGGGTCTGTTACAGGGTTACCGTCTTTCCCCTTGAGCTCAGGAACCAGACGATTATCAAGCCAGGCTATTAATTTCCCCACATTGTCACCCCAGTCGTATATACGGCCCAGTTTTTCTTGTCCCATTGTTTTGGCGCGATCTGTGACCAGCGCCCTATATTCATCCTGACAGAGTCGTAGTTCGTGCATCGCTTCGGGCGTGGGGTTTGAGTTGACGGTATGTTCAAGCCGGTGGACCCTATGCTCGAGGTCGGAGATGTCTTTCAGTCTTTCTTTCTTTGCACCCGCTGTGAGGGATAGGGCCTGCCCTCGGATCACAGTTTTAAATGCTTCCCAGAGTGTTTGTGAGGAGTCAACCGTATGTTCATTTTCTGTAAAGTAGTCATCAATGAACTTGAGCAGGTCCCTTCGTATCTTGGGGTTTTTGAAATGCTAGGGGTTTATGGGGGCGATGCGCCCAACTTGCGTGTGGTCTAGGACTATGTGAGCCCAGAGTGGGGAGTGGTCAGAAATACCCCTGGGCAGATGTCTGATCTCGTGAACGTTGGCAATCTGGGAGGCGGGGGCAATGATATAGTCTAAGCGGGAGAGGCTGCGATGCGCATGAGAATAAAAAGTGTGTTGTATTTTATCCGGGTTATAAGTTCTCCATACATCTACTAGACCCATTGCGTCCAAAAAATTAGAGAGCGAGTGTGCCGTTGGGGGCAGGAGACGCGGCGGGTGTCTGTCCAACTCGCCCGATACTACAGAGTTAAAGTCCCCTCCTATGACGAGATGCCCCACTGGTAGTGTGAGTAGTAAAGAACTAAGATCGGTAAATGTAGTCGATTGCAATCCAGGGGGTGCATAAACTGAAAGATGGGTTATATTATGACCCCCCATGTGCCTGCCACACCCACGTAGCGCCCCAGGTCGTCTATGAAGGTGGATACAACCGATAACGGAAACGATTTTTTTACCATGTTATGTTATGTTATGTTATAATATTTTTAAAGCGCAAACTGTTACCCGAAGGTGTCCTGGCGCTATCTACAAAGAACCTCCTGCAAACAAGGGTACCAAAAGAACCACATATTACCCATTAAACATCCAGGTTTTCAAGGCCCTCCTAAAAGCCATGAGATCCATGCTGTTACGAAGTTGAAACGGGAGGGCATTCCAAGCTTTGGCTGCCCCCACCCGAAAGCTCCTTCCTCCCCAGCCAGTTTTTTTAAAGGCTGGAACTGCCACCAATTTAGCTCCTAGAGATCGCAGTTGTCTATTTGGAGCATACCACTTAAACTGCTGCTTTAAATGTTCTGGGCCATTCTCATGAAGAGCTTTAAAAACGGTGCAAAGTGGCTTAAACTGCACCCGTTTCTTAACTGGTAGCCAGTGAAGTCTTCTAATGTCACCAGAAACAGAGGCAAATTTAGGTGTCCCTGTAAGTAATCTGGCTGCCGAGTTTTGAAGAAGTTGTAATCTATGCAACAGGCGCTCCTGGATATTACAATAAAGGCTGTTGCAATAATCCAGCCTGGTCATAGTCAATGCAGTCACTATAGTGCGTTGGTTCTCCTTGGGAAGATACTGTAAGATTTTCCTACAGGATCTCAAGACAAATGTAGTAGCCGAGACAACTGAATTGACTTGATCTTCAAACTGGAGCCTATCATCAATCAAGACTCCCAGATTCTTTACTTTCCTGGAGGGGGTTGGAAGTGAGACCAGTGAAACCGGCCACCAACTTGGGGTCCAGAACTTAGGATCATTCCCAAACAAAATGACCTCTGTCTTGCTTGAGTTAAGTTTTAAACAGTTCTGGGCCATCCATAAACCCACTGCGTCCATGCAATCATGAAAGCGTAGTTCTGTCCTCCTCTCTTGCCCTGGTTGCAGAGACACCACGATCTGGGTGTCATCTGCATAAGATGTAAGATCAAATCCAAATGACCTGATCAAAGGGGCAAGAGAGGACACATAAACGTTAAATAGTGTTGGACTAAGCGAGGAACCTTGTGGAACCCCGCATGGCAGTGAAAATGGTTTAGAACAGAACGTGCCGAGAGACACTCTCTGTTTTCTGTCTGAAAGGAAGGACTTCAAGAGTTCCCATGCCTTTCCTTGTACTCCACATTCCCACAACCGGTCCATCAACAAATCGTGATGGACCGTATCGAAAGCCGCCGACAGATCAAGCATGATCATTGCGGCCTTACCTCCCTGATCTAATGCAATTCTGATTTCCTCTGTAGATTTTTGCAGCGCGGACTCGGTACTATGGCCTGCTCTAAACCCATATCGAGTCCGATCCAATACTTGAGCTTCTAGTAAGTATGAGGTAAGTTGTGCATTCATACTTTTCTCAGCTAATTTAGCTGGCAGGGGGATTCATGAAATGGGTCGAAAATTATTAGGATCCTTCGGGTTTAGGTTAGGTTTCTTAAGTAGCGGCAGGATTGATGCGGACTTCCAGGCTATCGGGAAATATCCTTGCTTAAACATGGCATTTATGATCGTGGTCAATGCAATGGTAATTGGTTCTGGGGCTAGTTTTAAGGCTGCTACTGGACATGTATCATAAGGAGAGCCAGATTTAGTGGACATCAATAACTTATAAGTCTCACTAGTGGGAAGAGGCATGAATTCATCTAGACTAAGATATGAACTTACGCGTAATTTGTACCTCTCTTCAGCATCTAGTTTCCCGTCTGTTATAGGGCCATTGAACGTAGAAAAAATAGTCTCCACCTTACTAAAAAAGAATTTGGCAATTGTATCGCAGAGCTCCTGGCTCGAGGGGATACTGGGAGGGTCCGGGTATGCCAGGCTGGTTTCTATTTTAAAAAGTTATTTGGCTGAATTTACAGCAGAGTTTATTCGATTGGTGAAGAATGTTTTCTTCGCCACTTGGAGAGCATGTTTATATGCCTCTTTCTCCAGGGCTTTGTATCCTTTTCTCCATTTCCTCTCTAGTAACTTGCATTTCAATTTAAGATCTTTTAATTCCTGTCCATACCATGGAGCAGAAGGCCGTGTTCTATTAGAATATAATAGTTTTTTTGGCGCTAGCTTGTCACCGGCAGCTTCAAGCCATTTAGAGTATTGGGTGGTTGCCTCTTCTATATCTATCGATAAGCTTGGAAGGGAAACATTCAATAGATTTTCTAACTCTTTAGCCTCAATTTTGTTCCATGCTCTAAAAGTCACTTGCTTCTTAACCAATTTTTTCTCATCATGTTGACTAGAAAATGCCAACTCGAAGCAAACCGCCACATGGTCAGACCAAATCAAGGGAAGTAAGCCTGTAAACGAAAGTTGCGGGTTGTTAGAAAAAATCCCGTCCAGAGTATGCCCTGTAGTGTGGGTGGGGCCAACAGCTCGTTGATCAAGGTTCATACCTTGCATACATTTCAAAAGATTCGCTGTATCAGGGTCAGCCGAGACCTCTAGGTAAAAATTGAAATCTCCCAGCATAGTAAAAGAGCTAGCACAGATACCTCTTTCAAGCAGATTTCCAACCGAAGTTAAAAAAGGTGTCCTGGGGCCTGGTGGTCTATATAAGAGAACTCCCTTGAAAGTAGCCTGGTGGGAATAGTATACGCAGAATTCCAGTGCCTCACAGTCTAAGATGGAAGTGTTTTCGAAGGTTGCCTTAATGGTGGAGTGATAAATGACGGCAAGCCCCCCACCTCTCCTAGAAGGCCTATTTAGAGTATAACTTACATAGCCAGGGGGCGTAGCCTTAACCAAATCTGGCCCAGATGCCTCGTCCATCCATGACTCAGTAAGGAAGGCAACCATTATGCCCTTATCCTCAATTAATCTGGCGCATTCTATGCTGTGTTTTACCAAGGATCTGGCATTTACCAGAATGCATTTCAGTCCCTGTGATAGTGGCTTGCCTGTACGAGTCAAACTTAATTGGACTTGTGACAGAATTGGCTGATATAGCACTTCTGGAAGCATGACTTTGCACCTGGGACATGATATGGGGCAGTTAGGCAGTCCCCTACCCAAGTTGTGGCTATAACATCCTGCTAGCCTGCCAATTCTATTTAAACTTTTTTAGCTGATCACTTGACCAGTACAAACTTACAGGCTCACTCTTTTCAAAACCGGCATGGGAACTGGCGCTGGGCGCTGGACCGGCGCGGACGGGCGCAGACGGGCTTGCCTTCGGCGCGCCCGCTGCGCGCGTCCGCTGCTCGGTCGCGTCGGCATTAGTAATTATACAGTCAGGGGCGCAACCACTAGCCCGCTGACCGTACTTCCCCCAAGATGGCGGCCCCGTTAAAGCTCGCAACGTCCCTGGTTCAATCCCCATCCGGGCAAGGTGCCTCCCTTTCTAAAATGTTAGATTAAAACAGATTGCCCCAGATAACGAAATACTCAATATTAAAAAAACTATGGTGGATCATAAAATACATTCGTTTTGCAAACCAAATAAAACGATTTTTAAAATTCACCTCAGCTCGCTTCTCACTTCTCTCAATCAGCTTTAATGTGCAAAATAGCAAATGACTTGTGCAAAATGTGGAAAATAGCAGCTCTCCCGGCTCAAGCCTCAGGAGGGTGTAGGGTTTCGCGCTCAAGCCGGCACTTCCAATTATACAGTCAGGGGCGCAACCACTAGCCCGCTGACCGTACTTCCCCCAAGATGGCGGCCCCGTTAAAGCTTGCAACGTCCCCGGTTCAATCCCCAACCTGGCAAGGTGCCTCCCTTTCTAAAATGTTAGATTAAAACAGATTGCCCCAGATGACGAAATACTCAATATTAAAAAAACTATGGTGGATCATAAAATACATTCGTTTTGCAAACCAAATAAAACGATTTTTAAAATTCACCTCAGCTCGCTTCTCACTTCTCTCAATCAGCTTTAATGTGCAAAATAGCAAATGACTTGTGCAAAATGTGGAAAATAGCAGCTCTCCCGGCTCAAGCCTCAGGAGGGTGTAGGGTTTCGCGCTCGAGCCAGCACTTCCAATTATACAGTCAGGGGCGCAACCACTAGCCCGCTGACCGTACTTCCCCCAAGATGGCGGCCCCGTTAAAGCTCGCAACGTCCCCGGTTCAATCCCCAACTGGGCAAGGTGCCTCCCTTTCTAAAATGTTAGATTAAAACCATGATACCCACACCCCTCGAGCCAGACGTGAAGCCCGCATGTGCCGCCATCGAGTATCCCCACCTGCACATCGCCCCACACTTGTTGCCTATTAGATGTGTTTCCTGGAGCAAGACTATGTCTGGGGAGAGTCTTTTAATGTGCTGGGTCACCACACTTCGCTTGATTTTGTCCCCCAATCCGTTAACGTTCCAGCTCAAGATTTTAACTTCCTTGTTACGTTGCGTACCCATTTGTGTGTCAGTAGTGAGTGAGATTGCGGTGTACATTTAGAGACCATGCCGTCGAGTATACAGACATGAATAACAACCAAAAAAAAACACAATCCCTCCCAACTCCCCCCCTCCCTGCTTCCCCGCACTCTGGGCCTCAAACTGCCCATCTGAACAAAAACATGCAGAGTGCCTGTCGCCCATCAAAAAAGGAAGAAAAAGAAAGAAACCAGCTACAGGAAGAACGTGGGGGGAGGCTTTAACAGTTCCCCGATCCTCACTCCCAATTGTAAGTACATCTAAATCATTGTTCAAGAGGGTCAGACTGAGCAATGGCGTGCAATGTCCCAAAAAGGTACACGGTGCTGCACCAGGTGTCGTTGGGGAGCCCTCCAGGCAGGCGCCACACATAACGGGAGACAGTGACACCGACATCACATAGTTGTTTCAATGCTGCTACCCCCTGTAGTTCAGCTGCCCGAGGGGGCATTCCCCCGAAGGTCCCCCCGGCTATCCAGCCAATCTGACGCGGCCTCTGGATGGTCAAAAAAATATGTTTTCCCCTTTTAACATCTTGGAACGTGCGCCTACGCATCTTCACCCCGCGGGTAAAGTCAGGGAAGAAAGTAATGGTGGCATTATCCAGGCGGAGCGGGGGGGCGACCCTGGCAGTCTGGAGGATAGTGTCTCTGTCTCGATAATTTAGCAGACGGGCCAGTATTGGGCGAGGTGGAGCTCCTGGCTTCGGGCGGCCCCCCGGCACTCTATGCGCCCTCTCAACGACAAAAAGTTTGGAGAGACCTTTAGGTTGCAGGTTAGTCGTGATTAAGTTCTCGATGAAAAGGTCCAAGGCAGGGCCCTCCATTTTTTCAGGCACCCCCAGGACGCGTATGTTGTTGCGCCTCATCCTTCCTTCATAATCATCGAGCTTATCCTCTGTAAATTTGCGGAAGGCCTGCAGCTCCGCGACTTCAGTTTGAAGTTGTGAGGTGTCACCCATTAGTACTGTTGTGGTGGTCTCAAGCTGCTGCACTTTCTCTCGATAATTGGCGAGGTCAGCCCTGATTAGCGTCATCTCAGAGGAGAGAGTGTCTATGGATGTTCGAATTCCAGTAATGGCTGTCATGAGGTCCTTCATAGTGGGCTCAGAAGGGGCCTGTTCCGCGCCCTGCTGGGGCATGTCTCCCTGCGCCCTCTTGTCAGGTAAATCCGCCTTTGTACAGGTGTACCGATCCAGTTTACTTTGTTGGGACGCCCGGGCTCCTTTAACGTGAGACATCGCGGGCCCCCTGTTAATCCAGCGGATGTGTGTAGGCAGTTTTTAACCAGGGCGGTGCTAGAATTGAGGAGCGCGGTAAATATTTCTCCAAAGAGGGCACTCCACCCTCGACACGTGGGTATGGCGGCTGAAAACGGCGTCTTTCAATAGCCTGCGCTCCCTGATGATCAATCGGGTCCTCTGTGACATACCCCCGACCAGGGGAGGTCCAAGTTTAAGAGCACACACATGCAGGGGTCCGCTCAGGGAATGTCCAGTCTTTTAAGGCTCGCCCACCTCTCAATTGCTATTCACTCGCCGTGCGAGCTTCAGGGTCAACGGAGTCACTGCGCGCTGAAACGCCAAAGCCCCCATGGAGCTGCGCCGCCCAAAGTCCAAGATCAAGGCCACCCGTGGCGCCAATGTCAAAGGCTCGCCGCCGACCCCCCAATGCGGGGCAAACAAGCACTCCGTCACAGGTATCAGGCCAGCTCAGGAGGGAGCGCTTAAGTCTGACACCCCCCTGCAAACGCGCCCCACCACTGTACCTCAGATTGGGGCTCGCCACTCCCTGCCCGCGGGGAACACTCCACTCCGGCGATGTCCAGCAATCCCCAACTGCGGAGCAAGGTCCTCTGCCAACACAGGGGGGGGAGGGGAAGCATCCGCCTCGACGACACCCCGTCGGTCCTCAGTCGGCAGAATTGGGGGCTCTAGAGAGGCTCCTCGACACAAGGAGAAGAGGCAGTTCCGCAGGGGGGGCAGCGAAATCTCCTCCACAACACGCGTCGCCGCCAAAGCGCCCCCGATGTGCAGCGGGGGTGGGGGGGGGGCGGCGCCAAGGAGCGATGCAAGGCACGTCCCTCACCCTCTAGAGGAGATATCAGAGCAGGCGTCACAACGCCGTCGGCCTCCAGGTGTCGCTCCGGCAACTTCCGGTGGAGCGCGGCCGTCTGCCTAGCCGCGCCGTGCCGATGCCCAGTCCAATTTTAGTCCCCGGCTGTGGGAACACTCCTGGGCCCAAAATGACGGGACCCGTAACCCCGGACTGGAGGCTGCGCCGGGGCCCCACCGAGCAGGGGCAGGGACCGCCAGCCGTGGAGCATCCAACTTCAGTGCAAGATGCCAGGATAAGTAGCAGGATGATGACTCGGGAGGAGGTTATCGGCGGAGCCGAGGCACTACACTTCCATCTTGCCTCGAAGCTAGGCCACGCCCCCTGGACTACTGTCTTGAGGTCATCATGGGGAAGAAAAGGTTTCAATTTCTTGAGGTGTTTTAGAGAGAAAAGAGCGCTTTTTGCAGAGCTTTTGATGTGGGCCTCCAAAGATAAGTTCTTGTCAAGGGTGATGCCTAGAGACTTAACTGAGTCGGATAGGACGATGGGGCAGTTTAGGGCGACCAGATTCTTGAGCCACTCTTGGATTGGATGATGGTTGCTTTTTGGAGAGAATAGGATTAGTTCTGCTTTATCTGGATTGAGTTTTAAGTGGTTAGCGTTGAACCAAGTTTGGATCTCGGTTAGAGTGGCATTGAGGTGTTGGATGTCGCTGGGAGACTTGATTTTGAAATAGATTTGGGTGTCATCAGCGTAAAGGTGGTAATTCACTCCAGCTTTTTTCAAGATGATTGGGAGGGGCTCCATGAAAAGATTGAAGAGGGCCGGGGAGAGGATCGAGCCTTGCGGGATCTAGTTGGCTGCGAAAGAAGGACGCCTTTTCACTGAAAATGTGTTTTTTGTATGCTTGCCGAGCAGATCTAAGTTGCGCTAGGTGTAAGGTCGAGGGGTTTAGTCTCCAAGACCTTTCCGTTTGTCTGAGTTGACGCCTTTCCTCATTCAGAACCACGTTAAACCAGGGTTTAGATTTGGTTCGCCTCAATTGTTTGAGTTTGAGAGGAGCTACTTGGTCTAGAACCTCTGTCATTTTTGAGTTAAAGTGTGTAGTGAGGTCATCTGCCGTCGATGATGAGGGTTGGAGTTGAAGATGGGCATGAATCTTGGATTCGAGTTCAGATAAAGGGATTGCTTTGATATTTCTGGTCCAGTGCTAAGGTTTGTCATCACGAATAGCTTGGTGGAAGACAAGTGCATCAATCTTGAACAGAATGAGGTGGTGGTCGGACCAGTCAATGGGAGAAATCGCTGTCAGAGAGACCAGATCATTGTTGGTAATGATCGTATCCAGTGTTGCACCTTTGATGTGAGTTGATGTATTGCAGAGTTGTTTGAGGTTATATATTTCAAGTAGGTTGGATAGGTTCTAGTCAGTGGAGTCTTCTGGGTCGTTCCAGTGGATATTGAGGTCACCCAGGAACACGTCTTTAGTGTCTGTCATGGAGAACCATGATATTAGGTCTATTAGTTCTTTGGGGAAAAGGGTACGCTCTCCAGGAGGATGGTAGATGGTGTGGAATTTGATGGGTGAGGTGCCCTTGGCACTGAGTTCGACACCCAGGTATTCAAACGATAGGTATTCTGCAGGTTTAAGTTTGGTAATCTGTATTCCTGCCTTGTGGATGATGGCTAGTCCCCCCCCCCATTTTGATTGGTCTGTCTTGTCTGATGATGGAGTACCCTGGAGGGGTGAGAATGTCAAGAATGGGTGTGGAGTGGACATTGAGCCAGGATTCAGTGAGGAAAGCGATGTCAATTTCTTCAGCGAGTAGAGCTTCAGCAATGTCTGTGGCGTGTTTTACTGCTGATCTGCAGTTGAGGAGCATGCAAGAGAGTGGACGGGGAGCCTCGAAGATGGGGGGAGTAAGGTGGATAGAGGAGTATTGAGCGGGAGGTCTTGGCGAGTGGACATTTTTAGGGATTCTGTTAGAGCCGATAATAACAGGGATGGGGAAAGGGGCTGACTTCTGGCTCAAAGTGAGGTAAGAGTCGTTGATCTCCTCAGGTTTCGGTATCGAAAAGGGTTGGTGATCCCAGTTGGGTCGAAGTGCCCGACTCGCTGACGGACTGGAGGGACGAGGGGTGCACTAAGGGGCCAAGGGAGCGGTATTGAGTGGGGTGGGAGGAAAACTACCCGGGGAGAGGAAGCACGGAGGCTTGGCCCTGTGGAGAAGATCTTGTTGTAAGTATAGGAAATCAGCAGCAAGGGAGTTAATTTTCAGCTCCATTCTGTTCAATTGCTGTGCTGTTGAGCTGAAAAAGTTTAAGGTTTTAGGCAGGGGCTGAGAATGACTTGGGTCTTTGGAGGGAGAGTGAACAGGGGTCGGGGATTGGACAGTCAGTGGGGTTAGGAGAGGGGAGAGGTTGGACGCGGCGAGCCGGATTAGTAATGCTCCCATTCAAGGGGTTCAAAGGAGGAGTAGAGGGTCTACTGTCCAAGTGAGGAGGGAGAGAAATTCTAGGTAAGAAGTCAGATTTCCGGGGAATGTCAATGAGATTAGCGGTGGAGGCAGGTTGTATATGTGGGTGTGTGATGGCGGAGGGGGAGCATGTAGTGATAATAGGGGAGAACGAGTTTAAAGGATTGGTGACGACGTTGGCCATGGGGATGTCCCAGGGGTTGTCAGTGAGGTAATCGGTGGAGACCGGTTGTGTCTGTGGATGTGGGACATCGGCGGGGGAGTGTGCAGTGGCAGTAGGGGGAGAGAGACCACTGGATTGGAGATGACATTGGACTTGGGGGACGTAAGGGTCGGGGGAAAGGGTTCTCCTCACTTAGGGCCTATTAGCATGGCGGGCGGATCACCACCGCCCAACCGGCGGTGGTGATCCGCCCGCCACAACACCCCGCTGAACGGCCATTTATCCCCTGCCACATTAGCATGGTGGGGGTTACCGCGGTGGGCGGAGAGGCCGTCCGCCGCTTTTCCACCTGTAGGCAATCGTCACGATTGCCTGCCGGGCTGAAAAGGCCCATAATATGGAGGCCGTACCTTGCAGGCACCGCCATCCATATTATGATGTGTGCAGTGGAATGCCTTTCCATGGCGGAGACTCCGCCATGGAAAGACATGCAAAGTTTACTTTGGGGGCCCGTTGCGAGCCCCCGGGGGGCTGACCTTGGGGGGTACCCCCCAACATGCATTTTCAACATTGTGGCGGGTGCTGCTTACAGCACCGCCCGCCACAATGTTGAATATGTGGGATGTGACCGCCAAGGTGGCGGTCGCATCCTAATTTGAAGTGCGGGACTGCCGCACCACTGGCGGACGGTCCCAGCACCGCTAGGGTGGCGGGCGAACTGAAGTCCGTCCCCATCCTAATGGGGGCCTTAGTGACCTATAGAATGTAGAATGACTCAATGGGGAGTACTTTAATAACTGAGCAGGCAGTTATCCATATTGATACACCCTCACCGCATATTACTATTACTACCCTTGATGTAGAGTGTGGGTGCAGGACCACATCAACTAATTATTTACAATGAGGGTCCATTAAGGGATCCAACAAGTGCCAAGTAAAGGGCCTATGTTTGGGCTGGGGGAACTTCTGTTGCTCAAAATATTAAATTGGAATGTGGCTGGCCTTAGATCAAAGATCAACTTACCAGAATGGCTCAAGTATATTAAGGGCTATGATATTGTCCTATTTGAAGAACAATGGGACACATTGTCTGTATTTGTAGATGGGTATCAATGTTTTAGTGTCCCTGCTATATCATCATTAGGGGGCGTGCTTCGTAGGGGGTTTGACTACTTGGGTGAGTACTGCTATTGGTTGGCAGGTTAAAACCAGAGAGACTCATGATAGCAGCTTCCAAATGATAGTTGTTTAGACTGTTCTGAGCCTACGCATTGTGAATGTTTATAACCATAATTTTAGTGGCACACCAAATACCAAATTCCCTCCATTATTCAAATTCATCTCCAATAAAGGGGATAATTTGGCACTATCAGCGCATACGATGTATCTTTGTTTTGCGGGAGACTTTAATGTTTGGCTTCCCACCAATTTTGGGGACTCTAATCTAGCGCCCTACACCATTACTGATGCATGCAGTGCAGAACTAATATCATTTCTTGCCCCACTTCATTTTGTAAATGCACGAATAATTGCGGGCTTATCTAGTTGTGAGATACCAACTTTTGGGGGTAGAAGAAGCCCCTCAATTATAGACTATTTTTTTGTTACTCGCAACCTAGAGAACTGACTCTTACTTGGTATGGTTGTTCCATCCATTTATAGTGACCATAAACCCATTGGAATTACGCTATTACTCCGTCCTAAGGGGACGTTTAAGCGGGATTTTGGGGATAATAATTTGCAAACTGCTACTGACAACCTGAGGCTGGTGTAGAAATTGCTTGACCCTGTACAATTTTTCAATGTAATAATATTGGAGAATTTGGAGTTGGTGAATCTGTGTTTGACTGAGTTGGACCATGGCTGTCAGGTGGTGGAGGCCTTTACTGCTCTCTGTTCTGGGATCAGGCAGGCTCTTCTGAAACTTTCACGGCCTATATTAAACACGGCAAGATGGTCTAACTCCAAATGCTCAGCAGCAAAGAGGTTACTTTGCTTAGCCCTAGTATCTAATCCCAGTTACTTGGCATTAGTGGCCCTCCAGCGTAAACAATACAAACGTATCGCCGCTAAACGATGGCAGGAGGTAGTTGTAACACAATGGGAAACGTTTGTCCAGGCTTCGCAGCAAGGCAACAGTAAATAGTTTAGGATCACTGTATCTGAGCTGAAGCATAATATTCGGCCTTCTAGCTCCATCTCATGTCATATTGTTACTAAAACCTGGGAGCAGCATTTTGACAAAATATATGCTGCACCATTATCCCCCAACACTTTCACCATAGATTCTTGCATCGTAACATCTTTTTAGACATCCCTACAGAAGTTGAGGATGCCATTAGTCAAGGTTTGGTTGTAATGCGCTGGGCCCGGATGGGATTCCCCATTGATTTAATAAAAAGCAATGTCATCTTTTGCGCTCCCTTTCTCACAAACATTTTTAACAACCTTGGCCACTCCGCTTTGACCATTACATGGGGTACATCCATTATAGTCCCTATCTTTAAGAAAGGGGATGGCTCACTGCTAGACTACTATTGGCTGATCTCATTAATTGATACTACTGCTAAAATACTGGGTAGAAATTATTAAAATAGGATGATAACTTGGTTGCGAGATGTGTCTTTATTACGGCAATGCCAATATGGGTTTAGGCAGAAAGTAGGAACGATTGAGCAGTGACCCAATGTAAATGTGGTTGTAGGAAAATACAGACTTATTTTGCTAGGTTTTACTATATGTCCTGTGACCCAAACTGCAGACCCCTTTCGAATATGACAATTGGCACTCACATCGTGAGTAGTATTAATGCCTTTCCATATCTAGGTATTATTTGTTCTGCCCATGGTCCATGATCTCCTAACATCGTGCACCGTTCAAACAAACGCTCCATGGCCATTGGTTTGTTATGTAGTCTTCAACCTGTGGGGGTTACTCTGCTTGCCCTCTTACTGCAAATATATATGTCACAATGTTTGCCAGTCGCTATGTATGGGGCTGAGGTGTGGGGGGATCTCTAACTGTTCGGCCATCCAGCGTGAAGAGAACAGTTTCTGTAGGAAGCGCCTATCGGTTCCCATATCAGCCTTGCATTTTATTTTTCATAAAGAACTTGGGCTCCTTTATATAGCAGACCTGATTAAGGTGCGGCCACTTTTGCTGTGGCTCTCAATTTGGAAAAATACTGAGGCTGCCCTATCGAGAGACATCATAATGGATTGTCTATCTGTGGATTGAGGGTTACTAATTCTGTGGATTGCCTATGTGAAGGCCTAATATTCCAAAATTAGGATGCAATCTATTTTTTCGGATCCTTTATCCTGTGCCTGTGTACATAAGAAGACTGTGGCCAATGCTTATTATTAATTTGAGGAATCACGGCGGCTAAGGGATTTGGAGGGAAGCCCAATGTGATTAGATATCGTAACTTTAGCGAATCTGACTGTACAATTGTCTATGTTTGGTGCATTCGCAGTCGATGGGTACATTCTCTGCTTTTTCATTTTAGACCCGACACCATGAAGTATTTGCTCTACTTCCCCTTGGGCTTGGCTTATGACCGTGAAGCCAAACCATGTCCCTGTGATGATATAACTGGTTAAACTATGCTCCGTTTTATATTTTTCTGTAAATCTTATGTAAGGTACACCAGATGTTTTTAATCCTATTTTTAAAAAAGTATTGTTGTAATATTGGTCAATGTAGACCCTCTTTTAGATTCTTCTTATTAATTAATGAGGAAGCTGTTTTGCACGTTGGGCCCTTAATAAAAACCGCAGTACGAGCACGTAGGTCTATGCTGCCTTAAATTCATTGCTGCTATTATTTTTATTTCTATCATGTTTTATTGAATTTTATGTACATATTTGTTCATGCATGTTATGAATTGTGTAGCATGCATGTTATGAATTGTATAGTTTTATGTTTGTTTGCACTGTGGAATGCTTTTATGGATGCTATAATGCTTCCGAATAAAGTTTTATTGAATTGAGCGTTCCAAAGAATTACCACCAACCGAATCATTCATGTCTTATTACATGCCTTTTCTTGGTGATTCACACTTCTGACAACCAGCATCTTCACAACAAGCATTTGCAATGCAATCGCTCTCACCCTTTGGACCTTATATTTATTTAGCTCTGAGGCACATTAGCCTGGGTGCTGAAACATCTACTGTTCTTTAACATGGAGGGAAAGTAAGCACCAAACTGCGTGACATGCCAGGTATGGGAACATATGGTGAGAAATATTGCCTTTCAGCTGGAAATGGTATAGTCCAAAGCTTTGCTTTTAATATAAAAGCAGGGCCTTCAGTGGTCATATCACCGAAAATACAAGATTTGAAAAAAAATATTATTGTCTACAGGTGCTCGTGGAAGACATGTTCTATGGACTGGAATCTAGAGAATGCTAAAGTGATTCTACTGACCTCTGCTGGTCGTTTACTATCAAGAGAGTTAAATAGAGTCAGTTGCCAGAAATATTAAAAAAAGAAAGTCCCTCAACAGAAAGCAATTCTGGTATTTTACTGACCTTTGCTGGTCGTTTTCTATCAAGACAGCTAAATAGAGGCAGTTGAACAGAAAAAAAGTACCTAAGCGGAAGCAGACAAGTCCTAGGGCTGATCTCCAGAGCCCACAAAGTACATACACATATAAGTATATACTAAAGTATATATACTAAAGTATATACTGTAGTATATACAAGAGGTCTTGAATGCTCGACCTAAAAATTAGGGAGAAGATAGATGCAGATATTGCAATGCACGAATATCACAGTACGATTAAGCACAGTACATCTCGTTTCATTCAATGGCAGAATAGAGCTACAGCGTTTTAGGTCTTATAGATCATTGCACATTTGTGGTTCAACCATATCTGAAATTACAGTGGTTTATTGTCGTGTGATCAAGTCCAGTCGATATGGAGTCCCATCCTGTTACTTGCTTTGTACCTCAGATGCTTGCCAGTGTCTTCTTTAGCCTTTGTTAATTTATATAGGTCATGGGGTAAGCTAGTATTCTGATTTTAGCTCTGACTTGCCAGTGAGGCTTTCACCATACTTGTTGTAATTTACAGAAAAAAACCTTTCAGGAGTAATACTAGGAGACTCTGGCTCCTCCAAGATATGGGTTCACCTGCATACAACTTTTCAATGGGCAAATAGGTCTACCTTCACCGAAAGAGTGCTTCGCCTAAAAGCAGGTGTGACCATTTGTTTATCTATCTGTGTGAGCTATCACCCTTATGTCCCGCTCTTGATCAAGTCAAGCTATTGTGTTACAGTGAGATGTAGCTTGCCCTTTACATCACACACATGCCAGTGTGATGCGGCTAACGAGTCAGTGTGATTCTTCTTTGGTATCAGCACAATTCCTCGAATGCCATGTTCTTTTATAATTATTAAAAAAATACAGATAGCTTCACACTCATTGTCCCATCTTGTCTGAATGAGGAGTTCATTTGTTGCACAAACAACCGTTGCTGTCCAGTACACTATTTATATGGCATCAGGCACAGAGGCCAACAAGAATCTAGCAAAAGATTACTGTGATTGGTCCACTTGCCTGATGCCCACACATGCAGAGTGCTTACTGGGATGAGTACTGCTTCCAGCACAGCAATCCAACCACCGTTATCCCATTGCCACCACAAGCGCTGTATTTCCATGACCACAATTTTACCTTGACAACACTACTAGCTCATGGCACTCCCCACATTACCACACTACTGCCTCACTACTGCAATGCACTAACTCTTTGCCGTGCACTAATGCCTCAGAACAGGCCAACCACTGCAGTAGTACCACTGCTAACCAACATTTAACAACAGTATCATAGCACTGCATTACCTCTTTCAGTATTACACTACTGTCTCCACACCACACTCCGAGTGACAATTACCACTATACCTCTCCCCGATATGGTATTGTACTCCAACCTCAGCACTACACTGCCACACTCCTGCACATCACTACAGTTTCCCAAAGGTACACTACTAACACTATTGCACAATACCTTCACATGTGTTGTTAGAACTGATAGCCTTTGGTGTGGTGTTCCCCCGAGGTTTTGCCTTCTTCCTGTTTGCTGAATTTGTTTCTGTTGGCTTTAGGACTCTGTACACTTTACCACTGTTGACCAGTGCTAAAGCGTTTGCGCTCACTTCTTAAAACATGATAAAATTTGCCTACATCTGATTGGTAAATTTAATTTACTTATACGTTTCAAATTAGATGGTACTACCTGTACCCAGGGCATATAAATTAAATGCTAGTGGACTTGCACCACTTACTTAGCCCTTTACACCATGTCTAAGGCCTGCCATTGCAGCCTGTGTGCAGTTTTAAACTGCCAATTTGACCTGACAAAATAAACCTTTTTCTAGGTCTAAACCTCACCTTTTAATACATATGTCACACTCTATGTTAGGCCCTAAACAGGCCATAGAGCAGGGTGCAGTGTATTTACAAGATGTACATGTACTTTTGAGTTTTGTATGCCTAGTAGTGAAAATAGAGTTTGAAAGTTTTTTACTGCTGTGAAGCCTACCTCTCAGGATAACATTGGGTTACCTTATTACATTTAGAAAGGGCTAACCTTTGGGAACAGGTAGAAATGTTGTGTTTGGTCTCAAAGGCAATGTAATTTGAATGTCTTTTTAGAAGTAAAGTTGGATTTTAAGTCACAATTCTGGGAATGCCACTTTGTTAAAGACAAACAATAGAAAGTTTGCATTGTTTTTGTCCTCACCATTTGGCGCCTGCGCCCTGAGCCTTTTTTATGTTCCTCTCAGACAGTGAAACAAATGGGGATTACTTGTTGGCAGGATGGGCCATACAGCCATGATGGGTGGGGCAGAGCTGTTCCTTTCCCCATTTATATTTCAAAAGGTTTGCCTCCGGCACACTCACAAAGGAACTTGACACTAGTTTTGTGTCACCCTAGACCACTTAGAGTCTGGTCAGGGAAAGGAAGGAAATTTCCTGAACCAGGTAGGGGATATCCTAAAAGTTTCTCCCACCTCAAAGAATGGCAAAACATACCAATATTAGACCCTCATAGCAACTCTTCAATTCACTTCTGGGCCTACAGAGGACACTTACAAAGAGTTCCTAGTATTTCAGAGGACTACTCTGCTGCTTGAAGCCTGCCTAGTACCCTCAGAGGACTGCCCTGCTGATTTAGACTTCTCTTACTGCTTGAAACCAGCACTACCGGACTGACTCCAAGGGTTAGTTGGCTGCCTTCCTGTTCTGAACTACAAGGACACAACAAGCTCCAACAACCTTAAAACTTGCACCTGTACTCTGCCTAACATGAGCCATGCTCTCCAAGTGGTGCCCAACCAGACCTGGACCCTTGAATGTGGTGCAAAAGTGCCCAAACAGCCAAAACCTGGAACTTAGGACTTAAAATATTTCCCACTAAATGTGCTATGAGAACATACAGGAAACCCAGACCTTCGCTGAACTTTACCTTCTCAGGAACGTTTCTGAAAAAATTCTTCAAAGCCCAAAGTGAAGTAGAAACTGGGCCCAATCCACCTTGTGTTGCAGAACTGCTTCATCGAGTCAGCCTTAACTTTTAACTTTGCCCTGGTCTCACGTGACCAGATACCCACTGTTGGCCCTTTGATCTTTTAGGTGCTATTTTTAACTTAAAAAATATATAATTCCGGTTCTACTAATTGAGTTTAATTTGTGAAGGTGTCATTTTATTTGCTAAAATGTGCTCTATTTTTCTAAATTGGTATGGGATTTTTCTTGTGTTGTGTT
Organism: Triturus cristatus; assembly: GCF_964204655.1. Lineage (NCBI taxonomy): Eukaryota > Metazoa > Chordata > Amphibia > Caudata > Salamandridae > Triturus > Triturus cristatus. The sequence continues at coordinate 399,199,437 of NC_140589.1, forward strand.
TTTACTTTATTACTATTTGTTTGCTGCATAAATTCTTAACACAGTGCCTCTAAGTTAGGCCTACCTGCTTTTGTGCCAAGCTACTGGAGGGTTAATTACTAGTTAATTTAGTGACTTTTTTGGTTCACTGTGGCAGAGACTGTGGTTGTTGCTTGAGAAGGATCTTCAACCCTGAAAGGTTTTCCAGGCTCAGTTTGTGTGACTGTGTGATATTGGCTCTTCGCCTTATGAAAAAAGTTGATACTGTGTGATACAAAGTGCCTAAATGTGAGCTGAGCCTCTAAAACATGTTTCCCTAGATCCAGATACATTTCCATCTGTTTCTTGCTACTTGCTGCCAAATTCTTTAGTAGCTGATTGTCCACGCAGTGTAAGCTGACCAGCAGCACCCTACATGCCCTCTTACAAACATCACGCGCTGGTCGAAACCCATTTAAAGAAAAGTGTTATGCTGACAGGCTTTCTACTTCCAAGGTGCACGAGGAAGGGGGAGATGACCTCAGCCATTCTTAAATGGCCACATAAACAAACAGTGTTTGCTTTGGTGTTTTCATTATGTACTGTCTTGGGTGTTTGGACACAGGGCTACTCTTAGAAGAGAGTTGTGTGGGAGAATGGATCTCTCTGGGCCACGACCCTGCGTTAACAACTCGCTTCAAGGCCCGTTACGCCCCTGATAGCGCGTAACACTCAAGGGGAACATGTTACCTTTTTTCTTTTTCTAGAAATCGGATGCGCGGCAGACAATGGAAGACCTGAGGTACAAGAACAAGAAAGAACAGTGCAAGGAGAGCCAGCCCGGAGTGCCAAGGGCTGATATCGCCTTCCTCCAGCATGAAGCACGGGAGCACCAGGCACAAGGAGGAGTGGTAGACTAGACTTTAACAAGCCCAATCCCCTTTAAAATAAAGCCCAAAATAAAACCAATATCCTACCAAAAAGAAGCACAAAGGACAGTGGACATGTAAAAGGCAAAAAGGGTAAATAAATACAATCAACTAAATGGGAGACATGGCGCAGGAGGCATCACTAACACAACTGTGGCATTAAGAGGAGGTGGGAGGGAAGAATCCTATATTTACATGTAAACAGCTATAGCGCTGAAGCTGAACACAGACAAAACAGTGACAAACCAGGAAACCAAATAAAAAAGAATCCCCAAAGAACACATAAAGAACCATTGCGGAATGAGACAGTACTTAGTCCCTGCTGAGTGGCAGGAACAGAAGGGAAAAAGGAGGGCCAAAGAGGCAGTACTGACCACTAGAAAGCAAGGAATTTTAAAGAACACCAACACAAATCAAAAGCAGGGGGTGGCTTTAAGCCCGCAAGAGAAGTTACAACAGGTCTCAAATGCTCAACCTAAAAAGTATTGAACATTGACCTCTAGTGGGCATTTTGGGCCAGATTTCATTACACTGCACCAGCCAAAGGCAATTTTGCACCAGTGTGCATGTGACCCAAATGATCATTTTAGGTATGAAATTTGTGCTGACCTCAGCAAACCCTATTTTTAGGTCGAGCTTTAGCGGCAGTGTGCATGCACTGCCGCTCTGTGAGGCATGCAGTAGTAGAGTTTGGGAAACAAGCTGCCCTCACTCTCTGCCCATATTTTTCATTGGCTTCTATCTTTGTCCTTTGTAAATTCTGTCTTCTGATTGATTATAAGGCTTGTTAGTCCTGCCTTATCATGCCATGCCATCATTTGTACCCTCCCATGGCTACTGGCCCCTTTACTTTGCGTGTTAAACTGTAGATATGTGTTATTTAGAGCATTATTTTCCCCCCGCCCCCACCCGCACTCCCTTGTCCTTGCCATTTTGCCCCCTTCCTGCACTCCTGTTGTCCTTGTCTTCTCGCCCCTCTCCTGCCTGCACTACCGGTGCCTTCTTCCCCCTCCCCCGCACTCCCGTTGTCCGTGCCTTCTTGCACCACCACCACACTCCCGCTGTCCGTGCCTTCTCGCCCACCCAAACTCCTGTTTGTAATGCAATAGGTATCGCGTAAATGCGAGTCCTATTTTCCGCGTGCTCACACCACTCGCCACACACTGTTTACTTTTTTTTTGCAATTCCCCTTAAGGGATACTTTAGATTGCAATTGAAAATAAACAACGCTTTTGTTTACATGCCCATGTTTTATATGCATCATCTTTTTACCAAGTTCAAAAGAAACGCAAGTATACACGCACATCCGGTTTCTCTGCATTTTGATCTCAAGAATATCTACTTACGCTGCATTTTCTCAGTGAGAAAAAGAGCTAAGTGTTGTAACAGAGGCTCAATGCCAGTGCTGTCTTCTCTGGTCAGGGTCCGAAATGGCAGTATATTCTATTAAAATGTTGCCTTTTTCAGAGTATGGTTGCCTGCACGACAGAGTTTTCGAAGATTTTAATTTTGAATAAGTTTGTTTTTAGTCCAGGGGTTCCCTTCTTTACTTGGTCATTAACTCTTTCAGCACTCCTTCATTACAAATCAAGGAGCGCTGAAAGAGCTAATGCCTTCTGTGTTCATGAACAACTGTCCAGCAAGCAGAGTGCCCCGCCCAGGGTCTCATTCTGGAATCCAAGTAGTAGGAAGCAGCTGCGCTGCCCACATTCTGCACCTTGTCCTGTTCACCCTGACACCGTCCGCCTATGAAACAAGCATTGGCATAGCCAATAGGTCTCGCTTTTGGGACCTTATAAGTATTTAGTTATGCAGCACAATATCCTTGGTGCAACAACAACTGTTGCATGGAAAAACACTTATAAGGTCCCAAAGGCGAGACCTATTGGCTATGCCAATGCTTGTTGCTGTTTTTGTGGTACTGCAATATATAGGGTTGTTATTTGTCACAGTTTACAGTTTGGATCAGATAATTGATGACACTATTGTTCATAGGATCACGATGTCTCCAGTGACAACTTCTTGCTGTCCAGGTCGTGCTGAGGGGTTTCTTTTCAGGTGGTTCTGCTGTCCTGATCGAGCCGAAGGTCCTGCTGCAGTTGTCTCCTCCCTTTGTGTGTGTGGTTGTGGTTGTGTGTGTGGTTGTGTGTGAGTGTGGTTGTGGTTGGGTGTGGGGTTGTGTGTGTGGTTGTGTGTGAGGTTGTGGTAGTCTGTGTGTTGTTGTGTGTGTGGTTGGTTGTGTGTGTAGTTGGTTGTGTGTGTGTGTGGTTGTGTGTGTGGTTGTGGTTGTGTGTGTGTAGTTGTGTGTGTGTGGTTGTTTGGTTGGTTGTGTGTGTGTGGTTGTCTGTGTGGTTGTGTGTGTGGTGTGTGTGTGGGGTTGTGTGTGTGGGGTTGTGTGTGGGGTTGTGTGTGTGGTTGTGTGTGTGTGGGGTTGTGTGTGTGTGTGTGTTGTATGTGTGGTTGTGTGTGAGGTTGTGTGTGTGGGGTTGTGTGTGTATTTGTGTGGTTGTGTGTGTGTGGTTGTGTGTGTATGTGTTGTTTTCCTGTTTGTAAGCCCTGCAAATGCACAATGTTACTATCGCAGATTAATGGTGATCAAATTGCCTATGGCGCTTGTGAAACACATTTGTGAGACTATCCCACCCACCAAGATGTATATCAGGCCCTTATTCTAGATCCACAATTGAGATACAACCCTGTGAGCGGCACACCCTCTTGTAACAGAGGATGTAAATCTAGATGGCATCCCGTATCCGGATCGGGAGTGGCACCAGGACAGCTGCTGAAGGTAAATCCGTGAAATATTTCAGAAAGGCCAGTTCTACCTCTGTGAGTAATGGTGCCGAGAGAGCGGGGATAGTCTGTAGCGGTGGGAAGGGGCCTGCTCATGGGAGCATGAATACAGAGAAGGCAGGGGCAAGCTGGGGACTGCAGTCTGTCTGTGGCAACAGTGGCGGACTACGAGACAAATCAATCTGAGAAAGGAGGGGGAAAGCAAGAGACAGTGGTCAGGTTACGAGTGCAGTTGCAGGCAGTCCCAGAGGGAGAACTGGAGACCTTGGCATGTTGGAGGCACTGGAAGGTAGACAGGTATAGTAGAGTCTGTCACATGTCACACAGATCAGTGACAGGCATTGAACTCTTCCCTGGACATGACATCTGTCAGGGTGTATGACCTGTCGGTGGACACAGGATGGAAAATCAGCAGACGAGATGACCTCCGTTCGCATTGTTTTCACAGAGGGTCCATTACATGAATGTGAGCCTCCATTTTGTCTGGATAGCCAGCAATGCGGTCGCTCGTCAGTGTAGGGAGGCAGACCAGGGCACTAATTTAACTGGGACCCCGCAGCTGGGAGGGAGGGACCACCAACCACACCTAATCATGACAAATAACAGAGGAGGAAGGCAGAGCGTCAGCATCACCAGGAGGGGCGGGCGGGAAGCGGTTCCGTCGTGTCATTAATTCTTCACGCCATGTCCGAATAATGCAGAACAACGTGTCCAATTACGAGTCATCCCTCTTTCATGGGTCTCCGGGAATTCTCTGAGGAGCGGGGGTGGGCACTGAGACGCGCCGAGGCGGCCCGAGAGGTTTCATGTCGCCTGCTACTAATACCAATTAGCATGGCATGACATGGTTTATCTTATAGTCTAGTAGAAAATAACACGACAGTTTGATATGGTACGGGATTAAAACATGATGTGAGATATCTTAAATAAAGCATGGTATGGCGCCGGTACAAGCATGGCACGGGGTGAAAACGAGAAATGGTACAACCTAGCAAATAACACGGGACACTACAACATGGCATAGTGATAAACATCAAAAAGAAAACATAGCGTAAAGCACGAAATAAAGAAGGAAAAGACGGAGAAAGAAGAAAAGCAAGCGGGAGAGCATCAAACCGGCCGCGAAAGTGATCGCGATCAGACATCAAAGCGGCGAAAGTGAAAGTAATCGCAGTCAAGCACGGCACACGCGCCCGCGCACATGCACTGTAGCTCTAGGCTGGCCTGGTAGCACTTTTTGGAGCCCTCTCAAAAAGTCTCGCCAGACCAGTGCATGCGCTGGGTCAGGCGAGACTTAAAATACTGTTTTCCAGATGGAGCACTTCCACCTGTGGCCAAGAGCTACTCCAGCCATCACAATGGTTGTTGTACAACCACCAAGCGTACTGCGAGATCGGGCTGTTTAACCCAATACTCAAAAATAAACAGTGGAATTTGAGCTGGAGTCTGGCTCCTCAACATCTCTGCTGCTTTTCAGGCGCACTGAAGCCCTCGCAGACGTTAAGCTTTCTGTGAAGCGCACCTTCACTGCCTCGTGGGTAGCATTAAGAGACTGCCACTGAAACACACCAATGTGCACTCATGTAATGCTGGCCTTCATCCCAGGTGAGTTCATGCACCTAATGCCATAATTTTATACGGTTATATGGGGTTATTGACCTCACCGTTTGTGGCTCGGCATGTTTGGTGAAATAATAGCGGCTGACTCGGTCGTTCATTTTCCTGAAATCGACCCTCGAACTGCCATTCAGTTGGATGACACTAACCACCATCTTCTTATAGCTCTTTGAGAAATAGAATATTAAGATAATGCTATGAAAGCTCAGATTATTACGTCTGTGCTTTCAAGTACACTTCTAAAGGCCAGACTACCAGTCAGGAAGAACCGAATTACTGTATAGAATTCTGCTGTATCCAGTCACAAGTGGGATGTGTTGTCACGCCTAGTTTTCCTCAGTGTGGGGATAGCGCAGAACTGATTTTACCAGTTGCCAATTCCGTCCAGTAACACCGCAGGAGGCTTTAGCTGCAATAGCAGCCAAACTTCATCCCCTGACTTTGCCTTCTGGCAGGGTAGCATTGTTTTATCCCCACCAGGAATAATCTGCTTCTTCCCTCCCCTACTCTTTACTCCCCTCTCACTCTCACTCCACCCTCACCTCCAACAGAATCTGCCACATACATTCACCACCTTCTCAGAGCAGCAGGTTAATGTGTGCGTCAAACACCAGGGAATGAGGAATTCCATGTGGTTTTATGCCTATTAATTCCGGGTCCACAGTTATTCCCCAGCCTGTGGTTTAACTCATACCGGCACAGTGTCAGTGTATGTGAGCACACATTTCACATGTAGAGTACGCACTCCATCAGTACTCACTCTGCACCAACAGAGCTCCAGCTAAGCAATGCCGGAGCACCAGCTCAGCACCACCACCTCAGCATGACTCTGCATCAGCACAGCATCACTCATCACCACCACAGCCTCACTCAGCAACACCTTAGCACTAATGCAGCACTTCTTCAGCATTAGAGCAGCACCACCCCAGCATCAGCCCAGTACCACCTCAGCATCAATCACCACCACCTGAACACCAGCACAACCTGAGCACCAGCACAGCACCACCATAGCACAGCACCATCTCAGCATTAGCACAGCTCCTCATCAGTGCACCACCAACAGTGCAGCACCAACTCACCATCAGCATAGCACCAGCACAGCCCCACCTCAGCAGCACGTCAGCACCAATAGAGCACCACTTGAGCATCAGTGCAGCATCACCTCAGCACAGCACCAACTCAGCATCACTCAGCACCACCTGAGAACTAGATCAGCACCACCTGAGCACCAGTGCATCACCTTCCACCTCAGCATGACTAAGCACCACAGCATCACTCAGCACCATCTCAGTGTCACTCAGCATCACCTACGCACCAAAACACCACCACATCAGCATCATTCAGCACCACCTGAGTATCATTCAGCATCACCTGAGTATCACCTCCGCACCAGCACACCACCACCTCAGCATGACTCAGCACCACCTCAGTCTGGCCACAAAATCTGGTATCTGTTGGTTCTCCCCTATTGTCTGTCTGCTGCTCATGTTGAAATTCAGGTACTATTTCTCAACCTCCACTCTCCTGTTGTTTATGTCTCCCCCATAGCAAAAAAAAGCTATAACAAACAAGCAAACAAAATGCTTATAACACTCTTTTATTATAACTTTTCAACATACTGCACAGCAGCCACACTGCTCTACAACACAGCTTAAAGACATTGGCAAAGGCAGTAGCTCTGGCTAAACTCGTATAAGGTTCCAAAGGCAAGACTTATTGGCTATGCCAATGCTTGTTAATTAGGGGGTGTTAGACCTGACACCATTGGCGTGGGTCTCCCTTCCATTTTGTTCCGTTGTCTCCTGTGTTGTTGCTGTGTTTTTGCTGGTCTAGATGCTTTGGGCACTTTGCCACTGCTATTCACTGCCAAAGTGCAAGTGCTCCCTCTTGTAAAATTGTTGTAATGGATTAGTGACTCCATGATTGGCTATTTGATTTACTTTTCAGACCCTAGTATAGTGCACCATGTTTGCCCAGGGCCTGTAAATCGAATGCTGCTGGTGGGCTTGCAGCACTGGTTGTGCCACCCACAGAAGCAGCTTGTAAAATGTGGACCAGGCCTGCCATTGCAGAGCCTGTGTGCAGTCTGGGACTGCCATGTCGACTTGGCAAGTGCACACACTTGCCAGTCCCTAAACCTTCCCATTTCTACATATTAGTCACCCCTAAGGTAGGCCCAAGGTACCCCCATGGGCAGGGTGCATTGTATGTGAAAGGTAGGGCATGCCCTGACGTGTGTGGCATGTCCTGATAGTGAATTACAACCAATTTTGTGTTTCACTATTTCAAGGCTATTTGTTCCCAAGGCCAGAATGGGCAGTTTGTTTATAACATCTTATAATCCTAACTTACCCAGGGAACAAGATAGGAAAATAAAGTTTAGTATGCCTGAACTCAGAATGTTAAAATACATCTTTTAATGAGGGTGATTTTTAGGTCTCGCCTAGGCAGCGCTTGCGCTGTCTCGTTGAGACATGCAGTATATACTATAGCAGGGAAGCTTTGTTTAAGCCCCACCCACTCTCCACCTATCTTTTGGATTGGCTTACATCCTAAATGCTGCATTCAGATTGGTTTTTTACTTGTTAGGCCCTTCCAATGACAGTCATGTCGTCATTTGTGTCCTTCAATGGCTACTGGCCCCTTCACTGCACAGACTACTTTCTTCCCGTCGTGACCTCGGCAGCATCTCCAACACTCACTGCTCTCTCTGAACTTAGCAATGATGGTGCTGGACATTCATGTATGAGGTTCTGATGCTGACAGTAGTTTTGTGATGAGCGAAGGGGGAGGTTAGAGCTGTTGATTTAATGCCACGTACACTGAGACACAGCATCCAGGGAGAGATTGGGTCCTACCAGTGGATCTGTACCCCACAGCACAGCTCCTTGCCACTTTCTGCCCCGCATACCAATTTTTTCTGCTGCAATCTTTCCCCCTGGACAGCGTCCTCCCCTGTCTCCTCTGCTCACGTAGGCGGATAACACCCCCTGGAGTTGTGTCTGGGATGCTGTTGCCGGAGTCACAATAAAGAACGTTTTACAAGTGACGTCACCGGGAGCTGGGAGACTCGCGGCTCAACCCTGCCTGCAAACTTCACCAGCCTCTCCACTTCCTCCATAACAGCCGTGACTCTCATGCTCCCCTCGGCTGGACATCAGCCTCATCGCACCCCGGCGGAGGTAGCAGCTGCCCAGGCTGCCCAGGCTGGACTCCATAGTACGCTTTATGTAACTTTCAAGACATGAACGCGCTAAGGGTGAACGAGCCACGTGGCAGATCTCGAGAGGCGGGGACATGATATATTTCTGGACCCACAGCCTGGCTCTAGGCCCCACATCTGTGCTGTAATCTGCCATTATTCTTTAACAGGGGACTGCAGCCCTTCCTCGGTGGACATGTCACACATCCATGCTCTGTAAATACACAGTTTCAGCAGCCGGGCATCGCGCTTTCCAGGTTATTTGCTCCGCTTATTTCTGTTTGTGCAGCACGTCTCACCTGGCAGCCCCTTGCAGATCCTGTTCCAGTAGGATGAAGGGATTTCTCATTGGCAGTTTTAAAACTTTTTTTCTCCTTAATATTCAGCTAGCTGGGATATGAAGAAAGACTTTCGGAAGTGCCTGTTCGGACTTATGTTGTCTGCCTCGAGCTCACAGTGTTATTAAAGCAATTCAGATCTTTGAACGTGCTTGTTCTTTACAAGTTCACAAATCTTATTAGCCTTTAGCATGAATTAAAACAACAGACAATAGCATTATTATAGTGGCCTTTTATGCAGATGGTTCTCCCGTTCTCCCTGCTCCCCCCTTTATCTGTGATGCATTATGCAATAGGTCTCCCAAATGCTTGTTATGAGCGTGGGTGCTGAAATCATGATTTTGAACTGTGGTAAACATAGCTAAGTTCCGTGCAGTTGGCGAGGGTGTTACAGTAACCCAGCTGCGAGAGATGAAGCAAAACTTCATACAGAGTAGAGCTGGTCTGTATTCCCTCGATATCACACACAACACAAGGTGAGCTGCATCCAGACTGCCGTGGCGTGGAAAGGAACCTGACACAAGCACCTAGGGGGTCTTTCTGACAGTAGATGTGGGTCTACGTGTTTACAGAACACCAAGGAGCCTCTACCCCTTACTGTGTGCAAAATGGCAGGAAAGGGTGGCCTCCGGCCCTCCCATTAACAGGATTCACATGGTAGGGCTCTGACTCGGATGGTTCGCTCCTTTCTGGTTTTGGAGGGGCTGGTTTGGACAGTGGCATGCCCAGACCCTTTGGCACAGTTGCATAAACTTTCACCACACCGGCACTTTTAATGATCAGCATTCGTTGCCATCTAGTGGCTGGTTCGGGGGCCATTTTGGGTGAAACACATCGGTGAGCGCAATGCTCATTAGCAGCGTCCAGCAGTGACCTGCACATGTGAAAACAGAAAACTCTCGCACCGGGCATCAATTGGCCCATATGTTGACAATCATGTGGCACGAAGTGTGCCCCTCCCCCTGCCCCTCCAGCTCACTATAGTGAGGAAGCGAGAGGGGCTTCCCTGACGAAACGTTATCAGATGACCCCTTGTCACCAACAACTCAGTGTTCAGCCCCTAAGCGTTGGTTTGTTAGGGTCAGTAGAACGGGCCCAGGACTGCTGCTCCCAGAACGCATTGTGTAAAACAGGCCAGAAGCTGTGTTCTAGGAAAAGTTTATTTTGCTCTACAGTTGGATGCAAAATCAGTAATTCAACTGGGATCAGAATAGAGGATTTGGATATTAGGGAAACCCAATTCACCACAAAAGAACAATCTGTTGAACTAAAAGACTGCTTGAATTTCTTCCTCAAATGAATCAGTCAAGCAGGCCCTCTGTGCTTAAATAGCCATTCCTTGGATGGTGGCAGCATAGGTTCAAAGCTCATAATGGCCTCTCAAGTCTTTCGACCTCTGGAAGAATATTCTGTTTATGTACATTCATTTAGCACAATCCAACTGTGGGTGGGAACAGGGCGCAGTACAAAACTGAACGAAAAAATAACACTTCCAAAAAAAAAAACCCAAAAAATCTGTTTGGCAGAGAACCAAGCTCAAGATGTCTAAATACTGTTCAATTTAAATTCATATATTGGAGAGAAAAAGAAAGGAGCAAGGCACAATCAAACGGAGTATTGCATCCCCTAAAACACGAAATACGCAGCAAGGTAAAGAAAGGCATTTGGTGTATATATAGCCATGCAAAAAAATGATGGATTCAGAGCATCGTAACTTACCACTAAGTGCCAGTCTTACGAGGCAGGCGCTTTTATTTCTACCACTTTTGAAACCTGTTCTATATGCTACAGGGCCGTTAAACCGTTAAGATATTCTTTGACATGACAGCGATTGGCCAGTATTTGTGTTTTTTCAAATGTACTTTAATGCATGCTTTTGTCACCTCAAGCTACCGTCCTCTCCCTAAATGGTGTCCGGTACACCTGCTGCCAAGGGCAACAGACAAATCCCATGTATTTCCAGTGATATGACCACCGAAGGCACTGATTTTATATTAAAAACAGAGCTTTGGACTATACAAATTCCCGCTGAAAGGCAATATTTCTCTCCATGTGTTCCTATACCTGGTTTGTGCTACCAGTTGGTAGCTCCACACCTGACTCAGTTATTGCAATAAATGACCAAAGGGAGGGGGAATGGATACTTTTAAGACTTTAAGTTTTAAACAATTTTCTATTATGCTGATTTTATGCATTGGCTGCTTTCCCTACAGCTTGCACAATCTTAACACGTGAAATGTTTTGTTGATCCGTAAAAGGGGATTTCTAGAAACTAGAAACATGGATTAGCAAACCATGCCTTTCTGCTCCATTCCATCCACCTTGCATTTTTCTGTTTTCCTCTGCTTTTGTTTATTCTTTTCTTCTCCTGTTTCTATTTGCTTGTCTCTATTTCCTGCTTTCTTTACTTTGTTAATCTTTGGTCATTTTTGCTTTCTTTAACTCTCTTTTTCATCATTCTGTCTTTATTGTGCCATTTTCCCCTTTATTTTATTTTCACTCCTCTTGTCCCCTTTACACATATTCGTTCCCTCTCTGTTTCATTTTCCTCCTTTCTCTAGCATCCTTTCTGTTTCCATATTCTTTCCTCTTTTATTCCTATGGTAGGTAAAAAACATTGTCATTTACAAAGCCAATACCTCTAACTCTCACAAATGCGAGACCAATTTGCATTGCAAATGCTTGTTACATTCTGTGTTTGAAAATACCACTTTTAGAAGGTGGGTATTCTCTTGCCTAACCATCCAGTATGCCTCTGCTAGGTTTGTGTATTCCATGTATGGTTTGTGAGTGACAGGGGGCTGGAGAGGGCCTTGGCTTCAGCAGTCTGATGGGTCAGGGCTGGGCTGAATAGGACCTGCATTTAATAGACAGTAGATGGAGGAGATTTCCTTTCACTGACCTGAGCCCTCATAGAATAGAGAGTAGGGGGAGGAGATTTCCTTTCAGCTACCTGGTCCAGGTCTGCTATCAACAATGCTGTCTCCACCTCCTGCCTGGAAGCTGCACCAAGGAGGACAGAACTGGTTTTGACTAGGTACAGATACTCTCTGCCTTCAGAGAACAAAGGATTTTGCAGTATAAATACTGGGGCCCAGACCCCAGAACTTTAGATCACTTCTGGGAATCAAGACGAACCTTTTCTGAGGAGAGAAACCAAGGAAGCTGACGTAGGAGACTGCCCCTGCGCTGGTGACAGCTCCCCCTGATTTCCGTTGCTGGGAATTCTACCTGCAGAGAGGTGCCTGCTGTTGTTTGGGCTCTCTGAGAAGACTGCGTGTCGCTGGGAGCTGCAAGCGCGACACAACGAGGATGAAGCGTGTCGCCGCCGCAGCTGTTGCCGTCGGATCGCCAAACGAAGAGTGTTGCCGCCGCAGCTGTCCACTGTCGCATCAACGAAGAAACGTGTCGCATCAGCGGAGATGTCGGCGCCGCAAAGGTCGCCGTCACATCACCGGAGAAGCGTGTCGCAGGGACTGTCGCGGCTCCAGAACATCGATTTCGCCGCACGGCCGTCGGGCGTGCACGCATCGCATCCAACGTTGTTGCATTGCATCAAAGATGCCGTTTTGTCGCATCGCAACGGATCGTCACATCACATCGAGGCGCCATCTTGTTGCATCATAACCGAAACGCAGTTAGAAACCGACGCATCACCTCCTCTCCGGTAAGGAACCGACGCAGCACCTCCCCTGCGCTGCAGTAAGGAACCGACGCATCATCACCCCCGAAGCAAGGAACCAACGCATCACCTTCCCGCGACCCTTTTTGTTTGTTTTGCGTTACACATCCAAGGTACTTTGAGAGTAAAGTGTCGCATTTACCATCTACATTGAGCTAAGCTAATTCTACCTTCCTAAAGTCTTATTTTTTACTGTATTGTGGATTTTTGTCGTTTGGTCTTGTGTTAAGTCTAGATAAAGATTACTTATTTTTGTACACTGTTGTGGTGTCCATTGGTAGTGTTTCACTGTATTACTGTATGTGTTCACAAATGCTTTACACACTGCCTCTTAGATAAGCCTGCCTGCTCATGCCAAGCTACCAAGGGGGTGAGCAGGGGTTATTTTAGGAGTGTAGCCCCCTTACCCTGACTAGAAGCAAGGGCCCCTACTTGGTCAAAGGTACCTTCCTCTGCCAGCTAGAGACTCCCATTTCTAACAGAGGGCATGTGACATGCCTCTTTGCACTGGTTGGGCTGCTTAAATGTCAGTGCAAATTCCATTGCTATTTAATCTGGCCACGCAAATAAACGCATAAAACGACCAATGGCTAGCTAGCACCAAACAGGAATTAGCAGTACTATAAATATAATCAGATTCCCTGTACCAGTTCTTATGTTCAGAATGTTCACTTGTCAACTACCTTATGTATCTGGAGCCTCCATCGGTGCAAAGATATTTTCACTCAAAAATTCCAACCTTAAACTTTGATCAGCAGTTACCAAGTATGCAATAGTGCATGTTACATAGGTTTTTTGATGAGTTTCATTACATCGCAGGCGACAACAAAACAACAGTAGTGCAAGCAGTTTTCTGTGATGAGTCTGGCAAGTTGCTCTAATTTTGACCAATGAGAAGAAGCAGCTATGCACAATTAAAAATGCATCGGTCATATTGAAAGGACAGTGTAAACTGGTGTGCAGTATGTGCTGTCGATGTAATCCGGGGGAGGTAATCCGTCGACTGAGCACCTTGTTTTCTTCTTTGCACATTATCAAGAGGTTCAGTAGAGTCGACCAAAGTTAAAGCGAATTGGATGCTGCGAATGGCTTGATACAAAAGGATACAGATGAGATGCGTAAACGTGTTGCATTTCAAGTCCACTGGGTGGGCTGGCGTCTAAGATGTAAAGTAAATAGATAGCTCTGCCTCTGTGTTTAGAATGAGGATTTGTACCCAGCTTGAAAACAATGTTAGCAAGAAGGCCCTTAAAGGTTCTAGAAATAATTTAGTCGAGTTATTAAAACTGTTTAATGATTAGCAGGGTCGGACTGGGGCAGAAAATAGGCTGGCATGGGCATCAAACTAAAAGCGGCCCCCATTAGTGAATGAAATAGCTATAAAAGGGGCCGATGTTTGCAAATTGGGGCAGTTTTGAACTTGTGAAAACGCTGCATAAGTGGTTTGCAAAGTATGGAAGACTGCACGGATTTGAACTTGCTGCAGACAATGTTTGTATAAATACACCATAGGCAAGCCAGTTCGACCCTAATGATTAGTATACAATGCAGGTCAATTTTGAAACATGTCACATTAATCAAAGCGCATGTCGCCATTTTCAGCGGCATTTATTGTAGGTTAGCGATCTAATATTGCCTTACCCATTGTTCACGAGGATTCTCTTTGGCTGTTAACTTGTACTTTTTAAATTACATGTAAATACGAAAACGTGTACGTAATAAAAAAATGCATAGTCTGTTAAACTGACATAAGGGACTTTCTTGTTGCCAGCGGATCAGCTGGTGCGGCTTTGATGTTACAGGGAAGTCCATAAGGTACATTTGGTGTTCCAGCACATTTGTGTCGTGGGTGCAGCTCATTTGCATGGAGCAAACCAAGTGTTTATTGAATGGCAAAGAATTGATAGTTCATTTGAGAATTCGAGTGACGTTCTGTTCAGTAATATTGGCAGAGGCCCGAAGCACTGCCTGCCAAATGGTTCCAGTGCTGGACAGAAAGCAAATCTAGCGTTATCGTCTGCTAGCTTCAGCTTTGCTTTCTTCAATTGCACTCTACACCGAGAGACTCATTAAGCTGGATGATTTACCAGCTGTGCCTTAATTACAGCTCTCAGTACAACACGATCGCTTTTATATTTTATACTTGGAGGTACACGAGGCAATACATAATTTGCTTTCTGCGTTTATATGGCCCTGCTCTCTCACTGTTTATCATAAAGATGCTGAACATTTACCAAGCCAGCCAATGGCTGATCATGGCGTCTATTCAGACCCTAAGTCAAACACATAGAAACTGACGGGCCAGCCAGTGTCCCTGATAGAAGCCGATTGCAGCCATGAATGAACTGGCTGGCACGACTTCGCCCTTTGGGTCTGGAGTTCGCATACTCTGTCCCGAGTACTTCACAGGTCTTTAAAATACCGTTTGTTTGTTAACGAGGCTTTGTTGGGTTTTTACCCCGTGTTAGAGCCCCTGCATCTCCACTCTGCATATTGCTGGAAGAATCAGCCCCCACACCGACATTTTTAGTAGCTCCCCCCCCCCCCCCCACACGTTGGCTCTAGTTGCGCGTCTGATTGATGTTGCTTCTAGAACCGAATACAAGGTCAGTTAGATTGTATAATTCAAAACCCCGAAGCTGTCCTTAAGTAAATGTGCCTTAATCTATGCGTTGGCGTTGGCACATTGTGTCATATCACTCCAAGTTCGCTGCCCTATATGCACTGACTGGTTTCTTTTGAGCTAGTGAAGACCGTGGTGGTGCAAACTGCTACATATCCATGTGTTGTTGTGTGAGAAATGTACGGGATGAAAACATTTACCTTGCAATAGAATGATGTTGATACAAAATACCTCTTTTTATTATCCCAACTGGTGATTCAAGATATTCTAACATGTCTTTATTTGTTTATTAATGCGTTCTTATAAAACGAGGTGCCCTCAACGATATCATTGCGCCTTATACAACTGGTAAAAGTTCAACAGTACACAGAACAAGAGATAACAATGACACTAATTGTGAGTATTTTCTTGTAGAAGGTAGGACCGTACACAAAATGGCGTCTGGAGAGTGTTGGAGCATAATTAGAAGAGCGAGACAGGTTCAGAGGACATTGGGTGAGAAGGATGGGTGTGACAAGCCAGCTAATTGAATGGGACTACAAATACGATTCTGTAAAACAATGCTAGAGTGTTTTTTATGGTACATATAATTAAAGAAGTAGAAGTATGTACATTTTTATTTTTGTACAAATAATGAAAACCTAGCTTTTCCTACACTGTTTGTAAAAGAGTTGCACTTTCTTTGTATGTCAGCGCTGCTGCGCAAGACTTTAAGGAACGTCACAGTTGCACCTATCTGGCCCTAATGGAACCATTAACAGCGAGACACTGGCTATGATTTTAAATGAAAGAATTTGCCCTGCTTCCAGAGGCTTAAATGGTCAGGTACTGTCCAGTACTGAGTACCTGCACTTCTTTATTTTGAAAGGGAGAGCACCTTCACTTCTCTGCAATGCATTCAATTGAAGTGTACCAGCACTTCTCAGGAGTAAACAGGTACTCTGTATAGTGAGTACCTGATATTTCCATTAAAACCATTATTCATTTTGCATCACCTGGCCAAACCAGATCGTTCCTCGAGAAACTTTTTCAAATTTTCCGCTGATTACAAGGTCCACTCAAATTCTTGGCCCTTATTTATGTTACACTACATAGATTTCGCCACTTAAACTTAATTTGAAGATAATGGAGTGACTCTTGGCTTATAATGTCTGGAATAAGCCCGGAGCTCCAACATTCCAGTGTTTGTCTTTCTGTTTCTACCGTTTTAATTTCTAACATTCTACCCTTAGTGGGTGAAATGCTCTAATAGCTTATAGCCCTTCTGCCTCGGGCTATACCTGTTGTAAAAGCCACTCACACTTGTTTATAGGCCCTTGCCTACAGCTCAGACCTATAACGTGGATTCACGGTCTCAGTGCTTAATTTGTGCCGGTGCTTTCTTAGCAGGGCCGGGTCTACACATCTGCTGCTTGCACGTCACATTCACATGATATTGTTGACTTGGTTGACTAGACTTAATTGATTAAATACCTCTCCTCCGCACTGACTCGGTGCAGATTGTTGTTCTTGATATCTCCCGTGACCGCCTGAGCCTAGTTTTGGGACACCTCCGCGCCGCACGGCCACCAGCTGCTGCGTGTGCCCCCCCTTCCTTTGTGCCTCGCTGCCCGACTGCCGGCTCGTGACCACGCCCCCTCCTTCGAGCGGCGTGGTCCGTGATCAGCGCGCTCCTCTCCCTGTGCCCCTGGTTCTCTGTGCAGACTTGTATTTGTGCTTATTTGTGCTTATTGTTGTTTTTCCGCCGTATTGCCTGTAGTATTGTATTTGTGTTCATTGTTGTTTTTTCCGCCGTATTGACTGTCTTTTTCCCGCCTGTTGCCGCCCTCCGTCTTCCCTCCCCGCTCCCCGCTTCCCGCCACCACCGCTGACCCCGCCCCTTTTTTCCTTCTGTTCCCTCCCCGCTCCCGCCTCCCAGCTGCTCCGCCCACCCGCGCACTTGGCCATATATGGCGACCGTGCGACGCAGGTGAGTGTGACCTAGTTTTGGGACACCCCCGCGCCGCACGGCCACCAGCTGCTGCGTGTGCCCCCCCTTCCTTTGTGCCTCGCTGCCCGACTGCCGGCTCGTGACCACGCCCCCTCCTTCGAGCGGCGTGGTCCGTGATCAGCGCTCCTCTCCCTGTGCCCCTGGTTCTCTGTGCAGACTTGTATTTGTGCTTATTTGTGCTTATTGTTGTTTTTCCGCCGTATTGCCTGTAGTATTGTATTTGTGTTCATTGTTGTTTTTTCCGCCGTATTGACTGTCTTTTTCCCGCCTGTTGCCGCCCTCCGTCTTCCCTCCCCGCTCCCCGCCACCACCGCTGACCCCGCCCCTTTTTTCCTTCTGTTCCCTCCCCGCTCCCGCCTCCCAGCTGCTCTGCCCACCCGCGCACTTGGCCATATATGGCGACCGTGCGACGCAGGTGAGTGTGACCTAGTTTTGGGACACCCCCGCGCCGCACGGCCACCAGCTGCTGCGTGTGCCCCCCCTTCCTTTGTGCCTCGCTGCCCGACTGCCGGCTCGTGACCACGCCCCCTCCTTCGAGCAGCGTGGTCCGTGATCAGCGCGCTCCTCTCCCTGTGCCCCTGGTTCTCTGTGCAGACTTGTATTTGTGCTTATTTGTGCTTATTGTTGTTTTTCCGCCGTATTGCCTGTAGTATTGTATTTGTGTTCATTGTTGTTTTTTCCGCCGTATTGACTGTCTTTTTCCCGCCTGTTGCCGCCCTCCGTCTTCCCTCCCCGCTTCCCGCCACCACCGCTGACCCCGCCCCTTTTTTCCTTCTGTTCCCTCCCCGCTCCCGGCTCCCAGCTGCTCCGCCCACCCGCGCACTTGGCCATATATGGCGACCGTGCGACGCAGGTGAGTGTGACCTAGTTTTGGGACACCCCCGCGCCGCACGGCCACCAGCTGCTGCGTGTGCCCCCCCTTCCTTTGTGCCTCGCTGCCCGACTGCCGGCTCGTGACCACGCCCCCTCCTTCGAGCGGCGTGGTCCGTGATCAGCGCTCCTCTCCCTGTGCCCCTGGTTCTCTGTGCAGACTTGTATTTGTGCTTATTTGTGCTTATTGTTGTTTTTCCGCCGTATTGCCTGTAGTATTGTATTTGTGTTCATTGTTGTTTTTTCCGCCGTATTGACTGTCTTTTTCCCGCCTGTTGCCGCCCTCCGTCTTCCCTCCCCGCTCCCCGCTTCCCGCCACCACCGCTGACCCCGCCCCTTTTTTCCTTCTGTTCCCTCCCCGCTCCCGCCTCCCAGCTGCTCCGCCCACCCGCGCACTTGGCCATATATGGCGACCGTGCGACGCAGGTGAGTGTGACCTAGTTTTGGGACACCCCCGCGCCGCACGGCCACCAGCTGCTGCGTGTGCCCCCCCTTCCTTTGTGCCTCGCTGCCCGACTGCCGGCTCGTGACCACGCCCCCTCCTTCGAGCGGCGTGGTCCGTGATCAGCGCGCTCCTCTCCCTGTGCCCCTGGTTCTCTGTGCAGACTTGTATTTGTGCTTATTTGTGCTTATTGTTGTTTTTCCGCCGTATTGCCTGTAGTATTGTATTTGTGTTCATTGTTTTTTTTTCCGCCGTATTGACTGTCTTTTTCCCGCCTGTTGCCGCCCTCCGTCTTCCCTCCCCGCTCCCCGCTTCCCGCCACCACCGCTGACCCCGCCCCTTTTTTCCTTCTGTTCCCTCCCCGCTCCCGCCTCCCAGCTGCTCCGCCCACCCGCGCACTTGGCCATATATGGCGACCGTGCGACGCAGGTGAGTGTGACCTAGTTTTGGGACACCCCCACGCCGCACGGCCACCAGCTGCTGCGTGTGCCCCCCCTTCGTTTGTGCCTCGCTGCCCGACTGCCGGCTCGTGACCACGCCCCCTCCTTCGAGCGGCGTGGTCCGTGATCAGCGCTCCTCTCCCTGTGCCCCTGGTTCTCTGTGCAGACTTGTATTTGTGCTTATTTGTGCTTATTGTTGTTTTTCCGCCGTATTGCCTGTAGTATTGTATTTGTGTTCATTGTTGTTTTTTCCGCCGTATTGACTGTCTTTTTCCCGCCTGTTGCCGCCCTCCGTCTTCCCTCCCCGCTCCCCGCTTCCCGCCACCACCGCTGACCCCGCCCCTTTTTTCCTTCTGTTCCCTCCCCGCTCCCGCCTCCCAGCTGCTCCGCCCACCCGCGCACTTGGCCATATATGGCGACCGTGCGACGCAGGTGAGTGTGACCTAGTTTTGGGACACCCCCGTGCCGCACGGCCACCAGCTGCTGCGTGTGCCCCCCCTTCCTTTGTGCCTCGCTGCCCGACTGCCGGCTCGTGACCACGCCCCCTCCTTCGAGCGGCGTGGTCCGTGATCAGCGCGCTCCTCTCCCTGTGCCCCTGGTTCTCTGTGCAGACTTGTATTTGTGCTTATTTGTGCTTATTGTTGTTTTTCCGCCGTATTGCCTGTAGTATTGTATTTGTGTTCATTGTTGTTTTTTCCGCCGTATTGACTGTCTTTTTCCCGCCTGTTGCCGCCCTCCGTCTTCCCTCCCCGCTCCCCGCTTCCCGCCACCACCGCTGACCCCGCCCCTTTTTTCCTTCTGTTCCCTCCCCGCTCCCGCCTCCCAGCTGCTCCGCCCACCCGCGCACTTGGCCATATATGGCGACCGTGCGAACGCGCAGCGGTCACGCGCAGCGGGCAAGCCCGTCTACGCCCGTCCGCGCCTGGACCGCGCCCAGTGCCAGGACCCCTGGCCCACGAGGACCCCGGCCAACCCGCCTGACGTACACCGCCGCCACCCTCAGCGCACTCAACACCGGTCGACTCCCAGGATGCTACCAAGCCACCCCATGACGCACCCACAGACCCTTCAGCTGCCACGCCTGCAAGTTCACCTGCATCCAGACCTGCCTCGCCAAGCCGAAGCCGAACACCAGCAGCAACCACCTCAAGTGCATCCTGCTCAACACCCGCTCCGTCCACAGACACGCCATCGAACTCTGGAACCTCCTAGACGCCACAGCCCCTGACGTTGCCTTCATCACGGAGACCTGGATGAACGCCTCCTCAGCGCCCGCCATCGCCATCCCAGAAGGCTACAAGATCACCCGGAGGGACCGCAACGCCAACCAGGTGGGAGGAGGCATCGCCATCATCCACAAGAACACCATCCGCATCACGACCAGCACCGACAACACCCCACCCTCCGCCGAACACCTGCATTTCCAGATTCACACCGACCCGAAGACCACCCTCAGAGGCACCCTGATCTACCGACCTCCGGGACCACGCACTCAATTCAGCGAGGACATCGCCGACTTCGTCAGCCCGCACGCCCTCCCCTCCGCTGACTACATCCTCCTGGGGGACTTCAACTTCCACCTGGAGAACAACAACGACTGCAACACCAGCACCCTGCTCGACAACCTCGCCAACCTTGGACTCAAGCAGCTGGTGTCCACCCCCACCCACCTCGCCGGACACACACTCGACGCCATCTTCTTATCCAGCAAAGACATCGCCTTCAGCCACGCCACAGAACTCCACTGGACGGACCACAGATGCATCCACTTCACCTTCAGAAGAACGACGATCCACCACCACCAGCAACAGGTTGCCCGAAGAAGCTGGAACAAGATCACAGCCGACCAGCTCGCCGCTTCCCTGAGCCAGCACCCTCCGGCCAGCTCAGCGAACCCCAGCCAGGCCGCCGACAACCTCTCGAAGTGGATCAGCAAATGCGCAGACGAACTCGCCCCTCTGAGGACCCCGCCCAGCAGACCCGGCAATAAGAGAGCCCCATGGTTCACCGACGAACTCAAGAGCTCCAAGAAGAACTGCCGAGCCCTCGAGAAAGCCTGGAGAAAGGAACCCACGCCGGACAACAGGACCACCCTCAAGCTCGCCACCCGGAAACACCACCAATTGATCCGCACCGCCAAGAAAACTGCATTCAAGAACCGACTGGACAACAACGCACACAACTGCAAGGAACTCTTCAACATCGTGAAAGAGCTCTCCAACCCCAATGCCGGAAACAACGACATCACCCCATCGCAAGACCTCTGCAACTCCCTCGCCTCCTACTTCCACAACAAGATCGCGGACATACACAACAGCTTCAGCACTCAACCGACGCACGCCACGACCGCAGCAACGCCACCCACCACCACCCTCCGCGCCTGGACCCCGGTCAACACCGAAGACACCGTCCACATGATGAACTCCGTCCACTCCGGATCTCCGACCGACCCCTGCCCTCACCACGTCTTCAACAAAGCCGACGCTGTCATCGCACCCCACCTGCGGGACATCATCAACACCTCATTCGACACCGCCACCTTCCCCGAGAGCTGGAAGCACGCCGAACTCAGCGCTCTACTCAAGAAACCTACAGCAGACCCCACCGAACTCAAGAATTACCGCCCCATCTCTCTACTCCCGTTTCCAGCCAAAGTCATCGAAAAGACCGTCAACAAACAGCTGGCCGCCTTCCTCGAGACGAACGGATCCCTCGACCCATTGCAGTCCGGATTCCGTGCCAACCACAGCACCGAGACCGCCCTCATCGCCGCCACTGACGACATCCGAGCCCTGATGGACAACGGAGAAACAGCGGCCCTCATCCTCCTAGACCTCTCCGCGGCTTTCGACACGGTCTGCCACCGCACCCTAGTGCAGCGCCTCAGCAACGTCGGAATCCAGGAGAAGGCACTGGAATGGATCGTCTCCTTCCTCGACGGAAGAACACAAAGAGTCCGCCTACCACCGTACAAGTCAGAGGCCACCGAAGTCATCTGCGGCGTCCCTCAAGGATCCTCGCTGAGCCCTACTCTCTTCAACGTCTACATGAGCCCCCTCGCGGCCATCGCACGCCAACACAACCTCAACATAATCTCCTACGCCGACGACACCCAGCTGATCCTCTCCCTGACCAACGACCCCGCCGCCGCCAGAGCCAACCTGCACGAAGGGATGAGAGAGGTAGCCGAGTGGATGACGACGAGCCGCCTGAAACTGAACTCAGATAAGACGGAGGTCCTCATCCTGGGCTCCTCGCCCTCCGCCTAGGACGACTCCTGGTGGCCCCCCGCCCTGGGCACCGCACCCAAACCGACGGACCACGCACGCAACCTGGGTTTCATCCTGGACTCCTCCCTCTCCATGACCAGGCAAGTCAACGCCGTCTCCTCGTCGTGCTTCAACATCCTGCGCATGCTTCGGAAGATCTTCTGGTGGATCCCCACAGAGACCAGGAAGACCGTCACCCAGGCCCTCGTCACCAGCCGACTGGACTACGGCAACGCACTCTACGCCGGAACCACCGCCAAGATCCAGAAGAGACTCCAGCGCATCCAGAACGCCTCAGCCAGACTCATCCTCGACATCCCACGACACAGCCACATCTCCGGACACCTAAGAGACCTGCACTGGCTCCCGGTCAACAAGAGAATCACCTTCCGCCTCCTTACCCACGCACACAAAGCTCTCCACGATCAAGGCCCGAGCTACCTCAACAACCGCATCAACTTCTACGCTCCCAAACGCCACCTCCGATCTGCCAGCCACGCCCTCGCCGCCGTCCCACGCATCCGCAGAGCCACTACAGGAGGAAGGTCCTTCTCCTACCTGGCCGCCAAGACCTGGAACTCCCTCCCGGCCGACCTGCGCCTGACCCAAGACCACCTCTCCTTCAGGAAGAAGCTCAAGACCTGGCTGTTCGAGCAGTAGCGGCACCCCCCCCCCCAGCGCCTTGAGACCCTACGGGTAGGTAGCGCGCTCTATAAATGTCTTTGATTGATTGATTGATTGAGCCATTCAGATGGCATTGGCGCCACGGCCCTTAGCCAGTGGGCGGGAGACCGAGTGAGACACTAATTGGGCTGGATTTGGTTCTTCCGGGGTAGGGGCTGTGCGGCAGCGTTAGCGTGCGCAGATTTCATTCAGAAGATTGCCACGCACTGGCACACCCACGCACCTCACAAATCCTCATCAGCAAGCATTAAGGCAGGAAGCCTGACGACGTTGAGAGCAGGTAGCGCCAGGCCCAGTTTATAGTAGGGATAAGGCAGTGTGCCCCGGCCCAGCACACCACATAACCGTCGATCCGTAAGTACTAAAAACTTACTAGTAGTATGTATATTAGTAAATTATAGCAGTAATGAGCGCGGACTCGTTACTGTCCACCCCCAGCCTGTGGCATACCCTGGGCCATGGCCGCCAATGAGCCTCTTGGTGTGACACTGCATGCACCAGCGACCGTCTGTGTTTAACTTTAAATTAGAATTTTCCTGTGCTGGCCCAGCCGGTGCACAAACATTATTTGCTGGCACTATTACTGAGGTTGCGTTTGACACTGCGCATATCAAATGAGTGTTGTAAGTTATTGTCTCGTGCAGAAGAAGTTGCATGTAGAAGTTCATACCTGAGTGCGGCCATAGCACCGAATTGTTGCTTGTTTTTCGGGTCATTACTAGTGTTTATAGATGTGGGAATATTGGCACCAGCCAGTTTTAATGACGTCTTGTCAAAGGCGCTGAGGGACATCTCTTTGGTGTAATTACAGATGTGTTTAAGAATCCTTTTAGCTCGTTGAACAATTTTAGATTCAACTCCCTTTTATAGAGCCTTGGATGTCTGTCTGTGTCAGTGTTTTTTCGCCTAACAAGTGCCACATCTAACTGTGTGTGCATGATGGAGAGCGTGACAGAGAAGGAAAACAAAAGAGAGGTGTGAAAGAAATGACATTTCTAGAGCGGGACATGTAGAGTCATAACTAAACCAAAGCAAAACCAAAAGTGTCAGTTCAAAACAAAAATGTGGTTAGAACGAGAAAATATATGTTAAAAGCACAGAAATAAAAATTAATTTCACTATATTTTTTTAACACATTGCTGAATTCAGGTCCTGTATTGTTTTTGCAAAGTGCAGTCTACCCTTGACCCCCAAAAAGGATCACAAAATAGCAATTACAACAAAGCACTTAGAATTAATTTGCTTCTTTCCAAAAATTCCAAAGGGCAAGATTTGCGGCAGCTTTGCGTTTGTGCTGACCTTGTTGGTGTAACGCCAAGTAGCTGATTGTAGGTCCAGTAAAGCTTAGTTTCCTTTGTACCAATAACATTTTGTGATTTACAAAGCCTGCTTAGAAACGGAGAGGCCGAGTGTGCTCTGTACACCACAGTAACTGGAGGGGGCGATACAAAGGCCAACGTTAATGATTCCAGCAGGTATCTCCACTCCAGTATTCACAAGTTACCGGGCCCGGGATCATGGTAAAAAATGTAGGCCTCGGGCTTACTAGGCCCGTTCCTCCATGAGGTTCCCTGATCCCAGGCCCTGGTGTGGACGTTTTCCATCTGCTTCCGGCTGGTGGAAAGTGTGCGCAGTAAAGCATTGTGGATTCTTGTTTTTTTGTTTGGAGTTTTATATAGTGCGAACTTGACCCGAAGGTATAAGAGCGCCTTACATGAGCACCAGTTGCATTACATATGGACACATTCTTTTTTTTTTGTTTAGCCCGGGGAGATTAAGTGATCTGCCCAGAATCACAGGATGTTGAGCATCCTCGCGGAGACTCGAACCTGGTTTCCCAGCTTCGAGGTCGACCGCTCTAGCTGTTAGACCACATTCTCTCTGTGCTCCTGTAACCAGAGTTTGACTGGAGCACAAACTACACAATTAGGGGTGTGGCCTAAATCATGCAAACTAGAATCATGTGCTTAAGAAATTCATAAAGTTGTATTTAACAAAGGATAATAAAATAGCAAAATGTTACATGAGACCTGTGCACAGCATAGCCAGGCAACACACACAAACTAGCATGCTTAAACAATAGTGCTGTAGGGAGTGTGTCATGGGCCCTAGTGCAAGAAAGGAAATGGGTCAGCACTGAGAGTGACCTATAAGGGAAATACTTTTTTGTTCTCGCAAACTGAAGCAGCAACTAAGTACTTACAGACATTGTCGGCTCGCAGTGGGAGTGCTGCGGGCTGGGCGGGGAGGGGGAGGGGCAGGGTGGGGGGGTAGTGAAGTCAGACATACGACGGCCAGGAGTACAGTAAAATACTTACTTTACTCCTGGCCATCGTGTGTCCGACTTCAGTACCCCTCCCCCGCCTCGCCACCCAGCACTCCCACTGCGAGCCACCACTGCTTATAGAGTATGAAAGCTTGCAAGAGAAGCAATGGTGGTGAAAAGACTTGGGTGCCCGGGGTGTTTTGGTGACTGTACGTATGAAAAATAATGTGCTCACAAGTACAGCTTTTTGGTGTTCTAAACACAGTCTGGTAATTGGCAAGCTATCTGTTTTGGTCACCTTCCCATGTTAAAGGTGGTCTCTCAGGTGCGAATAAAAACAAATATTACAAAATACTTATTAAAATCGTTAAATTTCATTAAACTTAAATAGAGTAGTTATTTTGGTAACAGTTGTTTTCTTAAATTCTGTTGTGGAAAGAAGATTCCTTATTCTCTTTGCATCTGTTATATAACACAATTGCAATTAAACCTTATTCTAAGCTATTGTGTAATACCAAATACCTAGAAACAGTTTGCATAGTTGGAAGAACTCATTTATGAGAGTTATTTACTGCCTTAACTGTTGCACAGAAGTCTATAGTGGTACTGCCTAAAGAGAGTAGAGTTTAAACTGATGAGTGATAAGAGCACCATTTGAAGTATGATTGTAACAAAATGATTTATAAAAAAAAAATTCAACTAAAGGACAAAAAGTCACAAGTGGAAGTGACAAAGTGACTCATTCAAGTGTATTGCATGATTTTATTCAGTTTATTTGTTTAGAGAGTTCTAAGAACATTTTGGTTTATTTTGTCACATAAGCTATGTAAAAGTTGTATCTTGGAACTCATAGACTCTGTTAAAAATGGCATTCCTTTGCCCATGGCCCCAGGGTGAAGAATGGGAATGGCCAGGTGTGGATAGCCATGAAAGTTTGTGAACACCCACAATGTTGCAACTTTGCCATATTTTCAAACAAATTTCCAATCCTTTCCCATTTCCCAGATGGTGGGAAATCTGCTTCTATCAAGGACAGAAGCAAATCCCTTTCTGTGGTAGCAAGGGGTGAAGCACATTCAAACTTATTGAGGCTAGAAGGGAAGAGGTTTCTCTACGTAAAAATATATTTTCCACATTGAGAAAATAGAGAAAACATGGAAAAAATCATTGCACTGAGGAGCTGGCTGTTTTAAACGATGCAAAATTGTAATATGCATTACTCTTCTGTGCATAATTGTAGTAATGCAAATAAAGGTTACACAACGTGGCTAGTGTCAGTGTAGTGTTGCAACTGGCGTTCCTTTAATGGTGTAATTCTGGAATATTTTGCGAATTCCACAGATTGCTAAGTCTTTACCCTGGGAAGGAAGTGGATCTAGATGTACATTTACGATATTTTTTTAATTGGGCATTTTGTAGGCTTGTGTACATTACATGCACTACATTGAGCCAAATATGGTTTGTGTACATTAAACTTTAAGTTAAGCTTGTGTAACTTAGAAGATTCGAATGTGAGCCAGTTCAAAGGGGTGGATTTTCCAAGTAGTGTTTAAGTTTGAAGAAAGTTAAATATTAGTAGAGTGGCCAAGGGCCTGTAATGTACGTTTTGTGGATGCCTACACAAGTAGTAGATTTTGTGGGCATTCACTAAATATTTGAAATTCACTGGTCCACATAGAGCTTACATTTATTCAGTCCAAAGTGGGAAGGAGTTCACCAGTCACCTCGAAATGCCAGTAAGTGTATCTGTATGTGCAGGTTATTTCCATAACCCCCGCACTGTGCCCACTCCAGTGTACAATCTCCCATCTTTGTATTCCTTAGAATAAAACTGCCAACATGCGTTGTGATTATAGTGGTCATTGATGGCCACAGTTTTATTATGAATACATGCATATAGTTTTGTAATAACTTGTATGACCCTGGCCATAAATCATCATTGGTGAACTGTCATAATTCAGGCCACAAATCAGATGCTTTGTTTGTCATACACCTTATTTGCCATAAATCATATGTACATCACCAATTTGCAGATTGCACTGGCAGTTCGTTGGTTAGTTTTTTTGCAGAATTTTATCCTTCTTGTCCCTTCTGGGTCATGCAATTGTTTGGATTGGCATGCTCTTTGCGTGTGAGGGGTAGCTTCTCCCCTGAGTTAGGCCCCAACTCTCTTCCTTGTTAGACTCCTTTGCTCCCTGCCGTTCGGCAGGGTCTGGGCTGCGAGTGCTGTCTCCGTTTGCTTATCCCCTTTCTGTTAGGCCAACTCACCCTGCTGTGAGGCATCCCAAAGTGAATGCCCCTACTCCTACACACCGCACTGTCGGTGTGTCTCTATATACAACCATTGTACCCTTACTTCTTCACTATCCACTTGCCCGCTGTCCAGCACTGCGACAATACTGTCCCTTAAGTGAGGGTGGGTGGGACAAAAATGCCGTTCTGTGCTGCTCTCCTGCTCCACGAAGATAGGAGCTACCTGGGGAGCAGCAACTTATATCCCCCCCACACTTTCCTGCTGTGCTGGTGGTGTCTCCCCATTGGGGGGTTTGTACCTCGCCAGGCCCCCCCATTGGTCGGGGGGCCTGGTGCCTCTCTCTATACCGTTCTGTTTCTAGACGCTCCAGGGGGCCCAGAACCGGATCCTTCCTGAGCTTGGCGTCGGTTATGGCGCCGGCCCTTGAGGCCCTCTGTGGGGCGGCCTCTGCAATAACCCCTGCACTGTGTCCACTCCAGTGTACTTGCAATCTCCCATCTTTGTATACCTTAGAATAAAACATGAGTTGTGATTATAGTGGTCATTGTTGGCCACAGTTTTATTTTGAATACATGCATATAGTTTTGTCATAACTTGTATGACCCTGGTCATAAATCATCATTGGTGAACTGTCATAAATCGGGCCACAAATCATATGCTTTGTTTGTCATCAACCTTATTTGCCATAAATCATATGTCTATCACCAATTCTCAAATTGCACTGACAGTTCGCTGGTTAGTTCTTTCTCGTCCTTTCTGGGTCATACAATTGTTCAGTTGGATTTGCATGCTCTTTGTGTGTGGGGGGACAGCTTCTCCCCGGAGTTAGGCCACTTGCTAGACTCCTTTGTGCCCTGCCGTCTGGCGGGGTCTGGGCTTTGAGTGCCATCACCGTTTTCTATCCCCCTTTTTGTCAGGCCAACTAATTCTGCCGTGAGGCATTTGAAAGTGAGTGGCCCTACTCTTACACACCGCCCTGTTGGTGTATGTCCATAACCAACCATTGTACTCTTACGTCTTCACCACGCTGTCAGGGAGGCCACCGTCTTCGTGGGGCTCCCCACTCGCACATTTTGTTTTGTGTTTGTTATTTGCAACCAGCAAGAGTCATGGAGCCCCACAGGTTGCCCCAGAAAACACGCATCCTGTCTTCTGACAGGTGGACACCGTCCTACCCATAGAGTTCTGGGCGGCCTGGGTGGATGAGCCCATGCTGATACTTTCCAAACCATTGGTTTTTCAGAATTTGCTAACAGCAATGTTCCATGTTCAGCTTTCTCCTTGAGTTCTAAACTGCCTTGTGTGACTCGGCTCCCCGCCAATCCATTGTGCTGATCAGCTCCGACCAAATGATGGCTGTACACCTAGAAAACCTCGCCGCCTCCATGAGGTCCATCTGGATGTCTTGGAGGGGTGCCTTCCTCCCACTTTGGGCCAGGTCATTACCTCCCAGGTGGATTATCAAGATATCCGAGTGCAATGCTGTGCCCGCTTGCAGGTCCCTAAGGGGCTTGTTCCATCTAATCCCTGGATGCCCCAGCCATCGGATGCACGTGTTGACCGGTCTTCCTGTCAGCTTGTGGCCCCCTCTCAGCCACCAAGACTGCATCCTGGATGCGAAGGAGTGGCCCACCACCCACACCAGGGGCGGCCTCCCTCCTGTTGAAGCAATGATTACAAATGTCAGACTGCCTCTTGCTTTAGAGGCAGCACCCCTTACCCCAGAATGCGGCAGACATTGTGTCTTTAAGCAGGCAGTTCTACAATAGTTGGGGTCCTATGTAGGTCCTGTATGCTCTGGACCGCTGTCTGCCTATTGCTTGTATCCCTGCCTCGGTCATCCCCTGTTGTGCTGCTGATTTTGCTGCCCCGATCCTGAACGAGTGAGAGCCAAAGGCCGCTGGGGGTAGCCCTGCTTTGTCGAGGGCCTGGCACATCACAGCTGTGAACTGGAATTTGCTTAGGTGGCTCCCATCTCCGTGCTTGAACAGAGGACCCTCTCCTGCTGGTCGCGCCGC
Source organism: Triturus cristatus (assembly GCF_964204655.1). Classification (NCBI taxonomy): domain Eukaryota; kingdom Metazoa; phylum Chordata; class Amphibia; order Caudata; family Salamandridae; genus Triturus; species Triturus cristatus. The sequence continues at coordinate 399,228,812 of NC_140589.1, forward strand.
CATGTATGTAAGGAGGCAGCATACCGTGCAGTACCTCTGATGCTTGGTGCATTGCAAACACACTACCACCCCTTTGCCGGCCTGATCTGTCTTTTACAGCCTCAGGAGTAACTCAACCTCTGCCGTTTTGGGTTTGACATCGGCTGCCTGCAAGCAACGCCCTGCTGGCCCAGCACTCCTGGGTGCTACTAGCTCGCTGAGATGAAATGCCCCAAGGAATACGGTGGAGAATGCTGCCATAAAAAGGTAGAGCTCAAAGGTGTCCCTTGTTATATCCCCAAGTGTGTCCAAGAGCTGACCTAATCTTGTGAATTCTATTGGTTGCCTGCTGTCCGTCCTTACACCCTGTGTGCTTCTACCCTCTCATTGCTGCTTTGATGTAATGGGAAGCCGTGGCGTCTTGTCCTATCCCGATCTTTGTATAATGAGCCACTGCGGACAGGTGGGCTTGTGCCCATGATCTGGACTTTTTGCTGGTAAATGCCCACTGCACGAATCTCTCGTCTGCCCTTTTTGTGTCGTCCAAATTTGCCAGTGTCTGAATTCCTCCTATTTGCATCACTGTCCCTGCATACCTTTTGTAGCGCCTGGCCGCTTCTGGGTCAAGGGATTGGTTTACTAGCGCTGACAAGTCTATCCCGCCAGGCCCCAAAGCTGAACCAGGAAGTGAGTTATTGCCTGCTCTGCCCCGGGGCAAAATCCCTGAATCTGCTCATCTGTGCTCGTAATAGGGCATTCACAACCACGTTCTCCAACCACAGTACGTAACGTGCCTTCAGGTCTATGTTGCCCTCCAACTGCAATTTAACCAATTGAGTCATTATTCTCAGTATTTCTGTGGCACCTGGCAGAGCCTCTATTTATTGCTTGCACCACCCCTTTGTTGTCTGACCATAGTGTCAGCTTCATGTTCCTTAATTCCTGCTTCCAGACTGTTAGGGCTACCACATTGGGGAACAGTTCAAGAAATGTAATGTTGTTGGTGATGCCCTGTTTGTGCCAACTGCTGGGCCATTAGCCCATGCACCATTTGTTGCCCAGGATTGCCCCGAAACCTGCGCTGCCCACTGCGTCCGTGAACAGGGCTATCTGTCTAGTTGTCACCCAGCCTTCTCTCCGTATCAAGACCCTATAAATCTGCCAGGAATGTGTCCCACATTAGCAGGTCCTGCTTGACCCTTGCTCCCAGCCTGACATGGTGGTGTTTGTGGGTGAGCCCTGCTGTTGCAGAGTTAAACGCCTGGCAAAAACCCTGCCTGTGGGGATGACCCTAGCTGCAAAATTGAGTTTGCCAATCAACCGCTAGAGGTCGCGGAGCGTCGCCTTTTCACGGCTGCAGAGGCCCCTTATCTCCTCCCTGAACTCCCTCACTTTTTCTTCGGGTAGTCTGTTCCTGCCACTGAGTCGAGCTCTATTTCCAGGAATGTGTTTTTGTCGCCACGCCAACTGTCTTTTCTGCTGCCAGCGGGATCCCTAGTTCCCCTGCTAACTTTTGGAATGCTGCCAGAGTGTCGCTGCACTCTGAAGACTTGGAGGGGCCTGTGAACAGAAAGTCATCTAGATAGTGGAGTTTGCCCCCTGCGGGGGGCCTGTGATGCAGGGCCCATTCTAGAAAGGTGCTAAATTGTTCAAAGTACGTGCAGGATACCGAGCAACCCATTGGCATAACTTTATCAATCTACAGGTCCCCTTCCCACTGGAACCCCAGAAGGTGGACCCTTGAAGGATGCACCGGGAGGAGGCGGAAGGCGGATTCTTTGTCTGCCTTTACCATGAGGACCTCATGGCCTGAAGACCTAACTAGGTTGATGGCATCGTCGACTGTAGCATAACCCATGGAGCAAGCTTCTTTGCCGATTCCGTCATTTACTGACGTCCCCTCAGGAAATGAGAGGTGGTTGATTAGACAAAACTGTCCCGGTTCTTTCTTGGGATCTACCCCTAGGAGAGAGATTACCAACCCTTTCTGCATATGAGTAGGCAGGGGGCCCTCTATCCTACCTAAGGATTTCTCTTTCTCCAGTTTTTCGCTGCCTACCTCTGGGTGTTGTAGAGCTGATTTTAATTTTTTTGTGCCACCTAGTGGGAGGGGGCCCTCAAATGGTATAATAAACCCTTGCTCAAAGCCTTGCACTAGTACTGCAGCGTCTGTCTTATTGTGATATTTGTTTGCTAGCTTACGGAGTTGTTGAGTGTTGATGGAGGACCTAGCTAACCTGTAGGTGTGCACACCCTTTGGCCCCCCTCTTCTTCATTGACCAGCTCACTTCTTCCTTTTCTTTTCTTTCTTGTCCCCTCTGTGCTATTTCTTGCGTCTGCACCCTGCAGCTGGGTGCCCTTCACCACACGTGGAGCATTTGTGCTGAAATTTGCATCACACACTATCAGGTCCAGGCCGTCTAATTGGATCTCCAACAGTGCGAAAATGTCGATAAATTCCTTCCTCCATATCCTTTCCTTTACTGCTAGTGGGATAAGGCTTGCTAGCCCTGTGGCCCATGTGGTCATAGATGCTGGGCCAGATGAGGGCCTAGTGTATACCTCTGGTGCCAGGGCTGTTCTGTTTGGGTCGCTTGCTGTGCTTGTACTGCCCCATGCTGCTACAGGGGACCCTAGTTCCCCCGAGTCTCCTGTGTGACCTGTCCCATCAAGCTCCCCTGTCGCACGCAGCCTAGGTCTGTCAAATGCCAAGGCAACCTGGATACTTTCCTTTGTGGTTGAAACCCCGCTGTCCCCAACCCCTGTGCGCCTAGTCCCTTAAGCAGGAGTGGTGCCATTGATTTTAAGCATTCCTGAACTCTGGAACCAATATTCTCACCCCTTGTTGCTGCGTCGCTGGTCCCATTGCTTGGTCCTGCCGTCACCAGATTGGCTACAGGCGGCAGGTTCTTCCTCTGGCATCCTTTCTTGGGTGCCACTGTCCCTGGTGGGTTGGTTACCACCCTCCGTCTCTTCTTGGATGCTGGAATGCTGGCGTTTTAAGGCAGCTGGTTGCTTGGCCCTTTTCCTGTGTCTTGGGCTAAGTGTGACTGCAGCCATCTGGTCCCATGGACCACTGATGCTGCTCGAATTTGTCTCAGGAACTCCCCCAGGTCCTCTGGTTGCCCGTTTCTGCCTTGACCCTCCATTGCGTGTGCGGGGTGCTGCCACTCTCTTTCTACACCAAGCCTACCAAATTGGCGTCTGACCCTGTGTGCCTGCACTCCTACTCTTTCTCCCTAGTGGGGTGCTGCCGCTGCTCTTTCTGCACCAAGAGTTTTATGAGGTATTTTCCAGGGGCTCTCAAAAGTTTACCTCTCTTCTGTTTAGTTTTGCAGCAGCTTTCTTTAATCACTGTCTTTCGTGCGTAATTAAATTGCTTTGGCCAGAAAACCAGATGTTGCCCTTCTGTTGCACTTACGGCCGCTGTCTCTGCTTGCCTTTCAGAGATGCGGGCAATGCAGGAGCACCTGTCTCGCACGTCTCCATCTAAAAAAAAGACCTCTGCCTTCTGTCCCTTTGGAATGCAGAAACTCTTTTTGTCCTGCGTTACTTTCAATTATCTTAGCAAACCCCAAAACAGAGCTAGTTGGGCAGAGAGCACACTTCGCCAGGCTTCTCACTTCCAAGACCCTCTACAGTGCAATCACACACTGCAGAAAATGAGCGGGTATTATGCTAATTATAGGGTGCGCGAGCCTCGCACCGATACGTGCTGATTTCTTCCCTCAGGCTTAATATAACTAGTGTGCACGATCGCGGGCGTGTTCCTTGCCATGCCGTTAAAAGCAGTTGTAGCACAGGTTTAAGTCAGCCAAGGGAAGTGGAGAGGAAACTCTTTCCTGACAAACAGCAGTCAACAAGTTTTGGAAACTGTACAAAAGGGGTGCTGCAAAGACGCTGATGTGCACACTTCACCCCGCCCTCAAACAGCCCCCAGCCGCACTCGAGTCTGTGACCACGAGTCCTGCAGGGCTTACCGCTTCTCACGGTAGCCAGGGGATACCGTTGTCTCAGGGAGAAGGGCGGGGAACACAAACACAACTTCCACCCGCTCCTTTTTTGGAGTTCCTCCGCTCATGAGAAGCACCGCTGCCAGGGAGGGGCGGGTCGCGTCTTCCTGGTTCAGCCCTCTGTCTCTTCGGCGTGTTCAGGCGGATTTCCCCTCCGCGCCAGACTTTAGCTGCGCTAGCGAGGGTGGGGGGCTTCTGGGTGGGAGAACCAGCTGACTTGAGGATTTCCTGGGGGGGGGGAGCAAGGCACGCCTGACCTTGGGCCCAAGCCGGGAGCCCAGGAACTGCACCCAGGTCACGATCCTTTGTGGGTGCTGAGTGCCGGTAGCAGCAGATACCCATTCTCCGGCGGAGCAACAACCGCTTGGCAATGACAACAGCAGATGGGCTTTGTAGCTAACTGGCAGCGGCTACCCTGATCTCCACGCCAGCCAGTGAAAACTCGTGGAGCTTCGGCTGGACTTTTCAGGGGTTCCCATGCAGAGCTTTGCCTCTCCACCTCGATTCGAGTCAGGTAACAAAAATGCCATTCTGCGCCGCTCCCCTGCTCCATGCAGATAGGAGCTACCTGGGGGAGCGGTGACTTATATCCCCCCACACTTTCCTACCTTGCTAGTTGTGTCCCCCCATTGGGGGGTTTGTACCTCGTCAGGCCCCCCATTGGCCGGGGGCCTGGTGCCTGTGGGGGGGGGGTGCGGGGCTACACCATTCTGATACTAGGCGTTCTAGGGCACCCAGAACCGGATCCTTCTGGGGCTCGGCATCAGTTATTGGTGCCAGCCCTCGAGGCCCCCTTTGGGGGCGGCCTCCGCGAGTGTTAGGCTAACTGTGTACGAGCAATCGGAATGGTGGAAAAACAAAGATTATACATTGTATAATTAATTGTAGGTAAGTAAACCTATAGCACTGAATGGTCTTCATCCAGGGTAATTCTTTCCATAATGGAATACTAGTATGACCAAATCTCTGGCCAGCTGACAAGCATATGTACATGGTCCACATATAGTACATGGCATCTGGGGCACAAGGTGGGTGGGTCTGGCCTCCATTTGCTGATCTTGGAAGGAGTAATTGTATTTGCATTGATATAGCCCTTTCTACCCCTAATGACGCATTGAAGGGCTTTACACTAGGCAGTGCGCTGCTCTGTAAACCAAGGTTAGTCCTGTGTTATTGATTATTGCTGTTTATTAAGATTAGTCTTGTGCACTGAAGCAAACCATTACATGCATCCACTCCAGTTTCTGTGTGGTAGATTACATTATTAGGAGTTAGGTGGAATCTTTTGTGGGTGAGGGATATTTGAGTTCATGCAGATCGTTGATGGTGTTAGGTGAGCTTGGGGAGATTAGGTATTGTTAGGTTACAGGGATATGACTTTCAAAGGAGAGATTGTATTCTTTCATAAGAGTTATTGGCAATTTTCTGAAATACACAGAGAGATTAAGGCAAACATGCATGTGAATTTGAAAGCTTGCGTTCAGAGGAAAGAGGCATTCAAAAGAGGGAAGGGAAGGAGAGGGCCATTTGAAAAAAAAGGAGAAGGGACAATCAGCTGTTTTAAGTAAAGGTCAGTTTTTTATGCTAGGTTTTGAAGTATAGAGGTTGATTTTAGTTATAGCATGCGATATGAGGATGCAAAGCCATACAGCGAAACTGCATAAATTGAATGCCGTGACCGTGACTAGGTGATTTTGATAGGCATTAGAAACAGGTGAATTGCCTGTGCACTGCTTGTTTACCAATAGTCCACTATACCAGCAAGGACAGCTGACCAACTCAGTGGTTGGTAGCATAAAGTAATGGGCTGGACGCATACACTGGGAAATATGGAGAGTTTTAGGTTGTGCTCGAAGGTAACAGTAATTTCAAGGTCATAGCAATGTGAGAAAATAATGGGTAAATAATGCAAACATTAAGAAGGAGATTATAAAAATGCTAAAGTGGATATCTGATGATGTAATTCCACATATTTGACTCATCGTAGTAATTATAAAAACAAGATATATCCATTTTGAAGCTCCTGATTATTGCCTGGCACAAGCTGAAGAGCCAGGACTGCTTCCCTAGACAGTGGAAGTGTATTGCTTTCTTTCCTGTGGCTGGGAAGTTCGGATCCAGACACTGAGATGAGGGGGGTGATGACTAGGTTACGTCTACAAATTTAATAAAGACTTTATTAGCAAGAGGCTGCTGTTTAAACTTCTTGAAGCACTGCTGCTGGAGCAGGGTTTTCTATTTAAACTCAAACTTCAGTTTATATTTCTATATGTTATAATTAAAATTACTAAGGAATAATTATTAAATATTAATTTTGTCGAGTTTCTGACTAATCAACCTTACTAATGAAAGAATTACACGTGGGAATGCAATTGCATGGCTTACTTAATACGTGAACTAAGTTGGTGAGCAAATTCATTAAATACGTGTGGCTAAAGTGCTATTTGTTATGTGTTTGCGCTTTTAAATAACATGCTTTAACGCTTCTTATGTCGCAAATGGCTAGATAAATACATTCACATAAGGGTATTAGTGGGAATTAACACTGTATAATCAATACGATGTAGTAACGTTGTTTTGTGTTTCTTTTAATTAAGATTGTCCATTTTGGCCTATTGGAAAATGGCCGACATTTACAGCCTGCATTTGAGTAGATGAAATATGAAGAGAGGCCTCGCTGAATATGGTTGAACATGACCTCGGCCTCTGTCTGAGCTAAAAGTTTCCGAAAGGACAGCACAGCAGCTCTGGGCTCATCGCCAGATATCCTTGGAAGAGAATAATTGTCACAATGAACATTTTGATAAACTTGCGGTGGCTTCACTATAATTCCGGAGAAGAGCATCCATGAATGTTGCAGATTTAGTTTGTGCTTCCTTCTTCCGTGTTTTTATTTTTGAGATATTCGAGAGCGGAGGTTTTTTCTAAATGTTGCGAGCCAACATCCTTTCCTGCTCGCTCTGCTCAACGGACGCTTGGAGCTTGTTTGTAACTTTTAATGTGTAAGTTTTAGTATAAATATTGTTAGACTAGAGAGGGTCTAAGGCCACTTCTTCCTGAACCTATGCTCAAGAGGATCGATGCTGATTGAGAGGACGGCGACTCGGGAGACTTTACTGAGAGACCTGTCCTGACCTAAATACGACATTTAGCTAGAATAGGTAACTATGAGAATAATGATTTTGCTATTGAATGACTTTTCATTTGAATTAATTTAGATAAAATAACCTTTGTTTGAATTCCAGTGTCGGGTGGTTATTTCTTCGTCATTTATTGAGATCTCAAATGTGTTTAATTGTTTAAATCATGACTCGAGACAAATCAATTAGGTTGCATTGACCTCAGATTAGATGCAGATTGATTTAGGAGTTCTCTCATATATTCAGTGTGGATAGAGTAATAGAATGAATGTTGGTGTGATGGGCCCCAGCGTATGATGAGTGTATGTGCGTATGACTGTGGAATTACTCTGTCCATGGAAGTAGGGAGAATTTATAAGCTCCGATCTGCAGCAGTTTCCTGGTAGCAGTATGATGGTTTTGATTATTGTCTTGATCTGATAGATTGCTTGTACATAGGCTTTGGATTTATTGATTTATTGATTGATGTTGATACATGTACTAACACTAAATGTTGAAGTCGTCGTATTGAGTTCTATGTAGTGTGTACGGCTTCTGGGACGTAGGGAGTCGGTGACGGTTCTGTAGTAGGGCAGAGGGAAGTGAGTGCTGCTCTCGGGAAAGACCGGATTGTTGGCCCTGTACGTATGCAGGGAAAAGCGTGTGACAATAGAAGTTGCGCGTCGCATTGTCTGGGTTCGGAATCAGTGACATCGCCGTGTGTTACTACTAGAGACATATTTTCTGTATAAGAGGAGCGTGTATGGTAGCGAAGGTTATCTGTGAAACTCTGGTCTTAAGTCCCAGGAATCCGTGAGGTTTGCCGTTAAAGCTTACCGCTGGAGAAGTAATAGATATTCTCTGAGCTTGTTTGAAGGACTGGGCAGAGGTAAACGCTGCTTGGTTAACGTATGTTATAATTCTGTAGTGGGACAGATTGTTCGCTGTTCTCGGGAAAAGCAGGATTCTGTGTAAATGTACTACATTTTCTAGTGTGAAAGTGCGTGAATGTATGAGCATTTAGTTGATTGTGAGACTCTTTGGAGCATTCCGGGAGGAAACAGTTAATGAATGCATGTTAGAAGGGCAGAGTAGAGGGATGTGCTACTGTGTCAGCGAAAGTAATAATTCCGTGGTAGAGCAGAGGTAAGCGCTGTTCTAGAGAGAAGCGGGATTCTTGTGAGAAAGATCTTTACTATTCTGTGGTTAGCGAAGCAGACAATGGAGATGTTTATATGTTGTAACTAATAGATTTTGTAGAATTTGAAACAGAGCCTACTGAGAAGGCTTTGTAAAGGAGGGGTAGACGAACGAGTGACAGGAGACAGGAGTAGAAGTGACTGCAGCGACTGCTGACGTCAGAAAGACCGCGCTGTGATTGGACAGTGGATTAGAACAGTGCTCGCGCTGTGATTGGTGCGTTGGTGTGAGCCGCGCAGGGATTGGAAGGAGTACAGGGTGACGTAGACGCTCCAGGATTGGTGCGTTGGTGTGAGTCGCGCTGTTATTGGACAAAAGATCGTACAGTTGCGGAAAGGACTAGAGGGTTGTGGTAAACGCGAAAATGTATTACCAAACGGAGGAAAAGAAGAAGAAATCCTTGTTCGGTAAAATTAAAAAGTGGTTCGACAAGGATAAAGACATAATAACTAGAGAAGGTGAATTGCTACCTCCGACAAGAACCCCTGCATCCTTCATGGTTGCGAAATATGGGTATCATACCTGTATCTGGTTAGACGATTGGGCTAAGTACACTAAAGAAGATGGTGTTTTAGCGTTCCCGGAACATGGTTCATTTAATTTGGCCGTGTTGAGAAATTTACGGGAAAAGATGATGTGTCTAGAGCCTAGACCAAGGCCGACACAGTTCGAGGCATTGGTAGAATGGGAAGATGAGGTGCATGGGCGAGAAAAGCAGAGGAGTGGAGGTAATTATAGGTACATTTTTGGGAGGAAATATGATCGTGAAACACATCATGATAGAATGAGGAGATGGCGAGATGCTAGTATGTCAGAGGGTCTATATCCGATGAGAACTGTTGAGGAAACAGAAGGAAGGAAAGGTACGGAAAAGGTACCTGATGCAGAATTAAGGAGGTATGGGGCTAATGATTATGAGGATGAAGTCTTAGATGACATGATTTACAAGAGACCACCTCCATATAGACCAGAACCAGAAGTGAGAACACCAGTTGTTACTCCCATAAGAGATACTTTGCAAATCGTTAAAACAGAAATTGCGACACCTGATCTGAAAAGTGGTAGCTCTTTCACGGACAGGGAGAGGGAAAGAGAGAGAGAGCGAGAGGGAGAGAATACAATCGGGGATGAGAAAACAAGAGAATTAGCAAGAACAACATCTGAGTTGACAGAGAAGATCAGGGAATTGACGAAGAATCTAGAAGCTGTTACGGTGCCTGTAACAATAGGTCCGGTTATGCCTATTTTTGATAAGCAAAGAATGGGTGAAAATGGTTTGACAGTTCCATATGTAGAGAGTGGTTTGGTTGGTTCTCAGAGAGAGTCAGGAATGAGGATGGAAGAGAATCATTTGAGACAGTTGAGACATGACACATGTGGTAGAGAGTCAAATGTACAGCCTAATTCAGGATTGAATACTGGTTGTTTAGGAGGATCGATTTTGGAACCACAGAGGATGGCAGAACACGTGGGTACAGTGAAAAAGTCCACAGAAATAACGGCTGAGGATTTGAATGATTGGTTGAAAGTTCTCCAAAAGAAGGATAAAGATTCACAGGCAATTGATGTAGCCAGGTTGCGCAAAGAATTGGAGGAACTCATAGCGGGAACAATTCCTACAGAAATGTTGAAAAATCATCATGATGGTGAGTTGTTATTCATGTGCAAGAGTATTACATGGAGGGCTAAGAATACACATGACAGGTTGAAAGGAATAGCGAGTGAAATGGGAGCTGATATGGATAAGGTGAAAGCTTTGCAGAAGCCTTACAGAGTGGATTTTTCTGATAAGGATATCGAGAATCTAAATGATGTTGGCAGAACAGGGCAGATTAAGGAAATGATTTCCTTATTGCGAAAATGGGGTGATGTGGAGAAGTGGAAGGATAGGTGGTACAAGAAAAGAGAAGATTCAGTGGACAGGACTTATTCAGCATTTCCCATGAGAGAAAAAGAAAAAACAGTGGATGCCTATCCTATGAGAGAGATTCCTGGAGGAGGATATGTACATGTCCCTTGGACTAGACAGGATATTTTGTCATTTACAAATGATTTCCCTCGACTGAGAGAAAAGCCCGTCGAGTGGTATAGGCAGGTAGACAGGTTTGTGAAATTGTCAAAAGTGCTGTGGATTGACCTGAATAGTCTGTTTGATATAATTGTTCCAGCAGACTTGTGGGCAGAGTGCAAAATAGTTGTAGATTGGCCTGCTAAGGAGTACCCAAGAGATCAGAAAACAGGAGCTCCAGACCCGGAGGTAATGAGGAAGTACGAGCAGGTTATTGTGTTTCTGAAGAATAAGGTACCCCCTAAAGAGACAGACTGGGTTAAGATAGATCGGACACATCAGGAAGCAAAAGAATCAGTTCATGCTTTTTATGAAAGGCTGATACTGGCTTTTAAACAGTTCAGTGGAGATGAACACCTGGGCGATAAGGATTTGAGTCATTTTGTATACAGATTTGTATATGGCTTGAGACCTGAAATCAGTGAGATGATTCGAGAGCACACAGTTGATTGGCAGAGTAAGAAGATTGATGAGATCTTGAGACATGCGAAATATTTCAGTGATGAAATTGAGGCAAAACAAAGAAAGCTGAAGGAAAAAGCAATGTGGGCACAGGTGAAGGTTGCAGAAAGACAAGAAGCACAGCTGGTTGAACAAGCGAATAATCCAGGAAGTAGGCCCAGATATGGTACAGGAAAAGGAAAGGGGAATCTAGAAGAGGCCAAAAAGAAGTTCCTGTGTCACAACTGTGGACAATTGGGGCATTGGAGATCCGAGTGTACGAATCCACCATTAGTGAGTAATGAGAATAAATCCTTGAATCAACAGGTGCAGAACGAAGGGTGTAATCATCAGCAGCAACAGCAGAAGTTTGTCAAACAGCAGAATCAAGAGCCAAAACCGCCCTTGCCACAGAATAGAGGGTCCCAGAAATATAACCAGGACTCAGGATTCTACAATGATGAGCAGGTAAACAAACCGAGATGTTCAAACCCGGTACAACAGTACTGGTTAAAGAATGAGGGGAGTGAGTCTGAAGGGGACTACTGATGGTGCCGAAGAGAGGAGGAAGAGTGCATACTTGGAGCAACTCTAGAAATAGATCAGGCAGGACCATTTGTAGATGGGAAAATAAATGGGGAAAGTGTTACTTTTTTAGTAGACACAGGAGCGACAAGATCAACTGTCAGGTCAGCAGATATAGGAAATCTTCCTCTCTCGGACGAAGCAATCCAAGTGGTTGGTGTAGCTAATACACAGATTAAGACTCGTCTTACTGAACCAGTAAGGGTAAGGATAGGGAAATTTTCAGATATGCACAAATTTGTGGTGTGCGACACTAGTCCAGTGAACTTGTTAGGTAGGGACTTATTGTGTAAATGAATTGCACAATTTTTTGTACTCCGGATGGAATAGCTTTTGAGACACCGGAAGAGGATGTCTTATACAGGATGACTCTAGATAATAGAGAAAGTGAGATTGTTGGAACATATGCTGTATTTAATCCGGAGGATTTGCCTCAAGAGTTGAGAAATACAGTAAAAGCAGCAGTTTGGGATTTTACTGGAGAAGATGTAGGATTGATGAATAATGTAGATCCAGTAAAGATTACAGTGAAAGAGGGAATTACTTACCCTAATATCCCACAATACAGACTGACACCAGAGATAATTGAGGGAATAACCCCTATAATTGACAAGATGATTCAACAGGGTGTTTTGAGGGAGTTACTGAGTAGCCCATGTAATTCACCGATAATGGGGCTGAAGAAACCTAATGGGAAGTTCAGGATTGTGCAAGATTTGAGAAAGATTAACAAAATTGTGGTATCATGCTGTCCCATTGTGCCAAATCCATCAGTGATTTTGTATCAGATTCCTCATGATGCTGAATGGTACACGGTAATTGATTTGTGCCATGCTTTCTTTTCAATCCCATTGCATCATGACAGCCAGCCGATTTTTGCATTTCGGTTTGGACAGCGTATTTTGGCATGGTGCCGTATCCCACAGGGGTATACAGAGAGTCCCTCAATATTCAATCAGTTGCTGAAGAAGTCATTGGAAAGTTTGATCATGCCTGAAAGCTCAGTACTAGTACAGTATATCGATGACCTACTTGTGGCATCAAAGACACGTGAAGCTTGTGAAGTAGATACTATAGCTTTACTGAATCATCTGGCAGATGGAGGGTTAAAGGTATCTCCAGCCAAATTGCAGTTTTGCAAGAGAGAAGTACATTATCTTGGACACAATATTGAAAAAGGTCTGAGGAAAGTGACCAATGACAGGATCAAAATTATCAGGGGAATGAGAGCCCCAATGACCCAGAGAGAAGTGAGAATGTTTCTGGGAATGGTGGGTTATTGTCGTCAGTGGATAAGTAATTTTTCCCTGATAGCAAAGCCATTGATTAAATTGACCAAAAGTGAAGTGAAAGACCCATTGGAATTGAATGCAGAACAAATGGCAGCATTTGAGGAATTGAAGAGCAGATTGTGTGAAGCTCCTGCTCTGGGAATGCCAGACTATGAGAAGGAGTTTGAATTGTACTGTAGTGAGAGGAATGGTTGTGCACTTTCAGTGTTAATCCAGAAACATGGACGACTGAGGAGGCCAATTGCGTACTTCTCATCAACACTTGACCCAGTAGCTGTGGGTTTACCAGGTTGTCTGAAAGCAGTAGCTGCTACATGCAGAAGCTTGGAACAGAGTGAGGGTATAATAATGGGATATCCTGTACGGGTATTCGTACCTCATGATGTGGCAATTCTTTTGACAAGAAGCAGGACTCAATATATGTCACATAGTCGGCTGACTAAATATGAGAAAATCATTCTGGGAGCATCAAATGTGACTCTTGAGAGATGTGTGAATGTGAATCCAGCCACACTCTTGCCAGATGCTGAAATTGTGAGTGTGAGAGACGATGTTGATCATGATTGTTTGGATGTGCTTGATTACTGTACAAAACCGAGACCAGACATAAGAGATCTGCCACTGCCTGAGAGTGATCATGTGTTGTTTGTGGATGGATCATGTCTGAGAACAGAGGAAGGTGTGCTGAGTGCAGCATATGCGGTGTGTAAAGTTTCAGAAGTTATGGAAGCTTCATCTTTGAAAGGAGTTAGATCTGCTCAAGTAGCTGAATTGGTGGCATTGACAAAAGCTTGCAAGATTGGGAAGAATTTGAGAGTGACTGTGATGACTGATAGTCAGTACGGATTTGGAGTGGTTCATGACTTTGGCCAGCTTTGGCTACAGAGAGGTTTCTTGACTTCGAGTGGAACTCCTATAAAGAATGCTGAAGTGATTGGGAAGTTGCTTGAGGCGATACAGCTGCCTAAAGAGTTAGCAGTTGTAAAATGTGCTGCTCATGGACAGGGTGATGATTTTGTTACTCTTGGTAATCGCTTTGCAAATGACATAGCACAGTATTGTGCAAAGAACAATCATTCGATTAATAAGGGAAGAGAGAAGGAAATGTCTTTTTGTTCTGTGATGTTTACTAATGTCCTGGAAACATGGGATGAGGTGAAACAGTTGCAGGATGAAGCAGGAGATGAGGAAATGAGGGATTGGATCAAAGCAGGTTGTGCTCCAAGAGAAAAAGATCATGCTTGGATTTATAGGGATGGAAGACCAGTTATGCCAAATTCCATGTTGTCAACAATGGCAAGAATGTATCATGGCCAGGGGCACCTGGGGAGGGATGCTATGATTAGGTCCTTCAAACAAACCTGGTACAATGCTAAGTTCAGGCTGATTGCAGAGAGCATCTGTCAAAGGTGTTTGATTTGCCAGCAATTCAATACTGGAAAGAAAACAGTGGTGAGCCTAGGAACAATAGGCAGAGAAGGAGGTCCTTTTACCAGAATGCAAATAGATTTCATTGAAATGCCACAGGTCAATAGATTGAGGTATGTTCTAGTGGTAGTCTGTTTGTTCTCAAGGTGGGTGGAAGCATATCCGACTAGGAGGAATGATGGAATAACAGTGGCCAAGTTGCTGTTAAGAGAGTTGATTCCTAGGTACGGGTTCCCGGTGACAATTGAGTCAGACAGAGGGGGACACTTCTACAATGAGCTCATGGGTCTGATTTGTGAAGCATTGAGCATACAGCAGAAGCTACATTGTGCATACAAGCCAGAGGCTTCTGGTGTTGTTGAACAGATGAATGGCACATGGATGTGTTTAGCCACTGGAATGAAATGGCCTGATGTCTTGCCTCTAGTGCTAATGACTATTAGATCTACTCCAGACAGAACTACAGGGTTGAGTCCACATGAATTATTGATGGGACGAGCAATGAGACATGCATTCGTGCCTGTCAACAAGTTGATGACAATAACAGATGACATGATTTTGGATTACGGTAAAGGCCTGGCTGACACAGTTCATTCTGTGTTTCACCAGGTTGGAGGAGATGCCACCACACTTGAAAAGAAGCAAGCCCATGATCTGAGTCCAGGGGACTGGGTGAGAATAAAAGTGCACAGAAGAAGGAATTGCTTGGTTCCAAGGTGGGGAAGGCCAAGACAAGTCATTCTGACTACGACGACTGCTGTGAAGTGTGCTGGAGTGAAGAACTGGGTTCATGCAAGTCATACTCTGAGAGTTCCAAATCCAAAGATGGGACTGGGAAAGAGTATTTTGAAGAGTCAGATTCCAGTGATGATGCAGATACTGAAACAGTGAGAAGAAAAAAGAATCCTGAAAGGGGGGAAGGAGAGTCAGAAAGAGAGTCAGGTGATTCTTTTTTCCTACCAGATGAAGTTACAAGAGTTACAAGAGGAACATTGAGAACCTCAGAGGAGAGTTTGGATTCCGTAAAAGTGCCTGAAGTTCCAACAAGCAGTGGAGAAAATAAAGGGGGAAAGAGGAAAGAAAGAGATGAAGAGATTGAGGATCCACCTGAGATTACTTCTGAAGAAGTAGGGTCAGAAGAAGATAGAGAGGGACAGATTGCGGAAGACCCCCGAGGAGGTGTAGGGAACATTCCTGATAAGCTAGGTGAAGGGACAAGTAGTCAGCAAGAAGATTGCGTGTCGGAGACCCGAGGAGGGACAGTGGTAGGGAAATCTCAATTGGTGGAGAAGAAGACTGTGGAAAAAGAGAAAATTGCTGATGAACAAGAGGCAAATGAGACAGAATCGGATGAGAGTGAGAATGAGAAACCAGAGGGTCGGGTTCTAAGAAAGAGAAC
Source organism: Triturus cristatus (assembly GCF_964204655.1). NCBI lineage: Eukaryota > Metazoa > Chordata > Amphibia > Caudata > Salamandridae > Triturus > Triturus cristatus. The sequence continues at coordinate 399,244,336 of NC_140589.1, forward strand.
TTGGATCGGAGAGAGAAACAATAGAGAAGTGAGACCGAAAAGGAGTGTAAAAGGAGATCTTTGGCCTAACAAGATAAAGAGGCTGAGGTATCGACTGACACGAGCGAGTTCATCGAAAGCTGAACAGGTGAATGAGGTGTCGAGTCAGAATCAAGCAAAGGGTGAAAAACAAAAGGAATTAAAAGAACCAGAGGAGATCAAGAGAATCAGAAAACCCAACCAGAAGTATAGGTCACCGGAATGGACGTACGTGGCATTGCCTGAAGAAGAAGAGGAGGCAGAAAGTCGAGGAAATCCAGAGGGGACCTTACGGAGAGTGGTTGAGGAGGAGAAAGCTGTTGGAATCCTGAAAGTTATCTTGACTGACATTGGAGAAGAGTCAGATGCTCAGGATATTGAAGATCTGATACAATTTGATGTTGCTGAAGAAGAAGTGAAAAGTGATGAAAATCCAAGTTGAGTGAATTAAAGGAGTCACTTGGAGAAGAGTGAAGAAGAAGAAATGTAAAAATTAACAGATTGAAATAATCTAGTGTTCTAGAGATTCAGTAGTGAAGTAGTAGAGGCTAAGTCAAAAGACACAGTCAAAGTAGTAAAATGGCTAACACAGAAAATAATCAAAGTAGATGTACCTTTCTGAAAAGATGGTGCAAAATGTGCTGCTGCTGTACGGGACTATTAATGCTATTATGGAGGGTACTTGCTTTATTGGTTACTTTTAGAGTTACAATAGACACTTTTGGAATACATACTGAGAATATGACTAATGTAGAGAAAAGTTCACAGAAAATAGTTCCAACTAGAATTAGTAATATATACATACATAAGGATAGATCAATTAATTAATTGCTACGTTTGTATGCAATTACCAGCATCCGTTTCAGAGGGAGTTACTTATCATCATCTTCCAGCTACGTATGGAATTTCATGTAGTGTGTTAAGTAGTATTTTTTATCTATTAGGGAAAATAGATTATGAGATGTCCAATAAAGATAACATTTTTGGGCAATTGCCTATGAATAAGAAACTGAATCCTGCAAAAGAAGCTAACATTTTTGGTGAGATTTTTATTGAGACAGAAGAATTAATATTAGATTACATTTTTAGAAACAATTTAACTTGTAGTTTGAAGGAAGAAGAAAAAGCTTTCCTAGACATGGTAGAGAAAAGGAGAATGAGCATGCATGAAAAGGCAGGAGGATATAAAATGAGTGAGACAGTGTGGGACATTGAGATGGGAAAAGAGTTTAAAAATGGGGCCAGTCCAACTTTGGCTTTGGATGCACCACAGAAGGGTAAACTATGCATTACCAGAAGGAAATTCCAATATGATAATTATTTCGTTGGGACTAGTGAGTGTCATGATACATACTTTATTGCAACAGGATGGGGATTCAAGGGAGGAGAAGATCCAGTTTTCCCGGGAGTGTATTATATTTGTGGGAATAAGGCTTATTACAGGTTGCCTGACCATTGGTATGGCACATGTTATGTTGGCCTGGTCTTTCCAAAGATTTTCCATATGGGTAGAATAGAAGATGCAGAACAAATTAATCTACTAACACGCTTTAAGAGAGAAACTTGGTCAGAGATTGTAGGAGATATTTTTGGAGCTTTGATTCCAGCAGTGGGAATTTCATTAAATGCATATGGAATTCGGAAGCTGTCAACAGTGGTGGATCGCTTATCGACAAGCACCGCTGGAGGGTTTCTATTGGTAAATACAGAGATGGTTGCCTTACGCGCCATGTCTATGCAAAATCGACTTGCCCTTGATATTCTATTGGCCAAAGAGTGTGGAGTCTGTGGAATGCTGAAAGTTCAACATTGTTGCACTTACATTCCGGACGAAAGCAGAGATCTAAAGGTCTATATCAAAAATATTACTGATTTGCATGAAGAATTAGTTCCACTGGAAGCTGAAAGTATCTGGACTAAAATGGCTAATAAGATGGTTGCTGTTAAGGACTTTATTGCTACGATAGGTAGTACTATTTTTGGTAAGATATTGTTTCCATTGACATGTGTGATTGTTGCTTTATTGATTCTTAGATTAGGATGCTTATGTTGTAGAAATAGGAGGAGTAAGAAGAAAATAGTAAAAGAAAATATTGAAAAGAGACAAAAGAGGTCAAAAAGAGACCCACAAGAAATAGAATTAGAAGAATTTAGAGAGAGCATGTACTTAGAAACTAAAAAAGATGATGAAAGAGAAACTGGTGTGTAGTGTGAAGCAAAAAGGCATTTGAACTTCTCCTAAGAAAGGGGACAACATTTTTGGGGTGGATTTTTGTGGTGATGATATATCACCAAAGGGAGCAGGGTTTTCTATTTAAACTCAAACTTCAGTTTATATTTCTATATGTTATAATTAAAATTACTAACGAATAATTAATAAATATTAATTTTGTCGAGTTTCTGACTAATCAACCTTACTAATGAAAGAATTACACGTGGGAATGCAATTGCATGGCTTAATTAATACGTGAACTAAGTTGGTGAGCAAATTAATTAAATATGTGTGGCTAAAGTGCTATTTGTTATGTGTTTGCGCTTTTAAATAACATGCTTTAACGCTTCTTATGTCGCAAATGGCTAGATAAATACATTCACATAATGGTATTAGTGGGAATTAACACTGTATAATCAATACGATGTAGTAACGTTGTTTTGTGTTTCTTTTAATTAAGATTGTCCATTTTGGCCTATTGGAAAATGGCCGACATTTACACACTGCATTTGAGTAGATGAAATATGAAGAGAGGCCTCGCTGAATATGGTTGAACATGACCTCGGCCTCTGTCTGAGCTAAAAGTTTCCGAAAGGACAGCACAGCAGCTCTGGGCTCATCGCCAGATATCCGTGGAAGAGAATAATTGTCACAATGAACATTTTGATAAACTTGCGGTGGCTTCACTATAATTCCGGAGAAGAGCATCCATGAATGTTGCAGATTTAGTTTGTGCTTCCTTCTTCCGTGTTTTTATTTTTGAGATATTCGAGAGCGGAGGTTTTTTCTAAATGTTGCGAGCCAACATCCTTTCCTGCTCGCTCTGCTCAACGGACGCTTGGAGCTTGTTTGTAACTTTTAATGTGTAAGTTTTAGTATAAATATTGTTAGACTAGAGAGGGTCTAAGGCCACTTCTTCCTGAACCTATGCTCAAGAGGATCGATGCTGATTGAGAGGACGGCGACTCGGGAGACTTTACTGAGAGACCTGTCCTGACCTAAATACAACATTTAGCTAGAATAGGTAACTATGAGAATAATGATTTTGCTATTGAATGACTTTTCATTTGAATTAATTTAGATAAAATACCCTTTGTTTGAATTCCAGTGTCGGGTGGTTATTTCTTCGTCATTTATTGAGATCTCAAATGTGTTTAATTGTTTAAATGATGACTCGAGTCAAATCAATTAGGTTGCATTGACCTCAGATTAGATGCAGATTGATTTAGGAGTTCTCTCATATATTCAGTGTGGATAGAGTAATAGAATGAATGTTGGTGTGATGGGCCCCAGCGTATGATGAGTGTATGTGCGTATGACTGTGGAATTACTCTGTCCATGGAAGTAGGGAGAATTTATAAGCTCTGATCTGCAGCACTGCCTTCTAGTTGATGGTAGGTGCTGGGATGGGACTTCAGAGTCTGTTTCTGCAAGGTGTATGTGACACTATAGATGAGGCCCAGACATTTGTCTTTCTTGCTCACAGGCAAATGCAGAAACCTCACATCATCTTTGTGCACTCTCTAGGGAGGAGACCCCACTGCTGTGAGGTGCATCACTACACAAAGCTATGGGCCTGATTTAGATCTTGGATGACAGGTTACTCCATCACAACAGTGATGACATCTCGCCGGCCAAAATATAAAACCCATTATATCCTATGGGATATATGTTTTGGTGTACAAGATATCCATCACTGTTGTGACGGAGTAACCTGTCCACCAAGATCGAAATCAGACCTGATGTCTTGGGATTAGCCAAGAAAAGCCATTTACATTCTGGGGCAGGCCCGGAGATTGCAGCTTTGTCAGTTATAATTGCAATTTGTTCCCGCTTCCCCCATGTGCACCACCCAGATCTTACCTCTGCTGACTGCGCTTTTAGCAATACAATCTCTGTTAAATATAGTGGCCCTGATTACGAGTTTAGGTGTTATTTATTGCATGTGATAAAACAGGATACCATGGGGTACATTATTTATAGAATGTGATAAATAAAACCTATTATGAGTTGGTGGGGAATAGCATGCAGATTTTGGTGCTTAAGGTACCAAAATCCACATGGTACAGTAAATACCGTATGACATTCCCCCGTTAAATGTCAGTTGAGGTATTTAACACATATGAAAATTATCTACCAACCTGTAATTCACACCCATGTGTAAAAAAGGTGTTTACGCACAGGTCAGAATATACCACAGGTGATTTACAAAGAGACTGAGGCAATAACTATCACACTTATCACCAAAGAAGGTTTTAGCAAAAATTAGAAACAGGAGCACAGGTCTGGAAGATCAGTCTTCTTAGACCTCTCTACAGGACAACATCCACTACGACATATAGAACACACATGACCCGGCACTCAAAATTATCTCATAATTATGTTACCACATGTAATGGGATCATACAGTAAATTCCAAATTAGTTCTAACAAAACCACATAATGCGAAGACTCATTGCCTTTTTTTTAAAAACGTCTTTTCTTTATTCATAATCTTTAAAAATGTATTTTCTCACTAACCACAGCCATTGCGTTTCATTTACCCTGGGACTTCTTCAGGGATGATTCTTTGATGTGGTATTCTACAAAATTGTCTTTCTCACTAAGAGCTTAAGAGAAATGATAGGGACTGATATTATTTTTTTGACTTGAGTCTCTCCAGATTCTACGTTTGTAGTACTTTCGAAAGGTGGCCAATCAAGAGTCTCTAGCCACAGAGGTCCTCTCTTATGGCTGCACAGCCATCCTTCATATTTTGCAGGTGCTTTCACAATTAGAGAGGTCAGAAAGGCTGGGAGGTAGGATCATCAGATGGCGATAGTCGGAGCTCAACCATGGAATTGCTTGTCACTCTTGGCTGCCATCATAAGATGAGGCCTGCTAGCTTGGAGTGTAAAATCTTATTTGTATTAACAATCTTTTTATCCGCCATGGTATTGCAAAAGCCTATTCAGTGTTTTAAAATATGCTTTCAATTAAATTGCTATTATTTCATGCTATTGTATAAAGCTTTTCTGTTTCAGTAAAAGCAATGGTGTATAATGAAAAGGGAAAGGTATAATCTTTAGAAAGGTGTAGAATAGTTTCACTGTTGGTGACAGCTACATGAAATGTCTGGGTGGGTGTATCATGAATAGCTTGAAACCTTTCATGGCTTGCATTTTATTTTCAGGATGTCTTTGTAGAAAACTATTGATTGATTATACCAAAGCATGTTTAATTTATGGAAGTGTGCATTTTTGTATATGTGTTACATTAGGACATTTTTTGACATACTTTAGAAAGTATTGCTGTGCCGACAAATGGGACCCACGCTTCTAAAGGCTAAATCCCCAAAATTCACAAACATGCCTTCAGAAACCGTTAAACACATTGATATAATGACAAAACCATCTTGTTTATTGAAAAAGATCACTACAATTGTTTATTTGGCACCTTTGGACCCCCAGATTTTACCTTCTGTTGCTCTGCCTGTTCTCGTTGACATTAGGACATTTTTCCTGTTAACCAATGGTAAAGTGCTTGTGCTCTCTCCCTCAAACATGGCAAAATTGACCTACCCTTAATTGGCTCATTTATTTACTTGTAAGCCCCTACTAAATGGTACTACATGTACCAAGGGCCTGTAAATTAAATGTAACTACTGGGGCGTCCGCACTCATTGTGCCACTCACTAAATTAGCCTTTTAAAACATTTAGACCTGGCAAACTAAACCTTTTTCTCAGCCTAAACCTTCCCATTATATACATATAGGTCACCCCTATGATAGGCTCATAGGGTAGGTTGCATTGTAGTTAAAAAGTAGGACACGGTTACATAGCATGTCCTGGTAGTGAAAAACTCCTTATGTCGTTTTTCACTATGGTAACTCCTATCTCTTCCTTTGTCGATCACAGTGTTATCTTATCACATTTAATTGCTAACTTTAACATTGGGAACTGTAGTTCAAATTCTTCTTTAATGGTAAATTCAGATTTTAAGTCCCAATTCCTTCTTTTAGAAAGCTGGCATTTTCTTGTTCGAACCAATTGTGCATTTCTGCTAGTCACATGACTGTGAATGGCTCTGCTGTTGAGAGTCTGTGTATTACTTCCAGACAGTAACACAAAGGATAATTAGGTGTGGATAGGATAGGCCATCCCTGCAGGAAGAATAGGAGGGGCTGTACCCAGCCCCACTTACACTTCAAAGGACTTTATCTACAGCACACACAAAGGAACCTGACTCCAAGCCTGCCCTGCCTTGTGCCACCAAAGACAGTTTGGAACCTTGACCATGGAAAGGGGAAGAGCTTTTAAAGCCAGTTGTGGGGGTAGGGCAGGAACTCCCCACCACACACAGGCTAGCACCAGGTATATTAAGGACCTCCAGAGCCACTCATCAGAACACGCCCGGACCTATGAAAGTTACAGAGGAAAGACTACCTAACTGCCAGAGATCTGCACTACCTCTTGAAGGACTGCCTTGTTTCCTGAGAAGGAAGATTGGACCTGCTTACCTTCATCCCAGGCTACCCAGTGAGGACTCCAAAGGTCAGTTGGGTGGCCTTCTATATGAGCTATAGTGACACAATAAGCTTCAGAGGCCTCCCTGTAACTGCCCGTCTGACCTGCTACAACTAGACCTGCCTGAGCGCGGCTGCTGGTCTCTGCTGGAGTGAGCCCCTGTCCCCAAGAGGTGCCCCCAGCTCCTAGACCCTTGGTTAACATCAGTGAGAGCTCCTCCTAAGAGAAAAGGTGAAATGTATGAAGTTTGGGCTACTCAAGACCATGAACAGGCCTATTAGTGCCAAAATCTCTGTCCGTCGCAATGGCTGCCAGCATGAACCTCTGTGAAACCTGCTCTTTGTGTCAACAATGACTGTCCACAGCAACCGGCAATGCAAGACCTGCACTTCGCAATATAGTAACGACAACCAGCAATGACTGCCAACGTGAAGCTACAGCAACAACCGCCCGCGACACCTGACCTGCTCTTCAGGCTACTGCAATGACCCTAACCAATTCTCTGCCTCCTACGCGCAGCATCCTCCAACTCGAATGGAACTCTTGCACCGGACTTGAGAAGGTAGCTTTCAAGTGAGATTGACCTAGTCCCTGAATCTGACCAGCTCCATCGCGGTTGACCTGAACTAGTAACTTTCACACGGTCTAGCGCGACCAGATGACCGTGAGTGCCGCTTTTAGTTGCAATTTTCACTTCAAACTTTAACATTGAATATCTTGAGTTCTACTGATTGGATTTTTGCCTTTCTGGTATATTTTGTCTATTAAAATTTACACCATTTTTCTAAACTGGTATGGGATTTTTTTTATGTTTTGTTTTCAATGTACTACTGTTGGTGTATTTGCATAAATATTTTAAACATTGTCTCTTAGTTAAGCCTGCCTTCTTTCTGTTGCTACTTTGGGTCCTGGGTTCAAGGCAAGCAATCTAGTCTTTCGTCAGGTTCTTCAGACAGGGAAGTCCTCTTTCTTATTCTTCACAGGCCCAGGAGTGTTCAGAGGAGTGATCTTTGGGGTCAACTTTTATGCCCAGTGCCAGCTGGTAGAGGGCATGCCTTTGTCCACCCCAAATCAGTTCTGATCAGTTCCTTTCCTCCCACTGGGTTTGGACCAAGTTTAGCCCCAGGAACCTTTACTCCATTGGTTAGGGCGCCCCCAGGGGTCATTTCCATGCACTCGCTGCTGCCAGGCATAAATGTGGACTCTACAGCACGCACTTCAGAATACTCCTGGACCTGTGGAAGATCAGAGGAGGACTGAACCTGCTGGCTGCAACCTAAGAGGAGCCCTGGTGGACTGGACCTGCACTTCTTCTTGTACCCAGGACAAAGGATTTCACCCCAAGTGTCATAAGGCTGACCTCCTCTTAAAAGCTACAGAGATACAACAAGCTACAGAGTCCTTTACCTCCAACTGCTCAGTTCACCAGTGATCACTAAACCTGGATTGGTCTCTCCTGTTGGCTTCCACCTGCCACCCTGAAAGTCTAAGTGCCTCCCCTGAGGTCCTGGTAGGCTCTATAAGTGTGCGCCTGTGGTGGATAGGGCCTTAAAGGACTAAAGTCCAATGGTATAATCTTCGACCAGGAGAAACCTTAGTTAGTGTATCCAACCCTTGCTTCAAAGCGGTCAGTATCAAATTGTCCCTAGGTCTTGGAATACTGTGAGCATTGACCATATTTGGCACGTTGTTGTGCTTCTAAGAGCAATTTATATTTAAAACTCATATCTCCAAATCACCTTATTTTTTTAAATCATCTTGGGATTTGTATTGTCTAGCATTTGACTTTATTACTGGTTTGCTACTGCATAAATAATTTACACATTTTACATATTTCCTCTAAGTTAAGCCTGTCTGCTCTGTGCAATAGCTACCCGAGGGTTGATTTAGCGACTTTCAGGGTTCACGCAGTGAAGGGTTGTGGTTTTTACTTGACATGGATAGTCACCCTCTTCAATTAATGTCCCAGTTTCATACAATGACAAATTTCATTTTCAGGTATGTAGTCCTGCACCTTACCATACTGCAATTGAGGGAGACAAGCCTTCTCCATTTTCGATGTCATTCTTGTGCACTTCTATACAGACATCCAGGTAGATTGCATTTAGGCATTGCACCCTCTTTGTAGGTTCCTAGCCGGGCAATCCCCCTTCTGTAGACCTCAGAGTGACAGACTTATATCGTCTATCCTCCTAATTAGTAAGTGCCTCAACTCTTAGGCAAGCAAGTGTCCATGACGTTTTCTCCAGTGGCCTGGTAGTATCTTCTATGCTGGCTTTTTTAATTCATTAATCTGTTTCTAATATCTTTTTTCAACACATATTTAACAGCTTGCACTAGAGATTTCATTTTTATTCTTCATGTGTGCAAACATGCTCTTTCGCTCAAATGAAAGAGCTACGCACCAAGGATATAAGTGGTTTGTTTCCCTCCAACCCCCCACCCGCATCATAATACGGCAGTCGGACTGCAGAACAAGATGCCGGATGGACCACCGCTGATAGGCCGTCATTCGAGTCAGTCTGACATCGTAATCGGGTCCTATGTTATGTTGTCTGGGCTTCTCTGGAGCCAGAAGCTCCAGGAGCTCTGTTGAGCTCTGTTGTATTCAACAGTCCAATTTCTTAAATGAAATAATTCATCTAATTCAAGGGAAGAATGCAACTTCAGAAAGCACTGCAACCCTTCCATTATCAGAATGTTTTTGTATTGCCTGCACAACCTCATCATTATCACTGACATGTTTGGGTGTGTCTTAATTACTGAGCCCGATTCTCAAATTAAAAAAGCATCTTCACTCCATTTTGCTTAATATGAGCAGTGCAGAGTACAATAGAGACATTCACCTGATTTCCAGACGTATAACTGTACAGTAACTGCCATCTTTGTTTTGAGCTACAGTAATCATTAAAAGTAAAGTATGCATTTAGATGTGTCTCACACTACATGTATTGAGATACAACAAATAAGATGGTGGGTGGATTTCTTGAACTAATTTCAGCTAAGGTTACTACTCTGACTACATTCCAGACTACATTCCAGTCTATCCTTTGCCCACTGTACCCCTCCAGAAAAAGAACAGCTACATGCACCAATAGAACTACTACGCCAGGTCCCCTCTAGACAGGAACATATATATTCATAAACACTTCATACAGGTCCCACTAATTCCACATTTCTTGAACCTGGAGTCTTGGATTGTTCATTTTAAACCTGTAACAAAACCAAATCATTGTTATCTCCTAAGTATTGCAAATGCTGTTATAAGGGGACAGAAATGAAAAATGTATCCCCTCAATCCTACCACTATTCTTGTGTGCATGTATCACAACTTGCAATGGGGCAATTAAGCCACAAATCCTGGTTCTTGAAAAAAACAATTCTTCACTTAAAAAATAAAGCTCAGCAAAGATGATAGCTGTACATTAGCTATTATAGAAAATAAGGTAGTACCTTTTGTTTTTTAGAGAGTTGATTCTAAACACATTTTTAAGAATGGAAATGTAATGATCTTTTCAGGAGTCATAGCTTCCAAATATATTTCACTGGCCATTTTCCAATATGGCTGCATGTAATGCCTCAGGCTAGTGCCTACAATTACAATTTTGCTATTATTATTATCTTTGTATATTTCTTTATTAGGTTTTGGTGAAGCTTGCACAACTCCAGAGAAGGCTGAAGTTTGTCATAGTGCACTACAACAATAGTGTACAATGAAACCTTCATTAAAAACTCAGTGAACATCAATTCGGTTACAGTACCGCTCTCGTTATTACCATATTTCCAAGTCACATTTATATAACATATCAACATAACAACTTCTACAATTCACTTCTGGAAGTATTCTGTTCAACTGGCAAAGGAGGGCATGTTATACATTGCCTAATGCGTGGTTATCTATTTGTAGATGGGAGGCTACAGTCTAGCTGTAGGTTTGTGTGGGGAGGGTGTGTGGTGCCGGAGTATCAAAGCATGGGTATCCCTGGAGTGTGTCACATTCTTGAGGGTGAGGAGGGAAGGAGGGAGCGTGCCCACTCGTGGATAAATAGGGGGGCACCTCTTATCCCTGTGGTGCATGTCTCTTCCTGGGTGGCCATGACTGTAATATGGCCCTAAGAGGATGGCAGTTCGGGGAGGTTAGAGGGTAGTTTTGATTCGATAACCTTGAGATATGTCTTCCAGTCGGGAGGGTTGGGGGTGGTAGGGCAACCCGGTATATTACCGTGAGATATCTTGTGCTCAGATGCCAATGCTCTGCGGAGTTCAGCGAGCCATGTTTGAATGTTAGGAGCTGAGTGTGATTTCCAGGATATGGCTAGTCTCCGTTTGACTAATGCTAATACTAGGTCTAGGAATTTGTCAGGGGTTTTACGCTTTGTGGTACGTTTTGTGATACCCAGCAAAAAGTGTGAGCTGCATGATGTGATTGTAGTTCCTGTGGCTTCTGTGAGTGTGCCAGCCACTGTCTCCCAGAACGATGTCAGTTGTGGGCAGTCCCACACCATATGTTTAAGCGTAGCCTCTGTGTTGTGGCAACCTGGACAAATATCGGAGGAACATGGGTACATTCGTGCCAGTCTGTGGGGGGTGAGATATGTGTGATATGTGTGATAGAGAACATTAAATTATGCATACTTAAGCCTGGGGTTTCTTTGGAATCCCAAGCATTGTTCCCATTGTTTGTCAGACAGCGTTGTTGAGACTGCCGTGTCCAAGTAATTCCTAAGCACTGCCAGAGGGGCTGCAGTATCCAGTCTCAAGGAATTATACAGCATGGTGATGGCCTGTCTGCCTGTGCCATGTACAAGTAAAGTTTGAAGTAATCTGGATGTCGTAGGTTCATCATGTGTACTGCCCCAACCCTGTACAATTGGTGAGAGAGGGATGCCTACATCAAAAAGATATTGCCTCCAACATTACTTTAAACGTGCATAGAAATAAAGTCCATGACAACCCTATTTCTCAATTGAATTCTTTCAAATTTATTTCCAAATTCCTTTTAAACTTTTTATTTCAAAGAAAATCAGTTCAAGTTTTCTTCTACATTTTATAAAACACATTAACACTAAAACACCTTCTTTGTACAAACAATGATCAAACCTTTTCACCACACTCTCTCCTTCATACAACTCATAGTCCCCATTCACAAACACTTATAACCCACACTTGACTACAGCCATACAACATCAACATGTCCTGGCTGCCTAGACTTGTTTGATATTTTTTAAACGCCAGGGGTATAAACCAAACAACAAAAAAATAATTTGCACAAAAGTCTATCAAGTGTACTCCTACCCAGGATAAACAGTTCTTTTGAATTGACAACAACTTTACAGTGCACGAAAGCAAAAAGATAGACAAGAGTTTGTTTGGCAAAAAGATAAAAGGTTGACGCATTTCAAACCCACTTCTTAAGGGGTTCTCTTCAGGACCACAATAGCTCGTACATGATATGGAACAATTCACTACTCATTTCACAACAAATAGTGTAAAAGAGTGTAGGTGTTTTCAAACAACTCTTATGGGAGACGATGCACGAGTGCTTTAACACGCGTGAAAATGCAAAAACGTTCCTTCTACTACGTTCGTTTTTTGATTGTCGTAAAAAGCAAGCAAGCTGCGGGACAACTCTCTGTGGGATTCCTAAGCTAAGATTCCAAATATATGAAGAACCCGGCGGGTGATCAAAGTTGTTCTGGCTATGTGAGGCCACCATTACACCAACGTAAATAATATACGAAAATCGAGACCAGTGGTGCGATTCCTAATTTGACGGCTCAACCGCCCATTGACGACTATGTACACTAAATAAATCTTTGGTATCCTCCTTTGACTACTATTGTCCTGTAACGAGATTTAAATTCATTCATCGCCTTATGAAGTGATACTTCTAATTTCAGGTTACACCGTGCTTTTATGCCCTGATGACAATCTCATGAATTTACGCAGGGATTAGAAACGTGTTGGCCATTTCCATCTGTCCTTACCACATAGGGCAACGATTAATTTTTATCCTCCGGTGAGGGTAGGCAATCAAGTATGCACCCCTCGGAGTAGTAATTTTCTCCCATGTGGTTACAGTTCCTTTTTCCAACAAATCTACTAATAGAAAAATGGGGAACTGATAATAAGTGTGAATCGCTGGTGTAATTTCAAGTATTTTATACATTAATTATTATTTTTGTAAATATTGTTGCACTGTGTTGTTTTTTCTTTATGCACATCATTTATGTTTGAAAATCACGTGTTGTATTTAATATGTATCGTATTTAAGCCATGAAGTCAATGCATAAGAAATATTTCCAACTAATGTTTATATAAAAAAAATTTGATTGCTACACCATAAGCATATGAACCAAGTGGTCATTGTTTTTTCCGCACAAAATAAATAGCGGCAAAATCGACAACCAGGTATTTCTCCTTTTTTGTCGTTTTTTTTATAGACGGCAGCTCTGGAATGCTTCTTTCTTACTTGCTGCTTCTGCAAAGCATTTTTAGAAGCCAATTCTTTCCTCAATCCATCGTTCACCGTTATACTTGCATGAAGCGGTTGAAAAACGCTGTCTGCCAACCGCGTTATGCGAGCATAACGGTGAACGATGGATTTGTTGTGAAATGAGTAGTGGATTGTTCCATATCATGTAAGAGTTATTGTGGTCCTGAAGGGAACCCCTTAAGAAGTGGGTTCGAAACGCATCGACCTTTTGTCTTTTTGCCAAACAAACTTTTGTCTATCCTTTTGCTTTCGTGCACTGTAAAGTTGTTGTCAATTCAAAAGAACTGTTTATCCTGGGTAGGAGTACACTTGATAGACTTTTGTGCAAATTATTTTTGTGTTGTTTGTTTTATACCCCTGGCGTTTAAAAAATATCAAACAAGTCTAGGTAGCCAGGACGTGTTGATGTTGTATGGCTGTAGTCACGTGTGGGTTAAGTGTTTGTGAATGGGAACTGTGAGTTGTATGAAGAAGAGAGTGTGATGAAAAGGTTCGGTCATTTTTTGTACAAAGAAGGTGTTTTAGTGTTAATGTGTTTTATAAAATGTAGAAGAAAACTTGAACTGATTTTCTTTGAAATAAAAAGTTTAAACGGTATTTTGAAATAAATGTGAAAGAATTCAATTGAGAAATAGGGTTTTCATAGACTTTATTTCTATGCACCTTTAAAGTAATGTGGGAGGCAATATCAGTATTGGCAATTGTGATTGTTTTGTTTACTTAAGGCTCAGCCTTACTGATTCGAGCCAAGACCAAGTGTTGTTTTTTGTTACATCAAAAAGAAGCATGGAGGTATCCCATAGTCATCTATCAGGTTCTCGAACGTACATAGTATCGAGTCAGAGAACAGGTCCCCCCATGTAGGGACACCAGCCCTAGTCCATCCCGCTGCTTCTGGGTGAGGTGCCAGTGTTCAGGAATCACCAAAAGAGGCAAGTCAGGGGCATAAGGAAGTAGAGGTTGCACCTTGTGTAGGTAACGGGACCGATAGAAGCAGGCCGTGGTCATTAAAATGTTTCCACTTCTCTTTGGGATTGTGGTCTCTGATCCCCAGCAGCCACTCCAATATTGTGTAGTGGCGTAGCCCCGTAGCTCAGCACCCCAGCTCTGTAGTGTTGCGGCTGGCCAACAAACGCCTAGGCAACTGCAGCTGTGCGACTTCGTAATGTTGTTCATAATTGGGGGCTCCCAAACCCCCCTCAGACAGTAAAGCATAGAGTTTTGAAAGGGAAACTTGTGCTCTATTCTTGCCCCAAAAGAGGGCTGTTAGTAAAGACTTGAGATCCGGGAACAATTTGCGGGGCAGCAGAAAGGGAAGGGCAGCAAAGAAGTAAAGCAGTCTGGGCAACAGCAACATTTCAGATATAGCTATGCGTCCCATGGGAGAGAGCGTCAGCTCCCTCCAGAATGATAGGGAAGATCAAGCGCTGGCTATCACCCTGCCCAGGTTACCATCAATTAAGTCCATTGTGGAGTGGTATACTTGGACCCCCAGGTATCTAAAGGTATCGCAGGACCAGGGAAGCAGGGTGTGTGGTAAGTCTCTCTTCTGCTCTGGTGTCAGGGGTGTCATAGGCAATAGAAGGGATTTGCCCCAATTCACCTTCAAGTGGTCTAGCAATTCCATTAATTTGGACAAAACTGTCATACTTCCGCACAAATAAATCAGTGCGCCGTCTGCATATAGCAAGACTACATGCCATTGGTTGTGGGCCTTAACGCTCCAACCTGCAGCATGTTGGGGTAGTACACAGGTCAGAGGCTTTATTGCCAGTCTGAAAATGATTGACGATAGGGGACACCCCTGTCGGGTGCCCTGCTCAATATCAAATAGGTCCGATATCGTGTGGCCAGTCCTGACGCGTGCCATTGGTGAGTTGTACAGTAAGGAGATCCATTTTAGTAATCGGGGCCTATTCCAAAATCAGCAAGAACAGTATGTAAATATCACCAACCCAGGGTATCACGCTCCTTCTCAAAATCTAGAGAGGCGATCCAGGCTTGTTCGCCCATTGTGTGTGTCCATTCCAATAGCAGAAAGAGCCTGCGCATGTTAAGTCAAGTATTTCTGCCTGGTATGAATCCGTTCTGGTAAGGGTATACTAAAAGGTAGATTACTTCTATTAGTCTGTTGCCCAACACCCTACCAAGTATCTTGTAGTTGGAACTCAAAAGGGACCACGGGCGATAGGAACTGAGTTGTAGAGGGTCCCTTTCTGGTTTTGGAAGTACCACCAGTGCAGCGTCCTGGAGTGAGCGAGGCAGTATGCCATTCTCATTAGCATCTGTTGCACTCGATGTAAGTGGGGGTCCAGTTGCATGTGGAATGTCACGTAGAATCCTAAGGGCCATCCGTCGGCTCCCGGAGTTTGTCCCCTAACCATCTGTTGGATGCGGTCTACTATTTCAACCTCTTTTATTGGGGATTCAAGTGCCACAAATTGTGGTTGTGGGATTCGGGGGAGGGCTATATGCTCTAGGAAAGTTGCATCTCTGTCAGGTCACTCATCGGGGGAGCTTTATATAGAGAGGTATAATATAAGCAAAAGGTTGAATTAATCTCGTCCTGAGTATCAACAAGGTGTCCTTCTGTATCGTGAATGGCAATGATTTGTGTTCTGAATGAGTCGGATTTAAGGAGCCATGCTAACAGTCTACGGGCCTTGTCCCCCTCTGCGTATCTTCTGGTTAGATATTCCCTGTAATCAAGGGACCTCAATTGGTCGAGCGTTGTTTTGTGTTTTAACCTGGCTAGTGTGGTCGCAGCCTGTGGGCAATTTGGGTATTAAACAAGACTTCTATCTACCATGCTTCTTGCTTTTACCCCAAAAATAGGCCATTGTACCTCTGTCCTCTTGCCCACAAGGTTGCCTAGTCTTAGCACTACCACCCTACACTTCCTATCTCTTGAACTCACTGGCAGCTTCTTTTACATCCCTCTTTTCTTTCTTTGTTATCGTTTTCTTATCTTTTTCTTCCTCCTCTTCCTCGCTTTTCTGTCTTTCCTTCTGTGCTTGAGGGTCAAAGTCTGATGAGGAAAATTAAGTTTGGCAGCCCAAAACAACTCCAAGTGTCCACCCTCAACAACCATAAATTAAGAACTTGGTGCAGACATTTTAATGGGCATTGTTTCCTTTCTGTA
This sequence comes from Triturus cristatus, assembly GCF_964204655.1. Classification (NCBI taxonomy): domain Eukaryota; kingdom Metazoa; phylum Chordata; class Amphibia; order Caudata; family Salamandridae; genus Triturus; species Triturus cristatus. The sequence continues at coordinate 399,260,710 of NC_140589.1, forward strand.
TTGTGGCATTGCCCATAGATTTTTGTAGGAATATTTGCATGGTGTCCTGGATGTGCTTGGGGTGCTGAGTCCACAGTGCTCTGATCCTGAATGTGTTGATTCCAGGTATTTGGTTGGTTGCTTTCAGAGAAATGTGTGATGTGTCAATATTATCCCATTATTAATTGTTAACGTCTTTCAACACACCTGCACAAGTTGCAATGTTTGACCAAATGTATCATGTCTTTCAATGTTCTGCCATGTATTAGGTATGTGCGTCTGCAGTTTGGTAATATATCCTTAGAGGTGTATTTACAGGCCTCTCATTAGCCCATAATCTCAGAATGTGATTTTTGGATCCTTCTGGGTAATGTACATTGACTTTGTTGTAAATCTGTTTGTTCAATTTCACCACTCCTGATGTTAAGTTAATCATTAAGTTTATTGTAATGGATGTGAAAATAAAATTAGAAAATTAATCAGCTACGACTAGGTGGTCTTCACAAAACAGGTCTCTAGAAGGAGTAGGTCCTGCTTAACTGTTTGAAGAAGAATTCTACAGGCGCTCAGAAAAATGCCATCTGAGAGAACAGTTTGTGCTTGTCTTAGCTTTGTTGATTTTGTGGTGCATACACTGAAGCTGTTGATGAACCCTCGTGCTTAAGTGCATGTATTAACTATTTTAGTGAAGTGATCATGTTATTTTCTGATGTTCATGCTTAATACAGATATCCAGCTGTGGATCAGTTGTGTTAGAATTTTCACAATGACTAAGAGTGACAACTGAGTTTCATTAATTCTGTCATCAAAGACTGAGAATTCTAAAATGTTGCTAGCTGGAGGTGTTTTTTAATGCAATGTTTTTTTCTGTAAAATCGAACTGTTTTAAAAAAAAAAAAGTCATGCCTAAAGGCAAAATGTTAATTCTGATTTCTGTTAACTAAACGCGTTTGATCAGCAACGAATTGGAAATATTGTTTATAGGAATAGGTGCTTATTTTCAGCTATGAATTATTCTAATTTTCTCTCTGTCTTTTCAAAACGTTGATACAGCTAAAGAACTAATTAAAGCAAACGTTAAAGTCTGAACTACCCTGCGAACGTAACAGTCCATTCACATTGCAAAACATTGTCTTTTGCTCATTTGCCACAATTTATTTTTTTCTTTTCATTTTTTTCTAGGGGGTTGTGGGGATTCTGTTTCACCCTTGTCAGGTTTTTATATGAGGAATGTCCTTCCAAAATGTATCCCCCTGATCTTCAATTTCCATGCTAACCACTGTTATGCATTTTGGCCCATAACTCCTTTCATTGATTGATTTTCTATCAATGCTTCCATCAGTCTTTTTCCCAATGACCTTAAGCCTGAAAATCCATGTTTGACTTATTCCCATCAACCTGTGCTGCTTTATGCAATCCAAGCACCCATCAATATTAGAGATCAAGCATTGCTAATATATTAATGATAAACGTAACATCTAGACTGAGGCGTTTACAACACAAATATAGCAATTTCACTTATGGAATGTATGTATTCTTTGCATATATTTTACTAGTAGATTTGGTAGCCTAGCTTAATGGAAAGCAGTGCCTCATTTAAATAGAAACTGAATGGAAGGTAATTACTATAGATGTGTTCTACTTTTCTTGATGTATTTTAGTCATATAATTAGGTTTTCACACAAATTTACAGCTGTTAACATGTATTTCAACGTTTAACAGCTATGAGGGCCAATTTTTTCATTGTAAACACTGGAGTATCTTCCTTTGTTGTTAACTTTCAACCAGTCAAATCATATCTCTGCTCTTACTAATATTGCAAATATATATATATGTGCATCACTTAATAAGGAACTACAGATACAGTTATGGGTATGAATTAAAACCATAAACGCCACTGCTATTTGCTAGTTATGGTTATCTCTGTAAACCATAACTTGCAAAGCAGCCATCCAGATCGTTAACAAGCACTACAAAAGTAAAGCTCACCAACTTTGGACAGCTAACCCCAGCTACACAACACAGTTTGCTCAAAAGAAAAGGGGAGGTGAGAGGTATATCCCAGAGGGGCTCATCCTGTTGTGTAGTTCCTATAAACCTATAAAGGATCTGCGTGTTTAGACAACATACACTGTAGTATTGGTGTCCAGACTGATTCTAGACAACCTCCACTGGGTATGTTAGCCTGTATATACCAGTTAGCTCACAGTGCACGAAAGAAACTAGTTCTTAGCAACTATCGAACATGACAACCCTGATCCTTCAGGACCATTGAAACAGTGCAATACTTTTCGCTCAGTCACTTGTGCTCACTTCGTCTCAGAAAGATACACAGAATAAACGGTGGGACGTTTTTCAATAAGCATTTATTGAACCAGCATCACTCTAGTGTAAAATAGGTGTGCTGAAATGAAACAACCATTAGACAGTAACAGATATAAATGATTATAAGTACTAACAGAGTAAAAGGATGGTAGATTTCTACCATTGTGCTAAAACTATGAATACAGGCAAGTATATAAAATACATTACAGTAATAAATGCATAGTCCTATGATGCAACCCTAACTAGATGTACCTAAGTGTACCTAGCATGTATGTGGGTGTAAAGCCAAGAGTCCCTCTTGGATAAAGTCAACTCCATTACCTGAAGTGAGAGACTGTAGGAACCCATCTTGGTCTCGAGATGGACACATGGCAAGGGATGTCAGACCACTGCGAGCTGGAGTGTCTGCGTGCAGGAACCTCAGCGCCTCGCATCGGTGTGTCGGCATAGAAGTCCTTTTCTCCTCTGACTAACTCAGCAAAATATGGTGCATATATACCCAAAGTGGTACCCTCAGGGAATATACCTTGCTGTGTCATGTTGGACTAGGATGATGGAAGAAATTACCCTTGTACATAGTTAATATGCAGGAGATGGTGTCCTGCTGTGATTCCAAGAATCCTCATGCATCATGAATGAGGCTAGTTTTCAGAGAAAACCCCATGTCATTTAGGCATTATCGTAACTAAGTAAAAGGTCAGTACTAAAGCTGTTATGTAGTGAAATGGTAGAGGAGAATATAGGGGAAAGGTTAGGTGACTACCTGAGCCTATATTGGGGTGGCTGTATGAAACATAACAATCCTCCTACTTACATATCTTCAAAACAAGAGAACCCATCTGTACTCTGTGTGCTAATCCTCCGCAAGATAGAGAGAAAAATCTATGTTTTCTTATATAACCCTCACCCAGCAGGCTTGTCCCCTGGTGGCAAGCTTCATCATAGGGTTCCTCTTGTTCCGCTGTGGAACGGGCGTGCTGCGACCTGAGAGTTACACAGGAGCACTAAGCAGTATGCTCCAAACGGTGAAAAGACTAGGAGTGGGAGAGGTATTGTGGAAGTTTTAAAAGTACCTGCCTGGTAGGTAAGTTGTACTTTAATCCATCCTCCAGGCGGTACAGTTAAAAAGTGGGGAGAGAGAATAGAAAGTGTAGGTTGCAATGTACCTCCCTTTCTATAGGCCTACATGTTTCAAGCCAATCACCATGGATTTTCTTCAGGACCAAAGATCTAACTCCCCGATTCCACTCCTTAAGTAATACTGGCGTAAAGTGACTTCACACACTCTGCTTGCTAATAGAAAAAGTTTTTAGCACCTACTTGGTGTTACTGCTTGGCAACCTGTAATATATAATGAGGGAGTTCGCCTGCCAAAGTTTGGCAGAGTGGTAAATTAAACAAAGTGCACTGTTTATGCCTGTTATATATTCTTAAGAAATCACCTCTGCGTGATGGGTTATGTGAACTAAATATGATGTTTGCTGAGGTGAGCACTTATGATAAAACCGTGATCCCTGTGACGTAAAACAGAAAGAACAATAACATAGCACAAACACTACAAACTGGGCAAAGCCTTTGCATCGTAGGTCCTCCGGTGACCAGGCAAGCCTGTAGCTACACCCTATGGGGTAAAGAAACATAAATCATGGGCATCATATTGTGTTCGTAAGAATGAGCTCACTCTAAGAAGTAACTATTCCTTATGGGCACTTTAACGGCTGTGCTGTACTCACTGCTTCAAGGCATCCCCTAGGCCGAATCACCTAAGGAACTGCACCGGGCCTGAATATTACCCTCCTCACCCCATTGAGCGTTCATATACTAAGTGCTGGTGAGAGGGCGCATTTTCCTGTCCAAAATGGTGACAGCGATTGGAACCACTTCTTGGTTCTTCTTGCAGTGCAGTGGGCTGCAGACTTGGGCACGTTCTACCTGCATGTCCTTGTCTGCTTTGGGACAGTCTTTTGTAGTTATTATGTCGCTTATTCATGTTTTTACCTTCTGGGTGGTCATTCCCACATAGTGGACGGTACAGGGACAGGTGATCAAATACACTTCTCTCTGGTATTGCAGTTTGTCAATTTTTGAAGTTCCCACGCTGTGTTGTCATTGAAAGATACCCTTGGGTAGTTGACATACATTTCACCCACCACATGGGTAGTGACCAACTATTGAAGGCATTGTACCCTGTGCATGTCTGATATCTGTTGTTGTCTTACTAGGGAGTGTGCTTATTAACAAGTCTCCTAGACTTTGTCCTCGCCTGTGGGAGAACATGGGTTTAGGAATATTAAGGGGGCCGCTGTTTAGGATCCGCCAATGTTTGTTGATGAATTTGCTCACTCTGTCTGAAGCTATGTTCAATGTGGTGATGCAAATGAGCCTGTCTTCCTTGTCCTTCTTTGGGACATGGTCTAGTAAGGCTTCTCTGTTATTATTGGGTGCCCATTTTAATGATTGTGCCACTATTCTTGGTAGATAGTTTCTAGCCTCAATGGCCTGCTTGCACCTTGGGTCCCTTAAGTCTGTACAGTTCCTCCATAATCTTAAAAATTGACCAAAGGGGAGGTTTTCCCTTACGTGGCATGGATGGAAACTGTCAAAGAGTAGTAAGCAGTTTGTTGCCATTGGATTTTCATGTGTAGTTGCACTGAGGGTGCCCTGATCCATTATATTGAGGTCAAGGAATACTAGTTCCTTGCTACTTATGGTGTGAGTGAATTTCAAAAATTCATTTTGTGTATTCAACCAGCTCATTAATTATGTTGCTGTCAACTCAGTTCCTTCCCAAATGACCAAGACGTCATCAATGTACCTATTCCACAATGTTATATGTTTCAGTTAGCGATTCAAAGGACTCAAGATCCTGTGTGTTTCCTAATTGTGGATGTAAGGGACAGCAATACTCTACGCAAAGGTGGCGCCCATGCTGGCCCCATACTTTTTAAATAGAGGGTTCATTCGAACTCAAAAAAGTGGTTGGTTAAAGCCCACTTGCAGCACTCCATAACTACATTTCTGGGAGTTTGGTACTCCCAATCCTCTTCAAAAAGGACTTCCTCAATTATGTTGAAGGTCTCTGGGTGGGAAATGTTTGTGTAAAGACTCTCGATGTCTAAAACTAGAAGGAAGTGGGTGGTTCAGATGTGCGCTCGTATTCTGGACTATTGGCCTGAGAAATGTGCTGCGAACCTTGACAGAGGTTCCAAAATGGAACTTTTCCGCAATACAATTGGTCGCCTGGGGGGATTTCACAGGTTCTTATAAATCTACGGCATGGTGTAAAAGTAAGCTATAGTGGTTTTTTTTCGTTAAAAAACCTCCCTCTTTTCGCGATTTATTTGCCAAGTCTTGTTCAGTCATATTACCGATTCTCTTTCTAAGAAAATTGCTGGTGTCTGTTGGTAGACATTCATAGTTCTTCTCATCCATGAGAAGCCGGAGACATTCTTTTTGATTATGTTTCTGTTGATTGGATGACAATGGCTCCCCCCCCCTTCTCTGCTGGTTTGATCACTATGCTTTTGTCATTGGCAAACTCCTTTACGGCTGTTTTTTCCTCCCTGGTAGTGTTGTGAAAAGTTTTTAGAAAGCTAGGATTGATTTCTTCAACGTCCTTTAAAGAATATAGCACATTACAACGCATAGTTAGAAATTAGCATTTCAGTGATGTCATTTGAGATGTCATCAGTGATGTCATGAGTGATGTCACTGACCATGTAATGAGTGATGTAATATGTGACGTCATCAGCAGTGCATTGCGGGCGCGCGAGTTATAGTTAGCTGAACTATCTATAACGAGGGAATTTCTATAGTTTTGCACGAGTGAAATGTCCAACTAACTATAACGCTCCTGAAACCTCTGTTTTTTTCAGTGAAATTCTAAGGTTTTTTAAATGCTAATTTCTAACTATAACGTGCCTGAAACCTATGGTTTTTTCAGTGAATTTCAAAGGTTTTTTAAATGCTAGTTTCTAACTATGCCTACAGAGGTAGGACATGTGAAGAAAGAAGAAAAAATGCACAGAAAGAAGCAACAGAAGACATGTGCAGAAAGAACCAACAGAGGAGCAGAAAGAGGCCTTGTTACAAAATCATCCTGTGCCCACAACTTTTTCAGACGGGTACTTGTGTTAACTAACTCTGACTAACCAGACCTAGAGCCAGTGGTATGCTAAAAGACACTTAGAATACAGTGAAAACACCTACATACACTAGGGAACACTATGCATTGGGGTACCCCTGGGATTAGCATGACCTCGTCTGTATGCCCCTAGTACATAACAGGGCAGAGGGATAAAAACTACCTCTTAAAACGCGCCACGGGGTGCGTTTGCACACTGGTGAAGGGAGGGGGGAGCCTGAGGTCACATGTGTGCAAACACGCATTGTGGGCATTTTAAGTTGGGGGATAAAGTCCCCTTGAATCCTGAGGGTCCCTGGGGTCCAACTAGCCCACTAGGTACCTCCAGTAAGGAAGCGCCACAGAGCTGCGTTGCAGAGAGGTGTAAAAAGGGGCACGGCCTAGACCACCTCTCTGCAACACAGCACCATGGCGCTTACTGGAAGCACCTGGTGGGCTAGTTGGCCCCCGCGGGCCCTCAGGATTGAAGGGGAATTATTTCCCCAACTGAAAACGCACCACATGACGTGTTTGCACACGTCACCTCAGGCCCCATTCCCTCCCTTCACCACTGTGTAAACATGCCCTGTGGCCTTTTTAAGTTGGGAGATTAAGACCCCTTGAATCCTGAGGGTTCCTAGGGTCCAACTAGCCCACAAGGTACCTCCATTAAGCGCCACAGAGCTGCATTGCAGAGAGGTGTAAAAAGGGGCGTGGCCTCTGAACACCTCTCTGCAACGCAGCTCCCAGTGATGTCATCAGTGATGTCATGAGTGATGACACTGACCATGTCATGAGTGATGTAATATGTGACGTCATCATCGGTGCATTGCGGGCGCACAAGTTATGGTTAGCTGAACTAACTATAATGGTGGAATTTCATGATTTTGTACGAGTGAAATGTCCAGCTAACTATAACACCCCTGAAACCTATGTTTTTTTCTGTGAATTTCTAAGCTTTTTTAAATGCTAATCCCTAACTATAACGTGCCTGAAACCTATGGTTTTTTAAGTGAATTTCAAAGGTTTTTTAAATGCTCATTTCTAACTTTAACGTAACTGAAACCTATGGTTTTTTCAGTGAATTTCAAAGGTTTTGTAAATGACAATTTTTAAATGTATTAATTGTTATATTTATTTTTTTGATACTGATTTACTCAATTTTGTTATCTATTTATTTTTAGATATTTTATTTTTTAAATGACATTATAAGTACATTATACATTACATTACAAAATATACTTTCTCAGAATGAATTACTTTAGTTTAAATACTTTTCAAATAGGCAATAGACTTTTTGAATGCAATAGTTACAGTTTGTTGCAATAGGCAACACAATTTCAAACCCAATGCAACATTGAGCTCAATGGGAATTTCTAGTTAAATGCAATTAGTTACTTTATGGATTACTTTTCTAACCACAGGACTGGATCCTAGATTCAGTCCTGGGACATCTCCTGTAAACAGTTGAGTAAAAGCGTTTTGGTTACAGTAGTGATTTTTAAGGAATATTATTGTATTTTAAAAGTTGACACAAAAACTTTTTCACATAGAATCACCAATGTTATCCTATGGGAGGAAATTCACTTTGCAGGTAAGTAGTGTTATCGTTACTTTTTCTTACTAAGTGGTGGATCCTGGATCCAGCACTGGTGCATCTCCTGTAATCCGTTGAAAGAATGCGTTTAAGTCATACAGGCAATTTTTAAGGAATATTTGTAGTTTTTGAAAATCGACACTTAGAAACTTTTCTGGTGAAAACCAGACAATGGATTCCAATGGAAGGAAATACAAGTTACTGGTAAGTATGGTTAGAATTACTTTTCAGGGTCAGTGCTGGGCTAAAAGATGCAGCACTGGGTTCTCTCCTGATAACAGGTGAGTAAATCGGAATTCGTTTTTCGGATGATTTTAGGTGAATATTTTAAATTTCCAAAACTCCACACTTAGAAGAATTTCCAAGTGAAACCAGTCAATGTTAGCCTATGGAAGGAAATTCAAGTTACTGGTAAGTACGGTTAGAATTACTTTTCATGATCAGTACTGGGCTCAAAGATGCAGCACTGAGGTCTCTCCTGATAACAGGTGAGTAAATCGGAATTCGTAGTACGACTGATTTTAGAGGAATATTTATAAGTTTCAAAAATCGTCACTTAGAAACTTTTTCAGCAAAAAGCAGGATCATCCGAGGCCATAGATATATCTATGATTTTGATTTTGATTTTCTCAGGAACTACTGAACGGATTTACACCATTTAAGCAAAAGGCATGACTCTGAACCAAGGTCTACCTTTCTGCCAAATTTGGTGTAATTCCGTTCAGCAGTTCGGGCTGCAGCTACGATTAACGGTTCCTATGGAAAATTGCATGGGGAAAACATGCTTAGGGACCCCCCTTTTTTCTCGGCCCCTGCTTGACGAATCACCCCGAGACTTTCAGGATAGTAGCGGACCGGAGCACCCCACCAGTTTTAAAAATGTCGCAAAGATTCGTCAACCGGCGCCAAAGTTATTCCAAATAGAATGTTGCGGATTTCCTATGGATAATAGGTCGCCAGTAGGTAATATATATATATATTTATATATATATATAGCATTATTTGATAATTTACCAACTGCCAGTGTTGAAGCTGAGACACGAATCTATGAGGGAAATGCCAATGATGTTAAGGGCATGTTGAAAAAATTGGAGAAACTACAAAAAACGGAGCTTTCAAAGTGGTGGGAGAGTAAATCACTTGAAAAGTATCGTGATGCGAGCAGGGTTCCGCGAGGACTGCGAGTTATGATTGCACCCTCTTATGAGAATCCACACCCTGACATGCTCTCAGAATGGGCTACTAACAACCTTCAATCCTCTATGAACATGGTTCATATTTTAATTAAATATGCTGTGATTGATAGAGAACGGATCTTAAAGGAGATCGATGAATTAAACAACGTTCTCGATGCCCATGATCAAAAGGATATCATTGCCAAGGGAAGAATCACAATAGCCAACAAATTAAAACAGTACGAGGACACTATCAAAACTCGTAAGGCTTTCAAATTCGCAAGGGACAGGGATGATTACTTGGCGGGAAGGGTTTTCACGCAAATTTGACAACATGAAAAGAAAGGCCCTCACTGATCGGGTTCCCCTGAACCGTACCAATGTTGACAATGATACCACTACCATTGATGTTGAATCTGATACTAACTCGCTCACTAGCGGGGATTCGGAGGAAGGCCCCGGTATACAAGCTACAACCAGCAATGTGACAATAAGACATACTTTAGGGGAGGAGCTTAATTTTTTAACTATGGACAGGCGAGCAACCCTACGCCCCAGGAATCCCCAGAGTCAAACCAACGCAGCATCAGCCAGCGTCGGAGAGAGAGGCGCAGGCAGTGCCTCAAGGCCATCAAACAGGGGCAGAGGAGGACGGAAATGGAAACGTTAGACTCTCATGATAATACCATCATCAATTTAACGGACACTGTACTATCTGAAGCTGAAAAACAACTACTAATGCTAGGTCTGTCATTTTGTCCTGAGTCCAACTTTTCATATAAACAGTCTCACATTGATGTCTATAAATTCATTCGTAAGATCAAGCTAAAGAAGTTCTTCCAACTTAACAAGTCCACTACTGAGGTCATTACCTCTAACACTATGCTGGATGCCTTACAAGTCCGGGACTCTAACATGATACAAATGATGCAATCCTTGGCTAAGGAAAGCTCGGACTCTCCAATTTGTGATAATGACTGTGAACAACTCGAAGGGATTAATACAGGATTGGCGGCTGCCAGTCCGTTTCGCCCTCCGTCTTGCTTTTACCCAATGATGCCTAAAGATTCTGTAGATGTTTTTAGTGACATGGTAATTGATGACTTGAAAAAATTAAATTTGTTGACTCACTCTAAATGTGGTAAAATTAATTGGAAATTGAGGAATTATTGGGCATTAATCAAAAAGATTCTCGATAATGGTCAGATTGTGGTCATGGGTGCTGACAAGGGAGGGAACATAGTTTTATGGCCTAAACTTGAGTATCTCCAGGAGGCACAACGCCACTTATCGGATACTGACTGCTATTGCAAAGTAGGTCGAGATTATCTCACACAATTTAAAAAAACTGTCTCCTCCCTGCTGGCACAATGGAAAAGAATGGGGCTTCTCTCCAAAAATGAGTATTTATTTCTCAAGAATGATCATCCAACTACAGCCACCCTTTACTTTATTCCTAAGGTTCACAAGGGAATTCACCCTATACCTGGCAGACCTATCATCTCTGCCAGGAAGAGCCTTTTGGAAGCCATGTCCAAGTATGTTGACTATTTTCTTCAACCACATATGATTGCTTTGCCGTCCTTTATTAAGGACACTGGCGATTTTTTGAAGAAAATACAAGAAGTTCATTGGCAACCGAATTTCATGTTGATCACGCTAGACATCACTTCCCTTTATACGAGTATAATACACTCACAAGGATTGGAGGCTATAGAATACTTCTTGGGCTTTCGCTCCATCAATTTCAAAGAGCATAATGTCATGCTCCTTCAAATGATTGACCTTTGCCTCAATAACAATGTATTTCTCTTCAATAAAGTTTTATACAAACAACTTAGGGGCGTGGCCATGGGGGCATGTTTTTCCCCAACCTATGCCTGCCTTTTGGTGGGTTGGTGGGAGGAACATGTCCTCCGAGCCACACACAAGAACATGTGGAATTCACATATTCGATACTATGGCAGGTACATAGACGATATTTTTATCGTTTGGGAAGGATCTAAAGAAGAGGCCTTCTCTTTTGTGAATTCAATTAATACCAACACTATGAATTTACAGTTTACGGCAAACATCAGTAAGGAGAGGGTGGAATTTTTGGATGTGGAGGTCTTTATTTTAGACGACCACATAGAAACCAAATTACATAGAAAGAGCACAGCTGGAAATTCCATCTTACATGCCAGCAGTGGCCATCCACCCCACCTCATATACAGCATACCGTATGGGGAATTTCTTCGCCTACGGCATATTTGCAGCCGTCAATCTGACCTTGAACAATGTCAGAAGGAAGCCTTTGATCGATTCCTTGCCCGAGGTTACAATCAATTTAACCTTAAAAGAGCACTTGATAAAGCCAATCTTTGCTCACGTGAATCCTGCCTTCCCACTGAACAACCCCATACCACATTTCCTGAGAGTGGAGTAACGAATGAGGGTACGCAACCTATTAGACTAATTACCACTTTTTGCAAACAACATAAAAATTTCCGTGGTATCATTTACAAACATTGGCCCATTGTTCTGACTGACATGACCCTCAAATTCCTGTTGCCTGACTTACCTAACATCACATTTAGGAGAGCACCCTCTATGAGGGATGCTTTAGTTAAGTCTAATCCTGAAGTCACGGAAACAGTCACTTGGTTATCACGTTCTGGCTTTTTTAAATGCACTTCATGCCGTGCTTGCAAATTTGGAACTAATGTTTCTGAATACACCACAGCGTTCAGTAACATTCCAGTACAAATAAAACACCATTACACCTGTCGCATGGACTATGCAGTTTATGTGCTTGAATGCACTTGTCATCTCAAGTATGTGGGCAGTACAAAATTACCGGTTTTCAATCGCATTTTGCAACATCTTCGTGCGATTGTCAACTCGGATTCCACGTACCCCGTTGCCCGACATTTTCAAGCCATACATTCCAACAAAATCAGTGACTTAAAATATTTTGTTATTGGGGCAGTGCCCCCTTCCATCCGTGGGGGCAACAGAGAGAAACAACTTCGTCAGTTAGAATCCTCCTTCATCCTATTGCTTGACACTAAAATGCCAAATGGGATGAATACGAGTGAGGACCTGCATAATTTCTTGTAAATATTGTATAATTTTGTATCTGATCCTTTGGATGCTTTTTTATGCGGATGAGCTAAATACTTTTGGATTAGTCACTTATACATCTAGTTGTTTTATGCTTCCCTGGCAGTTTCAATATCAAATTTATTCTTTAAGACTATTTTTTCTTTATTGTCTTCTGTTCTACCTCATTTTCTCTTCTCTTCCTTTTTCCCTTCACCGTTTTATTACTTTGATTCTCTTTTTCCCTTTAAACTGTTATATTTTAGGATTTTAAGTAATTATTGTTTACTTAACTTTCAAGTTTTCACTCAGAGAACATGAGCATGAAACTGTGTTATTTTCAACCAATGAACCGTGGATTTTGTGTTTTAGTACATTTCAATTTTGATTGGGATTTATCACTGTATTTAATTAATTCTGGGGCACTTGCCGGATATTTTTTACAGTCAATGTATGCTCAACATTATGATTTGTGCTATTCTTTGTGATTTGTTGGAGTGTTGAACTCTTTTAAATGAATTCACGTCAGTTTCATGATGATTCCTCAGTTCTCTAGTATTTTGTTTATTTTTATTGAGCACGAAGGAATTGGATGTTACTATCTTTTTAAAGGAAGGTCCGGTCTCAGCGCATCATGTGATCAAGATCGCGGAGGCGATCGAAACGCGTCTGAGGCGGACACTTGTCTGACTTAATGGAATAAATCAGAAATGAAACTTTAAACTGCTTGGCATATTTTCATTGGACAAACAGCAACGTGTGTGGTTCGAGGTCCGTACCTGTTTCTAGACTCCCCAGCTCGATTGGGAGTTCAGGACTTGTCTTCATATATATATATATATATATATATATATATATATATATATATATATATATATTCACTGGAAAAACCATAGGTTTCAGGGGTGTTATAGTTAGCTGGATTTTTCACTTGTACAAAACCATTGAAATTCCCCCGTTATAGTTAGTTCAGCTAACTATAACTCGCGCACCCGCAATGCACTGCTGATGACGTCACATATTACATCACTCATGACATGGTCAGTGACATCACTCATGACATCACTGATGACATCTCAAATGACATCACTGATGACATCATCCAGTGAATGTCTGTTTTTCTGAAAATTAAATATGTTTTATATATGTATATCTCAAGGTCGATGGAAGAATAAATGGGTATATAAGTGTCTAAATGGATGATTTGTTTTTGAAAAATTGATTGTGTAACTGACTGATTAAGTGTATCATAGTGAATACATGGCTAAGTGAGTAATGTTTAAATATGTAAATATCTGTATCAGTCTCTCACTTTGTGTATAAGTGGCTGCATGGGTTGGTGAGTAGCTACATGGGTGTCTATATAGGTTATAAGTTGGTTTTTTGAGTATCAGTCTGAGTGTCTGCATGGTTCGGTGGGGGGTATTACGTAGTGCATAGGTGCATGAATGAGTGGCTCACTGTTTGTATGTGTTGAAGACAGCATGTGTGCAGGACTGTATGGGTGGATGAGTGTGTGTATGGGTGTGTTAGTGAGTGAATGACTGTCTCAATAGTGTCTTTATGAGTAACTACATATGTTTTAAACTAGTATATGTGACTATTGGTGTATATAAGTGAGTATATATGAGAGTGAGAGATTGAAAGAGTTCCTGTATGAATAAGTATGTGTTTCTATAAGTGATTGTTTAAAAGACTAAGGGCCCGATTCACAGAACTAACTTAAGACAAAATCCAAAACTTACTACCATTTTGGTATTCACAGAAGGCACTTACTCATTTTGGTATTCACAGAAGGCACTTACTCATTTCGGTATTCACAGAAGTTAGGAGTCCTAACTTTAGGACTCCTAAATGCCTTCTGTGAATACCGAAAGTCTTAAAATTAGGATTTTTCTCAGTTTAGTAGTAGTATAGTTAGGACTCCTAACTTTAGGACTCCTAAATGCCTTCTGTGAATACCGAAAGTCTTAAAATTTGGATTTTTCTCAATTTAGTAGTCCTAAGTTTAGGACTCCTAACTTTAGGACTCCTAAATGCCTTCTGTGAATACCGAAAGCCTTAAAATTAGGATTTTTCTCAGTTTAGTAGTAGTATAGTTAGGACTCCTAACTTTAGGACTCCTAAATGCCTTCTGTGAATACCGAAAGTCTTAAAATTAGGATTTTTCTCAATTTAGTAGTCCTCAGTTTAGATTTAGGACTACTAAATTGAGAAAAATCCTAATTTTAAGACTTTCGGTATTCACAGAAGGCATTTAGGAGTCCTAAAGTTAGGACTCCTAACTTCTGTGAATACCGAAATGAGTAAGTGCCTTCTGTGAATGCCAAAATGAGTAAGTGCCTTCTGTGAATACCAAAATGGTAGTAAGTTTAGGATTTTGTCTTAAGTTAGTTCTGTGAATCGGGCCCTTTGTATGTGTAAGTTTCCGTAGAAGTAAGTGTGGTGGTGTGTGTATAAGTGTATATGCAAGTAAATGTATGTTTGATTCTTTATTAGCATGAATGACTATGTGTGTGAGTAACTCTATGGATGAGTGGCATTGTGTAACAGGATGTATAGGTGTATGAGTACATATGATGAGTGAGTACATGTATGAGTGACTGTATAGGACTGTTGGTGAATGAGTGGATGTGTATGTGGATCTTAGAATTACTGAAGAGGTTGTTGTAACTGGTATTGGTATGTCCATTGTTTTGAAAATTTTAGTCTCTATTTTTGAATGTGTGTATCAAAGGTTATATTAGGGTGAGAGGAGGTCTGCCACTCTATCACAAGGATGATGTCATCAGTGATGTCATTTGAGATGTCATCAGTGATGTCATGAGTGATGTCACTGACCATGTCATGAGTGATGTAATATGTGACGTCATCAGCAGTGCATTGCGGGCGCGCGAGTTATAGTTAGCTGAACTAACTATTACGGGGGAATTTCAATGGTTTTGTACAAGTGAAAAGTCCAGCTAACTATAACACCCCTGAAACCTATGTTTTTTTCAGTGAATTTCTGAGGTTTTTTAAATGTTAATTCCTAACTATAACGTGCCTGAAACCTATGGTTTTTTCTGTGAATTTCAAAGGTTTTTTAAATGCTAATTTCTAACTATGCCTACAGAGATAGGACATGTGAAGAAAGAAGAAAAAATGCACAGAAAGAAAAAAAAGAAGTGCAGAAGTCCTCAAAGACGAAGAAAAGTGCAGGAAGAAGGATAACGTGCAGAAAGAACAAAAAGAAGAGCAGAAAGAATCCTTGTTGCAAAATCATCCTGTACCCTCGACGGATTCTGGTGGTAATTGAGTCTGACTAACCAGTCCTAGAGCCAGTGCTATGTTAAAAGACACTTAGAATACAGTGAAAACACCTACATACACTAGGGAACATTATGCGTTTGGGTCCCCCTGTGATTAGCATGACCTCCTCTGTAAGCCCCTAGTATATAATAGGGCAGGGGGATTAAAACTACCTCTTAAAACAGGACACAGGGCGTTTTTGCACACGTTAACTCAGGCCCCGTCCCCTCCCTTCACCACTGTGTAAACACGCCCTGTGTCCGTTTTTAGTTGGGAGATTAAGTTTATTTGAATCCTGAGGGTCCCTAGGGTCCAACTAGCCCACTAGGTACCTCCAGTAAGTGCCACAGAGCTGCGTTTCGGAGAGGTGTAAAAAGTGGCACAGCCTGGACCACCTCTCTGCAATGCAGCTCAGTGGCGCTTACTGGAAGCACTTGGTGGGCTAGTTAGCCCCCAGGGGCCCTCAGTATTGAAGGGAAATTATATCGCCAATTTAAAACGTGCTATAGTGCGTGTTTGCACACGTCACCTCAGGCCCCGTCCCCTCCCTTCACCACTGTGTAAACGCGCCCTGTGGCTGTTCTAAGTTGAGAGATTAAGTCCCCTTGAATCCTAAGGGTCCCTAGGGTCAAACTAGAGCACTAGGTACCTCCAGTAAGCGCCACAGAGCTGCGTTGCAGAGAGGTGTGAAAAGGGGCTTGGCCTCAGAACACCTGTCTGCAGCGCAGCTCCCTGGCGCATACTGGAGATGCCTGTTGGGCTAGTTGGCCCTTAGGGACCCTCAGTATTGAAGAGGAATTAATTCCCCAACTTACAACTCGCCAGGGGGCGCGTTTGCAGAGTGCTGCAAGGAGGGGGCATGGCCTCCGGCACAATGCCAGTCTTTTATTTATTTTAATTTTTTAAGAAGGGGGGCTGTGTGGTTCCCCTTCTTATTCTAATTTATTGGCCCTGATGACCCCATCCCCCAGGGCCTGTCTTCTAATTATATTTTTTTGACCCCAATCCCCAGGGCCGGCCACTGTTTTTTATTATTTTAAAAAAATATATATTTATAGACACACCTAGGACATGCTGGACAAACCGTACGTACCTATCACCATGACGATTTGAGTGATATTCATTAAAAGGTTACTATGCATACAATGAATCCACGTGGAATGTATTTACACCACTAGTGAAGCTCTGACATGTCTGATGCCCTACCGTGCCTAATCCCGGTAGACACCCTTGTCGTTTATTTATACAAACATGGGTAGCTATTGACGGGCACATTTAATACACATGCACACCAAGCCATTCAAAGGGGATTCGACAAAAATTCGACCAAAACTATGTAAGAAACCCCCCTCATGGTTAATAAAACACACATCCACTGCCGGATGTGTAATACTTTTTATTTTACTCTCTGGAAAGGGGACGAACATCACTTGAGAGTCACAGCGTGCTCCTGGCAGAGCCCAATGCTGTGTTACACCCACCATTGCCTGCCGAGTGCCACACACCTCTGTGTTGTATTCCACCAGCTAGTGCATATGCTATGAGACTCTCTAGCCCATGTGCACTGTAACACCACCCCATGAATATGTCATGCCACACTTGTCTTCGCACGGGTTATATTGCCCCATCTAACGTGCCTTCCTCGATGCCTATGTTATAACGCACAGTGCTATGCCATACATATTACAATCTGGGATCCATATCTTTGTCACAGTGCATATGCAACGTTACACTCCCCAGCACATATTTTATATTACAACTTTAGAGACTAGTTAGGTTACACAACACTGCCCTGTGCATATTACACTCCAAGGCGCACATCGCATAGCACGCTCTAGTGCCTGTGCTATCTCGCGCTCTCCAATGAATCTGTCATTGCGCACAATGTATTGCATATTATATTTCACGCCCGGTTCATCTTATATCACACTTTTTAGTGCATAGTTTATACCATACACTATATCTAGTTTTCATTTTCAATCGTGCTCTCAGGACTATGTTCTATATAATACTGTGTTCACCTACCCTTTTCACGGGCATTACATTTTGCGATAGGGGGTGGAGGGTCAGGGGGTGTTTCTGCCAAGTGAGCCCGGAGTCACAGTCACAAACGTCCTCTTCTTCCTGAATAAAAGTGAGATTATGCTGCATACTTGTTCATATTTTAAGTAGTTCACACAGACACACGTTTTAAAAACAATAAAGTTCCTAATACCCGCCTTCTCTGAACAGTTAGCTTGCTGCCCCATCCCCCTCCTCCCTATCCTCTGTTGTGTGAATCCATGGACTAGCCTCCTCCCTCCTACCATGCATGGTCTGATGTGCTGCCACTGCCCTCAATTTAGTATGATGTACCAGTCCCCTCCTCCTGCCCTCCATTGCCCAATTCTATGCCCCATCATTGACCTCCTGCTTAAACTCTGTGCTTAGCTTGCTGCCCCTATTCTCCTTCCCCCTGCCCTCCGATGTCTTTGTGCATGCCCCTGCTCCATCCTTTTTGCCCACCATGTTCCATGGACCTGCCACTCCTATCTACTCTGAGTGTTCTGTTGAGCTGCCACTCCCCTCCCACCTGCCTAGCATTGTCAGATGACTGTAACCTGTCCCTGCCACCTCCACCCTGCCTGTCCACATGCCATGCCCCTATCATCTTCCTCCTGTCCTACATGGTCCATTGTACTGCCACACCCTTCTGCCCTCCCTGGTCTGTTGTGCTGCAACTGCTCCTCCTGCCTGCCCCGTGCGGTCTGTTGTGAGGCCCCTTCCCCTGAACTTTCTTGTCTGTGCACAGGTCCTGACCCTCCCTTCTATCCTCCATCGTCCTTTGTGCATGCCCCTGCACCCTCCTTCTTGCCCATCATAGCAATTGTGCTGCCACTAACCCTCCCACTTGCCATGCATGGTCTTCTGTGCTGCCATGGCCCCTCCCACCTTCCCTGTGTGGTCAGTTAGCTGCCCCTGACCCCCTCCCACCTTCCCTCCATGGTCTGTGTGTATGCCATCACAGTCTCACTGTTGCTCTTCATGGTGTGTCTTGCATCTAGTGCCCATCCTGCCTGACCTCCATGGCTATCTTGCTACTCCTGCCCCCTTGCCCCCAGCCCTCTGTTTACATGTGCAGACCCCTACTCCCTCCCTCCTGGCTTGTCTGTTCCATTGTAATGCCCCTGATCCGTCCCTCCTGCCCTTTATGGTCTGTTATGCTGCAGCTTTCTCTCCTGTCTGTCCATTATGGTCAGCTAGCTACCATTACCTCTTGCCCCTCTGTTCTCTGTTGTCCATGTGCATGGTCCTGTCCCCTCCCTCTTGCTTTCTATGGATTGTTGTGCTGCACTCCCGTCCCGCATGCCCTGTGTGGTGTATTGTGCTGCTGCAAACCCTGATGCCTGCCCTGCAGGGTCAGTTTGGTGCACCTCTCCATGTCCCTCCTGTCCTCTGTTATCCAAGTCCATGTCCCTACCCCATTTCCTTCCATGATCCAATGTACCATACTTGCGAACATTTTAAACTTGGTAAGAGGGAGATTTTGAAAAAAAACTGGGGTATTGATTTTCCCCTTTGAGTTACATTGAAAAAGAGGAGATTGTAGACAGGAGACAGATCAAATAAAGCCCATTTGAGCTTAAAAACATTGGACGTTTCCTGGCTGAATCGGGTCTGTTGGCATGTATGGTTGTACTACCATTGCCTCTTCCTTCTGCCCACAATGGTCTATTACATTGCCACAGCCTCTCTTGCAAGTCCTGTATTGTTGGTTTGTTGCCCCTGCCCCCCTTTCCACTGCCCTCCATAGTCTGTTGTGCTGTCACGGCCCTTTCTGCCTGCTCAGTGTGGTTAAATTGTTGCCTTTGCACCCTCCTACCTGCCTTCAATTTTCAGAGTCTGTGCCCCTGGCCTCTGCCTCTCAACAGTATCCTAATGAACAACTAGATTGCTAACATTCTATATTTATTACAAAAGTGTGGAACGCCTGACGTCATCTTGATGTAATCAAAACTGTAATACCTAGAGCATTTCCTTTAGAAATTACATATATGAGAGGGTCTTATTGGCATCAAAATTATGGTTAGTGCTCTAAAAGACTAAAATAAGGACATATTTTCTGAGTTTTCAAATAGCGACAAAGCACTTTTAAATTATTTGTTATCTTTATGTTTTTTTATCCAGTTGACCACTTGATTAAATGTTGCACTTAGGGGAGAGGATGTGGTGTTACTTCCAGAACTGCAGACTTTGCAACTGGGGAACCAGGTTGGAGTTTCTGCTTCAGCTCGACATTCTGTGATTCTGGTCAAATCACTTAGTCTCCCCATGTCTACAACCAAAATGAATTTGTTCTTGTGTGATGTAACCAATGCTCATGTAAAGCACTCCAATACCTGACAAGTCTGCACTATATAACACTGCAAAAACACAAAATAATAAGTGTTTTGCACACTTCTGTCATTGGGCTATATTTGGGCTACATCTGGGTGATTTTGGGCTACATTTGGGCTCTTTTGTCTCCGGTGGCCATCTTGGGAGATTTATTTGTTATGAAGTTTCCTAATTTCCTCATGTACTGCAGTCTCCTCAGTAGGAAATGCTTTCAGTTTTTTACTTTGATTCCATCATGAAGGTATTCAGATATGTCACACATTTGCCATAAATTCTGAAAGTTAGCACTCTAGTTGCTCATTAGATCACTGTAGTAAAACTACTGTTCACCATGGAAGTCTGCTCCTGGTATTAAAAGTGCATGTTTCAGTCTGCATGTCAGAATTTTTTAATGAAATAGAAGAGGATTTGAGAAGTCACTCAAAATGTGCCCTCATTTTCTTTCTTCAGCATTAATCATAATTTCTATGGCAAAATGAACCCCCTCATTGTGTTCCTTTTTAAATTAAATGTTTTAAGTGTTACCAGTTTATTCCAATCAAGATGGCTTCAGGTGTGCCATACTTTTGTCATAATGAAGACAGTAAGCGCTCTAGTTGTTTTTAAGAACACTCTGGGACATTCTGTCATTGGGCTATACTTGGGCTACATCTGGGTGATATTTGGACTACATTTGGGCTCTTTTGTCTCTGGTGGCCATCTTGGGAGACTTATTTGTTATGAAGTTTCCTAATTTCCTCATTTACTGCAGTCTCCTCAGTAGGAAATACTTTCAGTTTTTTACTTTGATTCCATCAAGAAGGCATTCAGATGTGTCACACATTTGCCATAAATTCAGAATATTAGCACTCTTTTTGCTCATTAGATCACTGTAGTAAAGCTACTGCTCACCAGGGAAAACTGCTGCTGATATTGAAAATGCATGTTTCAGTCTGCATGTCAGAATTTTTTAATGAAATAAAAGAGGATTTCAGAAGTCAAAATGTGCCCCAGTTTTTCTTTCTGCAGCACTAATCATACTTGTTATGGAAAAATGAACCCACATATTTTGTTCCTTTTTAAATTAAATGTTTTAAGAGTTACCACTTTAATCCAAGCAAGATGGCTTCAGGTGTGCCATACGTTTATCATAAGTAGGACTGTTAGCGCTCTAGTTGTTCTTTGGAACACTCTGGGAAGCTGCAGTAGAACACAAAGGAATCAACTGACAGTCTCTGCCCTTGTGGGATGTACATGTTTTACTGAGAATGTCAGACTTCATTCTCACATGACTGAGAAAGATAATGTGAATTTACAGAAAATAAGCTCTCAGTTTAGCTTATAGATCACCTTCCAAACCTCTGTGGGAAAAGCATGAGAAAATATTTTTCTCTCAATCATGATATCCCAGCAGAAGGCTTTTTCACATGGTGAAATCACCTTAGAACATACCACAATTCCTAAAATAAGTATGGTACCATCAACAAATGATTTATAATGTAACTAAAGTCTTAAAACCTTCTATTAACTGCAATGCTTTTTAATGAGGTGCTATCATGTATATTGGTCCCAAGATGGCTGCCAACACTTCTTGGATGAAGTGCTGACAGCCAATCAGATCTCAAGATGAGATGTGTGGTTAGGTTCCGCCCACATATATATATGATTTTACTTTTGATTTTCTCAGGAACTACTGAACAGATTGACACCAGACCTGCAAAAGGCACTTCCCTGAGCTGAGGACTACCTCTCTGCCAAAACTCAAGTAATTCTGTTCAGCCGTTCGGGCTGTACCTTGGACTAAAGGTCCCTATGGAAAATTGCATGGGGAAAACGTGTTTTGGGACCCCCCTTTTGTCTCAGCCCCCGCTTGACGAATCCCCCCGAGACTTTCAGGGTAGGAGCGGAGTGGAGCGCCCCACCTATTTTGAAAATTTCGCGAGGATTCGTCAACCGGCGCCAAAGTTATTCCAAATAGAATGTTGCGGATTTCCTATGGAAACACGGTCCTAACTATAACTATCTACTGGCGACCGCCAGTAGATAATATATATATTATCTACTGGCGGTCGCCAGTAGATAGTTATAGTTAGGACCGTGTTTCCATAGGAAATCCGCAACATTCTATTTGGAATAACTTTGGCGCCGGTTGACGAATCCTCGCGAATTTTTCAAAACTAATGGGGCGCTATGCTCCGCTCCTACCCTGAAAGTCTCGGGGGGATTCGTCAAGCGGGGGCTGAGAAAAAAGGGGGGTCCCAAAACGTGTTTTCCCCATTCATTTTCCCATAGGACCTTTAGTCCGAGCTACAGCCCGAACGGCTGAACAGAATTACTTGAAATTAGGCAGAGAGGTAGTCCTCAGGTCAGGGATGTGCCTTTTGCAGGTCTGGTGTAAATCTGTTCAGTAGGTCCTGAGAAAATAGCATTTAAATCAATATATATATCTGTAAGCGCGCTCCGTGCGCTTACGGTAAGCTTACCGTACGCGTACGGTGCCGTGCGCGAGCTCAATTCTGATTGGTGGTTACATGACTGTAAACATTCAAATCGGTCGAAATCAGAAAGTATCGGCCGCCATTTTCTGTCTCTCGCACTGAAAAACAAAGGTTGATAACATGAAAAGGGGGCAACGAAGAGAGTTGCAGACCCCCTAGCGTTCGTCAGGGGGTTCACGAAGGACCAAAAAGTATGAAAAATAAATTTAATAATTTGTAAAAAAAATCGCGGAGTGCGCGTACGGTAAGCTTACCGTACGCGTACGGTAAAAAAAAAAAAAAAAAAAAAGAATTAACAATCACATTTAATATATAGATCTAAGGACCCCCAAGGGAGAAAAAAACAATTGATATTTTGTAAAAAATGGCGAGGCGTGCACGGTACGAAATGCGCAACGTGGGTGCTCGGTGCGCGCAAAAATTAAAAATAAATACATAACTTAGTATTTAAAAAAACGTACAAATTCAGTGAAAAAACCATAGGTTTCACACACGTTATAGTTAGGAATTAGCATTTAAAAAACCTTGCAAATTCACTTAAAAAACCATAGGTTTCACACAAGTTATAGTTAGCTCTACATTTCACTCGTAAAAAACCAATGAAATTCCACGTTATAGTTAGATCAGGTAACTATAACTTGCGTGACCGCAATGCACAATGTGTCATTTCAGATGTCATCATTGATGTCATGAGTGATGTCACTGACCATGTCATAAGTGATGTAATATGTGACGTCATCAGCAGTTTATTGTGGGCGCGCAAGGCATAGTTACCTGATCTAACTATAACGTGGAATTTCATTGGTTTTTTACGAGTGAAATGTACAGCTAACTATAACTTGTGTGAAACCTATGGTTTTTTAAGTGAATATATATATATATGTATCCCAGTTGCCACTGGGTAGTTTCAGTAATGGAAAAGCATTTTTTTGTTCGCTAATAACTTTGGCACTGTTTGACGAATCTTCACAACACTTTCCAAAACAAAGACAAAGTTAATCCACCTCAGCTGCTTCCTTGAAAGTTTCTGGAGTGATTTGTCAAGTGGGGGCTGAAAAAGAGTGGAGTTCCAAAACACATTTTCACCATGTAATTTTCCATCGGAAAATTGCACTGCGATACCCAAAAATGACAGAACGGAATTAAACCAAATTTGTCAGAAATCTAGAAGGTGGTCCAGAAAGTATGCAGTAGTTTTAGAGAAATTAAAGTAAGAAAAAATGTATATTTCACACTGTGGATGTTCCGCAGATCCAACAGATGTAAAGATAAGATATTCTTTCCTGCCACCACATCAACAAAGATGTGATGCCAGCCATTTTAGGATTCGGGGACTCAGCCCCCTGTCCTGTAAAAAGGAAAAATAAACATATATGGGGGAAAATAGGGATACCCTGACCCGAGGCCTGGTGGGGTGTCCCAGAGGGACCTCCTCCACCCTCACGCTAAAAAACTAGCTTTAATTATCTGATCTGCTGTTCCATTTAAAAAGAAAAGTGCAGCCTCCTGTGCTTTTTAAAAATAAACCCCCTGGGTGGGCAATGTGCCGGGAAGTTGGCTGTATTTATTTCATGGTGAGGGGAGCATTCGGCAGGAGCCCCTCACTTATTATTCACTGCTCAGTGCAAGGAAAGTCCCATAATGCCCTAAGGCTTTTTAAAATCATATTTGTTTATTCCGGGTGGTGTAACTAGAAGGGGAATGTTCACCACCAACCATTATTAATGTGGGGGGCTGCCGGCAATGCATTTGTATTTAGTAAGGCTTTGTTAAAATATTTTATGACTATCACTTTTATTAAATATTGCAGTTTGTGATTTTTTTAACTATACATTTGATTATAGTTATTGGTGACTTTTTGATGAAGGCAGTAGGTCTGCTTAATATATGATGATGTGTTGATCCCTTGATAAAGCCAATAGGCCATCTTTATTTGACTGCTTCCCAAACAGACTCGAAAACAGCGGTGATTCTAGAAAAATAAAGTTAAGAAGTTATATGTGCCCATATTGATCCCAACATTTCCATTTGAGGTTTCAAACCTATCTTAAGTGTCAGTGTGCAAACCAGCATTTTGTTAATGGATACCGACCAATTCCAGTCACAAGTTTCATTCACAATTGAAATCAGTTAAACAACAGGGAAGGCATTCAAACATAAATATCATCTTTAAGAGCAAAATCTTTGTTTTTGTCATTAAATACAGTAAATATTCTTGGTTAATCTATACCTAAAATTTAACATATGTAAATTAAAAGGAAAATTAGAACTTAAATACCACATTGGAGGAAATAATATAATGGAATAACAGTTTAAGGGAAAGACAATTTAAAGAAAATACAGATTCAAGATTATATTAAAAGATTATATTAAATTTGCGTAGAGATTAGGACTAAAATCTTTAAAATTGCATATCTCCGGTTCTACTGATTGATTTTTTGTTATTTCAGTCTTAATTAAATATTTATTCTTGTAAGTTGGTGTGGGATTTTCTTGTGTTGTGTTTTCACTTTATTACTGCTTGAAACGCGGCATAAATACTTTATACATTGTCTCTAAATTAAGTCTGACCGCTCTGAGCACAAATTAATTTGGGATTTGCTAGTGACTTCACCATGACAAGGATTGCGTTTGCTGCTTGAATAGGGTTTCACCCCCTCAACCAGTAACCCAGTTTCTTACAGAGGCGTTCTCAGTAATTATTTTTATAGCTATCATTCTGATAAGTGATCCTTGTTGTGTTATCATCTGTTCTTACAATTTATTGTACGTGTTACAGATGTTGTGATATAGTTGGTGCTGTTGCCATAGTCTGGCATTTGGTGCAGTTGATTGCCTGAGGGTGTGGAATGGATTTACTGTGTACTGTTTATTTGGAATTCGTAATGCGGTTCAACTTCTTTAATCTCAAAAGAGACAACAACTGTATTCTGGACACATTAAAATAGGTACTACTCCTGTACTGTGGCCAGGAGGATTGGAGTGCTTCATCTGCAATAATTTGATGTGGGAAGGATAAGAAAAGCAGTATGAGTTTTAAATGAGAAAAAGCGCAATCACTTTTTAGTGATTTTAAATGGTGCTGCGGAGAGGTATGCAGCGCCATGCAGACCCTCATTACAAACTACAGGTACCGCTCCATGAATTTTTAGCTACCAGAAAGAGGACTAGAGTTCGTTTGTAGCCTTTATGTGAGTATTGTGTTACTAGCATCCAGCAACCAAAGCTTATCTTTGATGGTTTTCGATTTCAAGAGTGCCACCTATTTCCCTGACAAACATGACCAGTTTTTGGGTGACTCAGATAAACATCTATAAATGGCTCGCGCTAGGAGAGGGCCGTAAACAATTTTGTATCAAAGGTGATACTTTTTTCTGCCTAATTGCCTCCTATTGTGTTGCCTCCATTCAATGGTGTCAGGTGAGTCTCTGGCACGTTGGCCAGTAAGGCTTTGGCTCCCTCAAAATGTGATAAGACCAGCGTTTTTTATGACTGTCTGCTATAGCTAACACATTCAGATAGGACTTTCTTGTGAACTCAGCAGGGAGAATTGACTGTCAGAGCATATCTTACATGAGCAAACAATAGGCAGTTTAGCAACATACATGGGGCTTTACCATGCACATTTCCTCTGGCTCAGTGCCTGTTTTTATGCATTTGCTGGGTCTAACGCGCATTTAAGTCGGACTTTCTCTGGGTTACTGCACGATCTTCGAACAGCACAGCTTGGAAACAGAAAGAGTCAACTATTGATCTTTAGCTGAAAATTATCCACTGCCTTGGATACATTCTTAGTTAAATATATGCAGTTTAGACGTTGCAAATGCATAAAACAGGCACTCAGCTTTGCTCGAGCAAGCGCAGCTGCTCATGATACGGTCTATGGGGCATCTATGTAGATCAACCTCTTTCCTTGCAGAAATGGTATTTTAATGATTGATCACACAGTGCCATTTGGAAATTTAAGGTGAAGACATTACGCAAATATGCAATATTTTGTACACCTAAAAAGGTGAACTTAGAGCTTTGCATTAAAACGAGGACAGCAGATGGGAACAGATGATTTGGTATTGTCTGCCAGTGTTTTACTTGGAAGTAATTGCAAGTGGATAAGGAATAATTTGTTTTTGATTCCATGTTGCTTACAAGTATTCTAATTAACACAAATTGGCAGACTCAGAAACCTTTGTATTTAGTATCTATTTTGTAAATGTGTTATGATTTGAGTTATATCAGTCAGATTGTTAGAGCGTCTCTCTTTAAATGTCAAGTGTGCACTAGAGCTAAACTATCGGAAAGGAGTACAATTTTTGATACACATGTATTCATGTAGTACCGCCCATAAAATAATAAACAGAAAAGGATTTGTGAACGTGGATTTTACACGACACTGTCTTACAAAGAAAGTTATTCTTTTTTTTGGTTTTACAGTTCTTTATTCGGGTTTTACAAATAAGGAGAGCAGTACAGAAACCAGGAGACAGCGAATGATGCACAGCTGCTGTAAGACAACGGTCCTAGGGTTCTTGCAGGCACACGGTAGGACAGGGATGACTCGGCCCAGGGCAAACAAAAGGGAACAGGCAAGTGGTGGGGGAGGAGGGAGATTCCGGTACAGCGGGAGGGGCGCGAGGGGCGTTGTAGAAAGGACAAGGATGACAAAGAAGAAAAAGAAATGAAGGGAAGATATGAAGGGAAGAGAAAGAATGACGAGGGAAAGGTGACGAAGAGGAAGATAGGAAGAGACTGGGCAGCAGAGAGAGGGCCAGGAGCCATTGCAGGGCGGTCCTCACTACCCCAAGGTCACTGTCCCAGGCTCGGGGAGGGACCGCAGAGGCTGAAGCAATCCTGGGGAACTGCGGTGCCCTGGGGATGGGTGGAGGGGCCAAGGCCCCAACAGACGGCGCCGGCCACCCAATGTTCATCGTCTTGCAGGAATGGCACCCAAACCAAGAGCGACGTCTCAGTTTTGTCCTGTAGGTCATAAATGATGCGTTCGTATGAGACTGTCTGGTACATGGCCGAAAACTACTACTCATGCGTGGTGAGTCGGAGGGGATCACCAGTGCTGGGGGACCCTGTTGTTAGCCGCAGAGAGTGCCATGTGGATAAAGCAGGGAAGTCTGCAAAGTCATGGAGCAAGATCAGGGGCCAGGAGAGAGACACTGAGACTGAATGAAAGTTATTCTTAATGTTTTCTTTCCAATAAACTGTCAACAGAGGTTATGACACATTTTTAGCTTTGCAATTATGTTTTAAGCCTCAATTTATAACCTAGATTCCCAGTGGCGAAATATATCAGCTAAACAACATGCCTCATGTTCTCTCAAAATATTTTTACTCTGTACATTGACTTATGTTTCTAAAAGTCATATCATGTCAACTCATCATCTGAGATTTAATATTAAAGGCTTGTGAAGGGGAAATTACCTAGTACCACCCCAAGCTATGATTGAACTTTAGCATCACCTACTTGAGGAAATATGCACTTCTATTTTATTCTATCCTATCCGTTGTTCCATTATTAGTACCTTTAGAAAATCAGAATAGGTACATTTTTTCATCTGGTTCTAATATTGTAATTAAAATATAATAATTATAATAATCTGGCAGCACTGCTCTCTCGCATGCTGCCACAGCCGATGTGCCCTGTATAGCCAAGAACCATCCCTTAGAATTTGCATTACCTTGGGGCCTAAGAACTTCAATTTTTTATTATGGGTCTGTAACCCCAGTTATTTTTCGCTTTCTTTAAACGAGAGAACTGCATTGGGAAGGTAAAAGTTTGTCTACTCAACAACAAATATGTTTGTCATCCATGTCTCTTAAAAATGTGTTATTATGTTCCTTAAACTACTCAGTTTCTATCAACTATCTTATTCTGTAACCCTCCAATTTTCAATGTAATTAACGTTAATTTAGATCGAGCAATAACTTGTAACAGCTAGACACAGTCTCTCGGGTCTGTGCAGAGAATGGGTTATGAACAACATTAAGATGATTTGGTAACACTCGTTCTACCTTGCTGCTGCTAAAATCAAGAACATTTTCATTTGAATCAACATATCTTACAACGCAGTGAGGGAGTGAAAAATTGAGAAGAAATGTCAGATTACTTGATTAAATGATGGCTGTGAGAAATGAGGTCTCTATTTGGCAGAGGTATGCACCCTGCCCAAGTAGGAACCACCACTCTCGTCAGGGTAAGTCAGATACACAGCCAAAATTAAACTATGGTCACATTATTGTAGCATAGCACAGAGCAGTCAGGCTTAACTTAAGAGGCAATGTGTAAAGTATTTGTGTGCACTTTAATTTAAGTAACTCAATGAAAACACCACAAAGAGACTCCACACCACTTTAGAAAAATAGAGAATATGTATCTAATCAAAACAAGACCAGAAGAACAAAAATCCAATCAGTAGAAGTTGAGATATGAATTTTGTCAAGATTAAATCCCCAAACAGTACCTAGAATTCAATATCGCTGAAGGGTTACCTGAAGTCTCGCTGGACTATGCCAAATCTGAAAAGTCAAGACGACCGCGATGGAGCATGGGTCGGATACAGTTCCAATCAGGTTTCGCTGAAGTTTCACCTTCTCAAGTTGAGCCAAGAGTCCCATTCCTGGGGAAACAGTTCACCAGGAGCACGGTGAGCGTTGCTGGTGGTGGTTCATGGGGTGCAAAGAGCTACCTGTCTTCGCAGACATATGGGCTGGGATCTCACAGTCATGAGCGGCACTGCTGCTGTTCGGAGAGACAAATGTGTGCCCGCTCACTCTGGTCCTTCTAGCAAGCTATGCGGTTCGTAGCGAGCACACTTGTTCACAGTCGCAAAGAGTCCCAAAGCTTGATTTAAAGGGCTGCAGTGCAGGAAAACACACTTCTGAGGCCTAGGACTAGAGGGGGACCTCAGGCAAGGATAAAACTCTGTAAAACTCGCAGATGGCAGAGTCCAGCAGCACCAGAAGTGTTTCAAGACGTTTTTTGGGACCCTGAGACTTCAGAGAACAGGAGGCAAGCCAGCAAGCTCTTGGAATATCTTGTGTTCATGTTTGTAGAGAGCAGGTCAGTCCCTCTCACTGTCAGGCAGGAAGCAGCGAGCCAACACAGCAGTGCAGGTTGCAAAGTGGCAGTCCCTCCTGTGGCTCAGCCATTAGTAGGCAGCAGGCCAACGCAGCTGAGCATTATCAAAGTGGCAGTCCCTCCTGAAGCACAGCAGCTCTTCTTCCACGCAGAATTTCCTTGGTTCCAGTAGAGTTCTGATTTGGTGATGTCAGGGGTCCAGTACTTATAACCAAATGTTCGTTTGAAGTGGGGATACATTAAAGAGGCCTATAAAGAGCACAAGATCCCTTCTTTTTTCTGCGCTGGCTCCAGACACACTACAGGGTGGGGTATGCAGCTCTTTGTTTGGGAACAGGCACAGCCCTGTTCAGGTGCAAGTGTCAGCTCCTCCCTCCCAATCTACCTCAAGAAGGGCGATCAGCCTGGTGACAGGCCATCAGAATACAAATGTCACACCCCAGTTCCCTTTGTTTGACTGTCTAGAGGGAATGCGCAAAACCCAGCTGTCACCCTAACCTAGACGTGTATTCAGAGACAGGCAGAAACACAAAATGTTTTTTTTAACTTGTTTGTATTGCAATTTCTTATAGTGATACAGCATTGCAACAAATCACACAAATTAGGGAGCAGTAATACAAAGAAGGATTACTAAAGTACAAAAAATAAGTAAGTATAGGGTGGGTAGGGAAGGAGAAACAGGGGTGGGGGAAGTGGGGCCAGCGAACAGTTCATTGTATGACAGCATGAAAATGGTGGAACATGAACAAAATACAACTTGTATGAGCAATTGATTTTGGTTAACAATACACACCAGACTCTGAACCATGAGGCTGCCCTCGGATTGGTGTTTAACTAGTACAATCGGAAAACCGGTAAACCCACTAGAAGCCTCGGTGGAGGGAAGTACAGGCCCAGCATAACTGCTCTTTTTGCTCTTATCTCCCTAAGTGGCCAAGAGCATGCCCAGATGTGGCTCCCTTGTTCAATGTGCCACTGGATTCCTGCTAGCCTGGCTGATGAGGGGTAATACCCCGAATACGGTCTTGGGATGCTTGTTTCCAGTCCAGAGAGAGCCTGGCCTGGCAGTTCTGGCTGGACTGTTCCGATGAGGAGCTGGGTCAAGACTGATTTGCATATGGCTAGATCCAAACTGGTGTGGCATAGTGAGCAAAAGGATGATGAATTAAACCTTAGATCTCTTGACTAGGGGTGAGTGGTCTGGATGACCAAGAGCCGTTTGAAGCTCAATGCCGAGAAGACAGAAGTCCTTGTCCTCGGTACCACCCCTTCTGCATGGGACAGTACCCGGTGGCTGACCGCCCCCGGAAGCCCACCTGCCCCTTCAGACCACGCCAAGAACCTCAGCATCGTACTTGACTCATCACTCACCATGAACCGACAGGTCAACGCCGTCACCTCCAGCTGCTTCAACAACCTCCGCATCCTCCGCAAGACCTTCAAGTGGATACCCCTGAGTAAAGGAAGACAGTCACCCATGCACTCATCACCAGCAGACTGGACTATGGAAACGCACTCTACGCTGGCATCAACAAGTCCCTACTCCGCAAACTCCAGACAATACAGAACACCGCCGCCAGACTCGTCCTCGGCATCCCCCGACACAAACACATCTGCCAACACCTACGAAGTCTCCACTGGCTCCCTGTGGCAAAAAGAGTCACTTTCAAAATCCTCACTCACGCCTACAAATGCCTACACAACAACAGACCCAAATACCTCACAACAGAATCAACTTCCACATACCCAAAAGAAACCTCCGATCTTCCAACCTCGCACTGGCCGAATCCCCCCACATCCACAGAACCAGAGCAGGCGGAAGATCCTTCTCTCACATTGCAGCCAAGACCTGGAATGAGCTACCGGCAGACATCAGACGCGCCCCCTCCCTGAACACCTTCAGGAAGACATTCAAGACCTGCCTGTGAGTAGCATGCTTACAATTCCCTGATTGATTGATTGGTTGATTGAGTGGTCAAAAGCTTTCCGCACTCTGTCCATCATCTTCTTGTGTTTGCTGACTTTCTAAACATGGCATTTTCAGACCTGAAGTTTAAAAAACAACAATACTGAAAGATGTATTTTTAAATTGGGAGTCCCCGACACCAAACACCAAGTTTCTATCTGCTCTCAATGGGAAATTAAGATGTTTTAAGGCAATCCCCATGTTAACCTAAGGGAGAGATGGGCCTTGCAACCTGAAAAACTAATGTAGCAGTTTGTCAGTACCAGGACATGTAAAACTCAAATGTACATGTCCTAACTTTTAAATAATCCCTCAGGGCTGCCATGGGCCTACCTTAGTTATGACCTGTATGTAATAAAAGTGAAGGCTCGGGCCTGGTAAATAGGTGAACATGTCAGGTTGAAATGACAGTTTAAATTACACACACAGGATCTGCAATGTTTAAAGTGCTACTGAGTGGAAGACACAATCAGTGCTGCAGGCCTACTAGTAGCATTTAATTGACGGGCCATGGGCACATGTAGTGCACTTTCCTGGGGATTTATAGGTAAAATAAATATGCCAATTGTGGATAAGTCATTATTTCCATGTTTTAAGTGCAGAGCATATGCACTTTAGCACTGGTTAGCAGTGGTGAGGTGTCCAGAATCCTAATAACCAACAAAAATGAAGTCAGAAAAAGAGGAGGAGGAAGGCAAAAAGTTTGGGGGTGACCATGCAGAAAGGACCATTTCCAACACAGGCTAAAGATCAAAAGGGGATACGACATTGTCTTTTTCAAGTACAGCATTAAACAAAAAAGATCTGTAAAGGAAGCTTTTGTAAACAACAAATATATAATTTCTTCACATCTTACTGAAAGCTCATGAGCCTTGTTATTCACAATGTAATGGCAAAGGCACTAGTGGTAAGAGTGAATGGATGCTCTTGAATAATTGCCGAATTTAATCCCGGGCCTCTTATACCTCTGTAAACAAAATGCTGTCCAGAGATTTTCATTTTTGATTGATGTTTTTGTATCATTAAAGAAGGAATTTAGCTTGGGTAGACATTGCTGACCTTGGCCGAATCTTTGTGGACGACATGTGTTGCAGTGATGATATAATATTCCAGGGACCATGAGACCTATTTACTTCATTTGGTGTCAAAACAGGTTTTGGCGGTCTAGTAGTCTTATGGAGACAGATAATAACTCGTCAGAGCAACCCTTACACCATTTTTTGAGATAGAAGAGACATATATAGATATGTAACAAATAAGAATGATTTTTAATCCTTTTATGTGTACTCCAAACCATGTTTATGATCTGAATTTGAAAAAAAATAATGTTTATCAGTCCTGTTTTAGGCATTTTCATAGGTCACTTTATTTATTTGTTTCAGCAATCGCTTGTGGTATATTTAAAGAATGATGAACATTTTAGAAGACTATATTGACAGGGACATCTTTTTGTAGCACAGGTTTTGCAAGTACATGTATCTGTAAGTTCTGTGGGTAGAGTATTTAGAAATTTCGTAGGTTTTAGCACCCCATCAATATCTTCCCAACCAAATTCACAGGGATCTTTTTATACACATGCAAGATCCAAAACACTTACACATATTCTTATCAAGTAGAATGCTCGTTTAATGTGTCCATGCACAGAATATGAAGTCGGTGGAAGGTCACTTAGAGGGACTGATCTCTTGAACTCACTGTACCGAAGATCGTCAAATGTGTGCCATTCAGAACTCATTTTCCACAGACGTGCAAGGTATTTTTGCTGTCTTCTCCTGTCTCAGCAGATCCTTTTAGAAACTTCACAGTTTCAGCAGTTGGCTGCTCCAAGCTTTGTTCCAATTTTACTCATAGTGTTATCATCCGTAACAATATGTGCCTTGATAATAACACATGGTATCTCTGGGTCAAGTTTCTTGTACAGAATATGAAGCAGGATTTACAGTATTTTCTCACCTGTTCCGTAACTTATTCATAGCTCTGACAATGCTTGACCTTTGAACATTGCAACAAATCTAAGGAGCACAATAATAACATCTGTGTGATTTGACAGTATAATGACTCGATTGGAACCATTTTGACCAGCCCACTCAACATGTAGCACAACACAAAGGTCAGATTCCTCAAATTTGCTGTTAAGATCTTCAATAATATGGCCCATACCTTTTGAATATATCTCTGCAGGCACAACTCCTCATTGACAATCATTCCACTTGCTATAATTGAGAATTCAATGTACATTGAAGAAACAACAATGTTTTGGCCAGTAATAATCTCCAAGTTCAGCTAGTTCGATGTTGATGACCAGAATTTATCAGGTTGCACAGGTATAGGTGTCGAATTTTTGATGCAGGCATGGTCAATTGTTCCGCTTGGAGATATTTGTCTTATTCTCTGTCATTCGTTGACAGATAGTTCAAGTTAACTGTCTTTGATGTCAGTAGAACTGTCTGAACGACCTTTCTGAAGTTTTGCATGGATGAGATCTTGACCATTCACAATTGTGACATATAGTCTACAACAACCGCAGTTCTCAATGAGATCACCTTTTTGAATTGAAATTCTTCAGGTGGAGAGACACCGATAGGGAAAGGAACATGACGGATTGAAGCCGCCGCGGTGAAGCTCGCACACAGAGTTGCTCCCATGCCACAGAGCTATATTTTAACAATGGACTTTTGAATAGCTGAAAATACGAGTTAATTACTGGGAAAATAGAGGAGAGAAGGAGCGCTGGAAAGAAAAGGAGTGGTGAAAACAAAAAAACACCAATAGAAAAAAGAACATCACAAATCCTCAGCAGCTGCAATTAATTTGGTTTCACCTACCTGCATGATTTTGACAATCACCCGGACGCCGCAGTGGGTTTGGCTCTCTGCCCGACGAGGCTTGGCGGATTCTCGGCGCTCTTCGCTTCGCTGGATCTCCTGGGGCCGTCTGTTTGGTTACACGTCTGACTCAGCACAGCTGTGCGCAATGGGCCTGCCGAAAGGGAGTGCTCTGTAGGGCGAAGCGCTTCATTGTGCTCCGTGGGGATGACTGCAGAGACTGCTGGTCTACCTAGAGCTAAGAGAGATGCACTCCCTCCCATTACAAAAGGCAATTCGACACGGTCCGTTTCTAGAGTTGGCCGGCCGATAATGAAAATATTGCTGATGGCTTAAGCCACTAAAGTTATTAATCCGGGGGGGGTTGCTGCTTTCTCTCCGTAGATTGCAATGGTCGATGCATTGATGGGAGCCGTATTGCCAGGTGCTGGGGTAACAAACCTGCAAATGCCAAAATTTTAGCGGCAGTGGGAGTAGTACCATCACTCTCCCGGTGTGAGGGCGATAATGCTGAGAATATGTTGCCACTACACTCAGCAATCTTGTTTAGGGATATGGCTGATGGGGGCGATGAGCTGATTGGGGGCCCAAAAGCGCAACATAATAATTTGATAACAGAGCAACCAAATTTCAGTCAAGTTCCGCATGACCAACAGGAAGGGGTACTGCCAACATCAATACCATTATGGTGAGCCCAGTAGGCTTGCATACAGATACAAATCGGTACAAAAGGGGGTGGTGATGGACTGAGCATCAGAACCAATCAAACACTCACACCCAGTCAACAGATCTGGGTTTGATCCATCACCGTTCTTTAGCCCACTCTGCCACCCCAGTTCAGACATGGCCATATGCAAATCAGTCTGACCCTGTGCCTCATGGGAACAGTCCATCCCGAACTGCCAAGCCATGTCTTCCCTGGACCGGAAATAAGCTTCCTAGGACCGGTTTCTGGCATTTCAGCCGTCTTCAGCCAGGCCTGCTTGAATCTAGTGGCAAAGTGAGCAAGGGACTCACGTCTGAGCATACCCTGCCAACTTATGGCGAACAAAGCGGTACAAAAGGAGTGGTGATGGACGGAGCATCAGAACCAATCAAACACTCACACCCAGTCAACAAATCCGGGTTTGATCCATCACCGTTCTTTAGCCCACTCTGCCACCCCAGTTCAGACATGGCCATAGGCAAATCAGTCTGACCCTGTGCCTCATGGGAAGAGTCCAGCCCGAACTGACAAGCCATGCCTTCCCTGGACTGGAAACAAGCTTCCTAGGACCGGTTTCTGGCATTTCAGCCGTCTTCAGCCTGGCTTGCTTGAATCCAGTGGCAAAGTGAGCAAGGGACTCCCGTCTGAGCATACCCTGCCAACTTATGGCGAACAAAGCAGTACAAAAGGGGGTGATGATGGACAGAGCATCAGAACCAATCAAACACTCACACCCAGTCAACAGATCCGGGTTTGATCCATCACCGTTCTTTAGCCCACTCTGCCACCCCAGTTCAGACATGGCCATAGGCAAATCAGCCTGACCCTGTGCCTCATGGGAGCAGTCCAGCCCGAACTGCCAAGCCATGCCTTCCCTGGACCGGAAACAAGCTTCCTAGGACCGGTTTCTGGCATTTCAGCCGTCTTCAGCCAGGCTTGCTTGAATCCAGTGGCAAAGTGAGCAAGGGACTCACGTCTGAGCATACCCTGCCAACTTATGGCGAACAAAGCGGTACAAAAGGGGGTGGTGATGGACGGAGCATCATAACCAATCAAACACTCACACCCAGTCAACAGATCCGGGTTTGATCCATCACCGTTCTTTAGCCCACTCTGCCACCCCAGTTCAGACATGGCCATATGCAAATCTGTCTGACCCTGTGCCTCATGGGAACAGTCCAGCCCGAACTGCCAAGCCATGCCTTCCCTGGACCGGAAATAAGCTTCCTAGGACCGGTTTCTGGCATTTCAGCCGTCTTCAACCAGGCTTGCTTGAATCCAGTGGCAAAGTGAGCAAGGGACTCACGTCTGAGCATACCCTGCCAACTTATGGCGAACAAAGCGGTACAAAAGGGGGTGGTGATGGACGGAGCATCAGAACCAATCAAACACTCACACCCAGTCAACAGATCCGGGTTTGATCCATCACCGTTCTTTAGCCCACTCTGCCAACCCAGTTCAGACATGGCCATATGCAAATCAGTCTGACCCTGTGCCTCATGGGAACAGTCCAGCCCGAACTGACAAGCCATGCCTTCCCTGGACCGGAAACAAGCTTCCTAGGACTGGTTTCTGGCATTTCAGCCGTCTTCAGCCAGGCTTGCTTGAATCTAGTGGCAAAGTGAGCAAGGGACTCACGTCTGAGCATACCCTGTCAACTTATGGCGAACAAGTCTGGTGGCAGAGTGGGCTAAAGAACGGTGATGGATCAAACCCAGATCTGTTGACTGGGTGTGAGTGTTTGATTGGTTCTGATGCTCCGTCCATCTTCACCCCCTTTTGTACCGCTTTGTTCGCCATAAGTTGGCAGGGTATGCTCAGACGTGAGTCCCTTGCTCACTTTGCCACTGGATTCAAGCAAGCAGGAGACACAGGAGTCTTTGAACAGATGGCGGCAGGGGGCGTCCAAATAATCAGAATTGATAACCTCTTTTTCTTTCTGTGTGTGGGCTTGTTTCTTTCTGCTGATCATAATAGTGATCTCCATTTTTCATTTTGGTTTGCAGTGATTTAGTTAGTGCTGTATATTTTTTCTTTTTCTGTTAGAAGAACTGCTGAGCTGCATTCTGTGTGCGATCTTTCTCCAAGGCTGTCTATTTTGACAGCAATGAGGGGTTGATTTCTTTCTATAGACACGAAGTGGGTGTTGGGGTGATGATAGTGATGCAGGGTAAAAGAAAGGGGGCATTGAATTGGTATTTCTAGGTTTTATGGAGGAGTTGCAGTTTGTCATAATTTCTAAGTTAAGTACAGACAGGGTTTATAAAAGTTACTTCAGGGTAATTGGCGCTATTATAGGAGAATTTATTGTGCATGAGGTATTTTCAGTTATAATAAAAATGTTATGTTGGAATGTTTCTGAGTTAAATGCCGGAAGTAAACGGCAACTTGTAGGTGAGGAGTTAAAGTTGAATCGACTGCATTTGACATTTCTAACGGAAACTCACTTGGCGTACAAAGACTGGGCATTGCTTAAACTTCTTGGATATAATATAGTTCTGTGCTCATCTCAGGGGGGTTGCTATTCTAGCTATGCTATTCTAGCTATTAAGACACTTATATATAAAATTTGCTAAGTCCTAGCTGTTTTTAGGGGGAGATGGGCTATAGCTCAACTCGAGATTTCTGGCATTAAATATGCTCTAGTTGCTGTCTATGGGCCTAATGTTGATGATCCTGAGATGTTTTACCCTCTAACTTTACAGGAATTGCAAGGGATTCTGATAATGATGGGTGACTTCAATTGTACTCCACTACCCGGCGCTCAACTATAAGAATGCCGAAAGTATGGGCATCAATTTTGGAGCTAGCACATTTATATAATATCAAGGATGCATGGAGGGTTTTACATCCAAATCTCCCGTGTTTACATACTATTCACACACACACACACACATAGACAGTACTCAAGGATAGATATGGTCTCAGTTAACAATACCGTATTGCGTACAGCTGAGATGGAGGTATGTCCTAAAATCACATCAGATCATATCCCTATTCTGCTATCTTTTCAATCGTTACCAACTAGTATTTAAATGAGCTCTTTCTCTTTTCTGCGACACTTGTTGGCTGATGACAATTACATTTTGCACATGGGGAAATTACTGGTGGAATTTATACATTTCAATGTCAATACTACTTCATTTTAAATGGTTTGTGATTCTATGATTACCAAAACACAAAAGTTCCCTCACACATATACATCTAACATTGGCAATAAGTCCATTAATTAGAAACACCCCAGACCAAAAATATTTTTATAAAAGAATTTTTTAGTCTTAATTTTCATATATAATGCATAAGACAATCTTATGCATTATATATGAAAATGAAGAAAAATGCATAGATAATCACGAAGAAAGATATATTTCGATAAATAAATGAACTAAAAATTCTTTTATAAAAATATTTTTTGTCTGTGGGTGTTTCTAATTAATGGGCTTATTGCCAATGTTAGATGCAGATGTGTGAGGGAAGTTCTGTGTGTTTTGGTATTTGCGATTTCCCTGGTGTCTTCCCCACCTATTTAACTTTTTCAGGGTCCCTCTTTCGTTTATTGTTGAGCTTCTATGAAGGCATTTATAAGGGGTATTACACAACAATTTACACTTCTAAAAAACAAAACTAGAGAGGCTTCCATTAAAGCGACTTGTATAGCGCTAACCAACTTGGAACAATCTTATGGGATGGCCATTAGACAGCAGGACGATGATCAGTTTTGTGCTTATATTAAGCTGATAGAAGCAAGAGAGTCAGTAGTAGAGATACTTAAGGAAATAGTGGCTGTTGCTTATTAATA
Organism: Triturus cristatus; assembly: GCF_964204655.1. Classification (NCBI taxonomy): domain Eukaryota; kingdom Metazoa; phylum Chordata; class Amphibia; order Caudata; family Salamandridae; genus Triturus; species Triturus cristatus. Next base: position 399,299,521 of record NC_140589.1, read on the forward strand.
AATCTCGCTTCACTCAATATGAATACAGTGAATAGGTGGGTAGGATATTAGCTTATAAATTAGCCGATAATAAGGCTGAAAGCTTAATAATGGAAATTAAAGGAGCGGATAATGTACTTTACACAGAAAATCATACGATACTTGCACAATTACTGTCTTTTTATAAAGATCTTTATGCTCCATCAGATCCAATGATAATAGAGGAGGTTTCTAGCTATTTAGCTAGAGCAGAACTTCCATCATTGTCAGCCGAGGATACTGTCCAACTTTGTTTAGAGATATCGCCAGAAGAGATTTTGAGGGCCTTGTCTTCACTTCCTGATGGTAAAGCCTCTGGCGAAGATCAGATACCAGTTGAATTTTATAAAATATTTAGGAACATAATAACTCCACTTTTTGTTAAAGTTATTTTAGAGATAGGTGATTCGGGTATTGTACCACCAACTTTGGATACTACCAGTATAGTCTTCTTCTTGAAGAAGTGAAAACCATCTGACAACTGCGGATCCTACCGCCAGATATCACTTATCAATACTGACGCCCAAATATATGCTAAAATTTTGGCTAACCTTCTTGCTCCCCTGATGTCCAAATTGGTTTCTAGCCAACATTACGGCTTCATAGCGGGTCAAGATACTTCCTCTCACATTTATACTGCCATAATGGCATTCAATCTAGCTAAGCAAGCTCAATACCTCTCACTTGACCTACTGGAAATTGGAGAGGTCACACTGACCCCGAAAGCCATTTGGCAATAAGTAGCAAATTGCAAACTTACTTATGATTTTGGCCATGGACCTACAAATTACGGCTTGGTCTTGAGCTATCTATACCACATCAAGATATTATATTGATGTTTATGCAGTATTTGTGCTTCTAGTATTCATACAGGTCATCAGGATACTTTAATATCACCCAATGTGAATTCATTCTGAACTTCTTATAACTCTAAAATTATGTGGAAGGAAAAAAAAGATATGTCGTTTATCCCATATTCATAAGAATACAGGGACAATTCATGTGTCATCATTCTCTATGAGGTCTTTGTAATTATGGACGCAACCTCATCATTCTAGTTTGGTTCATATTTCAGTGATTGTTTATACAAATCACTTATTTAGATCTTATACCTCAACCACTCGCCAAAAATCGTTCATAACGGCGGTCCTGAAGAAGGTGGTCACATACTTTCTTATACCTCCGAAACGTGCATTGACCAATCTATGCTATACCCGACCCGCAACACGGTCACGAAGACCAATAAACATCTGTCTCTTGTATGACCATCTAGTGTATGTGATCTCTGGAGGGTATGATATGTTGTGGATTATGAATGAGTGTGCATGTGTGTGTTAGAGGTTAGCATATGTTGGTGGTTTAATTCACAGGAGTTGTCAGAAAAGTAAACTTCATGTTAATGAATTTACTCATAGTGATTGTTGTCCCTTATTAAAAACATCAAATGTACAGTATTCTTGTATTAAAAAAAAGAAAAATAATATTTTGAATACAATGTATGTCTTTTGACCTTTTTGATAAAAAAATGAAATGATTATATGCAAAAATAAAATAATGGTTTAGTAAAAATATAAAATTGCTGTGAATCATGTCTCTGATGCAAATGGCCCAATATAGCTGATTTAGCCTCAGTAAAAGAAATATAGGTCAAGTGGGAGATATTGGGCTTGCTTTTGATTACTTTCCCCCTTTTCTCTCAGACCTAAAAGCATAATTCAAGGGGTTCCCCATGTTTATGTGATTGGATCTAGCTAAACAATCTGATGTTAATTTGGGAATGATGCTACTAGATGCGGAAAAAGCCTTTGACCGTGTGGCATGGGGCTGTCTCTGGCCCACTTTTAATTCATTTGGAGTGACTGGCCCATTTCTTACGTGGGTAATGGCACTTTATCGTACACAGCAGGCCAATTAAGCTATGTTGGCTCACAGTCTAGACTTTTCTGTATAAATAGGGGGTACGTGCCATGGATGCCCCATTTCTCCATTACTGTTTGCCCTATACCTTGAACCTTTTATCCGGATTTTACTCGCTAACAAAACATTCTACCACTATCTAAAGGACCCAATGAACTAAAAGTTAACGCTTATGCAGACGTTATCGCTGTTTTTACGATGGATACGGGCCAACCTGTAGGACTAATTATTCAAGAGGCAGAAATTCCTGGGTCTTTTTCTGGATATAAACTAAATACTAACAAAACTCGGGTGCTTTTGAATTTTATACCAGACAATCCTGTAATGGGAACATGCTCTGAAGCCACTTATCTAGGTATTCGTATTACACCTCAGGTTGAAAGTATAATTAAATTCAACTATGATGCTTTACTTTTTGATGTTATTAAAAAACTTAAGAACTGGCATAAATTACCCATAAGTATAATTGGCAGGTGTAATATTATAAAGATGCCGATTCTCCTGAAATTTGTATACTTGTTTTGTTCAATTCCTTTAAGAGTTCCTAATATATTTTTTAAGAAACTAGATGGGATAGTAAGCAGGTTTATATGGGGGTATAAACGTGCCCGCCGAGCAATTGAATTTTTAAAGTTTCCATTTAACCAAGGTGGCCTTTTGCTTCCTGATTTCAAATTATACTCTAGGGCTCCTTTTATGAATAGGTTATGAAGCCTTTTCTCCAACAGGGACCAGGATTTTAATCATAAACTTTTGCTAGGCAAAAATAGCTGTAGATTTCTATACCAGATTCACGACCCAAACTATTTCAAGAGAGTATGCTTAAAGACTCTCCGGGGGATAGCTCTTATTTGGTGTGAAATTGTCGCTAGGTATTCTTAATGGTATATTTCAATAAACTCCCTCTCTGGGACAATCCACTCGTCCCAGATATTTTTCATGATGGTGTAGTGAAACAGTGGGCTAGATTTGGTATTGATAAATTGGGAGACCTTTATGATAGGGATGGTTTCTGCACTTTTCAAAATTTGCAAGATACTTTTTTAAAACCACGCCAACATTACTATAAATACTTACAACTTAAAGATTTCTTTCTGAGAGAACAGGGTCTTAAATCAGCAGAGTATCAGGATCTACTGATTTTATTACATGAACCTCATCAGAAGAACGTAATATGTGCGGAATATAAGCTTTTTTTGCCAGGATAGACTCAACCCTTGCTTACAGTTAGCTTTAAAATGGAGCACAATCCTCGGGACTGAAAATAGTCCTACAATGTTGGATGAGACATTTACAACATGAAAAGATGCTCTTTGGTCTACTAATCTGAGACAACAACAATTTAAGACAGTGTGTATGCTGTACTATACTAAGGAGAAGATTGTTAGGCGGGGACAATCAAGAACTCAATACTCAAGTAATAAGGTGAATTATTGTATATGGGGCTAACATTGTTCATATGTTTGCTACATGCCCACAGTTGATGGCTTTCTAGCAGGGAGTTACACAGGTCTGTAAAGACCATCTTGGATTAGATCTGACTTTTTCGACACTGGAGATCATGTTGGGCTACAAGGTGGATGCTAGCCAGGCACGCCGAGCATTACTTTCTATAATCTTAGTCACTGCTAGATTAGCTATTTCTAGGGTTTGGATTTTCCCTAGGTTTTGTAATGTAGTGGAGTGGTGGGCTATTGTTATGGAGGTTTTTGAGAGAGAAAAGGCTTTAGCTAAAGTTAGAGGCTTACATTCAATGGGCCCGATTCACAGAACGAACTTAAGACAAAATCCTAAACTTACTACCATTTTGGTATTCACAGAAGGCACTTACTCATTTTGGTATTCACAGAAGGCACTTACTCATTTCGGTATTCACAGAAGTTAGGAGTCCTAACTTTAGGACTCCTAAATGCCTTCTGTGAATACCGAAAGTCTTAAAATTAGGATTTTTCGCAGTTTAGTAGTAGTATAGTTAGGACTCCTAACTTTAGGACTCCTAAATGCCTTCTGTGAATACCGAAAGTCTTAAAATTAGGATTTTTCTCAATTTAGTAGTCCTAAGTTTAGGACTCCTAACTTTAGGACTCCTAAATGCCTTCTGTGAATACCGAAAGCCTTAAAATTAGGATTTTTCGCAGTTTAGTAGTAGTATAGTTAGGACTCCTAACTTTAGGACTCCTAAATGCCTTCTGTGAATACCGAAAGTCTTAAAATTAGGATTTTTCTCAATTTAGTAGTCCTAAGTTTAGGACTCCTAACTTTAGGACTCCTAAATGCCTTCTGTGAATACCGAAAGCCTTAAAATTAGGATTTTTCGCAGTTTAGTAGTAGTATAGTTAGGACTCCTAACTTTAGGACTCCTAAATGCCTTCTGTGAATACCGAAAGTCTTAAAATTAGGATTTTTCTCAATTTAGTAGTCCTAAATTTAGCTTTAGTGATTATTCCAAACAGCTTTTCCGCTTTCAATACACATCTCTCCTGCTTCAGTTCTGTGTATAGTTTCGATCCATGCTCCAGGACATCTAGTAGATGTGTTTTTATATTGTTGTCCACATATTGTTTGGTCACGAAGTTGTGTAGTCGGACATGCCCAGTCATTTCAAAGCAGTTCCTTCCTGCTGCATGAAATGAAGAAGGCTGTCAACATGTTTATTAAAATGTTCCCCTCTCTTTCCCACAAGTAAATGGTGAGGAACAGTTTCACAGTGGTCCATTAATTTTTAATTTGTCATCTCTCTGAGAACATTGCAAATAGAAAGGACTTCATGGTAAACTAGCTGCCATTAGGCAACATATTCACTTTTACGTGTCTGACCAACAATTCCCTTGGAGCTTCTCTGTGAACCCTGGATTGTTTGTTCCAGTTTCATATCTGGAGCCACAGTATTAAACTTTCCCTCTCTCTCTTTCACCACAAAATGTCTTTGGATGAATTTTCTGTACAGGTATGGTTTTTCCACCTCTAGCTTCTTCACTGTTTGCAAATACCAGGACCTGTATCTCAGGTAGTTTATGCAAATGAATTAGCAAAACACAGTAATCAGTGACTCCACAGTCTTCATGTGCAGCTTGCAATCACCTTCCTGATCAGCATGTACCAAGCTTTTTACTAGAGCTATCATGTTAAACATTGCTCCAGTACTTGCTTAGTTCTGATTTTTCTTTACACTGTTTGACAAACTCTGCGAACTTGGTTTACAGGTTTTCTGATCTTGGACTGTGTGTATTGAACATTGCCTGGCTTTGCATTATGTCTTTTGAATGAAGTGCACCTTGTGCCTTGTTCACTTCTGAGATAAGATATGAAAAACCTTATTTGCCATTCTTGTTACAAAAATAATTTTAACGTAATGTTTCCAGCCGGGTCTGGTGGCTCAGTGGACTAAAGCAGCCACTGCAGGGGCCTGTGTTCGACCTCATGGTCACAGGTTCAAATCCCGGTGGGTCCACTCAGCCTTTCATCCATTTGAGGTCGATAAAATGAGTACCATTGAGTTGGGTAACAATAAACATCTGTTATTCAGCGCCAGGACACCTTCGGGTAATCGTGTGCTTTACAAATACAACTGTTATGTTTATGTCTAAAGCCTCAGATATGATAAGCATACCTTGTAACAAAGAAACATAATGAGTTCTGCTCAATACTGACTGGACAGTTTTGCTTCCAAAGATGTCAGTCTCAATAAGTGCATAGCCTATGCCACATCCACTGAGAATACTTTCTGCACACCGCAACACAATGTTTGTCATGTGGAAAAGGCCCATGATTGGATAATGGTTATTAAATTCTACTGGATTGCTCATGAAAATGCCAGCTACAATACGGAAAACCCCTTAATCACGGAAAATTGTCAATATATGCTGCTTTTCAAGCTGAGCATGCACATTATTTAGAGCTGTGTAATCTGTTGTGAAGATTGTGACTATAAAAATGGTATTACTGGTAACAGCCCAACCTTCTTGAGTGGGATGGTATTCTGGGAGATCAGGGCATGAATTCCAGCCCACCAAGGAACTGGCTCCTCACCGAATAAGCAATATGAAAAATTCAGTTAAATCAGCTTTGTGGACCACTGCATCTGGTAGAAGAAGATCCAAATCCTCATCCCCTTTGAATTTTCCTGTAGGCTGGGACGTGTTGATGGCTTGTAGTGATTTTGCACACGTTAGCAAGGCAGTTGGGTTTTGTTTGTTTATGCCTACAGCTGACACCTTTTTTCCAGCAGCTACTTCATTGGCACAGTCTTGAAAAAGCACCATGGCAGTATCATGTGTGTTGGATGTTATAGACAATGAAGAGCTGTATTCAAAATCAAAAGTATCAAGAGCAGCAATTGTAAGTTCTTCCCTGGTGAAGTGATTAGGAATTGGTGTGGTATCGGATTCACAAGATTTTACAGAATGAGCTGCCAACAAGTTCCTGCTTCATTCCATGTCATTGCGAATTGTTGATACACCAATCCTATTCATTGATTAGCTCTTTACGTTTGCAGTTGTCATAGATTGAGTGGGCAATCATCATGTGTTTGCCGTGATGTAATTAATAAAATTAATAAAACATGATTTGGAAAAGACAGTACATTTGCACAGCATAAGCATGTCGGTTCATCGGATTGTCTTTCACTTCTTCGCTCATATCTTCAAAGTCATCATCAATGTTGCCGGCTTCTGTTCTGAACTCAAGAATTTTAGTTTATAATAGTTTTGCTTTGCTGAGTAGTAAACAATGATGTAAAACATATTAAGACAATATCAGGCATTCTTGTTGACTCTCATGATTTGCGGAGCTCTTGGGCATCACATTTGTCACTATCAGAACACCATAAGTGACTCATTCTTTTTGTTAGACTGACAAAAGCGAATTCTGTCATTGTACATTCTCACCAGAATTTTTTTGATTTCATTATAATGGATCATTACAGTTTTATCAATGTTAACCATTATTTCTCTGATTGTGAACCCATAACCAGCACTCAAGAGTGGCTTTAAAAGTTCATTTGCTATTTTAAAGACTGCAAACTTAACTTAAGGCTGGTGGTTACATTCCTGCTGGGAGCTTATTGTACACTCATATTTTCGAATGTATGCATGCATGCAGTATGGGTGGGCATACAAATCAGCTGCAAATACATTCACCAAGCTGTTTAGAACAGCTACTTGGCTGAAAACCTAATCTTGGAAGAAACTGGGTGCAGATAAAAACATGTTTGCCGTTTGAGACTCACATGCTCTGTACTTAGTTCTTTCATCAATCCCTTTGGCCCTTGTTCCTTGTGCTAACCACAGATAAACCCTCATTCACATAGTAGTTACCGTGGCAGTATATCTTTATTATCCGCCTTTTTACCTATGTGAAAAGCATCAACATTGTTTCTTTTTTGTGTGCTGTCCTCCTCCTAGAGGTAGGCCTACTGGTGATTACAAAAGTGACCAGTGATGGTGAAGGTGTGATTAAAGTGAACTTAAAATTACCTCCATCTCTCAACAATCTGTTGGAGATGGGACAAGGATAAAAATTCAGGGCAGTGAGTGTCTAGAAGGGCTACTGTTCTATAGCACTTGCTTTTTTAAAAAGGTGAGTGGTTGACATGTTTAAGCCCCTACGGTGCCCAAGAGGGGAAGGGGGCTTTCTCCAGGACCAATGGCGTGAACACTACCAAGTTGAAGGTGTGCGAAGGTAAGTTATTGCACTTACCCTACTTCTCTGATGTTATGGGTCTATAGTACCTATAACTGAGAAAAAAAGAACAGAAAAAAGACCATGACAACAAGGTATCACATTATTGTACATGAACCTAGATCTTTTGCGACCAGGGGTTGTATAAGAGGATGCTAAAACCACTGTTGTGCAAAGCACTCGGGAAGAGATAAGGGAACAGGCATTACTATGCAAATTCAAAAGTGAAACCTTATGTTAGTGCGGTAAATCTCGGTAGGTCCGCTTAATGCTTTGTTAACATTAATGGCAGAATGTACAGCTGGTGCTGTCCCTAAGGCGAGATTGTTGTAGAATATTTGGTATGCTGGAGACTGTGTTATATAACCATACTGTGATCGGTAGAAACATCCTAGTTTTGCGCGCTAGAAAATGTGGCCAGTTACCTAACTTCATTAGCTGTATATATATATACCCAATGTAGGGAGGGACCGTGATGACTGGTTCTTAAAGTGGGCATTTGTAAGTTCCAATCGGTCATGTGTGTGAAATGCAGAATCTATCAACATTTGTGTGAGGTCAATTATTGCTTATATGTGTTAGGAATCTAGTCAGTGACCTTACTCGTTGGCGGTGTACACCCATAGCTGAGAAAGACTCTTGTAGTAATCTGTAATAGTTCTCTTTGATCTTGCGGTAGCGTGAGGCCAAACAATGCTATGGGGTACTCGCTTAATGATACAGTGAGTTGAGCGATACTCTTTTTAGAGTTTCACTTGGGTAATGTCGAGTTTAGAGAGCAGTTCTTTCCTCTGCGGTCTGTTCGGAAACACTCGGATGTTTAAATACCTTATAGTTCAGCTTTTGTGCTTCTTCGGGGATCACATGGAGGCCTTCTTATTAACTGTTGAGCAAGGAGAGCAAAGCCACTTACAAAAAAACGCTTAGTCACGCGTTCGTGTTAAACATCCTCCTAACGATGGAAAATACCTTGAGGAGTCGAGGTCACGACTTGTGCTTACCTCGTCTGTTCTGTCCCAGTAGAGTGCGCCCGCTGTGAGGCAGAATTTGTAGTAGATTACCAGTGATGGGCATGGTAGAGAGTCTCAGCGATTCACGTTGAGTAGCAAATTGTGCTCATATTTGGAAACTTTTCTTCACTAGAAGGAGACACAACATATTCATGCTGAGTAGCAAATTGTGCTCACATTGGGAAACTATTCTTCATTAGGTAACTAAAAGTAGAATTACATATGGCTCATCTCGCTTGTGTTATTGCGAGTTTTTGGTAGGCTAAATTGTACAGATTCACCTTCTAGTCATAGTAGTTTTATTTATTATTGAGGAAGGAAGATCCATTTCAGGGGTTCTTCATCACAGGTGGTATCGAGATGTCATTCATACTAATATGCTTGTTCGCCTCCTCGCTCTGGTTGTAGTTGTTTTTACATGCCTACAGCTGGTCTATGTGGTTAATCACAGTTGGCAGTAGGTATTACGATAACTGTTCCTGTGGTCGGTTATGTTGTGCAAATCAACAATGGATGGTGTGCCATGGGATATTGTTATTTAGCCCTGTTTCATACGTCCTGAGGCAATACACCCATCTTTGTTCCTTTTCATACAGGATTCATTCTGCATTGTGATTTTTTGTGTTCAAGGTCTCGAGGACCACCCAGTTCAGTTCTTCAACAGTGTGTTTGGAATTAATGAAGTGTATGCTCATTTTCGTTGACGTTCTTTTACATTTTATATTGCTTTTGCGTTAAACAATTCTTTGTTTAACCTTGCAACAAGTCATCCCTATGTACTTAAGTTCTCAAGGACGGGGAATCATGTAGATTACGGGGGAAGTGTTACAGTTTGTATGGTGTCGTAAAGTCCATTGGAGATTTTGGTTGCCTTGGTCAATTTGCACACAGAGCAGGACACACAGCGGTAGTGGCCTGTTATAGGTACCAAGTTCCAGGTGTTTGTAATTGATTCAGCACTAGGTTTCGCCGGGGGTGGTCTTGTGTGTACTAGTATGTCCCTGATGTTTTTTATCCTCCAGTTAGCAAATCTCGTTTTTTGCCATTTTGAGGACCCTGATGTGAGAATGCGCCAGTTTCTGTTCACAATTTTTTTCATGGCATTGGAAGCTATGTTGCAGGTTGTCATGCAGGTGAGAGTCTCGGCTGTTTCTCCTTTCGTTGTTGTCTTCAAAAGGATTTCCCTGTGCTGATTCCTTGCTCTCTTCTGGCATTTTTGTATCACTCTGTTGGGGTAGTCTCTTGCTTGTAGTTTCCGGCTAAGGTCCTTGACTTGTGTTTTGTAGTCTTCTAAATTGCTGCATTTTCTCCTGATTTGTAAAAACTGGCTGTACGGAAGATTCTTCCTCGGGGGACGTGGATGAAAGCAAACTGTTTTTTGATGTGGGTTTGTAATATGTTTTGGTATGGATAGTGTTGTTTTCTATGTAGATTGTTATATCAAGGAAATCCAACTTTTGGGTATCTGTTGTGTATGTGAATTTCAGGAATTGGACCCTGGAATTAATCCATCTGTGAAAATCCGGTAAGCTTTCGAGTGTGTCATTCCAGATCATTATCACATCATCGATGTAGCGCTTCCAAAAGCGTATTTTATCTCTGTATGGGTTGGTGTTATTGAGTATGTTTTTGGTCCCAAAAGTACTCACGTACAGCCTGGCCACACTAGGGGTGAATGTATTTCCAATCGAAGTTCAGTGGGATTGTAGGTACAGCATTCCGTTGTACTCTAAAAAAGTTCTCAGTTAGAGCCATGTGGCAACACTCTACTACAAAGTGCCTCAGTGTTTTGTGTTCCCACTGCTGTGTGTACAAGATGTCCTCAATCGTCTGGAGTGTCTCTTTTTGTGGCAGACTAGTGTATAGGCGTTCTACTTCTAGTCCAACTAGGCACATTGTTCCTTCCTGGAATGTTAAACCAATCAGTTGGTTTTGAAGATCCCGGGTGTCCTTCAGGTATGTCGGAGTTGCTTGCACTATGGGTCTTAAGTAGTGGTCTGCAAATTGCGATAGAGGTTCCAGTATGGAATTAATGCCCGAGACTATCAGGTGTTCTGGCGGGGGTGTCCTGTTTTTATGTATTTTGGGTAGAGAGTAGAAGTATGGTCTCCAGGGTGTTTTTGTCTTCAGAAAATCTGCTTCATTTATAGAGATCCACGGGTTCATATCAGCTTGTTCCACCATACATTCAATGGTCCATTGTAATCTCATTGTCAGATCTCTGGTTAGAATTTGATAAAAGTTTCTATCTGACAAGAAGTCAGTGCATTGTTTGTCATAGTTTTCTTTTGTGAGGATCACTATGCCCCCTCCTTTGTCCGCTGGTTTGATTATTAGTCCTTCCTGTCTGTGTAGTTGTTCCAATGCTAGGTGCTCCTGCTTGGTGACATTCATGGAGGTTTTTTTTGTGTTGTGTTTGACAGGTTTTCCACCTCTTTACAGAGGGCTTGTTCAAAGGCTTGAGTTTCAATTGGGACCAGGTGATTACGGGGCCTAAAGGTGGATTTGTTCCTTAGGTTGGTGTCACCAGTGGTGGTGCTGTGTTCTTTGTCTTTGAAGAACGCTTTCAGTTTGATTTTTCTGCAGAATTCGGCCAGTTTGCACTGCAACTTGAATTGATCTGGTGGTGGTGTGGGAACAAAGCCTAGGCCTTTAATTAGGATTTTCTCTTGATCTTCTGTCAGCGTCCAATCTGTGAGATTTACTATCAACGAGTTCCCATGCTGGGACCCGGTCTCTCTTTGAACATGCTGCGGGTTAGGACTTGTTGTTCTTGTTCTTTCCAGGTTACCCCTTTTTTCCTTCCTCTCCGGTTGTTGCGTTCTCTCCCTAAAAAAGGGGGCCTTTGCGTTTGATGCAATCCCATTGGTGGTCCCATTGGGGGAGGGCCTTGTATGTAAGGGTTCATCCATCCTTGGTAATTCTGTACATATGGTTGGTACAGTGGTTGAGGATGATCTCCGAGCTGAGGTTGTCGCCTTGAGTTATGTCATCGTCACTGCTGGCATCTGTTTTGTCCCCTATTGCATCTTTGGTAGGGTATCTCATCTCCACTCAAGTCAGAATTCTCTGAAGAGATTCCCCTGGAGGAATTGTTGTCACTGTGTTGCTCAGAAGCCACATAATCCTCTTTAATGTAGGGATGCTTTTTCTCTAGAGAGAATCGTTTCAGGTCTTTTCCCAATTTTTTTATTTTGCTTTGTCTGATTTATTCTTTGGTTCATTTCCTTGTTGATTTATTCCAGCCTCTTCTTATAGACTGAAATGTGGACCATTGTCTTTATTTTGGCTTCACTTATTTGTATTTTCATGGTCAGGGCTTCCGCTAGTCTAGTGGCTGTTTTTATTATAAAGACTAAATAGTCTCTGGTACACTTCCATGAGATAGCTGACCAGTCTTTCCTGAATACGATATCTTGCAGAAAAATCCTTGGTGCATTGTGCACCCACAGTCCTCTGGGTGCCGCGTTTTACGGAGATATTCTGTGATAATAAGGCCATGGATGGCCATTCTAACTTGCTCTTTTTTTTTCTCTGTCAGTTCCTCCCAACCTTTGGTCTGATCTGATGTTTGGTTAAGAGTACTATCTTTTAGCAATGAGGTTTCTGATAGAATGGCATTTAATTCCTCATCTGTGTAGCTAAGTCTCGGGTTATCTGCCATTGTGAAATCTTGTGATATTAGGTGTGTGTTGTCTCTTCCCGACGTCCCGCTCAAAATATTGCGGGGTTTAGACATTATTCTTTTGGGTTCTGCAGAAAGTCAATGTTTCGATTCCTCTCTTAGGTAAGCTCCCACAGCTGCACACTGCTTTAAAATCTCTTAACCAATCAAGGGAGATAGAAATTGGGATCCATTCGGCTTCCAGGCGATAGTCAAGTTATCATAGGAGAATAGATCAGTTGCCCTGTATTATTACCAGGGTCTGGATTTCGTAACCGTCTTAAAAAACCCTCATTCACATAGGTACCGTGGCAGCATATCTTGATTATCCGCCTTTTTACCTTTGTGAAAACAATCATCATTGGGTCTTTTTTGTGTGCTTTCCTTCTCCTGGAGGTAGACCTACTGGTGATTACAGTAGTGACCAGTGATAGTGAAGGTGTGATTAAAGTGAACTTAAAATTACCTCCCTCTCTCAACAATGCATTTTAATCTGTTGAAGATGGGGCAAGGATAAAACTGCTGCAGAAGACTGACCGTAGGAAATGAGTAGCATTATGTTGATCATTGGCAATTCCGTGGGTTGTCGTCATCACACTTCTTTTTTCTGGCACAGCTCCCTTGCCTTTTAAGTAATGCTTAGAGTTTTTGAGAGTGGGTTGGGGACATTAAAGTGGGGGCCTGTTTTAGTGTTGCACAGAGAGAGCATTTTGAACACACTGATAAGGCTGTGACAGACTCTTTTGTTCTGTGCTTCCATAACAAGGAAGTGCCAATAACTTAGCAAGTGGAATTTACTGCTTTGCCATATTAACACCCTTAGTGCAGGTTGTAGCTGTAGTACCACTGGGTTTTCCACATCACAGAGAAGACTGCTGAGTAGTGGAAATTTTGATCTGAAAAATACCAACTCTCATGTAGTCCTGTGCACTCATATAGCCAGGTGTTAATCGTCTATTGTAGTAATGTGTTTATGCAAGAACAGCTCTGGAAATACCAGATTAGGTGTAGATGATTTGGAAGGAGATGGCAGGGCTCCAATGAGACAGAAGCACAGGTAGATTCCATGATTAGGAAGTATGTTTTTTGTATAGATGTGAAACAGGTACATACCTTCCTCTAATCACACATATGCTCATGGAGGAAGTAACAGTGTATCTCACTTGCAATACTCTGAGGGATGAGGACATGGTGTAACTGGTTACATGGTAACATGGTAACATTGCACATTCTGGTCACAGGTTCCCTTCAAGAAAAGGGGCCCAACTCTATCAATTTCTCAGCCAGAATATGGTCTAATTTCACTAGGTCATTCATGTTATTTATGCTCAGTTAGATAGAACACCAGCTTACACAGCTAGGCTAGAGTTCTGAGGGGTTCCTGGTATGCACAATACTGTTTGTGAAACGTCCTGCAGCTGTTCTCTTAGATGGGTCGCCTTTACAAACCTTGATATGGTTAGTGCAGACCTTAAATGACAACCAAAACACACACACACACCTTGCTGCCGACCATTTACTTAAAGGAGACTTATTTCAAGCTTACAAACATTAAGTAGATTGATACATATATTTATCATAAAGATTGAATAATAGCTATCATTATGAAAAGGGTGTAAGCTGTGCAGCTAAATCATAGGTGGCTATATCATCCCAGGTAAGTTTGATTGAGTATATTCTTTGGGGCTGTATTGCAAAGAATTTATTAGGAGCAGTCATATATGCTGCCTCCAGTTCAAAGCAGTGAACGCTGCAGTCCTGTACTGTATAGTGGGCTAATGACTCATCAGAGTACTTGATAACGTCTGTCCTGAAAAGGAGGCTCATGCTAACTGCCCTCATAAAGCATGGGAGGTTAGACCTCTGGAACATCAAATAAACATGCAAAGTCAGGTTTTAGCGAAGTCTATAAAGGGGCAGAAAATAAGTATTGCTCCAAATTGAGCTCAAACCCCAATTGCGACAGCTTACCAATTTGAACGTTGGTACCCGTCCTTCAGTAAAAGGTGGGACCTTCAGTGTGGTCCTCGTGGTGAGTTACTTGGGGCTAGGTTCTTGTCAGCTATTGTACAGAAGTCAGTGCAGGCAAAAGGCAGGGTTTGTTTTATCTCAGTGTCTAGGAGATGTATGAAGGCTGTAAATTTAAGCAGCTTTCCTCGACATGACATTCGTTCTGCACCTTCTTGAAGGATTTGTGGGATTTTTTGAATAAATGTTGCAATGGGAGGCAGTACAAAAATACCTAATTAGATTATTGGGAAAATTAAGTTGTCAAAAAGGTGACAGCAATGTGTCTGAGTCAGGTTGGTCCCAATAAAGGATGGCTTGTTGTTGTTCAGTAAGGAAATGGGACGTAGTTCAACACAATATGCTGCTAATGGATTGTGGAATAGGCAATCAAGAAGTGATGACCGTACATATGGTGGTATCAGTCCATGCACATTTCATAGTTCAGCAAGTGTATTAGGAATGAGACATATAACTTTGTCACTTGAGCAAGTGTGGGGGATACATCACATACATTGAAACATTCGAATTGTGGCATGTGATGTCTTCGATAAGGCTGCTGGGTTATCAACAGCTAACATAATTCTGGGATTGGGTGATCTGGTATTGTTAGAGATGGGGGCTGATGATAGAGAGTGTTTCGGAGGTGTGGTCAAGGATTATTTGTTAAAGAGGCTAACAAGTAGTCAGATGGTCATTATCCCAGAGCTATCCCATGTTTGTATTTCGAACATTTTGCTCAAGCCATAGTGATGGTGTCACATTTCATAATCATGAAAGCCTCTGTTTTCAGGGGAAGTTTGTCCATGTCACTACCTCGAGGGGCAGAGTGTATAACATCAAGAAAAGTCAATTTTAATTCTTTCAGTATGAGAAGATTCACAGACATTTTGACTAATAGTTCAGTGGCCACTTTACTTCTAATAGGAGATTGCTGTTGGCAGACACTATTTTTAATTTCTTGCTTGGTCTTGCTGATGGACAGTTTTTTAATTGTTTTTTTACAAGGGCACAGAATACTATGTTCTTAGTTCTATCGCTTGAGAGAATATTGTGTTGAAAACCATGCCTTCTATAGCCTGGGAGCAAACAGAGCATTCTCCACAGCAGTGATGTTCCTGAATGGGTTCAAACTTGCACAAATCTCTGATTGTTTGAAGAGTGTTTGTTGGTGGAACAATATAGGCTCTAACTAATTGCTCTCCAATATTTTTCTGTTTTTTGAGTGTGGAGATGGTACCTGGTTGAGTTCCAAGTGAAGAAAGGATGCGTCAGGCATATTTAATGATCTCCTTGAATTGATTTGTAAAGGGACTGAAGGTGGATACAAACCATGGCTTTTTGTTAGTTCTTCAGTTTGCATTCAAGTAATGTTTCTTGTGGGGTGTGAACCATGCACTTTTGCAAGCATGTTTGGCATTTTTTTTTTATATCCCCTTGCAATAAGTTTGTTCTTCAAGATATCAGAGTGGGTAAAGTATTCATCTTTTTTTTCCTTGCAATCAATGCAAATCCTGAGGAATTGGCCATAGATAAGCTTGTCACATAGATTTCTTGGATAGAAGCTGTCCTATCATAGGAGGGTGTTTTTGTCCCTAGGGTTAGTATATAAGGTGATTGTCAGGTATTTGTTGTCTGTGGTAGCTGCGATGTCTAGTAAGTTGATATTCAATTGATTGGAATTTAACCACTGAAATAAGTCTTGTAATGTATTTAAGCTTCCTGTCTAGATGTAGAGAATGTCACCTATTTACCTGCACCATAAAGATATCTTATCTATAAAAGGATTGTTCTGGTAAATATGTTTCTCCTCATATTCACCATATAAAAAATTGTCATCTACAGAGAGAAGGGACAGCTTATCATAATTTCTTTGGCCTGTAGATAGAAATCATGATTAAATAAAAAGATATTCCTTGTAAGTGCAATATTGGCCAATATATGGTAGTTGATATCTATCAGTAGTTGGTGAGGTCTTTCTCTTTTATTCAGATAAAGTTGGATGATTTCTAGTGCTTGATCCTGTGGAATATTGGTGAATGGAGACACAACATTGGGTGTGACCAGAATTTGCTCCTCTTTATTGAATGACTGCCCTTGGATATAATTAATGAAATCAGTGGTGTCCTGGATGTAAGTTTTTGTGGTCCTTAGGAAAGGCTTGAGGAAGAAACCCACACACTTGGATAACTGTCCCAAAATGGAGTCACATCCTGAAACATGATCAGACTTCCGGTTGGATTCTTGGGTTCTCAAATATTTTGGGAAGGAGGTACACACAGGGATCAAAGATGATTTGTTGTGCAGCAAGTCGAATTCTTTGGGTCCTATCCAGCCTTTTACTCTACCATGTTCCATTCATTGGGCGATTTCCTCCATCACTTGCCTTGAAGGTTCACTTTCTAGTTTCCTGTAGTGGTCTGGATCTGAAACTCACTGAGCCCTTCTTTAATAAATAAAAATATGGAAACAAATATTGTTATACACTAATATCGAACACAACAATATTGTTTTTTAATATAAACATAACTAAACATAGTAAATTTTAAATATATAGATGTTAAACAGTAATATAATGTAAATTAAATATATTTCAATAATATAGTATGATGTGTGTTTATTTAAAGAGAAATAATTTAAAACTATTATTAAGATAATAATCATAATTTGTTACAACTTACATCATATTTGAAAACATATATATATATATATCATTCACGTGATCAAGGCTTGTGAAAGTCGAAACGCGTTGTGAATAAACACCCGTTTCTCTATTCCGCTATCTGTGTTGAACGATTTTGTTCCTGAGAGCGCACGACATCTGACAATTTGGAATATTTAATTTCCGGCGTGCTCCGCCGGCGTGTGCGCCAGCTCCCTTGGGTCCCAGCAATCAGAAGGAGCGCTGTCTTTGGAGTTTATATATATATATATTCACTGAAAAAACCATAGGTTTCACACATGTTATAGTTAGCGGAAATTTTACTGATAAAAAACCAATGAAATTCCCCCGTTATAGTTAGTGCAGGCAACTATAACTCACGCGACCGCAATCCTCTGCTGATGCTAATACTGTATTTAGACACTTATTTGCCCATGTCTTCTTCCATACATTTTTAGCTATACATATATTACAAATATTTTTTTTTCATAAAGACACATATGTCATCAGCAGAAGATTGCGGTCGCGTGAGTTATAGTTGCCTGCACTAACTATAACGGGGGAATTTCATTGGTTTTTTATCAGTAAAATTTCCGCTAACTATAACATGTGTGAAACCTATGGTTTTTTCAGTGAATTTGCAAGGTTTTTTAAATGCTAATTCCTAACTATAACGTGTGTGAAACCTATGGTTTTTTCAGTGAATTTGTACGGTTTTTTAAATGCTAAGTTACTTTACGCCATTCGTGGCGTGCGCGCCCACTTAACGCAGTTCGTTCCGTGCGCGCACGGTGCGCTTCGCGCACCGTGCGCGCACAGTGAGCACGCGGTGCGCTTCGCGCACCGCGCGCCCACTTTACGCAGTTAGTGCCGTGCACGCACGGTGGGCACGCGGTGCGATGACAAAGCAAGAAAGCACGTCAACAAATCTGTTTCTGCTTTCCTCCGTGACTATGGTATGGGTGCCATTTACCACAACAACTTGCGTTATGACATGCAAGACATTTATAGAGGAGATGGTGTGCACTTCAATGATGAAGGGAACAGAGTCTTCCTCTTGAACCTTAGACTCTGCATCGGTACTTACTTGTAGGTACCACTAAAAAATCATTTCATAAACACAACGGCTCTTTTTAGAGCCCCCTAATATCTAAACACTTAAATCTGATTTTCATTTTCATTTTTTTTTTTTTTCTACCGTACGCTTACCGTAAGCTTACCGTACGCGTACCCCGTGATTTTTTTTAAAATCAATAAATGTTTTTTTTGTACTTTTCTGTCCTTCTTTGACCCCCTTACAAATGTTAGGGGGTCTGTAACTCTCCTCATTGCCCCCTTTCCTTGTTTTCACTCTTTTTTTTTCAGAGTGAAATACACAAAATGGCGGCCGCCGCTTCCTGGTTTCGGCCGATTCGAATGTTTACTAAGATCTAAGAGCCAATCAGAATCGCGCTCGCACACGCCACCGTACGCTTACCGTAAGCGTACGGTAAGCGTACCGTAAGCGGGCTCAGATATATATATTGATTTAAAGGCTATTTTCTCAGAATCTACTGAACAGATTTACACCAAACCTACAAAAGGCACTTCCTTGACCTAGGGACTACCTCTCTGCCAAATTTTGAGTAATTCTGTTCAGCCGTTCGGGCTGTAGCTCGTTCTAAAGGTCCTATGGAAAAATGCATGGGAAAAACGCGTTTTGGGACCCCCCTTTTATCTCAGCCCC
Organism: Triturus cristatus; assembly: GCF_964204655.1. Taxonomy (NCBI): domain Eukaryota; kingdom Metazoa; phylum Chordata; class Amphibia; order Caudata; family Salamandridae; genus Triturus; species Triturus cristatus. The sequence goes on from NC_140589.1 coordinate 399,318,204, forward strand.
CGCTTGACGGATCCCCCCGAGACTTTCAGGGTAGGAGCGGAGCGGAGCTCCCCACCTATTTTGAGAAATTCGCGAGGATTCGTCGACCGGCGCCAAAGTTATTCAAAATAGAATGTTGAGGTTTTCCTATGGAAACGTGGTCCTAACTATAACTACCTACTGGCGACCGCCAGTAGGTAATATATATATATATTATCTACTGGCGGTCGCCAGTAGATAGTTATAGTTAGGACCCTGTTTCCATAGGAAATCCGCAACATTCTATTTGGAATAACTTTGGCGCAGGTCGATGAATCCTCGCGAAATTTTCAAAATAGGTGGGGCGCTACGCTCCGCTCCTACCCTGAAAGTCTCGGGGGGATTCGTCAAGCGGGGGCTGAGAAAAAAGGGGGGTCCCAAAACGCGTTTTTCCCATGCATTTTTCCATAGGACCTTTAGACACAGCTACAGCCCGAACGGCTGAACAGAGTTACTTGAAATTTGGCAGAGAGGTAGTCCTCAGGTCAAGGAAGTGCCTTTTGTAGGTCTGGTGTAAATCTGTTCAGTAGTTCCTGAGAAAATAGCATTTAAATCAATATATATATGTGGGCGGAGCCTAACCACACATCTCATCCTGAGATCTGATTGGCTGTCAGCACTTCATCCAAGAAGTGTTGGCAGCCATCTTGGGACCAATATACATGATAGCACCTCATTAAAAAGCATTGCAGTTAATAGAAGATTTTAAGACTTTAGTTACATTATAAATCATTTGTTGATGGTACCATACTCATTTTAGGAATTGTGGTATGTTCTAAGGTGATTTCACCATGTGAAAAAGCCTTCTGCTGGGATATCATGATTGAGAGAAAAATATTTTCTCATGCTTTTACCACAGAGGTTTGGAAGGTGATCTATAAGCTAAACTGAGAGCTTATTTTCTGTAAATTCACATTATCTTTCTCAGTCATGTGAGAATGAAGTCTGACATTCTCAGTAAAACATGTACATCCAACAAGGGCAGAGACTGTCAGTTGATTCCTTTGTGTTCTACTGCAGCTTTCCAGAGTGTTCCAAAGAACTACTAGAGCGCTAACCGTCCTACTTATGATAAATGTATGGCACACCTGAAGCCATCTTGCTTGGATTAAAGTGGTAACTCTTAAAACATTTAATTTAAAAAGGAACAAAATGAGGTGGTTCATTTTTCCATAAAAAGTATGATTAGTGCTGCATAAAGAAAAATTAGGGCACATTTTGAGTGACTTCTCAAATCCTGGCATGCAGACTGAAACATGCACTTTCAATACCAGCAGCAGTTTTCCCTGGTGAGCAGTAGCTTTACTACAGTGATCTAATGAGCAAAAAGAGTGCTAACATTCTGATTTTATGGCAAATGTGTGACACATTTGAATGCCTTCTTGATGGAATCAAAGTAAAAAACTGAAAGTATTTCCTACTGAGGAGACTGCAGTAAATGAGGAAATTAGGAAACTTCATAACAAATAAGTCTCCCAAGATGGCCACCAGAGACAAAAGAGCCCAAATGTAGCCCAAATATCACCCAGATGTAGCCCAAGTATAGCCCAATGACAGAATGTCCAAGAATGTTCTTAAAAACAACTAGAGCACTTACTGTCTTCATTATGACAAAAGTATGGCACACCTGAAGCCATCTTGATTGGAATAAACTGGTAACACTTAAAACATTTAATTTAAAAAGGAACACAATGAGGGGGTTCATTTTGCCATAGAAATTATGATTAATGCTGAAGAAAGAAAATGAGGGCACATTTTGAGTGACTTCTCAAATCCTCTTCTATTTCATTAAAACATTCTGACATGCAGACTGAAACATGCACTTTTAATACCAGGAGCAGACTTCCATGGTGAGCAGTAGTTTTACTACAGTGATCTAATGAGCAACTAGAGTGCTAACATTCAGAATTCATGGCAAATGTGTGACATATCTGAATACCTTCATGATGGAATCAAAGTAAAAAACTGAAAGCATTTCCGACTGAGGAGACTGCAGTACATGAGGAAATTAGGAAACTTCATAACAAATAAATCTCCCAAGATGGCCACCGGAGACAAAAGAGCCCAAATGTAGCCCAAAATCACCCAGATATAGCCCAAATATAGCCCAATGACAGAAGTGTGCAAAACACTTATTATTTTGTGTTTTTGCAGTGTTATATAGTGCAGACTTGTCAGGTATTGGAGTGCTTTACATGAGCATTGGTTACATCACACAAGAACAAATTCATTTTGGTTGTAGACATGGGGAGACTAAGTGATTTGACCAGAATCACAGAATGTCGAGCTGAAGCAGAAACTTCAACCTGGTTCCCCAGTTGCAAAGTCTGCAGTTCTGGAAGTAACACCACATCCTCTCCCCTAAGTGCAACATTTAATCAAGTTGTCAACTAGATAAAAAAACATAAAGATAACAAATAATTTAAAAGTGCTTTGTCGCTATTTGAAAACTCAGAAAATATGTCCTTATTTTAGTCTTTTAGAGCACTAACCATAATTTTGATGCCAATAAGACCCTCTCATATATGTAATTTCTAAAGGAAATGCTCTAGGTATTACAGTTTTGATTACATCAAGATGATGTCAGGCGCTCCACACTTTTGTAATAAATATAGAATGTTAGCAATCTAGTTGTTCATTAGGATACTGTTGAGAGGCAGAGGCCAGGGGCACGGACTCTGAAAATTGAAGGCAGGTAGGAGGGTGCAAAGGCAACAATTTAACCACACTGAGCAGGCAGGAAGGGCCGTGGAAGCACAACAGACTATGGAGGGCAGTGGAAAGGGGGGCAGGGGCAACAAACCAACAATACAGGACTTGCAAGAGAGGCTGTTGGAGGGAAGATCTATTACGGGTCAAGGAAGCTAGGGGCGGTCCCCAGAGCCCCGGGAGCCACCACAGAACTGAGCAGGAGAGTGAGTCAGGGACAAAAGGGGCACCTTAATTTGAGCCGGGGTGCCTAGGAACGCTTGCTCCAAAAATGAAGAAAACAGACATATGAGACATGGAATTGGAGGCAGAATACAATGGCAGTTTAATGAGAAGATGCAACTTCAAAGAAACCGCAGAATAGAGACCTAAAGTACAAAATACAGAATCCAGATAATCATACAGCTGTCATGATATTCTCTGTATCTCAATTAATGGACTGACAGAGAGAGAGAGAAAACACATCTATAAATGCATCATGAGAAACAAGTTACACCAAGGAAAATGTTACCTAGGGACACTCACATTTACTCTTAGAGCAAGCATTCCTGCAATTACAATACAACATCTTTTAAATGCAAAAGTAAAGAGAACAATGGTTAAACATAACATGACATTTCATATAGGTAAAATAGAATAAGATACTTCAAGCAAAGCCGAGCAAGACATTTTAAGCAAAGGAAGACAAGAGCTCCCAGTTCTTGGGGAAAACCTGCACAGCCTGTTAACCTACATACAGACGGCGAGGTTGTCCGTTGATATCTGTGGGTGCTCCCTTTTTATATCATTTTGTGGGCTCCTTTGCACGCTACATCTTCCTACGTATGCTACCCAAAAGCTTTGTCTGCAGATTTTACCAGACATTTCGTCATTTACCCACTTAATGCTGACAATGGACTGGGTGAAAAGGTCAGTCTCTCAGGCCAATCGCTTATCGTAAGTTCCATAGAGCAAGCAGAAAATAATGGGTATTGTACAGGAATTCAATATATTCATGTATAAAATCTCCTCAGTTCTCCTAACTTGACGCTCTGCGGTTGCCACTTCCTTAAAAGCGGGAAACCTGCCCAGGAAGCAAGTACCAGTCCAGGATGCAGCCTACTGTATGTCGACAGCTTCAGGGGGATGTTGAACTTTGATACCGAGCACGGAGCACTCGGGTAGGGTGGGGGCTACTAGTTTGGAGCAGAAGGCCTCGCAGACCTGCCTTCAGACTGCTATACACTAAAATTGCAGAGCTATGGTCAATTTAACAAAGAGGCCTACATATTGAACAGAAGGGCCTACACAGGGGTTTTATGCTGGCTGAGTGGTAAGGATGTCTCAGGATAATTATATAGCAACACAGGACCTGCTGGTCAATTTAATACGGCCTACAAATGCGGCTGGCAGGGCAAGGACAAGGGTCTCATACTTCAGGTGTGGACAGAACGGGCCAGGGGCCCCCTGTGATACAAAATCTACCCTCCTTCAAGGCTGTGGCAATGTAATAGACCATTGTGGGCAGAAGGAAGAGGCAATGGTAGTACAACCATACATGCCAACAGACCCGATTCAGCCAGGAAACGTCCAATGTTTTTAAGCTCAAATGGGCTTTATTTGATCTGTCTCCTGTCTACAATATCCTCTTTTTCAATGTAACTCAAAGGGGAAAATCAATACCCCAGTTTTTTTTCAAAATCTCCCTCTTACCAAGTTCAAAATGTTCGCAAGTATGGTACATTGGATCATGGAAGGAAATGGGATAGGGACATGGACTTGGATAACAGAGGACAGGAGAGACATGGAGAGGTGCACCAAACTGACCCTGCAGGGCAGGCATCAGGGTTTGCAGCAGCACAATACACCACACAGGGCATGCAGGACGGGAGTGCAGCACAACAATCCATAGAAAGCAAGAGGGAGGGGACAGGACCATGCACATGGACAACAGAGAACAGAGGGGCAAGAGGCAATGGTAGCTAGCTGACCATAATGGACAGACAGGAGAGAAGGCTGCAGCATAACAGACCATAAAGGGCAGGAGGGACGGATCAGGGGCATTACAATGGAACAGACAAGCCAGGAGGGAGGGAGTAGGGGTCTGCACATGTAAACAGAGGGCTGGGGGCAAGGGGGCAGGGCAGGAGCAGCAAGATGGCCTTGGAGGTCAGGCAGGATGGGCACTAGAAGCAAGACACAACATGAAGAGCAACAGTGAGACTGTGATGGCATACACACAGACCATGGAGGGAAGGTGGGAGGGGGTCAGGGGCAGCTAACTGACCACACAGGGAAGGTGGGAGGGGCCATGGCAGCACAGAAGACCATGCATGGCAAGTGGGAGGGTTAGTGGCAGCACAATGGCTATGATGGGCAAGAAGGAGGGTGCAGGGGCATGCACAAAGGACGATGGAGGATAGAAGGGAGGGTCAGGACCTGTGCACAGACAAGAAAGTTCAGGGGAAGGGGCCTCACAACAGACCACACGGGGCAGGCAGGAGGAGCAGTTGCAGCACAACAGACCAGGGAGGGCAGAAGGGTGTGGCAGTACAATGGACCATGTAGGACAGGAGGAAGAGGATAGAGGCATGGCATGTGGACAGGCAGGGTGGAGGTGGCAGGGACAGGTTACAGTCATCTGACAATGCTAGGCAGGTGGGAGGGGAGTGGCAGCTCAACAGAACACTCAGAGTAGATAGGAGTGGCAGGTCCATGGGACATGGTGGGCAAAAAGGATGGAGCAGGGGCATGCACAAAGACATCGGAGGGCAGGGGGAAGGAGAATAGGGGCAGCAAGCTAAGCACAGAGTTTAAGCAGGAGGTCAATGATGGGGCATAGAATTGGGCAATGGAGGGCAGGAGGAGTGGACTGGTACATCATACTAAATTGAGGGCAGTGGCAGCACATCAGACCATGCATGGCAGGAGGGAGGAGGCTAGTCCATGGATTCACACAACAGAGGATAGGGAGGAGGGGGATGGGGCAGCAAGCTAACTGTTCAGAGAAGGCGGGTATTAGAAACTTTATTGTTTTTAAAACATTTTGTCTGTGCAAACTACTTAAAATATGAACAAGTATGCAGCATAATCTCACTTTTATTCAGGAAGAAGAAGACGTTAGTGACTGTGACTCCGGGCTCACTTGGCAAAAACACCCCCTGACCCTCCACCCCCTATCGCAAAATGTAATGCCCGTGAAAAGGGTAGGTGAACACAGTGTTATATAGAACATAGTCCTGAGAGCACGATTGAAAATGAAAACTAGATATAGTGTATGGTATAAACTATGCACCAAAAAGTGTGATATAAGATGAACCAGGCGTGAAATATAATATGCAATACATTGTGCGCAATGACAGATTCATTGGAGAGCGCGAGATAGCACAGGCACTAGCGTGTGCTATGCGATATGCGCCTTGGAGTGTAATATGCACAGGGCAGTGTTGTGTAACCTAACTAGTCTCTAAAGTTGTAATATAAAATATGTGCTGGGGAGTGTAACGTTGCATATGCACTGTGACAAAGATATGGATCCCAAATTGTAATATGTATGGCATAGCACTGTGCGTTATAACATAGGCATCGAGGAAGGCACGTTAGATGGGGCAATATAACCCGTGCGAAGACAAGTGTGGCATGACATTTTCACGGGGTGGTGTTACAGTGCACATGGGCTAGAGAGTGTCATAGCATATGCACTAGCTAGTGGAATACAATACAGAGGTGTGTGGCACTCGGCAGGCAATGGTGGGTGTAACACAGCATTGGGCTCTGTCAGGAGCGCGCTGTGACTCGCAAGTGATGTTCGTCCCCTTTCCAGAGAGTAAAATAAAAAGTATTACACATCCGGCAGTGGATGTGTGTTTTATTAACTGTGAGGGGGGTTTCTTGCATAGTTTTGGTCGAATTTTTGTCGAATCCCCTTTGAATGGCTTGGTGTGCATGTGTATTAAATGTGCCCGTCAATAGCTACCCATGTTTGTATAAATAAACGACAAGGGTGTCTACCGGGATTAGGCACGGTAGAGCATCAGACATGTCAGAGCTTCACTAGTGGTGTAAATACATTCCACGTGGATTAATTGCATGCATAGTCGCCTTTTAATGAATATCACGCAAATCGTCATGGTGATAGGTACGTACGGTTTGTCCAGCATGTCCTAGGTGTGTCTATAAATATATATTTTTTTAAAATAATAAAAAACAGTGGCCGGCCCTGGGGATTGGGGTCAAAAAAATATAATTAGGAGACAGGCCCTGGGGGATGGGGTCATCAGGGCCAATAAATTAGAATAAGAAGGGGAACCACACAGCCCCCCTTCTTAAAAAAATAAAATAAATAAAAGACTGGCATCGTGCCGGAGGCCATGCCCCCTCCATGCAGCACTCTGCAAACGCGCCCCCAACAGGCATCTCCAGTATGCGCCAGGGAGCTGCGCTGCAGACAGGTGTTCTGAGGCCAAGCCCCTTTTTACACCTCTCTGCAACGCAGCTCTGTGGCGCTTACTGGAGGTACCTAGTGGTCTAGTGTGACCCTAGGGACCCTTAGGATTCAAGGGGACTTAATCTCTCAACTTAGAACAGCCACAGGGCGCGTTTACACAGTGGTGAAGGGAGGGGACGGGTCCTGAGGTGACGTGTGCAAACACGCACCATGGCACGTTTTAAATTGGGGATATCATTTCCCTTCAATACTGAGGGCCCCTGGGGGCTAACTAGCCCACCAAGTGCTTCCAGTAAGCGCCACTGAGCTGCATTGCAGAGAGGTGGTCCAGGCCGTGCCACTTTTTACACCTCTCTGCAACGCAGCTCTGTGGCACTTACTGGAGGTACCTAGTGGGCACGTTATAGTTAGGAATTAGCATTTAAAAAACCTCAGAAATTCACTGAAAAAACCATAGGTTTCAGGGGTGTTATAGTTAGCTGGACTTTTCACTTGTACAAAACCATTGAAATTCCCCCGTTATAGTTAGTTCAGCTAACTATAACTCGCGCGCCCGCAATGCACTGCTGATGACGTCACATATTACATCACTCATGACATGGTCAGTGACATCACTCATGACATCACTGATGACATCTCAAATGACATCACTGATGACATCACTGATGACATCATCCTTGTGATAGAGTGGCAGACCTCCTCTCACCCTAATATAACCTTTGATACACACATTCAAAAATAGAGACTAAAATTTTCAAAACAATGGACATACCAATACCAGTTACAACAACCTCTTCAGTAATTCTAAGATCCACATACACATCCACTCATTCACCAACAGTCCAATACAGTCACTCATACATGTACTCACTCATCATATGTACTCATACACCTATACATCCTGTTACACAATGCCACTCATCCATAGTTACTCACACACATAGTCACTCATGCTAATAAAGAATCAAACATACATTTACTTGCATATACAGTTATACACACACCACCACACTTACTTCTACGGAAACTTACACATACTTAGTCTTTTAAACAATCACTTATAGAAACACATACTTATTCATACAGGAACTCTTTCAATCTCTCACTCTCACATATACTCACATATATACACCAATAGTCACATATACTAGTTTAAAACATATGTAGTTACTCATAAAGACACTATTGAGACAGTCATTCACTCACTAACACACCCATACACACACTCATCCACCCATACAGTCCTGCACACATACTGTGTTCAACACATACAAACAGTGAGTCACTCATTCATGCACCTATGCACTACGTAATACCCCCACCGAACCATGCAGACACTCAGACTGATACTCAAAAAACCAACTAATAACCTATATAGACACCCATGTAGCTACTCACCAACCCATGCAGCCACTTATACACAAAGTGAGAGACTGATACAGATATTTACATATTTAAACATTACTCACTAAGCCATGTATTCACTATGATACACTTAATCAGTCAGTTACACAATCAATTTTTCAAAAACAAATCATCTATTTAGACACTTATATACCCATTTATTCTTCCATCGACCTTGAGATATACATATATAAAACATATTTAATTTTCAGAATAACACACATTCACTGGATGATGTCATCAGTGATGTCATCAGTGATGTCATTTGAGATGTCATCAGTGATGTCATGAGTGATGTCACTGACCATGTCATGAGTGATGTAATATGTGACGTCATCAGCAGTGCATTGCGGGCGCGCGAGTTATAGTTAGCTGAACTAACTATAACGGGGGAATTTCAATGGTTTTGTACAAGTGAAAAGTCCAGCTAACTATAACACCCCTGAAACCTATGGTTTTTTCAGTGAATATATATATATATATATATATATATATATATATATATATATATATATATATATATATATATAACGGAAAAAACCATATGTTTCAGGGGCGTTATAGTTGATGTCATCAGTGATGTCATGAGTGATGTCACTGACCATGTCATGAGTGATGTAATATGTGACGTCATCAGCAGTGCATTGCGGGCGCGCGAGCTTTAGTTAGCTGAACTAACTATAACGGGGGAATTTCAATGGTTTTGTACGAGTGAAAAGTCCAGCTAACTATAACACCCCTGAAACCTATGGTTTTTTCAGTAAATTTCTAAGGTTTTTTAAATGCTAATTTCTAACTATAACGTGCCTGAAACCTATGGTTTTTTCTGTGAATATATATATATATATATATATATATATATATATATATTATCTACTGGCGGTCGCCAGTAGATAGTTATAGTTAGGACCGTGTTTCCATAGGAAATCCGCAACATTCTATTTGGAATAACTTTGGCGCCGGTTGACGAATCCTCGCGAAATTTTCAAAACTAATGGGGCGCTACGCTCCGCTCCTACCCTGAAAGTCTCGGGGGGATTCGTCAAGCGGGGGCTGAGAAAAAAGGGGGTCCCAAAACGCGTTTTTCCCATGCATTTTCCCATAGGACCTTTAGTCCGAGCTACAGCCCGAACGGCTGAACAGAATTACTTGAAATTTGGCAGAGAGGTAGTCCTCAGGTCAGGGATGTGCCTTCTGCAGGTCTGGTGTAAATCTGTTCAGTAGGTCCTGAGAAAATAGCATTTAAATCAATATATATATCTGTAAGCGCGCTCCGTGCGCTTACGGTAAGCTTACCGTACGCGTACGGTGCCGTGCGCGAGCTCAATTTTGATTGGTGGTTACATGACTGTAAACATTCGAATCGGTCGAAATCAGAAAGTATCGGCCGCCATTTTCTGTCTCTCGCACTGAAAAACAAGGTTGATAACATGAAAAGGGGGCAGCGAAGAGAGTTGCAGACCCCCTAGCGTTCGTCAGGGGGTTCACGAAGGACCAAAAATTATGAAAAATAAATTTAATAATTTTTAAAAAATTAAATTATTAAATTTATGGTAAAAAAAAAAAAAAAAAAAAAAGAATTAACAATCACATTTAATATTTAAATCTAAGGACCCCCAAGGGAGAAAAAAACAATTGATATTTTGTAAAAAATGGCGAGGCGTGCACGGTACAAAATGCGCAACGGGGGCGCTCGGTGCGCGAAGCGCACCGCGCGCGCAAAAATTAAAAATAAATACATAACTTAGCATTTAAAAAACCGTACAAATTCACTGAAAAAACCATAGGTTTCACACACGTTATAGTTAGGAATTAGCATTTAAAAAACCTTGCAAATTCACTTAAAAAACCATAGGTTTCACACAAGTTATAGTTAGCTGTACATTTCACTCGTAAAAAACCAATGAAATTCCACGTTATAGTTAGATCAGGTAACTATAACTTGCGCGACCGCAATGCACAATGTGTCATTTCAGATGTCATCATTGATGTCATGAGTGATGTCACTGACCATATCATAAGTGATGTAATATGTGACGTCATCAGCAGTTTATTGTGGGCGCGCAAGTTATAGTTACCTGATCTAACTATAACGTGGAATTTCATTGGTTTTTTACGAGTGAAATGTACAGCTAACTATAACTTGTGTGAAACCTATGGTTTTTTAATTGAATTTGCAAGTTTTTTTAAATGCTAATTCCTAACTATAACGTGTGTGAAACCTATGGTTTTTTCAGTGAATATATATATATATATATATATATTCACATAAAAAACCATAGGTTTCACACATGTTATAGTTAGGTGGACATTTCACTCGTAAAAAAACCAATGAAATTCCCCCATTATAGTTAGTTCAGATAACTATAACTCGCGCGCCCGCAATCCACTGCTCATGGCGTCACATATTACATCACTCATGACTTGGTCAGTGGCATCACTTATGACATCACTGATGACATCATCCTTGTGATAGAGTGGCGGTCGCGCGAGTTATAGTTATCTGAACTAACTATAACGGGGGAATTTCATTGGTTTTTTACGAGTGAAATGTCCACCTAACTATAACAAGTGTGAAACCTATGGTTTTTTAAGTGAATTTGCAAGGTTGTTTAAATGCTAATTCCTAACTATAATGTGTGTGAAACCTATGGTTTTTTCAGTGAATTTGTACGGTTTTTGAAATGCTAAGTTATGTATGTATTATTATATTTTTTATATATTTATTTTACAATAAACTACGTATTAAAAAGTTTTTTTTTCAGGGTTTTTCACGGTGCGCGCACCATGCGCGCACCCCGCGATTTGAAAAAAATTAAAATGTTTTTTTCTGCCTTCGGGGTCCTTCAGGGACCCCCTGACAAAGGCTAGGGGGTCAGGAACTCTCTACCCTGCCCCCTTTTCACGTTTGCCACCTTCCTTTTTCACTCTCGCACTCAAAGATTGACTCCATATATGCAAAAGGCACTTCCCTGACCTGAGGACTACGTCTTTGCCAAATTTCAAGTAATTCTGTTCAGCCGTTTGGGCTGTACCTTCGACTAAAGGTCCTATGGGAAAATGCATGGGGAAAACGTGTTTTGGGACCCTCCTTTTTTCTCGGCCCCCGCCTGACAAATCCCCCCGAGACTTTCAGGGTAGGAGCTGAGCGGAGTGCCCCATTAGTTTTGAAAATTTCGCGAACATTCGTCAACCGGCGCCAAAGTTATTCAAAATAGAATTTTGAGATTTCCTATGGAAACACGGTCCTAACTATAACTATCTACTGGCGACCGCCAGTATATATATATATATATATATATATATATATATATATATATATATATATATATATATATATACACATATATATATGTATATGTATATGTATATGTATATATATATATATATGTATATATATATAATCTACTGGCGATTGCCAGTAGGTAGTCATAGTTAGGACCTTGTTTCTATTCAAAAAGCAATTTTTCTTTTGCCAATATCTTTGGCGTTGTTTGACCAATCTCTGCTAAATTTTCACTAATGGCCCAATCACTTCAGCTGGTCCATGTTAATTTCCATAGGAAACTTTAGACAACGGCTACAGCCGAAACTGAACAGAACTACACCAAATTTGGCAAAAAGGTAGCTTTTGGTTCAGAAAGCACTCTTTTTGTTACATGGTGTAAATCCATTAAACAGTTCCTGAGAAATTTAAACATTTCTCAGATATACAACTGGGGACACAGGGTCCGCAAAGCCTCCTGATCTCATGGCTGCAATCTGATTGGCTGCCAACACTTCAAACCAGGAAGTGTTGGCAGCTATCTTGGTACTTGGTTGAACCGAACCCAAGAAAAAAGATGAAAAAAACGGAAAAAACAAGAAAAGTGGGCAGGGTAGAAACACCCTGATCCCCTAGGCCTGCTCAGGGGGTCCCACAAGGCCAGGGCCAGAAAAAGGTTTCCCGCACTTCATTTTCTTGAAGTCCCCGGGTGGGCCAGGTCCTGAGGGCAATCATGAATTAAGATGCGACGGCCTGCATGGGCCGCTGCAAGCCCCATGGATTGCCACCTCCCCATTACTTGCAGATTGAATGGCGGGGGCTACATAGCCCCCCGCAGCCCCAGGGACCTCCACCTCCCGGGGCTTTATTGTTTAAAACAATGTGTGGCGGGCCCCCCATGCAGCCCTGGGGACTGCCATCTCCCCAGGGCTAAATTTATAAAGATGCGTGGGGGGGGGGCCCAGCCTCACCACAGAGCCCAGAGGACCACTACCTCCCCGGGGCTATATGTAAAAGTTAAGTGTGGGGGGTACCAGCCCCACCAAACAGCCCCAGAGACCACCACTTCCCTGGGGCTAAAATACTATTGGAGGGGGGCCACACAGCCCCTCTCATGGAGCAGTAAGTGGCTCTGGGGGCCACAACCCTCCAGGGCCAGCTCCAGCAATGTCCCAGGGTGCACACTCCCGGTACATTGCAGTTCGCTATGGCTTAGCCATAGCAAATTCTGGCCTGCTTCATGGAAGCAAGAGCAGGAAAAATACTTTTGCTTCCATGAAGCGGAGCAGAATTGTTTTTAGGCAGAGGGAGCTGCATGTGTGCATCTCCCTCTGCCCAAAAGCAATGCCGGCTCCCGCAGGAGGCGGGGACCCGGCAGGGACTGCAGGGGCCTTGAGGGTCCACCTGTGGTCCAGAATGTCATGGCCATGTCTCGGGGATGGGGTCCCGGGGTAAAATCAGCCCAGGTAAGGGGGCTGCCCATGCCTCCTACCCATTTTGTTTTAAAACCATAAAGCCTGGCCACGGGAGATGGGGCCATTGGGCTAAAATTGTCCCCCCTCCAAAAATGTAAAAATAAAATACAGGGCTGACTCTGGGGGATGAGGTCCCCGGTGTCAAAACTGGTCCAGGGAAGTGGTCCCAAGCGGCCCCATTTCTTTGAAGAAAATAAAAAAAGAAAAATTTCAAAAATGCCCAGGCCCTTGCGGATGGGGACCCCTGGGCCTGAGGAAGGGGGGCACACAGCCCGCCTCCCCTTTGAAAACAAAAATTATAACAAAGGCCAGCCCCTGGGGTCCCTGGGGCAGAAATCGGCCTCAGAGAGGGCTGCTCGGCCTCCCTGCCATCTTATAACTCCTAAGAAATAAAAAATGGGTCAGGCCCTAGGGATGGGGTCCCCGGGTCCCATAAGAGTTAAGGAAAGGGGGGCCACAGAGCCCCCTTCCTAAAATAAAAAAACAGAAGCCAAAACTTGCCGGAGGCCCCCCTTTCTCCCCTACTCTGCAAACACACCTCCTGGTGTGCTCTTGGCTTGGGAATGAAGTCCCCTTCACTGCTGAGGGTCCTTAGGGGCCAACTAGCCCACCTGTTACCTACAGTAAACCCCACGCAGTGGGACTGCTGAGAGGTGGTCGGAGGCCATGCCCCTTTATCCACCACTCTGCAAACGCGCCTCTTGGTGCACTGCTGGTGGGGTGATGAGGTTGCCTTGCCTCCTGAGGACCTCAGGAGTAAAGTAGACTTCATCCACCAAGCAGCAGTTTGCCAGGAGGCACGCTTGCAGAGTGGTGGAGAAAGGGGAAGTGGCCTCTGACCACCTCTCAACAATCCAGCAGTATCTGGCTTACTAGAGGTAACAATAGGGCTAGTTGGCCCCCAGCGACCCTCAAGAGGCATGGGGACTTCATTACCCAATCAAGAGTGCAACAGGAGGTGCGTCTGCAGCGTGGTGGAGAAAGGGGGCGTGGCCTGCGACTACCTTCTCTTTAGCAGATGTTCAAAACTATGATGAAAACGGGTCTCTTCTAACCCTGGACGTGTAACTCCGCTCCGCTAGCGGAGTTGCGGAGATTTGCCTACTCTGCGCTCCGTTGCGAACACGGAGGTAGACAAAACTCCGACTCCGTGGCGGAGCGCAGTTAGCCAGCCCCTCACCCACCCAAATACTTTAAACATTAAAAAAGAAGGCACTTACCTGCTCATCTGCCACCTCTCCTGCCTGGCCGCTCTCCTTCAAGCTCCTCGTGTCCTTCTTCAATAAAAAAACAACCTTCGTTGTAATGCTCACGCGGAAGACATACAACGTAGGAGTTTTTTTATTGAAGAAGGACGCGAGGAGCAGGAAGGAGAGTGGCCAGGCTGGGGAGGCAGCAGACACGCAGGTAAGTGCCTTCTTTTTAAATGTTTAAATAATTTGGGTGGAGGGAGGGAGCGGAGTGGAGCAAAGCAGAGCTCCACTGAGTTTTTTTCAAACTCCGTGGAGCTCCGCGTAGAGGTACTACACCAGCTCCGCCCACCCTTAGTCACTTCACTGTATCTAACTTTAGGTAAACACAATGAACACTTGCACACATTTCTTCTCATTTGCCCAAGAGAGTACACTTTACTTATGAGCCAGTATTGCGCTGGATATGATGTCCCTCGTTTACCGCAATTGCCCTTTACCAAACAGTACTTACCTGCAAAATGCCGGTTTGTATCCAGGATTTTCATATTATAGTAATGTTTGACTTTGTGTCATCAGGTATGGTGTTTCTTTTGGCAGTGGTGGTTCTCGCATTTTTCCTCTTTAGTAGATGTTCAAAACTATGATGAAAACGGGTCACTTTACTGTATCGATCTTTAAGTAAACACAATGAACGCTTGCACACATTTCTCCTCATTTGCCCAAGAAAGTACACTTTACTTGTGAGTCAGTATTGCGCTGGATATGATGTCCCTCGTATACCGCAGTTGTCCTGTACCAAACGGTACATACCCGCAAAATGCCAGTTTTGTTACCAGGATTTCCACATTATAGTAATGTTCGACTTCTTGTCATCAGGTTTGGTGTTTCTTTTGGCAGCGGTGCTTCTATCATTTTTCTGCAATACAATCCACCAAATCCACTTTAAAATGCTGAATTCTTGATGGGTGCTTCCATCACGTGACAGTGGCATCATGTCATTAAATTCTAAACACAAGATGGAGCACTCTGCAGGATATTTGTACATCACAAGATTTCAAACTTGATATTTCTGCTCATTGATATTTCTTTTCTCAATATTTTGTCAAATACCGTTGGAGCTTTAGTTGGAGATGTCGTATCTGCATCTCCCATGGTTGGTCTCCTCTTGTTTGTCCTCTGCCCAAAAAAGGCTCAGCGATGAAGTGTGGATGTTTTTGTTGGATGTTCCCTCTTCTGGGTCAAGGTTGTGTCTTCATTCTGATGATGAGGTATCTGAGATTGTAATTAATCTATGGCTTGAGTTCCTCTGTAGTCACTAAGGGATCTGGTTGAATCTGGTCTGGAGTAAGAGTCCTCCTTCCAGCAGAGGTAGGTGACCTCAAGTTTGAAATTCTACTTGTCTTTCTTAAGTTCCACAATCCATTAGCAGTTTGTAATATTCATATGTCACATTTCCTTGCTGAACCACAACAAGCCATCCTTTATTTTACCCAACCCGACTCTGTTAGATGCATGGTTATCACTTTTTTGATAACTTAATTTTTTCCAATAATTTAATTGATTTATCCAGTACCAGATCCCACCCCAACATTCATACTACAAATCCCATGATTCCTTTATGGCCCGCCTGTATTGCTGAAGGACCGTCAACAGCATTCAAATTGGTGAGCTATTGTAATTGATTGTTTTTGGTTCATTATGGAACCACACATATTTTTGCCCCTTCTAAAAACTTTGCTAATGCCCAACATTTGCCATCAGAAGCTCAGATACAGACTTTCATATAGTATTGCTCATCCAATATGCTTTACCAAGCACTTCATATATTTAACTAATGTAGCCTTTTACTTTATTTTAAACCACCCGGGATGCCACTATGAGTCAGGGCCATAGTATCCATCCAGTATGCAAGTAAGCCGCCCCCAAACCACACACCAACTCACATTATTAGGTCGAGCATTCGAGACCTCTTGTATATACTTTAGTATATATATACTTATATGTGTATGTAATTTGTGGGCTAAGGAGATCAGCCCTAAGACGTGTCTGATTCTGCTTAAAGACTTTTTTCTGTACAAATGCCTCTGTTTACCTGTCTTGATAGAAAACGACCAGTAGGGGTCAGTAAAATACCAAAATTTCTTTCTGCTTGTTCAACTGCCTCTATTTAACTGTCTTGATAGAAAATGACCAGTAGAGGCCAGTAAAATACCAGAATTGCTTTATGTTGTGGGACTTTTTAAAAATGTTCTGGCAACTACCTCTATTGAACTTTCTTGATAGAAAACGACCAGCAGAGGTCAGTAAAATACCAGAATCACTTTAGCATTCTCTAGATTCCAGTCCATAGTAATTGTCTTCCACGAGCACCCATAGACAATAATATTTTTGTCAAATCTTGTATTTTTAGTGATATGACCACCGAAGGCCCTGGTTTTATACTAAACACAGAGCTTTGGACTATACCATTTCCCGCTGAAAGGCAATATTTCTCTCCATGTGTTCCCATGCCTGGCATGTCATGCAGTTTGGTGCTTACTTTCCCTCCATGTTAAACAACAGTAGATGTTTCAGCACCCAAGCTAATTTGCTGCATAGCTAAATACATATAAGGTCTCAAAGGTGAGACCTATTGCATTGCAAATGCTTGTTTCCTTTCCTCCCCTCTCTACCCGCCCATCCTAATAGTGGCATTGAAAGAAATCTTCTATATATTATTTTCTCTTGTCTTAAACTAGAGCCAGCATGCCAGCCCCTGTCCTGAGAAGAAACCTAGACACTAGGGGTGGAAACGTGTCAGAACAAGATGCCAAGGCAAACAGGACCCTAAAGGGTATTAACAATCAGCGCCATGTGGTCACCCTGCTGCACATCAAAATCGAGCGCTTTACTTTTTGGTGTCACCCTTGACTAGACACTTTCATAGTGGGGCCTCAGTTAAGTGGCTTTACTGTACTTAAGTCAGACCCCTACATGTGTTATAATTCTTTGGACTGTTGTCTATTTCACAGCATCTAATTTCATGCTGTAATTTCATAACCAAGAAAAAATGTGCTCAATCAAATTTTAAATATTCACGTTTCACTCAGCTTCATTTTCATTGGTGGAAGTCGATTTTTCCCCCTTTCTCTCCTTCCAACATTGATTGTTAATATTGTTGAGAAAATAGTTTTAAAGAACATTTTACATAATGAACTTTGTCCTAATATATATATATATATTTTTTGCCTGTGTCGATGTAGACAATGTAAAAAGACAACCTTGCGAATCCTGTAATGGACGTATGGAATTTATTCATATACAACAATGTAAATGACTATATTGTTTATCACAATATTAAGGGAGGAGGTAAACGTATTAGTTATTTGACGAAAAGGTGACTTGACAGTTAAGTGATGATAGTTGCATCATAATCTTCAAAATTAGCGCGAGATTATCTCTGAAATGTTAGTGGGTTCAAGGCTAGCAGTGTTTTCTGTGGGAGAAATTCATGATAACCCTGGACGTGCCTTACCTGAGGCAAATAATACCAACGTGCAATGCCCAAAACATGACCCCGATTCTTCAGGGGATAGAAAGACACCATGGGCCTTCTTGTAGGGCCAAAAACATCTAATCTGGGCAACATTTCTTTCGGTAAAAAAAAAGCAGATTACGCAGAAAAAAACGTCCAGTAGTCCTTCGGAAGCCTTCCCCTAGTATCTACTCATCCTTTGCGATGTGCAGACGAAAGAGGAAGACAAAAAATGTATCATCATCAGCTTACCAGGATTGAAAGGTGACAGTAGAATGGGTTCTAATTTTTAGAACACCATAGATGTTATGTCTCCTTTGATTAATCCATTTATAATGATCTACAGATAAATAAGTTACAGAAATGCAGACGCTTGTTTCTGCATTAGCAAATTTTAATTAAAAAAAGGGGTCACATTCTTTTCTCATCTTGATTCTACAGTTTCTCAGTGAAGCAAGAGAAAACAGTCATTGGGCCTCAGGAAGATTCTAATGGCAGCATGCCGCAGACTAAAGATATTTAAATAACACATTTTTAGATTGTACGTGAGTACATTTCAGAACGACCTGTAGATGTAGCATTTTCTATTCATATAATGGGTCAATAAAATATAGATTCTCCCAAAAGCTGGAAAAACATCTAACATTGATATAGTATTAGAGTCAGAAAACCACGTTGTCATCAAGTTTATTTTGATACCTGACATGCTTAATTCTAACGTAAAATGAAGGGAGTAAAAAAAAAAAATCCTGAAAGATTAAAGGCTTGACATAGAAAAGTGTTATGTATAATGTAGTTGGCTGCGCAAAAGCAAACAAGTACAAATGTAAATATGTTGTTAGCACGGACCTTGTTTAGACTCTATGGATGTTCTAGAGTTCTGGGTCCATGCTGTGGGAGTTCTCAGAAGGCAGTTGCTAACCCGCCTGAGTTGTATGTGGATGTGTTCTGGTGGTGCTGCATACTACAATAAATCTTCATGCTGATTTACTTCATTGGATCCTGGTATTCTTCACAACAAACTTGGCGACGAGGATGGGATGGTTAAACATTGCAAGTGTAAATTTGGAGTTAATTCTGTTACATATTTAGGGCATACTCTATGTGCTGATGGCGTCAAACGCAAACCTGACCTTGTGGAAGCCATTCAACTTGCCCCTTCTCCTAAATCTAAAGATGACATCCGATCTTTCTTAGGGTTGACAGAATTTTACTCCAAATATGTACGAAGTTTTTCTTGTAGGGTGTTTAACATTAGACAGCTTTTAAAAAATAAGAGTAAATTCTTATGGGACGCAAAGTATGAAAAAGAGTTCATGGATGTTAAATCAGCTATTAGTAATGCTGCTGCATTGAATAATTTTGATCCTTAGCTCCTTTGCATTGTCACAACTGATGCTAGTTCAAAGGGTTTAGGGGCCGTTCTGTCTCAAAAAAGAGAGAACGGTAGAGAATCTACCATTGCATATGCATCTAGAGCTTTAACTCCGTCCGAGGAGAAATATTCAACTATCGAAAGAGAAACGTTAGCTGTGGTGTGGGCCCTTGAACATTTTAGAGTGTTTGTGTGGGGGAAAGAATGTGAGATTAGATCTGACCACAAACCTCTTGTACGATTACTTACTACTGATGGTTTAATTAAAGCATCTGCTAGGATTGCACGTATGTCCATGAGATTGCAAGATTTCATATATAAGATGGTTTATGTTCCCGGTCGAGACAATGTCACAGCTGATTTTTTATCTAGACTTCCTTTACCCTTGAAAGAGTGTATTCGCAATACTTGGGATGACTTTCGCATTGCCCTTGTTCATGATGAGGGTGCGCCGCCTATTAAGGTTGAAGTTTGGAACATGGAATATTCCAAAGACAAGGTATTACAAGAAGTCCAAAAGTACTCAATTAGAGATTGGCCCATTAAAAAGAACCTTTCTCCCGAGTTGAGACATTTTTGGGAGGTGAAAGATGAATTATCTTTTTCCGATTCCACTATCTGGAGAGGTGATAAAGCTGTTCCTCCTTCCGGTTTGAGGGAGGTCATTGTTAAACATGGTCATGAAGCCCACAATGGCATCATCAGAACTAAACAGTCTGTTAAGAGGACGTTCTGGTGGCCTGGATTAGATATTTTTGTTGAACGAATTGTTAGAGAATGTGTCCATTGTGCAAACGCTGACAAGTCCTTGAAGACTTTAAAACCTGTTATGCAAGGACATCATATTCCTAATGGCCCTTGGGAGTGTATTGCTATGGACATTATGGGTCCTATTGGTTCATTGAGCAAATACATTGTAGCTGCCATTGACTTGTTTTCTAAATGGCCTGTTGTAAAAGTAGTTGATAAGGTTAATACTGACACTGTTTTGCTATTTTTAGATGAAGTTTTCACAGAGGAAGGTTTGCCTATACGTGTAATTACTGACAATGGTGTACAATTTTTATCTAATAAGGCGAAGGAATACTTCAGAAGGACTGGTGTTATTCATTGTACCACTTCACTATATAATCCAAGTGGTAATGGAATAATTGAGAGGTTCAACAGAGTACTTAAAGCTGCTATTCAAATGGTTGGTGTTGGCGATAGTAAGTGGGAGTGTCAAGTAATGAAGACCATGTGGAAGTACAGGGTCACTCCCAATTATATGACTCAGTGTACTCCTTTTGAGATCAGGAGAGGCAGATTACCAAGGACTAAAGTCAATCCTTCTTGGCTTATTTCATCCACCAAATGCTGCATAGATCTTGATAAAGTGACGAAGAGATTAGAGAAATCCCATTTTGTGAACAAGCATAGATTTAACTTTAGTAGAAGTCTGAAATCAGATTCTAACGTAAAAGTAGGTATGTTCGTGAAAGATAAGAAACCATGGAAAGCACCTAAAGGTGAAAGTCAGTTCATGGGTCCCTTTGTTGTTAGTGGAGTTTTGAGGAATGCTGTTAGACTTTCTAATGACAAGGTGTGGAATTTGAACAAAATTGCTGTGCTTAAAGGTGATAGAAAATTATACAATGAGGTTCATTCTTCTCCTACGAAGAGTCAGGTCTTGGAGGATATCCCTGAAGAGTGTGGGGTAGATAGTTACAACAATGGTAGTATTGATAGTAGCGATACTTCACGTCAGAACAATTGTGATGAAGTTGTGCTACCCTCCAACTCTTCTACTTCTGATGTCAGTCAAAACAATGTAAATTTTCCTGAGACTAAACATTTACGTAAAAAACCTGCATGGTTATCTGATTTTGTAACTCTTATCCAAAAAAAGATATACCCATAATTTCTTTTTGTTTTTTTTGTGTGTTTTTCATGTAGTTTTTTTTGTGTTCCTTTGTTTGAGGGAGGAAGATGTGTTATGTATAATGTAGTTGTCTGCGCAAAAGCAAACAAGTACAAATGTAAATATGTGGTTAGCACGGACCTTGTTTAGACTCTATGGATGTTCTAGAGTTCTGGGTCCGTGCTGTGGGAGTTCTCAGAAGGCAGTTGCTAGCTCGCCTGAGTTGTATGTGGATGTGTTCTGGTGGTGCTGCATGCTGCATACTGCTATAAATCTTCATGCTGATTTACTTCATTGGATCCTGGTATTCTTCACAACAAAAAGTGTGTTAAGTTGTATTTCTCCATGACGGAGAACCACGCCTCCGTGTAGCCGTTTGTGACCACACCTCCCTCATCGGCAATGGCGGCGCAATACGGCAGTTTTGGCCTCCTTGGCGCGGCTGATCATATCGCCGCATAAACGGCTTTACGCGGTAAAAAGAGACAGAAAGAATCATCAGACAAGACAACCTTCCAGATTCAGGCAGGAGACTACCGATTTCAAGGCTAGTCTCCCACCTCCCGATTCCTGCAAGCAAAACCCGATTCCTCGGGGGTTTCAGCTGACAGGGCTTGGTTTTGTGGTTTTGTGTAATGTGCTAATTCTTCCAGCAATAATCAGAGTGGCGATGCAGGGACTCTAGTAAGGGTGAAAAACCAACAAAGCCTCATTAACAAGCGAATGGTCTTTTAAAGACCTGTGAAGTACTCGGAGGGCGGCTGTGTGTGTGCCTGGGAAGCTGTTTCAGCCAGGGTTGCCACGGGGGGGGGGGGGTGGGTGGTGTATGCACCGCCAGCAACATGCCAGGCCAGTGCACAACACTTGCATCAGCCTCTCCCTGCCTGCCATTGCGCTCCATGCTTCTTAAAGGTAAGAAAAAAAACGTGCATTTTGCGTTTCAAATGTCGGATCCTGCAGCAGCACACTTCCAAAGGCCATACATAACAGTAACCCGATTCAAGGCCCCATTCTCACGATTATTTTTTTTTAAAAATCTCCCACTTTGCTCTTCTGAAATGTTGGCATCTATGGGATATTGAATGTCCCCAGCAGGGCCAAGTGCGGGAGAAAAAAAACATACACTCTGATTCGCGGTAAAACCGCGGTAAACGGCGGCGACGGGCTTCCCAGACAGGCTCACCAGACTCTGAACTGGCTCTGGATGTGGAGCATTTTTTGGGGGCTGCGGTGAGTGAGGAGGAGGCAAATGTTGATACATTTCACCAGTGGCAATCTACAGGGATAAGTGTTCTGCAAACAGGAGACTGGTAAGACCTGGCCCGAACCTATGACCGGGCTGGAGAAGAAGACGGCGGACGGAAGAAAAAGAGAGGTGAGAGAGGTGAGGAGGCTGGGAAGAGAGGAGGCGAGGGGTCAGAGACACCAGGCTGAAAAGCTACGCTATTAGATTGTAAAGGATTTATGTTGCGTCATACTTCATACACCAAATGATGAGAGTTGGCAAACTTCATGAGAGGTGTGAGTTGGTTCTTTATTCGCATAAGCACACAGCATCCAAACCAGTAGCGGTCAGCTCCGGAGGTCTCAGCACAACTGCCGAACCTCCGAACCTCACAGCCAAAATGTAGAACCCATAACTACACAATTCTATAGAACTAACGAAAATGAAGGACCTTTGGTAGATACAACAATTTAAAAGGAGACTTTTTTGAAAACTGTGCTAGTTGGCAGTGAAATCAGAGGAGAAAGTAGGAGTTAAACCCTGCCCCCAATGATCAACCAACAACAAACAAAAAGAGGGTGAGAAGCTCTAAGTGGCCCAAGTGGTGCTACTGTGACACCACCTTGCACTCCTCGGCACGTATTGAATGAATATGGGGAGACACAAAAAGCAGAACAATCCGGTTGCTAAAGTCGACTCAGCGACTGGCCTAAAGGCTAAAACCCGCCTGGCACAGGTGAAGGCGTTGTCGTCAGGTACTGGCAGACCAGGACTTTTGGAAAATCGCCCTGACCCCAATTCTAGCTATGAGAACTCAAAAGACGAGTCGGCTGATGAGCCAACTGGAAGATGACAGGAAGCCAGAACTTCCCCAACAGCACCTATACTGGAGATTGGTGATATGGGCAAGAGAAGGGTGGATACTTTGTCAACTGCTGAAAGTAGTAAGGAGGAGGAGAAGAGTGTTAAGGAGTTTCCCCTCTTTTTGAAAAAATCATTACAGACAGTCCCTCCTCAGCCTAATACACCATTCCCTCAGACGGTGGATAGGAGGGCAGAAGACCTTGCCAGCCCAAGCCAATCCCCACTGCATCTTATTTCATCATCATTGCCTTCCGCCTCTGCAGCACCTCCACACGTCCAGAATACTGTAGCGCCAACCTCCTCGGCACAAGAATTCACTCTTAACTCTCTGAATTTTGCCCCTTCACCCTCTGTAGACTCCTTGCTGCTATTACTTACTCATCTGGCTCTGATCCAGACTGCATCTGCTAACACCCCGGTACTTTCTCCAGGTCACCGGGAACAGTCAAGACCAGCAAAAGATTCCAACTCAGAAACCAAATGCCTCAAATGTCATACAACTAGGTCACAGTCAGAAGGATTGGAAGGATCAGAAGGAGCCAAATACTTCACAATTCCCAGTTTTTGAATCAGCCTTAGAATCTGCAGAAACTCCAACAGATGATCTAGCTGAAGCAGTCTCCACCAAACAGATGGATATCAAGACCCTGCTTAATCTCATCCTTGACGAAATAAGAGAGATGACGAGGTCTCAGGAAAACGAAATTGCTTCCCTTCATCTTCGCTCAGGGAAGATGGAAGACGCAGTGGCCTGTCTCCCAGTTAAAATCCAGGAAGCAGAGTCAAGGATTTCTCAGTTGGAGGACCAGATGAGCGGATTGCTTGCGAAAGTACGCTGAGTTTCTAAAGACAGGAGTACGCTAGAGAATGAGCTTGATGAGTTGGAAAATCACTCACGCCGTTCGAACTTGCGCATAGTGGGAGTTCCCGAGAGAAGTGAAGGCGCCCAGGCACCGCAATGGGTAGATTCCTTCATCAAGCAAAAAGTCCTCCCGAGTTCAGTGGGGATCTCACAATTACCAGGACCCACAGAGTTCCTTTCCATCCTCTACCAAACTTGAGCGGTCCTCGCACCATTTTAGTTAACTTCGCAGATTATCGCATTAAGAAGATCTTGGCTAAAGCCATTCAACAAAGGCAATTCCCGGTCAATGAGACTTCCAACTGTAGAATCTTCCCTGACATGTCTGCAGCAGTGGCCCATAGGCGCAAAGAGTTTGTTAAGCTGCTTTTTTTGTTTAAAGCCCAAGGCGCGCAGGCCTCAATAGCCCAACAGTCGAAACTGCGTGTTCTTGTTAGGGGGACATTCCACATGTTTTCTAACCTAGAAGAGGCGCAGGATCTTCTCAAGGAAATTTCGGTTTCATAATGAACCATGGACTTATTGATGTTTTTTTTTTTTCTTTCTTTTTTAGCCGGCTGTTTATAATATATCTTTGCTGGGGTGGGGGGTGGGTCACACAGGGTGCAGATCCATGGCACCCTCATAAGTAGCGGGGGCGAGAGGTGGTTGGTGTGGTGGTTCACCTCTCCAGAGGGGTGGGTTGGGGGGTTTGGGGTTCAATAGAGTATAGCAGTTAAAAGAGCAGGAGCAGGGGCAACAGAGTAAAGGCTTTTAAGACAATGGGAGGGTTTAAGTATTTCTTTTTGTGTGCTCCTCTGTTGATTATTATTCAATTGGAAATATGGCAAAAAGGACTAGTGAGTGCCGCATCATTTCAAACAATGTTAACGGGATATTAAACTAATCAAAATATGGAGCTTTAATTAGGTGGTTAGTGTCTTTCTCGCCCCAGGTAGTATTCTTCCAAGAAACTCATTTAAAAACGAATCTCCCTAAGTTATATATGCCTAGATTTTTTTCGCATGCTTTCTTTGCTTCGGCCGGACTGGCCAATAGAGGAGTTGCTTTGTATTTCTGCCGCAGTCTTCTTTGGGAATTTGGCCACAATCGGAGAGACCCCTTGGGGCGGTGGTTATGGGTCAAGGCCAAATTAAACGGACTGATTTTAAAGTTTGTAAACTACTATGGCCCGATAGTGGATGACACCACAGCCCTATTAAAGATCAGCGAGTTACTTAGGGGGGCCTCGGGAAAAATACTTTTGGGTGGAGACTTCAACTTCATTCAAGATCTTAAAAAAGACACCTCAAATAAAAAAGAACTGAAACCCCAAACAAATAAAGTGCTGGAGGCCTTAAGGCAGGAGCATCTGTTGGTAGACCCCTGGCGTCAATCTAACCCTACTGTTGCCAAATTTACTACTATTCCAATCAACTTCACATGCCTCCAGGATCGATTTCTTCTTAATATCACGATCTTTAACGTCTATAGGCATCGCAGTAGGGGCCAACCCCTTTTCGAATCACTCCTTTGTGACAACGGAGGTGGAAATTGAAGGGGGCGGGAGGATTCAATCTAGGTGGCAGATGGGTTGTCTCCTCCTGCAAGAC
Organism: Triturus cristatus; assembly: GCF_964204655.1. Classification (NCBI taxonomy): domain Eukaryota; kingdom Metazoa; phylum Chordata; class Amphibia; order Caudata; family Salamandridae; genus Triturus; species Triturus cristatus. The sequence continues at coordinate 399,344,026 of NC_140589.1, forward strand.
CCTCAATGGGTAGCCGAAACCAAAAAGTGGATATTGGAGTTTTTTTTAGAATAAATGAGGATACAGCAGAAACCTTTTCAGTCTGGGGCGGGTTTAAGACAGCTATTCAGGGGCAGATGATTGCGCGCTCAGCCGCTCAGTCGAGAGAAAGGCGGGATAAGATTAACCAACTCCAACAGGCAGTAGATAAGGCGATGAGCTCCAGAGATACTCAGCCCCAGGGCTGTGGAGACGCCAAGACTCAGCTAGTAAGGGCAAAGCTTCCATTAAAAGAATTAATAGAAGAAATTAACAGCTCCAGAACCTTCCAACAACAAGTCTACGAGGAGAGTCAAATGGTGGGAAAGATGCTTGCAGGGCAAACAAAAACCAAACAGGAGAAAGCCTTGCAACTAGAAATCATTGATCCAAATACCCAAGATGTAATAAAAGATAAAGACGGTATAGCTCTAGTTTTTATGGAACATTATTCACAGCTTTACTCCACAAAATATGAGGTAGGGTTGGGCCAAATTCACAAATATTTTGATGAAGTAAATCTTCTAAGCTTGCCCGGCCCGTTAGCTGAACAACTCGAGCGCGATATATTGGTTGCAGAAATCTTGGATACAGTAAAATCAATTGCAGGGAGAAAGGCCTGTGGAGCAGATGGGCTCCCAATTGAATTCTATAAAATCTTTTCCAAAGAACTTACTCCATTTATGGCAAAACTATTTAATGCAGTTAGACTGGGTGGTACTGTTCCCCCTAGCTTTAAGGAGACTATCATCATTAGTTTTGTCAAAAAAGGGAAGAACCGAAAAAATGTTAATTCCTATAGGCCGATTAGCCTCCTTAATGCCGACTTTAAGATTTTAATGAAAATATGGGCTCAACGCTTTACTCCGATTGCCCAGGCTTTATTCCATCCCGATCAGTCCGGGTTCGTGGCAGGGAGATCAATGTCCTCTAATACTTAGTTTTTAATCCAGGCCCTTGATTTTTCTACGAATAACAAAACTCCAACATTAGTTACGATGGTCGACGCTGAAAAGGCGTACGACCTTGTAAATTGGGATGCACTTTTTTTTGATATGCAAAAATGTGGTATTCCTGTCCAGATAATTAACATGCTGAACAACATCTATCAAGGTGCCTAAGCTTGGGGTGTAGTAAATGCCAATAAGGGGCAATAAATATAAACCGGGGGACCAGACAAGGCTGTCTGATGTCCCCCATCCTGTTCACCTTTTTTATTGAGCCTCTAGCTATAGGAATTTGTGGAAATCCTGAAATTAAACCAACAAGAGAAAGAATGGCGAAATGAAAATTATTCGCAGATGATATAATCTTATATCTGCGACCTGACAAACAAAATCAAAACAAAACCGAGGTTCTAACATTGAATGTAGACTGTAATTATTTACCCTTAGATTTAAAATCTCAAGCCTTGAAGGCAGAACCTATTAGATATTTGGGTATTTATGTCTCCAATCAATTTGAACAATTATTTACGTTGAACTATGTAGCAATGCGCAATAAAATTAAAATTTTGCTTTACAGGTGGACCCTTCTACCGTTAACTCTGATTGGCTGTGTAGCACTCATTAAAATGTCTATTCTTCCCCTATTGGTTTTTCTTTTTATAAATTACCACTTAAAATTAACTCCCTTCACTTTAAAGAGATTGACTCAATGATTAGGGATTTTGTATGGCATAGGAAAGCCTCTAGGGATTAAGCTGCCAATATTACAGTTGGGAACCGCTCAGGGGGGTTAAGCGCTACCAAATATTCGTACTTATTGCATGGCAACATTTTTGGATTTGTCAGCACGTTTATTGGAACCTAATGGTCTGTTAGATATGTTTTTTATGACAGAATGATACAGGAGTCTGGATCGCAAGTTCCTACTTTTTTAAAAACAGCTAAATTACCAAAAAAGACCCGATACAAGACTGTTCGGGATTTCTCTGATAGACTACAGTCCTCTTTTAAACAAGCTGGGTTTGCGGGCTTTTATTATTTCGGGCTCCAAATCCGTTCCACCAGGCTCAAATGATGGAAGGACTGTGGTCTAGGAGAATTGGGTCTCTTCCTTCCTTCACGGAAACTTATCTCTTGGCAAGAGGCCTTAGACAGATCTGATAATCGTCTAAAACTGGGGTTTTTGGAGTATCTCCGGATTGTAAACTTTATAAATAAATATAATCTGTTGTCATGTGGGATACCATCAGTTCAGGCTTACGCCTTATATAAAGCCAAATTGAAGGGGGTGAGAAATTGGTATACCTTACTGAGAAAAGGTGAAGGGCCCCCCCTGGTTGACAAAGTTCTGGCCAAAATAACACGTGAAACTAATTGTTCTTTCTCAGGGCAGGACTGGGAGGAGATAGCTCAACTAGGAAGTAAGGCCCTTAGAGCAGCCAATTTTAAAAGGATGGCCTTTTTATCTCGGTGGCTGGCCTACTTCACCCCAAAAGCTCTTAATAAATGCTTTCCGGGAGTGGAAAATAAATGCTTTCGTTGTCAGACTCAAGGCGGGGGCGATTGGCTTCATATATTTTTTACATGTCGGAATCTTGAAATATTTTGGCGTAAAATGTTTTCATCAATAAGCCAGGCCATTAACAAGACGCTTGACATGGAGGCTGAGGTGGCTCTCTTTGGCATCTCCAAAAAAAGGTCTGACCTGACCAAAGCCGAAGAGACATACATGGCGATCTGTTCCCTAGTAGCTCGCTCCCTAATCCTCCAAAATTGGAAGTCCGAGGATGTACCATCTTACCTAAAATGGGTGAACAAACTGCAAAGGACAAGGAGGTTTGAAGAGGCTTACGCCAAAAGAGTTGGGGCAATGAAAAAGTTTACCAATGTTTGGAAATTCTCAGATAGCTGGGAGTCCATGACTGATATTTAGCACTTTAGCACTCAGCACTTTATTGCTATATACTTAAGGATAGTCATGATAGCACTTTAAGGCTGCAGGGTTTCCTTGCCTAGGTAGAATGTTTACTCTATGAATGAATATGATCTATATTGGGGGGTAAGGGAAACAACAACAATAAAGTTGTTTAACCCTGCATTATTTTAGTATTGAACACTGTTAGCACTTTGAAAATTAGGACGGTAGGATTGTTAGCATTTGGCACTTTCTTGTTATATTTTTAAGGGAAGACACAATGGTATTTTAATGTAGCAGGGTTCCTCGATTAGATAGAATGTTTATGCATCTTTTGAATATGACATGTATTTGGGGATAAAGGCCAACGACAACAATAATCTACGCTATTAATCAACCCAGCTGTATTTTAACATCTAGCACTGTTAGCACTTTAGAAATCATGATAGTAAGAACTTTGTGTTTTCTTCTGTTGTTTCCTGATAATTTTTTTGATCAAAGGATCGTATTAGACTTTGCTTGTCTTTTGAATTTTTATGTTTTTTTCTAATCCCGATTATTGATTATTGAATATTGTATTAATTGCCCATCTGCTCTGCTCAATAAAAAATGTATATATAAAAAAAGTTGTATTTCTCCAAAAAGCAATGGTAAGGTAATTTACTGAATGAATATATTTATAAATAGTAAAATATTTTTAGTTAATGTATTATAAAAAAGTTTAGATGCTTTTAATGCTAGATAGAACGGAGTTTAATTTACCCAAATTAATGGCACTGAATGTAATGGAACAATAGAATGGAAATTGTAATTCCACTAATACAGAACCTTCCTTAGAAGTGTTGTTCTAGAGGAAATGACATTACAATTGCTTTTTTGGGGATCATACGTTACTACTTTTTTCTACCCGACTACAGAAAAAGAAGACAATGGCTTTGATTAAATAAATGGTGCACAGTCACCTAGGAGGAAGAGCAAGCAACACATTAGTGAGAAGGTGGCTTACTACAAGCATTTGTACGGTATGCTGCAGGTTTTGCATATCCTTGATGCTTGAGAGAGCTCTGTATGTGGAATGCCCCTTCCTGTATTTCTAAGGGAGACAATTTCCTATCTGCTGCACCTGTGAGCTGGTAGTTGATGGGGGTCTTTCCAGCCTCATAGAGCATTACATATAAATGGCCTGGTGATCTCTGTGGGGAAGGGTTTCTGTTACATAGACTTTACCGGTGAGTGGGGTTTCCACGAGCGCTTGTATTTCCGCGCTCGTGGGAATCATACCGGGTGTTTGTTTTCAAGGGAGATTCTGGAGTCGGGAGAGATGGGTTGCGGTTGGGTTGGGCATTCATGTAACGGACCCGGACAGACAAGCACCGAATAAACCCTTCTGCATATTTGCTGATTTTCTTCTCTTCATTTAATGTGTATTGATAAGACTTCAATCATTTTCCCACAGTTTCTCCAGTGAAGCACATTTGAAGGTACTTTTGCTTCACTTCTCCGACAACACGCTCGCTGATCCCTTCTACCAAAGTGATAGTGAAGAACTTCTCAGTCTTTTTTTCATTGGCTTGCCTTGTGTTACATAGGACCCGCATTATTGGTGGCTTCCAATAATATCTGCTTTTTATTAACTTTATTTGGACTTTACATTGTTCACTTTTGCAACTTTATTGTGTTGTATCAGCCATTAACCACGTACCCTGAAGCAACTCCCAGAAGTAAGTTTTAATCTCGGCCATGGTATTATAAAGTGAGACAAGGACACACAAAGCAGTTTTTGGTTTGTATAAAAATTATCCCCTTTACAAGGTTGTCCTAGAGGCTTATCCGTATCACATGTAAATGCCCTTGCCGTTCTCCCTTGTTAGACTGACTGGTGGATTTCCTCAATTGTTGACTAGAGGTTTGGATTTGTACATATTTTTAATTTCTGATTAAGCCTTGCCAGTAAAGAATAAAGTTGAAAACGTAAATAGTATTTATTTTGAGAAATTGCATTGATCTATTATTTTTACAGGGCAAGGGTCCAGCCCCTAAATAGCATTGCAAAGAGAGGGATACTTGCAATGGCCCCAAACCCCCAAAATGTAGGCTTGGGCAGAACTGGTGTCCCTGACAATAGCATGGGCCTGGTCAGGTAAACTCAGGGAATGATTCTGGGAATGGAAACAGGGCCGGACTGGCCATAGCGGGCACCGGGCAATCCCCTGGTACGCCGCTAGGGTGGGCTGTTTTTTTACAGGGACGTTTTTACAGCAGAGCTGCAAAATCGGCCCTGTAACAAAATCGGCCCTAAAACCGGCCCTGGCAAAGAGCTCGGTGGCACCCCCAACCCCCCACAGTGGGGAGGGGGGGGCGGCCGAGCACTTTGCCAGGGCCGGTTTTGGTTCCCAGTCCTGCCCTGAATGGAAACAATTTAGAAGAGCTTCAAGACTGAGAGATTAAAGGATCCCTCTAAACCAATCCATTCAGGCAAACGAAGTGACTCGTTTCAGAAGATTCACCCCAGGAGAATATGGGAACGTTCAATTGGGAAAGAATATGTGCCTATAAAGAGTAAAATCAATCTGACTTTGAGGGCCCTACAATGGCACAAGTACAGTTGGTCCAAGATAAAATGAGCTATGTAAAAAGACTGAAGAAGCTTTGTTAGACATGGCATCTTTAGCGTGGTTTCCCCTGATTTTTTGTCTCTAACTCCTGTATTTTTGATGCTGTGCTGGATTTCGTTTTTGCTGGCTTAGATGCTTTGGGTACTTTGCCACTGCCGATCAGTGTCAAAGTGCAAGTGCTCCCTGTGTAAATTGTGTTTACAATTGGTTCTCCCTGATTGGCATATTTGATTTACGGATGGTCATCTGATTTATCTCTTTTGAAACCCTTATTCTGATCTAGCAGCTTTTAGTCCATATATCAGTCCATTGAGGGACCTTTTGGAAATATCTTAATCTAACATTATTTGATCCTACTAATTCCCAACCTAGTCAAAAAGGATTACATTTCATACATTTTAATAAACTGAATCACATTTGGCAATCTCATCAAGTAAGCTGATTTGCAAGTACATTTTTGAGGATTTCCATCCTAAAGCTGCAACTAAAGAAGCCACCTTACTTGCTGGTAAATACACTTCTGGTAACAGTGGACCAGGCTCATCATGTTCCACATAGTGCCTTATTTTTTCATAATCTGTAACAACGGGTGATGGCATTTGTGTTAGATAAAAAGGCATTATTGAAGTCTGAAATGTGGTTGAACTGGGCCTTTGCTGGTGAGATTGTTTTGAAAAGTCACATAATATTTTTACCTGTATTTAAATCTGTATTGGATGCAAACCCTGCAGATTCCTTGCTCAATTCAAACAAATCCTATTTCAAAACTGATTTGCGGAATAACGTCAACAAGCAAGCATACTATTAGTTTTGTATGGCCATTTTCTTCTTGCTCATAAAGCAACCAGTTGCCCTCCACTTCTCGCTGTACCTCAGGGTCAAGTCTATGCAAGTAGTACTGGCTTCAGTGGCACCCATTTGCACACCTGTTGTTTACTATGTTCTTTGCCCCCTGTGCCGCTATAAAGCATTGGCAAATCTGTATCTAAGTCCCCATTTTCTCATCATTTTTTATTTCAGCATTTAAATGTTGGCCAGCATTTGCAGTACATGGTTGATAACAGGAATTTTTCTTCTCACTGGATAGTACTGAGTGAGGGCATGGGCTCTACCCGTTCCTGGCAGCACGTCAGCGATGCGCTTGCTGCACTATTATTACCCACTTACTTAGAGTATCAACTGTTGGAGAACAAGTTAGTGACAGGAAATGTTATAGCATGTGCACAATAATTTACATTAATGTTGGATTGGTAATTAACAGGAAAGGCAAGCCATTACATAAAGATGAATACTGTGTTCCAGTGAAATATAAGGGGTACTATATAGTAATTGAAGTTAAATAATAATAGGTTATGGTTATAACGGTCAGACTATGTTAGAGTTTGAATCCTTGGCGTAGTTTACCCTTACTCTTTTGCCTCTACCTCCTGTATTTTTGATGCTGTGCTGGTTTTTGGTGGCTTATATGCTTTGGGCACTTTGCAACTACTGATCAGAGTCAAAGTGCAAGAGCTCCCTGGGTAAATTGTTATCATGATTGGTTATCCATGATTGGCCTATTTTACTAGCAAGCCCCTAGTAAAGTGAACTGAGTGTGCCAGGGCCTGTAAATCAAATGCTACTAGTGGGCCTGCAGCACTGATTGTGCCACCGACATGAGTAGCCCTGAAAAGGTATCTCAGACCTGCCACTGTAGTGTCTGTGCACAGTTTTGTTAACTGCCATGTCGACCTGGCAAGTGCACTTCCCGTTTCTTGCATGTAAGGCACCCCTATGCTAGGCCTAAGGAAGGTACCCCTTGGACAGGATGCAGTGTATGTGAAAGGTAGGACATGTACTGGTGGATGTGACATGTCCTGATACTGAATACTGCCAATTTGGTAGCGTCTTACAAGCATAACTTCCCATTGGGAAAAGATAAAGAAATACAGTTTAGGCTCTCTGAACTTAGAATTAAATAACAACTCATTTTATTTTAGTGAAGATGGTTTTTAAATTGTGTTTTTGAAAATGCCACTATTAGAAAGTAGGCATTTTCTTGTTTAACCATTCTGTGTGCCTCTGCCTGATTGTGGATTGACTGTCTGGTTTGGAAGTGACAGGGGCTGGGGATGTGCATTCACTGTAGACAGCCTCTGGGGTTGAGGGGTGCCTGTCCCTTCCTGGATGACTCAGAGTTAAGCTGAATGGAGCTTGGCTGAATTTAGAGTAGTAGGAGGAGATTTCCTTGCACCTGATTTGCGCAATGCTGTCTCCACCCCCTGTGGTCATACTGCACCAGTGAGGACAAAACTGGTTTGGACTGTGCTCAGAGACCCTTGCACAAAGAGAACAAAGACATTGTGGGGTATAAGTATTACACCTAGACCCCCAGAACTTTAGATGACTTCTGGGCTCAAGAGGAACCTTTGCCATGGAGAAGAGGTGAATAGCTGTGAGGAGAAGTACTGCCCCTTTGCTGTGGCTGTGTAGGGTTGGCGTGGAGTTGCTGTTTCTGCCAAGGACAGGACAACGACTGGAACTTTGCTGTGAACCTGCTTGAAGAAGATCTCCAAGGGCCTGTGTGTGCTGGTCTCCTGTTCTGAAGTCTCATGGACACAACTACTTCACCTACAGCTCCCCTGAACTCTGTTGCTGAGAGTTCTTAGCTGCCAGGAGGTGCCTATTCCAGTTTTGGGCTTCTGGAGGTTGTTCCTGCTGTTGGGAGCTGGGAGAAACTTACAGAACTGAAGAAATCGATGCATCACTCTTCTTGCGGCTGTTTATCTGATGCAGCACCGCTGTGCGAGAAGAATCTCCACGCATCATTGTGCTGCTGCAGAACCAATGCAGCGCCTGTTGTGGCTGCAAGAGCCGCTGCATCAATCGGCGATGCATCCCAGGTTTCCACGCATCGCACTGGTGCACTTCTCCCTAGAGACCGGATTCAACACACCAGTTCTCCTGCGTGCAGCAGAACTGTTGCATCACCTCCCCAAGGTCTCAGGACCTGACACATCTCTTTATTTTTGACGCTTCACATCTGTGCGGCTGTTTGCTCTTGTAAATTGTGATGCAGGTACTGTGGAAATATGGATTTTTCGGGTCAGTTATGTCCCCTATCTTGGACCCCAACGGTTTCATGTATACATCACAAGTACATGTATGTTCCCTCCAGTTCCAGTTATGAAGACGCAAACACATGTGCGTCCACCGCCAACTTGTCCTCTTTCAGATCCGCCATGAATGGGCCGGATATTCCATTCCTAAGTACGAAAGGCCACCGGCCTTATATGGTTCACTTATGCCATTTTACAGTCCAGGCAAGTAGGCCCTGATTCTGCCATCAAGCCTTTTCCTCCCTTCTGCCTCTGAAAGCTCCAGTCCGAGCCTGCATCTGTGACCATGAACTTTGTCTCATTCTCTGCGCGGCTAACGGTGCCTGACATCAGCCTGTAGCCTGCCAAAAACTGTATTTCACCTTCGAAATTATCTGCTCCGCTCCCTACCCAATGCATTCCTGTCTAGTAGTTTAAGTAAACATTTCTTCCAGCTACCGAGCAAAAGGCCCGGCTTCTCTGTCTCTATGCAAGTAATTCATAGCCCTATTACTATGGAGGATTTCTGCCCCCGCATCTAGTGTAGACACTTAGACGCTTGTACACGCACTAACAGTCAGTATAGTCAGTATAGAATAAGATTCCACTCTAAGAGACCTCTCTTTTGGATAACATAGTTCTTTAAACATAGGATGTTAGATATGATTTGGGATTAGGTTGACTTGACCCTCCAGACTTCTGTCGCCACATGTAGAGCTAAATGTCAAGTCCCCTTCACCCCCTAGTTGCACGTCAATCACACGTCATGCTGCTGCGCGCGCATTTCTGCCAAGTATTTCTGCTGACATTGCGAAATTCTTTCATGGAACCACCCTATTATGACATCATATCTGATGACGTTTTCTAAGTTACGCCCAGTTACACCCACTTTTGCTACGCATGTATGTTTTATCTTTACTATCAATTGTTACGCCTCCTGCATTTGCCTCACTGTAATGCCTATTGTATAAAAATGATTACTTATCAATAAAGTATGGTCTTCACTTCCTGAACCTTCGTGGTGATGGAATTGGAGCTCATCAATTTAAATTGATTCTGGAATAAAGCCCGTTCCGAACCTCTAATACCACGGATTCTGCCTCTTATTTTACTGAGCTATTGTTATAGATTTTCCGCATCAAATTAAGTCCCGGTAATTAAATTATTTACCACATAAATGGCGCCCGAATAGGGACACTTTCTCATCTCACGCGCCGGCGGTGCGTTGCAGGCCCGGTCTCCTGTCACAGCTGGACGGACAACAACGCGTACCCACAGGATTTCCTGTATCTCCCTCCTGCCGAGCGGGGGTAACTGAGGCTGCGATCAACACCCAGACGAGGCGGTGAGAAGTGCGAAGTATCCCGACCAGAGCCTAGCTGAGAGAGCAAGATCCGAGGTATACAGAGGCCCACCAGTTTCCGAAGTTTCCGAAGTTCCGAGTCGAGTCCAGTCCGGTTCAAGTTCAGTTCAGTTCCGAGGCCTTCCGTTCCGAGCTACCCGGTGAGTACCATTATCGGGGAGGCGTTCTGACGTGCACATAGGTTGTGCCGGTCAAGACGGGTTTGGGTACACAAATCCGGTCTGCACTGTTTCAACAGTGTATCCGTACTGTTTAGCAGTATATCAAGTATGTCTAGTATATAATTCAGAATTACCTAGTTAGTATCGAGTATTATGCTAGTGACTAGTTTCCCTAAATGACCATTATTGTTTATTCATTAAATGTTAAATGTTAAAATGTTTTAAAATATGTTCTGTATACTGTGGTGTGAATGACTGTTCATTGTTGAGTTTTATGGTATTAAACGTGTTCAAAATTAGGTATCAGATCAATATGCCGCTCTTTTCGAAATTAAGACAGATCACAACTAGAAAAGGGGTACTCGAAGAAGCTGTTCCCATTCCTCCTAGGGACACTCCAGGGTACTTCATGTATCATAAACATGGCCTAGACGCCATATTATTTCTTGATCTATGGGTAGACTACACCAAGGAATTACCAGAAAGTCAGAGGTGGCCCGCAGCTGGGACCTGGGATGCAGATTGTATTATGAAAGTAGAAGAAGAATTGTGGAAGAAGAAAGCTAGACAGTCACAGAAAGATGCCATTGAATTATGGCGTAAAGAATCATATAGACGCACAGAAAAAGCGCTCAGACAAGAAGAGAAAAGTAAGGAGAATTCAAATAAAGTTCGAGAAAGTGTATTGATTGAAGAAGGTACTCGAGTAAAGTCAGAACAAACAGACAGACAAAGAAATGCCCCTGTGAATGGTATGTATCCTCTTCTGGCCGAAGGATTACCTAAGGCTACTCTGGAGATACCAAAAGACTTGCCACCCCCATTGTTTCCGATAAAAGTACATCCCAAAGGGCATCCCAGATCCGCAGAAGATGTTTTTCTTTCCTCTTATTTAGACGACGCAGCTCCTGAGTATGCTAATGCTGCGCCACATAGACCGCCTGCCGAGGGGGTTCAACGCCAAGACCCTCCTCCGTCTGTACCTCTACAACAGCAAACCCCGACACAAGTTCCGGCAAGCACATCTGTTTCTACATCCGCATCCACACCTATGGTTGCTATATCCCGTCCAACGAATCCTTTCACATCCAGCACCCCAGGAGGTGCTACCGGAGGTGCATCAAGCATTTTTTCTACGCCACCCAGAACAAATAAACTTTCCTTTCAAGAATTAGCCCACCAACGTACACCCAAACTAGTAACTCCCAACACGCTCAAGGAACTTCTAATAGATTGTAGATATGACCCTGTGCCCGGAAAAGGGGACGAGATGATGCTGGCATCATTACGTATCCGACGAGCTGCAATATATTTAGGAAAGCTACCAGGAATGACTGCACATTTAGAAAATATATATCATTTTGTTCAGTCAGGGCGAGACCCTGAGAGTATTACCAGAGCCATGGAGTACCAAAAAGTGGAAATCCAGGGGGAACTGTTACGTTTCCTCATAAACTGTGTGATCAGAAATCAAGATCAACCAGGGGTAAGTCCGGAAGAAATGCAAATTCTTACCACATGGGGTAAGAATATATCGGAGGGGAGACACGATAAACGATCATGTATAGTAGCTATGAGCCGAAAGATCCGCAAAGAAATAGAACGAATACACGAGGAAAGATTAGCAGTAGACGAACCTGAACAAACCGAGGACGAGGAAGAATTGGAACTGCCCACAGGACAGTTAGAAACTATGGCCTATGTAGGTAGAGGAAGATCTTGCAATAATACTAGATGCTTTACTGATCCGATATGTCCGATACGTCCAGATAATAACAGAAAATTCCAAACTCCTATAATAAATACAAGGTCCCCCGAACATTCATTCCAAGCCGCTGACAAATTACTCCGAGAACGAAGGGGTTATCATATACTCGATTCTATGGACGAACAAGAATTAGCCAGGTCAGCCGTTCACTGGGTTGATAGTCCTGGAAAATATGGTGATGATACACTAGCACATACGTTTTTGAACCTCGCCCCAGATGAACAGCGTTTAGCTGGTATCTATATGATTCAACAACTCCTTATATTATATAAAAGCCAACACTCCGATCCTGGCCCCTTACCTGATATATTGACTGAATTACTCACGAATAAATGGAGAGGTTCCGGTACTAAGTTAATTAGAGAAATACTAGAATCTAGAAGACAGTACATTCTTTTTGTGTGTCCTGAACATGTCTCACTGCCCATCAAGGAAAGAACGACGTATTACATGGATAGACAGAATCCCTTACGCGAAGTACACCCGATAAAGGGTGATGACAATGAGTTTAAACGTGTGTTTGTATACATACCCATATCCAAAATAGAACTATTAGAAATGAAGAAAGTGGTACCCAGTCATGACAAAGACCCAGCGGGTTTTCACCGTGAAATTAAAGATATGTTACTCATGGGAGAATATACCTACACCGACATTATGACAATATTAAAGGTATTATTGCCTGCGGGCATTTACGAAAAACTCAAGGAAAAGGATTGGGAGGTGAGAGACCAGAAGATAGATTGGACAGCATTAGAAAACGAAGACAAAGCTCGAGGTCCAGGTTCAGGGCTCGGGGACAAGACCAAAGCACTACCAGGTTTATTAGTACAGGTATTGCCACGTTTATTAACTACGAAAAAGGAAGACTGGGGTGCAATCTCAGCCTGTAAACAAAAATCAGATGAAGACACTAGTGATTTCTATTCCCGATTTGAGAAATGTTTTGGTATAAATAGTGGAATAAAAGCAAGTAGCGAGTCGTATCCACATCTGTTTGTGACAAAATTAGTTGAAAATGCCTTGCCCCAAGTTAAGAATAGAGTATTGAAGTTCGAGAGTACCTGGCAAGGTAACTCTCCGTCACAAATGTTACAAATGCTACAGTACCATCACAATAGAATCAGAGAAGAACAAGAATATGAACATAGACGCATGAAAGACACGAAAATGAAAATGCTAGTTTCCCAGACAGTTCCAGCTGACGGTCATAAGAAGGGTATAACACAGTCCGGTGTTTCAGCAGGTCCTGTTAAAGGGACATGCAACTATTGCAAACAGTCAGGTCATTATGTACACGATTGTCCCGTTTTAAAACATAATATCGCCATAGGTCATACAAAAGAAAGACCAAGACCACTTAGACAGGATCAGAATCAACAAGGAGCACTGCAGCATGCACAGTCCATGCCAGCTCCGCAACAGTCTATGCCAGTTCCACCACCGCAGCCTATTGCTGCCACACAAACAACGACCCGACAGATGTATCAGACCGCACAGTATGACTATCCTGATTATCAACGATACTCATGAAACAGCCTAGAGAGGGAAGTTGGCTTACCCCTTATTGAGGTCCCTGTAGATCAAGAAGGACCTTATGTACACAGTGAATTGTTAGGTCAAGATAGAAAATTCTTACTTGATACAGGGGCAAGCCGAACAACAATAAAATGTAGTGAAGTTCCAGGGGCACCCCTCTCAGGCTCACAGAATATTTCCCTTGGCTTTTCAGGAAAACCCATCATTAACGAAGTAACACAGCCTCTTCCACTTACGATCGGTCCCTTGACACGAACTACAGATTTACTACTTACTAAATCATGTCCAGAAAACTTGTTAGGTATAAAAACTTTGAAAGCTCTAGGAGCTATTATATGTTGTTCTCCAGAAGGAGTAAGATTGTTTTTACGTGATTTCAAAGGGCACTACGTGTCCCGAGACATGGATCACCGACTGCAGACTTTACCGACACATTTATGGGCACAAGGCCCTACAGATGTTGGTTGCATGAACATTACACCATATCGAGTCACACTAAAGGCAGGAGTGGTACTTCCACGAATGCGACAATACAAGTTACCACCAGATGCTGTAGTGGCTTTACTACAAATCATTGACGAACTTATTACCCAAGGAGTGGTTGTGGAAACTGACTCCAATGTATGTAATTCACCGATAATTCCGATTCTTAAACGAACCGATCCAACAGTCCCGCCAGTATATCGATTGGTTATTGATCTGCGCGAATTAAATAAATGCATAGTACCACAATACCCCGTAGTCCCAGACATTTCTTCATTACTGACAGCCATTGATTCCGAAGCAACATTCTTTACTGTAATTGATCTCAAGAATGCCTTTTTCAGCGTCCCAATAGATCCGGAAAGCCAATACTTGTTCGGATTTAGTTTAAATGGACGTAGCTTTAAATTCACACGCGCACCTCAAGGATTTACCGAAAGCCCCAGCATCTATAGCCAAGCACTGAAACGAGAACTTGATAGTATCCACATGCCAGTCAACACTGCCCTGCTTCAATATGTCGATGATCTGCTGATCACCGCTAGAAGCGAACCTGAATGTGAAAAAGCTTCACTGACGGTTTTACAATTTTTGGCCGAAAAGGGGCACAAGGTGTCCCCTTCTAAGCTGCAATTCTGTGTCCAGCGAGTTGTTTACCTTGGTCACTCGCTGTCCAAGGAGGGAAGGCAGCTTACACCAAATCGACATCCAGACACATGCTACACCAGATGAAATAAAGAAATGGACTGAATTAGGAGGGATCCAAACGGATCAAGGATGGATGACGAAGGAAAAATCTGTGTGGTTCCTTCCTGATTCAATGGTCCAAGTTATAATTAACACTGTACATAGTCCAGCGCATCTAGGAGGAAAAGCTATGCTAGACAGCATTCAACACATTTGGTTCAACAAACATTTACGAGCAGCAGCTAAACAAAAAGTTCGTACCTGTATGATCTGTTGTCAGTTTAACCCAGGTAAAAGCATTCCCGTAGAACAGGGTGGATTTCAGCCTCCTGATCACCCTTTTGAAGTCCTCCAGATGGATTATATCCAGATGGAACGATGTCGAGGATTCAAATATGTTCTCGTAGTTGTCTGTGCTCTTTCCCGTTGGACAGAGGCATACCCGGTTTCAGATTACACTGCCCCGACTACTGCCAAACAGTTAGTTCGAGAATTCTTCCCACGGTACGGTTTACCACGTGCTGTCTACTCAGATAACGGCCAGCCGTTCTCATCCGAACTAATGAAACACGTTTCACTTTTGTTAGGCTATCAGTGGAAATTTCACTGTGTCCGACACCCCGAGGCAGCAGGTCTCGTGGAAAGACATAACCAGACCCTGAAAATTAGATTGTCCAAAATATGCAGAGAAAAAGGTGTCGACTGGGTAGTAGCTTTACCCGTTGCACTCTTTTACATGAGAATGGTAGCACACTCTCGAACAGGGCTATCCCCTTATGAGGTGATCTTCGGTAGACCACCAAATATGTGGGGGACGCCTATACCACGCAAAATAACTGATATTGACTGTAATATGCTGACAGATTACTTGGCTTCCTTGATGTCTGCACTACAATCTTGTCGTTCACAGGTAGCTGCAGCCTTTCCCGACAACACCGAGGTGAAACCCCATGACGTAATTCCAGGAGATTTAGTTTTAGTGAGGAACTTTGATCGGAAGTCTCAGCTGGATCCTAGGTGGAAGTCGCCTCAACTCGTATTGCTAACGACGAGGACAGCCGTGAAGATCGAAGGTCGCAAAGGCTGGATACATTCAAGTCATATCAAGAAATTTCATGGACTACCGTCAGATGTAAACGACACACCTTGCGTGTCTTCCCCGATTGACTCAAAACTCCCTTTGGTTGAACTGAGTAGCCACGAACAATACAAACTAAAACTTAGGTCTAACCAGTCAGGCAATTTGATTGTTTAAGTCCTCTCCAAGGTGAATCGGTCGAATTTGTCTCTGACATGTACTCCTTAGACCTGTGTAGAGAAAGAAACAGAAGGATAAAACTGAAACGACATGCGTACTGTAAATCACTGCGTAGTCATTGCACAGTGACGTTATTAATTTTGTTTTTCTTAAGTCTTTTAATAATTACTGCAAGTATATTGTTGCACATATATTATCCTATTTCTAGACATGTTTATAATGTTACTGCTGAACATTCTTTTAGTGAATTACCTCCGCATGAATTGTCTTATAGATTTGCGCTGCGCAATAACACGTTTATTAGTATGTTACATCATTCCCATCAGGTTAGCAATGCTACAAATTGTTGGATATGTGGTCGACTCCCTCCCTATCAGAACTATAAAGGAATACTACCTCTCTTTCCATACCCGTTCACACACAACGGCTCCTGTGGAGCATGGTTTAGTTTAATTAATTCCCTAGATTCAAATTGGGTATGGGGAAATCTGAATTTAGGTTTACTTAAAGTCTGCTACCCTAACAAGGAGGGACTTCCCAAAAGAACAGGAACTGATCTAGAAAATGAAGTATATGGATTAGGTAATTTTACGCTTAATCTCATGATCCTGAATGTCGAAGCCGAAGCTACTCCAATTTTGCCCGCCATGTCAGTATTTCCAGTTAAAGGTGAATTATGTGTAAGAAAGAATGGTTCCATACATATGGGCCATAGTAGATGCACCACTGTAATAGAATTTAGTGATCAAGGCAAGTCTACATTTAGAGCTTCCCGCCATTCCTACTTCATATGTGGTCAGACGGCATATATACGTTTGCCCCTAGATTGGGATGGTACCTGCTACATCGGATTCCTTTTGCCACCTGTTTTCCTAGCTCCTCCTGATTATCACAGAAACACTCATTTAGTACACAATAGAGAAAGGAGAGATCTCCCAATAGTCGATTACACTGAGACAGCATGGGAAAAATACACAGATTTCAATAAAGGTCTCTTTCCCTATATAGGTACAGTTACCAATAGTAAGTTGATACGTAGATTAACCAGAACCCTTGAAGCAGTAGTGAACGAAACTATTTCCGCCTTAGGCAATTTAACAGAAGAGCAGTCTGCTATGCGGATTGTTGTGCTTCAAAATCGTCTTGTCCTTGACGTCATCCTGGCCGATAGGGGCGGAGCTTGTAGGGTCATCGGATCAAGTTGTTGCATTTTCATACCAGAAAATTCGCCATCTGTATATAAAGCCATAACTCGCCTTCATAAGATTGTAAGCCAGATACACCAGAATCCAGGCACCTGGACCTGGTCCGGTTGGTTTTGGAGTGTATTATCTACCTTTGGATGGAAGGTCCTATCCTTCCTAGGTATTGGCTTTCTCATACTATTCAGTTGCTGTCTATGCCTACAATGTGGACCAGCGATCTGTGGTCTGTGTGCCACATCGTGTATTCCACCACCAAGATTTCATTCATCACGGAAGAAAAAAGAAGAACAAATGATGCTATATGAACAGATCGATGGACTGATGAAGATTGATATCTCTTGACGGGCAAGTAGGGGACAAGGAGGGAATGTGGAAATATGGATTTTTCTGGTCAGTTATGTCCCCTATCTTGGACCCCAACGGTTTCATGTATACATCACAAGTACATGTATGTTCCCTCCAGTTCCAGTTATGAAGACGCAAACACATGTGCGTCCACCGCCAACTTGTCCTCTTTCAGATCCGCCATGAATGGGCCGGATATTCCATTCCTAAGTACGAAAGGCCACCGGCCTTATATGGTTCACTTATGCCATTTTACAGTCCAGGCAAGTAGGCCCTGATTCTGCCATCAAGCCTTTTCCTCCCTTCTGCCTCTGAAAGCTCCAGTCCGAGCCTGCATCTGTGACCATGAACTTTGTCTCATTCTCTGCGCGGCTAACGGTGCCTGACATCAGCCTGTAGCCTGCCAAAAACTGTATTTCACCTTCGAAATTATCTGCTCCGCTCCCTACCCAATGCATTCCTGTCTAGTAGTTTAAGTAAACATTTCTTCCAGCTACCGAGCAAAAGGCCCGGCTTCTCTGTCTCTATGCAAGTAATTCATAGCCCTATTACTATGGAGGATTTCTGCCCCCGCATCTAGTGTAGACACTTAGACGCTTGTACACGCACTAACAGTCAGTATAGTCAGTATAGAATAAGATTCCACTCTAAGAGACCTCTCTTTTGGATAACATAGTTCTTTAAACATAGGATGTTAGATATGATTTGGGATTAGGTTGACTTGACCCTCCAGACTTCTGTCGCCACATGTAGAGCTAAATGTCAAGTCCCCTTCACCCCCTAGTTGCACGTCAATCACACGTCATGCTGCTGCGCGCGCATTTCTGCCAAGTATTTCTGCTGACATTGCGAAATTCTTTCATGGAACCACCCTATTATGACATCATATCTGATGACGTTTTCTAAGTTACGCCCAGTTACACCCACTTTTGCTACGCATGTATGTTTTATCTTTACTATCAATTGTTACGCCTCCTGCATTTGCCTCACTGTAATGCCTATTGTATAAAAATGATTACTTATCAATAAAGTATGGTCTTCACTTCCTGAACCTTCGTGGTGATGGAATTGGAGCTCATCAATTTAAATTGATTCTGGAATAAAGCCCGTTCCGAACCTCTAATACCACGGATTCTGCCTCTTATTTTACTGAGCTATTGTTATAGATTTTCCGCATCAAATTAAGTCCCGGTAATTAAATTATTTACCACAGTACTTTGTGTAGAATTACACAGCCATAGTTTTCTATGGACCGATTTTCGTGAAACCTTTTAAAGTCATATTCTTATTCCATGTATGTTGAATTTTTGTTGTCTTGGTCTTGTTGAGTTTATATAAAGATACTTTATTTTTCTAAACTGGTGTGGTGTCCATTTATGGTGTCATCACTGTATTACTGTGTGTTTTGAGTACACATACTTTACACATTGCCTCTGGGATAATCTACCCAGGGGGTGAGCAGGGGTTATCTAAAGGGCTCTGACTAGAACTAGAGACCTCCATTTCTAACAAGCTTGAAATTGATGGCCAGGAGGTGTAGTCCAGCACCTTTCTACTAACACTAGCAACAAGCCAGATCTGAGAGGTAGTGCGCCTTGGCAAAACCTTGGCCCTATATGCGAAAGAACATAGCTTTGTAGGGAGTAAAGGTCTCATAGCTTTGACAGCTGCTTTCAAAATGATTTTTGCCGGGCATTATTTAGATAAAGAAAAAACTGAACATTTCTTATGGGTGATAACCAGCATAGGGTCCTAAGGTTATTTTATCTGTACAGTCTCAGAAGCAAACTACAAAAACACACAAGAAGGAAGCTTTTTAGGAAGTTTACCTTGATTCTATAACAGTATCTGAGAAACTTTAAGGATAGTAGTAAAAAGGGTAACCAGAACTAGTAGGCTAATGAAGATACTGCACTGAATCCCGTCCTGTTTGGAGTAAAGAAAACCAAGCAGAAAGCTCTGAAGAGTTGTACAGTTTGATTGCTGGAGAGGATATATTTAGAAATTGCTTTCTGGGATTACATTAACACATCAGACCCTATGGTGCTTGTAATGCTGGCTGATAGGTCAACCACATACAGAAAATTGAATAACATATGTACACATGGGAAAAGTGATATTTTATGAAGTGTATGGGAGAGGTATGACTATTAAATTCCCTAATGGGGCTTCAACAGGGCCCTAGAAACCAAAAGGAGGAGACTTGTGTGTCCAATTGGTTGTATCGAAATTAGTGTGGGGCTGGTTGGTAGAGAATTTTACCTTCATGTAGTTTATGGTATGAACAAAAAATATGTCCAGTGGGATGAACCTAGAGGTGGTATATTTTGAGATGGTTTTGAAATTGGATAGCTGTTATTCTCAGGCTCTGTGCACCAGATGTGGAGAAAATGAAAATCTGTTTCAGGAAAGTTTACCCTTTGGTGATTGCAGTTCGAAGCAAGGTCATCGGATGTGGGTCCACCCATTTAGCTCTTGTTTCCTCTTTTTTGATGTTCCTGGAGTTCTATTGAGTTCAACAAACAATGCAGATGAACTTTAATTGATTTGGTATGCATCATATTGCCCTGTGCTATTGAAGTGTGCTTCGTGGGTACTGTAGAAATATAAAATGAGGTGATATCTCTCAACTGAGCAGATGGACTGCACGTACCTGTTTCCTGATGAACCAATCCGTATCCACAATTCCCAAGGTGGAAGATGAAAATCTGAACTATGAGTCCTTTGCCTCAGTTGTTTCTGGCGAACGATCTTTACAACGCGGTCATTACACCGCGGTATGTTTACATCACTGTCATTATAACGCAAGTCGTTACAACGACTTGCGCTGGATGGCGATATACACTAAGGAATAGTATGATTTACTATTCCAACACCTTCACTACTGTTACGTAGGCTGGAGTTGGAATAGTAAATCATACTATTCCTAAGTCCAGCGCCCTCCAGCGCAAGTCGTTGTAATGACTTGCATTGTAATAACTGCAATGTAACGTACCGCGGTCTAACGACCGCGTTGTAACGTCACATATTCGTTGTTTCTACCGTAGTCACAGGAGATGTGGTTCTCACAGTTCTGAGTAAATCCAAAATGCATGTGGTAAATATAAATTGTCCTCCAGAAATGCCAGGTGACCTCTTACCTTCCAGGGAGTTGAGTGGTGCCTATCAAAGACAACACATTAATGGTTAGGTGGGGACTGTGGATTTAGTTCCCCCTGTCTGAGAACAGTATGGGTAGACCAAGTACGGAGGCCTTAAGCATTTTGTTTATGCCTTGTCTGCAAGGTTGTCCACTGTGAGCAGAGAATGGAGTTAGGAGGTAAACTTACCTATAAAGTCACTACATTCTTTTTGCGGGCAGAACTTTTAAAGGGTGCACCTACAAGTATGTTGTGACGAAACTCATTAAGGTTACATTTCCTTGTTTAGTTGTGAATTGACAAAAGTAGCAGACTAGACAAGGCATTTGGAATGCCAGTGTCTGCGTAGCTGGTGACATTCTCCAAGAGTGTGCAGAGACTGTTCCACCATTAATACTAAT
Source organism: Triturus cristatus (assembly GCF_964204655.1). Classification (NCBI taxonomy): domain Eukaryota; kingdom Metazoa; phylum Chordata; class Amphibia; order Caudata; family Salamandridae; genus Triturus; species Triturus cristatus. The sequence continues at coordinate 399,364,948 of NC_140589.1, forward strand.
CTACACAGTGTAAAATATCCATATATATTTTATACCCCTGTGTGTTGTTTCTGGACCTCCACTAAGGACCGACCCCTGTGCATCTGCCTTGGACTCACAACCTCTAACCAACCACATTTACTTATGATTTGGATACATTTTAGCCAATGTCATGAAGTCTTCAAGAGCCGCTTTATCAAGTTTTAAATATATTTTCATTTTGTTGGGTTACATAGTAATGCGCCCATTACTTACTGATAATGGCATTACCCCAGACCCACCCACCCCCAGACCATTGTTTTTTGGGCAATTCTTTTTATTGAAAGTATTTCAGTCATTCAGTAGTCATGGAAGGAAAGTTTTGTTTTGCATATATCGTAGGTTATATAGTTTAATACATATGACGTGAATTACGGCTGGTGATAGGTCCCACACATCCACTTCATCACATTCCCCAATGAAAGCCTTCCTCTGGCCCCTTATGAGTTCTCTTGTGGGGGAGATACATATCGCCTCTGTATGTGTTCCACTTTCCCTATTTTTTGTCCCATTTTCTGGGGCAGCCTCTGGTCTTATATCCATCGTTTTCAGCGATCATACATCCTTTGATATCTCTTGCCCATCCCTGCAAGGTAGGTATCTGACTTCTGCCTCACCTTAAACTTAAAGCTATGTTTTGTTTGGCAAGAGTCAATCCAGGTGTGACCCACTGTTGCTTTATGGTTGTTAGATCAGTGGCCTTTCATGTGTTGAGTAAGCATAGTTTGGGCATTGGGTGGATCTCCTTCTCACACCCAGTTTGCATCTGGGAAGTGACAGCCTCCCAGAATGGTTTCATAGTTGGGCATTCCCAGAGGGTATGGTAAAATGTGCCCTCCCTCGTGCAAGGTCTAAGACACCCTGAGTCCTCCCTCCTCCTCATTTTAGTGAGTGTGCCACCCCAGAGAAAGGTCCTGTGTAATATGTTGAGCTGGATAAGTCAATATTTCAGCGGAATGGCTGCTTCCCAGGGGTACGTTAGTGCTTCCTGCCATTCTTCATCTTTTAGATTTTCTATGTCTCTTTGCCAATGCTCTTGAAGTTGGAGGAGTGGGTCTGGTAAGTTATTACTTGCTTTTGGTATGTCATTGACGTTGCCTTGCGATTCATAGGTTCTGATAGTAATCCAGTGGGGTCGCTTCTGGCAGGACCTCATCTCGCGGGATGGCTGTTGTAAGGGCATGGTATGTTTGTAAGTACCTGAATATTTCCAGGTTTGCCATTTTGCACTCAGTCTGTAATTGATAGAAAAGGATTACTTTCCCTCTTTTCCAGAGATCTCCTACCGATGAATTTGCCGATGAAGTCCCAGGTATGTTTTTTAGGTATTTTGTGCCATAATGCAATTGTTTGGGCTGTTGGCCCCGTTCTTTTTTGGTGTTTGGGGTCATGTATAGGGCTCCTTTATAGCCCTCAGTACCCATGAGTAACCTGTCCATCTAATACGCTGGCTCATTATGAGGATGATAGGCCCAATGATTGACAACCACCAGTTGAGTTGCTCAGTAACATAGTCTAAGGTTAGACAATGCAATCCCACCATCGCACCAGCTTCTCGTCAGTTTATGTGACGTTATGCGGGGTGTTTGCTGTCCCACAAGAATGTTCTCACTTTACTTTTGATATTTGTGAAGTATGTTTAAGGGACTTTGAAAGGGGTATTTTGCGGTATATACGAACCGTGGTAGTGCCAACATTTTAAACAGCGCTGCGCAACCCACTAAAGACAAAGGCAGAGACCTGAAATGTAGCACATCTTTCTGTAATCGGGACAGTGGACCCCGGAGGTTGTTCGTGAAGAAGAGGGTTGGATCTGGTGTAATATAGATTCCCAGGTATCGAAGCCCTCTGTCACTACTGTGTCTGCACATTCGGATGGTAGCTTTGGTGGTGGACCATGTAATGTGTGGACTATGGATTCGGACCAATTGATGGTAAAACCCGAGTATTTACCAAAGTTAGTAAAAAAATTGAGAATTCTGTTAATTGACATTGGTGGTGACGCTAAACATAGTAATATGTCATCCGAGTACCAGGATAGTCTATATTTATAGTCGTTTACCCATCTCAACCCTCTAATCATCGGATCACCTCTCACCCATGTTGATAGGGGCTCCAGCATCAAGACAAAAAATAGTGGCGATAGAGGGCAGCCCTGCCGTGTACCCCTCCCCAGTCGGAAAATTTGTGAAGTATGACAATTTACTATCTCCTGTGCCATCGTTTCAGTGTACAGCAGCGTGATCCATTTCAGAAACTTAGTGCTGAAGCCCATTCGTTCCAGAGCAGCAAAAAGATACGGCCATTCTATTGTATTGAATGCCATCCGCGCATCGAGGGACAATATAGCAGTGTTCTCTCTGACCGTTTCCATTCCACCCAGCACACCCTGAAGGCGACATATGTTTAGAGCCGTATTTTGCCCTAGCATAAAGCCAGATTGAACTGAATATATTATTTTTGGGATGAATCAGGCGTGGGGCAAGTAGTTTTGCTAGGATCTTGGCTTCTGCATTGAGCAATGAAATGGATCGATAGGAGCTGCACCTCCCGTACAGTTTTCCTAGCTTGTGTATAATGACTATGGAGGCCAGCCTTTTGTCGCATGACAAGGTTCCCTTTTGATTGCTCCCTAAAAACTCTTTTTCGGTTTTTGTTGGTCTGTGTGTACATTATTGCACATCTTGTGTTTTTCTGTGTGTGAGCCTGGGTGCATTTATGCGGGTTTGTATGTATATTTGTGACTAGTTGTTTGTGAACCTGCGGCAGGTTATGTGTCCATATGACTCATGAGTGCCGGATTGTGCCTATTTAAATGTACGTATTTCTGTGTGAGGTGTGATTCTTTGGCAATGCATGTTTATAGTTTATTTTAGTGTTTTGCCTAAATAAATGCCTTCCTAGTCTAGACTCGTGGTGCGAACACATCACACATAAAACACAATGTGTGAATAATAAAAGCTTTGTATATGTACATTTATCTGTATGTGCCTCTATGTTTCAAGCTTTTAATATGTGTGTGAGTGTTGATGTGTGCACCTGCAGGTGTGTATACCACTTTAAAATAAAGCAGAGCATGACAATCACTGAAGATGTGCGTGTGTATGTGTTTTACCATGAGTGCCGTGTTGGTGTATGCAAGGGCGTAGCTTCATGGGTGGAGGGGTGTTTGGGGTGTTACACCCCCTTATAAATGTGTTCTGTAGTAAATAGTTGGGTACAGTTCCTTTAAGTCAGATATGGTGAGTTGTTTGTCAGATTTTGCCTTGAATTTTTACATACACATGCAGATTAAAAAAACATGCACACTTGTCTATGGTTATTTGACAAAATATTGAATTTTATGTACAACTCACATTCTGTACTCCTCTGCTTATAAATCTATATAACTTTATTCATTCTTTAGCTACAAACAAAAGTTAAAGTAAACAACATCTTGAATTTCTAAACTTATACCTATACCTTTAATTTCAAATTTACACAACACCTTCAAATTAATATAACGCAGTGCTTGGTAGAGTGGCAAGTTATAGTTGATGTAGTGTGGCTACCGAGCCTAATACAATGTGTATGGAGGTGCACGAGTTATATTAATTTGAAGGTGTTGAGTCAATTAGAAATTAAAGGTATAGGTATAGGTTTAAAAATTCTGAATTTTGTGTACTTTATCTTTTTGTTTGTAGCCAAAGAGTAAATTAAGTTATATACATTCAAAGGTGGTGCATAAATCATTCATTATTGTATAGCTGAAAAATTTCTAATGTTTCTGAATTTTAACTTTGGTTTGTATAGAAAGAATAAATAAAGGTTTCCTTATTATATTGAAGGTTTAACCTTTGAATTTTTTATTGAATGTAAAAATTTGTGTAAACAAATGTTATTGTTTTGCAGAAACAACTATTATAACCATACAACACAATGGCACAACTTTCACAGCTTCCCCAGTCCCTGGCTCCATCCCACCTTCCCCTCGCAGCGAACCCCATTGTTCAAGCATTGTATCCGTGTCCAATGTAGACCCTCAGTCAGGGAGCCCAGATTCCAGCTTCACCCGACCCACTGATGTGATTGTGATCCCCACCATCTACTACTAGCTAAGCAGCCCTTAACATCTCCCCCCTACAAAGCCCCAGGCACACCATCGTCCCCTCCAGCACCAATTCCTGTTCCCCAAACACCCAATATCTTATCAAACTTGTGTGGGCAGCCCCAGCCCTTGTAGACATCCCTCTCCAGCAGCATGCAACTATACATATCGGTCTGTCTCCCAGTACCGCACCCTGAGGGCCGTTTTACTTCCCCATTTTAATTTTTTTAATTTTTAATAAAACATTTTTTTAAATCATAGTTTATTGCCATTTAGTGGAGTGTTAATACGTGGAGTGTGGTACAGTCCAATGACGGAGACTGTCGTGAAGTGTACTGTCACAGAGTATAGTTTTGTAGAATGGATTGTGGTACAGTAGGGTGGCGTACAGTGGAATAGCATACAGTGGAGTGGTGTGGAGTGGCATGGAGTGTTGTGCAGTGTGGTATAGTGGAGTGGTGTATGGGGGAGAGGCGTAGAGTGGAACAGCATGAAGTGGACTGGTGTGCAGTAAAGTAACATACAGTTGAGTGGCATAGAGTGTAGTGTGTAGCATACAATGGAGTAGCATAGAGTACAGTGGTGAAGAGTGGAGCGGTATACAGTGGAGTGAGGTACAGTGTAGTTGCATACGGTACAATATTGTAGAGTGGAGTGTCATAGAGTGGAGTGGTGCAGAGTGGAATAGTGTAGACTGTAATGGGAGATTAGAGTTGCGAACAATGGAATAGCATAGAGTTGAGTAGCATAGAGAGCACTAGCGGAAAGTGTAGTGCCATAAAGTGTAGTGGCAACGAGTGGAGTGGGGGAGTAGAGTGCCGTGGTGTACAGTTGAATATCATATATTAGTGTGGTGTACAGTAGAGTTGCGTAGAGTGGAGTAGCATAGAGTGGATGGGCGCACATTGTAGTGCTGTAAGTGCAGTGGCGTACAGTAGACTATGTTAGAGGGGATTGGTGTACAGTGAAATAGCATTGAGTGGAGTGACAGAGTGGAGTGACGTACAGTAAAGTGTTCTGGAGTTGACTGGTGTACATTGGAGTGAGGTACAGTGTAGTGGCATACCATTTAATAGCATAGAGTGAAGAGACGTGGAGTGGCATACAGCGGAATAGTGTTCACTGCAGTGGGATAGAGTGGAGTAGCAAAAAGGGGAACAGCCTACAGTGGAGTGACGTACAGTACATAGAGTGGAGTGAGGTTTAGTGTAGAGGTGATGGAATTTCACTAATTATTGTTGTAGGCAAGGGCTTTGGTGTTTGCAATCTACCCAAACAGATTGAGGAGATAGAAGATTCTCTGTAATAACCCTTTTCAGGCTCTCTTCGGAGAGATAGCACTTTGCTTTTCCAACTGTAAAATTTTATATAGTTGTACTTTTATGAGTATGTCAGAAGGTTGCCTTGTAGAAAGCATAATCTCAGTATAATGGGCCTAATATGGTATGGTGACAAGCCAGTAATAAAGGCTATATGCATGATTGTTCCTTATGAAAAGGTACAATAAAGGCAGTAGTCCTGACATTTTTACTGTGAAAAGCATATATTGACGTCAATAGGCATTTATGGGAGGATTAGTATTACTTTTAATTAAGGCCTACAGATAGGTTTTTGTTACAAGAAATCTCATATATTACTGAAATAGGCAAGGGTTTTGGTTACCCTCTCTGGCAAACCATGAGTATAGAAGATGTGCAGTGTGAGAACTACTATTTAGACCTATTTGGAGAGATACTATTTTGCTTTTCCAACTGAATTTTGCATGCGTTTGCAGTATCAAAACTGTATGTATGTTGATAGCCTTGTGGCAAGGTTTATGCTCAGCACAGTAGGCATGAGTTGGTTATGGTGAATAGTCAATAATACCAGCTATTGGCTTAATTGGTGTAGAGGGAAATTTTATGGCCAATGTCTGGCCTGGTGTTAGATCTGTCGGCCTTAGAGTGGTGTTCCCACATACCTTTTGCCTTCATCCCTCCTATTTTTGCTGAATTTATTTTTGTTGGCCTTAGGATCTATGCACTTTACCATTGCTAACCAGTGCTAAAGTGCTCATGTTCACTCCCTAAAAGATGGTAAAAATGGCTCACACCTGATTGGCATATTTAATTTACTTATACATTCCTAGTAAAGTGGTTTACCATATACCCAGGGCTGGTAATTGAAATACTACTAGAGGGCTGCAGCATTTATTCTTCCATCAACTTAAGTAGCTTCCTAAAATGTTTCCCAGCTATACCATTGCAGGCTGTATGCAGTTTTAAACTGCCAGGTCGATTAGGCAAAATTACCACCTGCCATGTCTAATACTCCTTTTTCATACAAATATGTCACCCCTAAGGTAAGCCCTAAACAGCCCATAGGGCAGGATGCATTGCAATTAAAAAGTTGGACATGTACTTTTACATTTTACATTTTCTGGTAGTGAAAAACTCACAAATTCATTTTTTTACTTCCATAGGGTAACATTGAGTTACTTTATTGCATCTAATAAGTGCTACATTTTGATTGTGATAAGGTAAAAAATCCACGTTTGGTGTCTGAGAAATCCTCATTAATGGTAAAATTGTATTTTAAGTCACAATTTTGGAAATGCCACTTTTAGAAAGTTTAGAAATTATGATGGAGCCTCGTCAGGTTCCAAACTAGAGTGCACTGCCAAAAGGAATTTCTCCAATGAACTTGAATGTAAAACGTTCTTCTTTATTTAAATCCATTTTATTATTTCCAAGTGTTAATACATAATCGCTTGATGCCCATATATAATGCAAATGTCGTACCATGTTCACCAAATGCCTATCCAGGCCTTTCGAACAACAACTGGGGATTCACCCCTCCTTATAGCGTGACGTTAAGTTAATGATTAAACCCAATGCATTTCGGGCAACGTGTGACCTTCCTCAAGGGTAACTGTAATGAGACATATAACAGAGATCACCAACATCTCTCATTCAGAGTCATATTACACTACTTAAGATGTTTTACTTATACCTGCGATCCAACCTTCATTTACATATAACACATGCGAAAGCTAGAAATAATACTGAAATGAAACAAAAATGTGCAAACCTCATGAAAAACAAATCAATACATGAAACGGAAAATAACTATTGAACTAAAAATGTACCATGTGCTCATGCCCCAATCTTAGATCTCCCCCAGACAATATAACTACTGTCATAACTGAATAAATGAATAATTCCAGACTCAAGGTGCCTTCAAACCTACTGTGCTCTAACAAACTGAAATTTACTTTGTGTGCACGCCAAGCATTAATGTTCACTGAAGTGAGTTTGCCAGCTGAACAAGCGTAAACGATACCGGTGCTTTTTTAAAACAAATCACGTGATTGAACTCAATCACCTGACAAGCAAACCATGAAACTTAACAAAAGACTCAGAATGACCCGTTGTCGGGAAAGTTGGCATTTTCCTGTCATAACTATTTGATGCCTGCAGCCTGTTCCTGAGTCACATGACTGGGTGTAGTGGTTATTGGCCTTTGTATATTCCTCCCAGACATCCACTTAATAGAGAGACTTGGTGTACCTGAAATGGCGATCACTAGCAGGATGTGTGGGGGCGGAGCATGCCCAGCCCCATTTACACATCAGTAAGTAGGGCCCTGCTTACACAATAAGAACTTCATACTAGCCCATTGTGCCTGTAGGCAGGGTGAAGACAAGGCAGGGAGGCAGGAAATCCCAGGCACTTTTCAGAAGGGAATCTTTAGAAACTTTTCCTACTTCAAGAGAGAGACAATGTATACAAATAGGACCCTCAGACACCCTCTTCAGTTCACCTGTGGACCTGCGGAAGGACCTTTAGAGGACTGCCTGTTGCTTTGGCCTGCTGTGTACTTCAGAAGGACTGCTTTGCTGCACCAAGGAGGACTGCTCAGCTGCCTCACGCCTGCTCTGAGCCCCAGAGATCTGCCCTGCTGCTTGAGATCTGTTCTTCTCCTTGACCCCAGGACTTCCAAAAGTGTCTCTATGAGTGAGTTGCCTGGCCTCCTGATCAGAGCCTCTGGGGCATAAAGGGCTCCAAACATCTTGAACTCACATCTGGACCCCACCCTCGTTAGTAGCCACACTCCAAGTGGTGCCAACCCAGTCTTGGACACTAGGAAATGGTGCTCCAGGTGCCCAGATATCCAAAACATTGGACGTAAAAAATATTTTTGGCTAAAAATGGCTCAGAGAACTGAGAGGAGACCGGGACTTACCTGCTCATCGATCTGCCTGAGCTGCATCACCGGTCGACCAGACTTCGTAATAGCTTGCACTGCATTATTCTCCGTAGCAGTAAATCCTGTTTAGCTACTTCTCGCAGAAGTGTCATCCAGTTGCGCGGAGCCCATGCTGGCTAGGCCTCCATTTTCCTTCCACTGGAGATCTTTGAGTTTTCAAAAAAGACACTAACTTACAACTTCAACCAGCAGCGACAAGCCCTCCTCTGCATACACTGCCGGCAGCCTTGGCCCTCTGAAATTTCCTTTTCAGACACTTTTCTCCACATTTTATTCTTAGTCCAAAGATAAATGCAAACCAGGCCCAATCCACTCTTCGGATCCGACCCGCACTCCTTTGTGGTTGGCCATAACATTCGTCTTTGCCCTCATTTTGCACCACTAGATATCCGCGGTTGGCACTTCATTTTTACACTATGTAACAAACAACAATGTCTCAGCAGGTAACAATGAGAAGACAGTTAATAAAACATGAACATTACGTTGCAGAAAGAGAAAACAGGGAGAATGAAGCAGCTGTTTGAGAAAAATTGTGAGTGCTTTATATTAAAGCAAATAAGGGCCAGGAAACAGTATCAGCACTATTTATAATGAGTTATGTAACCCCAAGGTACTTGTCCACATAAGTTGTCATGAAGAGGTGAACGGTGCAAATGACAAGTGTGACAGCGCGAGGCAGCACAAAAACTAAATAGTAGTGACAATGTTTACAGAGGTTTTTTGGTTCACAATTATTGATTTACAAAAATGCAACAGTCTAGACAATTTACGTGAACCGTGGAGATTTGCCAATATTTGCGCTGGATAGTCGACGTTTCGACCTGTTACGAGTTCAGGTCATCACCAGGACCAGGTTACAAGTTTATCGTGCTGATGGGACAGTGGGGTGCCAAGTATAAGGCAATCACAGGTCCAAGACTAGAGACAATGTAAAGGGCATGAAAGCCGGGGTTGAACCGTCAGTCACAGTGTTCTGAAGAGGTATGTGAAAGAGAAGAAGTGCGGTATCCTAGAGAAAAAGGAAAAGACACATAAATGAAGGATGGAATGCAGAGCAAATCAAACATTCTCCCCAGTCAATAGATCTGGGTTAAATCCATCATTCTTAAACGATAGATTTAGGCCCAGATCTCTCTACTGGGGTGAATGCATGACATTGTTCTGCATTCTGTCCAACAATTGTTCTTTTTACATTTGTCACCCCGAGTGGAACTGGTATGCCCAGACGTGGGTCCCGTGCTCTCCATGCCATTGGAGTCAAGCTATCATGGCTGATGAGGGGGAAACCTCAAAACCAGTCCTAGGATGCTTGTTTCCAGTCCAGGGAGAACCTGATCTGATGGTTAAGGCTGGACGGTTCCCAATGGGCGCAGGTCAAGACTGATTTGCATATGCCTGGGTTCAAACTGGAATGGCATAGAGAGCAAAAAAGGATGGATTTAGGCCCAGATCTTTGTACTGGGGTGAAATTATGACATTGTTCTGCATTCTGTCCATCAATTTTTTCTTTTTGCGCTAGGGAAAAAGGAGGCATCCAGCGTGGGTTTCAGTCAGGGAGGAGAGGCCGTCTGGTGTCAAGGGCCTTAAAGGGGCCTATCGTTGAGTAGAGGAGAATGTAGGTATTCTAAGGAATGAATCCAACCTGCGAAATTAGTCCGAGGGCAACAATCGCGCTTGTGTCCACATGCGGCGTCAGTGCCTCCTGTTGTTTGTTATCCACTCATTTTTACCTTAGACTTTAAAAATTCATAACTCTGGTTCTACTGATTGGATATATGTCATTTCTAATTTATTGAATTTTACTTGTGGAAGTGTCTTAGGCTACCGCCTTGTCAGACTAGAGACTTTTGACTTCCAAAAAAAGCGAACGTAGAAATCTTCATCCAAGGCTCCCTGAGGACGACGCTCCCTCCTCGAGCACCTCCTGATGCATGCCCCACAGAATTTTACGTTCTCAGAACACTTTTTCTCAAAATTAAGTTTTTGTCATTTTGGTGTCAAATAATTTATTAAAATGTACTCTACTTTCTAAATTGGTGTGGGATGTTTTCTTCTGTTGTGAATTCACTTTATTACTATCTGTGGGCTGCATAAATACTTTACATATTGCCACCAAGTTAAGCATGACTGGTATTGTGCCAAGCTGCCAGGGGCTAAGCACAGGTTAATTTAGTAACTTTGGTTGTTCACCCTGACAGGGATTGAGGCTGTTGCTTGAGCAGGGTTTCACCCCACTCAATCTCACACCTATTTATTATGAAAAGTTATTTCAAAGGCTAGAGGCTTGGCTTCTGTGATTATCCTCCCATTATGTTATAGGCAGTGTTCCCTGCAGGCTGCACGCTTAGCCTTGCTACTTCAAGCGCCCAGACTCTCTGAGGGAGCACCCTTGTCATTCCTAGGCGTAATACACATAAAAGGGAGGTGTGAAAATGATTCCCCATTTTTTCTTTTTGTGGCAGGCGGTGGTGCACCAGGACTCCTAGCAAATTCATCAATAACCAAAGAGGCCGTTTCTTTGATTTAAGTTCAGAGTGTTTTTTGAACCCGACAGCAGAAAGTGTGAAATAAATGTGTGATCGTGTTTCACAAGGCAATGAGAGAGTGAATTTGTGGAATTACTATCAGAGCTGCTAACTTTGGGAATGGGAAAACAGGTTCCAGTTCGATGCTCTGGTGAAGCTCTCCAATACTTTCCAGTTGTGTTTGCTATATAAAACTGCAAAAAAATTAACTTTCAGGAAGTTTCTCAGTTCAGTTTAAAAATTGACTTTAAAAACATCTTTTGCACATAATCTGATGTACTAAGGTCAGAGCCACTGGAATTATGCGGCAAGGGAGCAGCAAATTATGCGTCAGAGTTGACTAAATTAAGCAGCAAGAAAAGGCAAATTATGTGGCATAATGCAGTACATTTTCTGCTAATATTAATTCATTTTTAGGTCATTTTACACATGATAAAACTGTTCAAAGATTTCACCTCATTACTACCAGTTTAACAACAAAATGCAGAAATAAGCAACTGAAAGATGACCAGTTAACATTTGCAAAGGGCCTTCCATTGCATGCAAACACATGTAGCCACATTTTCAGTAACATTTGACCAGTTTGAGCTAGAAGCTTTTTTTTTGTCAAAATATGCAGATTATGCGGCAGATGATGGATTATGTACCAAGTATGGCCAATCCATAATTATGGGAAAAAAGGCCATGGCTGCAGAATCAAATAATTCCAGTGGCTCTGACTAAAGTGAAACGATTGCGCGTTTAAATTATTTGAATTTTGAAAACACCTTAACATATTTGTACATGATGTGTTTTGGATGATTGATATGCCACTTATTTTCAAGGCTTGGCTTGTGCATGGGCTTTTAAGAGCTAGAGACGACTCTTGGCTCCGCAGTCCCTGTTAATTTGTTGGCTCGCACACCACCACCTTGCACCATAGCCAGGGCCCCTAGAATTATGCAGCTGGAGAGGACCAAATTATGCGTCTGTGTTGAATTATGTGGCAAGAAAAGACAAATTATGTGGCATAATGAGGCATATTTTGTGATACTATTACTTTATTATTTTGGCATTTTCACATATGTTAACACTGTCTGGACAAATGTTGCACCTCATTAGTACCAATCTGACTATCAGCCAGTTTTTAATTTTGAGGAAACAACATTAGGAATGTTGGAACTTGAAGTTGCGATTTTTGTTTTTTAAGTATGGGTTTAGAAGTGCCAGCATTTTCAGTGCTGCTGGCAGAAAACCAGATTAGGCAGAAAGCCACCTTCGGAGCATGGTGCCAGTTAACAGCTGCTGACATGAGAACGTTTGTTTTAGCACATAATTGGCAACAGATTCCAAGTCATGTAAGTTCGCCCCTCTTGCTTCAGCATGTTAAGCAGTGTTTAAAGCTGCTTGCAAGAGTTCTGCCAGTTTCATCTCATATTTGGCAAGCGGAAACCACTATCACCTTCAGCTGCTGCTTAATGCCAGCAAGAATGCATGTCTAGTTGATGAAATTAAATTTAGCACTTTGAAGTGCGATACATCACGAACAAAGCTGAAGGTTACCTCCAGGAACCACTGGCTCATTGCTGGCATGTAGGGATATGTCATCCTACTAAAAGGCCGAAGCCTTCACCCACCAGAATGGTTAGAAGAGGAAAAAAATGATGCACTTCCAAACATCAGTCATTTCCAATGTTTCCTAGCGTCTATCCGAAATTCTAGTTAAGCAAGGACTTGAGTTCTTGAAGCATAAATCACAGACTTTCATCCTTCCAATGTAAATCAAACAACAGCCTAAGCGTACTATGTCAATGAAGCCATTTTATCAGAGATTGGTAATCAGTTATCATTAAATATTTAGAATGATCCTTTTTAAATGTTATCATGTACATACATAACTTTCATTAATGTTTTCTAAACTCCTTTTTTTTTTAGAATTACGCATGCAAATATCTACAGCAAATCGAAACAGTAACACGATAGGAAGGAAGCATTACATAATATAGACCGACTACATGTTAAGAAACTGTAAAGTAGTAGTCCCACAGCAGACCCTGTCTGGAAAAAGTATGCAAGAATGGTAAGACATGACGCTATAACTAGTAAAGTGTGGAACACAGTTTTTTAAGAGCACACATGGACTGGTGCTGTGGCAAATTTGAGGCAAAGGCAACACCGACAGAGTTTGTTAGGTGTACGTGGGGCGTGCAATAGAGGTTGGGTTTAGAGTGGTCAAAGTTCAAGGTCATCTTAATAATGATATTGCTGTATTTATAATGTATTCACTTTGTGTGCCTTATTAGTGATTACATGATGCCACACAACCAATCCTGGCAACTTTCTCCAAAAATTCCCACTTCCATCTTCAACACTGCAAACCTTCCCACAATTCCCCATCCAAACTGAACCTAACCCTTATGTATGATGCAGGAGTTTTTTCCCTCCTTCTCACAATTCTCCTATGAAAATGTGCTTTCTGCCAGTGCTGGAACTTTTTTTCTCTCTGACTAGGGGCATGAATGGCTGCAGGTCCTTAGATCTCCATCTGGCATCTCCACGTTATAAGTAATATCTGTTAAAGCTGGCCTTTGTGTTTCCATACGTTCATATCCCCTTTCAGATGGCTAGTCCCTGCTAAGTTGCCACTGTTAACTTCATTCCAACCAGAGGCCAAGACATTTCCCTTCAGGAGGAGAATCATGAATAGCTAGTCTAGGATGTGCAGTCAATCTAAAAGCAGATATTTGAAGCAAACTAATTTATTTATTGTAAGTAGAGAATCAAATATAAAAAAGTAAATGAAGAATATGAGACCAACCCATTTAATTCTCCATTCTGTCCAACAAAAGACAGAGATAGATATATATGCACAGAGGATCAAAAATCATAATATATTTTGACCGTTGAGCTTGCATAAAATCTGCGTTGAATAAATCATTCGTTATAACTTTGGTAGCATGTCGGACGAGGCGTTACGAGAAAGAGAGCAAGCTGCTGAACTTTTTATAAATTTACCGTCAGTCAAAGACAATAGTAATTCAAACACTCCAGCTTCTGACCAGAACACTCACATAAAGGGGCTTCTTAAGCTACTTGAGAAAAATAGCAGGAGTGAACTCACCAAATGGTGGGAGATTAAATCACTGGAAAAATATCAGTAAGCTGGGAGGGTACCAAGAGACTTACGTATGATGCTAGCTCCCAGCTTCGAAAGTCCGAATCCACTCCTCCTCAAAGAATGAGGCGAAAGCAATTTGGAAGCCTCAATGCGACTAGATTGCCTATTGATCAAATATGCCAGAATTGATTGCGATATTAACATGACTGAATACAACCCGCATTTACAATGAATTAGATAAATTAACCAATGCCAACAACAAGGAGTCCATCAATAAAAGTATCAAAGAAATGAAAGAGTGCATTAAAAAGCAAGAGGAAGTAATTAAAACCAGAAAGGCTAACAAATTCGCTATAGATAAAAATGATTACGAGCAAGGGCAAGTGTTCACTTTTGCACGCAAATATGACTTTCTTAAAAAACATAAAATAACAGTCACAGCGCCCAGATCAACCCCAGTGAACCAAACCACAACTGATAATACCAATGCCTCCACATCCGAAGCTAGCTCAATTATTAGCGACACTGACTCCGAACACAGTGTAGATGCAGCCTTCAACCTGAGATCCGAGTTGGGCCCTTTATCCTATGCGGAGGAAATGGATTTTATCAGGGAACCATCAAAACAGTCATTGCGAACGAGGAACACAAACGTGCCCTCACACAAAAAAGAAACTTCCGAAGGCGCGAAAGGCGCAAATGCCTCAAGGCCAAGAGGACGGGGCAGACAGAAGAAAACTTGGTAGACAATACATCATCGACTGATAAAACTATTATCAACCTGACCGATATCCAACTCAATGAAGCAGAAAAACAACTTTTAGCTTTAGGTCTTAGTTGCTGCCCAGAGAGCAACTTCAATTACGTAGAAACCCACATTGATGTCTTCAAATTAATTCGCAAATTGGAGCTAAAAAAGTTTTTTACTATCAAAAATCATGGAACAAAAGCTAGAGAACTAACCACACAGGTGTATGATGTTGGTCTTACAGCCGGGGAAATACCTCTACTTAAAGCGTTACATGCATTAAGAGAAGAAACTTCTGAGAATACTTCAATCAGTAACAGCACCCAAAGTGTAGCACGAGAGGAGAGCATATGCATTTCGGCACCCTGCAATAGCCCATTCAAAGCACCTTCCACATTCGTACCACTCATGCCACGTGATGCAGTAGACATTTTTCACGATAGGGTCATCGAGGAATTGAAGATCCTCTACCGTAAATCAAAATCCAATTCTAAAACTACAAACCACCACACTACACAATATTTTCAACTAATATTGAAGCTGAAAAACAACCACAATGTGGTTATCAATAAATCCGACAAAGGCGGCAAAATTGACTGGGCCATATTAACAAAATCAACATTTAAAATGGTGCATAATCCTCTTAAACTATCAATCCAAAAGCGTTAAGGTGTGGGCAGCAAACAAACATATGCTTATTCTCTGCATTATGTAGTCCAAATCTTGGACAATTTGAATCTATTCCCTCTTTCCACCTAAATCATCAATCTGTTGTGTAACGTAATGGATTAGCAACTTTAAATTGCTGCAATTTCAGAATGTTAGCTTTAAATGTTACATATGGAACAATGATGCTTTGGGGGAGAGATTTCCTTGGCAAATTTGTCTGACTATTTACTAGAAAGTTGCTGTGATCCAACCCTCAGAGATTTTTCAAGGCTGATATTTTGGGATAAGGTTTTTGTAAAATTGTCGCAAATCTGTATGTATTTAAAACAACAGTTTGTGGCAGATAATAAGTGTTTTCAAGATATACATATCTGCAAAACATATAATTTGAAAGAAGTTTCCCAACAGTCTGTGCAACCACCCGTTACTAATCCTTGTCTACTGCCTCAAAAATTATTACGGGAAATGAGGAATGACCCCAAAGCGGTGTTCCCTCATTTATGGAAATATGAAAAAGTTGGCAAAATACAGTCCATATGAGATAAGCAGTTTTAAGTATCTTGAAGCAGACTCACATCTAGTAATTCGGATCAGTGGCATTTAACAAAAATCTAATTACCTTACGTTCAATGCACATCTGAAACATCTGATGTCATCTATTCGCTGAACTACTATCAAGCAAGCAGCATATTTGCTGATACAGCATCACCAAATATTAAAACTTAAAATGCACCTTTGTCTAATGGGAGCATAGCAATTTGAATAGGTCTCCTAGTTTTTGTATTGTCCTCTTTATAACTATTGATTGAGGAGATGATTGAAGAAGTAGTTTTAGAGAGTAAGGAGTATAGAGAGGAAGGGGTATATGGAAGATGTATACAAATGTAGGAAGTATATTTATTTTGACTAGGTTAGATCAACTAACCAAATGAATGGACAGATGATGACATTGATATAATGGTTAAGAAGGGCTTTGTGATTTAACTGTATGGTACATCTGACATTTGCTCATATTTTAATAACAAAATATGTATCACCTGAAACAAAACTACAATCGGTGGTATTTTTTTGTCATTAGAAATGATTTGCTTTTTAGAAGTATTTAATTTATACCCAGAACTATACCCGAAGCGTTTAACTTCCTCATTTGTTGATTTGATCACTGAAATAGATTCTGAAGAATAGACTGCCATATCACCTGCATATGATGAAAGCTCTAATTCAACCCCATTGATAACAAAAATATTGGTCTCATCCCGTTGGATGTACAGAATATATGGTTCAAGATATATTGCAAAGAGTGATGATGAAATAGGGTATCCTTGTCACATTCCTTTTTACCCACACAAATCCCCATGAAACAAGATTAATTTACTTCCTGGTGTCTAAGAGAATCATACTGGCCCCATTGCAAAGTCATATGGGTGGTGTCAAATAGCGTGATAGCATTATTTATATGTATAGTTATAGTATGACCAGTGATGAAACCATGTTACTGCTGATTCACTAAAGTCAATATTACATCGGAGAGCCTTAACGCCAGAATCTTTACATATATTTTAGTGTCAACATTAATAAGAGAAATGGTCCAATATGATCCACATTGTTCTGGTGGTCTACATTTTAAAAAAAAAGATACAGGAATATTAGTAATAGTACTGGAACTTTGCCAACTTCATCTATCCTTTAAGTAATTTGCAATAAAAATGGGACCAGTGAGAAAATGTGTTATAAAATTTAGCTGGTATAAAATCCTCAAACAACAATTGATGGACAGAATGCAGAACAATGTCATACATTCACCCCAGTACAGAGATCTGGGCCTAAATCCATCGTTTTTTTGCTCACCATGCCATTCCAGTTTGAACCCAGCCATATGCAAATCAGTCTTGACCCTGTGCCCCATGGGAACAGACCAGCCCGAACTGCCAAGCCAGGTCCTCCCTGGACTGGAAACAAGCATCCTAGGACCGGTTTCGGGCTTTCAGCCCTCGTCAGCCAGGATAGCCTGATTCCAGTGGCATGGAGAGCAAGGGACTCACGTCTGAGCATACCCTTCCCACTCGGGGTGACAAATGCAAAAACAACAATTGATGGACAGAATGCAGAACAATGTCAGACTGATTTGCATGTGGCCATGTCTGAACTGGGGTGGCAGAGTGGGCTAAAGAACGGTGATGGATCAAACCCAGATCTGTTGACTGGGTGTGAGTGTTTGATTGGTTCTAATGCTCCGTCCATCACCACCCCCTTTTGTACCGGTATAAAATCCTCAGCAGAATCTCATTGAGTTAAACATCAAAAACCTAATTTGTTTAGTGACCTATTTCATGAGAGAAATTGGAGATAGAAATCATTTGAGTTGTACTTCGGTACTTGTCTCTACATTAGTATATAGGAGCTGGTGCAGTGTTTATATTGCTCAAGAATATCTTTGCTCTGCCTAAATGTGACACCCTACAAGTCTTCTAAGCATTTAATTGTGGCATGAATATTTCTTTCCGTTATTTTAAACATTAGGAGTGGACCAACTATCTCCCTACAGTCTCATTTGGCGGCTACCTTTCCTCTGCGGTAGCGACAGACATATGGTTGTTTTACTACCATCTGATGGAATATCATACGTTCATTGTCACCCCTGTCGGCTATAGACTACTTCAAGCCATCTTAACTTTGTTTTTTCTGATTCATCTGTTGAGTCAGTTTCTCTAATATTGTGTGGTCTGTATTTAATTGTAGGCCCCATTACAGTGGGTTGCACGTGTCACACACAATATGTAAGGAACCAGATCCTAACTTAGTTACAAAAAATTAATTGACATGATTAAGCATATGTTCTCGATATTCAAACTCCAGAATAAGCAATCAAATGTTTATCTTCTTCCTCAAGAGAGACTGATATTGCACAGAATTCTGATGAACGAGGGGTTATGATCGGAGAAGGTTATTAGGCCTACTTCTATTTCTGACCATGGAATTAAATTATTGGGAACAAAAAGCCTAATATTGCGGATTTGAAGAGGTAAGAACTTATTTGCCCATTGTAGAAAAGCTGCACAGTTAGCTATATATATATATATATATATATATTCGCTCACTCCTCTTCTACCATCTGGTATAAAAAAAGCACTCGCAGGGGTTATCTTTCTTATTTCTTTATTCTATCCGCTTTAGAACATGACGCGTTTCGGCTGACGCCTTAATCAAATGTTTTTAAGTTTCGCGCCAAGAGACAGATGACATTTTAACAATACGTCAATGGTCATGTGATACATTTTCGTGTGGAAAACAAAGAAAGGACCACCATTCACCTATATACAAGCGCCATATTGGAGTGTATGAATCTCCTTTAGGACAGTATATAACAACAAACCTCGCTGAATTACAGCATGCAGTATATACGTTTCACATGAATATCTGAAAAACGTTATTTGTAAACAAAAAATATTGTAGACAAAAAATATTCCATAACATTATCAACTGCAGCTTGTTGTGGTCAGTGCAATCTCGCCGTGTATCGGCTAAGGATCCTAGGTGGTGTTCTTATTACGCCGTGTATCGGCTTTCACCAAAATATTTCCACACCCCATTTTAGACCATCCAATATATAAAAAAGAATTATCTCAAAGAGTACATGAATCTGACTTCAACATCATTACAATAACATTACAATAACAAAAGAACATTAGTACACTTTAAACCTGAAAAAGGAGACATTAATCCCCTAGATGCACTGCCAGTTCTTCCCCTACGTTCATCCCTTGGGGTATCTTCGTGCCTAGGTCTATGATATATCTCGATTCCAGTCTACGTAACTGTTTAATCCTGTCCCCTCCCCTGATGTTCATAGGGATCTGATCTAGCCCATAGTAACGCAGCAGCTCCCTGTTGCTTTCATGCCTCTCAGCAAAGCGTCTTGCCACAGAGTAGGTAGCATCATTCTTCGCTATCGCTCTCATGTGCTCCAAGATTCTTACTTTTACTGGGTGAATAGTGCTGCCGATGTAACGCAGACCACATGGGCATTCCAGGCAGTACACCACATAGGCGCTGCTACATGTTAGAAACTTGGTTATAAGTTTGGGCTTCTTAAGGCCAGTTATCCCATATGTGAGTGTCCTTCTACTACTCACACAGGACTTACATTTCCCACAAGGGAAGAAACCCCTGAGCTCCCTAAGGGTCCCCCCCGTGGGAAGTTTAGGATGGACTTGGCTTTGGACAAGACTATCTTTCAATGATCTAGCTTTTCTAAAAGTTAGCAAAGGAGTTGGTGGGATGTCTGAGCCAATGACATTATCCGTCTTCAAAATGTGCCAATTTTTTCTCATGATAGTTCTTAATTCATTAGCATCACTCGAAAAAGTGGTTATCATTCTGAATTTATTCATTCCCATTCCCTCCTTCCTGACTTTCTCCTTGGTAAAGAGGTCTTCTCTGGGTATATGCCTAACCTTATTAAGGGTTATATCCAGAAGATCCCTACTGTAACCTCTGATCAGGAATCTGGTAACACTGGCTTGTGCAGCTTCTTCGAAATCCACTTCCCTAGTGCTATTCCGCTTTAATCTTAAAAATTCCCCATAGGGGATACTCTTAACCAATCCTGATGGATGGATCAATGCTCACTTTAAGATCCCAAAAATTTACCGTTTCTGAGCTGATTTCCCCACTAAACTCCAAATTCACTGCATTCCTGTTTAAGTCATCAATAAATTCCCTGGCTGATTGCTCTGACCCATTCCAGATTATACAAAGATCGTCTATATAACGATACCAGGAGATCACCCTATTCATATTGGTACCGTTGGGTCCTCTGGACACCTGCTCCTCCCACCAGCCCACGAATAAATTCGCGTAGCTGGGAGCGAAGCAGGTGCCCATCGCCGTACCGGAGATCTGACGATAAAAGTCCTCACCAAAGACAAAAATATAATTTTTCAAACAGAATTCTGTGAATTGAAGAATCATTCCATTATGCTCCGTGAATTTTAATGGCTTCTTTTTCAAAAAATGGGCCACCGCTTCAAGGCCATGTTCATGCTGGATCCGAGTATATAAACTTGTTATATCTAATACAATCAATTTGTATTCTGGGTTCCATTGTTGTTTTTCAATATGCATGAGGAAATCCCGTGAGTCTTTAATATATGCAGGCAGTGTCTTAACCAAAGGAAAAAGAAAAAAATCAATGAAAGTTGACAAATGTTCCGTGAGTCCACCCTGTGAAGAAACAATAGGTCTTCCTGGTGGTTGTGTACTGTTTTTATGTATTTTGGGGATGTGATAGAAGGTAGGCACTACTGGATTCAAACATCTGAGAAATAAGTATTCTTCCATGTCAAGCATAGATTTATCCAACCACATCTTGATCATATCGTGGTATCTTTGTATGCTGTCCAAATATACTTCTTTGGAGACTTTCTGATAGCAGCTAGTGTCTGACAGTTGCCTTAATGCTTCAGTTTTGTAATTCTCTCTGGTTTGTAAAACTATATTGCCCCCTTTGTCGGAGGGTTTGCAGATGATCATGCTGTCCTTACTCAGACTCTCAATGGCGTCTCGTTGTTCTTTAGTTATATTTTGGATATTTTTCAAACCAGGTTGTTTATTTCGTAGTCGTAGAAGATCTTTATTGACTGCCTCTGCGAAGACATCAATTGCATCCGGGGGTAGTTGAGGTAAAAATTGTGAAGTTGGTTTGAAACCACTCGTGTCTTTTTCTTGGTCAAATCCTACTTGTAATGTTCTCTGTAATTGATCACCTTTTCCCAGAGTATTGTCGACTTCATTATCCACTCTCAGTGATTCCATAACTTCTAGGGCCGCTAAATCCTCCCCAGTTAATGCATCCGTTGTTCGTGATTTGTTTTGATATCTCCTCTGTTTGAGAAAGTTAGGTTTGGATTTAAAGTACTTATGAAGTTTCAATTTCCGAGTCAATTTAAATAGATCGATACGGGTTTGAGCATATTCCCATCTGCTTGTAGGGCAAAAGGTAAGGCCCAATTTTAGTACCTGTTGTTCCGTGTCCGTTAGGGTTTTAGGAGTCAAATTGATAATAGTCAAGTTGTCTACATCCACTTCTTCCCCTTCCTGTTGCGGGTTAATCTGGTTGGAGCGTTTGAACCTCCTGCTCCAACCGCCCCTCCTTGTTTTTCTTTTTCGACCTCTGGCGGTCTGCTTTTGCCCCCTCTTAGCCACGTTTGTCTCATAATTCGGAATTCCTCCTGAAAAGGAGTCTTCGCCGTCATTTGATTGTTTCCACCATCATCAGAGGATTCGCCTCCTGTGACCTCAGACTCTGAAGTGTCAATTCTTACTGTCGTAGGTGTATTAGCATTCGCTCTCAATTCCTTGCGTGGGCCTTCAAATTTCTTCGCAAACGTGAGTACTCCTCCCAGGGCATAATCACGCTCGTCCCGTTCGAACTTCTCCTGCTTTCTTTGTTTGATTTTTGCTTCGTACTTGACAAGTCTTTTCTTCATCTGTTCCTTTAAGTCCTCGATTTTCTTCTTATCCTCCTCTTTCTCAATTTCTGTCTCCATCTTCTCGATCTCCAGTAGTGTTTTATCCCTATCGCTCCAGCCAAATTTAACTAATATGAGCAGCATCCCTTTACTTGACTCCGCTGTGTGGGCTGCCCATTCATCCAGAAGTTTAGGATCCGGATTCTCATAGGCCGGGATGGTATAAATACGTAAACCTCTAGGTATCCTATTGACATCAATGTAACTTTGTAATGAGGTTGCCTCCCACCACTTCCTTTGTTCTCGCTCATATAGTCTCTCTAATGCCAAGAATTTTGATGTTAAATTCCCATTTGCCGATGTTCCTTTACTACCCCCTTGTTGTGGGTCAGTCAATGTACTCCTCTTGAACATGCCTTCCGCCGCCTCGCGGCGCTCTGATACATTGAACATGGTTCAAAAGCGGATTTACATTAAATCTTCATACAACCCCTTCGTCCTGCTCCAATTGCGTGATGAAACTGCGAGTTAAATAATTAAACCCGCTTACCAGTCCTCGTCGCTTCGTCTCGGGCGTCCTCCGACACTCCGAATCTACCGCTACTCCGGATCTGGCGTTTCCACAGGCGGTGCTGCTGGTAATAACGATAATGGCTCCAACTGCACCTCAGACCAGCGCACTCACGGACGGGTGCTTCGTAGCGCATGATCCCTATGAACATCAGGGGAGGGGACAGGATTAAACAGTTACGTAGACTGGAATTGAGATATATCATAGACCTAGGCACGAAGATACCCCAAGGGATGAACGTAGGGGAAGAACTGGCAGTGCATCTAGGGGATTAATGTCTCCTTTTTCAGGTTTAAAGTGTACTAATGTTCTTTTGTTATTGTAATGTTATTGTAATGATGTTGAAGTCAGATTCATGTACTCTTTGAGATAATTCTTTTTTATATATTGGATGGTCTAAAATGGGGTGTGGAAATATTTTGGTGAAAGCCGATACACGGCGTAATAAGAACACCACCTAGGATCCTTAGCCGATACACGGCGAGATTGCACTGACCACAACAAGCTGCAGTTGATAATGTTATGGAATATTTTTTGTCTACAATATTTTTTGTTTACAAATAACGTTTTTCAGATATTCATGTGAAACGTATATACTGCATGCTGTAATTCAGCGAGGTTTGTTGTTATATACTGTCCTAAAGGAGATTCATACACTCCAATATGGCGCTTGTATATAGGTGAATGGTGGTCCTTTCTTTGTTTTCCACACGAAAATGTATCACATGACCATTGACGTATTGTTAAAATGTCGTCCGTCTCTTGGCGCGAAACTTAAAAACATTTGATTAAGGCGTCAGCCGAAACGCGTCATGTTCTAAAGCGGATAGAATAAAGAAATAAGAAAGATAACCCCTGCGAGTGCTTTCCTTATACCAGATGGTAGAAGAGGAGTGAGTGAGTATCTTAACGCGGATGCACCTCCGCGCTACGAAGCACCCGTCCGTGAGTGCGCTGGTCTGAGGTGCAGTTGGAGCCATTATATATATATATATATATATATATATATATATATATATATATATATACATATATACATATATATTACCTACTGGCGGTCGCCAGTAGGTAGGTATAGTTAGGACCTATTTTCCATAGGAAATCCGCAACATTCTATTCACAATAAGTCTGGTGCCGGTTGACGAATCTTCGCAAAATGTTCTAAACTTTTGGCCAGCTCCGGTCCGCTCCTATCCTGAAAGTTTCGTGGTGATTCGTCAAGCGGGGGATGAGAAAAAAAGGGGGGTCCCAAAACGTGTTTTCCCCATGCAATTTCCCATAGGACCTGTTGACGCAGCTACAGCCCGAACTGCTGAACGGAATTACACCAAATTTGGCAAAGAGGTAGTCCTCAGTTCAGACTCGTGCCTTTTGCATAAATGGTGTAAATCTGTTCAGTAGTTCCTGAGAAAATTAGACTAAAAAAGATAGATATATCTATGGCACCCTATGTGCATCCTAAGCGCACCCTCCCCGAACCGAGTGCGCACCCTCCGGATCACGTGCTGAATGCTAATTGGCTGTCAAGTGTCTGTCTACATTCAAACCAGGAACTGTTGGCAGCCATTTTGTGCCTCGGTAGAAGCGAGGCTGAAGAAGTAAGGGGAATAAGTGTTTAAACATATAAAGGGGGCAGGGTAGAAACACTCTGACCCTCTAGTGTTGCTTAGGGGGTCTCAGAAGGACTCACTGGGGTCCCCTTTAAAAAAGAAAAATCGGTGAAATGCGCCCAGGGTGCGTGGATCCGGACAAAAAAAAAAGAACCCGAAGCGCTGGCTTCCGGGCTTCGTTAATAATTAGCCCCCGGGTGGGCCAAATCCCGGGGGCAAAATGTTGGTAAATCAATAGCTTGGAGGGGGGCTGCGTGGCCCCCTTCCTGGAGCCCTCGAGGGCCCTGGGGACCGACACCCCCCAGGGCCGGCTCCTACAGTGTCCTGGGGTGCCCACCCCCAGGACACTGTTGTTTGCTATGAGAGGGCGGGAGTCTCCCGCCCTCCCATAGCAAACTTCGTTAGGGTTTTGAAGGAGAGAGCAGGGAAACCTGCTCTCTCTTTCAAAATCCAAACAATATTGCTTTTCCACACGGGGATCTGCATGTTAGCAGCTCCCCATGTGGAAAAGCAATGCCGGCTCCCGAAGGACGCGGGGAGCCGGCTGGGACTGTGGGGGTGTTGGAGCTCCTGCCATGGTCTCCAACGTTTTTTTATAAGCCCCAGGGGATGGGGTCCCCGGAGATAATAAAAATTTGTGATAGGGGCTATTTTTTTTTTACGGTAAAATTAGGAGTCGCGCATCCTAACGCGTTGGGTGCACGGGTTCTTTCGCGTTGGGTGCGTGGTTCCTATCGCATTGGGTGTGCGGATCCAAGGAAAAAAACCTGACATTTTTGGGAGATAAACATCAAGCTTAAGTGCTTTGTTCTTGAGTGGCTCTAAAAAGAGCCGTTGTGTTCATTGAGAGTTTTTGGAACTTATAAGTAAGTACCTATACAGAGTCTAGAGTTGTTGAGGAAGACTCTGTTTCCTTCATCAGTAAAGTGTACTCCATCACTCCTATACATCTCTTGCATATGAAAGCGCAGATTGTTATTGTAAGTGGACCCCATTCTATAGTCTCTGAGAAAAGCAGAAACAGATTTATTCACATGTTTCCTAGCTTTCTCAATTTGTGGACAGAAATGATTGGACCAGTTCCATTTCTGCCTTTGGCATATGTTAGAATACACAAAGGCAGTTTTGGGAAAAAGTGAAATCAATTCTGCAAAGGTGTCCTTCATAAGCATTTCCAAACCTACCCCAATCAAAGTGCCTAGGTCATTGCCACCACAGTGCACTATTATGAGGTCAGGGTGTTGGATATGCATAAAGGATTTTACCAATGCCATCAATTGGTGCCACTTTAACCCTCTCTGTCCAATCCATTTAATGTCTACATTCGGCAAACCTAGGTCTTTGTGAATGTCTTTGTTTTTTGCAAACCTTTGGCTCCAGAAAATATAGCTGTGTCCCACAATCCACACTCTAAGCATCTTGAAGGGAGGTCTGGATGCACTCAGATGGTCTCGGTAAATGAAATGGCAGTTTGAAAAGTAAGATTTTTCTAAAATGGTGGCTAAGATGTAGTTTTGAAAAAAGACAAGAAATCATTGGTTGTTTGACAACCTTCCACACTGAAAGGTAGGGTGCATGTTTCTGTTTTTTAAACGCATGATTCTTATTGGTTAACAAACACTGAGTGAAAGGAACATTATATATGATAAGCTGATATGTTGAAAAGTCAAGCACACTTGCTGTTTTGATTAGCAACATTGTGTGCTGAACTTGTGACCTGTGTGCTCAGTTCAGTGTTCCATGACCTGTTGCTATGGTAACAGACAGAAGGCAGATTCGGGCTAGGGTTCAAATTTATGTTATTTGGAAAGGGTTGAAATGTTTAACCAATAGAAATGTGTGTTTGCTTTTGAATTTATGTGGGAAGGAATGTGATTTGATGTTTACATGCATATGTGTGGAAAATGAGAGGGAAACTTTGCCATTCTTTGGTTTTGCTGACAGGTGCACAGTGCAGAGATTCTGAATAAGAAAATCTGGTGTGTGACTGATATACTTCGTAATCTACAAAACAACATGGAAGGTGAGTTATTTAATTGTGAGGGGATGTATGAGGTCTATTTTGATTTTAATCAGACTAATGTATTTCTCCTGCTAAAGTGCAGGGAGTACTTTTTTTGTCTACAATCTTATTGACAGTGTGTGTGCATGTAGAAACCTTCTGTGATAAGCATTTGTGTTTTTCATGTGTTTGCAGACAGATAAGTCTGCTGTTTTTATGTTTTGGTAGAATTAGAAACCAGTCATTGTTTATGAATTTTCAAAATGAGTCATGTTTCTACACTAAAATGTAGTACTCATAGACTAAGAAATGTGTTTTGGTATAGTTCAAGGGATAGTGTTATTTGTCTACAATCACACAGTGAGTCTGTGTGCATTTAGGAATCATTTTGAGAGAAGCATGTTGGTACTAATGTGTAGTAGAACGTTTTCTGTAATGTGTGCAGTCACCTTAGATCTTGTAGACTAGTAAATGTGTTTTGTACAAGGGATAGTTGTCTGTCTACAATCACACTGTGAGTCTGTGTGTATTTGGGTAAGCATTGTGAGAGAAGCATTTGGTAAAATGGTGTATTTGCTGACAGACAATTGTTTTAAAACCTGCCATGTTGTCAAGTTTTAGCAGCATTAGAAGCCAGTCTTTGCTTGTGCATTGACAAAATTACCTCTTCCATAGTAGTGAATGAGTTTTGGTAAACTCCTAGTGATAGTGTTGCTTGTCTAGAATCACACTGTGAGTCTGTGTGCATTTGGGAACCACTGTGAGAGAAGCATTTGGTAACATCATGTATTTGCTGACAGATAACTGTTTTAAAACCTCTCATTTTGTCACGTTTTAGTAGCATTAGAAGCCAGTCTTTGCTTATGGATTGATAAAATGAGTCCGGCTTTGACACTAAAGTGCAGTACTTAAATATGTAGATTGTGTGCAGTACCGTTACCCCTTCCAGACTAGTGAATGAGCTTTGGTAAACTCCTAGGATAGTGTTGGTTTTCTACAATCATACTGTGAGTCTGTGTTACTTTCGGGTAAGGATTGTGAGAGAAGCATTTGGTAACATCGTGCATTTGCTGACAGATAACTGTTTTAAATCCAGTCATGTTGTCAGGTTTTAGTAGCATTAGAAGCCAGTCTTTGCTTATGCATTGATAAAATGAGTCAGGCTTTGACACTAAAGTGCAGTACTGAAATATATAGATTGTGTGCAGTCCCCTTACCCCTTGCACAGTAGTGAATGAGTTTTGGTAAACTCCTAGGGATAGTGTTGCTTGTCTAGAATCACACTGTGAGTCTGTGTGCATTTGGGAACCACTGTGAGAGAAGCATTTGATAACATCATGTATTTGCTGACAGATAACGGTTTTAAAACCTGCCTTGTTGTCAAGTTTTAGTAGCATTACAAGCCAGTCTTTGCTTATGCAATGACAAAATGAGTTAGGCTTTGACACTAAAGTGCAGTACTTAAATATGTAGATTGTGTGCAGTCCCCTTACCCCTTACATAGCAGTGAATGAGTTTTGGTAAACTCCTACTGATAGTGTTGTTTGTCTAGAATCACACTGTGAGTCTGTGTGCATTTGGGAACCACTGTGAGAGAAGCATTTGGTAATATCATGTATTTGCTGACAGATAACTGTTTTAAAATATCTCATTTTGTCAAGTTTTAGTAGCATTAGAAGCTAGTCTTTGCTTATGCATTGATGAAATGAGTCAGGTTTCACACTAAAGTGCAGTACTTTAATATGTAGATTGTGTGCAGTACCGTTGCCCCTTTCAGATTAGTGAATGAGTTTTGGTAAACTCCTAGGATAGTGTTGCTTGTCTAAAATCACACTGTGAGTCTGTGTTCCTTTCGGGTAAGGATTGTGAGAGAAGCATTTGGTAACATCATGTATTTGCTGACAGACAACTGTTTTAAAACCTGTCATGTTGTCAAGTTTTAGTAGCATTAGAAGCCAGTCATTGCTTATGCATTGATAAAATTAGTCAGGCATTGACAGTAACGTGCAGTACTGAAATATGTAGATTGTGCGAAGTCCCCTTACCCCTTCCACAGTAGTGAATGAGTTTTGGTAAACTCCTAGGGATAGTGTTGCTCGTCTAGAATCACACTGTGACTCTGTGTGCATTTGGGAACCACTTTGCGAGAAGCATTTGGGTACTTCATATCTTTGAATACGCATAACTGCTTAAAAACTTTCCTGTTCTCAACTTTTGGTAGAATTAGAAGGCAGTCATTGCTTATGTATTAACCCAGAAACTGTCCTTGCAATACTGTAAGCATTCAGTTAATATGTAAGTAGTAACGGAGTGAGGCAGGCCTTAGCACATGCATTGATTCAAATGCTTATTAACTATGCATACAGTTCTCTAACCATCTACACAGTTCTCTTTCACACCTTTAATTCCACAGTCAGTATCCATACAGTTCAAGCAAACACCCTGTCACTCCCCATGTACTCCGCTATTAACCCATTCAGCAGCATATATTAAACCATTCACTTCGCCAAAACCCAACCACTTATAAATTCACTCAAGCACTCTCTTTGCAGTACGCTCATCATTCAGTCAGTATCCAAGTACTCATGCAGCGAGCCAGGCTTTAAAACATGGACTGCTTCAAACCCCTATCCAGTATGCATACAGGCCTCTAGTCACCTACACACTTGTCTTTGACTTCTTTATTTAACTAGTCAGTATCTATACACTTCAATAAACATCCTGTCACTCATCTTGCACTCATCCAGTGACTGATCCAGTACCATGTACTAATCTTTTTACTGCGCCAAAACTGAAAAACTTAAATGTTTTACCCAGGCATTCTCCAAGCAGTAGTCTAATGATTCAGTCAGTTTCCAGGTACTCATGTAGTGAACCATGCATTACCACATAGAGGGCTACAAATGTCTATGCAGTATGCATGCAGTCTTCTAACATACTATACACTTGTCTTTAACAGCTTCAATTCCCCAGTCAGTATCCATGTACTTTCAGCAAACATCCTGTCACTCCCCTTGCAGTGTTCCAGTGACTTACTCAGTACCATGTAGTAATGCATTCACTGTGCCAAAACTGAAACACTTGTAAATTCACCCAGGTACGCTTCTTGCAATAGTCTAATCATTCAGTCAGTACCTAAGTACTAGTGGAGTGAGGCAGGCCTTAGCACATGGATTGATTCAAACGTGTTTCCAGTATGCATGGAGGTCTCTAACTACCAACAGGATTGCCTTTCAGACCTTCAATTTCTCTGTCAGTATCTATAAACTCCAATAAACATTATGTCACTTTAATTGCACACCTCCACTGACTCATTTGGCAGTAAGTACTAACCTATTCACTGTACTAGAATCCAAAATCTTAAAAAGATTCACTGAGTCACTCTTTTTGTCGTACACTGATTCAGTCAGTACTCAGGTAGTTCTGCAGTGATCCAAGTGTTAGTCTATGGACTGTTTCAAAAGTCTATCCACTATGGATATAGGTCTCTAGCCACCTACATACTTGTCTTTCACACCTTCAATATCCCAGACAGTATTCATACAATTCCCGCAAACACTCTGTCACTCTCCTTATACTTCTCCAGTGACCCATTCAGCACCATGTACTAATCCATTCACTGCGCTGAAAGCCAACCACTTATACATTCACCCAGGCACTGTCCTTGCAGTACTCTAATCATGCAGTCAATACCCAAGTACTCATGCAGTGATCCAGGCCTTAGCACATGAATTGCTTCAAACACCTATCCAGTATGCATGCAGTCCTCTAACCACCTACACACTTGTCTTTCACACCTTCAATTCCCCAATGTGAGTATACATACACTGCAGCTAACACCCTATCACTCTCCTTCCACTCCTCCAGTGACCCATTGAGCACCATGTACTAATATTCAGTGCGCCGAAAGTCAACCATTTATAAATTCACTCAGGCTCTCTCCTTGCAGTACTCTAATCATTCAATCAGTACCCAAGTACTCATGCAGTGAGCCAGGCCTTAGCACATGAATTGCTTTAAATGTCTATCCACTATGCATGTAGTCCTCTAACCACCTACACACTTGTCTTTCACACCTTCAATTCCCTAGTCACTATTCATACACTTCTAGCAAACACCCTGTCACTCCCCATGCAGTCCTCTAGTGACCCATTCAGCACCATGAACTAATCCATTCACTGTGCCAAACCCCAAACACTTATAAATTCACCCAGGCACTCTCTTTGCAGTAATCTAATCATTCAGTCAGTATCCAAGTAGTATTGGACTGAGACAGGCCTTAACATATGGATGGATTCAAACATGTGTCCACTATGCATGTAGGTCTCTAATCACCTACAAACTTGTCTTTCACACCATCAATATCCATGTCAGTATTCATACACTTCTAGGAAACACCCTGTCACTCACCCAGTGTGTCTCCTTATAGTATTGTAATCATTCAGTCAGTTAGCATGTAGTCTTTTAGTGAGGTAGGCTTTAGGGCATGAACTGCTTCAAAGTATTATGCACTATGCATGTAGTGTTTTAACCATCGTCACACTTGTGCTTCAGGGGTATAGTTTCTTAGTCAGTTTTTATATAAAATGTGTTTCTACAGTAATGGAATAGCATAAATTTGAAAGTTATTAATATACTTTTATTTGTGATTCTTTTTTACAGATACTGTTTTTCAACGTTAAAATAGAGAAATCATGCCAGAAAAAAAAAAGAACAGAGACAGGAGAATTACTTGAAGAAAAATCAACCACAAGTATTGAATGTACAAGATAATGTGGCTAAAAGAAAAAATCTTCTGGTAAAATCACAAAGCAATTTATTAAAGATGTTTGTAGGAGCAAACAGAATGTACAGAACGCTGAAACCACTGAGAATGTTTCAACTACGAAAAAATATCAAAATAAGAAGAAAAGCAAAAAAAGAAATGTTCAGTCAAAGGAGACAAAGTATGCTAAAAGAAGGCAACATCAGTATAAGGAATTACGCAAAAAAATATTTTACAAGAGAGTAGTACATAATTTGCTGAAAGATGTGAAGAAATATAAAAAGAGAGCTCTATTTTATAAAAAGAAGAAGCATATTGAAAACATTGTTGAAAAGGCTTTTGAAGTAAAAAGGAAACTATTCATTTTAGTATTAAACAGAATTCGATCACTAGATAAACCAATCAATTTAATGAAGGCCAAAAGTAGGAGGAAAAGACTAATTAATAGAAAAAAGTGTGATGTTTTTTTGGGAGAATGGAAACACAGTTCCAGTTCAGAGCCTTTCTTTAATGAAGAGAGTTATTTACAGAGCAAAAAATTACTGTTTGCAGTTGACACCAGTGGTAGAGGTTATGAAGTTAGAGATGGTTGTCCAATTGAGAAAGAGAAAATGGTTGAAAGAAATGCAGAAGAAGTGATAGCTGATGAAGTTCTAGGGAGACATCCTAAACACCCTGTGTATACTTGGGATTGCAGTAGTATTTGTAGTGTACAACAGGAATCTATTGATAAATTATGTAGTTTTTTACAAGCATATAGTAAAAAAAGTGTTAAAGAAAAGATTAAGGTGTTGCAAGGGCTCGACCCTTGCAGAGTGAGAAGAAATACTGGTTTGCAAGGTCATTCTCTGGCTTGTCTTTCTAAGAAAGTTTGTCAAAGTGTTTTTCACCATTTCAGGATGCTGGCAGTACATTATACTCAAATGCGGAAGTTAGTGAGAAGATTGTATTATGCGAAAAGTCCAGCACTAAAGTTAAGTGAGTTGAACAGTGCTCTTTTACGTGGGTCAGTTTCAGATGTGAAGCAGGTCTGTGAGGATATTGAGTTTTGTTACTTTGGGCCTCAGCAAGAGAGTGAAGAAACTGACCTATTAGTAGAACAAAATGTTGAAGACAATATAGAACCCATAATTACAAAAAAATTTGAGGATGAAATCACAAAGTTGAAGGTAATTTCAGGTGAAAGACCAAATGTTTCTTGTATTTGTTGACCGCGAACTCACTATAAAAATCAGACTAGGGGTGTCAATCTGTATTTAAAAAGTGAAATAGAAGATAATGATAAGTGGATGAAATTAGCAACTTATTTGTTGGTAGAGAATAGTTTTGATTTGGGATCTGAGCAGCGTATTTGCAAATATTGCTATAACAAATTAGATGAGAATAAAATGCCTGCTAGAGCTGTTCATAATAATCTAGAGTTGGTTGCTATTCCTCCAGAGCTGATAGATTTAAATACGTAGGAGTCTATTCTTATTCAATGTGTTCACCCGTCTCAGGCTATTGTTCGTATGGAGCCTAAAACAGGTAAATTACCTCCATCAGAGTTGCAAAGAGGATTGAAAGGAAGTGTTGTGTATTTACCGTTAGATTTAAGGAAAACTATTGAAACTATTGGTGTAGACCATGCAGAAAATGAGCCACTAGTCATTCTAGTTAATGGTTTTCCTACTAAGAATAAGAAAATCTGGCAAGAGTTAGGGGATGCTAGAAAAGTGCAAAAGGCATCATTGTATCTGTTAAAAAATAATGAGTAGAAATGTGTTTGTAGGAGAAGAAGAAATAGATTTAGCAGAAGATACTGAAACCTTAAGTGGACAAATTGAAAAAGTAGACATGTCCAGATGTGAAGAAATCTATGAACATTACAGTGTACATCCACTTCATTCCAAAGAGGTGATGGAGAATACGATTGAGTTGTTCCAAATGAAAAAAGCAAGAGGAAGTCCCATGAGTGTATGGGAAGAGAGCTTGGAAGCTCGTTGTTTCCCGCAGTTGTTTCCAACAGGAAAAGGTGGACGATATGATGAACGTCCTGTGCAGATTCCTGCATCTGAATATCGGACAAAAAGATTATATGTAGTGGATTCAAGATTTCGACAATGTATCCCTTATATGTTTCATCTTCTGTTTGAAAGTGACCTGTCTGGACTTTCATATGCAGTAAATCACATTTTAAAAACTGGAATGCATCTTCAAAATGTAGCTGCAAAGGATTTTATGGATAAAGTGCATCAGAGAGATGATCATTTAGAATCTCAGTTGATTAATCTGATGGCATGTCAGCGTGGGACTAATGAATATTGGTACCGTCGTCATGAAGAACTGAAATGTATGCCACGTAACTTGGGAAATCCTACATGGTTTGTTACACTAAGCTGTGCTGAATATGCTTGGGATGATTTACTTGAATTTCTTCGAGAGGCAAATTCCAATATAAAAAATATTGAATACAAGACACCTGGAGAATTGTGCTCTTTGGATCCTGGTAATGTATGCAGATATTTAAATCATAGATTTGAAGCTATGATGTCTTTCATCTGCAATAAAAAGAATCCTCCTCTTGGAGAAGTTGTGGATTTCTTTTGGAGAAAGGAGTATCAAGCAAGAGGTGCTCCTCATATACATATGTTGTTATGGATCAAAGACGCCCCCAAATTTGGAACAGATTCAGATGAAACTGTTTTGTCTTTCATTGAAGATTATGCCACATGTGCTGTACCCAATTGCAGAGAACATAAAAACTTAAAACAACAAGTCTTACGATTCCAAAGCCATTGATGTGGAAAATACTGCCGACGAAAGTACAAGTCAATGGATACGTTCTATACCAAACGTCGTTTTGGATTTCCACGTCCTGTATTATCCAAAGGAAGAGTGAACAGTTTTATATCAGCTATGCGACATATCATCACAAGAAAGTCTCCGAAAAATACTTTGACCTTAAAAAGAAGTGAAGAATCAAAATACATAAATGACTACAATCCAGTTATTTTATCCATGTGGAATGCTAACATGGATATTCAGTTTGTTGCGGACAATTCCATTGCTGTTGCACGATATGTAACGTCCTACATTACTAAATCAGAAAAGACGGAATTGAATGAAATGTGGGAAGAGATTTCTCACGAAAAGACTCTAAGTAAGAAATTATACAGTTTCAGTTTGAAGATATTATCGCATCGTGAAATTGGAGCATATGAATGTTCAGATCGGTTATCATCTTCAAGTCTATATTTCAAAAGTAGAAGAATCATTTGGGTGAGTCTAGGTCTTGCAGAAATACGAAATCGGGTACTGAAATCTGTTAGCAGAAAAAGAACCAGAAAGTACAGATATTTTGAAAACTAATATGTTGGACACATATTACCCAAACAGAAGTCATCATCTTGAGAACATGTGTCTCTATGAAGTGCTACAAAACTACACTTTTAAACAGAATACTGCAGAGAACATCAATGATGGAAAATATGCAGTGATTGGTTCCGAAGGATGTCTGGTGAAACAAAGGAAAGGAAATTTAATTAATCACAGGAAACTGAGTTGCAACACTGCTGATAAAAGAGAATTTTACTATTTAGCCCTTTTGCAAATGTTCAAACCATGGCGTTCAGAACTGGAATTACTTGGAGATTTTCAGAGCTATGAAGATTCATTTAATGCTTGTAAAGATAACATACAATGCAGTGCTTTTGCAAATTATGTGAAAATGTTGAATGATGAAATTGATCAAGAAGCTACAATTGCAGCTGAGATTGCTAGAGACAGTTCTCAAGACAGTCAAAGTTCTGCTGCACTGAGTCAAGATCTACTTGGAGAAAAAATTGTTGAAAATGAAGCAGCAACTGCCATGAATGAGGTGGAAACAGCAATGTATCAAGCTCAATGAAGAACCAGAACCTTTTGGGCCTGGCGGCGCAGGGTACGCCTTATATCTCCTGGATTCACCTGCTCAGCTACACAGAGACACGAGACACTCTGTCGGCGTTAGAAGATCAGATTTATTAGCTGCAGCTAGTACAGTTATCCCAGAAGTACACAAGGTAGGTTCTCAGGAGACTGCGACTTCACTCTGTGGCGCACAATCTTATATACCATATAGAAACATATACATTAACCAAATATACACCCAGAGCATACAAGAAAGAGCCAATAAGGAAAGTTGGAAAACAGGACAGAACCAATAGGAGAGATTGGAAAACAAAGTGTCAGATGACTCGAAGAAACCTCTCCTCCAACTATGTTTGTCACCCCTCCCTCAAACTAATTTATTAACGGATTCGTAACTAACTTGCAGGTGGCGAGATATGTTTGTGTGTGTTGGAGGACAGTTGTGAAACAAGAGAATGCTAGCAGAGGACAGTGAAGGCCAGACGATAAGATAAAGTCAGAAAAGAATAGTGTGAATCAACAGATAGTTGAGACGGGGATTAGAAAACTAGACGGGGATTAGTGTACTCAGCAAGTCCTAACACCAGCTTTGCAAATAGAGGCAGAAAGCGTATTTCGACACCAGGCTGCAGAAAAATCAGAATAGACTTTGTCCGCCGTGCTGCCTCAGTGATGGCAACACAAAATGGCGGCGGAGCACAAAATGGCGGGTCGATTCGATCGCAATCGGAAATCGAAGTTCCTAATCAAGAAGATGTAATACAGTTAGGAAACTTGGAAGAACAACTAAATGTTGAACAGAAACAAATGTATCAACAAGTGAAAGAGCAGATTGACCATGGATTACTTCATGAAAAGAAAGGGTGCTCATGTACATAATTTCAACCTATTCGAATGTATGTGAGTGGTCAAGCTGGAACAGGAAAAAAGTTTCTTAATTAAAGTAATCTACAAAAAACAACTGAGTCGCATTTGTCTTGTGTTGTCACGGCTCCAACTGGGTTGGCAGCACATAACATTAAAGGAATTACTTTACATCATTTACTAATGCTACCAGTAGAGCATGAGAACAAATTGGAATAATACAAGCTATCTGGAGAAGCTTGTTGTGAAGTTTCAAGAGTCTTGAAGAAAATGAAACTTCTCATTATTGATGAGGTGAGCATGGTGGCAAACTTGATGCTTGTCTTTGTGCATTTAAGAATGCTGCAAATTCTTAAAACAGAGTATGACGTGTTATTTGGAGGAAAACACGTTATTGTTTTTGGAGATCTACTGCAACTGACACCGGTAAAAGGACAACTGGTATTTAAAACACTTGCACATGAAGATACCAGAAAGTCTCTTGGTAGTGTTGGTAATGTGAACATTTGGACTAATTTTGAATACAAAGAACTGACAACAAATATGCGACAGGCAAATGATACTGAATATGGAAGTATTCTTCAAGATATAATAATTGGAATTCTTACAAAACATGGCAAACAAGCTTTGGAAAGTCGATTACTTTGCAATGTCTTTCCAAATGAAAATGTAGTTCCTGCAAAAGTGTACATGAAAATTGCTGAAAATAAATCAGTGATCTCTTTAACCCCTTCAGTGCCCATGGCGAGCTGGACTCGTCATGGGCTGCGGTGGCGCTGTGCCCATGACGAGTCCAGCTCGTCATGAACTCCGCCCGCTAATGCAAGGCGCGGCACTGGGCGGGGAAAGGGGCGGGCATCCAAGGGGTTAATGCCAACACTGCGCGAGTGTTCCATATTCAACGAAGAACTATTGAAACTGGAAAATGAAGAAATTATAAAAATGGAAGCCATCGATAAAATAGAGCATGAAGGAATCACTCTTATTTTGATGGGAAAGTTGAAAAAAAAAATGGATTCTTTAGAAAAAAAAATATCTAAAACAGCTGGTTTAGAAAAGACACAGTATGCGTGTGTAAACTGTCGGGTAATTTTAAGGCGTAATTTGGATGTAGAAAAAGGGTTAGTTAATGGCACAATGCGTAAAGTGGTGGAATTTGTTAATTATCAGAAAAAAGAAGGAATTGAATTTTTAAAAATTTAATTTGATCAGATCGAAGATGTTAAAGAAATTGGTCGTTGTTCAGTTCGTTTTTTGCTTGTTAAAGATTTATATGTCCATAGGAAACAATTTCCATTTTCTCTGGCATATGCAGTGACTATTCATAAATCTCAAGGATTAAGTATAGACAGTGCATTGGTGAACATTGGATCTACTGTATTTAAAGAGGGTATGGCATATGTTGCTTTGTCGCGAGTCAGAACATTATCTGGTTTGTTTTTGATTGATTTTGATGAGACAAAGGTTACTGCAGATGCAAACTGTGTAAAAGAGTATAATAGGTTAAGAAGGGTGTATGCTCCAAATTTAGGTCAATATCCTGTATTTGAAAAGCGTGTGATTGGTCGAAAAAGAAGGTTTGAGAATATCTGTTCTGAAGGTGTCGTGAAGGGAATAGAACAAGATAATGTTGTGATTGCAAGTAAAAAGAAATTGGACACTGTTGAAGAGGTTGTAGGTTATCAGTTTGAAAATAGTTCAAGTGTCAACTGCTATGCTAATGGAGTGGTCAATGTTGTTTTTTATCTTGAAGGTTTGCAAGAACAAATTATGCAGAATCGGCAAAATAGATGTTGTGCTCTGTTGCATTCTGTTTATGAAAAATTGACAACAGATACAAGTAAATTACAATCTGTTTCAGATGTTAGTAATCTTTTGGATGTGTGTTCTGGTTCTACAGAATTTACACAAAATATCCAACAAGATGCTCATGAATTTTTAATGTATAGACTTACCATTTTTGAAAATGAAGGTGTAGAAATAGAAAATATTTTTGGACTTTCTTACAAATGGGAACATCATTGTGAAAATTGCATGTATACATGTTCCACTAATGTAGACACTGAAAGATTTTTGTATTTAACATTACCAGACTGTAAATCAGTGTCTTTCAATAAATTAGTTAAAGGTGCAAATCAAAACATGGAGTGCAGCCAATGTAAATCAGAAATGTTATCCACATTATTTTTAGCAAAATATGGACAATACATAATTTTAATGATGCAATGTTGTACAGCTGATGGAAGAACATTGGATACTTTAATAAAACAGTTTGTAGCAACACAAGTATCAATATCAGGAAGGACTTTTGTAGCAATTGCAATAATTTTCCATGATGGTCGTTCCACCACATCTGGACATTACACTGCCTATCTAAAATGTGACACAGGCTGGACACTTTGTAATGATTCCCAGTTGGTTTTCAAACAAATTTTGCCTAGGGAATTACCAAATTCCTACCTAATATTTTTAAAGTCAAAGTTTTAGGAAGATAATTCACTGTCTGAGAAATGTATTATTATAATTTAATAGGACTACCATTGGACAATTTTCATAAAAAGGAGTGCAAAAATACCACTTGGCCTCAA
The DNA here is from genome assembly GCF_964204655.1 of Triturus cristatus. NCBI lineage: Eukaryota > Metazoa > Chordata > Amphibia > Caudata > Salamandridae > Triturus > Triturus cristatus. The sequence goes on from NC_140589.1 coordinate 399,403,101, forward strand.
GGAAAGGTATATGTTTGAATTATGGACTTTTCTGTGCCCATTGACTCAGTGAATATTTTTAAGCGACAACATTTACAGTTTTTATAAGTTAAACTTACAACATTTTGTTAGCCATAAGCATTTCATATATGTGTGATTTGTATCTAGTGGTATTTTACTGAGAATAGCATGTTGGTTTTTTTTAAACAATCTTTTTGATTGTTTTTTTTTTGCCCGCTTTTAAGTGATGAGTACGATTGAAATCACTAATTCTAGTGAAATTCAATATATTCTGAGAACAGCAAAAAAGGCAAACTAATTACTTTGTTGAAATTATGCTGTGTTGTAAAAAATTTATTATTACATCTTATAACTATTTTTTCTTTTCTTTACAGATCCTAATTCTAAAATAAGCAGTTTACATCAATTTACAGTGCAAAAAAAATCTGAAAAAAATGTATACCTTTTTTTATTTCTATTACTGTGAAGGTAAGTTTAACTAAGTATTAATATGCAGAATGGGTAGATCTGCAAGAACCTACAAAGATTGAATTTTTTTTTAAAAACACTCTCTTTATACCTTTGTAGCTTTGAAATCTCTCTGTTATCGGATATTATGTCACCTCCACAAAAACAGATTTGAGTGGTTCATAATATTTCCCTTTGTATCTATTGAAGGACCGCAATCATTTCAATCATTCTTGTTTGAGCAACTTTGCAGACCAAACGTTGTGCTTACCTTCTATCATTTGGAAGCAATTTTAAAACAGAAATATGTCACTTTTTGTTACATAGTTATTGCACAATACACTCTTTCATATTTAGAAAGAGAGGAAAAGGTGCTCTGTGTACTTTTTCTACTCCATGTAAATACAACCTCATCATACACAGCAGTTTGCATTGAAAGATTGTTCTATAAGTGTTGTTGTGCATGATTGCACTGAATACTCACAGAACAAGACACAACTCCAGATTGATCATAAATCATAAATCTCGGTATGTGTGTGAATGCTGCTCCATTCTCTAATTGGTGTACAAAAGCACAACAAGGAGAATTGTTTTCTTTTCTCCTCATTTTTAAATCTTCAATGCATGCTAAAATGTTCAGCATACATTGAAGAAGAAAAATGGCTGTTCTTTTTTGCAGGAAGGTGTGTCTTTCTGGACAAAAACAAACAGCACATGACAGATATCCTTGCACTATGGTGCAAGGGGGCCTGTGTCACCACATGGCTGCAATTTAAACAGCCGTGCAGAGAGAAGCATAGATTTGCAACATATTTATGTACATATGTTGCATTCCTGTGCTTCGGAAGTACTACAGCACACTGCAGTTAAAGAGGTTACTGTGTGATGCTGCAGCACTTCCTCATAGTTCTGCACTTATACATTCACCATACGCTATTAATGCATTCATTCAGTCAATTACATACTACACATACATTCATCTAAACTTTCACACACCTACAAACAAATATAGCTCTTTTTTTAAACCAGGAAAGTTAGTTCTTACAAGAACGACTTTTTTTGTACTTTTTTTATTTTTATTTTTTTGTACTTTTTGGAACAATTGTGTTATTTTTATGTTTTTTTCAACAAAAAAAAAAAATCCAACAGGAGGAACAAAAACTGTCAACTTCTGCAAAAAATAAATAAACACAAGTTTAGCACTTGTGATTTTGCTGCGCTCAGCAGATAAGTTCAATTGAATGCTCGCCATAACATAGCAGTTTGTTGCATTTAATGCAACAAATTTTTAGTTTTTCCAAATTCTGGACGTATGTCCGGGTAAGTGGTCGATGGTGATGCTGCAGAAGTGCTTGCCACTGCTGGCTGAGGCTGGTGTCGGAGTCTTCTGCATTCCTGCTTGGCCAGGTTCACGGGATGCAGAGTCTTCAGGTGTTTTAACATACTCGCAGTCCCACAAGAGTATTTTTTAGATGGATCCCCTCTGGAAAGCACTCTTTGACATATATTACATGTCACTTTAGTTGAGTTAGTTTTATTTTGTCCTTCTGGGAAGGAAAACAATTTCCCCACCACAGAGGTGTATCTTTCTGGGCGTGGAGGTTCCACAACAAATTCCTCATCGGACGAATGGTCTGAATCTGATGGAGGCTGCTGTCCAGAAGCCATTGTCTTCAGATAATGAAAAATTGCAGCTGTGGAAATCTTCCCAAAAAAGTTTCTTCTACTTCTAAGGTGTGAGATGTTCCTCCAAAGAAGCTCAAAGAAGAATGATTGAAATGGGTGGGGTCTTTCAATAGTTAGAATAGGAAGTGTAATGAACCAATCAAATCTCTTTTTCTCAGGTCACATGGGATCCGCGCACCGTGCGCATACGGCACGCACCGAGTGCGAATCCGCAAAATCACATTTAAAAGGAATTTAGGATTAGAAGTAAAAATATATTAATTTTATGAGTTGTTTAGATTATGTGTTCAATTAATATTCACATGAAATACATATAAATATGTTTTTTGACATTTAAAATATTTCGTGGGATTCGCGCTCTCATCGCGTCAAACACGCATATGACGTTTCACGGAAGCGCACGAGCGTCGCGTAACGTGATTTGTATGTGTCGTGTATGGGCTTGGAGTCGCCTACCATTCGCATTGCAATCGCGTACAAAAATACGTACCCATCGCATACCGTATGCGGATCCTACACTACAATCGTAAAATGGCGACTATGTTCTGCGCAGGGATCGAGAAAGGTGCGCATAGGGTGCGCGAATCTCAATAAAATTGTAAAAAAAGAAAAGTATTACAAATATAGCTTCAAAAATTTTACAAAATATAAAAAATAGTTTAAACATTTTTTAAAAGAATTAATGCAAAAAAACTATAAAAAATGGTGAAAACAATTAAAAAAAACATAATTAAAGGAATTGACACACTGAAATATAAAGATTTAGCAATCCTATGAAAATCATTAAACATCATAGCTTTAGAGATAAGTTATAGATAGGAATTAGCATTTAAAAAACCTTTGAAATTCACTTAAAAAACCATAGGTTTCTGGTATGTTATAGTTAGGAATTAGCATTTAAAAAACCTTAGAAATTCACTGAAAAAACCATAGGTTTCAGGGGTGTTATAGTTAGCTGGACATTTCTCTCGTACAAAACCCTAGAAATTCCAACGTTATAGTTAGTTCAGCTAACTATAACTCGTGCCCCCGCAATGCACTGGTGATGACGTCACATATTACATCACTCATGACATGGTCAGTGACATCACTCATGACATCTCAAATGACATCACTGATGACATCACGGATGACGTCATCCATGTGATAAATTAGTGCATCTTCTCACACCCTAATATAACCTTTGATACACCGACTCAAAATTTCAGACGGCCATTTTGAAAACCATAGATACTCCAATACCAATAACTACATACCCACTCATTGACTCTTAGGTCTACATACACCTCTACTCACTTACCTGTACAGTCACTCATACTTACAGTCACTCAGTACAGGACTATCATATGCATTTATACACCTATATAGACACTCACACACCGCCAATCATCCATTGAGGTACTGACACACCTAGTCAGTCATGCAAATAATTAATCACAGTCCAATTTACTCACCTATACAGTTATACACACACAACTTCACTTACTCATAAACATACTACCACATTCTTACGCTCTTATACAATTAATGATACAAGCACACACTCATACATACACTCACTCTCACAATCACACACTCTCACATATGACCAGTTATATACTCTTACACACATATATACTGCCTTTCACTTATGTAGTTACTGTCACATGCACCACTGAGATATACATTCAATCACTAACACAACCATACACACACTCACCCACCCATACAGTCCCTCACATATGCACTCTTAAAACCATGCACCATTGAATCACCCACTCACACATCTATGCACAGAGTCATACACACCCTACCCACACAAACACTCAGGCACCCATACAGATACTCAGACAACCAATCATTAACCCATATAGACACTCATATAGCTATTCACAAAACCATGCAGCCACTTATACACCAACAGATAGAGAGATACAGACATTCACACAGTTTACTCACTAGTCTGCAGTAAGATACGTTTAATGACTCATTTATATAGTCAGTCACGCACCTACTAAATCATCCATTCACATACTTATACACCCACTCGTTCTTTCATAGGCCTTTCCCTATAAATATTAAACATATTTAAATTTTACAGAAACACAGACTCACTGGATGACGTCATCAGTGATGTCATCAGTGATGCCATTTGAGATGTCATCAGTGATGTCATCAGTGATGTCATCAGTGATGTCATTAGTGATGTCACTGACCATGTCATGAGTGATGTAATATGTGATGTCATCAGCAGTGCATTGCAGGGGCGCGAGTTATAGTTAGCTGAACTAACTATAACGGGGGAATTTCTAGGGTTTTGTACGAGAGAAATGTCCAGCTAACTATAACATCCCTGAAACCTATGTTTTTTTCAGTAAATTTCTAAGGTTTTTTAAATGCTAATTCCTAACTATAACGTGTATGAAACCTATGGTTTTTTCAGTGAATATATATATATATATATATATATATATATATATATATATATTCACTGAAAAAAACATAGGTTTCAGGGGCGTTATAGTTAGCTGGACTTTTCACTCGTACAAAACCATAGAAATTCCCCCTTTATAGTTAGTTCAGCTAACTATAACTTGCGCGCCCGCAATGCACTGCTGATGACGTCACATATTACATCACTCATGACATGGTCAGTGACATCACTGATGACATCACTGATGACATCTCAAATGACATCACTGATGACATCACTGATGACATCATCCAGTGAATGTGTGTTTTTCTGAAAATTACATATGTTTTATATATGTATATCTCAAGGTCGATGGAAGAATAAATGGGTATATAAGTGTCTAAATGGATGATTTGTTTTTGAAAAATTGATTGTATAACTGACTGATTAAGTGTATCTTAGTGAATACATGGCTTAGTGAGTAATGTTTAAATATGTAAATATCTGTATCAGTCTCTCACTTTGTGTATAAGTGGCTGCATGGGTTGGTGAGTAGCTACATGAGTGTCTATATAGGTTATTAGTTGGTTTTTTGAGTATCAGTATAAGTGTCTGATGTCTGTATGGTTCGGTGGGGGGTATTACGTAGTGCATAGGTGCATGAATGAGTGACTCACTCTTTGTATGTGTTGAAGACAGCATGTGTGCAGAACTGTATGGGTGGATGAGTGTGTGCATGGGTGTGTTAGTGAGTGAATGACTGTCTCAATAGTGTCTCTATGAGTAACTACATATGTTTTAAACTAGTATATGTGACTATTGGTGTATATAAGTGAGTATATGTGAGAGTGAGAGATTGAAAGAGTTCCTGTATGAATAAGTATGTGTTTCTATAAGTGATTGTTAAAAAGACTAAGTATGTGTACGTTTCTGTAGAAGTAAGTGTGGTGGTGTGTGTATAACTGTATATGCAGGTAAACGGATGTTTGATTCTTTATTACCAAGAGTGACTATGTGTGTGAGTAACTTTATGGATGAGTGGCGTTGTGTAACAGGATGTATATGTGTATGAGTACATATGATGAGTGAGTACATGTATGAGTGACTGTATAGGACTGTTGGTGAATGAGTGGATGTGGATGTGGATCTTACAATTACTGAATCGGTTGTTGTAACTGGTATTGGTATGTCCATTGTTTTGAAAATTGTAATTTCAATTTTTGAATGTGTGTATCAAAGGTTATATTAGGGGGAGAGGAGGTCTGCCACTCTATCACAAGGATGATGTCATCAGTGATGTCATGAGTGATGTCATGAGTGATGTCACTGACCATGTCATGAGTGATGTAATATGTGACATCATCAGCAGTGCATTGCGAGTTATAGTTAGCTGAACTAACTATAACGGGGGAATTTCTATGGTTTTGTACGAGTGAAAAGTCCAGCTAACTATAACGCCCCTGAAACCTATGGTTTTTTCAGTGAATTTCTAAGGTTTTTTAAATGCTAATTCCTAGCTATAACGTGCCTGAAACCTATGTTTTTTTCAGTGTGTGCTAAGAGTGTGCTCCTGCAGACTGTGTATTTTCAGTTACAAGAGACATATGCATGCATGCATCCATAACAGCATAAACATTGTAGTAATGTATATAAAAGTACATGTGTGGCAAGGTTTAATTGCAGTTTTGTATATGTATGACCAAGCTCAGCAATTGCATGATTAGAAGCAAAATCTATTATATCAATTTCAAATGTGTTAGCATTTGCCTTCCATTTGTGTGTTACTGATTTATGCTGAATGGAAACCATCATATTTACATAAATAAAGCTGCCCCTTTCCTACAAATGCCATTCTTACAGAACCGGACCAACACTATTAAAATCTCTGACAACAATTCCTGTGTGCACACAGACTCATGGTTTGATTCTAGGCACAAAACAGTATTCCTCAGTGATACCAGTACACCTTAACTTATGGTGAAAACATACTCCATAATATTTTACAAGTTCAAGACAGTTAAATATCTCCCAAACCACAAAATGTAAAACATAACTTTTAAAGAAGAATCACAATTCTAATATTTATATCAAAAATCACCACATACATCCTCTCTCAAACTCATATCTCACCTTTAAAATTAGTTAGTTGAGAAAGAAATGTGGCAGACTATCAGAGTCAGAATATCAGAGCTCTACACCTCTCTCCTCTCTCCAGAACCAGTAAATGGCAATGTTTCCCTCTCTTTTTTCACACATATACATGTTAATTACAAATCTCAGTGCTTCCCACATTTTTTCAAATGAAATCACACATTTCTATTGGTTGAAAACTTCAACCCTTTTCCAAAAGAACCCTTCCCCCAACTTGACTTCTGCCTGCTACCATAGCAACAGCTCATGGAACACTGGTGTGAGCAGAGAGGTCAGAAGTTCAGCACACAATGTTTCAAATCCAAAGAGCAAGAGTGCTTCACCTGTCAAACCTAACAGCAAATCCAAATTAATCAATTTTCTGAACCAATACAAAACATGCTTCTAAAAATGTACACATACAGCCTAGTTTTAACTGTAAAATGATTTGAATCAGCCAATGAGTTCTTTTTATTTAAAACAAAAATATGTATGCCTCCATTTTACAACTGTCTTTCATTTCATATTGCCATTCTACTGAAAGACACCTCCTGAGTGCATCCAGATCTCCTTGAAAGATGTTCACAGTGTGGATTGTAGGTCACAGCTATGTCTTCTGGAGTGAAAAGTATGCAGAAAAAAGAGGTATGGTGAGAGACCTTGCTTTGCCAAATGTAGACATTAAATGGATTGGTCAGAGAGGGTTAAAGTGGCACCAATTAATGTCTTTGGTGAAAACCTTTCTACATCTCCCACAGCCTAACCCTATTATTGTGCACTGTGGTGGAAATGACCTAGGCACTTTAACTGGGGTAGGTCTGGAAATGCTTATTAAGGACACCTTTGTGTAATTGATGTCGCTTTTTCCTCAATCTGCCTTTGTATATTCTAACATATGCCAAAGGCAAAAGTGGAACTGGTCCAACCAATTTTGTCCGCAGATTGACAAAGCAAGAAAGCACGTCAACAAATCTATTTCTGCTTTCCTCAGAGACTATGGTATGGGTTCTATATACCACAACAACTTGCATTACAACATGCAAGGCATTTATAGAGGAGACGGTGTACATTTCACTGATGAAGGCAACAGAGTCTTCCTCTTGAACTTTAGACTCTGCATCGGTACTTACTTGTAGGTACCACAAAAAAAAACCACTTCATAAACACAACGGCTCTTTTTAGAGCCCCCTAATATCTAAAAACTTAAATTTGATTTTTACTTCTATTTTTTTATTGTTTTTTTTCTGCCGTGCGCATACGGTAAGCTTACCATACACGTACCCCGCGATTTAAAAAAAAAAATTTAAATGTATTTTTCATACTTTTGGGACCTTCTTGGACCCCCTGACAAACGCTAGGGGGTCTGCAACTCTCTTCGTTGCCCCCTTTTCACGTTCTCCACCTTTGTTTATCAGTGTGAGACACACAAAATGGCGGCCGACACTTCCTGATTTCGACCGATTCGAATGTTTACAGTCATGTAACCACCAATCAGAATTAAGCTCGCGCACGGCAGCGTGCGCGTACGGTAAGCTTACCCTACGCGCTCGGAGCGCGCTTATAGATATATATATTGATTTAAATGCTATTTTATCAGCAAATACTGAACACATTTACACCAGACCTACAAAAGGCACATCCCTGACCTGAGGACTACCTCTCTGCCAAATTTCAAGTAATTCTGTTCAGCCGTTCGGGCTGTAGCTTGGACTAAAGGTCCTATGGAAAAATGCATGGGGAAAACATGTTTTGGGACCCCCCTATGGAAACACGGTCCTAACTATAACTATCTACTGGCGACCGCCAATAGATTATATATATATATATATATATATATATATATATATATATATATATATATTATATATATATATTACCTACTGGCGGTCGCCAGTAGGTAGTTATAGTTAGGACCCCTTTTCCATAGGAAATCCGCAACATTCTATTTTGAATAACTTTGGCGCCGGTCGATGAATCCTCGCGAATTTCTCAAAATAGGTGGGGCGCTACGCTCCGCTCCTACCCTGAAAGTCTCGGGGGGATTCGTCAAGCGGGGGCTGAGATAAAAGGGGGGTCCCAAAACGCGTTTTTCCCATGCATTTTTCCATAGGACCTTTAGAACGAGCTACAGCCCGAACGGCTGAACAGAATTACTAGAAATTTGGCAGAGAGGTAGCCATAAGGTCAAGGAAGTGCCTTTTGCAGGTCTGGTGTAAATCTGTTCAGTATTTCCTGAGTAAATAGCATTTAAAAGCATATATATATGTGGGCGGAGCCTAACCACACATCTCATCCTGAGATCTGATTGGCTGTCAGCACTTCATCCAAGAAGTGTTGGCAGCCATCTTGGGACAAATATACATGATAGCACCTCATTAAAAAGCATTGCAGTTAATAGAAGGTTTTAAGACTTTAGTTACATTATAAATCATTTGTTGATGGTACCATACTCATTTTAGGAATTGTGGTATGTTCTAAGGTGATTTCACCATGTGAAAAAGCCTTCTGCTGGGATATCATGATTGAGAGAAAAATATTTTCTCATGCTTTTACCACAGAGGTTTGGAAGGTGATCTATAGGCTAAACTGAGAGCTTATTTTCTGTAAATTCACATTATCTTTCTCAGTCATGTGAGAATGAAGTCTGATATTCTCAGTAAAACATGTACATCCAACAAGGGCAGAGACTGTCAGTTGATTCCTTTGTGTTCTACTGCAGCTTCCCAGAGTGTTCCAAAGAACTACTAGAGCGCTAACAGTCCTACTTATGATAAACGTATGGCACACCTGAAGCCATCTTGCTTGGATTAAAGTGGTAACTCTTAAAACATTTAATTTAAAAAGGAACAAAATGAGGGGGTTCATTTTTCCATAAAAAGTATGATTAGTGCTGCAGAAAGAAAAATTAGGGCACATTTTGAGTGACTTCTCAAATCCTCTTCTATTTCATTAAAACATTCTGACATGCAGACTGAAACATGCACTTTCAATACCAGCAGCAGTTTTCCCTGGTGAGCAGTAGCTTTACTACAGTGATCTAATGAGCAAAAAGAGTGCTAACATTCTGAATTTATGGCAAATGTGTGACACATCTGAATGCCTTCTTGACGGAATCAAAGTAAAAAACTGAAAGTATTTCCTACTGAGGAGACTGCAGTAAATGAGGAAATTAGGAAACTTCATAACAAATAAGTCTCCCAAGATGGCCACCAGAGACAAAAGAGCCCAAATGTAGCCCAAATATCACCCAGATGTAGCCCAAGTATAGCCCAATGACAGAATGTCCCAGAATGTTCTTAAAAACAACTAGAGCGCTTACTGTCTTCATTATGACAAAAGTATGGCACACCTGAAGCCATCTTGATTGGAATAAACTGGTAACACTTAAAACATTTAATTTAAAAAGGAACACAATGAGGAGGTTCATTTTGCCATAGAAATTATGATTAATACTGAAGAAAGAAAATGAGGGCACATTTTGAGTGACTTCTCAAATCCTCTTCTATTTCATTAAAAAATTCTGACATGCAGACTGAAACATGCACTTTTAATACCAGGAGCAGACTTCCATGGTGGAGTAGTTTTACTACAGTGATCTAATGAGCAACTAGAGTGCTAACATTCAGAATTGATGGCAAATGTGTGACATATCTGAATACCTTCATGATGGAATCAAAGTAAAACACTGAAAGCATTTCCTACTGAGGAGACTGCAGTACATGAGGAAATTAGGAAACTTCATAACAAATAAATCTCCCAAGATGGCCACCGGAGACAAAAGAGCCCAAATGTAGCCCAAAATCAACCAGATGTAGCCCAAATATAGCCCAATGACAGAAGTGTGCAAAACACTTATTATTTTGTGTTTTTGCAGTGTTATATAGTGCAGACTTGTCAGGTATTGGAGTGCTTTACATGAGCATTGGTTACATCACACAAGAACAAATTCATTTTGGTTGTAGACATGGGGAGACTAAGTGATTTGACCAGAATCACAGAAAGTCGAGCTGAAGCAGAAACTTCAACCTGGTTCCCCAGTTGCAAAGTCTGCAGTTCTGGAAGTAACACCACATCCTCTCCCCTAAGTGCAACATTTAATCAAGTGGTCAACTGGATAAAAAAACATAAAGATAACAAATAATTTAAAAGTGCTTTGTCGCTATTTGAAAACTCAGAAAATATGTCCTTATTTTAGTCTTTTAGAGCACTAACCATAATTTTGATGCCAATAAGACCCTCTCATATATGTAATTTCTAAAGGAAATGCTCTAGGTATTACAGTTTTGATTACATCAAGATGATGTCAGGCGTTCCACACTTTTGTAATAAATATAGAATGTTAGCAATCTAGTTGTTCATTAGGATACTGTTGAGAGGCAGAGGCCAGGGGCACGGACTCTGAAAATTGAAGGCAGGTAGGAGGGTGCAAAGGCAACAATTTAACCACACTGAGCAGGCAGGAAGGGCCGTGGAAGCACAACAGACTATGGAGGGCAGTGGAAAGGGGGGCAGGGGCAACAAACCAACAATACAGGACTTGCAAGAGCGGCTGTTGGAGGGAAGATCTATTACGGGTCAAGGAAGCTAGGGGCGGTCCCCAGATCCCCGGGAGCCACCACAGAACTGAGCAGGAGAGTGAGTCATGGACAAAAGGGGCACCTTAATTTGAGCCGGGGTGCCTAGGAACGCTTGCTCCAAAAATGAAGAAAACAGACATATGAGACATGGAATTGGAGGCAGAATTCAATGGCAGTTTAATGAGAAGATGCAACTTCAAAGAAACCGCAGAATAGAGACATAAAGTACAAAAAACAGAATCCAGATAATCATACAGCTGTCATAATATTCTCTGTATCTCAATTAATGTACTGACAGAGAGAGAGAGAAAACACATCTATAAATGCATCATGAGAAACAAGTTACACCAAGGAAAATGTTACCTAGGAACACTCACGTTTACTCTTAGAGCAAGCATTCCTGCAATTACAATACAAAATCTTTTAAATGCAAAAGTAAAGAGAACAATGGTTAAACATAACATGACATTTCATATAGGTAAAATAGAATAAGATACTTCAAGCAAAGCAGAGCAAGACATTTTAAGCAAAGGAAGACAAGAGCTCCCAGCTCTTGGGGAAAACCTGCACTGCCTGTTAACCTACATACAGACGGCGAGGTAGTCCGTCGATATCTGTGGGTGCTCCCTTTTTATATCATTTTGTGGGCTCCTTTGCACGCTACATCTACCTACGTATGCTACCCAAAAGCTTCGACTGCAGATTTTACCAGACATTTCGTCATTTACCCACTTAATGCTGACAATGGACTGGGTGAAAAGGTCAGTCTCTCAGGCCAATCGCTTATCGTAAGTTCCATAGAGCAAGCAGAAAATAATGGGTATTGTACGGGAATTCAATATATTCATGTATAAAATCTCCTCAGTTCTCCTAACTTGACGCTCTGCGGTTGCCACTTCCTTAAAAGCGGGAAACCTGCCCAGGAAGCAAGTACCAGTCCAGGATGCAGCCTACTGTATGTCGACAGCTTCAGGGGGATGTTGAACTTTGATACCGAGCACGGAGCACTCGGGTAGGGTGGGGGCTACTAGTTTGGATCAGAAGGCCTCGCAGACCTGCCTTCAGACTGCTATACACTAAAATTGCAGAGCTATGGTCAATTTAACAAAGAGGCCTACATATTGAACAGAAGGGCCTACACAGGGGTTTTATGCTGGCTGAGTGGTAAGGATGTCTCAGGATAATTATATAGCAATACAGGACCCGCTGGTCAATTTAATACGGCCTACAAATGCAGCTGGCAGGGCAAGGACAAGGGTCTCATACTTCAGGTGTGGACAGAACGGGCCAGGGGCCCCCTGTGATACAAAATCTACCCTCCTTCAAGGCTGTGGCAATGTAATAGACCATTGTGGGCAGAAGGAAGAGGCAATGGTAGTACAACCATACATGCCAACAGACCCGATTCAGCCAGGAAACGTCCAATGTTTTTAAGCTCAAATGGGCTTTATTTGATCTGTCTCCTGTCTACAATATCCTCTTTTTCAATGTAACTCAAAGGGGAAAATCAATACCCCAGTTTTTTTTCAAAATCTCCCTCTTACCAAGTTCAAAATGTTCGCAAGTATGGTACATTGGATCATGGAAGGAAATGGGATAGGGACATGGACTTGGATAACAGAGGACAGGAGGGACATGGAGAGGTGCACCAAACTGACCCTGCAGGGCAGGCATCAGGGTTTGCAGCAGCACAATACACCACACAGGGCATGCAGGACGGGAGTGCAGCACAACAATCCATAGAAAGCAAGAGGGAGGGGACAGGACCATGCACATGGACAACAGAGAACAGAGGGGCAAGAGGCAATGGTAGCTAGCTGACCATAATGGACAGACAGGAGAGAAAGCTGCAGCATAACAGACCATAAAGGGCAGGAGGGACGGATCAGGGGCATTACAATGGAACAGACAAGCCAGGAGGGAGGGAGTAGGGCTGGGGGCAAGGGGGCAGGGCAGGAGCAGCAAGATAGCCATGGAGGTCAGGCAGGATGGGCACTAGAAGCAAGACACACCATGAAGAGCAACAGTGAGACTGTGATGGCATACACACAGACCATGGAGGGAAGGTGGGAGGGGGTCAGGGGCAGCTAACTGACCACACAGGGAAGGTGGGAGGGGCCATGGCAGCACAGAAGACCATGCATGGCAAGTGGGAGGGTTAGTGGCAGCACAATGGCTATGATGGGCAAGAAGGAGGGTGGAGGGGCATGCACAAAGGACAATGGAGGATAGAAGGGAGGGTCAGGACCTGTGCACAGACAAGAAAGTTCAGGGGAAGGGACCTCACAACAGACCACACGGGGCAGGCAGGAGGAGCAGTTGCAGCACAACAGACGAGGGAGGGCAGAAGGGTGTGGCAGTACAATGGACCATGTAGGACAGGAGGAAGAGGATAGGGGCATGGCATGTGGACAGGCAGGGTGGAGGTGGCAGGGACAGGTTACAGTCATCTGACAATGCTAGGCAGGTGGGAGGGGAGTGGCAGCTCAACAGAACACTCAGAGTAGATAGGAGTGGCAGGTCCATGGGACATGGTGGGCAAAAAGGATGGAGCAGGGGCATGCACAAAGACATCGGAGGGCAGGGGGAAGGAGAATAGGGGCAGCAAGCTAAGCACAGAGTTTAAGCAGGAGGTCAATGATGGGGCATAGAATTGGGCAATGGAGGGCAGGAGGACTGGACTGGTACATCATACTAAATTGAGGGCAGTGGCAGCACATCAGACCATGCATGGTAGGAGGGAGGAGGCTAGTCCATGGATTCACACAACAGAGGATAGGGAGGAAGGGGATGGGGCAGCAAGCTAACTGTTCAGAGAAGGCGGGTATTAGGAACTTTATTGTTTTTAAAACATTGTGTCTGTGCGAACTACTTAAAATATGAACAAGTATGCAGCATAATCTCACTTTTATTCAGGAAGAAGAGGACGTTTGTGACTGTGACTCCGGGCTCACTTGGCAGAAACACCCCCTGACCCTCCACCCCCTATCGCAAAATGTAATGCCCGTGAAAAGGGTAGGTGAACGCAGTGTTATATAGAACATAGTCCTGAGAGCACGATTGAAAATGAAAACTAGATATAGTGTATGGTATAAACTATGCACCAAAAAGTGTGATATAAGATGAACCGGGCGTGAAATATAATTTGCAATACATTGTGCGCAATGACAGATTCATTGGAGAGCGCGAGATAGCACAGGCACTAGCGCGTGCTATGCGATATGCGCCTTGGAGTGTAATATGCACAGGGCAGTGTTGTGTAACCTAACTAGTCTCTAAAGTTGTAATATAAAATATGTGCTGGGGAGTGTAACGTTGCATATGCACTGTGACAAATATATGGATCCCAGATTGTAATATGTATGGCATAGCACTGTGCGTTATAACATAGGCATCGAGAAAGGCACGTTAGATGGGGCAATATAACCCGTGCGAAGACAAGTGTGGCATGACATATTCACGGGGTGGTGTTACAGTGCACATGGGCTAGAGAGTGTCATAGCATATGCACTAGCTAGTGGAATACAACACAGAGGTGTGTGGCACTCGGCAGGCAATGGTGGGTGTAACACAGCATTGGGCTCTGTCAGGAGCACGCTGTGACTCTCAAGTGATGTTCGTCCCCTTTCCAGAGAGTAAAATAAAAAGTATTACACATCCGGCAGTGGATGTGTGTTTTATTAACCGTGAGGGGGGTTTCTTGCATAGTTTTGGTCGAATTTTTGTCGAATCCCCTTTGAATGGCTTGGTGTGCATGTGTATTAAATGTGCCCGTCAATAGCTACCCATGTTTGTATAAATAAACGACAAGGGTGTCTACCAGGATTAGGCACGGTAGGGTATCAGACATGTCAGAGCTTCACTAGTGGTGTAAATACATTCCACGTGGATTCATTGCATGCATAGTCGCCTTTTAATGAATATCACGCAAATCGTCATGGTGATAGGTACGTACGGTTTGTCCAGCATGTCCTAGGTGTGTCTATAAATATATATTTTTTTAAAATAATAAAAAACAGTGGCCGGCCCTGGGGATTGGGGTCAAAAAAATATAATTAGGAGACTGGCCCTGGGGGATGGGGTCATCAGGGCCAATAAATTAGAATAAGAAGGGGAACCAAACAGCCCCCCTTCTTAAAAAACTAAAATAAATAAAAGACTGGCATCGTGCCGGAGGCCATGCCCCCTCCGTGCAGCACTCTGCAAACGCGCCCCCAACAGGCATCTCCAGTATGCGCCAGGGAGCTGCGCTGCAGCCAGGCGTTCTGAGGCCAAGCCCCTTTTTACACCTCTCTGCAACGCAGCTCTGTGGCGCTTACTGGAGGTACCTAGTGGTCTAGTTTGACCCTAGGGACCCTTAGGATTCAGGGGGACTCTCAACTTAGAACAGCCACAGGGCGCGTTTACACAGTGGTGAAGGGAGGGGACGGGGCCTGAGGTGACGTGTGCAAACACGCACTATGGCATGTTTTAAATTGGGGATATAATTTCCCTTCAATACTGAGGGCCCCTGGGGGCTAACTAGCCCACCAAGTGCTTCCAGTAAGCGCCACTGAGCTGCATTGCAGAGAGGTGGTCCAGGCCGTGCCACTTTTTACACCTCTCTGCAACGCAGCTCTGTGGCACTTACTGGAGGTACCTAGTGGGCTAGTTGGACCCTAGGGACCCTCAGGATTCAAATGAACTTAATCTCCCAACTAAAAATGGACACAGGGCGTGTTTACACAGTGGTGAAGGGAGGGGACGGGGCCTGAGTTAATGTGTGCAAAAACGCCCTGTGGCCTGTTTTAAGAGGTAGTTTTAATCCCCATGCCCTATTATACACTAGGGGCTTACAGAGGAGGTCATGCTAATCACAGGGGGACCCCAACGCATAATGTTCCCTAGTGTATGTAGGTGTTTTCACTGTATTCTAAGTGTCTTTTAACATAGCACTGGCTCTAGGACTGGTTAGTCAGACTCAGTTACCACCAGTATCCGTCTGAAAAAGTTGAGGGTACAGGATGATTTTGCAACAAGGCTTCTTTCTGCTCTTCTTTTTGTTCTTTCTGCACGTTATCCTTCTTCCTGCACTTATCTTCGTATTTGAGGACTTCTGTTGCTTCTTTCTGCACTTCTTTTGTTTATTTCTGTGCATTTTTTCTTCTTTCTTCACATGTCCTATCTCTGTAGGCATAGTTAGAAATTAGCATTTAAAAAACCTTTGAAATTCACTGAAAAAACCATGGGTTTCACACACGTTATAGTTAGGAATTAGCATTTAAAAAACCTTAGAAATTCAATGAAAAAACCAAAGGTTTCACACATGTTATAGTTAGCTGGACATTTCACTCGTAAAAAACCATTGAAATTCCCCCGTTATAGTTAGTTCAGCTAACTATAACTCGCGCGCCCGCAATGCACTACTGATGACGTCACATATTACATCACTCATGACATGGTCACTGACATCACTCATGACATCACTGATGACATCTCAAATGACATCACTGATGACATCACTGATGACATCATCCAGTGATTGTGTGTTTTTATGAAAATTATATATTTTTTATATTTATGTATATCTCAAGGTCAAAGGAAGAATAAATGGGTATATAAGTGTCTAAATGGATACTTTTTTTTGGAATTTTTTTTGTGTAACTGACTGTTTAAGTGTATCATAGTGAATACATGGCTTACTGAGTAATCTTTAAATATTTAAATATCTGTATCAGTTTCTTACTTTGTGTATAAGTGGCTGCATGGGTTGGTGAGTAGCTACATGAGTGTCTATATAGGTTATTAGTTGGTTTTTTATCACTATGAGTGTCTGAGTTTCTGTATGGTTCGGTGGGGGGTATTACTTAGTGCATAGGTGCATGAATGAGTGACTCACTGTTTGTATGTGTTGAATACAGCATGTGTGCAGGACTGTATGGGTGGATGAGTGTGTGCATGGGTGTGTTAGTGAGTGAATGACTTGTCTCAATAGTGTCTTTATGAGTAACTACATATGTTTTAAACTAGTATATGTGACTATTGGTGTATATAAGTGAGTATATGTGAGAGTGAGAGATTGGAAGAGTTCCTGTATGAATAAGTATGTGTTTCTATAAGTGATTGTTTAAAAGAGTAAGTATATGTAAGTTTCTGTAGAAGTAAGTGTGGTGGTGTGTGTATAACTGTATATGCAAGTAAATGGATGATTGATTCTTTATTAGCATGAGTGACTATGTGTGTGAGTTACTCTATGGATGAGTGGCATTGTGTAACGGGATGTACAGGTGTATGAGTACATATGATGAGTGAGTACATGTATGAGTGACTGTAGAGGACTGTTGGTGAATTACTGTATGTGTATGTGGTTCTTAGAATTACTGAATAGGTTGTTGTAACTGATATTGATATGTTCATTATTTTGAACATTTTAGTTTCTATTTTTGAATGTGTGTTTCAATGGTTATATTAGGGGGAGAGGAGGTCTGCCACTCTATCACAAGGATGATGTCATCAGTGATGTCATCAGTGATGTCATTTGAGATGTCATCAGTGATGTCATGAGTGATGTCAGTGACCATGTCATGAGTGATGTAATATGTGACGTCATCAGTAGTGCATTGCGGGCGCGCGAGTTATAGTTAGCTGAACTAACTATAACGGGGGAATTTCAATGGTTTTTTACGAGTGAAATGTCCAGCTAACTATAACATGTGTGAAACCTTTGGTTTTTTCATTGAATTTCTAAGGTTTTTTAAATGCTAATTCCTAACTATAACGTGTGTGAAACCCATGGTTTTTTCAGTGAATATATATATATATATATATATATATATATATTCCATTTCTTAAAATTTTAGTCTTCCATCTGTTTTTGTTCCCACCATTTTACACTATTGTGTGATCTACAACCCCTGAAGTGATTATAACACCCACAGTGCACCAGGTAACGGTTGCACATAGCATTTAGTAACACCTTGAATCTCAAAAATAGCCATTCCTGCTGCAGGATAGTCAGAAGTGATCATGGCAACAAGGGCTTTTCAATCAATCTATTTTTGCCAACAGGGAAGAAGAGCCACTAAAGTGACTACATCCCCATAATACATTGAGTAACAGAGGCTACACAGTCACTTCAAATGAGACAGAAGGTTAAGCTGTTATATAGCAGCAATTTTGAGAAGCATTGCCTTTGAAACTATGATAAATAACATATATTTCCCATGGGCATTGAAGGGAGGTCAGACATTGAAACAAAAAAAGAAGAAACAGCACATGGAAACCCTCCACAGACAAATGCAGAACAAGCAAGGAAGCGCCTGACAGGAGAAAGTCCTGAAGTGATTAAGTTCCTTCTCTATGGGATTCAGAAGCAACAAGAGGAGCTTGTGAGGGTACACACCAGACATGAGCACATGAATTTGGCCATACAAGTACAATCAAAGAAACAGGCAGTCCAGGAGCTCCAACATGCCCTTTGATAAACATATACCCGATAGACGGGCAATGTGGAAATCGCATAATCAAATGTGTATCAATTTTGTAACAATATAAAGAGGTGAGATATATAGGAAATAGAAACACCACAGATGTGGCTAGGGAACTATGCACAACAACACTCACAAACTACCAGCTATCCTTAAGTTTCTTCTTCTTCTCTATCTGTGTGATAAAAGCCTCAATATTCAAAATCTAAGGATTGTAATTGTTCATTTTGTGTAAAGCTAGGTAGAGTCCCACATGGCTAACAGGGTACCACTTGGAGGAAGACCTCCACTAAATTGTTTAGGTCCCATGTTCAAGGCAGTTGGAATACGCCGGCAAGGCACATACAGACTGCATAGGAGTAAGATACAACTAAGAGACATCCCGCACATACCAAAACAAGCCTAACAGGTATACACTTGAGGACCGTGGGTTATAACACATGGGGTTCTATAATGCCTGTATAGTTGCCTGTCTCTAAGGTCCATATGTGCGAAAGGATATAGTGAATCTCAATTTCGGCCCGTTAAGAAATGCTAAATTGCCTTTCCATATGTGGAAAGGCAGAAAGAGAATCATAAAGTATAATTTCTACCCAGTAGAAATTGCCTTTTGCGATTCCCAAAATAATTCCTATTTGCGATTTCCTGAGCACAAGTACAAAGCTTTTCTAAAATGCGAAAGGGGCATTTAGGAAATGCTAGTACAATTGATTCCAGGTTGATGGCAGCCATGTGCAATTTTTAAAAATGCACCCAAAATGAATATTTAATGTGCCATGTAGCGCACACATGCCACTAGGGCATTTGTTTGCTTTAAATGTGCACAACCTTTTTTGAGGCGCATCAAGAGCGGCCTTAGGCCCATAGGCACCCTTAGCTTTGCATTTCCAAATTTGTGATTTCCTATTAGGTATTCCCAAATTTGGAAATTCAAAACCATGCTCACCTATTTAGGCCCATAGGAACTAATGGGTGAACATTTCCTAAGTAGTGATTTCTTGGAATTCGCTATTTAGGCAATTCAAAACGAATTTTTCGTACATATGGCCCTAATTTCCTTATAACTAGTGACTTGTGCTACACCTAGTCACCAATTATAAAGAAAAGACGTCAGAACTCCACTATTATAAATCATTACATTTGAGTTCTGAGGTCAAAATGCCAGATGCCAGAGCCAGTAGCCGAGATGAAAGGCAGGTCAGGCCACTGAGTATAATTAAAGTAGCTGTTTAAAGCCAAAAAAAATGACAGTTGCTTTTCTTTCATCTGCTCTATTTTTCTAGCTCAAAAAAACAAGCAGAGAGAAAATGTTTATTTTTTGCTCTCCTCAGACAGTAAGAGTAAAGCTAGAAACTTTCAGCATGTTTCTACACATTCCGTGCAACAACTGTTTTTTTTAAAAAACTTACTTGCATTGAAATGTTTCGAATATCTGTTTGCAATACATTTCTAACAGGTTTTTTAACTAGAAGTGTTATTTGAATTCCTCATTTTGAAAATATGCTCACTCTTTCAAATGAAAGAGCTATACACCAAGGTTTTAAGTGGTTTGTGAGAAATATGATGGTGTGACCTTGTATTGTAGGGAACAAATTATCCCTTGACATACATAATAAGGATATTGCCAGTCACCTCGCAGTTCTATAACCTTATAAAGGAACTTTTCCTCTATATGGTTATAAAACTCCATGGTGCCATGCAATATCATTATAATGCACGGCAGGGGGTACATTATCCCTAATATATTTTAGTAAATACAACCCTCCACTGGGGACAGCATGGACAACTTGATGTAAGACATGCTTCAATAAAAAAGGACTATGTGTCGCATCATCATTGTTGGACACTTCTGAATCTAATTTGACTTTTCATATTCATTATCGTAGTGTTCATATTATTGTATGTCCATATGTGCTTTCATTCATTGCTTGTGCTGGGTCTATGAAATGTCATTTGATTTAGTACATATACACACACAAACACATATATATACCCATATATATACATTTATACACACATATATATATTCACTGAAAAAACCATAGGTTTCAGGCAAGTTATAGTTAAGAATTAGCATGTAAAAAACCTTAGAAATTCACTGAAAAAAACATAGGTTTTAGGGGCGTTATAGTTAGCTGGACTTTTCACTCATACAAAACTATTGAAATTCCCCCGTTATAGTTAGTTGAGCTAACTATAACTCGCGCACCCACAATGCACTGCTGATGAGGTCACATATTACACCACTCATGACATGGTCAGTGACATCACTCATGACATCTCAAATGTCATGTTTGCACACGTCACCTCAGGCCCCGTCCCCTCCCTTCCCCACTGTGTAAACACGCCCTGTGGCCGTTTTAAGTTGGGAGATTAAGTCCCCTTGAATCCTGAGGGTCCCTAGGGGCAAAATAGCCCACTAGGTACGTCCAGTAAGTGCCATTGCAGAGAGATGTAAAAAGGGGCACGGCCTGTACCACCTCTCTGCAGCGCAGTGGCGCTTACTGGAAGCACCTGGTGGGCTAGTTGGCCCCCAGGGTCCCTCAGGATTGAAAGGGAATTATTTCCCCAAATTAAAACGCACCACAGGGCGTGTTTGCACACGTCACCTCAGGCCCCGTCCCCTCCCTTCACCACTGTGACCGTTCTGAGTTAAGAGATTAAGTCCCCTTGAATCCTAAGGGTCCCTAGGGTCAAACTAGCCCACTAGGTACCTCCAGTAAGCGCCACAGAGTTGCGTTGCAGAGAGGTGTAAATAAGGGCGTGGCCTCAGAACACCTGTCTGCAAAACAGCTCCCTGGCGCATACTGGAGATACCTGTTGGGCTAGTTGGCCCTCAGGGACCCTCAGTATTGAAGGGAATTAATTCCCCAATTTACAACTCGCCAGGGGGTGAGTTTGCAGTGCTGCAAGGAGGGGGCGTGGCTATGTGGCCCCCCTTCTTTTTCTAATTTATTGGCCCTGGGGACCCCATCCCCATGGGCCTGCCCCCTAATTTTTTTTTTAGAAATGGCTTTTTTTTGTTTTTAAATTCTTTAGGAGGGGGCTGCGTTGCCCACCTCTTCAGGTCACTTATGGCCCCGGGGACCTTATCCCCCGGGGCCGGCCTTTGTTTTTTATTATTTAAAAAAATATATATTTATAGAAACACCTAGGAAATGCTGGACAAACCGTACGTACCTATCACCATGACGATTTGAGTGATATTCATTCAAAGGCAACTATGCATGCAATGAGTCCACGTGGAATGTATTTACACCGCTAGTGAAGCTCTGATGTGTCTGACGCCCTACCTTGCCTAATCCCGGCGCCCCCGCCGGTGGGAACTCTCCAAGTAGACACCCTTGTCGTTTATTTATACAAACATGTGTAGCTATTGACAGGCACATTTAATACACATGCACACCAAGCCATTCAAAGGGGATTCGACAAAAATTCGACCAAAGCTATGCAAGAAATCCCCCTCACGGTTAATAAAACACACATCCACCACCAGATGTGTAATACTTTTTATTTTACTCTCTGGAAAGGAGACAAACTTCACTTGAGAGTCACAGCACGCTCCTGGCTAAGCCCAATGCTGTGTTACACCCACCAGTGCCCGCCGAGTGCCACACACCTCTGTGTTGTATTCCACCAGCTAGTGCGTATGCTATGACACTCTCTAGCCCAGGTCACTGTAACACCACCATGTGAATATGTCATGCCACACTTGCCTTCGCACGGGTTATATTGCCCCATCTAACGTGCCTTCCTCGATGCCTATGTTATAACACACAGCGCTATGCCATACATATTACAATCTGGGATCCATATTTTTGTCACTGTGCACATGCAACGTTACACTCCCCAGCAAATATTTTATATTACACCTTTAAAGACTAGTTAGGTTACACAACACTGCATATTACACTCCAAGGTGCATATTGCATAGCACACGCTAGTGCTTGTGCTATCTCGCGCTCTCCAATTAATCTGTAATTGCGCACAATGTATTGCATATTATATTTCACACCCCGGTTCATCTTATATCACACTTTTTGGTGCATAGTTTATACCATACACTTTATCTAGTTTTCATTTTCAATCGATTTTCTCTGGACTATATTCTATATAACACTGCGTTCACCTACCCTTTTCACGGGCATTACATTTTGCGACGGGGGGTCAAGGGTGTTTCTGCCAAGTGAGCCCGGAGTCACAGTCACAAACGTCCTCTTCTTCCTGAATAAAAGTGAGATTATGCTGCATACTTGTTCATATTTTAAGTAGTTCGCACAGACACACATTTTAAAAACAATAAAGTTCCAAATACCCGCCTTCTCTGAACAATTTGCTTGCTGCCCCATCCACCTCCTCCCTATCCTCTGTTGTCTGAATCCATGGACTAGCCTCCTCCCTCCTGCCATGCATGGTCTGATGTGCTGCCACTGCCCAACATTTAGAATGATGTACCGGTCCACTCCTCCTGCCCTTCATAGCCCAATTCTTTGCCCCATCATTGACCTCCTGCTTAGCCTCTGTGCTTAGCTTGCTGCCCCTATTCTCCTTCCCCCTGCCCTCCGATGTCTTTGTGCATGCCCCTGCTCCATCCTTTTTGCCCACCATGTTCAATGGACCTGCCACTCCTATCTACTCTGCCTAGCAATGTCAAATGACTGTAACCTGTCCCTGCCACCTCCATCCTGCCTGTCCACATTCCATGCCCCTATCCCCTTCCTCCTGTCCTCCATGGTCCATTTTACTGCCACACCCTTCTGCCCTCCCTAGTCTGTTGTGCTGCAACTGCTCCTCCTACCTGCCCCGCGTGGTCTGTTGTGAGGCCCCTTCCCCTGAACTCTCTTGTCTGTACCCAGGTCCTGACCCTCCCTTCTATCCACCACGGTCCTTTGTGCATGCCCATGCACCCTCCTTCTTGCCCATCATAGCCATTGTGCTGCCACTAACCCTCCTGATTGCCATGCATGGTTTTCTGTGCTTCCATGGCCCCTCCCACCTTCCATGTGTGGTCAGCTAGCTGCCCCTGACTCCCTCCCACCTTTCCTCCATGGTCTGTGTGTATGCCATAATAGTCTCACTGTTGCTCTCCATGATGTGTGAGTGTCTATATAGGTGGATAAATGCATATGATAGTCCTGTACAGAGGGTCTGTAAGTATGAGTGACTGTACAGGTGAGTGAGTGAAGATGTATGTAGACCTAAGAGTCAATGAGTGGGTATGTAGTTATTGGTATTGGAGTATCTATGGTTTTCAAAATGGCCGTCTGAAATATTGAGTCGGTGTATCAAAGGTTATATTAGGGTGTGAGAAGATGCACTAATTTATCACATGGATGACATAATCAGTGATGTCATCAGTGATGTCATTTGAGATGTCATCAGTGATGTCATCAGTGATGTCACTGACCATGTCATGAGTGATGTAATTTATGACGTCATCAGCAGCGCATTGCGGGGGCGCGAGTTATAGTTAGCTGAACTAACTATAACGGGGGAATTGCTAGGGTTTTGTACGAGGGAAATGTCCAGCTAACTATAACGCCCCTGAAACCTTTGTTTTTTTCAGTGAATTTCAAAGATTTTTTAAATGCCAATTCCTAACTATAACGTATCTCTGAAGATATCATGTTTAATGATTTTGATTGGATTTCTATATTTTTCAAATTCAGTGTGTCAATTTCATAATATTTTTTTTTAAATAAATACTTTTTATCACCATTTTTTAAACTTATTTTTTCAATTAATTCTTTTAAAAATTAAAAAATATTATTTGAATGTAATGGGTTTTTCAAACATATTTTTTTATATTTTTCAAAATATTTTTTTAACTATATGTTCAAAACTTTATTTTATATATTTTTTCCATGTTTTTGGATCCGCGCACCCTAAGCGCACCGCTCCCGATCCCTACACGATAGCATCCGCGCATGGTATGCGTCGGGTACGTGTTTAGTGCGCGATTGCAATGCGACCGGTATGCGACTCCCAGCCTATACGCGACACGTTCAATGTACGTAACGCGACGTTTATGCGCCTCCGCGATGCGTCATCTGCGTCTAATGCGCTGTAGGTGCGCGGATCCCGCAAAATATTTAACATTTTAAAAAACATATATATGTATTTCATGTGAATATTAATTGAAGACAAACTCTAAAGTAGTCTTAAAACTAATATATTTTTACATCTAATCCTATACTTTTAAATTCAATTTTGCGGACGCGCGCTGGGTGCGTGCTGCGTAAGCGCTGGGTGCGTGGATCCCATGTGACCTGCAAAAAAAGAGATTTGATTGGTTCATTACATTTCCTCTTCTAACTATTGAAAGACCCCACCCAATTCGATAATTCTTCTTTGACCTTCTTTGGAGGAGCATCTCTTTGCAGAGAAGAAGATTTTTTAGACTAAGTTTACACTTAGCTCTAACTTTTTTCGCCTAAAAATGGCTTCAGGGCAGCAGGCATCACCTGCATCACCTCATACATCTGAGGATGAATTTTTGGTGGAGGCACCACCCAAAGAACGTTATTCTTCAGTGGTGTGGAAATGTTTTACTTTTCCTGAGGGGCAGAATAAGACCAATGCCACCTTGGTCACGTGCAAGATTTGCAAAAGAGTGCTGTCACGAGGGGATCCTAACAAGAAATACTCGTGCGGCACGGCAAATATGATGAAGCACCTGAGGACCCTTCATCCAAACAATCTTGCACGACAAGAGTGCAAACGGATGAGAAACACTCCTGCTCCTGCGCCTTCCACCTCATCGCAGCCGAGCACATCAAGAGTGCATCCATCAGCCCAAAATTTGGACGTCCGTCCTCAATTTCAATATTTAAAAATACTCTGCACTAAGTGCAATGCGACTTTGTGCTACGATGAGCAGTCGATCGATCTGATCTGCCGCCGGCAAGAAAGTCACATTTGCTAGTTTTTGTTTGTTGTTTTTTATTGTTCCCTGAAGTTCATTGTTTGGTTCCTCCTGTTTTTTTTTTTGTTTTTTTTTGCAGAACAACCAAAAAAATTACAAATTGTTCAGAAAACCCCCCAAAAAATATAAAAGAAGAAAGAAGAAAAAGAAAGTTCTTGTAAGAACTAACTTTCCTGGTTTAAAAAAAGAGCTAAATTTCTTTGTTAGTGTGTGAAAGTTTAGATGAATGTATGTGTAGTACGTAATTGACTGAATGAATGCATTAGTAGCGTATGGTGAATGTATAAGTGCAGAACTACGAGGATGTGCTGCAGCATCACACAGTAACCTCTTTAACTGCAGTGTGCTGTAGTACTTCCGAAGCACAGGGATGCAACATATGTACATAAATATGTTGCAAATCTATGCTTCTCTCTGCATGGCTGCTTAAACTGCAGCCATGTGGTGACACAGGCACCCTTGCACCATAGTGCAAGGATATCTGTGTCATGTGCTCTTTGTTTTTCTACAGGAAGACACACCTTCCTGCACAAAAACAATGAGAAATGCATTTTTCTCCTTCAATGTATACTGAACATTTCAGCATGCATTGAAGATATAAAAATGTGGAGAAATTAAAACAATTCTCCTTGTTGTGCTTTCCTACACCAATTTTAGAATGGTGCAGCATTCACACACATATCGAGATTTATGGTTTCTGATAAATCTAGACATGTGTCTTGTTCTATGAGTATTAAGTGCAATCATGCACAACAACACTTATAGAACACCCTTTCAACACAAAGTGGTGTGCATGATGAGGTTGTATTTACATGGAATATAAAAAGTGCACAGAGTGCCTTTTCCTCTCTTTGTAAATATGAAAGAGTATCTTGCACAATAACTATGTTAGAAAAAGTGACATATTTCCGTTTTTAAAATTCCTTGCGAATGATAGAAGGTAAGCACAGAGTTTTGTCTGCAAAGATGTTCAAAGAAGAATGATTGAAATAATTGTGGTCCTTCAATAGCTAAAATGGGAAATATTATGAACCCCTCAAATCTCTTTTTTTGCAGGTCACATGATATCTGATTATGGTCAGATTTCAAAACTACATAGGTATAAACAAAGTGTTTTTAGAAACGTGTTTCAACTTTGTAGCTTCTTGCAGACCTCCTCATTCTGCATATTGAGACTTAGTTAAACTTACCTTCACAGTAATAGGAATAAAAAATGGTATACATTTTTTTCAGATTTTCATTCCAATCTAAATTCATATAAATTGCTTATTTTAACATTTGAATCAGTGAAAGAAAAGGAAAAATAAATTATAACATGTAATAAAACATTTTTTATAACACAGCATTATTTCCACAAAGTAATTTGTTTGCCTTTTTTGCTGTTCTCAGAATATATTAAATTTCACTAAAAATAGTGATTTCAATCGTACTCATCACTTAACAGCGGGCAAAAAAAAAACAATCACAAAACCAACATGCTATTCTCAACAAAATACCACAAGATACAAATCACAGATATATAAAATGCTTACAGCTAACAAAATTGTATAAGTTTAACTTACAAAAACTGTAAATGTTGTCGCTTTAAAAAATTTCACCGAATCTAAGGATGAATTTTTGGAGGACGCACCACGCCCACAACGTTTTCCTTCAGTGGTGTGGAAACTTTTTTACTTTTCCCGAGGGGCAAACAAAGACCAATGCCACCTTGGTCACGTGCAAGATTTGCAAAAGAGTTCTGTTGCAAGGGGATCCTAACAAGAAATACTCGTACGGCACGGCAAGTATGATGAAACACCGAAGGACCCTTCATCCAAACAATCTTGCACGAGAAGAGTGCAAACAGATGAGAAACACTCCTGCTCTGTATCTGTAAAAAAGAATCACAAATAAATGTATATTAATAACTTTCAAATTTATACTATTCCATTACTGTACAAACACATTTTATATGAAAACCGACTAAGAAACTATAGCCCTGAACCACAAGTGGGACGATCGTTAAAACACTACATGCATAGTGCATACTACTCTGAAGCAGTTCATGCCCTAAAGCCTACCTCACTAAAAGACTACATGCTAACTGACTGAATGATTACAGTACTATAAGGAGACACACTGGGTGAGTGACAGGGTGTTTGCTAGAAGTGTATGAATACTGATTGGGGAATTGAAGGTGTGAAAGACAACTATGTAGGTGATTTGAGGCCTGCATGCATAGTGAATATGCATTTGAAGCAGCCTATGTGCTAAGGCCTTGCTCACTGCATGAGTACTTGGGAACTGACGGAAAGATTAGAGTACAGCAAAGAGAGTGCCTGAGTGAATTTATAAGTGGTTGACTTTTGACACAGGGAATGGATTAGTACTTGGTACTGAATGGGTCACTAGAGGAGTGCAAAGGGAGTGACAGGATGTTTGCTGGACTGTATGGATACTGACTAGGGAATTGAAAATGTGAAAGACAAGTTTATAGTATGTTAGAAGACTGCATGCATACTACATAGACATTTGAAGCAATCTATGTGGTAATGTATGGTTCACAACATGAGTACTTGGAAACTTACTAAATCATCAGACTACTGCTAGGTTAGTGCCTGGGTAAAACTTTTAAATTTCCAGTTCTGGCACAGTGAAGAGAATAGTACATGGTACTGCACGTTAGTGTCAAACCCTGACTGATTTTATCAATGCATAAGCAAAGAATAGCTTCTAAAGCTACTAAATCTTGACAACATGACCAATTTTAAAACAGTTATCTGTCAGCAAATACACGATGTTACCAAATGCTTCTCTCACAATCCTTACCCAAATGTACACACACTCACAGTGTGATTTTAGACAAGCAACACTATCCCTAGCAGTTTACCAAAACTCATTCACTAGTCTAGAAGTGGTAATGGTACTGCACACAATCTACATATTTAAGTACAGCACATTAGTGTCAAAGCATGGCTCATTTAATCAACGCATAAGCAAAGACTTGCTTCTAATGCTACTAAAACTTGACAACATGACAGGTTTTAAAAGAGTTATCTGCCAATAAATACACGATGTTACCAAATGCTTCTCTCACAGTGGTTCCCAAATGCACACAGACTCACAGTGTGATTCTAGTTTAAGTTATGCCCCGGCACACATTAATAATCATCAAGACAAGTCAGACTTGAGTATGAGCATGAGTACATAAACAGTAAAAATAATTTTTTAATGCATTTCTTGTTGCGCTCCAGCCAACACGTGTTTCGTCGCTCGGGACAAGAAACCCGCGACTTCCTCAGGGCTTCCAATATGGTGTAAGCGTCTATGCGCCTTCTGACTGGTTATGATTCCGTCCCAGCCTAAGTATGGCTGGACAAAGCATAAGATTTCCTGTACAATCCAATTTTTTTCCCGCATGTATCAAGACTCACACGAGTAGAGGTGAACTCGTGACACAATGAGGGTTTCTAAATTTGAACGAACCCCAGTCAGCTGTACATTACAGCAGAGGAGCCCAAATCCGACTCCCGGTCCCTCCGTATTAGGATAGTATACTATTTTTTGGTTATGGATGATTGCCTCTTCCCTGGGCACCTACACGATTATTCATATCACCGTATAGTTATCGTACCTAGTGAGCGCCAAGCCTACCAGGATTTAATCATCCCAACGCCTTTGACAACAGTGTGATTCTAGACAACAACCACTATACCTAGGAGTTTACCAAAAATCATTCACTACTGTGGAACTGATAAGGGAACTGCACACAATCTACATATTTCAGGACTGCACTATTGTGTCAAAGCCTGACTCATTTAATCAAAGCATAAGCAAAAACTGGCTTCTAATTCTACTAAAACTTGACAACATGACAGGTTTTAAAAGAGTTATCTGTCAGCAAATACACGATGTTACCAAATGCTTCTCTCACAGTGGTTCCCAAATGCACACAGACTCACAGTGTGATTCTAGACAAGCAACACTATCCCTAGCAGCTTACCAAAACTCATTCACTACTGTGGAAGGGTTAAGGGGACTGCACACAATCTACATATTTCAGTACTGCACTTTACTGTCAAAGCATGAATCATTTTATCAATGCATAACCAAAGACTGGCTTCTAATGCTACTAAAACTTGACAACATGACAGGTTTTAAAAGAGTTATCTGTCAGCAAATACAAAATGTTACCAAATGCTTCTCTCACAGTGGTTCCCAAATGCACACATACTCACTGTGTGATTCTAAACAAACAACACTATCCCTTGCACTATACCAAAACACATTTCTTCATCTAGGAGTACTACATTTTAATATAGAAACATAACTCATTTCACAAATTCATAAACAATGACTAGTTTCTAATTCTACCAAAATATAAAAACAGCACAGTTATCTGTCTGCAAACACATGAAAAAACACAAATGCTTATCACAGAATGGTTTCTACATGCACACACACTGTCAATAAGATTGTAGAGAAAAAATGTACTCCCTACAAATTAGCAGGAGAAATACATTAGTCTGATTAAAATCAAATTAGTCTACATACATCCCCTCACAATTAAATAATTCACCTTTCAAGTTGTTTTGTAGATTAAGAAGTATATCAGTCACACACCAGATTTTCTTTTACAGAATCTCTGCACTGTACACCTTTCAGCAAAAACAAAGAATGGAAAAGTTTCCCTTTCATTTTCCACACATATACATGTAAACATCAAATCACAATCCTTCACACATAAATTCAAAAGCAATCACACATTTCTATTGGTTAAACATTTCAACCCTTTCCAACTGAAATACATTTCAACCCTTCCCCCAATCTGCCTTCTGCCTGTTACCATAGAAACAGGTCATGGAACACTGCACTGAGCACACAGGTCACAAGTTCAGCACACAATGTTGCTAAACAAGACAGCAAGTGTGTTTGACTTTTCAACATATCAGCTTATCATATATAATGTTCCTTACAATCTGTTTTTGTTAACCAATGAGACTCATTCCTTTAAAAAACAGAAATATACACCCTACCTTTCAGTGTAGAAAGTAGTCATACAACCAATGATTTCTTGTCTTTTTTCCTTGGATCCGCACTCCCAACGCGAGAGAATGCGTGCACCCAACACGATAGGATGCGCGCACCGTGCGCGCATTCGCCATTTAAAAAAAAAAAGGGGGGACCCCTAAGCACCTCTAGAGGGTCAGAGTATTTCCACTCTGCCCCCTTTATATGTTTTACACACTTATTCCCCTTGCTTCTTCAGCCTCGCTTCTACCGAGGCAGAAAATGGCCGCCAACAGTTCCTGGTTTCGAATGTAGACAGACACTCGGCAGCCAATTAGCATTCAGCGCGCGATCGGGAGGGTGCGCGCTTGGTTCGGGGAGGGTGCGCTCACGGTGTGGGGAGGGTCCGCGGATCCTCCCCGGCCATAGATATATATGTACTTTTAACTCTAATTTTCTCAGAAACTACTGAACGGATTTACACCATTTGAGCAAAAGGCACGAGTCTGAACTTAGGATTACCTTTTTGCCAAATTTGGTGTCATTCCGTTCAGCGGTTCGGGCTGTAGCTGCAACAACAGATCCTATGGGAAATTGCATGGGGAAAACGCGTTTTGGTTCCCCCCTTTTTTCTCGGCCCCTGCTTGACGAGTCACCATGAAACTTTCAGTGTAGGAGCGGAGCGGAGCGGAACTGGCCAAAAGTTTGGAAAATTTAGCGAGGATTCATCAACCGGCGCCAGACTTATTGGGAATAGAATGTTGCGGATTTCCTATGGAAAAAAGGTCCTAACTATAACTACCTACTGGTGACCACCAGTAGGTAATATATATATATATATATATATATATATATATATTACCTTCTGGCGGTCACCAGTAGATAGTTATAGTTAGGACCGAGTTCTCTTAGGAAATCTGAAAATTCTATTTTGAATAACTATGGCGCCGGTTGACGAATCCTCGCGAAATTTTCAAAACTAATGGGGCGCTCCGCTCAGCTCCTACTCTGAAAGTCTTGGGGTGATTTGTCAAGCAGGGGCCGACTTTGGGGGTAACCATAAGCAGCAGATCCTACTTTCCTACAACCATGCTTTTCATTGGATGACTTGTATTCCTCCACTGCTCACATTTAAGAAACAATGTTTCTATTTTGCTTTCAACACTACAGAAACTGAATATTTTCTTCCTACTCCCTCATGTGCTGCTCTCCACTTCAAATACATGTTCTGCACGCTCTGTGTTGCTCTCCCCCGGCCAACTTGTCCACTATTTCTCCCAACTTGCAGTTTTTTGCTATTTATTCACCCAGCCTGCGCGCACCATGAAAAAAACTTTAAAAACAAACATTTTAAACTGTTTATAAGTTTATAGACGATATTAACTATGCTGTTCAACTTTATCCAAATAAAAAAAAAAAGAGCTGAGCCATTCCATATTACAGGATACAGTCAATCTATAACTATATACATAGGTAGTTTATTGTAAAATAAATATAGAAAAAATATAATAATACATAATAAATTAGCATTTAAAAAACCTTACAAATTCACTTAAAAAACCATAGGTTTCACACACGTTATAGTTAGGAATTAGCATTTAAAAAACCTTGCAAATTCTTTTAAAAAACCATAGGTTTCACACATGTTATAGTTAGCTGGACATTTCACTCGTAAAAAACCATTGAAATTCCCCCGTTATAGTTAGTTCAGATAACTATACTTCACGCGACCGCCACTCTATCACAAGGATGATGTCATCAGTGATGTCATGAGTGATGTCACTGACCATGTCATGAGTGCTGTAATATGTGACGTCATCAGCAGTGAATTGCGGTCGCGCGAGTTATAGTTATCTGAACTAACTATAACGGGGGAATTTCAATGGTTTTTTACGAGTGAAATGTCCAGCTAACTATAACATGTGTGAAACCTATGGTTTTTTAAGTGAATATATATATATATATATATACAATTATATCTTTATGCACAATGATTAATAATTGTATATATTTACATGGCTAGTGGGGGTCTATATATGGTATACAGAATGATAGCATAGTTAGTCAAGATGAAGGAAACAGACCAAGACCTCACACCTCACCCTTAAAAGATGAAAAAGAGAGAAAAAGTTTATAGAATCTCCCATAAAAGGAAAAAAGAAGCTAAAATACCTAAAGTATGTATGTAAGTAGAATTAAGAGAAAAGCCTTGATTGCATACCATTTCAATGCTTGCTATGATGTGTAAACTCACCAGCTGGCATATTAAAGGCAGTTTACCTTTAGTTCTTTTTAAATCCTACTCCACATCACTTAAGCAAGAAGGCTGTCTACCAGCCAAGGCTGCTTTATAAATTTTCACATTTTTCAATAATTCTGTAGCATCTGATGGGGTCTCAAAAACAAGTTCTACCCTGTGAAAATAATTGTAACCTAACAGGTTCTTCAAGGAGAGCCTGTGCCCTGAGTTCTTGAAATGCTGGAATTGGCAGTCAAAGCAGGTGTCACCTTTCTACCGTGGATTGACAATATCAGACCAGACAAAAAAGTTACATTGCGAGCTGAAACAGGTTTAGTCAGTGAAAGTTTGGCAAAAAATACCCTGGCAAAGCTGTTCTAAACCAGTTTACTCTCAGACAAAACAATATACACTTTTACAAAGTTATTTTTTCCCTACCGTTATCAAAAATCTTACTTTAGTTGTGAATTTGTGAACAAGTGGAAAATTACTTTCATTGACCGTTCTTACATTTTCCAAAGCCACGTTACATAAACATTACTCATATTCATAGCTAGTCTTGTTCATGGAAAAGGTAGTTTTCTTTTCTCTACACAGTGATACATATTTTCTTTTTTTATTAATCATTGTAGGGGACTGCTTTTTCTTAATATCATGGCATACAACACATTTTAGATCTGGCTTGGCAGTCCAGCTCTCTGCTGACCTACTGTAACCAATTCTCGAAAATATAGCATGGGGATTAGCTCCAACCACAGGAGTATTTTTCCCTTCACCTCTGCTATCGGCTATTTGGTGCATCATTCCTTCTCTTATGGAGTACTTACAATACGGGGGGTGGGGGTTAATTTACATCTCAAAAGTGGACCAAGTCATCACACTTAAAATTATTTATCTAATGTACGCGTACATCATTTACAGAATGGATTTTATTTTGTGTTTTCACTGAAGTAGGCTTTTTAAAGTTTTATTCAGGACTTTGATGCATGTTTTCCCAGTCTGTCTTCCCCATTAATCTTTCTCTTCTGTTCCATTCCTATTTACTTTCCATTTATGTTTATTTCCTGCTTTTCCCCTGTATATGTCTTCCTTTGTTCTTTCCATGTCCTTTATCTATTGTTGTTCCTCTTCTGTTTTCAAACAAATAGGATGAATTAAGTATGCTAACACATGCAAATACAAACATGCACAACTGCTATTCCTGTGTGCTAGTACATTGAAGTCAGACCGATTGGCTGAGCCAATATTTAATATACGAAGCACCCACCCCATTGGACTTACAAGGCACACATTTGGAGTCACTTAGTTGATGTATAAGATCAGGCTTGCATATATTGCAGTGCGCCTTTTCCTGACATTTTTCACAGCATTTCTTTTAAGCTGCAGTCTAGCCAGATCACAATGGTGCTCATTGAAGCCATAAACTTTAGTCATATAAGTGGGTGGTGTAAATGCACACAAAAGCCAACATATTACATTTAACTTCCACACTACTGGTGTATTTTCTGTGCCATATACAATGGCCTTTTTTGAAAGTTTTATAAGCCAATTGGGTGAAACTGGGGAACAGAAGTATGTTTTAAGAGAGTGCATGCATACATTGACTCTGTTAAGGCACTGTCATAGGACACAGCATAATCAAAACAGAAATAGGTGAGAGGCACTACAAATGCAAGCTCTTTATGACAAATGGGAAGTGTAGCATTTCTACATTCTTAAATGAAGAAAGGGTGAGATTTTGAAAAGTCTTTGTAAAACAACGTCACCATTTTTGTTTTGCAGCTCAGAGTGGCAATTATTCCTCTGAGAGACCCAAGTCAGCAGGGTTACCATCAGAGTCTTGTGCTAGGCTCAGGGTTAAACAAAAAAAGGAAACGCATGACTTATGAAGTTGCTTAATACTGCATGTCAGTTTGACGTTTTGGAGGTTAGTTTACAGGTTTCATGCAAAACACCAGTCCTCTGAATTATACAAATGGGGCAGCCTTTTATGTCAATCTTATCCATAAAAGGTACTTTTTGAGTGTTACCCTAGTCGTATCTGGGTGTTGAGTGAAGGTCCCAGTTTAAGCTGTTGCATATGAAAGCATTTTTACGGGCCATATTTAAAAATGACATTAAAGCATCCTGCTTCAGGACAGCTTTGTAGGGCAAGCCAGACCCCAACCCCAGTTGTCAGGAAACATCAGAAGGTTAGCCCATCGCAGGTGTCCTTGCCGGGGGCAGCTGACGCCAGAGTTGGTTTCTATTCTTCCACCTCCCACTTTCTCATTACCTCACTTGCTCCTCCTCAGCCCTCCTCTCACGACATTTGTGACTGTGCCGCCTCTTCCCAGTTTGAGACTATAACAGTCCCTGCCAACTGGTTTACATCAGGACATGCTGCAATGCCTGGTGGTACCAGACTCTAGCTCTGCTCCCAGCCTACTTCTGCCCCTCCGGTCTTAATCTTGATGCTTTAACCATGTCATGAAGGAGCACTCTTCATGCAGGTGTATATTTGAGTGAGTTATATTATTACTAATAGTGTTCATTTTCAAAGGAAAGATTGGATGGTATCAAAGATGTACTTGCTTACATACGATGGACGAAATAGTTGAATAATAAACTCGCAGTGGCCTTGATCCGGATCAGTATTTGTCTATAACAAATTATGCATCTGATGATTCCCGAGTCTTTACCATTACTGTCTTTATTCCTTGCTGTAATTCTTAGGTATGATGTTCTTGTAAGCTTTCGATGTTATGTTCTACTGAGGATTTTCTTGTTATACCATTGCTGCTGTAAGATCATTCTAGAAATGTGACCTTTTAATATATTAATATATGTGGTACCCTGGCTTGTACATTTCGTTCAGAGAATCCTTTCTGACTGATTAATTGCGTAATTAAGTGATAAAAATACTCATGTGGTTTAATTGGCCATGCTCAGACAATTGTGCTAGGTACCTGAGCATATATTTGTTTTAATAGGTTAATTATGGAAGACAGCACGAAGATTTCAGACAAAATGGTTGAAACTAACCAAACATGCATTCATTGTCTCTATAGTGCAAATCATGGAAAAACGCTGCTTCTTTGTGAAATATGTTTAAAAGGCATGTGATAGCAGTTTAAGAACAAGCGTTGGCAATGCCAATAGGTCTATGATCTGGCTCTTTAAGGATGTTGGCGAAGATGTCGTCTAATAGACTGTGCCACAAGCAAGCTGCATCTAGATTTGCGTTTTCTTTCAGGGCTTGCTCTCCTTTAATAACATACACACTCCATTCGCCAGGTCGTGTTTATATCCCAGAATGTTGTGTGATTATTAGTGCGTTGGCATGCGGGCTCAATCACAAAATCTCTGACAATGCGCTAAATTCTGTCATAAAAACCTGGAGCATAATGTAGTGTTACAATATCATACAGTTTCTGGTATCCCTACCTGAGCCTGTGTGTATGCTTTATCTGCTATTGTTATGCAAGCCTTCTTTAAATACTGGTTATGCACTGAGATCTCTGCAGCCCTGAGAGCTGAGGTATGCTGGTAATACCCTGAGATCGCTGCTGCACTCACATGCACATTATGGGGTTTATAAAAGCTTGAATATCTTAAAATCCACTGACACAGTATGAGCTTAACAACTAAGGGTTTCTGCTGCCCTGCAGGTACAGTATAGGATTTATGACCTGAGATCTATGCAATCCTAACACATGCACTGTCACACCTACGCACAGATTGTGATAACAGTTAAAGCAGAAGTTCCTAGTGTGTACCTTCGGTAAGGCGGCCTCTAATAAGGCCTCTTGCCAGACATGAGTGAGGAATGCCGCATCAGAAGTGGTGCAGCTTTGGATTAGAAAATCTCAAACAGGGCGGCAAGATGGCGGCTGGTCAGTCAGCCGAGTGAGCAGGTCCACCGGGCTCTCCTGACAACGCTGCTAATGTTCTCCAGTCGATAGTAAAAGGAAAAACTACCAGCAAAACATCGGAATGATCTGGCGGCTGGTCTTATCTTTACAAACTGACTTTCGACCTCCGTATAGCGCTCTCAGGCCGTTCCGTGCCTTCCAGTCGAGGAAGTCGGTGGCGTGGTTACCGCCGAGCGGCATGGCTCCAAAAGCTCCCTCTAAGACCGGTAAGCCCTGTCAGCCTACAGCCGGTACTTGCACCACTAGTCTGGCAAAAGCTGTCAAGAAAACTTTGGTAAACAGCAATATGAAGGAGCCCACCCCTAAGCCCGTCCGGATAAAACAGGGTGTTCACCCACTTTTCAAGCAGAGCTTGAAACAGGACACTAAAGCATTAAATCTGCAGGAGCTTACCGTCTTTGATTCTGGCTCTGGCTCTGGCTCCGGTACGGCGAACGCACCCTCTATGCCGGTTGTTAAGGCTAAGGCTGGATCGATCCTACCCCCGGCTGTGGAGGTTGTAAGCGGTGATCCAGGGCAGTGCAACGCTGAGAGCAACAGATGCATTCTGGGTCCTGTAGTCATTCCGGCTGACTATACACCAGAGGAGAGCGGATGTAACAGTATCTGTGGCACAGTCAATCAAACTGGAGGCACTTTTTCTGTTGTTGACTCAGCAGCTTTGGGATCTCAATCTACAAAGGAGTTTGAAATGGGCGATAAATTTTACTCTGTCTGACCCCTCAACATCTTCTGAAGATGGAAGCCAGAATAAAAAACTGCCTGAAGAGGACAGCGATAGTATTTCCTCTTTCGAAGATGAAAATCAACCGGAAGAAATGGGGGAGACGACACCTTTCGAGCCAGACACAATCCGGAAAGCAAAGGTACAAGGGTATCTGGGGGGTCTTCCTGTCAATAATATACAAGAGCCACTAGCATGGGACTATTCTTTCACCAGCAGCGCTGCTGATATAATTACTGGGCAAGGTAACGCCTTAGGTCCCGCTGGGGAGCAGGAGGCTCCTAAGGAAGTCACCCTTCAGTCTATTTACCAGCTTATCACGACACATAGAGCGGAGACTAGGGCAGAAAGCTTAAGGGCCCAGAGCGCCTGCCGCAAATTACAGAACTCAATTAAAAGAGTGGCTAAAACCTGTGCTGACATTGCAGCTAGAACCTGTGAGGTTGAGGAACGGGTCTCAAAACTTGAGGATGAATTGAGTGCACAGAGAGGGGTTACGGAGGGCCTGAAAAGCCAGAGGGAGGACGTCACCTGGAAGCTCACCGACTTAGAAAATCGAATGAGAAGGAACAACCTTCACATTCTTGGGATACCGGAAGGCCTTGAGACCTCAGACGTGCGTCAGTTTGTGGTAGAGCTATTCAATGAAGCATTCCCGGACTTAAAGAATTGGGACTGGAACTCCGAAATATCAAGAGCCCATCGCTTCCCCTTTAAGCCGCGACAGCAGTCAAATCAAGACAATGTGTTACCTCGTGCTATACTGATTTCTTTCAATAACTTTCTGGCTCGGGAAGCAGTATATAATGCAGCTAGACCCAATCGGAAGAGAAAGGGAAAGGGTCAAGAATTTTTTGTTAGGTCAGATTTCTGTCAGGCTACAGTTGAGCGAAGGTGGCAGCTTTGGTCACTAATGCCATTGTTTCAGACGAAAGGTGCTCAAGTATTTTTGCTTAATCCGGCAAAATTGAAAATATTGCATCAAGGCAAACAGTTTTTTTTCTTATCAGAAATCCAGGCCAGAGAATTCTTAAATACATTATAATTATCTGCTGTGCTCTGGGATGCTCCACTTTTGGGGCAATAACAATTACGTGATCTTAGATTGTTAATCTATTAATTCTTCTCTCTTTTTCTGGACCAGTCCAGTCCAGTTAAGTCATGTTACCATTATGTGCTGGTGTTTACCTAATTGTTTTTTTTTGGGGATATCTTCAGGGGGGCCCACCTGCTCCACATCACTAGGGACCCACTGGTCCTGTTGCCGCATTTAAGGGGATGGAGGGGGGTATCGGGGTGGGGGACAGGGAGGGTGAAGCCCAGGGTGTCTTGGGGGGGGGGTGGAGGGGGGGAGAAAAGTTTAAATTTTTGTCTAGCTTAAATGTTGTACACTTTGTATGTCTGGCAAGCACAGTACAGCTAGGGGGAGGTAAGGTTTCTTTACAAATCCTCTATTTGAATGTTAAATTTAGCAGGATTATCTATTCTTATGACAAGTCTGTGAACAGGGTAGGCCTTGGTCAGCAAAAAAATAAACCGTATCAGAAGGAATCTATTATATTGAGGGGAGCAACAGTAATAAGGTATGGCTAGCTCCTATCTTCGCATAGCCACTATCAACATATGTGGGCTCAATGATAAGAATAAGAGAAGAAGGGCACAAGAAGACTTTAAACTGTTTGGGGCAGATCTGTTATGTCTGCAAGAGACGCACATCTCCAACAAAGACTGCAACTTGTTAGATACTCTGGGGTTCAAGAGACTAGCGCACACTACTCAGGATTGTAGGAAAAAAGGAGTCGCTGTGCTATCCAGAAATAACAGGCTGATCTGTGACCATAAAAGTGTGGATAAATTGGGCAGATGGACCCTTATGGTTATCAAATATGGATCAGGTCATCTCACACTGGGCTCAGTTTACTCTTCAGTGCTAGATGATCCCTCAGTTTTGAGATTTTTATCTAGTGAGCTTCCGTCCTGGCCAGAGCCCTATATATTATGTGGAGACTAAAATATTAATGGGACTAAAAATGTTGGTAGCACTGGAACTAGTGATCGTAAACCGCAAGTGCGCTCGGCATTAACTGATCTAATAACTGGTATGGGGCTTGTAGATGTTTGGCCTAAATTAAGGGGTATGGATCCGGGTTTTACCTACTATTCAGCCCCTCATCAAAAATGCGCCAGGCTGGACTACTTTCTGGTCTCACCATCTTTATTAAAGGATGCAAAAATCGAATTACTCCCCAGGGTTTTATCTGACCACAACCCCTTGATTTTCGAATTCCTCATTGATGGTATGATAAATAAACATAAAAAATGGTCATTTGAAAGGGCTATACTTTTAGATGAAGACTACAGAAACTTCATGAGAGGCAGAATAGGTGAATTTTTTAGCATTAATAAGGGTACGGCATCTCCAGGAGTGGTCTGGGACACTTTTAAGGCTTGGATACGAGGGGAAACCATTAGCTTTGGTGCGGGCAGAAGGAAGAGGTATAATGACCAGGTGAAGATCCATTATCAGAAGCTTGCCCAACTCGAGACTGAATTAATAGCAAAAATAAGTGATAAAACTGAACCAACCGAAATTTTGGATTCAATTTTAGTAATTAAGTCTACTCTAAATGATCTTTATCTAAACAAACTGGCAGGTTTATATTTAGCTAAGCAGCAAGAATGCTATGAATATAGTGAATCTGTTGGGCGATTACTTGCAGTTAAGACTAGACAACAAAGTTCTGCCCGACATACAAAACAAATAAAAAATATGAATGGTATTTTAATTACAGATGAGGGTGAGATCAGAGATTCTTTTAAAGATTTCTATCGGGCTCTATATGCTGCAGATATGATTCCTAGCGATGGCTGGGACCCTTTGCTTTTGCCTAAAGTAAAACTGGTAGATGAAGATGTGTCTCATCTCGAAGTAGAGTTTTCAGATGAAGAACTCCAGAAGGCATTATACGATTTACCATCATCTAAAGCCACCGGTATAGATGCTATACCATTAGAATTCTACAAAACGTTCTTTAAGGAGCTAAGGGCGGAGTTTCTTGATCTCTTTAACTCAATTAAGGGAGGGGATACACCACCGGTAACTTGGGGCTCGGCAAATATCGTTATATTTTTAAAGAAAGATAAGGATCCGCTAAATATGGGCTCTTATAGACCTATAACACTCTTAAATAGTGATGCCAAGCTATATTCTAAGATTCTTGCCTCTCGTCTTAATGGAGTCATGCCGCAACTGGTTTCCCGGTGGCAGCATGGATTTATACAGGGGAGGGGGACAGAGGACCATATAAGGAGACTTATTACAATGCTTGATGCCTCTGATGTTCTAAAACTCCCATTAGCAGTGGCCTTCCTAGATGCCGAAAAGGCATTTGATCGTGTTTCCTGGAACTATTTATGGAAATGTCTCAAAGCTAACAACCTAGGAGAAGGCTTCATCAGGGCAATGCAGGCTCTTTACTATAAACCGTCAGCGCAGGTACAGATCATGGGTGCTTCTTCTGAAGCTTTCCCTATAGAGCGCGGGACAAGACAAGGATGCCCGTCTTCGCCCTTGTTATATGCGCTTTATATGGATCCATTCCTTAAGCTCTTAGAGGCTTCAGAGAATATTTCCCCCTTTAGACTAAATCATATGGAGATTAAAATCTTGGCATATGCCGACGACGTCGCTGTTGTTACGTCGGAATTATCCACTGCACTGCCCGAAGTTGAAATGCTGGCCGAGAAGTTCGGCCGAGTCTCTGGTTATAGGCTTAATAGAGATAAAACCCAGATTGTAGTTAATAAATTTATGATTTCTACAGATGATAGAATAGTGGAGGAGGCGCTGTATCTTGGTATCCGAATTTGGGATAAAATTGAGGAGGTAGTAGAGGCAAACTTAACCCCTATAATACATAAAATTAAGAAAGACATGGGCCGATGGGATAATCTGAAATTATCTATTATTGGTAGATGTAACTTGATAAAAATGGTAGTCCTATCTAAACTACTTTATATTTTCCGTACAATACCCCTGGAAATACATAATATGTGGTTCCAACAGATTGAGCGAGAGATAGCGAGATTTATTTGGTCCTATAAAAAAACGCGCCGTGCAAACTGTTTTTTATCACTACCAGCTGAAAGAGGTGGACTTGGACTACCAAATATCAGATTATACTACCTGGCAGCGTCACTCAAATATTATTGGCCCCTGTTCCGACCCGCCGAAAATAGTATTATGACATCAAATGCTCTGCCCACTATATATGATATGTTAATGGGCCCGGGAGTGCGTGGCTGCTTTTTAAAAATGTATGAGCCCAGCTACTATAAAAGAACCCGATTCAAGACTCTGATTACAGCATATCAAATTTGGACTAGGGTTAGGAAAAAATTAGGTATGGGCAGGTTCAGTAGATACACCCCTTTTTTCAATAATAGTCAGGTCTCTGAATCACTGCTGGACGGCTATTTCGATCGTTGGTTAAGGGCTGGAGTTCGCAATATAGCAGATCTCCTAGATGGAGACCAGTTAGCCACATTTGAAACAATTAAAAACAGGTTTAACCTTACTAACAGTGACTTTTTTAAGTTTCTACAAATCAGGGACTTCATTATTAAGAAAGCTCGGGGTATAACCGGGTT
Source organism: Triturus cristatus (assembly GCF_964204655.1). NCBI lineage: Eukaryota > Metazoa > Chordata > Amphibia > Caudata > Salamandridae > Triturus > Triturus cristatus. The sequence goes on from NC_140589.1 coordinate 399,445,240, forward strand.
TACTGTGATTCCGCTGCTAGAGGTCATCATTAGCAGTGACCCTCTTTCTATCTCGAAGCTTTATGGGATACTCCTGGAAGGGGTACCTGATGATATAGAAAAGCATTCTAATAAATGGCAGGAAAGACTCGAGGTCACTGACTCGTGCCTGGAAAGTGCTATTGTATTAGCTAATACTGTATTGTCTACAGCTAATCTTCGCGCTCAGTGTTTCAAAACATTCTTTGATCTCTATATCTCTCCCGCCAAAATTATTAAATGGGGCGGGTTGGAGGGTATCCATTGTTTTAGGTGTAAAACTCTGGGCGCAGACCTGGTACATATTTTTTCTACATGCCCGGAGCTTGATAAACTTAGATTGGAGGTCACTATGTTTCTGCAACATGTTTTGAACAGAAGGGTATTGTTATCTCCCCAACTTATGCTACTCGGGGTATCAATTCTAGAGGATAAGGACAAGGAGTTTCTTTTTATTGGGATGTCTATACTTAGATTATGTATTGCTTCTTCGTGGCTTGACCCACAACCTCCTACATTTGGGCAATGGAAAATGCGTCTGCTACATGCATTTCACCTGGAGAATGCCCTTTATGCTCAAAAAGGGAAGAGAGGGAAACTTAAGGGATTAAAGATCTGGAGACTATTTAGCGATTGGGTGGATGATTTAAGCAACTAAAGTTAAAATTCTCGACTGCCTGCTAGCTTGGTTTTCTACCCTTTTTTTTTTTTTTTTTCCCGCATCTTTGGCTGGCTTTTTTTTTTTTTTTCTCTTTTTCTTAAATTATCGATAAATGTGTTTAAAAAAATTATTCTTGAATTGCTCTTATTGTATACCCCTATTCTGTACGTGCCTGCATTTCAAGCAATGTTGTGATTCAGCTTTTTGTTTAATAAAGGTTTTGGAAAATTAAAAAAAAAAAAAAAAAAAGAAGTGGTGCAGCTTTATATCATGGTTATCTATAGCAAGAAAATGGCAGCGACCACCACAGTTATGTTTGGGCAACTTACAAAAAGGTCACAATATTAAGGAGCAGAGTCTGCATACATGAGAAGAGCCCACATCCCAACATCATACCATAGGAATTGTTGATCCATTGTAATTCAGCCTTGTAAGGAAATCAGTCATGTAAATATTGGAAAGAGTGGGGCAAGGACACAATGATACCATAACCCCTTCTGTAAAATCATCAAGAGTAAGTGGCCTTCCTTGTCTAGCAAATTGTCAAACAAGTATCTGAGTACAGCATTTGGATTGAGGCATTGATCCTGGAGAGAAATTGCACGACTAGTCATCTTTCTCCAAACCAAGGACCGTTTAATTATATCGAATACGTTTGACAGGTTAGCATATAGCACATATATTTTTCCTATATAAATGTAGCAATGCTTGTTTATCAAAAAGGATGAAAGAAACACCTGGTCATGGATTGAATACTTTTATGCAAACCCTGCTTAAGCTGACTAACAAAAAAGCTCAAATTTAGACTAGCAGTCATTTATTCTTAGATACACAATGTTACAAGGAGTTTTCCAGTGGTGCTTAATAGTTACATTAACTGGTACGATAACATTACATAATAATACTCTCCTTTTTTACTCACAAGGATAATGCTGGCCCCTAACAATATTTTATGGTAGTAGGCCTTTCTGCTGCATGTTTCAAAAACTTTTATTTGGACTTGGCCCTTTGCGCAGGGTCATACCTAACTTTTTGCCTTCTTCCTCCTGTTTTCTGAACCTGTTTTTGTTGGTTTTTAGGACTCTGTACATTTTATCACTGCTAACCAGTGCTAAAGTGCTTGTGTTCTTGCCTTTAAACGTGGTAAAATTGGCCTGCACCCAATTGGCACATTTAATTTAATTGTAAGTCCCTAGTAAAGTGGTACTGTTTATCCAGGGCCTGTAAAATAAATTCTACTAGTGGGCCTGTAGCACTTATGCCACCCAATCGATGTTGGGAGGCTGGACCATCTCTGACTTGATGGGGGGCATAGCTGTCACCTACCACACTTGCACATCCCAAAGGCTATGCCTCAGTACACTCACAAAGGGTTTGACACTAGTATGTGTGACCCCAGACAAGCTGGGGATAGGGCAGGGAAGCAGGAATTTCCAAACACCTCCTGTGGTGTAAACATCCAGATACTTCTCATACTTCAAAGTGGGCACCAGGTATAAATAGGGAACACTCAGACCCAACTTTACAGTGCACCTCGGGACCTGTGGAAGACATGAAAGGACTACTTTGCTGCTCTGCTGCAAGGAGGTCTGCTACTCTGCTGCTCTGCAACTATGCTGCACTTCTGCCTGAGTGAGAAGGACTGGATCTGCATCTTTAACCTAGGAGCATAATAGTGACTCCAAAGGCTAGTTGGCTGGCCTCCTGATAAGAGACTTGGGGACAGAAAAAGCTCCATCCACTTTAAACCCTGCACCTGGACTCTTCCTGCTGTGAGTCCTTCTTTCCCAAGTTTTGCCACCCCAGTCGTGGGAGTAGCCATGAAGTCAATCTGGCCGGTGATGCACCTTGGGCAGACAAGCGAGCAGGTTGGTCTCAGTCTCCTACTGGCTCTCAAAGCAGTTTTTGTCCAAAACATTTTTAAGTCCAAAGTTTTGGGATTTGGCCATCTGGGCACCTCTTGCATCACAACCAAGGGTCCAGGGCTGGTAGGATACCACTTGGGGTTCAGGACTCACTCAGGCTGGGTCCAGGAGCAGGTTCAAGATCGTGGGAGCCTTTTGTTTTTCTGTGGCTCTAAACAGGAGACCAGCAAAATAGCCCTTGGAGTCACTCTGGTAGTTCTGGTTTCAGGTGAAGATGCAATGCTCAACAGCAGGGCAGTCTTCTAAGGGTTAAAGGCAGGCTCCAGGCAGCAAAGCAGGCCTTCCAGTTACTGGAAAACAGTTTTGCAGAGTGCACATCAAGTCACAGCAGCTCACAGTCCTCTGAGAGTCCTTCCGCAGGTCCAGAAGTTTTTTTTTTTACGGAGTTTTTTATAGCGCAAACGTGACCCAGAATCGGGTATCAGAGTGCTTTACATAGCACCAGTTGCATTACATGAGGACACATTCATTTTTGTTAGGCATGGGGAGATTAAGTGATTTGCCCAGAATCACAGGATGTTCAGCGCCATTGCCGAGACTCAATCCCGGTTCCCCAGATTCGAGGTCAACCGCCCTAGCCGTTAGGCCAACTCCTCCCCCCGAAGTAAATTGAAGAGTGGGTCTGAATCTCCTATTTTTATTCCTTGGCACCCTTTCTCTGGAATGTGGGAGAAGCTTCTATAAACGTTCTTTGAAGTGCATGGAATTTCATGAATCCCCTGCCCTGGCTCTAAGCTGACAGCAGTGACTATGTGGATGGGGTGGAGGATTTGTGTGAAGCCAGAGAACACCCAGTTCAGTTGCAAGTGGGGCAGTGCTCAGCTCTGCCTCACGCCATCGTGCCAGGAGAGGGCCCATTCAGGTTAACCTAATCCCTCCACTGTGTGACTGTCTAGGAGGAATTCAAAAAGTCTGTCAGCTACAACCAGTCACAGGACCCACCACAGTCTGCAGGCACAAAAAGGTTAAGGGAAGGAAAATGGCAACTTTCTAAAAGTGGCATTTTCAAAATTGTAATTAAAAATCCAACTTTATCATTAAACAGGATTTTTCATTACAATTTCATAGGTACTAAACATGAACTTGATACCTAGTCCCAATCAAACGTTATCATGTATTAAATGTAATAAGGCAACCCAATGTTATACTATTGGACAGATAGGCCTCACAGTAGTGAAAAACGTTTTTTTTCCCTACAAGGACATGTAAAACTTAAGAGTACCGTCAAACGGCTTGTACCTCTCCAGTAAAGCTGTGTTTTTTAATGTCAGGATTGTGCCAGACTGATTCGGTGCACAACCTCAGGATATGTTGGCATATAGTCCTGCTAGCCCACAGAGCACCATCTGCACCTCTAACCCTATAGGGAAATAAATATGCGTGGTACCTTAGAACATGATAACCCTGGTCCCTAATGAAAACATGGTAATAGATCTAGAAAGCAAACACAAGGAAATGATGGACGGAACGCTGAAACCTTTCAGACACTCACCCCCAGTCACGGATCTGGGTTGAATTCATCATCGTTCTTTAGTTCACTTCAACACCCCAGTTCAGACCCAGCCATATGCAAATCAGTTTATCCCTGGAGCAGAAACAAGATCCTGGGACCGGTTTTGGGGTAACACCCCTCATCAGCCAGGCTAGGTTGAATCCAGTGGCAAAGCGAAAAAGGGACCCATGTCTGGGCATACCCTGCCAACTTAGGGTGAACAAAGCAAACACAAGGAGATGATAGATGTGGCACTGAAACTTTTCAGACACTCACCCCCAGTTACAGATCTGGGTTGAATCCATCATCGTTCTATAGCTCACTTCGCCACCCCAGTTCAAACCCAGCCTTATGCAAATCAGTCTTGACTCTGTCCTTCATGGGAACAGTCCAGCCTAAACTGCTAAGCCAGGTCTTCCCTGGACCGTAAACAAGCATATTGGGACCAGTTTCGGGGTAACACCCCTCATTAGCCAAGCTAGCTTGAAACCAGTGGCAAAGTGAGCAAGGGACTCTCGTATGGGCATACCCTGCCAAAGTGTCAGCGCTCTGTCCATCATCTCCTTGTGTTCGCTTCCTAGATCTATTACCATGATTTCCTTGGGGATCATGGTTATCATGTTCTAAGGTTCCAGCGTAGTTAGCATTATGAGTAATTGAAAAATATGAACAATTCCACCATTGGGCTAAAACAGTGAATATATGCTGGCATATAACTAATTTGTATAGTGTACCCCTATTGAACATTCCCTATCCTAGTCTTGCCATGGGTAAGATGATCTGCCAAATCCCTGCTGGGTGGTCTAACTCCCCATTGCTTGTGGTTAAGTGTCATCAGGCTTTCACTCTCGGTGGAGAGCTGGAGATTTCTCGTGTTGGTAAACAGGAAGCAGCTGAGCTGGAATGTTGGCATGCAGTGACCTCGTAGTGTCAGATGAGTGTGAATCTGCCTTAAACAAGAGAGGGATTCTGTATATATTATAAACAGCACCCATGTCGCCATGTTGAAACCTCAGTCAGGCCACAATTGTTTATTCTTGTTTGATAGCTTTGTAGCCTGCCACACAATAACAACAATGACATTTGTGCAGTGAACTTTATCCATTGTACGTACTGTTCAAGTTGTTGTGATAGTGTGCCTAAGAAGTGGAAATGTAAGCAATGCCAATTAATAGAATGCTATCCTGCATTGCCACGCACATAAATGTATGTCAAAAGTCATTTTGTTTAAAATAGAAGTCAACTTAAGAAACATGAGCATGTAAATGTACTGTTCCTTACCAGGTCTAACCAGACCATGTGACAGTACATGTCCAACCTTTTAATTACAATGCACTCTGCCCTATGGGCTAGCTAGTGCCTACCTTGGGTGTGACGTATATGCAGTAAAAGGCGAGTTAAGGCATGGCAAGGGGTTATATTGCCAAGTTGAATTGGCAGTTTAAAACTGCTTTCTGGCTGCAATGGCAGGTCTAGGACATGTTCTAAAGTGCTGTTTAAGTGGGTGGCACAATAAGTGCTGAAGGGTCACTTTTAGCATTTCATTTATATGCCCTGGGTATATGGTATACCACTCGACAAGGGACTTGCAAGTAAATTAAATATGTTAATCAGGTGTAAGCCAATCAAACCATGTTTAAGTGAGTTAACACAAGCCCTTTAACACTGGTTAGCAGTGGAAAGGTGCACAGATTCCTAAGGCTAACAAAAAGGAATTTCAACACCAAAAATGAAGGTACATAGACAAAAGATTTAGTGGAAGACCACGCTAAGGCTGACAAGGTCCAACAACCAGCCTGTTTCGGCCCAATGAGAACTGAAATGTTAATATCTAATTGCCTCATCAGCTGTTCACTACTGTAGCAACTCACCTTTTTCTACATTTTCTCCCGTGATTTGCAGCCTTTTTTATGAAATGATTTTGCTAAAATTCTAACTATGTGTAACAAGATATTCACATACAGTCTCAAAGTGCATGTGCTTGTTTCCTAAAAGCTGCAATAACGCACTGCAAAAAAAAAAGGTTTTACCCTCTAGTAAACATACTTTCATATAATAGTAATTTGACTCTGAGTTTACCTTGTACGCCCAGGACTGGGTGCTGAAAGCCAGGACTGGCTGCTTAAGCAGCAAAGATTAGGAGCTTGCTTTAGAGTCAACTGTTGGGGTACTCTGTCAGAACGTAACGGATATTCCATCTGCTGTAATATATGTGCCATAGGCTATGATGCACGTGCTATTTTTAAATTTTTTTTTATTATTTTATGGCGTTTTATATATCGCGAAATTGACCTGAAGGTATCGGTTGTCCGATCACTTTACACTAGCACCAGTTGCATTACATGAGGACACATACATTTTTGTTAGGCACGGGAGATTAAGTGATTTGCCCAGAATCACAGGATGTTGCGCGTCCTTGAGGTGACTCGAACCCTGTTCCTCAGATTTGAAGTCGACCGTCCTAGCTGTTAGGCCAACTCCTCTCCCAAAATGTTATATTGCTGATGGGATTTCTGTCACATTTGGGATGGAGTATCCCATCTGCTAAACTCTGAATCAGGCCCTAAATATTAAAGTAAAATGTTCCCTCACAGTAAAAGTGTTCCAAAAGCTATTTGTAATGTGTAGGAAAATCTGCATTTCGCTTCGCAAGGCCTGATTGTGAAATAAAGTCATTTTCCTACACTTCTGCCATGGAAAATAGTGGACACATGCTTGAAATTTACTTTCCATCCAGGAAAAAAAATCTAGTGCAATGGTAAAAGTAGCTTTTTGATATCTGCGGTGGAAAAGTCACTTTAAAAAGAGTGTTTTGTGTTGCCTGAAAACAAACTAGAATTAAACGTGTTTTATTGTTTAACTTTTCTCCAGTGACTATAATAAGGATCCTAATTAGGAATGACATGTTTTTCTGCCGGAGAATAATATATATAATTCTATACCGACTATTGTAGTACACAGATCACTAAACTGGGATGGGCCATTTGATAGGAGTAGGGACAGATGATATGACAATACGTAAGTGCTCCACAAAAAGATATGACTTGGTGGAAATACTGTTAGGTTTTGTCCAGGTGAATTCTCCAACCTTTGGCTACTACTGCTTAGGAAAAGAAATCAACTTCTCAGAACTTTCCTGGAGCTAGAAGAACCGCTGAAGGAAGAAATAGGTTTTTGTACAACTGCTGAGGAAACAAAGTCCTAAGGACACCAAATTTACATTGGCACCAGGAGACTGGAACTGATCTTAAAGAGCTATCAGGCCTGTATTTCCTTTACTGCTACAAGGACAAAAAAAAATGGAGAAGGGCTCCATCCTGTAAAGACTTCCCAGCTGTCCAGTTGTGAATGGTCTGCAGTGGACGTTGTGGGAATCCTGGCTGGAGAGAGAACTGCTGCTTAATACCCTTCTTCATGAGACAGGTTGTAAGAGACCAGGATTGGGATTTCCAGCATCAAGAAATAGTGAGATGTTCTTTTTTTTCTGACTTGTGAATGACCAGAAGAAGTCACTAAATCTCTCGGAAGGAGTTATTGGTTACAGATTTCCAGTTTGCCCACTCTACGCTTTTATATCCCAGGTTTCAAAGCCACCACAATTCCACAGTAGAAGTGTATCTGAGCCCCTTGAAGGCCTTGCCAGCTACAGCTTTCAGCAATACATGTTAATCATGCACCACAAAAGGCTATCTCAAGCATGCTAACAAGGCCAATTTCATAGCATCAGAATTTATTTTCAGGTTTAAAAATCATGGCTCAAAATATCTCAGCCAACTATCAACACAAATATGCACACACCCTTACCATATGAAACAAGTTATTGTTTCCTAAAGACAATTGTTACTTGCTGAGTGGGCAATAACAATGATACCATAATTTGTACCTAGGAAGAAGAGTAAACCTAGCCCTAAGCAAGGTATACACAGTTACCTATTTAGTACTGAGGCTAAGCACAAGTTTCAATCTAGTTCTCTCTTGACTTGATAATGCCTTATATATGAAGGTTGTGCTCACACATGTGAATCATCACTTACAAATTAGGACACTGTAAGGTGACTTTCAAATTCAACTTCTCACCACCAACATGTAAAACATAGCTCTCAATTATGTATCAAGGAACGTGAAGCACAATTGCTTTGCATCTTTATTAACAACGTCTGCTTTAGGGTGGGTCAGAGTCCTTTCTGCAATTGCCTTTAGGGCCATCCCAGCTATAGAAGGCCTCGCCCCATCTCTTAATTTTATACAAAGTTTAAATCCAAAAGTTCATTCATGGATCCTAAACAAAATACGCACAGTTCCAATCTTATGGCCTCGACTGCGAAGGTTGATTGTAGCCAGAGAACCTGTTTCCACCATCTACCCTCAAAACTTTAAAATCTGAGACAAATTATAATATAGATGGAGGAATGCCATATATTCCAACTGGAACTAAGTTTTATAAACACTTCTTTAGGAGGTTTAGCAGAATAACCATCAAATATACAGTTGTAGCCTCAAAGACAATTTATCACTACCTTCCCACTCTTAGTTGTCATAGCCAAATGACCTTTTTACCTTCGGTTACTCTTGGAAAAACTCCTAAGTGCTTGTGCTGTGAGACAAATTAAAGTTTAGTTGAACCATATGCTAACTATAGCTTTTCCTGCTTTTTCCAAGTACCATAACATTTGACTTTGTCACAATTGTGATAATATACATACTGTAAGTCATTAAAGTATCAAGCTGACATTGAGGACCAGAGGCAGTGAGATCATGTACTAACAGGCTATCAGCGTATAACTGTACATTCAAATGCTTTTGCCAAATCTTCAGAGGTGATTTGTTGAAGGCCTGAAGGTACAAACAAATAACAAAGTGCCATAATACAGCCATCTTTGAGGCTATCAGTAATACTTCTGTACTTATTGGGTTGTTTGGTACTGCTTGAATTAGACATGCCTTTATCCGGTAAACTATCTTTTGCTTGTTATAGTTGCTACCAGGAACTGAGCTTTCTCCTTAAACTGTTTTGGGACCTATCCATATTGTGTTTATTAGGTTGGTAAAAGGCTCCCCCCCTCCCAAATTAATAATGAATGCATGCACAGCTGCTATTTTTCAATTCATTTGTAATGCTTGAAGAAACCCAAACACTGCAGCTATTTAACAAATACAGTTATTGGCAAAGCCAATAGGTTTCTTTGGAAAGGCTGGTTGGCTTTGCCAATACTTGATTTTTTTAATTGCAGCCTCTGCACTTTAAGGGACAAGGTCTGTAATCAAAATATGAAATACACATTCTGTAAATGGTAGTTGGGGAAGCACGGAGACATTACTGCACTACTGTGTGCTCCACCAGGGCAGGCAGAACACATTCTCAAAGTGGAAACTGTTCCTTATAGGCAGCTTCTACTTAGCAGATGAATACCAACCCCTTCCTGGGGTTGGTATCAGTAGTTTGAGCAATTATAATGATTGCAAACCATTGATACATTGCATTGCCATTCAGAAGGAAAGAGAATAGCCTTTCAAGTCTTCTTATTGTTCTAAATTACAGTGAGTTGCCAAGTGCACTTTGCAGGTCAGAAAGACATTTGGGACTAGAAATGTACTTTAGTAAGCTCCAACTTGAGCTATTGCTTGGCAAAGCCTCTCGGTTTGCAAGTCACAGGCTATGGGCCATCAGTAATTGTTAAAAGCCTTGAAGTGCCGAAAAGATTTGTAAGTAAGTGGCCCTGAAATTTCAGATTCAAGAGAGCCAATAACTTCCTACTGATCACTCATCCAGGTTTTTGGTTGTGAGAGATCAGACGCAGACTCACAAACATGCAGGAGCTCGCCACTGCAACCATGGAAGTACACAAGACCCCGAAGACGCCAACAATGCTGATGTCGTGGAATGGTCGATGAAGAGGTATGAAGTGAGGTGAGGACTTTGGATGAGTAGATGTCGTAATGTGCCACAGAAGCGTCTGGCAGCACTTGTGCCCTCTTGCTGCTCCCGCTGTCTGCTCACCGCCTTTGTTGGAGGCACGGTGTGCAACTGAGAAAAGGCAGCTCCACTGCGGCTTGTGGCAGAGAACAGTGCACAGCTGTTTTCTCATGGAGTCTCCCCCCACTACCTGCACCTTGTGATCCCTTCATGATTACTCTCCTGTATCCTTGTCATACTCACCCAAGCCTCTTGTAAAGTCAAGAGCCTTATTGACAGACCCCCATTCTTGGCTTTGGGGACTCCAATAGCCACTCCCTATTAATTCCTGTAGGTGGAGCTGGAGTTTGTACGCAGAGTTGAACAGCACCCTGCAGCACCCTCCATTTAGAATTGGTTGTTCAACGCCTGGAGAAGTTCGATCAAGAGCTTAGCGTCAGCCCAGACTCACCACCCCCCGGTTTTAGCCAAATACAGAGAGCACAGGGGGGCAACGCCTGAAGTTCAAAAAATTGAGTTATGGGTGCCTGAGCTGGCTGAGGGTACCAGAGCTTGGGGTACTGGCCCCTGAGTAGCATGTGCCAGGTGCTCGAGTGTGGAGCCCACCACTTGCCAAAGAGCTTTCGAAAAGCACAGGATCTTCCCCAAGAGTTTTCCCTCAGTTTGATTTGGAACCTCGTAATGCCCCAGATTCCCAAGTACCAGGAATCTCATGGCCACAATGAGTACAACCCAGAACCATAACGAGTACATCTCAAAGAGAACACCGAGAGCAGCAGGTGGGACGGGTGGTAACACTACGCAGCTGGAGCAGATGCAAATTGAAATTGCGCAGCAGGGAAGTGTAGGTGGCATCTGGCACCACTAGGGTGTCGACGCCAGGGGAAGAGCGTGGCCGAGCTAGGACATAGTGTGGCTTGCCATCCCCGCCCCATTCTACACAGACCAAATGCCTCAGGAAGGCTTATGAAAAATATTGAAGACCCAGGGCCCTGCTCACTAGCTGGAATAACTAGGGAGGACAAAATTAACATCCAGTTTGAAGCAAGTGGCAAAGTCAACAGTCAGGAGCAGTTACAACATGGAAAAATGCAACCCTGTCGAAAAGGATCTAATTAGAGAGGGAAAAATTGATGGACTGGGGTATGTTGGGGCAAGAAAAGAATGAAGAGAAATACCCATATGAGCTGAACTCCTGTTTATATTGATAAAATCTATGTCCATGTTCATAATGATACACTAGCATATATGAGTGAAATCGCATCACTATTAACAAACTCGTCCATCGTGAACTCTCCGTCAATCCCAACTCAGAAATACGTGGTCAGGTAAGCTCTGTGACATAGGCCTGAGGTTACTGATTAACACAACACGGGAGGGGTGGCACTTAGCCAACAGACAAACGCATGAACAGGAAACTCAAGTCCATCCCCCTGATAAGCGCAGCAAAACCACAATTGTCCACGGAGATTGGCCCCAGTAAAGCACACATTGCTGATGCCACACGTAGTTAGGAACACATAGCCAATCTTGACACAATAATGCATCCCTCAAGGAGGACATCTGTACACGTTACCCACTGGCCCCCACTGTGTCCCTACAAGGTCAAGGCCCACATGCATTTATTATCAGGGGCCTTATTTATGACTCAACAGACATGGCCTGAATTATTTTACCAAGCAAGGATAGCCGGAAGCACTTTTATGACACCCAACAACTCGCTCAGATTCATGGTACTTTGAGACAGTCCTCAGACCCGCTTCTGTAACTGTGCTCCTGGCCGAAGTGTTTAATTAAACCAACTTTTCCTGTTTTGCCAAACGTCTCTTTGTCTTTTGCTTTTTCAAGGTAAATTCATATTCAAGAAACACTCCCAAGCCAGTCCACAAACTGGTTCCCCCAAACACTGAGAGCCAAGGAAAGGCATGGTAATGGGAGCCCTGAGCGTCCCACAAAATTTAAACTACAGCAACTTAAGGATATTATTATCTGCTGAATGATGGAGCAACCTAAACAAGGATAATTCGACCGATGATAAATGCCAATGATCATGAAGATGACAATCTTGGCGAGAACGTGAAAAACAATGGGTTTAGTAACCCAACAAGTAAAATATTTAACAACTATCTTTATACGCACAATAACACATCTGCAGAGATTATAGGAAGAAAAGCTCAGCCCAATGCTCTTGGTACCTATACTTTCAACAATAGACCAATGAACGGCCACATTTTCCTCAGCTCAAACCTTTACAAAAACACTGACAGGCTTTAGGATGACTAGGACGAACAAAGTGACCATGCAATGCTTAGCGTAGACCTTAACCTCAACAGTAGTCCCAAAGAACAACTATCAGCTGTTGATCGCACAAAAGTAGCTGAACAGAACAGATTGGTAAAAAGGATCAAATAGTATGCATGTTGTGCAGTCAAAATAGAGGGCTGGAAGAACAAATGGGAAGGAAGGTCTGCCCATATATTCTCCATGGTGACAATCAATGATTGGTCTGGCTGGATTAAGGACCTATGATCTACGCTGTTGGGGGAGGAAGGGCACAGGAACAGACCAAAAAGGACTCAACATACAAGCCTACATATTTGGTTACAGTCGCAAGCTAAGGGAATGCACCCGCAAGCTAAGGAGGGTTACACGAGCCCACATAGATCAGGAACCATGCAACAATGGAAAAGCTAAAAGAGATAAAACAGAAAAACAAAACCCTTATTTGGATCCTAAAAAAAACACCATGAAGCCCAGTGCGCCGAAATGTATGATCTACTGAGAAGAAATAAACGCAGCAATTTTGGGAATATATAAATTAGTTGATGAGAAAACTGATAGGCGCAACTTGGTGGCCGCAGAAGTATGGCTAACTCATATGGCAAATACCTACAATGAGAACCAGAAAATGCACCAAAAATAAAGAAAAAACTAAATATCTATATCAAGGGACATTGAGGGCGTCCAACAGTCCACAAAGAATGATCCCATATTCACAAACAAGCAGACAGTAATAAAAAGAGTAAAAACGATAAGAAAAAATGATGCTCCAGGCCCTAATGGACTACCAGGAGGAATGTTCAGAGGACCCGACCTTTTGGACGGGGGTCCCCTCCTCACTGTTTTCAGCATGCAGAATTAATGCAGAGGTCCCTAACTCATGGCATGGGTTGTTGCTCCACCCTATATTCAAGAAAGGTGACAACACTGACCTGAAACATTACAGACTAATCCCCCCTTTGTACATTGAGGGGAAGGCATATGAGAACATATTACTGCAGGAACTAACTAGTGGACTGAAGAAGAAATACTGCCCTTTTATCAAACTGCCTTTCGTAAGGGAGGATCAACCACTGATAACATTGTTGCTTTATCTTACATTGCACAGCAGGCCTCCGGCAAAAACGCCATGGCAGTGTTTGCTTGTTTTGTAGACTAATCCACCACGTTTGACAGGGTAGTTTGCAGCAGCCTGTGGAGGAAGCTCTAAAACATTCCAGGTATTCCCCTGAAAGACATTATCTGTCTCGATAGTGGGACTTGGGTTTGAGTAAAACATGCAGGGGACACAGTCTTTTCTAAAACTCTATGCAGATATGGGCTTAAAACAAGAATGCGTCCTCACCCCAACACTTTTTAATTTGTACATGGTGGATCTGTGCAGGAGCTGCAAAAAGCCGAGCTATCGACCCTGAAAATAGGTCAGTCCAAAGTGTACTCAATGAGGACGACCTGCTTTTACTAGACCAGACTAGAAAAGGCCTCCAGAAAGGGCTATGTGTATTACACACCTACAATGAAAGTAATGAGCTGACTGCCAACCCAAACAAAGCTGAAGTGCTGATCTTCGGGTGTTACGCAAGTAAGAAATCACAAAGATGGAGACTGGGCCCCTGGATAATAGAAAGCTCAAGGGATTATAGTGATCTCGGCCATGGTTTCGCGTAACTGAAAAGGCGACGGTGCAACAGCACAAGATGAAGCTTCGGGCAACCATATTCTGAACTCCAAACACAACGCAAAACGACATTGTCCAATGACCAGGGTTATCAGGAGGGTGATTAAGGCAAAACTGTGGTCTGCAGCGGGCTATGCACAGCAGACAGTCCCAGGGTGATCCAAGGTTCAGCTCGAGAAAAGCCAGTGCCAGGGATATAAACGCATCTTCCAGTTACGGACATATACATGCTACAGTCAGTTACCACTAGAGTTCAGCCTTCTCCAGCAAAAATACATGCATGGGCACCCATGCAAATTATTATTGAATCATGAATGCTCCAGCAGGTTCCATCAAGGAGGTATTAGAGGCAATATATAACACAAAGAACAATCCCTGGAGCATTTATTTTAAAACAGCATTGGAGGCACTAAATCTGGGCATCGGGAACTGGAGCACTCTCAGCACAAGCTACATGCCTCTAAAAGCCTCAATAAACGAACAGGTACACCAGCTCTCATGGGAAAACCACATTACTGGATTTAGGGAAAAACTCAGGTATACAGCACTTATAACATCATATGAGAAGCACAAAATACAGCTATACCTGAACCAAGCCTTGGGAAAGAAATGTCTGAAAAAATAGTGTAGGCTAGGCTGGTGCCGAACCCGATAGAAGAACTAAATACATTTTGGAAATCTCAACCCTACAACACAGGAGGCAGATTATGCAATTATAAAAAAGAGACGACTGCATCTCATATTCTGCTGCTTGACTCTGCAAGAGTTTAGAAGGAAACTACTTAAACCTAATCTTTTTGTCTCAGGGGGCACGGACCTGTGTAGAAGCAGTAACAGCCCTTTTTACCAGTACCACACCTTCGGACTTGACCAAAATTGGTATATTCATGCAGCTGGCAGAACCTGCTTGAAAGAAGGCATTTTGCAAAGAAGAAGAAGAAGCGTTTGAAGAATCCTTCAACCAGGGTCTTTGGAAAACCTGACACCACACTTGGTTTCCTTGTATAAGTTTCAATCACGAGCATATGGATGAACTTGCATGGAAGGTCTGGTACCTTCTTGACTTTACATAACTTCCTTTACAAAAGACTTTTAGGTAAACTAGGTCATAATCATTGGTTTTTGTTTTAAATTAGTATCTTTTATAAGAAAAATGAATTTCTGATTTCAGGCCATATGTCATGACAAGTTTTGCTATGATAGGCTTTTTGGTGAATAGGGTGGTAATGACTGTTTATTGTTGTTGTAGTACTTTATTCGACATATAAAAAAATATCATAAAAGTGCAGCACAGTATGTAATAAAACAATTTAAAACATACTACAACGAGTGGCTTCAATCCATACATAGTTAAAAAGAAATAAAAAAACTGCATATATATACACGTATAATTTTCACATATCCCCTATGGTTGATAATGTAAGCAATAATAGCCTACAGGGTCAAGGAAGTGGGTAGTTTACTTGTAGTTGGTGCGCC
Source organism: Triturus cristatus (assembly GCF_964204655.1). Lineage (NCBI taxonomy): Eukaryota > Metazoa > Chordata > Amphibia > Caudata > Salamandridae > Triturus > Triturus cristatus. The sequence continues at coordinate 399,460,687 of NC_140589.1, forward strand.
TTAAGTAACCTGCGTCTTAACCTCCAAGCCCAACCCAGGTATTTGGCGGTCCCACAGATTACGCTAGGGACAGATGTTTCGTAGGTCAGAATACGCAGTGCCACCCTGGCAGACCTTATACCCAGATTTTTGCAAACAGGTTTAAGCCACCTTAGTCTTGGTTGCCTGTATGCCGGGCAGGCAAACATGAAGTGGCCAATGGACTCTGTGGGCGAGGCACAGCCTGGGCAACCTTTTGAGTGCGTGATAGCCTTGCTCCAGCTGGTTTGAAAATCATAAAGTGGGAGTGTACCATATCGCAATTTGAGATATAGTGATCTGTCTTCAGGCGATTCAATAAGGTCCAAAAAGGACTCCATACTAGGAGCCGGTTTCGTATCCAAGAAGTTTACAGTGAGCACACCCTCCTGATTTCTTAGGGTATCGGCCGTAACCCAATCCCAATAGATTTTTTTTATCATAAGTTTGGGTGGGGGAACCTGGCTCACCCAAGCTTCTTCCAAACCAATCTTCTGCAGATGTTTTTTCAAATTCGATACCCAGGGGATCTTATGTTCTGCTCCCAGATTTAATAACTCGTCCAGGGCGGAAGCAAAGTGGTGGAGTTCAGGGGACCTTCTAATCCTTGACCAGTATAGTATAGGGCGCAACCTGGCCACGTTGCTGATGTTTTGTCTGCCAAGGTCGCTACGGAGTGGAACTAGCGGGGTGGACAGGGGAAGCGAGACTAAGTCTCTAAAGAACTTATTCTCAGATCTAAGTAACTCTGACAGATTTTCAAAACCCCAGAATTCCGCCCCGTAGAGGGCTGCTGACAATGCCTTCCCCTCGTAGACTTTAACAGCCGCCGCTATTGGCCTGCTATATGAGAGCCTCTGATGTCTCGATATTGCCCCTGCGGCTCTTTTATGGGCAAGGAGCATTTTTGAGAGATGGGGAGCCCATTTAAGCTTGTTATTGACCCTCACTCCGAGATAATCAAAAGCGTCCACTAGCTCAAGTGTGGTGCCATTAAGCTTGATGTTATTCCTGAAGTTTTTTGAGGGAGATAGCGCCATCAGCTTGGTTTTTGACGTATTTATTTGCAGCCCCCTGGTGTCACAAAACTGGGAAAAGCGGGACAACAGTCTTTGTAAGCCCATAGGGCTTTTCGAGATCAGGAGAGTGTCGTCAGCAAAGAGTAGGGTAGATATTTTTTCTCCACACAGGGTTGGGGCATCGACCCTGTCGCCTCTCAAATAGTCTGCCACACCATTTATATAGAGAGAGAACAGGGTCGGGGCCATGACACAACCCTGGCGCACTCCTTTCTCGACAGAAATCCTCTCTGTGAGCTGTCCCTGTTGTCCCCACCTGACTTTGGCAAAATTGCCTACGTGGAGGCGTTTGAGGAGGTCCAGGGTTAGGGGAGGGATGCCCAGATCGTGCAGTACCTGCCACAGCTGTGATCGTGGCACCAGGTCAAAGGCTGTTTTTAAGTCAATGAATGCCAAATAAAGGCTGCCTTTTTCGATGACCACGGATTTCCAATATATAATACAAAATCTAAAGACCTGGTTGATGGTACCTACTCCCTCCCTAAAACCTGCTTGTAGATGACTCAGGATACCCTCCTCATCTATCCACGCCTTAATCCTAGTCAAGAGGACTCTGCCAACCACTTTTTGAATTACATCGATTAAACTAATCGGTCTGTAGTTGGCAGGGTCCCCTCTATCCCCTTTCTTGTAAATAGCCACCACCTCCGCCCCCTTCCAGGAGTCCGGAATTGGGCAACCTAGAGCTAGATTTTTTAGAATCCGGAGAATGAATTCTGCCCGGAGATCTTTTTCATGAAGCAATAGGTCACCTGGGAGACCATCGGGGCCAGCTGCCTTTCCCGGGGCAATCGTATTAATTGCAGAGAGGACCTCATTTAGACCAAAGTCGGCCTCCAGCTCCAGAGATTCCGGGTACTCCAGTTCCGGCATCTGCTCCTCGTGGCCCACTCTTTCCCTAGATGAATAAAGATTTGAAAAGTGTGAATGCCATTGGGACCCCGTTATATGGTTCGGGATTGGGTCGGCCCCACCCCTGGTACTGATGTTTATAAGGTTCCAGAAAGAGGATGAGTCTTTTAATAGGGCTGCGGCCTTTAAATCCTGCCAGTGGGATTCGTCCCACAGACGCTTTGCCTTCCTTATGGTATTATAATACATTTTTCGGGCATTGGTAATGGCTAACTGATCCTTGGATTTAATGGCTCGAGATAGGGTCTGTCTCATAACCCTACAGTCTTGTGAGAACTAAGGGTTTTCTGTTTTTGGGGGGTGCCGCTTTTGATCCCCCTTTTCCTGTATCACAAAGAAATTCCCAACCCTTGCTACCGTCCGATGGTAGACTTCTAAGAAGTCATTAGGGGGGAGAGTCTTCGAGAGACAGCCCATGGGCAAGTCCAAAGCTGCAATGCCTTCTTCGACTAAGCTTCTGATTTTACACAGGTCCATCTCTCGCTTTACCACCCTTGGCCACTTGAGGCGTCTGTTGCAATTAGTGGGGGCAACCTCTCTAGCCCCGGGCCTCTGTTCAATTCAGGGCTCAATAGAAGTAGTAACCAGCCCTCGCCTAAGTTGCATGAACAGGGGATTGTGATCGCTCTCGGGCCTATCGACCACTTCCATATCACTGAGATCCGGCCAGAGCTCTGTGCCCAACAAGATATAATCAATGCGTGAGGGGGCACCAGTTCTCGTGAATGTGGGGGCACCCGAGCCGTCTGAATGGGTTCGTCCATTTGTGGCCCTCAAGTTGAACTCCAGAGTGAGAGCATTGATTTGTACAGCTCTCTTAGACCATTTCTTCAGTGGTGGAAGAGTTAGTTGGGGTATACCCTGCTTGGAGTCCGTATCGCCAATACCCAGAATGTCATCGCTGCTCAGGGGCTCGAAAGTGCAATTTAGGTCCCCGGCAACTATGACACCCGCCTTAGAGGAAATTGCTGAGAGTTCTGACTCAAGAACTGAAACAGTCGGGCTTGCTTTTCCGCCAGGGGTACCCCTAGCATAGATGTTAAATATTTCAAGGGGAAATTGGTGGACTAACCCTTTGATAGAAATGTGCAAGAGGTCATAAGATGAAGTTGCATGCCTCTTAACTGCCCAGTTCAGGCTAATATTGACCCAAATTAAGAGACCCCCAGAAGGTCGACCTCATGTGGACCTGATAGCTGGAACAGAAAAGGTAGTAAACCCTGATCTGTGCAGGGGGGCCAGACTCCAGGTTTCCTGAAAGAGGATAACGTCGAACTTGTCGATAAAATCACTCCAAACAGGGTCTGTGAGGTTCCTCCTTAGCCCTGCGATGTTCCATGATAACAACTTGATAACACCCGAGGGGGTTGGCATTAAGGAGGTCCCTATATCTACCGGCATACTAGCTTGGCAGCCCCCATCAACTACCAGACTATCAGCAGCTTCACCCAAGTCATTTGAGAGCGGGTTGAGAGCTGGGGTGGTATTCGAAGGTAGGCCCACTACAGAATAAGGTGTAAGTGGATATGAGGGAGATCCTATATGTGCATTGAGTAGTCAATCTACTTGTTTTAAGCCAGAGTCCTCACCCTCCCTCTGATGATTCCAAACAGGAGACTTGCGGATCTGGATTGAAGAGTGAGCAGGAGGTGAAGTCCTATACTCAAGCAAGAGTAGGTTTTCAGCTAAGATAGGATCCCCAAAAACAATCTCTACACAATCAGTGCCAGCATCTACCCGTGAGAGCCTCCTTACCCTTATAATGTCCTCTCTAATGATTGATCTACAACCTCTTACATGTCTCAACCAGTGTATAACTTTATTATGTAAGGATTCACTGTTTTCAACAACGCAGCATGATGTCAATTTTGGAGCATGAGTCATGAAAACAGGAAAGCTATTATACACAGGATGGGGGGTTACCGGGAGAGCTAGAGTGTAGAGGGTAGGGTTGTTATTGCAAGATGAAAGAGAACTAGGGGTGCATCTAGAGGGAGGAATTACAATAGGTAAGCTTGGTGGTTCAAAGCGTCTCAACATGTCTAGACAAGGCTTGGTATGGACATTTACTCTAGTATTGTTTCCCTCGTTATGAACACCCACATTTACATGACAAAAATTAGTTTTTGGGAGAATTGACTTTGGTAAATCAGTCTTCTTCGTAGAAGGAACTGCCCCAGAAGCAGATGGAAGAACAGGGGAGGTCAAGGAGGGAACCTTGCTCAAAATGAGACTATCCACTCTCTTACTAAGATCAGCCACCAACTCCTCTAATCTCTCAATTCTACCATAAAGCGCTGCCAAATTATCAGCATCAGACCTGGTAGCAATCAAGGGATCCACTATGGGCTCAGCGGCCTGGCTAGATGGATAAGACAAGTCAGGATCGAGGGAGGCAAACCTGTTGGTACATAATAAGGCTTGAAGGGCAGGGTCCGTAGTTACTGGGACTACTTCAGAGGCGTTCGTGGTAGCCATAGACTGTAAAGGAGTGAGTTGCAAATCAGGAATAGTAATGACGGAGACGAGGTCAGACCTTTGTTGTTTTGTCAAGCGCTGGGTATGAAACATAGATGGTATTGTGCTATTGGTCTTTGGGGCGACTTTAGCTATCTGACTCCCCGCTTGCTCGTCATGCAACGTGTCCTCACAGTCATGCACAATCTCCTCTATTCTAGTCAGGACGCAATTCATAGCGGCATGGATATTCTTCTTTGACTTTTTGCCCTTTTTACTAGTACTCATCTGGCCTCCCTCTACGGCTTTGCTTTTGCCCATGATTATAACCCAACAGCAAAGGTAAAGCACAAGCTGTAAGACAACAAGCAAACAATTAGCGGGAAACAAGTTCAAAGTTCCACCACAACAAACCGGGTCCCGCACACACTACCTAGAAGTCATTTTGCCGTAGCACAGTACCTTGTCGGAAGCGGGGGAAAGTGATGTCAATACCTCCACAATAGGGGGGTGGCCCGGCCCGGCCTTTGCCCGGGCTTAGCCCGGCGTCGCCCACGCGCGTCCCGCGACGCGGGGGGAGCCTTGCTCTTATCTCCGCCTCCGGGCGTGAGAAAGACGCGTGACAGCCGCCGGGCAGCCTGGGAGCTGTAGTCTCCCCCTGCGGACCGTGAGATGAAGGGAAGCGGCCACAGAGGGGACACGCAGCGTCGGGGCCCCAGGAGCGGCGAAGGAAGCAGGTAGGTGAAGGCTCAGGTGGCTGGTTGAATGTAGGCAGCTGGTGTAGTCCCCCCGCTCCACCGAGGGAGCCTTGCTCTTATCTCCGCCTCCGGGCACGAGAAAGGCGCGTGACAGCCGCTGGGCAGCCTGGGAGCTGTAGTCTCCCCCTGCGGACCGCGAGATGAAGGGAAGCGGCCACAGAGGGGACACGCAGCGTCGGGCCCCAGGAGCGGCGAAGGAAGCAGGTAGGTGAAGGCTCAGGTGGCTGGTTGAATGTAGGCAGCTGGTGTAGTCCCCCCGCTCCACCGAGGGAGCCTTGCTCTTATCTCCGCCTCCGGGCACGAGAAAGGCGCATGACAGCCGCTGGGCAGCCTGGGAGCTGTAGTCTCCCCCTGCGGACCGCGAGATGAAGGGAAGCGGCCACAGAGGGGACACGCAGCGTCGGGGCCCCAGGAGCGGCGAAGGAAGCAGGTAGGTGAAGGCTCAGGTGGCTGGTTGAATGTAGGCAGCTGGTGTAGTCCCCCCGCTCCACCGAGGGAGCCTTGCTCTTATCTCCGCCTCCGGGCGCGAGAAAGGCGCATGACAGCCGCTGGGCAGCCTGGGAGCTGTAGTCTCCCCCTGCGGACCGCGAGATGAAGGGAAGCGGCCACAGAGGGGACACGCAGCGTCGGGGCCCCAGGAGCGGCGAAGGAAGCAGGTAGGTGAAGGCTCAGGTGGCTGGTTGAATGTAGGCAGCTGGTGTAGTCCCCTGTTTATTATAAATAAGTATTTTTTTTTATAAAAATAAATTAATCTCAGCTTTATGTCGTGATAAGTTATGCTATGAGTATACTGGTGGAAAACTGCAATGATTTCAATGAATCTTGCAATAAAGTATTCATTCATTCATTACTTCCTATTCATTTAGACAGATCCCAGAGGGGACAAACTTCTCCAGCCTTCTCAGTTGCTCCTGGTTTATTCGTTTCATATATTCTACAAGGGTAAAGCAAGGATGCTTCATGTATCTCTGAAGTTTGATATAGTTCTTGGGGTGCTCAAAGTTGCATACTTATTTTCTCGTCAAGCATCTGTAATTGTAGCAAAAAAAACTAAAACCATATGAACCACAAGTAGTTCAGCATCAAAGGTGCTTTCATTTAAAAAACAGGGGCCCTATTATGGTGTAGGCTCATTTTCATTATTTATTAAAGGTGCGCCGAGCACAGCTGCCCCTAGGGCGCCTGCAAAATCGCGCAGCCCCCTTGGCAACACATTAATGTGAAAACACGGAGTGATTGCTTGCTCTCTGTTTTCACATTGCAGGCGGCAACCCGCCTGCACTTGTCAAGGGCATTAGAGATCTCCTTGCAGGCGGTTGCAGTCAGTCACTACACCCGCTTGCAAGGGGATGTCTGGGGGACTCCATAGAACCCACCTTTCCCTCCTCCAGAGGACTACTTTCAGGGGACGCACTCACAGTGCGCCACCTAAAAGGTGACACACTGTGAGTGCGCCCCATGAGAGCTTCTGTGCTTCTGCGTCCTTGTCTGTAATATGGCTCGGGTGCAGAGTTAACAAATTCCTTCATTTGCATGGGGCATGCCCCTATGCAAATGAGGGAATGCCCCATGAAGGTAGCACTAGCGCTTTAAGTGCACCAGCTCTATCGGTATTACTGAAGGGGACGCACAATGTCTGTTCCCCCTTCTATAATACCGAAGTGCCCTGGGGGCATGCAAATCAGGTGCAAACGCCTTTTGCGCCCGAGGCACTTATTGTAATACGGCCCCAGATGTTTTCCAAATGCGATGTGTGTTGAGTAACAACTGGTGAGGAAATGGTAAGCATGGTATGCATGTGGAATCAAAATGCTCATGAGTTAACAGTGCAACAGGGTTTTAGAGTGCTCGCAAGAAAAAGCTAAATAGGAAGGCACTTGCATACAAAATATTCACAAGTTATCGGGCTAACTAACAACTGTGAGAGAAATCAGCATGGATGGGCATATGATTTTAAGACTTTGCCTATGTAGTGAAATCTTCACACGACCATAGTTCTAAACTGGACCCTCACAGAAAGAATATGAAACTCTATTTCAGGTCCATTAGCAATGTTCTGCACTCACTCTCACATTAGTATTAAAAATATAGCAAATACCAAATAGTAAAGCAATATGTTCTAAGATAATAAACATAAACAAGTATAGTCATTGGTTGTGTTTCATTTGAAATTTCAAAGTTCTGAGTTTTGCCTTGAATATTTTGAAAATCATTCAGAAAAGTTTGAGAAAAAAGTTGGGTAACTGCTATGTTAGGGCAACAGTTCAACCTTTTTACAATTCACGCTGAATTACAATTGGGTTCTGTTTCTAGGAACATGAAACATTTATGCCTGTGGAAATATAAATATAGTTTACATCTCTGCATGGGGAATTACTACATTAGTACAAATGGGCATTATCACATGTCATCTATAGTTTCCTTGTCCTAACAGAAAATATTTCACCAGTGAAGAATTTATCATCCCACCCATCATCAGGTTGTGGAGATGGGGCTGTGGGGCTTTGCCTCACACTTTTTCCTGTCACCTTTTGCTATATGTGCACACGTTTTACATGGTGAAAAACTGCCCTCAAAATATTGGCGAATAGCCATCAACTTTCAAATATGTCAGTGGTCACCACATTATGTTGAAATGCCCGAAGAACCACCCTAAAACGAGATTAGTAAATGTTATTTATGGGGTGAAAAAAACCAGTCATGATTCAAATTAGGGATGGACCTTTACCCGCGCAAACATCTATTTTGTGCATTTTGTCAAACCAGGGTATGCTAAAAGCATTACGAGTCACTCTTCTGGGCAGAACACAGATTAAAGAATAATTAATGACACAAACTCTGACAGAGAATTGCGATCCTAGTAGATCACTGTGTGCAAGGCGTGTTTGATGTATGTGCAAATTACCCAACAAACAAGGTGTGGATCAGTTATTGAAGAAAACAGTCGCCGGTGACTCGACTACTTTTAATGTAACTCCATCATTGATGTCCTTTTAGTTGCAGTGCATTACAACGTTTTCCTTGATTTTTGGTCACACAGTATGTGACTAGTAGCACGTGTCTTGCACAGTAAGCAGCATCTGCTGCTAATTTAACAGAGAGCGAATACAACAGTCCTTAATTATCTTGAATGCCCAAACAGAACATCCTGTTCCCTCTAACATGATGCGGATAACATGGTGTGCTACGCTACTGACAGAGACAAACTACGTTCTTCCGCCTCCATCATCCAAAATGTAATTGGTTGTCTATAGCAGCAGAAATGATTTGTAAACTCTTCACTGGTACCCAACCTTGAATTTTAGTATGCACCAGCAATGATTAATGAATGACAGGTAACTTGAAATACTCCTCTTATGAAGAGTGGCACAACGATGGGAGATGAAAATGTCATTCTGCAAAGAAAAGCTTAGGGAAACAATGGGTCAGAGAAATAAACAAGTTGTAAATTTTTGATGTGCTGGCCTACACCCGTTGGAGATTTAGTGCTGTGTACTTGATCCTGGGATATCCAAGACATGCTCATATATTACCTGAGATGTGTAGGGCATTCTCAAGTATTTCATACATATGCCTAATTTTCCTAAAGTTTGTGTGGCGTTTCTGCAGTACATGTAATCCATGTATACAGGGTTAGGAAATTGTTCCAGTTTCACTTGACCCTTTTTACTTTTTAGTTCTGGCTTGACAGCACAGAAGTGTGACAGTGCTTTTGTTTGAAAAAAATATGTATAATGTGGGATTTGGAGAAGTAAGCAGTGTTGGAATATAGTATTGAGTTTTTAGGATCATGATTAATAAATATGGTGTCAAAAGTATAATTAATGTAGAAATGTCATGTCCTAGAATATCGTTGTCAAGGATATTGTATTTTTGGTATAAAGTATAATTTTAAATCATCTTTATTTGATATTGTTTGCTAAAATATAGTTGTAATTTTTTTTTTTGCTTCATATAATATGTATTAAAATATAAATGTTGTGTATTAAAATTGTTGGTATTCTTGTTACTAATTTATGTACTACAGTCCGTAATTAAAAATGTTCATATTTTCAATTAAGTAATTTATAAGTTAGTGGATGGTTGTTGGGTTTTAAGTGAAAAGGGTGAGACGTAATTTAAACTATAAATAATATAATTGTATTGTTAATTTTGTATTGAAAATTAAATATTGAGTTGATAAATACATATTTTAATTGCTTAAAAATTATTTCATGCATTTAATTGTAATTTGTTATTTTTGGTCTATATATATATTTTGATTATCTCTATTGTAGTAGAGGGCTGTTGGTTTTTGTTTGGGATCAGATTGGGAAGATAATTTAGGTAAAAATATTCATTTCAATGGTAATTAAAATTTAAGTATGTAATCGATGATTAATTACATAATTTATTTTATTTTGTAATTGTTGAATTCATTTTGTATTTTTAAAATGTTAGAGTATATTTAACTGTTCTTTTTATTGTTAATATAACTGTTTACATTTTTGTTAGTGATGCATCAGATGCATGTTTTAGTAGCGTGTTATTGGTTTTGTTGGGAACTATGGTGGGATGGTACTGAATTTATAATATTTTTTACATCAATTGTTAAAACTATTTAATTGATTAATTGGTAATTATTCATGTATATTTTTTAATTAATATTTTATTTTTTAAATAAATGCTGTATTCATTATGTGAGTGATGTTTTTGTGGTGCAAAAGCAAATTGTATTTCAATATTTTTTTTTAATTTGATTACATATTTTAAATGTTTTTAGTAGTATGTATTATGTACTTTTTACTTATCATTTGATGTAACTTGTTTTTTGGTATTCACATATTTTGTACAAAATAATTAGGAAAGGGGAATATTATTAGTAGTCCCTCCAAAGTACTACATTGTCTGTAATGTTGGTCACACCGGAGTGTGATTAGTATATGTAACCCTTCTGGAGCCCAACACTGTCCCTACTGCTCAAATCAAATATCTGCTTTTCTAGCAGTGTTTCTAAGGGCCGGATTTAGAGTTTAGTGGATGGGTTACTCCATCACAAACATGACAGATATCCTGCCCGCCTTATTGCAAGTGCCATAGGATATATTAGACTCATAATACAGCATGCGGGATGTTCATCACATTTGTGACGGGATAACCCTGTCTGCCAAACTCTAAATTAGGTCCTTTGCATGGATTAGCACAGTGCCATCCACACCGAGCCAGGAAGTGTCAAAGCCTTTGGCCTTTTTTACAACAAAGGGCATAATTTCGATGCCAGACAGTTGGACCGCTGCCTACCATCATGACGGTCCGGGGATCGCCGACAGGCAGGTGGCAGTTTGACTGCCCAATTACGAATTGACCACCATGGTGGCAGTTGTAAAAGTATTTTGTAACACAGCAGCTTGTTCTATGGGCCAGGAAAAGGGTGCAGCACAAGCCACAGTGTTAGATGGCACTTTGTGCACATCCATGCACCATGTGGTGCATGGAGGTGCGTGGGGATACTACATGTGCCCCATGGGCCACGTTGCAGTGGCCCACAAGGGACGGGTCCTGTTTTGCGCCACCAATGTCCCTTTCAAACAGCCTTTTCATGGCAATTGGACTGCCATAAAAAGGCTGTGGGAAATGGACGTGGTAATCCCAACGCCAGTGCCTGCCTTGGCACCACCTCCATTGTAGGGATACAAAGACAGACCTCCACCTGGACAGTATCTTAGATCCTGTTGGAGGTGGCGGTCTTTCCCCTGACAGCAAATGGTCTGACCACTGGTATCTTAATCTGGCCATTGGACCGAAGGGCTGTCAGCTGGTCAGACTGCCACCGATCGACTGCTAGTGGTGGTCCGACTGGCATCCAAATGAGGCCCTAAGTCTTTAAGCATAGGGTTAGCAAGTGCCATGCAAAGCAAGCTAAAATGACATTTAATGTGAGCAAATTCGGAGTGGTGCTGTAGAGTGTTCCATACAAAAGAACTGTTCTTCCCCTAAAGTTTGGAAACTGCCCAGAAATCCCTGCTTCCTTTTTTGCATATTTATACAACACTCAAAGCCTGAAAGTATAAAAAATGATGCAAATGTCAATATTTGTGACACAATATTACTATGTCTCAAGATTTTATAAGTTAATATTTTGTCATGGAGCTGAGTAAGCATAATTCAGCTAATTTTGTTTGATGCTTGCCGTATCATTTGGGTCCGTAGGAAGTTGCTTCCATTTGGGTGCACAAAGCACTATTTTACATCTGAAAAAAACAATCATTTATCACGCTTTTTGTCATATTCCCTCCTTTATCTCATACATGCATTCTAAGAAATCAGTGCTTTTTTACATTTCTTTCTTTTTCACTGCAGCAGGCATCTTTTGTCACTCTTGTTGCTTTTTGTTCAGTGGCTATCATTACTCTTCTAGCTTTTGACTGCCCCCTCCATTTATCCTCCTGCTAGAGCATGCCTCTGAACTATCCTTTTGAGTAGCAGATTTGTATCCTTCCACTTCTCACTTTTACTGAACTTATTTTCTTTTTGACTAAGCACTCCATGCAAGTGCATGTTTTTTCCCTGTAGCCTCCCTTGTGTGCCTCTCCAGGTGCCAAATATTTGTTCCCACACTCCATGTTGCCCCATTCCTCACGTGGTGCTCTCTCTTGTGATTCTCTCCATGCTCCATGTTTTTCTCTCCTTCGTGTGCTACTTTTCTCCGACTCCTAGTTCCCCCCTCCCTATCCACTCCTCTATTGCGCCAAACATTTAAAAAAAAAAAAATCATTTTTTGGGGCTAAATAGTTGTTGTTTGCTGCAGGGTCATTATACAATTAAGAAAGCTCTTTGGCACTAACAAATAGTATTTTGTTTTAAATTTACCATTCCAAGCAGTGCCCTTCATTTTAAATCAGTAAATAAAAAAAGAGAAAATAGCGCTTGTGTCAATATGCTGGTATGCTCATGTATTGTGAAGCATGCATGTGATACATCACCACACATGCATCTGCTAGTGGATTGACACAGATGCATAATTGTGTCTTTTTTTTCTGTTGCTATACAGCCACTTGGGTAGCAACAGGATGTTTGGGAGGCCACCTTATGTGATGGATGGTCAAAGATGTCAGTTGTGACACCTATATTTCTGTGGTAGCTTGACGTTTCAGGGATGGGATGCCTACTGTTAGACCTGACACCCTTGGCTGGTAGTCCCCTAAACCTTTTGCCTGCAGCACACACAAATGAACCTCACACCAGACCTACACCTGCTTTTGTCACCCCAAAGCAGCTAGGAGCCAAACACAGGAAGGACATGGAAACTGGGCAGAACAAGTTTAGGAAAGGACATGGGGTTGCCCCTGCACTCAAAGGCTGACACTGGCAAGAAATGGTGGCACTCAGACACTGAATCAGAAGACTCCTGTACCTGTAGAAAAATCCGATAAATGACTGCCCAGCTGCTGGAGTGTCTGCTGTGCTGCCGGAAGGAAGAGTGGGCCTACTTACCTCGTTCCCATGATACCCATTGTGACTCCAAGTGTTAGTTTTTTTTTGTTTTTTTTAAAACTTTATTTATCTTTTATAATCAAATCAACAAAAAGATCTCATCAGATAATAACATTTGTCTTACGGTGTGTGAAGTACATTTCAATTACATCACCTCTGTCTCATTTACAGTGTACTCTCCTGTCTCTGCAATGAACATACCCCTGGCCTTGCACCATACCTCAGACTCGACACCACTCTCCAACTCTTTGTGCATATCCCCATCCCCTCAAATGCTGTCCCCGGACACCAAACTCTACTCACAAACCAATGCGGTTCCGCCTCCAGCATTTCCCACCATCAGAGCCTGTCTGGGGGGGGAGCGAAACGGCCCCTCCACACCCACCATGCCCCGGTTGACGTGACAGTGTACCGCCCCCTTGAGCTAACCAACCCCCGTGGGCACAATTCCCGAACTAGAGTGGGATGTAGAGGCAGTGGCAAGCGTCGCGATATATACTCTGTAAGGACCCCAGATATCTTTAGGACTCGCTATGCTGGAAAGTAGACTAGAATAAATCTCGCTGTTTGTGCTGCAATAGGCCAAACCTGTAAGCCAATTCTGTGTCGTGGGAACCGCCCGCCCCCCCCCTGCACAGTGCAATCTCTCGTTTTGCCAGCAGAAACCCCAGAGCTGCCAACCTCCGGTTTGTCTTGGGGAAATTGACCATATACCCCAACAGTGCTACCTCCGGGGTAGGCACCAAAGTAAGCCCAAGCATCTCCCCCAGTATCTCGTGTATCTGCACCCAGTACGAGTGTATGCGTGGACAGGTCCACGTCATATGGAGAAAATCCGCATGTGGTGCTCCGCATTTCCAGCACGTATGTTGCCTCTCCGGGTCGATTTTATGTAGTTTTGGCGGTGACATGTAGCTTCTACGAAGAAACTTATAATGTAAAAGCTTATGATTACTATTTAATGAGACTCCCTTGGTGACCTTGCAGCAGGCGGACCATTGGTCATCCGAAATAGGACTTCCCAGGTCGGACTCCCACTCTGACCGCAGCTTATCATCTATACAGGGAACCTGTGCTATACACAGTTTGTACAATTTGGAAATTATATGCGCCCCTGTTTCCTTCTCTATGAGGAGCGTCAAGGGCTCGAAAGTTGCAGGCTCTAATGGAAATCCTGGTATCTCGGCATGTGCTGTTAAATACAGACAGTTGAGAACGAATTTGTCCATGAATGTGGCGTCCCTGAAGCGTGCATCTTCTGAGATCGAGGTACAAATCACCAATTCTGGTGACTGCAAACTTAGTCAGTGTGCGTTGCACGAGCTTCTCGCCGGTTACGGGCAGCCAACGGGCATTTGGCAACGGAAGAGACGAGGAATATAAAATGGACTGGCCTGTGTCGCGCAGGAGCCTGTTTCATGCCCAGCTAGCGGTCGAAACCGTTTGTATGTCGACCGGACTCCTGAGTTCGCCTCTAGGCAGTACCACTGCCAAGCGGCCAGGAAGAACAAAGTCAGCTTCCGGGCGCAAAAATGGAATCCGCGCATCAGGGTGGTACCAAGCGTAAGCATGGGCGCCTTGTGCGACCAGGTAATATAGAAAAAAATCAGGTACTCCTAATCCGCCTCTATCGTACGGGAGAGTGAGTATCTTCCACCGGACCCGGGGCTGTTTACCGCCCCAGACCAACCTTACCAGATGGGATCGCAATGTGGCAAAAAAACTCTGAGTGAGGGGTATGGGGATATTATTAAAAAAATATAGGAATTTGGGGAGCACTATCATCTTTATGATAGCGATTCTACCAGCCATCGATAAAGGGAGCCGTAGCCATTTGTCAACCTGTGCTTCGAGTTTCGTAATCGCGCAGCCATAATTAAGTCGCAGAATCTGATCTTGATTCAGGTGTATGTGGATACCCAATTACCTTACAGTGTCCGCGGACCATTCCAGCGGAAACTCGCATTGCCACGGGGAGGTGCTGCTGGTCAATGGAAAGGTTATGGACTTATGCCAATTGATACCCAGCCCAGAGTGCCGACCAAAGCGAAGTATTTCCCGTATAAGCGGTGCTAGGTTCAGGTGTGGTTCTCTAACATAAAGGATAGTGTCATCAGCATATAATGAAACCAATAAGGGGCCTGTCCTGAATTGCAGTCCTCTATGAAGATGACGCTCTTGAAAATGACGAATTAAAGGGTCCATGGCGAGAATGAACAACAGCGGGGACAGTGGACAACCCTGGCGGGTGCCCCGGGTTAGAGCAAACGGGCGTGACAACGTGCCATTAATGCGAAGTCATGCCGCAGGCCGCCTGTACAAGAGCCTCGTGGTGGCAATGAAACCAGTTGGCATGCCCATCCGCCGCATTACGGATAGGAAGACGGGCCATTCAAGAGTATCGAGTGCTTTTTCGGTGTCCAGTAGTATGGCCGCCGCTGGAGTAGCGGGATTTATTCTATGCAGTACTGAGAACAAAGTCTGCAAATTCAATGAAGTCGAACGGTGGGGAACAAAGCCCGATTGAGCCGGCTAAATAATAAACTCTATTAATTGTGAGAGTCTGTTAGCCACGATTTTGGCAAGGATCTTGTTGTCAATGTTCAAAAGCGACAGGGGCCTGTATGACCCACAATGTGTTGGGTCCTTATTAGGCTTAGGAAGTAGAATAATGACCGCTTCGCTCAAGGTGGGAGGCGGGGTTTCCCGCTCCAAGGCCTCAGCATATACCTCGATGAGCTTCAGTGCCAACAGATCCAAAAAGGCCTTGTAGATCTCGCCCGTTAGGCCATCAAGGCCCGGAGCAGAGGAGCCCCTCAGCACTTTAATCGCCCCTCGTACCTCGGTCACCGTTATGGGCTCTGCCATAAACTCTTGCATGCCTTTCTCTAAGAACACCAGTGCAATTTCAGATAAGTAATCCTCTCACGCAACAGTGTCACTGCTGTGTCCAGTCATGTGTAATGCGGTGTAGTATGCAAGAAATTCGTCCCTGATCCCCGCGGGTGCCGTGAGAATCGAACCATCCTGGCCACGGATTTCAGTGACGAAAGCTCTCCCCATATCGACGGGCTGTTTGATATTTACCCAGATAAAGAATCTCTTTATCCACAGCCTCCCTGTATTCGGATAGGAGGCTCAGTCGCCTGGCCAGTACAGAGCCAGTAGGAGCGCGAAGCGCCTCCGCGTCCAATGCCTCTAGTTTGGCCTCCAACTGTGTAAGTGTTGTGCGCAACGCTTTAAGGACCCCTGCATGTTTGGAGATGCAAACCCCCCGAATATAGGCCTTAAATCCCTCCCACAACATGGCCCAGGAGTCTACCGAGCCAGTATTAATTGCAAAATACTTCTCAATCGCCTCATTGACCTCATGTCGGAAAAGGTCGTCCAACAGCGCGCGGGCAGGGAAGCGCCATTGTCTCTCAAACCCCTCAGGGCGCGGCACGTGAAGGCAAAGGAGCACCGGAGAGTGGTCAGAATACATCCTAGGGAGGGTCTTCGATCTCTGATACCAGTGGGACACACCCGGGGAAAGCAGCCAGAAATCAATCCTAGTCCAAGTATTGTGTTGGCCAGAAAAGTGTGTGTAGGTAGTGGTGGAAGGATTGCGCCTGCGCCAAATTTCAATTAGGGAGAATTGGTCACATAGTTCACGGACTGCGCGCCGCGCTCTGGGCTTAGAGTCAGCCGCTCCCGAGGTACTATCCAGGCCCACATCCAGCAAAAGATTAAAATCTCCGCCGATCAAAAGCAAAGCAGGTTCAAGTGTAGTAAGTTGAGCGATTAGTGCATGGAAGTACTCCGGGGAGTCTGTGTTGGGGGCATAGATGCATACCAAAGTGACCCCATGTCCCATCATCACACCTCTCACTATGATATAGCGCCCCTCTTTGTCTCTGATAACCTGTTGGCAATTAAACGGGACTCTTTTATGAATTAATACTGCTGTGCCTCTAGCATAATTGCTAAAATTGGCAAAATACCTATGCGCACCCCAGCTCGCCGCGAAACGCGCTGTGTCTGTAGTGGGTAAGTGTGTCTCTTGGATAAAGGCGACGTCCACATTATGCCTATTCAAGTAGTGCACCACCTCTCTGCATTTACGCTGATTATTAAGCCCCCTGACATTCCAAGACAACAGTGACAAGTCCGAGGGGGATTCATTTAAACCTATCCTAGCCATCCTGGAGCGTGCAGAAACGGACGATCACAGATGTTATCATATCATCCCTATACCACCAAATACGACACACAAAATAACTACTACTGAGATCAAAACAACCATCCCCATCCCCCCTACCCCCACCCAGCCTTACCACAAAAAGCGTGAGGCCAATCCCAACCTGTGAACAAAAAAAATCACGCCATACATTTGTGTCATACGCAATGAACAATAGAAACATTAGCTCCAATATAAGACCCTGAGGTTTCCACCAGAGGGGGTGGCAACGCCACGACAGCAACACAGCATTGCATAGCTACTCAACAAAAAATAACATGTGTCTCCCACATATGGCCAATGCAGTAAAGAAGGATCAACCAGTGCACAACTTCATCCCACCCCGGAGCCAGGAAACAGGTCCAAGCTAGCCACTGAGCCACTGTGCGGAGGTGATGGACCCCCCCCCCATCCCGCGGCGGACTCTTATTAGGCTTGTATGTCTGACAAAATTCCTGAACATCAGTAGGATTGTCAAAGAGGCGCAATCGGCCCTCAGACTCCACCCGCAGCCGTGCGGGGTATAGCATGCCGTACTTAAGGCCAAGATTACGGAGTGCAGCCTTTACCCCTATGAATTTACGCCGGGCGTCCTGTACCATCACTGTGAAGTCCGGGTAGAGTGCGATTTTTGAGCCCTGCCAGGTTACGTCCCCCCGCTCTCTAGCCAGATGTAAGGCAGTGTCTTGGTCTCGAAAGTTCATGATGCGGGCTATCAGAGGGCGAGGAGGGAGTCCCGGATTAGGTCGCGGCCCAAGGGAGCGGTGTGCCCTCTCCACCACAAATCCTGGCGTGAAAGAGTCTCTACCAAATATGTCCACTAGCAAATTTTCCACAAAGACATCCAGTCGACCCGTTGCTGTGGACTCTGGAACCCCAAGAATGCGCACGTTATTGCGTCGACTGCGTGCTTCAACATCGTCATTTTTAATGGCCACCTCCTTTAGTATGTGTTCCATTCTGTCGAGTCGCTTGGTCGCCTGCGCAGTACCGTCCTCAATGTCGGAAATCCTGGTCTCTGCCGCATCCAAACGCCGATCATGCGCCTGTATCTTGGCGCCCATAGACTCCAGCGTCTTGTCCAGGGAGTCAAAGCGACTATCTATGGATCTGAATCCAGCCCTCATCTCCTGCAGCCAGACCGCGGGCGGGGCCGAGGCCGCCGCACCACCGGCAGGGCTATCAGCACGCTGCGCCAAGACGGGAGCACCCTCTGCTGGTTGATCCGCAAGCTTTTCGAAGGGAAGCGTTCTTTGTTTCCGGTCCCTGCGACCAATGCCTCCGCAAAGCGACCGGAGACCATCCAGCTCCCGGGGGGATCCTCTAGGGCATCGACAAGCAGGGAGAGTGTGGGAACAGTGAGGTGCACCCCACCCAGAACAATGCGTGATTCTCAAAAGCACCTCCACATATCATGCCGAGACATTCACAGAGATCACATCTCCGAGCCGCAGCCCCGTGCTTCAGCGATGTATAGGCAGTTGACTCCTCTGCCCCTCACCAGGAGCAGGGCCGATCAGCACCCGCTCAGCCGCCAGGCACCGCGAGGCCGACACCACTGACCGGGGTCGCAGGAGACCAGGTGGCCAACACCGGCAGGAATATGCACCACACGAGAATATCACTCCTCCAGGGTCAGCTCCCCATCTGCTGGGTCCCGTGGGCTGGGCTAGCCAGGCAGGTCAATCAGCCATATCCGGCCAGCACAGGTGCAACCACTGAGGGGGGCAACGCAGAGGGCAGGACCAACCGAGGCGCAAGGGGCAACCAGCGGGCCCACACTATCACCCCCCACCGTAGCGGCCAAGCCGCCACCCGCTCAATCGTGCCCAAACCGCCGCATCGAGCACAGGGGGAGAACGGGGGAAGAGCGGGCGGGACAGCTCATCCGCGCCGGTCCGATCCCGTCAAGCGGCACGGTCAGCGCTGCTCATGCACAGAAGCAGGGGGGAAGTGGAGCCCAGGTAGTCACCGCCCCAGCGGCCCCCACAGGATTCCTCCGTCCGCACTGGGAGCCACCGCCGCCTCTTTCGCCTCGCCTCTCAGGCCGCCATCTTGCGACTCCCATGCCTCGATCCGAGTCGTATCGGGTCCGCCAACGGGCGCCTCCGCAGCCACCGGGCACCAAGATCACGCCACCCGAATCCAGGGACGGAGCGGCATCTCCCGCCTTCTATTCCTCGCTTCAGGTAGGGGACATCGGTGTGTATACTGGGCTGCCGGCGGAGCATCAACACCGCGCAGCCATCATAGCTCGCGGCTTGGCCACGCCCCCAGTGTTAGTTGACTGATTTTCTGTGTAGGCTACAGGGACACAACAAGCTTCCAGAGGCTTCCCTGCATCTGCCCGGCTGACTGGCAGCAACTGGACCTGCGTGGGCCCTGCTGCTGGTCTCTGCAGGGATGGGTCCTGACCCCAAGTAGTCTTCCCAAGTCCTGGACCCTTGGCTGAAGTCAGTGTGCACCTATTCCTGTGCAACTGGAACCAATGCAGCATGATGCATCCCGACAGAGAACCTTGCATCCATAACCCCAGCTCCTAATCCCTGCCCCCAGCTCCTGATCCCTGCCCCCAGCTCCTGCTTTGTGGCTTCACCGAAACAAATGCAGCAAAGTGCAGGCTGACACAGTAACTCACGTTGCAGCACCTCACAACTCCTGATCGGCAATTTCAACGGAAGCGACGATGTGAGGTGCAGACTGGCACAGGCCTCTGCATCACAGGACCTCATATTGCAGCACTGGATCAATGGTTTCGCCGGAACATACACGGCGTGGCATGGACCGGTGTATTATCTCACATTGAATCACCATTTGACAAAAAGGTACAACTCCAACAGCCTGTAATTGGACATTGTCCTGGTCACACAAAAAAAATAATACCACATCTCTGGTTCTACTGAGTGGATTATTGCTGGTCTGCTATCATTTTATTCATTAAAATGTGCTCTATTTTCTTAACTTGGTTAGGGATTTTCCTTGTGTTGTGTTTTGATCTTATTACTGTTTGTGTGCTTCATATAAAGTACTCTGAACATTCCCTAAAATTTAAGCTTGACTGCTTTTGTGTCAACCTACCGGCGGCTTAAGCACACATTCATTTTCTGGCTTTTGTTCACCTTGATGAGGATTGTGGTTGTTGCCTGAGTGGGGCTTCCACCACTCTCAACCACTAAACCATTGTCTTATACCTACCCTATGCTGACGATGCGTAACATGCCACTGTTGGCTAGATGATGTTCGAGTTGACACCTGGTTGTAAGGAATGGTAACGATAGAACTACATGTTTACGCTTATTTAAATGCACTCGAAACAAAACATATCTTCTTCTGCAACTTTGTTCCTTAAATCTCCCTTTCTCAACTTATTGTACACCTTGCTACAAATATCTGTTTCTGTGTCACCTTCACTCTTTCTGTTTCCTGGAATCATATGTTTAAATCTACTATTCAGCCTCTATTTTGCTGTACAATTTCTACATCCCGTCCTTTTCCTTCTTTCCTTGTAATGTCTCTTTCTTTCCGTCTCATTTGTGAATATTTCACTCTCTTTAATATCATCTCTTTTTTTACTCACTTTTTCTCTTTATTGTCTAACAGTTTCTTGTTATATCTTATCATATGTTTATTTACCTCAATTTTTTGTCCTGCAGCTTTCTTTCTCATTTTTATGTTCCGCCTCTCTCCTATTTTGTATCTTCCTGCTTCTCACTTTTATTTCCTTTCCATGTTTCTTTCTCCCTTTCTAACTCACACCCTACTTTTCCAATGATTTCTTTTTCTGTCCAAGTGTCTCCTTGTACGTTTTTTTCCATTTATATTTAGATTTTCATATTTCTCTTGATCTCAATGGCTATCTCTTTTCTTTCCCTCATCATTACAGTCACCCTCTTAGGTTATTTGTGATGCTGCGAGCCTGTGAGAGAACACCAGGTTTGAACTATATCATGTTTCCCTAATTTTTACCTTTAGAGTTGGGTTCTGAAAAAATAGTTGATCTGCCAGGGAGATCTGATGATACAGGGATATCTTTGAGGGAAGAGATTTGGACTTACAGTGCAGTTCTCTCACACAAGTGTGCACAGAAGCAAACAGGCCTTCTACGAATACCACCCCCAGCTCCTAGTGGTTTCTTGTATTGGAATGTCGAGCTGTAAACGAGACAGTGAATCAATGTGGCTTGGGAATTGTTTAAGATTTGCTTTTAACCATGTTGATAAAATACCTGTTCAGAACAAATAATAGACTGCAGATTAAATCACATTTCTCATGTGGCTCAATGAATGACGTTGGTAATGAAATGCACCTTCACTGCGTTAAAAAATACATCATGTCAATATTTTAGGAAGTCTGAGTTTTAACAGAATATTTTTGTTACAGAGAGAAGGCAGTCGTGCTACATTTATTAAAATTACCAACAAGAGCTGAAAACTATATAAAAGCGAAAGGCTCACTAAGTGGTGTCATGCACATAACTCATTAGGGCTATATTGAAGAAAGGCCTTGTTGTTTCAGTGCTCTTCCACATTAGTCAGATTTACTTCATATGATCCTCAATGACCTCTTGCCATTGGAAACAGATTTTTATCAGAGGCAGGGAAGGATAACTGTTTTGTTTTAGGTTAAAACACTTGAAGAGTATATTGGCTAGGGACTAGGAACCTTATTTACAAAGAATTAACACCGCGGTGCCGCAAGCCGTTTGGCTGTGGTGCGCAGCCTTAATTCCAAAGCAAAGGGATGTATTATATCAACAATGATATGACGGATTCCTTTGCTCTCCCCTGCGCTGGGGCATGATTAGCTGCCATGCACCGATGAAGGCACTCTTGCACCATGGTATAAGGCTGCCTGCGTCATGGGGATGATTGCTTTTGTGCAGGAAGGAGCACCTTCCTGCACAAAAACAATAACAAGAGGTGATTTCCTCATCCTTTGTGTATTGCAGAATGCAGCACGCATGGAAATAGTAACAAACGAGGAGAAATAAAAACATATCTTCTCGTTGCGCCTCCACAAGCCTCCCCTGGGGAGGTGTAGCATTCTGACGTATTTCCAGGTTTATGATTTCTAGTAAATCTGGAAACGTGGCAGAAGCTATGGGTGTTGCGTGGGAACACCCACAGAACCACTTTTGGCATGCCCCTTTCATGCAAAGTGTTGCTTGTAAAGGGAACATATTTACAAGGACATAAAAAGCCACGCAGGGTGGCTTTACGTGTCAGTGTAGATATAGGGCAGCAGGTTGCAGTGCCAGTGTGTCGCTTGTAAATAAGCCCCTATGTTCTGGCTAAGTAAAACCCATTCAATTAGCACCTGGCCACAATAACTGGGGTCAGCATTTCCTTAGAACCACAGCTTAAAGCAAAGTATGTAGTTACTATTCCGATTGTGCAGCGTTTAGGCTCTCTCTGAATACACATTAATTCAGCTATGTTCAGTCTAAAGATAAAAATATTCCTGTCCAAAAAAATTACCAACAAAAAGGCAAGTGTTATAAAAGCAATTATGAGCAAAGGATTTTAGGTTGAATTCACAGACGGTCTATAAAAATACTGGGCAGGTGGTCACCCTATTTTTAATTCATTTGTCAGGATGTTAGTGCAAACCTGACAATATCATGGCTAGCTTAATAGCATTTTGTTCGACAGAACAAGATGGCTCGATCTCAAATTGGCTGTTCTGAATAGAGGTGGGCAAGCCAACAAATTAAAGATCTTGTGTTAGAAAGAGAGGGATGTCACCAATGGAGAATCTATTTCAACTTTTCCTATTTCCAACCTAAAATCTCATGTTAGCATGCCACACAATTGTGTGGGTGAGAGTCCTTTTACAAAATTGCAGTTTAACCCCGTTCTAATCAGGGTATCAGAGCATTTTACACGAGCACCTGTTTTGTTACAGATGGACACATTCATTTTTGTTAGGCATGGGGAGATTGAGTGATTTGCCCAGAATCACAGGAGGTTGAGCGTCATTGCCGAGACTCGAAGCCGGTTCCCCAGCTTTGAGGTCGACTGCTCTAGCAGTAAGGCTACATACTCTCTCCTAGGTTTTAGGTTGGAACTATGATAAGTTGAAATAGATTTCTATTGGTGAAAGCCCTCTATTACTAACTGATAAGTCTGAGAGGAAGAAGAGGCATAGCTTCAGGGGAGGTGCATGGGATGTGACACCACCCAATTAAATATATTCTTGGCTCGGTGGTAGGGTGTGGGGGCCCAGAGTCGGGTCTGCTATATCTGTGTTTGTTTTTCTTTTCATCCTGATTTCTCTTACGGGTTTTAACTCATTTTTGAAAATTATGAACTTGAAATATATTTAAACCCAGATTTACAATGATTTTGTATCTATGTAAGGTCACTTTTTTGATGCAGCCCAGGTGCAAAATCCTTTTTGGAATTTACAAAGCTACACAAATGTTGATTTGCTCAGGTTTGTGAGAACAAATAACACAGTGCATTGCACTGCCTTGCATTACTTTGTATCCAGTAGGCATTCCATGGGGGTTGCCTGGGCATTCCCGCGTGTCCACAGATTGATTTTGTTGCAAAAGCTTATTCCCATAGGCCCAGATTTACAAAGATTTATCATCTTGGTTTTGTCACTTTTTTGACAAAGCCTGACACAAAATTATTTTTGGTATTTAGAAAGCAACATCAATGTTGATTTGTGTGGTTCTGTAAGAAAAAGTACAGCAACACAGCACATTGTGATGCCTTCTGTTACTTTGTGTCAGGTAGTCGTTCCACCGGTGGTGCATGGGCTTTCCATCCATCCGGCGCAAACACAAGGATTTTGACGCAAGCCCATATTTACAAAGAGTTGTAGACATGGGTTTGTGCCAAAATGGTGCACATGCCTCAGTCTGGCGTAAGGAGGGACATATCTTTATTTCTCTTTTTCATTTCCTCTTTGCATGTGTTCTACATTTTGCACCACACATACAAAGAGGAAAAGGCCTCCAAAGACAGTTTTTGTGCATGAAGGTACCGCTTCCTGCTCACAAACTATCCTGACCATATCTCACACACAGACAGACACCTTTGCACTATGGTGCAAGGGTGACTGTGTTGGCGCAAGGCAGCCCAAAGGTCACCAGCACATGAAGAGAGCAAGACAGCACCATTTCTTTAAAGATATGGCACTGTTCTGCTCCCCTCAGGTGACGTAAAGCAGTGTAGCAACTTTGCTTGCTCCTTGAATGGATGCATATTAACTTCTTTTTAGAATTCACCAATATTGTCAGTAGTAGGATCGAAAGCTACCCCAGTCTCAGGTTTCAAAGCATACTACTATCACTTAAACACCCAAAAGGTGATGGAGTGAGTGCTTGCAAATAGTCTAATCACTGGCAATCCCTTAAGGTAGCATTCAAAATCATTGTCTTTCGCCCACTGTGCCTATGTAGTCGGAAGGCCAGATTTAAGATTTAGCAGATGAAGTAAAGACAGACAGGATGGCAGGAGACTTTACTGACTTTCCTTTGCCTGCCAGATTTAGAGATGTCTGCCAACCCTGGGGACATCCCTATACATTGCAAGAACTGCAGTCACAAGTTATCCAAAGTTTTTTTTTATTTTCCAAAACAAACAAGTGACCACCACACCATATTTCTCTCCTGCTGTGGGGGTAATTTTCCTTTTTTTACTGTCACTCACTGCTGGAATACAGCTGTCAGTGACTGACAGAATCAGAATATAGTTTATTGCTTAGTTAATTAAAGCCATAACAATGTGCCAATAAGTTGCGATGCATAGCACCATTAAAATGTCCATTAAACATTGTTTTAATGCTTATTAAAAGAGAAAAACATGGGGGCATGGCAGCTGAGTTACGAGATGGCTGCCTAAGCTGTCGGTTCTGCCGACCGAGTAAACAATCTGCCATACATCCGGTCAATTGTGCCTGAAGTGGGGTTTTAACATCGACACCAGCAATTGGAGGAGCTACGGAGCAGACTGTTACCTCCGGGGGCCAGAAAGAAGGTTAAAAACGGCCGCAACGAGATCTGCGACATCGGGGCTGCGGCGGGCCCGAGGCCTGGTGGCTGAGCGCTTCATTGGCGGTGTGTGACGGAAGAACTGTTTACCCTTGGCGGCTGGTTCGTGGCGGGCCTGCGGACAGCATCTCGCCGAATTCAGCAGGGGGGTGCCCGGACCGCCAGCATTGGGAGTCCACAGTCAGCTGTGGGCGCGCCGCTGACGCTGTGGGGCTGTTGCGGACTGAGAGCAGAGTGCAGGCCACACGGGCTGAAAGACGGGAGATCTCGGCCCTGGCCCCGGCATTGACCCCCGCCGAGGCATACAGCGCTGGTGGCGAAGATCGAGGTGAGGAGACAGCCCGCACCGGCTGGGGGGGGGTGCGGCGCCGGTCCATCCGCCGAGTTCCCCAGGATTGTTATACGGCTCCGTGCATCAGGGTAGCATGGGGCCGGAACTGGAGCATCACTGAGCACTAAGAGCAGACACGTAACAGCGCGCCTGCTGTGCATATACATGTCCACGGATGGCTGAGATTAGATGCTGCCATTCGGCCGGTCAGCTGCTACACAATACTTGTACCCGCTACGAAGCTGCAGTGATCCCCCCGCAGCTATTTAGTAGAGCTGCATGGTGACTTTGCACTACTGTCCCCAACAGGTGCTGTGTTGGAGAGCACTGACCTTCACTGAATGGCACCAGCGGTGTAGACCCTATCTCTCCTCAAGTTGACTTGGAAACATGGCCACAGGCGTTCTTGGGGTGGCCCTGGCACCCATCTGGTCACACACTGGTGCTAGAAGATCCCCACAGCGTGTACTTTGACACTGATACTCCTGCTGTTCAAAGGCTGCACTGTACAGGAAGGCGGTCATTGGAGATTCCACTGCTATGGCTATATTTAGTAACCTGTACTCATCGCAAGTAAGCCTCGTAGGGGGGTTCTGCAGTTATTATGGCAGGGGTCGCAGCTCGAAGACAGCACTCCAAGCCAAATTGTCAAAATATGCATGGGATGGAGGCCCTGGCGCGAGCCGTAAAGGAGGAGTAGCCGCATCTGACAAGTCTGAGTCTGGCGGGAAGCATAAGGAACCAACGTTGCAGGACATTCTTGAGGCCATCACCACTGTCTGCACATCTGTGGAGTCGCGCATTGACACGGTGTCCACCGAAGTGTCCCTTATCAGGGAGGATATGCGCTCTATGAACACACACCTAAAAGACATCGAAATCAAGGCGACCTCCCTGGTGGAAGACATGTCAGCGCTGCAAAGGAAAGTAGATGACCTCCAAATGCACGCAGCGAAACTGGAAGCACAGTTGGATGATTATGAAGGGCCCTCAAGGCGCAATAACGTTCGCATAATTGTGGTTCCGGAGCTGGCGGAGGAGCCATCGGTGGACCTCTTCGTAGAAGATCTGATCACCGCCTACCTTAAGCCACGTGCACTCTCCAACTTCTTCTCTGTGGAACATGCGCATCCGTTGCCGGGAGGCCGGCCGAAACCTAGGGCCCCCGCGTCCTCTTTTTGCCAGGATCTTCAATTTCCATGACAGGGATGTAATACTGCAGTGTGCCCGCTCCGCCCTGCCCCACCAGTGAAATTACAAAACAGTCGCATCACTTTCTTCCTGGATTTCACCCTCAAGGTGCAGCGACAAAGACGAAGCTTCTTGGAAGTGAAAAAGGTACTCTGCATAAGGACTTGAAGTATGCTATGATGTTCCCGGCCAAGTTGCGAGTGGAATAGGAGGGAAAGTCCTGGTTCTTCACCACCCCTGAGGAGACCTGGGACCGGCTGGAGGGCTGGCGTACAGCGGGGCACCGCAACAACCAGGCTCGAGGCATGAAGATGGACGGAGACACCCGAATTTCAGGTGGTGGCTCACCGCTACATAACTTGAATGAGGCAGCGGGAGGTGCCGAAAAACTGGTCTGTATGTTTTCCCTTTGAGTGCTGGTATGGTTCAATCAGATAGAGGGCCGTGGAGATGGAGTTGCCTTTGCCACATGCATCGGACTTTGCTATCTTGAGTTATCCTGCCCCATATGACTGGTTGATATGCTTTTCCGTAACTCTGCTTGTACCCCGACCAAACATGTTGGTATTATGGGGTGTTATCTAGGCTCTGGTTGAAGCTCTTCGTATATGTATGTTAGAGTATTGATGTTATTGCTGGCAAAACGCTTTCTTAAAAATTGGCTGCTCGGTTCGGCTGCACGGACCTGCGCGTTTTCGAAAGGGTGGGCAATAGGCACTCTGCTAGTTGGGGGGGGCGGGAGGTTATGTTACCGCCGAGCAGGGAGGCAGGGAGGGAGGGTTGGGGGATTGTCTTTTGGGTGTGTGGGGCGGGTGGGCGGGGATTGTATTTGTGTTTTGTTATTGATATTGTTTTTGTTTAGGCGTGTCATATTCGATTGGTCTCAGATGCGAATGGTGATAGATGCAATGTTGGTAATGCTATCATTAGCCACAGTATTTAGGTTCAGGCATGTCACCTTCGATTGGTCTTGTGAGCAGGATGCGACAGATGCAGCGATTGTGGTGTTCTCATTGATAACAGTATTCAAGATTGCAGTACCATCCTTTCCTTTCTCCCCCTTGATGTGCTCCTCAGGGGGGTACCTCGAATCTATGACGTCGAGTGATGGGTACCACGCATAGACAGAAACTCAAACTGTTATCCTGGAATGTGAATGGGCTGGGAGTCAAAATCAAAAGAGGGGTGGTCCTCCAGTTTCTGAAGCGGCATTCACCTGATGTCATTCTTTTGCAGGAGACCCACCTGTTGGGCAGTGGTTGTAAAGCCCTGTCTCGGTGGGGATTCCAAATGGCTGCTCATTCTGCCTTTGGCTCTGGTTCCTGGGGGGTGGGCATTTTAGGCTGCAAGTCCTTCTCCTTGACTGTTAATATGGTCCACTCAGACCCCCTGGGCAGGTTCGTGGCAGGGTCCGGGTGTGGGAGGGGGCTGCCCTCAACCTGGTATCAGTGTATACTCCACCAGGTCGACATACACAGGCATTTATCGACCTTGGTGATTTTCTGTTGAATTTGCCGGATGGGAGATTGTTGATTGGGGGTGATTTTAACTCCATCGTTTCAGACTCCCTGGATCGCTAGCCCGAAAAGACCTGCCAGCATCACGCAAACGCAAACATAGTTTTCTGGGGGCTATGGGCCTGGTGGATGTCTGGAGGTGCCTACATCCCAGCGAGCTTCAGTACACACATCTCTTGGGGCCCCATCATAGCATGTCACGCATTGACTATGTACTTACACTCACAAATCAGATTCACAATGTCAAAGAGATTCAGTATTTGGCTAGGGGATTTCGGATCATCCACACGTGCTGTGCAGGGTGGAAGTGGGGGAACCCATGGTTGGCCGCGAGGCACCGCTTAATACCTGGTATCTCACTATTCCCTCAGTTAAGGACAAAGTATTGAGCTAATCTGACCTCTATTATCAGGTGAACCAAGGTTCAGTTGGTTCATCTGTTTCCCTTTGGGAAGCATATAAAATGGTCATTCAGGGGGTGGTATTGGGACAGATTGCTGGACAACGCAAGGAAAAAACTGCAGGGATTGTGCACTTAGAGGGAGAGGTCCTGGTCTTAGAATGCCCGGTTTGTACACAGGAGTCGGAGGAATGGTGTCACAAGCTCCAAATTAAGATGAAAGAATACTCTGATTTGGCCACTGACGCAGCTAAAGCACAATACAGGGCGACTCTCAGCAGGATCTCTGATGTAGGTGACAAGGCAGACAAATTGCTGGCATGGCTGGACCACAGAGAGGAGGTGAGGCGAGTAGTGGTCGACACCGGCCAGCATTCCCTTGTTACCTCACCGCAAGACATTGCGGACGCATTTGGACATCACTACCGCTCCCTATATACTTCCCGTACGATCTATTCAGAAGAGGAAGCCATATTTCTACTCCGTGATATAGACGTGCCAGCTCTTACTGTGGAGGACACCTCCGATCTGGAGCATGATCTAACTGTGACCGAAGTATAGAAGGCCATCCATGCCTTGCGCAGGGGGAAAGCCTCGGGTCCCAATGGGATCCCCATAGAATTATTTAAGTTGACGGTGATCATAAATTCCCCTTATCTTACAGATATGAATCGGAAGAGTAAAGAGATTGGAATCCTCCCCGAAGACCATAGACTGGCCACCGTCATTGTCATCCATAAACCGGGCAAGCCCGCCGATTAGTGTTCTTCGTATAGGCCTATTTCGTTGCTCAATTGCGAGGCGAAAATCCTCGCTAAGGTCCTCACCACAAGTCTGTTGCAGGTTCTTCCCACCCTGATCCACCCGGACCAGTCCGGGTTTATGCCGGCAAGAAACACACCTCTTAATCTCCGCCGACTACACGGCGTACTCTGCAGAGCAGACACTATTAGGGAGGATGCCGTGGTGGTGTCCCTGGATGCTGCATCGGCCTTCAATACCATTGAATGGCCCTACATGTTTGCGGTGCTACGCAAATTCGGCTTTGGCCTGGAATTTATTAAATGGGTGCGCCTTTTATACTGCCAACCGTTGGGGGCTGTCCCCTATCACCGCTCCTCTTCGCCTTGGCCTTGGAGCCTTTTCGGCGTGGATCCGCTAGGACCCAGATATCAGGGGCCTGAGATGGACACCTGGATGGGAGGACCGTATATCTTTGTATGCGGATGATATCCTGCGATATCTTGCCTCCCCGGCGAAGTCGCTCAGCGTGGTGATGGACATATTTCACATCTTCAGTAGATTCGCAGGTTACAGGATCAACTGGTCCAAATCTGTGCTCTACGTCCTTAGTGGGCAGAAGCCCCGGCTCCCCCGTGGTTGCCAATTAACGGAGGTCGTGGAAGGGTTTAAATAGCTGGGAATCTGGGTATCCAAAGACTTGTCCCGATTCTATGAGACTAACTTCCAGCCTCCACTAGAACGTCTCAAATCTGATGGTCAGCACTGGAAGTCGCTTCCCCTAACCCTCCTGGGGTGGGCGGCATTATTTAAGATGATGTCCCTCCCCCGACTTCTATATGCCCTGCAAAACACGCCCATTGCGGTAGCAGTGTCGTACTTCAGGGAACTGGAGTCATTGGTGCGGGAATTGTTATGGGAGGGTAAGCCCCCCGCATTGCCACGCAAAAAGTCACGTTGGGGTGGTATGAAGGTGGAACTGAGCTACCTGATATGAGAAGCTATTATTCTGTTATAGGCGGCACAATGACCCGGCCTTTCGGATAGACCGATGGCTCCTCCCAGGAGGCGGCTTTGATGGGGCGTTGTATAGCAAATCTCCGATATCCGGCTTGTACGGTCCGACCAAACCTGCTGGGCAGGTATGGAAAGACGCTACTAGAAGCCTGGGTTGGGAGGGCAAGCTCACCAGGGCCATACCGTTCTGGCACTGTGACCGATTGGGTCGATTGTCGCATTCCCAGGGGTTCAACAAATGGGAACTCATTGGCATCTCCAAAATTGGGGACCTGTGGAAGTCGGGCGAGGTCATACCATTTTCCCGCTTGCAGCAAGACTACAAAATGGCCAATTCGGAACAGTTTCGGTACCTCCAAATCAAGCACGCTCTGCTTGCAGTTCTCCCTAAAGGGGCTGACCTCCCTGAGTCCTCTCCGCTGGAGGACAGGATCTTAGATGGAGATTTGCCTGAGAAGCCCATATCTCTTATATATAGAAAGCTCATTAACAACATGCCCGATCCCCTGATCCACCTCAGAAGTAAATGGGACCACGACGTGGCCGGGCTGGATGACAAGGAGTGGCGAGCTGCAGTGGTGTCCCCGCGTGAGGTCGCCTTTCTTCCAGACACCGATTGGTCCAACTGAAAATCCTTCACAGAACATATTTGTCTGGACCCTTTTTGGTTCATATGGTCTATGCCCAAGACAGTAATTGTGTGCGACACTGTGGGCAAGAGAGTACCTTTATTCACACACTGTGGGAATGTGCTATAATACAGAAATATTGGGAGGGGGTGGTATGTATGATGGAGGAGGCGTTCGGACAACAGATACCTTGTAACATCAAATTGATTTTTATTGAACATTTGGGACACCACAGATCTCAGTGCTAAGGAGAGAATCTGGGTGGCTCTGGGCTTCATGGTGGCCAAGCGAAACATTGCACGTCCATGGTGGGCCCCGAACCTACCCAGCATTGCCGATTGGTCCAAGGACATGGACTGGTGTATGGTAACGGAAGTTCCTATTTATGCCTCTAGGGGGTGCCCGACGAAATGGTCCCAAATATGGGGGTCATGGAACACCTTTCGAGGGGACAAATATGAGCCACCTGGGAGCGGGGATGAGGGTACTGCTCTAGCTGTATAGTATTTGACACTTGACGACACTTATAATGTTATGAGCAATGGGTTATTACTGCTGTATCAATGTGCTCTATAGACCTTTTGAGCATTGTAGTGCTTTGATTGTTTACATGCCTTTTTCAATAAAAAGAATTTTAAAAAAATTAAAAAAAGAGAAAAACATTTTCTCATCACAGCAGTTTACACTACATCCTGTTACAAATAAGAATCATATGAATAGAATTGACTAGTACATAGAACCTGGTATCTAAAGTGCCCTCGTGCAACTCTCTTAACATTATATGATATTATTTTCAATGATAGTTAAATTATTGGTTACATTTGCACAGATCTAACTTGGTGGACAGAAAAAAACTGGCCGTTTTGCCAGGCCACCAGCCTTGTTTCAATTGTTCCTCGTGATTAGCTAAAAAAAATGTATTAAACAACAGTTGAGCTGTGGATCTTCCGGATCAATACATTTTAATATTTCAGTTCTACAAGAACGAAGGCCTCTTGCGCTGAATGGTCCCTTTAGTAATTTACGGAGATCCTGGTTTAGAGCTGGGAAGATGCAAACTAAATGAATAACATTCTATGTTGGTGATCCACAAAGACTATATGACTTTGGACCCTGATATTTCCTACTTGGCTGGTCTGCATTAGATGGCAATTTACAAAAACATATTGCTAAAAACTTGGACTTTAAATAGGAAGAAAATAGCTGACCCAAATATGACGCTGGTTGCAATTTTCTATGTGATTGCAGGACCATCCATGCGTGTGCTCGATTACTTAGGATGGCATTATCCTCCAGTAATGAATGTTGCTTTGCCTCCTTCTTCAGGATTTGCTGAAAGGTTCTGCTGTCAAAGGTCTAGCATATTAGTGGACTGAAATGATGATTGAAGATATACGGAGTAGGCAGATTATGGGTCGCCTTGTAACGCATTCCAGAGAGCATTGTTGATCAGTGACTGACCGAAAAAAAGTCTTCAACTCCAAGTAGGGCTGATGATTGGTTGGCTCATTTCTAATGGCACCTACTCCTTCGGGCCTTTGAAGGAAGTTTTAAACAGACAGAGTAGTTTGCTCCCTCTGCGTACAACCTGAGGCCCGCCTGCTTCAAAATAGGCCAGGCGGACCTTGAGTTCGGCAGACAGGATAATACTTCACCATTGCAAAAGAGGCCCTGTCCTCCAATCTCTAAATAAGCCCTAGAGGCTCACATAATGCAAATCAGTAATGATACTGCTCCTCGTGGGAACAGTCCATCCCGAACCTTGGTCATCTCACTCATTCACCCTGTGGCACACTGATTTCTTTATTTGGGAAATTTGAGATTCACACTCCCCAAGTCTCACTGACTAAGCTTTGCCCCTGAGGGGAAGCTAGGATGACTATCCATACATTTTCCTCCCTCCCTCTATTTTGTATGGAGATCTAAGAGCTTGCACTGGAGGTTTATTTCATTAACATGCAGAAGCATTTCACCTTGGTACATCAGATTATATAACCGCATTGTGTGGTATTTATTTAAACATGAATGTAGAAACATTTATGTCCTCCCCTGTCCCTCCCTGACGATAATATCATTAGTGAATCAAGAGGCAAGGTGGTTGTCATGCAAACCCTTTATGTGCCCTGGAATGTCATTAGATATGGAGAAACCTAATCTATGGAAAAGAGTAACACCTTTTCTTCAATCAGCTCAATTTGACCAGCAAGCAGTAGAAGTGACAAGAACCTGCTATGGTATTATTCCAATGCTGTGGGAAGTTCTACCCCTCCTCCCTGTGGGGGCCAGGAGAATCAAGGTCCAGACCCTGGTTCTCTCCCGCTTGGATTACGATAACTTCATGTATCTGTAGCACCAAAATCCACAACAAAGAAACTTCAAGTCGTTCAGAACTGCTGCTCGGTTGCTGGTCAGCATTCCTAGAATTCAATCAGCTAAGCCAGGTCTGAAGACCTTACTCTGGCTGCCCATCCCGGAGAGAATAACATTTAAATCCCTCAGTGTAGCTCACAAGACTCTTTGGGGGTAAGGCTCTTCTATTAATAGCTCTCTTATCACTTTCTACCATCGTAGGAAACTCCTAAGCTCTGCGAACCTGAGCTTAGCCGCTATCCCTAAAATCCGAAGGATGAGGAGTGGGGGTAGTTTCTTTTCCTACAACATAGCTAGACTTTGGAACACACTTCCCCTGCGCTTGTGCTCAGAGACTCACTATCTCCTATTTCAAAAGCGTCTTAAAACCTGGCTGTTCCAGAATACCATCCTGTGAGCCTTCAAACCTTCCCCCCTGTTCTGCTGCTAGCACTGGGATGCATAGGGGTAGCTATGTGCTTAATTAATAAATGGTAATTAATAATAAAATTAACCCTGTCATTCGTTAGAAGAATATTGCAAGTCACTGAGGAGTTCCATAACCATTTATAGGAACAAGGCCGAAGGCCAAGTTCCATTATTAATTCATGGAACCCTTAGTGACTTGCAACATGCTCCTAATGTGGGGCAAAATATATTTTATTCCCTATAGTACATGGCCATATCATCTCTCTTCCCACAAACCACTTAAACTCTTGGTGTCTTGCTCTTACATGCTCTTTGCAGACATACAAAATACAAGCAAAATCTGAATGCTAAAATAAATGCACCAAAAAGCAGTTAGTCATTTTTGTAAAAAGATGATAGAATCAAATCAATCGGATTAAAAAAACTGCAGTGGCTCATTTTGGTAATGACCTTTACCAGGAAAAAATATGCTGTCATAAATATCTCCTTTCTGTTGATCACTTTTTGTTTTTAGAGACACTTACCAGAGATAAGAAAGGCCAGTTCCAGTTTTTATTGTTTAAACTAACCCTGGCCGTAGTTTGCGAAGTAGCGCTATGCGTAGCTACGCGAAGTGCACTTCGCACTACGTGAGCTACGCGTAGCTTTGCAAACTGCGTAGTGCACTGTGCAAGATGCTGTTCGCAGTGATTGCACAGTGCCGGATGCTTGTCCGCACTGTGCAATCAGTGCAAACTGCATCTTGCACAGTGCAAGCAGTCGTTTTCTGCCGCTCGAGTTGATTTCTACTCGAGCAGCAGCTTTCTCAATGCAGACTGATAGTTTCTCATCGCGAGCGGTCGCGAGCATACGCGACCACTCGTAATGAGAAACCAGACCTCCCCGCGTTGAGAAGCTCGCCAGGAGGTTTATTTTCCACGCTTGCGATCAGCAACTTGATGTTGCCGATCGCGAACGAGTAAAAAGTCTCGCCGGGAAGTCATTTTGCTTGCTCGCGGTCGCCAACTTGACGTTGAGGACCGCGAGCAAGCAAAAAATGACCGCTGCACTACGCTACGCTACGTGTGTTTGCACTGTGCTACGTGCAATTCGCGTAGTGCGAAGTAGTGCAAACTTTGCAAACTACGCGAGCGTAGTGTAGTGCTTTGCCCAGGCTTAGTATAAACTGCTGCTGTAAAGATACTCCGTAACCTACCTTTCACCGTGGTAGCTGGCTCTGGCAGCAGGCATTGTGATATCAGAACTCAGCTGTAATAACTTGTTACCGTTGAGCAGCTATGCCATTTCAATATTACAGCTGATCATAGTTGACACAGCTATACAGTATTAAGCGAATTGGGCGCTGTTTTATTCATGGACTGCAAGCTCCCATGTTGTATAGTCTACTAAATCAAGCACAAGAGTGATTTGTGAAAAGTGCACGTCTTGAGCTCGTGTATTACAAACTGTTCTTATATGTGATAATGAAGAGAAAGGAAGTACCATTTAACAAAACTATCACGTAGGATTTCACATTATGCAGTTCAGCCACCATATGAGTATCTCTTTCTGGCTCCCATTTACTTTAAAGATTGAAATTTTGTCTTTAAAACATGCATGAGTATAGAGCATGGGTGGCAGGTAGAAATCACATGAAGGCTGTTTATCTAGGCTTTGAGGCCAAAGAGGACCTCCCTATATCAAGCCTGGCTCAAGCCTTTTGTGGCTTGCTGTTGGACATTTTCTATGTCTGCAGGATCACCTCAGATGTTTACCTTCTTTTGTTGAACCCATTTTTATTTGCCATAGGAGTATGTTCACTTTGCCCCGGCACACCAGTGGTAAAGTGCTTGTGCCCTCCCTTTCAAACATGCTAAAACTGGTACAGACATGATTGGCACCTTTAATTTACTTAGAAGTCCCTAGTATGTGGTAGCAATGTAAACCATGTCTCCAGGCCTGCAACTGCAGCCTGGGTGTACAGTTTTTAAAACTGACTTTTGAACCTGGCAAAGCAGACCTTTTTCAAGACATAAACCTTCCTTTTTAATACTTATAAGTTACCCCTAAGGTAGGACCTAAATGCCTATCGGGCACGGTGCATGATATTTAAAAAGAACATGTATATGTAATGTTTCACATATCCTGGCAGTGAAAAACCTCCATAGTCCTTTTTCATGTTGACAAGGCTGGCTCTCTCATAAGCATGCACTGGTTTACACTACTACATTTACTAAATGCTAAATTCAGGTAGGAAGTAGCTAGGAAAATGGTTCTAAGGCTCAGTTTGATAGTACTTTAAAATCCAACTTGATGGTCAAGTCTGACTTTATATTATCAATTTGGAATTGACATTTTTTCTTGCCTAAAACCAAAAGGCTTTCCTGCCAGTGTCCGGCTGTCTCCTGAACACTGATGGCTTCCCCGTGGTAAGATGCGTATTGAACCCAGACCGTGAACAAAGGGCCTTGGGAGTGGAGAGGGGACCACACCCTTGACAGGATGGTCCAGGGGGCTGTGCCCAACCCCTTCCTGAACTTCAGCGGATGCCTACCTTGTCCCTAGCAGATGAAGCTCACAAATAGGCCTGCCTTCCCTGGACCTCCCTTATCAGGCTGGGAACAAACTTAGTGGGGGTAGAGGAACTTACCAGAATTGGTTTAGGAGTGGAAAAGGACTTCCCTCCACCACAGGTTGGCACTAGGTTTAAAAGTGGCAGCCCCAGGACCTCTCATCAGAACACTCCTGGGCCTGTGGAGATGCCATCAACCCAGACCCCAGAATTGACTCCAAGGCTCAGTTGGCTGACCTCCTAATTGAGTGACAGGAACATAAGAATTCCAGACGCCTCTCTCGCTACAACTGCCAAGGTTACTAGTTTCAACTGGACCTGCCCTGGACCCTGCTGCTGTCTTCTGTTGGAGTGAGTCCTAACCCTCAAGTGGTGCCCCTAGAAAGGTCCTGGACTATTGGATGCCATTATAGTCTACTCCTATTGTCCACACTGCAAAAAGTGGAACTTCCAAACTTTTTGGAAACTTTCTGTCTGGAGAACATGCAGAAACTGGTATTGACATTGAAGCCATAGCCAATGACGTCCAATTACCATCGTCCTCAGCCTGCTGGTTTCCCCACTGAAGAAGATCTGACTTCCAGGAAAGTTTCTAAGTCCGATTGTAGAGGGCTTCATTGGGACTGACGCTAATCAGCGATTTGTTGACCTTGTTCCCTTCCCATACTTTACACTTGGCCCACTCTGAGCTTTCCCGCCTTCGTCTACAACCACACTGTGTACCCCACTCAGCAGAAAACCATTGTAATCGAGCCATGTTTTGTTTCCAGCTGGCAGCTTGTGCCGCCGCTGACTGGACAACTACCACTTGTTCTCCATAAAGGTTTCTGAGTCCGAATTAAACTCACCACCCGATTAAACTTTGTCCAGGTATCCGAACTGTGATCCATCGCGGTTGGCCTTAACTTTTGACTTTGACCTGGTCTAGTGCGACGAGATAACCATGATTGGTGCATTGTGACGCTGATTTTAGTTCACAATTTAAATATTCATATCGCTGGTTCTTTTTATTGGATTTTTGTTATTTTGGTGTCATAGAATATAAAAAGAAAGAAAAAAGAACACTTACCTCCTGGTCCCCAGCCACCGCCTCTCCTCTGATGCACGAACAAGGAAGCACACAGTGTTCCCAGACTCCCCTAGCCAATCATAATGCTGCATTACAGCAGCACTGTGATTAATCTGAGTGCTGTGGTTTGGCGCTCAGAGAGGGACTGGGACGATGTGCATGTTCTCCACCCAGGCTGTGCAATGCAACTGGCGGAGAACATGCAAAGTGCGCATGATGGTTTGGCCTGCTCAAGACAGCCGGCCAAACCGTCATGTGCACTTAAGGTGCAGCACCACTCCTCCCGCTGGAACATGGAAGCACAGCCCCTCCCACCCTAACCTGGCTGCAAACTACAAGCTCAATGTTAAAAATAAAACGATAATAATGTTCCGTGATTATCATTTTATTTTTTCTTTGCACTGCTCTTAAAGCAGTGGGACGCCGCTCCTCCGCCTTAGTGGAGGAGCCGCTGCTGGAGAAGTGGGAGATACACTGTGTTTTGTTATGATTAGGCAGCCTCAGCTAGGCTGTGACTATTGCAAAAAGGAGCCTTTCATTGACAGTGTCAGCATTCCAGAGTTTGAACAGGCAATATTACATGTTAACTGCGCGTGGCTGTGAGACAGTTGGGTGTTTCTTGTCTCTGTGAAATAAACTCCTTCAAAAAAGAAATGGATGTACTTCAATTAATTACCACAACACTTCCCTAAGTCGTCCACCAGCTTTGCAGCTGGTGGTTTGTGCTTTGGTCTATTCCAAGGGAACTGTGACAGCCCTCCTCGTGTTTCTGATAAAGTCAGACCATATTTGGGAATATGCTGAGGTATCCAGATATGTTGATAAAATCTGATTATCAAATGCAAGACAAAATATGCCACACTTTTAAATGTACATTTTTAATTCAGCAGTTTCAAAATGCAGTTTATTATTCAATAACATGTTTTTTTTTTAAATGCTCTTTGGCGGCTCGTGCTTAGTTCGAAATTATTAGGGGAAATGCTTCTTAAATAAAAGTATATTTTCCCTCGAAATAGCCACGTTGTTTTTTTGCTGCAGTGTCCATGACTATCGCTCTAACTTCCCTTCTGCTGTATAGTGACGTCGACCTCTAGTTGCCAGAATCCAAAATAGGCTGCTCACAATTCTTTTTCTGATGAAAGGGACTTCTATACAGCATTGCAGCATAATCATCTCTCATTTCTGAAAAAGCAAGTACAGGACCAACGTGATTGCTTTACCAAGTTTAAGAGCTGTAAACGCAGACATTAAATGCACAGCCTCAGCAACAATCCATAGAAAAAAATCTGTAGCAAAACCAGATAAGCCTAGGTTTAATGAGCAAACACAAGCAAGTGGAAGCTTGAAAAAACATCCTGATTGCTTGCGTAAGCTCACACAAGCTAGACCTGTTTGGCTTCTCGATTCTTGTTATGCGTGGTATTCACTTTATTCATGCAAACAACTGTTCTTTCAAATTTAAATGGCAATTGCAATGAATAAATCCTATATGTTAGTTAAATAAATTGTGATTTTTTATGTAAATAACATACCCAGGCCGATAAATGTGTAGTTTAATGATTCTGAAAATGATTTCTGAACCTTTTGAAAACTTCCTTTAACTTTTGTGGTTAGCTTTTGGCTCTGCGACATTCTTTTGTTCCCTCTGCTTTTAAGGTCTTGGCTACACCAGATCAATTTTTTTCAATACAAAACATATACTGAGAGTGGGTGTTGGCTCTACCTCTTACTCATGATTGGATGACGTTGTCTATCTTAGCTGACTGCTCTTGTTTCAATGCTGTTCTCTTATTTTGTGTTTGTCCTCGACAGGAGCAATTCGATCTCAGTGTTCTGAATGGATGAGTTCTACCTTTCCACTGCATACTTGAGGAGAGTCCCTTTTTTTATATGGCATTATATATTATATATATAAATATCATGTGATCAAGGCCAGACTTGAGCGAAATGCATCATGGTTAACAGTGGAAAAGTAAGATTTGCACATATTTTTTGGTGTCTGTGTCTCGATGTCTCCTTGGGGGGACTCAAGCAACAGGTGTTGAAAACGGACTCAAGCAACGGGTCTTGAAAACTATATATATATAACAACAACTGATAGAGAAACTCAAAAAAGACAAGCAGGTTTCGTAAGGAACGCGGACAAAGGGGGTAACATAGTGTTTTTGCCCTTAAGGGATT
The DNA here is from genome assembly GCF_964204655.1 of Triturus cristatus. Lineage (NCBI taxonomy): Eukaryota > Metazoa > Chordata > Amphibia > Caudata > Salamandridae > Triturus > Triturus cristatus. The sequence goes on from NC_140589.1 coordinate 399,500,010, forward strand.
ACACGGAGGAAGCAGCGAAACAGCTAAATGATATGGACTGCGACCGTAAAAGTTCCATGCAAAAGTTCAAGCAAGCTCAGGATAGCTTTTTCAGCAAATTACTGGTGTTGAAAAGTCTGGGATTCCTTAACTTACAGGAATACAAATATCTCAAGAAGGAAAATCCAACAATCCCGCTAATATACTTTGTCCCTAAGGTGCATAAATCAATCAACAAGCCACCAGGTAGGCCCATCATTTCGGCCTGCGATGGACCACTAGAAAATATGTCTATTTACATTGACTAATTTTTACAAGAACACGTAAAAAAACTCAACTCATATGTACAAGACACCAGTGACTTCATCAGAAAATTAGATAACATCAAATGGCAGGAAGGCTATCACCTTATATCCCTTGATGTAGCTGCACTATATACCTGCATAAGGGCTTTATAGAATTAGCAATAGAACAAAATGCTACTCTGAAGCTGAAAATTATCATCTATCACAGGATGCATTCCCATAAGTCTGCCCGAGTGGGCCACATTATTCTGGGTAAAAAGCAAATCAAAGAAAAATATGCCTTAATTAGTTAATCTTAATAGTAAAATCAATTGCAGAAATCCAAACCGGATTTTCATTTTCATGTAAAAATCGATCTCATACAGATGTTTCAATTTCTGTCAGACACATAGGCTCTCTTGCATTCTGTTGTTTCTCATACCCTGAAAATCTGTAACAAAATACAGAAAAAAATAAAATTATGTTTAAAAACACTTACTTCCGTATATCAAATCAAGTTTCTATAGGTCATGAGGGAGCAAAGCAAACAAACATCTGTATTTTACTATTAATGGTATTCACCATGACTACCCCAAATGGACTGCTAACTCTTCATCCAAATTGTGGCCTGATGGAAACAGTGTGTTGTATTTAATAATCAATCTGGATTCTAAACGTCTCAGCTCTTGTTCTCTGTTTCCACCTCTTTCATGGGGCCTTATTCTATCTAGGACACAAAAGGAAAATAAACTGGTGTCTTTGTCATGTAAAGCCTTAAAATGTCTTGCTATAGGATACTTGGCATCCTCTCTTTTGATGGCTTGTAAGTGCTCAAGGGTCCTCTTTTTGGCCTTGTGGATGGTACTACCAATGTAGAATTTATTGCACGGACAGTTTAGAGCATAAACGGCATGACCAGAGCTACAGGTTAAATGTTTTGTTACATGAAAAGGTCTCATTGTCTCTGATATCAGTAAATCTTTCACATTGTGGCTGAATTTACAAGCCTTGCAGCTGCCACATATGTAAAAACCTTGGATATGCCTTCTTTCACTTTCCTGTTGAACTGTACTTTGGCACAGAGTATCTTTATTTGATGTGGCTCTTCTATATATTATTTGGGGGTTCTCATCTCTATGTTGGGCTATATCTGGGTCAGTCTTTAGAACATCCCGAAATTAATTTTTAATCTGTCTGTCATGACCCACTTCTCTTTCTCGAAACCTGCTAGTGAGCTATAATTTCTTCTCGCCCTCAGTAATTCTCCTATGGGAATGCTTCGTATAAGATTGCGTGGGTAATAGCTTTGTGCGTGCAGCAAACTGTTCCCTGCCGTCTCCTTTCTGAACAAAGTACTCTCTACTCTGTTATTTTTTACTGTCAACCTCAGATCAAGAAAATCAATTGTAGTCTTCTGTATTTGACTGCTAAATCTCAAATTCAGTGTATTATCATTGAGTTAGTTGACAAAGTTGTGTACTGCCTCTTGACTTCCCTTCCGTATACAGAATACTTTGTCGATGTATCATGCCCACATGACAACATTCCTTTCAAAGTGTTCCATTGAACTGGAGATCTGCTCCTCCCACCAGCCCATATATAACCCTGCAAAGCTGGGAGCGAAGCAGGTCCCCATTGCTCATACCTGTGTTTGTCTAAATATTTGTTTATTAAAGACAATATGTGTATATATATATTATATATACATATATATATATATATATATATATATATATATATATTCACTTGAAAAAACATAGGTTTCACACATGTTATAGTTAGGTGGATATTTCACTCGTAAAAAACCAATGAAATTCCCCCGTTATAGTTAGTTCAGATAACTATAACTCGCGAGCCCGCAATCCACTGCTGATGATGTCACATATTACATCACTCATGACATGGTCAGTGGCATCACTCATGACATCACTGATGACATCATCCTTGTGATAGAGTGGCGGCCGCGCGAGTTATAGTTATCTGAACTAACTATAACGGGGGAATTTCATTGGTTTTTTACGAGTGAAATATCCACCTAACTATAACATGTGTGAAACCTATGGTTTTTTAAGTGAATTTGCAAGGTTTTTTAAATGCTAATTCCTAACTATAACGTGTGTGAAACCTATGGTTTTTTAAGTGAATTTGTACGGTTTTTTAAATGCTAAGTTATGTAAGTATTATTATTTTTTTATATATTTATTTTACAATAAATATTTTTTGTTTTTTCACTGTGCGCGCACAGTGCGCGCACCCCCGCGATTAAATAAATAAATAAATTAAAATGTTTTTTTCTGCCTTCGGGGTCCTTCAGGGACCCCCTGACAAAGGCTATGGGGGTCAGGAACTCGCTACCCTGCCCCCTTTTCACGTTCGCCACCTTCCTTTTTCACTCTCGCACTGAAAACAAACAAAATGGCGGCCGACACTTCCTGATTTCGACCGATTCGAACGTTGACTAACATGTAACCACCAATCAGAATTACGCTCGCGCACGTTAGGGTGCTCGCACGGTGCGCGCACGGTGCTCGCACGGTGCGCGCACGGTGCGCGGCTATAGATATATATGTGCTTTTAACTGCAATTTTCTCAGGAACTACTGGACAGATTGACTCCATATATGCAAAAGGCACATCCCTGAGCTGAGGACTACCTCTCTGCCAAATTTCAAGTAATTCTGTTCAGCCGTTCGGGCTGTACCTTGGACTAAAGGTCCCTATGGAAAATTGCATGGGGAAAACGCGTTTTGGGACCCCCCTTTTTTCTCAGCCCCCGCTTGACGAATCCCCCCGAGACTTTCAGAGTAGGAGCGGAGCGGAGCGCCCCACCTATTTTGAAAATTTCACGAGGATTCGTCAACCGGCATCAAAGTTATTCCAAATAGAATGTTGCGGATTTCCTATGGAAACACGGTCCTAACTATAACTATCTACTGGCGACCGCCAGTAGATAATATATATATATATATATATATATATATATATATATATATATATTCACTGAAAAAACCACAAGTTTCAGGGACGTTACTGTTAGTTGGACATCGTACAACACCAAAGAACTTTGGCTGTTATAGTTGGCTGTTAGTTAAGCTAACTATAACTCGCGCCCCCACAATGCACTGCTGATGACGTCACATATTACATAATTTATGAGATGGTCATGGACAGTGACAGGCATGGTCTCCTTTTTAAGGAAACCCCATTCCCTGGGGACGCCCTGCCGTTTTTTTTTTTTTTTATTAGATCGGAGGGCGGCCGAGTAGCCCCCCTCCCAGCCACTTCTGGCCACGGGGACCACATCCCCGGGGCCGGCCCTTAAATGTAAATGTAAATGTCAAGGTACTTATAGAGCGCACTGTCACCAGACGGCCACCATGCGGTGTCGCCTTTGCGGTTTCCTGGCGCTGATACTCATACCGCTGTGGAACCCCTCCTGGCTTTCCCTGTGAAGTGTCCACTCCTGGGCACCCCCAGGGTGATGCCAGGCATCCTTAGCGCTGTTGGGGCTGGTGTGGAGGCTAAGCAAGCTATTGCCCAGAGTTGCAGCGTGGGGCCCGTGATTAGAATAGGCACCGAGGCGAAAATAGACAGATCTGAGGAAATTGAGCCAGAGCCCCGCCGAGGCGGGAATCGAACCCTGGTCCCTGGCCAGAACTCTGCTTCAGGGTCTGCCGCTCTAACCATTGAGGCGAGGACCGTGGGGGGAGCCCCAATGCCCCCACGATCCCAGCCATCTCCCTGCTTCCTGCCGGAGCCGGCATTGCTTTTGAGCAAGGGGAGCTACTAACATGCAGCTCCCCTTGCTGAAAAGCAATCCTGCTTTGCTTCGTTGAAGCGAGAGCAGGTTTCGTGCTCCCTCCCAGTCATAGCAAACAGCAATGTCCCAGGGGTGGGCACCCTGGGACATTACAGGAGTCTGCCCTGGGGGTCGGTGGTCCCCAGGGCTATCAAGGGCTCCAGGAGGGGGGGCCGCGCGGCCGGACTCCCATCATTTAACATAGCCCCGGGAAGGTGGTGGTCCCCGGGGCTTGGGGAGCCCACAAGGTCCCCTGCAAATAATTGAAGAAAGCACCGGGGAGATGGCGGTTCCCGGGGCTTGGAGGCCCCCCTGCATCTTATTAAACAAGCCCTGGAGAGGTGCCGGCCCCCCGCATATAATTAGTGTAGCCCCAGGGAGCCCGCGCTTCGTTTTTTTTCTCTGCAGGATTCGCACATCCAGCATGAATTCTGCTGATTCTTTTTTTTAAACAATGTTTTTTTAGGGCTGACCCCCTGAGCAGGCCTAGGGGGTCAGGGTGTTTGTACCCTGCCCCCTTTTCTTGTTTTTCACCTTTTGTTCTATGCCAACACTTCCTGGTTTGGAGTGTTGACAGCCAATCAGAGTGAAGCTCGTGCCGGGGAGGGTTCGCGAACCCTCCTCCGTGCTCAGATATCGATTTTTTTTTTTAATTCTCAGTAACTACTGAACGGATTTCCACCATTTAAAAAAAAGGTCTCTTTCTGAACCAAGAGCTACCTTTTTGTCAAATTTGGTGTAATTCCGTTGAGCAGTTCGGGCTGTAGCCTGTTCCAATGTTTCTAATTGAAATAAACATGGGGGAAAATTTGTTTTTGGACCCACCTTTTTTCTCTGCCCCCGCTTGATGAATCACCCTGAAACTTTCAGGACAGGAGCTGACCGGAGCAGGGAGCGCACCAGTCCTATATAGGTAAAGGCTGTCAGAATTGGCCGGTCCGAACGCGGGTTACCGGCATCCCCACACTTGCAAAATACCTTCCCTGCTATGGCAGAAAAATGCTCGAACACTCTTGCATGTTGCAAATAAAGTTTTAATGGCTCCAAATGACGCGTTTCAGCTTTCGCCTTGCTCACGCTCATAACAAGCAGGTATCTTTTCAGCCATTATAAACAGTGCTTTAAAGATAAAAAAAGGACTTAATCCAAACCAAGGTATAGACAACAGTCGATTACTATGGAAGCCATCTTAACACAGTGCAATATTCATCATCTTATCGCAAAAATAAGTGCATAATACAATGAAGATAATGGCAAATGCTGTTAGAATGATATGAAATTATGAGCTCAACAATAAACCAGCAATTCATGATTATAATAATAAATGTAATACAACAGTTCTGGCATAAGTATGTGGCAGCGAATTCATGAATTTAGTAGATGCGCAAGCCAGATAACAAATACACTCATGTAATGTATACCCTTATATTTTGATGCAATATCAAAGCAAGAAAACGTTATAACAGAACGACGCTGATATGCACCGAATGAACAAACTAATTCTGCTCCAGTGGGCATAAATTATGATATCTTCTTTCATCAAGTCCTTAACAACGTTTTTTTGCCATTGTTATCACTCCATGATTTACGCCAGTAATACTGCCCCAGTGGGCAAAAGTTCCAAAATATGAACATGGCCGGTAATTTTCGATCATATTGCCAATCGAGTGGTTGCCAAAAGTCAAAAGAAACAGTGCCCTCACCTACAAAAAATAAAAATAAATATTAAAATGCTATAAAAGGGGGAGACTGGCAACAGACATTATAGTATTAAGGTTACACAAAACAATCAATTCTGCAAGTGGACAGCCAGTTCTTCACTTGGATTCAAACCACTAGGTGTCCTGGTTTCAAAATCAATGATATATCTTTACTCAAGTTTATATATGGTCTTTTATGTGTGCACTATTTGATTCAATGCCTATGTATATTCCCTATTTGACTCATGTACTGATCTGTTACCTTCATTTCCTTCAAACTGTAAAGCGCTCTGATATCCTTCGGGATCAAGTTTGCGCTATATAAAACATTTCAAATAAATAAATACATAGCGAGAGTTCACGATTTCCACCCCTCACACTGTTGAACACTGCGTCAAATACACCCATTCTGAGTAACTTTTTACCTTGAAAGTGGTGGTCATGAAAGTGGTGTGCTACCGGGTACTGCCTATTGTATTGCCGTATAGCATGAACATGTTCAAGCACTCTTTTTTTGGCACGATGTATAGTGCTGCCTATGTATAACTTATTGCAAGGGCAAATAAGAGCGTATACGCAATACGTGGTATTGCAGGTTAGTGATTTATATATATATATATCTCATCAATCAGGATGAATTTAAATTCTTAAAAAATGACTATCCAATAATGCCCATCATGTACTTAATACCGAAAGTGCACAAAGACACTTCCTGTCCACGTGGAAGACCGATAATATCAGCCAAACAGGGTATTTTGGAAAATGTTTCAATGTACATAGATTCATTCTTACAAGAACATGTGAAGACCCTCCCATCATTCATCCAAGAGACCACAGATTTTTTAAAACAGATACATGACTTTGAGTGGTGCAGTGATTATTTACTTATTGCATTACATGTGTCTAATTTGTATACATCCATTCAGCATGTGGATGGTATAAGGGCTCTGAATTATTTTTTGGGTACCAGACCCATGGAATACTATGCATACAACAAAATGCTTATTGACTTAACCAGATTCTGTTTAGAAAATAACTATTTTCTGTTCGATCAACAGGTGTACCATAAGGTAAGAGGCTTAGCTGTGGGGGCAAGCTTTTCCCCTAGGTACGCCTGCTTACATATGGGATGGTGGGATAGAATGATTTTAACAACTGAGTATGCGGAGTTTATGACACACAACATTGTCAAGTGGGTCTGATACATTGACGACGTATTTGTGGTTTTGTAAGGAGACAGAGAGAGTGCAGAAGAGTTCATATCTAAACTCAATGTCAATGATCTCAATCTGCATTTTATCCATGACATCAGTGACAGGTCTATCACCTTTTTAGATGTTGAAGTATTTGTTGCAAATGGGAAGTTGGAAACCAGACTTCACCGCAAATTAACTGCTGGCAACACAATACTTCATTTATCTGGTTTCCATCCAAAACACACTATCTGCAGCATTCCCTATGGAGAAATGCTGAGAATCCGCAGAATATTCAGCAGGGATGAGGACTTGGTAGCACAACAGAAATGTAAGAATAGATTCTGGGAAAGGGGTATGCCCACTGCATCATTTGTGATTCAATTGAACACACCAGGGCATTGTCTCGCAAAGATCTCAAGACAAAAATATGACCCCTCATATAAATCAAAATACTAAAAATCAAAATACTAGCAACCCAAGACTCATCCTTACTTACAATAAGCAAAAGGATAGCCTGTATAAAATAGTAAAGAAGAACTGTCATCTAATATTGAGTGACCCTATATTGGGGGAAAAGTTACCACATGCACCTACGATTACTTATAGAAGGGCTCCTAGTACTAGAGATCTAGTTGTCAGCAGTAGTCCAGAAGTTAAAACTAGGTGTAGTTGGTTGATTAACCGCAAAGGCTTTTTCAAATGCTCGTCTTGTAAGGCTTGAAAATAAGGGATCAATAGAACCACCTATAATTCACCATTTAAAGACAAGCCATGCACAATTGACAAAATGTTGACCCGCAAGTCAGAATACGCTGTCTATGTGCTGGAGTGCTCTTGTGGCCTGCAGTACGTTGGCAGTACGAACAAGTCCACAAGAGAGTGCTCCAGCACTTAAGGGCCATTACAAACTCCGATGTGACCTATCCTGCCGCACGCCTCTTTAAAGAGGTCCATCACAATGACCTGAAAAAACTTAAATACTACGAGTTGGATACCGTGCCTCTATCAAGGCGCGGAGGCAACAGGGAGGCCACACTTAGACGCCTTGAGACCAAATATATTTTGGAATTGGACTGTAAGAGCCTGAATGGCCTCAATAAAACAGAGGACTTATATACCTGGCTAAAAGGGACACTGCATTAATTAAATGAAATTTTAGACAAGAGAGGATACATGAGAAACTCCGTATTTTAATACTATCTACAACTGTTTTAATTGAAACATAATAAGCTCCCTAGTTGTAATAATAGGTGCCTCACAACTTGAGATATTCATATATTTTACTCTCGCAATGTCCTCCCCTTCTGCACCTGGTTTCCTGTTTTATTGGCTCCCTAGGGCGTTCTGATCAAGCTGTCCTTTGTATGTCAGGTAAATTTAGTTGCACATTAGCACTTTTTAGGTAAGGTCTCAATGTAGACACTGCACTAAAGTAACTTAGTTGATAGCACTTTTGCACATTTTGCACAGTCGTTTAACAGGGTATTTTATATTATTATTGGGCACTTGCGAAGCACTTGTGTTAAGTGAAGTAAATAACCATATTGAAGAGCGAACAGTGTTTATTTCAATTAAGTTTTTACTAGGAACGTTTTCCGCACATGTATTGTATACAGTTATCATTGCGGGTCTTACACAAACATATCCCAATGTATTAGGTTGAAATTACAAAAAAAGAGTGTTAACTGTTATTGTATTTATTCAACTATTGCCTATTTTGCACTTTCAGTTGCGTTTCTGCATATTGGAATGTTTATATGCTATCAGAACGGCGCATTTTGTGCATTGAATGAATTTCTCAAAACACCTAGATTGTATTTATACAGTTACCTTTGCATATTTTGCACTTGCAGTTACATAACTTTATGTTTACAGTTAAGCACATTGAGTGCACAGGCTATACAGCTGATGAAAAGACTTTAACACTGCTGTAAAGAAAACAGACGGGTAGTCTGTTCTCTGTTTTTGTTAGCACTTTACATTTTCTGGAAAACAACAGTACGTCATGTGATCAAGCCGTCTAGGGGCTGAAATGCGTCATGGTGGAATAGCACATTTGCAAAATAAAGAAAAATTACCAGCACGCAGAAAAGTGGTGTCCGTTCCCTTTCTGATTCGCAGAGAAACAGTGTTAAGGATACATATATAGCGTGATTGGTGCACTGGAGGAACCTTGGACTTAGAGAGGGGACAAGTACTTACTTTGGAACTTTCCTAGTCCTCTTTCTGTGATTACATCTAGGGTCCAATAGGATCACTCACCTGGTTTTTTAAACGAACTACCCGCGAAAGTCTTTACTTTTGAACTTTCCAGCACACAACCGGCATTGATAAAGGCATCCGCCGAAACGCGTCTGCCAGGAGCTGTGAGAGAGGACATGGCGATATTGAAATAGTGCTGCATGGAGGCATTAAATTTCTGAAGTGCAACCCAAGCATGTGTCAGACCCGTTTTTATCCACAAAGCGGGATTGGTGGTATATTTGTGGCGGAGGTCGGCTACGCATTCTGACACGCCTCTTGGTTTGGTGCTCCGCATTTCGCCGGCAGCCTTGTGGACTCCGTGCATGAACTGCACAATGCAACTGCACAATGCGGCGCCCCCCCAGCCTGGATAGTGGTAGGCACTGGGGAAAGAGCAACGGATGGACTGTTGATGAGTTGCACTTCGGTGATGAAATCCGCCATGGATCGCGCAATTTATAAGGAGCATGGTGCTTGAGGGCTGACTTAGTCAGTGCACAAATGTATGCACAAGCGGGTTACTGAACCTGGCTCGCGATTCCAGCATTTCATTGCTCCTGAAGCGTGATTGGTGCACTGGAGGAACCTTGGACTTAGAGAGGGGACAAGTACTTACTTTGGAACTTTCCTAGTCCTCTTTCTGTGATTACATCTAGGGTCCAATGGGATCACTCACCTGGTTTTTTAAACGAACTACCCGCGAAAGTCTTTACTTTTGAACTTTCCAGCACACAACCGGCATTGATAAAGGCATCCGCCGAAACGCGTCTGCCAGGAGCTGTGAGAGAGGACATCGCGATATTCAAATAGTGCTGCATGGAGGCATTAAATTTCTGAAGTGCAACCCAAGCATGTGTCAGACCCGTTTTTATCCACAAAGCGGGATTGGTGGTATATATATATATATATACACCAACAGCTCGCACTCTTCCTATGCAAGCACGAGCCACACAAATCCAATTTGGTAATATGCAGTTTATTTTACAGGGCAAACAAGACGCGTTTCGAGCTATCCAGCTCTTGGTCACATGACCGTAAGTTCAAAGTTCAGTATTTTTAAAGAAATTTCATGAAAATAAACGAAAGACTTACAATATCACATTATCCCCCACTCATGTGAATAATGGAAGAAACATTCATATAGATTCGTACACATAAAAATAAAACTAAATAGATTCTCATGATATGACGCTTTTTGTGTAAAACAAAAGCTTCGAAGAGTATGTATGCACACCAATTCGATCTTTGTCACAGTATGCAATTTTAAAGAGATGTGGATTCGTTTAACATTCCTTATTTTACTTCTATCAAGACCTTATAACAGTGCGACAATGGTCACATAATTTTAGTGGATGCAAACCTTTGAAAAGTAAAGTACTTATAGTGATAATCTTAACCATCTATTTTTTCACCACGGAACAAAAAATTAAGGGTGTAGTACCCCAACTCACAATGTAAATACAAAATGTAAATGAAAAATAGCGATAAATATTCATCCCTATATACATCCCCACAGGAAGTTCAGAAAAATATAATCATTATAATGCAAAAAACAAGTATAGCCAGTACAAAAATGAATGCAAAAAGGAGAAGGTGATTGTAATAACAAACACCTATAACTCTGTGCTCGTATCTCTTAACGGTAGCAGTGGTGGTTGTGGGCTTCACACGTCCAGTCTATGGGGAAAGAAAAGGGACAAAGATTTATTCACAGTAAAGGTCCATAGCTCGTAATCTTATACCAATGTACTGTTTCTAAAGTTGTGAGACAAGAGAACGTATCTGAAACAATTTCTAAATTCAAGGTCATTGAAGATAAAGTAAAGACAGGGGGGTGTACATCTCACTGTTAAAGGTTAAATATTTATCACATATGCCATATCAAAATATAAGAAGATATGAAAAAATACATGAAAAAATACAAAAATCACATAAATTGGGGGGATGAGGTCCAAAAAACTAAGGACAGAAAATTATGTATTAAAATACACAAATATACACAAAAAATGAAAACTAAACTTCTATAAAAAGGAACTGGAGTTTCTAAAAGGTGCAAAGCGAAGGCTACATTGCACTTCATTAATCATTCTAAAGATGTACGTGCATCTCTTCGTCATTATTCATCCCAAATGGAGCTACACTTCCAGCCTGCAGAATGAATCTATATTCCGTTCTGCGCAGAGCCTGGATTCTATTCCCCCTCTGGGGTTTTTGGGGATGGTGTCAAGGGAAAAGAATTTTGCCTTCGTCCAGTCTCCATTATGTACATTGTGGAAGTGTCTTGCTGTGCTGTAACTGAAATCCTTATTGGTAATGGCACGCCAATGCTCCAATATTCTTTTCTTCACTGGAAAGGTTGTTGAGCCTATGTACCACTTGCCACAAGGGCAAGTGATCACATAGATTACAAAGTCTGTGCTGCACTGTATGTTTTTGCAAATGTACCATTTTCTCTTCGTTCTCTCTAGGATGACTTCTTTGACATTTTCACTATGGCTGCAAGCCTTACATTTACCGCATCGATGGAATCCTCCCACTTTATCCAACCATGTTGGTTTTAGATTACTTAAGTGACTCTTGACAATCATATCTTTAATGGAGGTGCCTTTTCTGTATGTTATGGTAGGGTACGGGCCTAATTTGTCTTTAAGAACCCTGTCTTGTGTCAAGATGTCCCATCTCCTTTTAATTATCTGATTGAATAGATTAGATTGGGAGTTAAATGTCGTGATGAGTCTAATTGGTGAATCTGTCTCTAACTGTTTTTTCTTGGGTGCTTTGTAGAGTGCCTCAATTCTTTTTATTTCATCTGCTCTTTTCTCACCCATTTTGAGCATTGTGTAGGGGTACCCTCTGGCTTGAAATCTCTCTGACATCTCTTTTTTGTTCCTTTCATATGATTCCTCCGTGCTACAGTTTCTCTTAGCATGGAGGAACTCACCGAAGGGTATGCTCCACCTAAAATTATGAGGATGGCTATTTGCTGCATGTAGCACTGAGTTGCCAGCAGTACTCTTTCTGAATAAATCCGTCTCCAGTTTATTACCCTTTGCAGTAAGTCTAATATCTAAGAAGTCTATGGTTTTTTGACTGTGTTGCATCGTAAACTTCAAGTTCAGGGCATTTTCATTCAGTTCCCTCAGGAACATAAACAGTTCTTGTTCTCCACCTTCCCATACAAAGAAAATATCATCGATAAATCTAACCCAGATAGTGACCTTATTGGTCCAGTGTTCCATCAATTCACTGCAGAGCACCTGCTTCTCCCACCAGCCGACCAAGAGATTGGCATAACTAGGGGCGAAGCATGTGCCCATCGAAGGTCCTTTTACTTGTTTGTAAAGTACCCCATTCAATGTGAATACATTTTCTACAAGACACATCTCAATCATTTGTAGTAACATCGTTGTATGTGTTGACAGATGTATACTCCCAGAGCTGAGAAAGTGCTCACACGCTTTGAGTCCATCTCTGTGTCTGATGCTAGTATACAGACTTTCCACGTCTAAACACACAAGCCAAAAGTTTCTATCCCAATGTATATTCTCTATTTTTTGTAGAAAATCTTTCGTATCCCTAATATACGATGTTAAGTCCTTTACATAGTCTGATAGAAAATGGTCCACATACATGGAAACATTTTCGAGCAGACTATTTTTGGAAGAAACTATTGGTCTGCCTGGTGGTTGCATGGGGTCCTTGTGCACTTTAGGGAGGAGATAAAAAGTCAGTATGGTGGGTGTCTCAATTTTCAGGAATTTCTGTTCATCCCAATTCAAAATATTCTCATCCGCCCATTTATTTAGAAGGTTGAAAAATCTATCCTGCAATTTACTAAGATATGACTTATCAACCCTAGTATAGCATGTCACATTATTAAGCTGTCTCATAGCTTCCTGGATATAGTTCTTTTTGTCCCACAGGACAATATTCCCGCCCTTATCGGACGGCTTGATAACAATACTGTCGTCATTTTGCAAATCCCTTATCGTGTCTCTTTGTATTCTGCTGAAATTGTAATCAGTGATAGTTTTTTTCAGAAGATGTAAGATAACTTGATTGACCATTTCATGGAAGACGTCAATGTTGTCTTTGGGGGTCTGTGGTCTATATTTAGATTTTCCTCTAAAGGGTGTAACAACGGGTCTGACTATATCTGGCCCTGGGGTTGACACTGTGTTACCGATATTCGGATTAGATATTGTTAATCTCTGTGTGTCAAGAGTTTCATCACCGACATTAAGACTAGTGAGTGCCCTTAAAGTCCTAGTGTCAGTATCAATCGTGCTTTGTTCCGATAATTCTGTTGTTTGTGAATTATATACAGTCTGTTCATCATTAAGGCTAATCAGTGTTCTTAAAATTTCAGTATCATCAATAGAGGGAGAAGGGGAAGGTATTGTTGTTGCTATTGTATTAGCGTTATGTTCTCTGAGTTGGTGAATCTTGAACAATTTCAGTTTGCGTACAAAACAATACATATCAATGCGTGTTTGAGAATAATCAAGGGGAAAGTCTGGACAAAAAGTCAATCCTAATTTAAGAACCTGTTCTTCTATTGGAGTTAAGGATCTGTTAGAAAGATTCATTACCGTTAGTTCTTGTCCATCCATTATTTTCCTCTTTGGTTCTGGCCCTTGGTTCCCACGCCAGTATTGTTGTTCTTTCTTCCGCCGATCTCGCCTCCTTTTGCTTGTGTTCTTCCTCCCCTCCCTTGGAACCTAGTCCTTCCTCTTATTGAATGTTCGTTTGCCTCCTGCATGAGGCGCAATTCCTCAGAAAAAGACGTAATCTCTGGTGGGAAAGAGCTGGTACTATCTATGGATCCCACATCAGAGCTCAGACTTGTGCCCGATTCCCATCTTCCCTTATCTGCGGCTCCCAATGCCTGGTCTTTGGTCAAATTAGTGCACAATTTGTCAAATTTTCTGGCGAATGTCAGGATTCTCCCGGACCTATAGTCCCTCTCATCCCTTTCAAACTTCCTCTGCTTTCTTTCAATGATATCATTTTCAAATAGATTTATCCGGTCATTTACTGTTGTTAGAATTTTATTTACTTTGTTCTGGTCAGTCTCTTTGGCCAGATCATCCAGTATTTTCTGTATTTCGTCTACCAATTCTTTATGCTCCTCCCATGCGTTTTTGATAAGGATTTGTAGCATTGTCTTGGAGCAGGCGGTGGTGTTATCGAGCCATGCCTTCAGGACCTCTTGTTTTGGTTTGTTCAATGTGGGTACGGTAAAGATTCTCAAGCCCCTTGGAATCCGATCTACATCCAGATAATTCTGGAGGGATGTGGCCTTCCACCATCTGCTTAATTCTTTCTTTCGTAATCTCTCCAAGAGATTACCCTTTCGTTTAATACTCGATGTAGGGGATTGATTTGTATTCGTAACATCTCTAGTTTGTTCGTTGGTTGTTTTCTTGAAGATTAATGTAGCTGAAGCCTCCCGGCCCTTTAGAAACTCCATTGCCCAGAATGCAGTGCGGTCGTCCGACCTTGTTCCAAATGGATTCCGTCCTCTGGACTACTGTCCTGACGTACCCTGGTACTGCGTTTCACCTCAAACTCGGAAATATTTACCGAAGCTTTCCGTCACGATCAACTCCGCTGTCTCAGCGTTTCCGTCTTTTCAGGTGAGGTTTCGCGTTACCGGCGGGCGGAGAAAACTGAAGTCTGATCACTGTCTTGTCCAACGGCGCTGGTCTCGTCCCATCCAGGCGGGTAGGGGCTCATCTCTGAGCGGGCGCCACCGCTCTCATTAATCCACCAACAGCTCGCACTCTTCCTATGCAAGCACGAGCCACACAAATCCAATTGGGTAATATGCAGTTTATTTTACAGGGCAAACAAGACGCGTTTCGAGCTATCCAGCTCTTGGTCACATGACGGTAAGTTCAAAGTTCAGTATTTTTAAAGAAATTTCATGAAAATAAACGAAAGACTTACAATATCACATTATCCCCCACTCATGTGAATAATGGAAGAAACATTCATATATATTCGTACACATAAAAATAAAACTAAATAGATTCTCATGATATGACGCTTTTTGTGTAAATTTTGTATATATATATATACACACAATATTTCTCCAAATACAAGAAGAAATCTGCACTCGGACCGCAAGTATTTCATTTGATTTATTGGCACAAATTCCAGCAGCTTGAATCCAGGACACATTTCGGCTGTCCCTGCAGCCTTTGTCAACAGTTAAGAGAAACGGTTTACATAGATATATAGAGAATGTGTGCACGTGAGTCCAATCAGACTACAATAGTAAAAATACTTCAGCTCACAACATCAAACTCGATTTTTTTGGACCAGTGTCTCTTTAAATAAATCATTGACCATTGTCCTTAACAGGCGAGCAGAAGTAAACCTCACTGTGCAAAATATGCTATTTTATTAAAACCAGCGGTCATAATAAAATCCAATTGTCTTCAAAAAAGTGATCAGATTCACACACATCAATGCGATATATGCTCACCGGTAAGATGAATGTAACCGGGCTGGTGAGAAGGCTACTAACGAGCATGAAGTATTCTATGGAAAAATGAAAAGGCACTCTATCTCTCCCTATCACTCTAAGGCAAAATGCATCATCTTTTCTGAATGCCAGCAATTGCCAAGATCATCTTTGAATGGTATCTTGTACGATAATCTGGGGGGAAGGACCACTCTACCTTAGGGGTCAAGTGGGGGTCCGTAAATACTAAATACGATCAGGGATGAAAGCCTCTGACATTGTTTCAGGAATGTGGTACACAGATTACGGACGCAAGAGAAAGTGTTCTAGACATATCTCTAAGAAGACGGGAGATGAGGGGACATCAATTCGAACTACACCTCTTAAATGAACTATCTCAGGATGTTTCTTGATGACCCTAACATATTGATAAGGGAACCCTTGTTCCAGACTGGGTGTCTTATCAAGTGTTATATCTGGGTCATTATTAGAATGACTTGACACTCTCTCGGTTCTATGAATGATATTTGAGGATGACATTCATGTTATTACTGTTTTTAACAGATATGACAGTGAGTTGACAGAATTTGGGGGAGTTGAGGTCCTGACCTGAATGGAGTTAGGACTGAGGGACTTTATGTTGGTTTAGAACTGCCAAATGTTTTACATTGCCAGGGAGAACTGTCAGTTTAAAACTGCACCAACAGGCTTCAATGGCTGGCCTGAGGCACGTTTAAAAGGCTACTTAAGTGGGTGGCACAATAACTACCACTAGTAGCATTCAATGTACAGACCCTGGGTACAGGTAGTACAACTTTACTAGGGACGTACAAGTATATTAAATGTGCCAATTGGGTGTAAGCCAATTTCAACAAGTTTAAAGCAGAGAGCACACACACTTTAGCACTTGCTGGCAGTGGTAAAGTGCACAGATGCCTGAGCCCAACAAACACATCAGCAAAAATGGAGGACTAAGGCAAAAGGTTCGGGGAAAGACCACCCTAAGATTGACAGGTCTAACACGCACATATTGTATAAAGCATCCAATTCACATATATTTATATCTGGCAAAATTCTCCAATGCAGAGATATTAATTTCCCAGTGTGTTTTTTAATGTACCTCACAAAGACTACAGCTTCTATTTTCTCAACATTAACCACAATGTGTGGCTAAAGAGAAGATTTGCCTCTGTAAACCATTTGAACCATTAATAAGCAGGTGGCCTTTCAGACCTTAAAAGGGCACTCTATAAAGGATATGTGATTGGGACAATGAACTACCACAAAGGTTGTCAGGAATCTGGGTCGAAGGGTCCAATGCAGACAGAAAGTACTGTCTCCAGTTGCAACAACTGATATATTTAATTACTGGTGTTCTGAGGCTCGGTATTGTGGAACCCTTAACATGGAACCAAGTACCCCTTTTTAGCACTTGACTTGCAGGGTAGCAAGACACGTAAGTCCAAGGCTTACTCAGGGTAGGGGGTATGGGTTAGAGATTTGCCTCTTAGCAATGCAGTAAACAGCACTTAATTATCCATTGTCCAGTCAGTGCTTTGTCTTATAAAAAGGAATGCACTTTATTACACACAGTACTAAATATTACACATAAATTAATATATGTAGAACAGCAGATTGAAATACTTATGGTGCCAATGTCTATTGAGCCTCACAAAGAAGCGGGAGCACACACTAAAGAAATGCCCCAGTGATCAGGCAGCCCCCTAAATGTACCCTGCACCCCATGCACCTGAGGTGCCTCTAACAATCTGCGCACCAGCAAGCCCTGTATCCTAAAATTACAATAACCCCATGTCCCTAAAACAATAAAGTAGGGGCAGTTCCTAAAAGTCAGAACTACTGGCTTTGTCAAGATGCAACCACAATAGATAAAGGCAGAATTATAAGAACATATCACAGTGCGATCAGTATTACATTTCGGGATGGTCCAGTTTTATAATAACGTTCAATAATTTGTGCAATGGTTCCTTGCTAATAGTCTAAGATTTCAATTTTGTGCAATGTGTGAGTTTTTGTATCTACTTTTTCACTTGCGATAAAAAACCCACAGAATCTAAAAACAAAACTCTCACGGCAACAACCCAAGCACTATGCAAAATCTCCTCGTAGTTCCACTGCTATCCTTTGGGCACCACCAGAAAATCCTTCAGCAGGTCCAAGGCATGTCCAAAGCAACCCTTTGAAGTAAACACAAACCGCTTATCTTTCAGTTTTACCTTTTTGTTTTTATTGTTAAATAAAAGTGCTCTTGATTGCAACGGTTACTTTGTTTTCTCTTCTTCATTTGTCAGGCACCTCTGCATGCCTGTGGGGCACCTGGGTTGTGGCAGTCCAAGGGCGGAATGGGAACCAAAGCCCACATGACACAGCTGTTTCCCTTTCTGGCCAACACAGCTTCGTATTCCGGCATGGGAGCCAGCTGCCTTTATTTGGCTCCCACGTGCAGTTAGCGTGGGTGTAGATCTTTACACCAGGTGCACCCCATCTCTTCTCAGACTCTGGCATGGAGAGCTCAGGAAGGCACCCAGTACCTGTCCTGGGGCTCTGGCATTTCTTGGGAGCATTCAGGTACAGAGCATGGAGAAGCTGTATAACTCTCCTGGGAGAAAATAGCTAACTGATATAGCAAAAGAACTACACTCCTGCACCACACATATCCAGGTGCCCTGGCAATTCCCGGGGATACTATGTAGAGGAGTTTTGGGGAGTGCAGTACCATCAGTGACAAATTCTCCTGGGTTCTGATGTTCCCTGGGGCTAGATTGAATCCGTAGAGATCGATGAAGGGACTTGTGGCCTAATGGCACTGAGGACCCACTGTGTAGCTTCCTCCACAGTGGCAAACATCTAAAGCATTCTTTTCTGGCACCAACTGGCCAGATTGCACAGGGTTTGCAGCATTTTGCTCTGAATAGCAGGCTCTAGCCACCCTGAGCGTTCATTTTAGGCATCTTGACCTCTAACGTTTCATGACCTTTAGGTGAAGTTTTCTTAAACTGCTCTCTCTCCAATTAGGGAGAATTCAGGGCCAGCCTGTCTGCCCTTTCAGCTTCTTATGGCCTACTTAAAGCATCTCCCTCACCCCCGGCACCCAGCTGCCTTTCACCAAAACCAGTGATGCCGCTGGACCCACGACCTGCTCTTGGTACTTCTCCTTGGCCCAGAGCTTTACTTAGGAGAACATTTCATTCTCTGCTGCACTTCCCATGCCATATGGCCTCCTGCTCACTTGCATGCCTGTGTGTCCAGTAGGAGGCATGGGTTTTACGGGCCGTCCACCACAGGTCGAATTCCACAGGTTTTCCATGGGAACGCTCTCCTTCATGGTCCATATAGGGATTGGGGAGGTCAGTGCCACTGGCCCTGGAGACAAATTGTAGTCCTTGTGTGCCAACTACAATAAAAAAAATCCTTAAGTCCTCTCTTCCTTCGGGATTCAGAAGTTCTTGACTCCCTTTCTTCAGTAAGAGTCCATTATCTTCTCTGTTTCGGTACTATTCTTCAGTTGTAGTTTGACTGATGTCCCAGAATATGCTCTCAAAAGTTTCCCTGTAGTGCAACGGGTGTTTAAGTGGAGGTGGAAAGCTCCATAAAGTGAGCACCTCTGCCCAATCCAAAGATGCAACATCATTCCGCTGCCCATGTTCCGTTCTGCCTGCACAGCATCTTTGGACATTTCAGAATAGTAGTTAATGGTCATAGCTCTCTCAGAGCTTTAAGCTCTGCCCCTAATATACACAACAACCTGCTCTCTTCTCTCCACATTTTCAGAGGCAAACCCTTCTTGTGAGTAGTGCCAGAAGCATGATGATTTGCTTTGTTTTTCTGGAGATGGGCATTCCGAGGATTGTCACTCAGAGTGAATATACTTATCCTATTCAGATTACGCCGCCACCCTCTTCCTCTCCCAGCGACAGACATAATCCTCACCAAATGGGCCTATTGTGTGGAGAAGGCTTTGATCTACCTTCTGGCAGAGTAAATGACTTGGCCCATCAGGGGAGTTTAATGCCTGAATCTAATTAAGGGCTGATTCAGAGAAATATGACTCTCAGACTACATGAAGGAGTGCAGATATGGCTAAATTAATATTATATTTGCACTTAGGACCTTTGGCTACCTATTGCACTACATGTTAAACTTCTCTCTAGGTTGAGCCAATGCAAATTATTATGTTGGTGCAGTTTTTGCCTACAGAATGAATACAGTAAACCACTGCATACTTACTGTGAGGCACTAGATTTCACAACTTAGTCAAAATGAAATGGTGGTATTTCTTTTTGAATGCTCAGAATATAAGGCCATTACCAGTTTATTAAAGGTCCCAGCTGCGAAAGGCTACCTGTGTGTAGAGAGTGGGCTAAGCTAGATGGTAGTGCCACTCACTCTGCCTATTTAAATGTGCACATATAATCACAGGTCTCTTACCCCAGCCGCACAATAGTGGACCTTACTCTAAACATTAAGCACTGACCTGACTCAAACCCATTTCATCAGTGCTTACAATGAGTAGACTCAAAATCTAGGAGTGTTAAAGGCACAAAAAGTTATTTGTCCCAAAGTAAAAGCCTCCCACCGTGGAGTTGTGGCAGTGTAAGCTCAGCTAAAGTAAAGTGAGGCAATGAGCCAGTGGGTTTTCTCAGGAGGAGAGTTTTAAAGATAAAGCAAAACCAGACAGCCATCAAAAGTGTGCATCCAAAACATCCGTCACATGAGACAGGACAGGGCCTTCACTGTACAATAAATCATATACCCAGAGTACCGGCCGAACAGGCCTTCAGAAGGTTAGTAGTGATAAGAGGGAAATATCTAAAATGTTTGAAATTAGCATTTTCTCACCAACGGCTAAATACTGTAGCGTCCTCCCCAGCTTGGCAGCAGGTAACAGACCACACCACACATGCAGCATTTGTTTGCACATCTTTAATCTTTAGTATACAACCGATAACTGAACACACTGCATCACAAACTTTATTACCACACCCAACCACACCTATCAGATTATGTAATACTTGTAAGGAGTCTGCCAAGGGCCACTAGAGGCTGCATACATTTGAACTCAGAACACAACATATACCTCTTTGTTAAATAAAATTTACAAACAAATACATATAAATATAAACATTATAACTCCTCAATGAGTCATCAAGGTGCTCCCACCAGTCTTCCAGATCTAGTAGTAGGAGATAGAGGAGGAGCACCTTCACCTGGCATTTCTGGAGAAGAGTCAGATGCTTGACTTGGGCACTCAGGTGGACTTGCCTCACTCATGAGTTCTTGGGCTGAGGAACATCGAGGTAAAGGCTTAAATTGTGATGAGTCTCTGGCAGTTATCATGTTTCCTTTGCTTGCCACAACTATTAGCTGCTCAGCATGAAGCTGAGGGTCTGTCTTGTGTGTCTGATTTTGCTTGACAAGAACTCAGTCGCCTTTCTCAAAAACTGTGTTTCAAGCGTGTCAGTGCTTATAGGCATAAGCTTTCATTTCGCGTTTGCTATAGGTGTCAGTGACACAAATCTCATCATGGTCTAGTGACTGACTGGTGGTCCATTGTGATATCTTGGTATGTTGTGAAAATGCCATCTAGTCTCTCAATGACTCGGTCATGTGCGGTTGATAATAAGTCTTCCACTAGAAGAAAACTTGAACACTCATTAACAACTACCATGAGATTATGTCAGCTATTGTGGGGTCAGAAGAAGTCAGCTGCAATTCTCTCGCAGGCTTGCATAGGACGATCAGACATGTTCAGCGGTTGCTTAATCATTTTGGGAGACAGACATTTGCACAGTTGACAAGCTTTAAGCGCCCTTTCAACTCCTTCATCGGAACATGGGAACAACCCTAGATCCCTGACAGCTTTTTTAGTTGCGGCAATACCACAATATCCTTTGTGAGCAAGTTCAATAACTTGTTGCCTCAGGATTTAGGGATAACTATTCATGCAGCTCTTGGTATCTTTTTTGAACTTCTGGTACTCAGCACTATGTGTAAGAGGTCGAGTATGTCTCTTCCATGATTGTGTTGTAATGATTTCATTGAGCTTAAGCATGTCTTTGTCAGTATTAGTATCAGTCCCATGTCAGCAGCAGTTTTGAAACTTAATTAGCATGCACTTGACGAAGTACCAGGGAGAAAATGAATTCCGGCTTGCACTGTGATTTTCTTGCGCCCCATGGTCTCCACAAAGGGTCATTTGATCTGCAAGGGTGTAGAGGCTGCCCAGGTGCACACCTTTTCTTTTGACGGTGTGAGACGTGGTATTGGAGACAGTTGTACTTTTCTGCCGCCATAATGTTTATTGATGCATTCACCTTGAGCATGACTTTAGGACAATGTCTACATGAACTTTCCTGCTTCATGTGGCAATTCTTCTCAGATTTGTGTTTCTCCTTGCAAGTGGCCAATTCTTCATGCACACATCAGTCTGTGACTGACATCACCATGGCACATCCATCTTCCTCACTGTCCCGTGATGATGACGCCAACAAACCATTGGAAGATAAATTTGATAACGATTGACTTTATTTCATTTCATTTTCCTTAGTCGATGCTGTCGTTTGGTCTTGTGGGAGTGGCTAGAGGGCTACTGTAACTTTCTGGCATTCATCTTCTCATCTCTTCAAGACCCACTTAGTTTCTCTTTTGCTTTGCAAACCATTATGAATGGTTTTCTTTCCCTCAGCCTTTGCGTATCTGTCCTATGGCAGGACATTTACCTTCATGTGGAAAAGAGAATCCACAGCGGAACCATGTTTTCTTTTCCCTCAAAGAAATCATTCTGTGGGCCTCAGCCTTGTGTTTCTGCTTACTCTTCATGCTCAATGCTGATTCATTCTGGGTTGTTCCAGCTTCCCTATCAGCAGCTTGTTGACCAGCATGTTCCTCTGCTCTTGTAGCAATTATCTCTGTCTCCAAATTGCAAACTGAGGGTTTCTCGCAGCATGCATTGGTGGAAAAAATCAGAGAGGCAACCATATATAACCCTAAGATATTTCGATTCTTCATCATTGAATTAATTGAACTTTCAGTACTTTATATGCGTATCAAGTCTCTCAACAAACTCATCCATCGTCTCACCAAGTTGCTATCTTGCTTGGTTGAAAGTGTACCTTTCATAGTCCATATTCAGCATTGGTTTGAACTTGGCCTCCAACATCTTCTTGATTTGATGGTATGATACTTCATCAGGTTGTGGTATCTTCTTTATCACCTCTTTAATCCGTCACCTGCCAGGTTCTTTAAGTATTGTGGCGGTATCGAATTGAGGCAGTGATTTCAGGAAAACAGCTGTGCCATATTTGGTGCTCTTCTAAGCAGCCATTGAAAAATGTCAGTATTCCGAAGGCCTTTCGGGTGTACTGGATGCAACTTGCCACTTTGCATGTATCGGTGGCTCAACAGGGCTGGGTCATCACACCTGATTCAAGGTTGTGTGGAAATTCCCTTGCTCATGCTGGTAAGTACTTTTTTGCTTTTTATACCCAGTTGCCACTGCTTTTAGTGGTTTCTTATAACTGATTGCCGCTGCCTTTAGCGTGTCTTTGCACCTAGCTCTGTGTCATGCTGTGGCGCAGTATGTCTTCTTTTGACCTTTCTATTAGATTTATAACATACTTATTGACTGTTCTCCTTTGTAGGCCCTTCGCCTTCATTAAGGGCCACTCAAAAGCTTGAGTTGCGCCTTGCCTCCACATGTACCAACTGTAGACCGCTTCTTGAGGCACAAGTTGCACGCACAAGCAGTTTGCTGAACCACGGCAACCTCTCAGGGAGTGCAGTCTTGTATGTTTGGGGGCACATATCCCCTATCTCTTCGCCAGTTACAGCATCTTCCCCACCCCGTGAGAAGGTAACCGACCAGCCACACTCTCTGGTTAGTATGCATTATTCTTCAACATGCAGCCGTTAACTGAACGCAGTGGGTCACAAACTTTATTAACAACCCCAGCCACACCTACCAGATTACGTAATACTTGTAAGGAGTCTGCCGAGGGCCACCATTTTTAATGAGACAACTCTGCAGTTATCTGAACGTTTCTATCCTGCTTTGGCTACTTCTCTCGGAGGACAGTTTTCACCACATCAAGTAATTTTGTCCGTAAGCTGCACTTACATTGATTTAAGGCCATAGCACAAGCCTGTAATGTTGCACACTTTTCCCTACGTGCTCAAATGACGTTTTGTTTAGCTGAGTCAACCTGCACCCGGCATCAACTCGGGACACTCATGGCCTGTTATTGCCAGTGATCGCTAAACTGAAGTGTGGAGACCTTTAGACACACTTTCTGAACGAAGATTTGTAGACATGGTTTTACGCCAAAAGTTAACGCTCCTTCAAAGGAGTAGCTAACAGGAGAAATGCTTGCCAACATGTTTCATTCCGCATACGCCCCTAGAGGGTGCTGGACTTTCTTCAGGGCAATATAGTAGTACCCCCTAGAAAAAATGATAGTGAGGGAATTTCCCTATAATATTTATAGTAAGGGCAGATAGCTGCTCCTTTACCTAATAGCGAAGGCTTTTATTTCTGATCCCTCCATCTGTGGAATGTGAAGAAACAACAAATCCAAACATAGCTTAGCATTTTTTTAACTATTATGAATTCATACTATGAGTTGTGCCGCTGCCCCCGTGTCACAATGGCCAATAGGTGACAAACACAACATTCAACATACCAATTTGGTGTGTGAAACGATGATCAATCTGCCTTTGCCACACTTCAATATGTGGTTAAAGAGCGTGTTGTGGCGACATTTTGTGGCATCCTGTCAGTAACTACATACTAGTGCGTGTACATCACTGTGAGGCTTCCGTGTCATTCACTCAGAGCAAAGGCCGCACTCATCATTCGCCGTGAAACTATCCATACATAACAAACACCTTACAATCCTTACCCCAATTTAGGATAGGTTGTACTTCACGTGGGACCTCACGGAATGGTGGGTAGCCCTGTAGTCACACACTATCGTACAATGGTTGTGAAAAGGGCCAGCATTTATTCATGATAGAGCATGAAACGAAAAATAAAGACAAGAAACAAAACAGAATATCAAATTAAAATGAGTGAGATAGGACCCAAGTTTACTCATGCCTCCAAGGGTCCTGCCCATCAGTATAACCTATTTGGTGTGGGTTCCGTCGGCTCTGCGCTACAGGAAATCGGACCGGGCTGATTATGAAGCCTTTCACCGGCGCGAGATCGGCTCGACACATTCCTCCCATTTCCGGGGTCGCATGCCGTCTACATCATTCTCCCCCTAAGCGTGATAGGATCTGTGGTCCACAGTATTCTGTACTGTGCAAGTATACTCACAAACAGAATCAGAGCACGGTAAACGCACCGCCCGGTTTGCAGTTGTGAGAATGTAGAAACCGGTAACCAAACCTGTTAAAAATACACAGTTATGCAAATACATAATAAAGATTTGAGAAGGTTCGGGTAACAAACATTAAGCAGGTCAAATACAGGCCTTGTGTGTGGGGCAACTGCCGGAAAATTAAATTCCCAGTGTGTCGCATTGATAATTAATAATAAAATATGTTCATGACGCTGCACACCACTATGTTTTATTAAAGGGTTGCCTTACTTAAGTGCCCCGACTTTGTTGGTGTTAAATCGGAAAAATGATCACCAAGGAAAAAATAAAGTAAAAGAAAATAAAGGCATGTCAGTCTTTCTCCATTTTGTCCAAGTTGGTGTGCCCATAGTATTAAACGACGTTTTGTATTTTACATCTCCCTATACCATATATAACGGTATAGTGTATTTTATGTCTGTCTTTGTCATTGTTCAACAGGGATATATCAGTTTTTTCTCAAAAACACAACAGTTGATAGTATTGAGTCGACAATCTATTTAGCCCAGATTCAGAAATATAGTACTGTATACATGTGGTCATGTGTGGTCTCCCCTTATTAACAGTTTTCCAAATGTATATGTTTTCCAGTCTATGATTGAATATAGGTCTGGGTGCTACTTTATAAACTTTAGTGTGTCCCCACATATCCAATAGCCTGAAAGTCATGGAGAGCACACTGTAGATCAACAGGATTTGTGCAATTCAATATTCGTAGACTAGATCACCTGCTTCTGTTCAATTGGTTCCATGGTATGGAATCATTTAATCCAGAAATATGGGTTTTTAAACGGTATACTCAACGTTGTTCCCGTTTCAGAGGCATTTTAGTAAGGTCACCGTCGCCTTTAACTTTTTCAATGATGGACCACCATATGTCCTTGTCAGTGTGCTTCATCTCGACATAGTGGGATGTCAGTTTAGTGGCTGTGATTGCCCTCCTGATGGTACTCCTATGTTCGCTTATGCGCACCTTTATTTTCCTTCCTGTCATGCCAATGTACATGAGTTGGCACGGGCATTTGATCACATATACTACCTTTTCGCTGTTACAATTGGTATGTGATCGTTGTTCCCATGCGTGATGCATTCAGAGGTCAATCTCTTTTGTAGATTCAGTGAAGGGACAGGCCACACAGGATCCGCACAGGTAGTGGCCTGTTACTGGTGGGTTGTTCCAGAGTGTAAGTTGGTGAATTTTTATAGACTTCTGTGAGTCGGTATGTATCAAAGTATCCATAAGGCTCCAATTTCAACGGAAGGAAAACATTGGTTTTTCGAATGTAAATTTGTTCGATGTCTGAATCGGCCACTTCTTGTTAATGATTTTCTTAATTTCATTGGATGAAGCATTGAATGTTGTAACACATATAAGTGTATCTTTTTCTTTTTGGATGGGATTCGAGAAGATCCTGTCTTGGTGTGTTGCGGGATCTTTTTCTTGCATTCTCGATGATCCTTTTTAGGTATGCTCTTTGCTCCAATGTTTTGGACAGTGTCTCTGCTTCTGCCCTGTAGTCTTCAAGATCAGTAAAATTTCTGCAGATACGCAGGAACTGACCGATAGGTAAATTTTCTTTTAGGGTTTCTTTGGGTGCGCACCATCAAAGTGTAACAGACTGTTTTTGTCCGTAGGTTTAGTGTAAAGGGAACTCTTGCGCTGATTTTCACATCTAAAAATAAGACCTGTTCACTGTTGTAATTCATAGTGAATTTCAAGTGTGGATTTAGCTGGTTCAGCCATTCATGGAAGTTCCCCAAAGTGGTTGTATCACCATCCTAAATAACCAAAATATCATCGATGTATTGCAACCACTTACTGATGTTGTTTGAGTAAGGGTTGGTGGGCTAAATATGTTGTTCTTCTAATTGGCCCACATACAGACACGCTATGGTAGGCGCAAAGGTGCTGCCCATCGATGTTCCATGGATCTGTAGATATAGCTGGTCTTCAAACCTAAACAAATTTTCTGTGAGAGCTAAGTGCATCAATGTGATCACCCAGCTCACCGGGGCATCCCAGGCCCAATTCTCTTTTCTCAAAAGGTCTTCTAATACACAGATGCTTTCTTCTTGCGGGATGCTAGTGTACAGTGCTTCCACATCCAGGCATACCATGATGTTGTGCGTGGGGTTATATGTGACATCTGCCAGTAAATTGAGCAGGTGTTTTGTATCCTGTACATACGATCTAATCTGTGTAACAAGGGGGCGGAGGAACCAATCAGTGTACTTGGAAAGGGGCTCTAGAAGTGACCCTATACCGAACACGATCGGTCTGCCGGGTGGTGGTATTTTGCCCTTGTGTATTTTGGGTATAGTATAGAACAGCGGTATCCTCGGGTTATCAGAGTTGAGGAACTCGTGTTCCTTTTTATTAATCCAGTCTTGGTCCAAAGCTTCACCGGTCAATGTACCTATGTTTTTTTTGAGTCGGGCCATTGGGTCTCTATTGATTTTCTTATAGTATTTTGTATCTGCCAAGAGGTTGAAGCAGGCTGTTCTGTACGCCGTGGTGCTCTGAATGACTGTTACACCCCCTCTGTCCGCTGGCTTTATAATGATGACTGTTCTCATACTCAGTGTTTTCAAGGCCTCTCTCTCTTTTCTGTTGAGATTATCATAGTTGCCTCTTTTGGGCTGCAGTTCTTCAATCTCTTTCGATACACTCTGCTCAAAGGCGATTACCTCAGGGGGCATCAGAGACGTTGGTGGGCAAAAATTTGATTTTTGACGCAGAGTTGTATGGGAGTGGTCCTCAGCTGGTTGCTCTTTATCCATGAAGGATGTTTTTATGTGGATCTTTCTGAAAAACTCGCTTAGTTCACAGCGTATCTGGAATTTGTCCAGATAAGATGTGGGTACGAATCCTAGTCCCTTATCAAGGACAGAAACTTCTTATGAGTTTAGGATGCAATCTGTCAGGTTAACCACTAGTCCCGTGTTGCACTCGTGCTGGCTTGCGGGCCCTTTGTCATGCTCCGGGTGCTCACTGGTGTGCTTTGTCTTCCCATTGTACCTGTTTGCTTGAATTGAATTGTTCCTTCTGCCATGTCTTCCTCTTCTCCCACCCTGTCCTAAAAAACAATTTTGGTTAAGGTTTGGTTGGAAGAATGGTGATGTTTGGTAGTGTGTTGGTCCATGGAACGGGACTGGACCGAATGGACTGGGCCAAGGGTACATTTGGCTTGGTGGGTAACCTTGATTAAAGTTACCTCTTCCAGATCTTCTTGGGCTACCTTTCCAGCACTTACTTGAACCATCACTAGAACAACCGTCTTGTTCTGATTCTGAATCACCTTGGTATGAGGATCCTGATTCTGAGTTATCTTGGCTTTTGTAGTCGGCCTTTATATAGGGATATATTTTCTCATGAGAGAATTTTTTTTAGATCTTTCTGTAGCTTGTTTACCTTACTCTGCATCAAAAAGTCTTTATGTTCTGCTATTTCTTTATTTACCTAATCCAGTTTTTTCTTGAAGAGAGTAATCTTTATTTTGTCATAAGTGCGTCCTCACTAGTTTTGATCTTGACAAGGAAAGCCTCTGACGGACGTTTTGCGGTGTTTATAATTGAGATCAACCAATCGCGTGTACATCGCCACGCGATCAGTGACCATTATTTTTTGAAAAGCGGGTCATCCAGAAAAATTCTAGGGGCATTGGTTACTAGAAGACCTGTAGGTGCTGCATTTCCTCGTAAGTATTCTGTCAAGATTGCTCCATGCAGCAAGATCTTCATTTGGGCACGCTTAAGTTCTTTCAACTCGTCCCAATTTTGTGCCTGGCTAAGACTTTGATTTATATTTGTTTCTGGAAACAATGTCGGAGCGGCTAAAATGGCAGATGCAATTTCATCTGAGTACCCTATACCAAGGGTCTCAGATGCGGTAAGTGATTCAGAGGTACTCATAGTGAAGGTTAAGTGAATGCAAGGTTGGGGTGGTGATAATGCAGAATGCAGTGAGTTAATGACTAGCAAAATCTCGCAATTAATCTGACAGTTTTTTTGAGTCCAGAATTCTGGACAAATTATTTATATTGTGAAAAAGCCCTACAGCTGTCTGCTGCTCAAAACGTGATACACAACGGTAAACGAGAAAGAAACTTGTATTACCAAAAGGGCCGAGAGGAACTCAAAAGAGGGAGTACGCCCTCCCGTGTTATAACACTGAATCACAAGAAATACTCCCTCGATATCTTAATCGTTGTCTACGATTAATGTTTTGGATGGATCCTGACTCGCCAGTGATGGATTGTCCCTATGTGAAGCTACAATGGTACGCCACTAGGAAGTGGGTGAGGAGGCAAGTCCTTTTGTTTAATATACCCTCACACACCCTAGTGGTGTCATGCTTCATCATTGGGTCACCCTGACGCCTAAAATTCAGGGTGGGCTCAACCGTATTTCAGGGGGCTCTTAGAAAAGTGTTTGGCCAGGGAGAATAAAGATTAAAAATCCACAGGCAGGTCCCAGTTTCCCTTTATTCTTGGATCTGCAAGGGATATTAAAATTTAAGGGAATAGGGTCGTTCGGGAGATTATGGTCCTAGGACCCTAGTGCCAACATGTTTCAGTCCGCATACACCCCTAGAGGACACTGGACTTTCTTCAGTGCAATATAGTAGTACCCCCTGGAAAAAATGATAGTGAGGAAATTTCCCTATACTATTTATAGTAAGGGCAGATAGCTGCTCCTTTACCTAATAGCAAAGGCTTTTATGTCTGATCACTCCATCTGTGGAAAGAGAAGAAACAACAAATTCAATCATAGTGTATCATTTTTTTAACTATTATGAATTCACACTGTGAGTTGTGCTGCTGCCCCCAGTGTCACAATGGCCAGAAGGTGACAAACAGAAGATTGTTTTTTCGCACTTCTCTAAGAGCTCCCTGAAATATGAAAAATGTGCTGTGCATGCTTAGAACATGAGACGCTATCTTAAGATGTCGAACCAGCCGGGATTTTTGTCTGAGAAAGGAGACAACCCTAATTGGGCTGCCTCAAAGAGAACACTTATGGAACCATTAAGAATATTAATGCAGGGCTGCTAACTTGTATAGAAAACACATTTGGTATTCAGAAATCATAGCATGTCTTATGTGTAAATTTGCTCACGAGGATAATGAATCATGTGGGTGAACTGGAACCAGCCCTGACTTTTCTCAGCGTGGGCTTAGTAGGGCTGTTTTTCATACTAAGCACATGTGATACAGTCGTTCAAAACAGGATAGTGTTTTTGGTGTAGAATGCATATTAGTTAATTCAGTAAACTAATTTCAAACGTAAGTTAAACATTCTGAAAGAGAAACTAAAGCATACTGAAAAAGTAAACATGAAACCAAACACAAATACGCTTACCTTAGCTGCTAAATGCGGTTGTTTTTCTAGATGAAAGATGGTTGGGTTGTTCTTAAACAATCAACGAGTCCAGAGTAATTAAGCTAATGACCAGCTTATTTATTTTACATAATGCACTGTGCATGCTCAGAACATGAGACGCTACTTACTGAAATACCAATTCACCATCAGCAGGTCTTAGCAAGGGTTTGCAAGTAGTTAGAGTATGCAAATATCACCTTATAGCAGCTTTAATGGATATGAGGAGGATTTTTTAAATATAAAAAAGCATTGTCCTGTGGTAGCGCAACAAGCAACAACAATGGCCGAACAGCAGCGACAAGCTTGGAAGCAACAATAATAAAAACAAGCCTGATACCCCTTAAAAGGAATCCCAAAACTGTTGTGTAGTTCCTATATTACGGATAACATAAACTGTAGGATTGGTGGCAGACTAACTCTGAGCACCCCCACCGAATATGTTAGCCTGTTTGCATTAGCTAGCTCACAGTGCCACTAGTGTCTCCTCTTATCGGGGAAAGAATAGTTTCTGGCAACCTCAGAATATGACAAACCTGATCCCCCAGGATTGTGGAAACAATGTACTACTTTTTGCTCAGTCACTCGTGCTCACCTACTTAGTCTCAGAGAGTTACACAGACGAAACAGTTAGTGTTTACAATAAGTATTTATTGCACAGTTGTTCTTCTAGTGTAAAATATATGTGCTGCAACAACCGTTAGACAGTAGCAGAGATATATAATCAGCAGTACAGTGAATATAAAAGGATAGTACAGTTCTACCATTTTGCAATAGTCATGAAAAAATACATGGATATAAAATGCATGATAAAAGTGTGCGTACTCATACAATGCCTATCTAGATGTACCTAAGTGTACCTAGCATGTGAGTAGGTGTAAAGCCAAGAATACCTCTAGTCTAACCCAAATACCTAACAAGAGAGTGTGGGACCCCATCCTGGGCTCGAGTTGGACACCCCGCAAGGGAGGTCTAGACCGCTGTCAGCTGGAGCATTTGCATACAGCAGCCTCAGCATCTCTGGTCAGTGAGTCAACCTTTAAGTCTTGGTCCCCGCTAGCTAAGACTAGCAAGAGGTGCTGCATTTATACAGAAAGTATCTAAGGTTCCTTTGTCCCTTGTTTCTTGTATTAGCCATTGTTGGGTATGAGGATGACGTATGTGATGAACCTTGTATGTAGATATTTATGCAGGTGGATTATAGCCCCTGCCTGGTTTCCAAGATCCCTTATGCATTTTAATTCATACTGTGTCAGTCTAAAGATGAAATCATAGAACACTATAGTTCAGGGAAACCCTCCTTCTGCGCCCAGGACTAGAACTAGGTAAAAGATTCAATCCTAAAAAGGCTGCTTACTGTGTAGTGTAGGAGAGGTGATGTAGGTGAAAGGGTATGATGTTACCCGGGCCTATATTAGGGTACCTATGTGAAACATCACACCCACTCCTCTTCCGAATAGTCAACAATAATAAAATGCTAGCAAACCATAAATTTATACTAAGTAGCAGCATATAAAATTATCAGTGAGCCACTTAATTTTTTTTTTTCTAAAACATTAAAATATCTTTAAAAAATAGTGAAAAGGAGAAAAAAGTTTTCTGAAAATAAGTCCTTTGGAATTGTTCCTTAAGTCACAGTCCTAAATGAGTTTGTTTAAATAATTCGAACCACTACAAGCTTTTTAGAAGGCCATGTTTTTCTAGTGGAAGTGTCAATTTAAGGAAATGTTCCAATTTTAGTTGAGTTTGAAACGAAAAAGGAAAAATATGAATACTTTCCCAGCACACGATGAGCCAATTATAGATCAAGTGTCCTGGCTGGGAGACGCAACATCGTCGTTGCTTGCTGCCGCAGTGGACGGACCTTGTAATACCTCGCAGAGTACGTCAATGGAGCATAGATGAAATTCAGTGCTGCCAATAGCTGGTTTAGAGGCAGCCGGTACTGTAGTCGATACCTGGGTGCTAGTGGTGCTTGTGTTGGAGCTGAAGCTCACCCTAGTTGCAAAAGGCACCTGCGGGTTCTCGAGGAATGCACTCATCAAGATAGGAATACGCTGGAGACATTGCTGAGCATGGGACCTCAAGGATTCCAGCCTCGCGTTTAAGTCCGCAGGCATGTCCGTCCCCAGTGTCAGACAGAGGTCCAACACGTATTTGTCACCGCAAAACAAGCATAGAAGCACAGGTACGATGCAGTCCATGCAGACTGGTCTAAACGATAGGAACAAAGAGGCGCTCAGTTCCCTTAGGCGAGGCATGCCCATATGTTGTATCATGCGTTCACGGTATTTCCGCTCCAGTAGAGCTTTTGCCATCTCGTTGGTGATTGGGCCGTCCATTGCGTAGCAGGTAAATGACAATCAGGAGTCCAGCTATTGAGAGCAGGATCAGAGGTAGCCCTTCAAAAATGCTTCCAAATACAGAGTGTATAAAATGTGGAATAACTCCGAGGATAGTCTGAAAGGTGTTGAGAAATCCTGACCCTATGGTCTTAAAAAGGTGTACAATACCACTCGTATCAGACATGTTAAAGATATCACCCACCATTTTTGCAAAATGAAAGGGGCAGTTTGAACGTATAAGTGCCTGTATCTCAGTCGAGGTCCTTGCGACTTGAAGATCAAAGGTCTCTCGAGCGGAGGTTAAGGGTACGGTTTGTTGTAAAAGCATGGCTTTCAGTCTGCTCAAAGTATCAAACTGTATAAAAGAAGCACTCAACGAAGGCCATATCAGTGCCTCCCTGACTGTACTTGTTGGGGGAAACAATACTTGCATACAGCAAGTAACCCTGGAGTTCACAGTGACCAGATAGGCAATGGCCGGAAGCATACCACAGCAACCTTGATCATTCAGCATCAAGTAACTCCCATTCAAGAGCAGCTCGCATACTGGTGTAATCACGGCAGCTGGAGTCCCTTTCATGTGGCAAGACAAGTTTGCTACCGAACCATTACATGTTCCGTGAAACAAAATGTTCTGACACATGAGGGAACCGCTTAAAGCATTCTTGCAATTTATACCACTAAGAAACACTTCACGATCCCCACTCTGGCATCAAAATCTATATGGTAATTCCCAGGATTCCTTAATGCATTCCTCACCCCTTTTTGTCATATCTGCCTGCCTGCCTCTGCTCAAGGCAATATTGAACTGAAACGTAGTGACCGATAGAGTTATATGGCCATGGATTAGCCATTCAGTAGAAGGTGATTCCGCGACTGTAAATGGTAGTGTATCCAGTTTTTCTGTACGCAGCATTGTATATTTAACTCCCCTTTGTGCCATTTCAACCTGTTTATCTGTTAGAATATAATCAGAAAACAGAGACATAGTGTTAATAAAACGCGAAGGCACATAGCCTGCACGCAAAGATTGCAGCGTCTAGCTTAGTAACATAATAGAATGTAACTGAGATTGGCCGTGTTGTAATATGGCCAAATCTTGTTCTAGTATGTCTATCGCATAAGACACAATGTTGCCTAAAGAATAAATTCTGGAGGTCCAAGCTGTTAACCCATTGTCTACCACAGCTAGTGATTTTTCTAGATTTATACGGGGTATTTCCCGTATTCTACCTGCGGTCTCTTGTTGCAATATTTTCCAGATTTCATTGTAGGCGAGATAGATACCAGCATATATGAAACGTTTTTGACAATGTTTCCTGGGACCTTGTAGAAAATCCCTAAGATCCATGTCCTGTGAGATTAAGGATAAGTGTTGTTTCCCTTCTGCAAGTGTTGAGGTTTCTAGCCAATCAAGGCACAATTTTCCAACACTGTAGGATGTCACTGTCCCTGGGTGTTCTCTTTGTACATAAAGTGGGTCTGGCCTGTGGATACTAAACCCTTCGGTAATACCCGAGAATCTTTTATGACATCTGTTTGTGTCTGAGGGCCAAACCAACCATTCTTTCCATTTAGGGTCTGTTCTATTGTACTGTATTATGTCATCTACTGTTGCCCTTTCCTGTGACTTTGAATTCTGCCACCCCTCCATCTGTGATGGTGTTGGAAACCGAGGTATGTTCTTGTCCTTGTTCTTGGCTAGTCCAAAACAGGATGTCTGTTGCACAGTGTCATTTAGAAATATAATTTGTCATGGAATAAGGCATGCTCTAAATAGTGCATCTGTTCCCTGGATTCGCCAGTCCCTAGACCCCCAGACTGATTTTAAGTCTATTGTGTCCTTCCATAGGTCAAAACCCTGTTCGGCCAGTAGGGCAATAAAGGAAGCAGAGTAAATATGTTTGGTGTAAGTTAGCATAATTTTCAGTGCTGATGTTGGTAACCGTATAATAAAATGAGTCTGGGTCAGAAATGTTAAACCCTGAAAAATATGAAAATTTTGGTGTAAGTGTCTGCGAACTACTTTTTGGCGGTGTAGGGCAATGTTCCCATTGATGGTATTCAAAAAAAATTCTAGGTGTTATTGATTTGTGTAAAAACTGATGACCATAATGTTGGTAACAGTACAATGTGTCATATTCTGAAGAACCTTCCAACATTTCAGTATTAGAAAATACTGCGGTTTCAGTGTCCCAATCATCAAATGTACTGGAGGTAATGATATCACTCAATGAAATCTTAAATACATGAGATATTTTTAAATGTTCGGTTGGGCCGAATATGTCGAAATCAACCTTGTCCCATACTATACCATCTGGTATAGGGACTGCTGTGATGTTCACTGATGACAAGTCTCTTTGTTCACGATGTGATGATTGATGTGGCTTTAAAATCAAGTTAACCTTTTGGGCTGTAGAGCTTTGCTGGAGGTATCTTCCATTAATAAGCATGCTAAAAGTTATAACTAAGCCTAGCCAGAAAAGAAAAAACAGTATCCCAGTAATTACCCAGAGTTCTACCCAAGGCAATATCAGGTATGTCTTTTGAAGAAAGTGCAGAAAGGTCTTGATTTGTTGCTTTCGCGTTTGTTGTGCTGGCGTCATTTCCGGATCACTTGGATCCAAGGAAAACGTATCAAAGTTCAGAAGCAGTTCAACCAATTGTTGGAATTTCATCGGGATTTATTGAAATCGTATTTTGCTCTTGTCGAGGCATGTTGATGTAGACGTCTGTATCAGGTCTGATTGCAACTTGTGAATTATTTTGAGTTTGGTTTTGAAGTTGAACTTCAGGTTCAAGGGGAACGAGTTCCATAGCATTGTTGCATAGTCCTTCATTCCGCACAGGAGGCTCTTCAAACGTGATGAGTCTTTCTGTTTGAACTTCTTGGATTGTAGCGAGAGGAGGGCATCTGCTACTGTGGAGTCCATGAGGCCTACTGCTTAGTATCAGCCAAATAGTGTGGTTTGATTAAGTCGATTAAGACAAATCTTTTCTCCTTTTTCCCGGCATGAGGTGGCAAAAGTACAGTTCTTGTTCCTTGAATTGCTAGGACAGGTACAAGTTTTCTGTATGATGGTCCGAATTATTTTTTGTCTGCTATCATCTCTCTGACCAGATCCCCGACTTTTGGGATCCAGACAGGTCTTGCTGTGAATGCCTTGACTTCCCCAGTGGTGGTCTGTTTTTGTGGACGTTACTCTGTTGTGTCCTGGATTCGTTTAGATCCTGTAAAACAGCCAAACGATCATGGATATCAAATGGTTTCTCATCCGCCACTGTGCCTTCACAATCAAGATCAGGTACCCACATTCTCATCCCAAATAGGACCTCATATGGAGTGACACCCCTTCACTCCATATGAACTTCTTGGCTGATTGTTGAGTGCTCTCTGAACCCCATATAAATGTCTGACCCAACTACCCCCTTGCCTAATACCCTAGCTGTTAAAGATTGCTTTAACTTTAAGTCCCGGTTTTTCCTCCCCACAACCAAATTTCCCTCAGGATGGTACAGAGAAGAGTACTGCAATGCTGCGGCCATACTTTCCATGGCCTCTTTATAAGTCTGAGAGCTAAAAGCCATTCAGAATGTAACGTGCTAACTGCGTATGTCACTATAAAGACTCGCAAATCTTTTATAACAGTCCGAGCGCTGAGGCCAAACCCATAGGAATCTGGAGCAAGAATCCACTGCCACCAAGATATACTTGTAAGCCCATCAGATTGTAAAGGGCCGCAGTGGTCCAGATAAACTCAAGCGAGAGGTTTGTCAGATTTCAATAATGGTGTCTGTGCCGGGCGTGTTACTGTGGAGCCTTTCATCTGTTGGCAGATGTCACATTTCAGAACATATTCTTTAGTTTGTTTTGCCAGACCCGGCCACCAATACCACTGTTTCAGCAAGGAAATAGTCGCTGTAACGCCTGTATCCGCAGAGCCCAAACCCTTGTGTGCTGCAACAATCAAAACCTGTCTATGATCTATATTTGGTGTTACTCTATCCCCACTCCAGGAATCTGAGCATATGGAATGTTGCTTGCATCTAACTTGTAGGGGTACTTGAGTAGAAATTTTTTCGGTACTGCTGAACTGCCTTTGTGTGAAGCAGTGACAGCGACCGTAATCTTGCCGTCTATCCTCGTATTTGAACGAGTGATTGCAGATACGGGAGCCGTGCGTACAGCCCCTTCGCGACTTTATCAGCCAATGAATTCCCTTCAACGTGAATGCCCCTGGTAGCTCGTTTTTCAACTCTACTACCTGTTCCTATAGCATTTTATGCTTAATTGTGCCACCTTTTGCATCTTGGAACCCGTTTTGCTCCCAATGGTATAAGTATTCATTATACGATTGCACACAGTAAAAGGAATCACACACGATTAGTGTGAGGAATTTGTGATCCGTATTCACTAGTGCCAGTATTAATGCTTTTAACTCTGCCAACTGTACCATGTAGTCTCCTAGAGATTGTGTCTTAGTGCAACTTGGATGGAACTTGCCATCCCGCATGCGACCGTTAACGATTGCGTATTCTGTGCTGTATTGTTGCTTACTTCTTATGGCCGATTGTGCAGATCCGTCAGTGTAACTTATGTATTCATACTGATCTAGAGGCAATATTTCATTAGGTAGAGGATATTCTTGTTCGTATTGCAGAAATGCTTGTGTTTTTCAACTTGGATCAAATCTGTATTCAACGTCCTTTGCAGTAAGAGAATTAGCCCATTGTATCCATCTTGGATGTAAGGCTTTTTCATTCGGAATGCTAGCCTTTGTAACAGCTTCTATAGCCGGTACCGGGGTTATGACAATTATGCGTTTCCCCTGTGCCAGTGCTCTTTCTCTTGCTACAGCAGTCTGAACTGCTGTCAGGATTTTCTCTGTTGAAGTGAAACGCTTTTCTGCGTTGGCGTACAGGTGTGATTTGTATGCAATTGGTAACCCTTTATTAAACGTTAAGTAGGTGTACCCGCATTGACCCGTGTTGGACTTGGCCCTTTGTAGCTAAAGTTGCTTAAACATTTTGCCTTCCTCCTAGACCTTTTTCTGACATTATGTTGCCGACTTAGATGTTGGGCACTTTGCCACTGCTGATCAGTGTCAAAGTGCAAGTGCTCCCTGCATAAAGTGTTATGGTAATTGGTTGTCCATAATTGGTATGTTTGCCTTACTAGTAAAGTGCACTATGTGTGCCAGGGCTGGTAATGCAAAGGCTACTAGTGGGTCTGCAGTACTAATTGTGCCACCCACACAAGTAGCCTTAAAGAGAGATCTCAAGCCTGCCACTGCAGTGCCTGCGCTCAATTTGTTAGCTATCTTGTCGTCCTGAGAAGTGTACCCACTTGCCAGGCCTTACCTTCCATTTTTATGCACATAAGACACCCCTATAGTAGGCCCAACGTCCCACCCTTCCCCCGGGCAGGGTGCAGTGTATGTGAAAGGTAGGACATGTACTGAGGTGTGTGCCATGTCCTGCCAAATTTGTTTTTCACTGTTGCAAGGCCAAACTGCCCATAGGACAGAATGGGGAATGCTGTGCCCCATGGTTCTGGCATATATTCCCATGGGCATAAGATTGAGAGATGGAGTTTAGTGTGCCTGAACTCAGAATTTAATAACATATCTTTTTGTGAAGATGGTTTTTAAATTGTGTGCTTAGAAACCAAGTGGCTGGTTTCTTGTCTTAAACCATCTTGGGTGCCTCTGCCTGATTGTATATTGCCTGCCTGGGTTTAGATGTGACAGGGTCTGGGAAGTGTCCTGACCTCAGGGAGGAGAAGGTGAGACAGCAACAGCCTGGGCCTGCATTTGATGTAGGGGGACGAGTAGCCCTCTGGATGTGAAGAGGGCTGTGTTGCTGCCACAAAAGGATGGCTCCACCTCCTGCTGAGCGTCTGGGCCATAGACCCCCCACTATCAAAGGAAGAGGGTGTGCCCTGGCAGGAAGGAACCCAGAACTGGTTTGGACTGGGCTCAGAGCCCTCTGAACACAAAGACTTCAAAGGCATGTAGGGATATAAATGTAAGAGCTGAAGCCCCCAAACTCAAGACTGCAATCCATACTGAAAAAGGATTGAACCTACTTTGTGATCAAGAGAAACCTCTGCCAAGGAAGAACAGCAGAAGAGACTGAAGAGAAGGACTGCCCTTGCTGTGTGTTCTGGGGCTGGCCTGCAGCTTGCTAATTTGACTAAGGAGAGGACAAGGAAATTTGCTGGGTGCTGTGTCCCCCTGCTTGTGAGGACTTTGCTGTGTGCTGTGTCCTGAAGTAGCATGTCTTCAAGGGCCCAAGGAGAGCTGATCCCCTGTTGTGGAAACTCAGGAACACAAAAGTTTCCAACCGTGTCTCAGCGACGCTGTGTGTGTGGTGCTCTTGCACACCTGAGACTGCCGTGTGGCCCATGGTACTGTTCATGAGGTGCCCATGATCGCATTGCCCCCGCAGTGTGAAACATCGTCCACGCTGCTGTATTATTGTTTGTGGCCCGAACCGTCATCGTAACTGAGGCTGCAAGTAAAGATCGCCGCCACTGGCCCGAGCTGCAACGGGGTACTTGGAACTGAGGACTTTGTCTCAGCGACGCTGTGTGTGTGGTGCTCTTGCACTCCTGAGACTGCTGTGTGGTCCTTGGTACTGTTTACTAGGTGCCCCGGGATCACATTGCCCCCGCAGCGCGAAACATCGTCCACTCTGCTGTTTTGCTGTTTGTGGCCAGAGCCCGCCTCGTAACTGAGGCTGTGAGTGAGGATCACCGCTGCCGGCCCGAGCCACAATGTGCTAAAGGATTGCCTAAAGCTAAGGAAGCTACAAGGTGAAAGGGATCATGATCGTTG
The DNA here is from genome assembly GCF_964204655.1 of Triturus cristatus. Taxonomy (NCBI): domain Eukaryota; kingdom Metazoa; phylum Chordata; class Amphibia; order Caudata; family Salamandridae; genus Triturus; species Triturus cristatus. The sequence continues at coordinate 399,539,626 of NC_140589.1, forward strand.
TTCGTCAAAAGGAATCTGGCCAAGATCATCAGCGACGGAGAAGGCCGCACCGTAACCGGTCCGGCTACAGTGCCGCCTAGCAACAGAGCCGCAACGTGATCGGGATCGCCCAGCAGGACGTCCGACAAGCGGGGAGAGAGAGAGAGAGCGAGGCAGTGCACCCCCCATGTAAGGCGTGGACTCCGGTCGTGAGCCGCAAGCATGTGTGACTTGGGGAGGCATGTAAGAGGAGTACAGGAGAGCTCCGAGCTCTCTCCCACTGCACCCCATTAGACGCGCTGAGTCCCCCAGCGGCCCGGACCTGCCCAGCAGGACCGGGGCCGGCCCTGTAAGTCTATGACCGTTGTCTCTGCTGTTGGGGCCTAGTGGGGGCCCAAGTTTACCGCTCAGATTGCATTGCGAATCGTATTATTATTGCATTACGAACTGCCCAATTCTTGCATCATGAACCGCATTATTATTGCATTACGAACTGCCTGATTCTTGCATCGCGAATCGCATTAATATTGCATTACAGACTGCCTGATTCTTGCGTTAAGGACTGTCCTATTAATACATAACGAACTGCATAGCATTGCATTAGGACTGCATTGGAGATCGTAAATTGCTCATTAATACCGCAAGAACCTACAAGTGATTGCTGGCCTAGTTACCGGCCTAGTGAATTATTATGAATACGCATTGGTTTTCTATCACTTGGCCTCATCGTATTCCTTTTTTATAAAGATACTGTCATTTTTATGAAACCAGTGTGGAGTCCATTTGTGGTGTTATCACTGTGTTATTGGGAGTGTGGTTTCAAATATTTTACACATTGCCTTGGAGGTAAGCCTGGCTGCTCGTGCCAAGCTACCGGGGGTGAGCAGGGGTTATCTAAAGGTGTGTCCCTCCTTACCCTGTCTAGAAGCAAGGGTCCCTATTTAGACTACGGTACCTACCAACGAGAGACCCCCAGTTCTAACAACCTGCTATTACATGAATCACCAAGTTGCGTACGTTTACGCGTGTTTGTAAGTGTTTTGAAGCTATCATGTCTTCTTGTAGTGAACATAGGATATTTGTGTTTTCCTGTGCCCAATGTCTAACTTAGAAGTCAGGTTTTATTAAGTCGTAGAAAGGTTTTACTCTTTCTGCATAATCCAAAATGTATGTTCTGACGAAATTTAGGAATCCCAGTATTGATTGTAAGTTTTTTAATGATCTTGGAGGTTGGAGCAGCGCACACTTCTCTAAAAAGTTAGCTGTCAGACTTTTCCCTTCACTTGACAACTCATATCCCAAAAATAGGACATTGAGGTGGGCTATTTTTGATTTTTTAAAGTTACATTTGTAGCCATCAGTGGAGAATCCCATAAGAATGGTGCTCACCCTGGTCAAGTGCCTCTCTAAGTCATCGTCCATCAGATAAATATCATCTACATAAGACAATGCTTCTTCATCAAATTTTTTGAGTAATTCTGTTACCCTTGCTAAAAATACCTTGGGGCTATTCTTATACCCCTGGGGGAGACAACAAAATTGTCGCTGGGACCCCAGCGCTGAGAATGCGGTCAGATACCTGCTTTCAGGCTCTATATTTCGTCAGAAAAATCCATTTGAGATATCAAGTGTTGTTTTGTGTATTTTCCGCACAATGTTATTCATTAATGCGGGATTATGTGCGTTTTGGACAGCGAATGTCTTTGTGCAAGTGTTTAAGTGTCTATAATCTAAAACTACCACTAAGAAAGGGGGAACCCCTGAATAAATGAAGGTAAGGCAGAAGGGGATAAGTCAAAAATAACTAAACAAGAAAAAGTCTGCTGTACCTATATACTTCAACTGGACGCAATTAAGTCAATTTATAGAGAGACCACTCTTGTTGGACCATGCATTCAAATTTTGACATGAATCAGATTAATACGTTAATATTTTGGTTTTTATTTTCAAATTAATCAAAGCAAAACAAAAATGCATAAGTCATTTATTAACAAAATATTCAGTTCACATAATTCATTAAGATCCAAAATGCCATAATTCCCATGGACAATCTTTCACACAAATCATTCATACATTCTCACTCTCAAATAGATCGATTCAAACCGTGAAAACACACTAGACATTCACCCCACAATCTGGAAAGTTATAATTCAAAGGCCCTAAGCATCTATCACATCTCGTTTTTGTCACAAAGAAAATCAGATTGTTGATGTACTGTTCATAATTTGTGACTAAATAGTTCGAAAGAAAAAAAGAAACTTTGTTCAAATATATACAGGACAAAAACCTAAGTACATCTAGACAACTAACATCAGTGGAATATAGGGCTAAGGGACAAATCAATTCAAAACGCCGACGCGCGTTTCGGTGTAACACCCCCTTTCCCGGGGTACCACCTTCTTCAGGGTGTGAGAGCTTATTCGTATTCAGTGTCCATGGGACCATACAGAAGATGAATATCGATGGGCCGTAGCAACAAGATATTACAGTCGTAGGTGACGAGCAAAACACTAGAAGAACACTCGTCCACCAGGGGGAGTCGTTGGTCTGGACCGAGAGTTCACCGTTCTCTTCAGTGAAGGGTTTCAAACAGTAATAAACAAATGATTTGAGAAACTGATGTCAGCAGATAAAATCTCAAGTGCGAAGAAAACGGGCCCAGCAGGATTGGCAACAGTAATGGTTGGCCGTACGATCCTGAGAATCATCAGGTTGATATGGCGCAAATTAAGAGGACAGCATCTCCCTCTGACAGAACGCTCCCATGCAAGAAAAGGTTTGAAGATCTAAAACTAGACAATATGTATAGTCGGATTTTGATACGGGAAACAAAGGATTGTTCAATGGTGAGGTGCATGTTTCAATCACCCCCTGGTATTCAAGTTGATCTAAGATCTCCCTTATTGGGTATTGCCTTTGTGCATTTGTGAAACTTTTAACAGGATCACGTGGTGGGTTGAATTCTCATCCCATACGGCGTGATTTTTGTATAATGCAGGAGCTAGGGCTACTGCCCACTCCCGTACATATGTGTATTTAAGGTGTACGTGAACGAGGTCGTAGCGAGATGGAAAAATAATATCCTCTCCCCTTGGGCACTCCATAATGAATGCAGGTGGACAATCTTGTTCTGCTAACGGGATGTCATAATCACATAATAGGTTCTTCCAAAAAACACCTTTTATTTCTCTGGGCTTGTCCCCCTCCATCTGGAGTGTTATTTCATGTAACCAATGTGGGACGTTCACCCTTTTATCTGGTGTTTCCACAGTGATGTAATCATTCTAGTCCGCTGTCACCAGGAATTCCTTTAGGTTCTGGCGAGCTATTGTTACTTCTGCCACACTGTCTAGCATTGTCTGAAGCCATTCCCCGTTCAGAAGTTGTGTCCTCAGAATTCTGAGCATGTCTGATCTTTACACCTGCAACTTTCTTCTTTTTGAACTAAGGTTTAGACTTTGGCTTCTCTTCTTTTTTAGAAGTATAGTCTTGAGCGTGCTGCTTGTCTCTGGACTTTTTACGCTCTTCTTTATGTTCTGACCGTCCTTCTCTCTCAGAGTTTTTAGTCGAGCCCTGAAAGGAACGAGAGGACCGTGTATCATTATCCTGATACCTGTCAGGTTTCCTAATATTATCCCTATTCCTAAGGTTGTACCTCTTTTCAGAGTGCTCCTGTGGAGGAGATCTACCTCGGGACTGAGATCTGTCTTTTGTAAAGTTTTGTTATTTTTTATTGTTCCACTTCTTTTTAGAAGAAGTAGGTGTCTGCTTAGTAGTGTCCTTTTTCAGGACTGCTTATCAGTTGTGATTTTAAAGCTGTCCCACCTATGCAGTCTCTCCCTAATTCTGCATACGCAGTTTCAATTATTTTGGGTAGTTCGTGTTATTATTACAACGGGTTGAACTCCCTTAGGCATTGGCGTATTGCCACTGACGCTGCTTCCCCTTTATATATTAGCTAGGATTATGCGCAATACCTGGTCGAAGTTATTTAGTAAATTCATCCCTAAGTTCAGATCAAACTCTGCCCGTACTTGTTTTGTATTCGTCTTAATACATCTGGCATCACCAGTAATGAAGGAATACCATGAGGTCTGGTATATATGGCAGCAAAGATTGTACCCCAATTAGTACAATCCTCTAATTGTGGTGTTATTCCCATGGACAAGCAGATTGTTAACATTCTGTGTTTTTCAAATGGGGTTGTATTTGGGAATACTGCCTCTAGCTGAGTTATTTTCTGAGCTACACAGAATGGCATTTGTTCGCGTTTTGCAACCATTTTGTCCATTACTGCGTGTAATGTTTGTGGAGTAATTTCAGTTGCTGTACTCTGAGAATGAGTTCCATGTGGTGCAACTGTTGCTGGGTGGACTGTGAAAGTCCTCATGATGAATTGCATCAAGATTCTGTAAATTTTAATTAAATCTTTGTGTTGAATGAGTAATTCTGTCTGTGGCATTGTTTCAATGTCAGGATGAAGTGTGTAGCCTGCTAATATAGGCCATGTTGCTCCTGGTCTTCCTAACAGACCGAGCCTTACCCTTTCTCTGAAGTGGGGTAGGGCGCTATTAAACCAGGATACATGTTCCTAGTAAGTTAGTGGAATCTCTATGTCCTCCAATGGACCATATTCCGCTGGTGCATCTTCATCTGTGTAAGGGTGAAATGTATGTGTTCTTGCATTTGCTTCTGGGAATGCTCTGTTGTGTTTGAGTCATGTGCCTCAATCACGAAAACTACTCAGCCACCCCTCACTGTTAAACCATTTTCCAACAGTTTTAGGTTGATAGTATGTCTGAATTTAGGTGCAACTAAAATTCTGGCAACTCCTTCATCTCCTACTAAGACGTGTCGAGTCACCACTGTGTTATCTCCCTCAGTCATTTTGTAATAAGGTAGTGTGTTCAATGGAACTAAGATAAGGTTTTATGCACAATTGTTTAGGAACACTGTGTCCTGTCAAGCTTGATTAACCAGCAGCCAATAAATAGGATATTTTTCCTACTCAGCTGTGGCGGAGTTTGTGCCCACCCACTCCAGACGTCTCTGGTGTTTTGTGAGTTGGGGTCTCTGAGAATAAGCACGACTGAACTACTCAGATTCTAACATTGGTGGTGCCATGTCCTGTAGTCATATATTACCCATACAGGACTTGCACGTTTGGATAACATAAACTGTAGGATTGGTAGCAGACTAACTCTGAGCACCCCCACCAAATATGTTATCCTGTTTGCATTAGCTATTTTACAGTGCCACTAGTGTCTCCTCTTATTGGGGAGAAAATAGTTTCTGGCAACCTCAGAAAATTACAACATTGATCCCCCAGGATCATGGAAACAATGTACTACTTTTCGCTCAGTCACTCGTGCTCACTTACTTTGTCTCAGGCAGTTACACAGAAGAAGCAGTCGGGCGTGTTTACAATAAGTATTTATTGCACAGTTGTTCTTCTAGTGTAAAATATATGTGCTGCAGCAACTGTTAGACAGTAGCAGAGATATATGATCAGTGGTACAGTGAATATAAAAGGATAGTACAGTTCTATAATTTTGCAATAGTCATGAACAAATACATGGATGTAAAATGCATGATAAAAGTGTGCATACTCCTATGATGCCTATCTGAATGTACCTAAGTGTACCTAGCATGTGAGTAGGTGTAAAGCCAAGAATCCCTCTAGGTTTAGTCTAGCCCCATTACCTGAAGCAAGAGAGTGTGGGACCCCGTCCTGGTCTCGAGTTGGACACCCCGCAAAGGAGGTCTAGACCGTTGTCAGTTGGAGCATCTGCATGCAGCAGCCTCAGCGTCTCTGGGCAGTGCATCAGCCTGGAAGTCTTGTTTCCCTCTAGCTAACACTAGCAAGAGGTGCTGTATTTATACAGAAAGTGTGGCCCCAAATTCTGTACTTGGGTCCACCTTCTTTACCGCGACCCATTGGCCCGTGTTCGGGAAAATGGGTCAGTTTCCAGATCGTTTGCACTGCATAGGGACACACAACAGGGGTTCCCCCTCTCCCCTGTGATCTTCAACCATTCACTGGGTGGGTCTGGAGGGACCCATTGATCCGAGATATTGATATTGGGGGCTGTGGGAGGAGCATATTTCCTTATACACAACAATGCATTATTATATGCTGGCAGACGTTCCACAGACTTATTAATATACTCTGGCTCTTTGTTAGTTATTCAGGGTACCAGATAAACTGGGATAAATCTCTAATCTTTAGCCTACCTGGTGAAACCTCACAGCTCACAACTGCCTGTATGGCTATAATACAGCATGACAAATTTAAATACCTCAGAATATGGATCACGAAATCAGACGAAGATTTCTTAAACCTAAATATACAGGTTCAATTAGCGAGACTTCGCGGGGACTTAGCACACTGGTGACGACTACCAATAACCCTCATGGGTAGAGCTGTATTTTTTAAAATGATGTCCCTCCCTTGTCGGCTCTATGCATTACAGAACACCCCCTACAAGATACCAGACAAATTCTTTTGGGCAATTGAAGGGGAGCAGTGCAACCTACTGTGGGAAAGTGGCACTCCACGTATAGCATTGCGCAAACTGCAACAAGGGGTTTTCAAGGGCGGTCTGGCAGTCTCAGACATTCTGAATTATTACTTGGCGTCCCAGCTCATTAATATCAATGGGTGGGTCTTTGCACCCCACTCTGAGCCAGCTTACCGGGTTGATCGACATGCAATGGGGGATGGAGGGTACGCTACAGCCCTGTATCGAAAGACTCAGGAGAGGTCTCTACCTGCGCACACACAGACGGTGGTGTGAGCATGGCCCACAGCCACAAAGCTACTGGAATGGGAATCTAGACTGACTCAACAAACCCAGCTCTGGGGAAGTGATGTACTGGGTAAATTTGGACGCCAACAGGGTTCCTGTAGATGGAGCCTTATCGACATAGATAATCTCAGGGATATATGGAGGAGTGGGGTCAAGCTTACCCTTGGAGAACACTAGACAGAATACCAAATGACGGACGGAGAACGGTTTCGATACTTACAATTGAGACATGCTGTGCCGTGCCACGTGCCAGAAGGGGAGTTGCTGCCTGATGACTCTATGCTGGAAGACCGACTGTTACGTGACCCCATTATCGATAAGGCGGTCTCCCTAACATATCGGAAACTAATGAACAATCTTCCAGTCCCCCTAGGCCCACTAGGAGAAGCATTGGAATCGGATGTGGGGCTACTGGAAGATGACGATTGGCTGAAAGTGATTCATAGTCCTAGAGAGGTAGCCTTAAGGGTGCGGTCCATATTAATCCAACTCTGTGTACTGCATAGGTCGTACGCTCCCAGAATACTCCAACACAAGTTAAGTAGATGTGATACTGGTCACTGCACCAGGGGGTGTTGGGAGATGGCCACATTATTCATTTCATATCATTTGGGCATGCCTGAAAATTCAGCAATACTGGGCAGAAATAGCCAGGGTGATGTCCGAGGTAATGGGCCTAAACATACAACTTGACACACAGTGGCACCTGTTGGAAGTCACGGAGAGGTCAGGTGGCCCACACGTACTAAAATGTGGCTCATGTTGGCCTCAGTGGTAACTAAATGAAACATAGCAAGGTCATGGGGGGGCGCCGACCCCACCGAGATTTATCAACTGGAAACAGGATTTAGATTGGTGCAGACAGGCAGAGAGAGTTGTGTATCAAAGTAGAGGCTGTCCCAAAAAATGGGAAGACATTTGGAGTCAGTGGGAGAAGTACAGGACCTGACTGGATGGGGGGGTGGAAGGGGAAGATCAACAGGAAAGTGCCTCTAGGTGCATTGGATGTTGTATCTATGACCAGGACATATGTATGAAACATTGTATACCTCGCTCATGTAATTGCCAAAGAAGGTTTGATTGTTCCTTATTGACTCCACGAAGTGCAAAAAAAACTCTGCTGCGCAACGCAGCGCTCTGCCAGCGTTGGAGTGCGTTAGATAAATACTGTTCATGGTGATTTTCAGTGCCAGGTGCGTGTCCGCACTGTGCAATCATTGCGCATGGCACCATGCACAGCACAAGGGGTACTGCTTCCTTTCTGCTGATCGAGTACATTTCTTACTCGGAGCGGCAGCTTACTCAACACGAACAGACAGTTTCTCAATGCGAGCGGTCGCGAGCATACGCGACCACTCACTCTGAGAAATTTGACCAGCCGCATTGAGAAATCACGCTGGGAGGTTGATTTTACACGCTCGCACTCGCCAACTTGACATTGACGATCGTGAACGAGGAAAAATCTCTCCAGGTGGTGGATTTTCCTCACTTGCGCTCGCCAACTTGACATTAACGAATGCGAGGGAGGGAAAAACTCCACTCTGCTACGTGGAGCGGATTTTGTTGGAACTCTGCAAACCTCCGCGTTACTTGGAGTGCAGAAAACTCTGCAAACTCCACTAGAGGAGTGGAGTTCACCGCCCAGGATTAGTGTAATGATGGACCTCATATATGTTTCAATAAAAATAATTTTTTTTTAAATGTAAGCTGCCATCGTGTCGAAGCTGAACACAAGCAAGCTATAATAGAGCAGGAAACTAAGAAAAAATGTGTTCCCCAAAAAACAGATAAAGAGCTATAGACGATTGAGACAGTACCTAGTGCATGCTCCTGTGGGAGAAACGGAAGAGAAAATAAGGGGCAAAGAGGCAGGACTGACACCTACAAGCAAGTATTTTTAAAGGACACTGACACAAACAAATCAAGAGCAGGGGGTTGGCTTTAACCCCACAAGAGAATTATACTAAAGTATACAAGATGAAGTATGCTCAACCTAAAAATGGATGACACTTAATGTTATAAAGTAATTTCAAACCAAAACCCAACCCTGCTGGTACAGACCCCTTACGATTTGAGAGAACCTGACACGCTGAACACAAGAAAGCAGTAATAGAGCGAGAAACCAAGGAAAACTCTGCAAACTCCACGAAAGGAGTGGAGTTCACCACCCAGGGTTACTGTAATGATGGACCCCATATATGTTTCAATAAAAATAATTTAAAAAAAAAATGTAAGCTGCCATGGTGCCGAAGCTGAACACAAGCAAGCTGTAATAGAGCAGGAAACCAAGAAAAAATGTGTTCCCCAAAGAACAGATAAAGAGCTACAGCAGATTGAGACAGTACCTAGTGCCTATTCCTGTGGGAGAAACGGACGCCTGGGCAGAATTCATGGAGTTCTGCTCTGCAAAACGCCACTATGCTACTAGTGGGCCTGTAGCACTGATTGTGCCACTCACTTAAGTAGCCCTCTAAAAATGTTTCTGGCCTGCCATTGCAGAGCACGTGTGTTCAATTTTAACCTGCCATGTCGACATGGCAAAATAAACCTTTTTCGGGCCCAAACCTTCCTTTTTAATACATATAAGTCACCCCAAGGTAGGCCCTGTAAAGTCCCAAGTTCAGAGTGCAGTGTATTTAAAAAGTTGGACAAGTACTTTTAAGTTTTACATGTCGTGGTAGTGAAAAACTCTTAAATGTGTTATTTCCCACTGCAATGCCTATCCCTCACATAGGATAACATTGGAGTTGCCATATTACATTTTATAAATGTAATTTCCAAATGGGAAGCGATAACCCCTTCAGGTTTGGTGTCTCTGGAATCTCACTTTAAAATCTTAAGGTATGGTGAAGTTGGATTTTTGGCATTCTGAAAATGCCACGTTAGAAAGTTGCCATTTTCTTACCTAAGCCATTTGGTGCCTGCAGCCTCTCTCTGGTCACATGACTGGGTGTGGTTGGCAGTTGGGCTATATGCAATTCTCCTAGATAGCCACACACAATAGGAGCTTAGGTGTGACTAGATGAGCCTTCATTGACAGGATGGGAGGGAGGAGCTAGGTCCAGCCTCACTTACACCTGAATGGGCTGTGTCCTCTCGTCACACAAAGGGCTGCATTCCTCGTGTAGTTAGTCTAGAGTCATGGCATGGATGGCAGGGCATCAGTGCACCTCAAAGGCATACCTCTAGTAGCTTCTCTTCACTTCAAAGACACAACTGTGTATAAAAGAAGGGTCTCAGATCCCACCACTTCAGTACATATCTGGATCTTTGGATACTATGCCAGGAAGAAGGACTGCTGTGCTGCTGGTAGGACTGTCACTCTGCTGGACTGCCACTCTCAAGGATCTGCTGCCCTATTGTACAGTCCTGCTGCCCTCTTGCCTGGGGAGGAAGAATGGGGCCTGCAGCCCATCTTGAAGCTATGACACCAGAGTGGCTCAAAGGGCTAGTGGCTCCCTCTCAGAGTCTCCGGGACACAAAAGGCTCCCAACAGCTCCTGGACCTGTCTTCAGCACGTTCCTGACCCCCAAGTTGTGCCTCTCAGGTCCTAGACTCTTAGTGTGTCTCACAGGGTCTTAAAATCAAGCTGTTGGGTTAGTTAACACCTTAACCGCACCGCTCGCACCGAAACTCAGCATGAGCAACCACCATCCCATCTCTTCACACAGCAAGCATTGATCGCTGCTGCGGACCGCCAATGTGAGGCTCCAGCCCACCCACCCGCGATGCCCAGACACTCTCCTTGCACCCTGCAGCCCTCTCCAATGTGAACGGGACTCTTGACACAAAACTTAAGAAGGTAAACCTTAATCTGGACTAGCCTGGGATTGTATCCAAAATGTCCTCTTTTGAGATTGGCCTGAACTTTTAACTTTAACCTGGTTCATTGCAACCAGATAGCAGCTGTTGGCACTTTAGGCTATTATGTGCTATTTTGTGGAGCAATACATAACACTGGTTCTACTGACTGGATTTAAATTAAGCTTTATTTTTCTAACCTGGTGTGGGACCTTTTCGTGTGGTGTTTTCACTGTTTTACTGTTTAAAGTTTTGCACAAATACTTTATACACTGTCTCTAAGTTAAGCCTGACTGCTCTGTACCAAGTTACCAGGAGACTGAGCACACGTTAATTTGGGGTTTGCTTGTGCCTTATCCTGACTAGGATTGTGGTTACTGCTTGACTAGGGCTCACACCCCAGTCAACCAGTAGCCCAATTTCTAATGGGAAACAGTCTGTACAATGCAATTTGTACATCACAGTGCCTTTACCACACACTTATCATAACGCATGTTTTTACCACATATAGGCCTTTATTATGCATTTACAGTAAGTATGGGAGTTTGGGGGGTCTCCCCCCAAAAAATAAAACTTAAGTATATATATCTACAAATATATATATATTTAAACTTACCTTACTAATACTTAACTCAGTTAGATTAATAATGTGTGGTAATTGTATTCTAGGTATAAGCATATGGGGGTAAAAAATGTGTTGTAAAGGCATGTAATGTTTTTACCTGCGTTGTTCCATCATGCAAACATTTCTAACATTTGGCAAGTTACTACTGCTGGGCTACCTTCTTCAGGTAGATGACCTGCCAACATTGCAGAACTGAAAAATTAGACCATATTGTCTGCTCTGCCTATTTCAGCTAGCTCAGACAGGAAGTTTAGCATGCATAAAGACAACAATAGAGCCCACGGTATTATTGTTGCATTACGTTCACCAACAGCACTAATTTGACCAGGTTGATCTGCATCTCTTGTTAGTTCATGATGTCCAGGATTATGGTATGAAAAATGCAGTTCCTTGTAAAATGCCTGGCAGTGAGTATCTTTGCCTGAAATGCACATTGGCTTGAGGACCAGAAGGTCCTTGATCATAGGGTGTAGCTCTCCCTCCAAACCCCAAAGGATGTATTTGTGTTGTGGGAGCATGACCCAAAGATAGCAATATATATTTCGAAATACAGAGAACCATGTAATCATCATTTCCGCTAGTTATCTCCAGGTCTGAGCTTTTATCCTGGTCATTTTCATGAAAGGGGGTAAGGTATATTTCAGGTCCTCTCTCCAGTCTTGCAGGAAAGTATTCGTTTGAGCTGCTTCCGTGACTGGCCTCAATCTGAAAAACTGTGGGACGTGCATTCAGTCAGGACACATGCATATGTGTGGGGAAGACCCAATCTGAATGTAAGAGTCAGGAGCACTTGTGAATGAGGGTGCCAATTGCTGGAGTACCTCAGCTGATGGGAGCTCCAATCTACTACTGAGTTGTCTTGGCCTGGAAGGTGAACTACTTTTATCCACACCACACATTCCCTTCTTAATACAGTAGTGTCAGAAATCCATGGCCATGTCCACTAGCTTCATGGATCTGGTTCCCCCCAGCTTCTTAACATGCTGGACTGCTGATATGTTGTCCATCATTAGAAAGAATGCAACAAAAGACTTTGTCTTTCACAAGGCTGTGGATGACAAAGTAGCAAACTCGGAGCTGTAGGCAGTTCACGCGTAGGGTCAGTTTCCTCTGGGACCGACAGGTCCATATGGAGATATTCCCACCTCCAGCTCCTCAGCCCCAACAACTGCTATGTGACTCAATCATGATTTGTTGTGCTGATCTGAAGATAGTATGGCTGTCCCAGGCTTCTATGTGGCCCAGCCACCATGCCATCTCCTTTCTGGTGTCCTCTGACAGTAGAATTTATTTCATGTAGTAAAGTTTCTCTTGTAGATGTCTGCTTTTAAGCCTCTGAAAGGCACAATAATGTAATTGTCTCAGAAAGATCGCCTAGATGGAAGATGAAAGGAGGGCCACTACCCTGGGGAAGAGATGCAGCAATATCTTTTTTATTTCTGAGAATATTTCTCGGTCCCGTCTTTATTGTCCTAATTTTGGAGATGGGTAGTTCCAGTGTAGCACACTCTGAGTCTATTTTGAAAGTGAAGAAGTTCATTCTTTTCTTGTGAATCAAGTTTAACTTTTCTTGGTTCATCAGGAAACCCAGGACCTCTGCAAGAAAGTTAACCATGTGAGGCTGTCCTAGCAATGACTTCTTGTCCTGGACAGCCACGTCATGCTCCGTGGCTGAGACGTCTGACGGCAGCCGAAGGGATCCAAGATAGCAGATGGACATGCTGCGGTGCTCCTCGGTCATCTGTTACCCAATTGACCTGGGGAGTAGGAATGCCAGCACTAGAAATAGACCCAAAGCTGAGGGCATAATTAGTGAAATGCCAGTTGGTATAATAATGGGAAATTATCTGCAGGCCATATCGATCTTGTCAGCTGCTAAAATTGGAACCAGCAGCTTTCCTGAAATCGCGCCCCCTCCTCGCAGCAGTATTGGCCATTTTTGCCTGGCTGGATGAGTCTAAATCATTGGCAGCAGTGGTAGCTTGAGCACTAATTACCGTGGATCAGTTTGTGTAAACTATGTGATCTTGCTGAGGGGGTGAGAGAAACTATTCTTTGACATCAATCTCTGCAATAAAGCATTAAAGCAACCAGGATACGAGGAGAAGGGTGGGGAGGATTCCTGGTAGCTACAGACGTGGCCTAAGGAGTCAATCTGTGGATTCCAGGACGAATCCCAAAGCACGGCTGTTGCAAGTATAAATGTTGTAATGGGTTTCTTGTGACTCACTGATTAAACCCGCAATTCCATCTCTACCAAAGCATCCGTGAAGTCAACACGCAAGCAGCGTAATAACTTAGTGGGGAAAATACAGGGGATCTCATCCATGGCAACAGGAATACAACCACCCTCTTCCTCGCCCAATCTTTTTTATGCTCTCCAGCATGGCAGGGTAAAGGGATGCTTCAGGCTCATTCAGCTGCAGGTCCCGGTATAACGGATTCAATTCGGGTGGAGGTAAAAGGCAAAAAAATACACCCCTTATCTCTGCCATTAGACCACCTGGTCTCAGTCCCAGCCCAGCTTTCAAGTTTGCAACTCAAGCTGAAGGCATTGGCATAGCATCTGAAGCAGGGATGAAAAAACTAGCAAGTAGCACTTGGGTGGCCACGAGTGCCAGACTTACCCCTTGTTTGCAGTGTCCGGGTTGAATGAAACCCCCAAAGATGCAGCTCCTGAGAGGTCTGATAATAATTCTTCTACACAAGACAAGAGCAGAAGTAACTCTGCTCCTCGTAAAGCTGGCTTTAATACCATTCACAGCAGGTGTTAACGACGTATCGGCCTCCACCATCGTCAATGATGTGGGAGAATCAGCAGGGAGCAAATGAAGCAATTCCGCAGGAGATGATGTCTCTTTCCGTTCTTGGGTGCCGCCAGATAATAATGCAAGCTGATAAAACCAAAAATGGAAGCATTTCTTCTACAGAGTCCCTTCTTCTTAAAATTTTAGGTGAACTCAAAACAATGAAGGTCTCTCAGAATGTGGCTAATTAAAAAGGCTGAACAAACAGTTGAATCTCTTCAATCAATATATGCAGAATGTAACTACATGTTTATCTGAGGTTGACCAGCCAGTGTCGGATTTAGAGGATTTAAGATCACAGCAGGACACTTCCGTTGTTAAAATTCAAGCCGAGCTAACTGACTTGCAGTCCAAAATTGATGATCCTGGAAATAAATAGCTCTGCTCGAACTTAAGGTTTACTGGTATTCTGGAAGGGTGAGAAAAAGGACAAACTGCTGTCAGCCTCATCTCCCATTTAGTGAAAAAATATGTCTATCCAGAAGCGGAGCCCCATAAACTGGATTCGACTATCACACAGCCCCACTGTGTCCCTGCAGTACAATCTCCCAGTACTAAGTGCTCTCGGACAATACTTGTACATTTTGGGGACTATCAGATCAAGGAGCAGAAACTCTCCAATACCATAAAAGATAAGCTCTATCAGATTCCAGGGGATTTTCCTTTAAGATCGTCTCTGAAATGTCTGCCATGTCAGCTCGCCAAAGAAAGGACTTAAAGATTTTAATTAGTAATTTTCAGCAAGCTGGCGTGCCTGCTGGTATTGTCCGGCAATCAAAGCTTAAAGTCCTTTTGAAGGCCGTTCTCAAATTTTCCTTTCTGTAAAACAAGCATGAGATTTTCTGTGGTCAATTCAGCAGTCATGGTGGAAGGGGGGAAGGGGGTAGGAATGCCAGCACTACAACCAGCTTTGGAGGCAGTAATTAGTGAAATGTCAGTTGGCATAATACTCATAGTTCCAAAATTTGCATCAACAAAAATGCTTCTGTAAGTCTCTTCTCTTTCACAATATAATAATTGTTCAGTTTTATAATCTATAACAGTGGTGATTCACACATAAACTAATCTGTTTAGAAGAGGACCATTTGTTGTTGCCAGGAGAAGATTGTTTTCTATTTTTGTCTTTATATAGTTATATTTTATCGATTTCTCTTGGATTAAGCTTGTTTCTATACACTGAGTATTTGTTCGATTTCCAATATAAACTTTTTGACCTTGAAGGTGGCTTTAAGATTAGGAGGTTTAAAGATCTCTTGCCTAGCCGTGCTCCAAAAAGTGTATCTCCTGTTAGATAAAGCCCATGTACCTGCAGTTGTTTGCCCTACTGTTTGTTTCAGAATCCAGTGATGCCACACGGGATGCATCGTCTCACGGTCCATTGGCCACAGAGACAGGTGTCCGCTGCCATAATTGCTTTTGTTTCAAATGTATTGAAGTACCTGAGTGCAATTCTTAAATGGCTTTGCTGCATACCCGGCCATGCTCGAAAACGTCCTCAATTATCCGAGTGATGTGATGCCCTAATAGAACCTGCCATGATCGTGTACCTATTCAGGCAGTACATTTTTACAGCGTTAACAACGTTACATTTGTACCGTGTGAGAGAAATGTTTTCTTTTGTCGAATCCACCCTCCATCTTGTATCTGTTTGTCGAATTTAACCTTGGCAGTTTCCAGAATCAAATGCCATATTAGGTTTGGTTTTATTTATTTATTTGTTTACAGTTCCGAATCTGTTACTTGGATGCTCTTTCTGAAGCTCGTGCATAGAGGCAGAGGATAACACTTCACCAAACGTATTTTAATTTAAACTACAAAAGCAGTGTAGTTGTGAAGGTTGTTTCCTGAATTTCATTTCTACCTTTTCAGTTGCGTCACTCTCTTCCTCTGCATTACAGTCTTTCTAGGGTGTATCTACTTTAGTTACTTTCTCTTTTTCCTTTTGCGTTTAATTTTCTCTTTATTTAATCTTTTTGTTTGTGTTTTCTTTTCTGAAATCACTATTTGTCACAGGGCTATTACTACACTGGTGTAGTTTAAGGTTCTAAGCGCTTTCCACTTTGATATGTACTCACTGCGAGTTGAAATAATTCTGCTGCCAATGTGACATGTGCTGTCATTTATGTTTTTCATGTTCCATGCCATGTGTATATATGTAAACTCAAAATGTTCTCTTTCTTAGCTTCCTCTCATGTAACCAATTGTTCAGCATACACTTTTTGAAGTTTTTTAAAACGTGTCCTGCTTCATAATGTGATTGTAGGCCTATTTGTGAATCTCCACAATTATGATGTATACCGTTCCCACTCAGATGCGGTGCTGACTGCCACCATCCATTTTTCCTTTTTCCAAATACATTTTAACTGTTTAATTCACTTTAATAAACGTAAAAAATACTTTTTTGTCTTTGTAATATTTACGGGCCGTTTTTGTTTGCGCAGGATGCTGGCTCTTTTCCTGGAACCTCCGAGCCCCTTCAATGTTGTTCGTGTCACTGACCAATGTTGTTCGTGTCGCAGCCTGCTGGTAAGAAACACTCGCTTTATTTTACAATTGAAACAACACTTAAGATTGAACTTGAAGACTGCATGGACATTTCGTACAGTGCTCGTTTCAACAGAAGGACAGATAATGGGATTTCCTATATCAGGGTGTAAAGCTATGTTATAGATCTTCCCTTGGTTCTTTCCCACATATGCAAAAATCAGAATTTTAAATGTA
Organism: Triturus cristatus; assembly: GCF_964204655.1. Taxonomy (NCBI): domain Eukaryota; kingdom Metazoa; phylum Chordata; class Amphibia; order Caudata; family Salamandridae; genus Triturus; species Triturus cristatus. The sequence continues at coordinate 399,556,368 of NC_140589.1, forward strand.
TTTTGTCTGCAGTTGCATGAAGGAGGAAATAATTTGCATATGTTTGATGAAACTCTCACATATTCTAAATTCACAAGAAGCGGTCTAGATGTTTTGGCTCAGCTCTGGATGTTGTACCTGGCATATTGCTTTGCTTGCTAATGATGTCTCATACACTCCAGTGCCAAGTGATTTTTGTATTCTTATCTTAAGGACTCTTATGAGTTCCTGCAACAAACAGAAGTTAGAAAAACGTGACTGAGCCCATGCCATGCCATGCGACCGAATGTATTCCTCTTTAAGAACAAGACTCGAGTACACTCTTCTGTCAGACTGCATCCCGACACATAATGGACACTTCAGCCGCCGAGCTAGTTGCATTTGAGCATGGGTGTCTGATACGACACGCAGATTGAAACGGGTGGTGGCTGAATTATGTAAATGTTTGAATTCGACATTACCACCTAATGTAAAACAAATGAAGAACGCCCTTCAAAACAATAAGCTTTGTGCGCGGTGTCATGACCAAAAAAAAAAGCACCCCATTTCTATTTCACACCAATTCACTGGAATCGAACTGAGGTTGTGCACAACCACAACTAAAGTGCTACCACACTAACCTGCCTGCACATGCCCGCTTGCCACAGAGGCTAATTTATTCATTCAAGGCAATAATGTTTATTTCTTTATTCATTTTTGTGTAGTGAACTAGACAACTAGCAAAGTTTGCACATTGCTTTGCAGAATTGAGAGGCCATTGTTTGTGTGGTTAAGGTCGGGGTAACCTTGGCCTTGTTTGGTCCCTCAAAGTAGTTGATCTTATTTAGAGTAAGTGCTAAGTGAATCTCAACTAAAATGTGAAAAATAGGAGCTTCTACACAGGTTGGATTCCCATAGTGATGCTATTTGGAGATTGAAACAGGCTGTGTTGAGATAGGGCATCATTATATTGATTGCCTCTGGAGGAAGGCCGATTTCAGATTACATCACAACCTTTTCAATGTTGTATGGGATACTGTGTAATTCACAAAATAGATGGGCGTAAACTGTGACTGAGAGTTTTTCTTTAATTTTACTTTGTAGAGTTTTATATAGCGCGAACTTCACCCGAAGCAGGTATCAGAGCGCTTTACATAGCACCAGTTGCATTACATGAGGACACATTCATTTTTGTTAGGCACGGGGAGATTAAGTGATTTGCCCAGAATCACAGGATGTTCAGCCCCCCGGTGCGCCGCACGGGTGGGGGCCGGTTTTGGACCCCTGGGGGCAGTGTTTGATACAGGGCCGGTTTTGCAGCATAGCTGCAAAATCATCCCTGTAACAAAATCGGCCGAAAACCGGCCCTGGCAAAAGCTCGGCGGCGCCCTTTCCCCCCCACCCCCGGGGGGGGGGAGGGGGGGGGGAAGGCCGATCACTTTGCCAGGGCCGGTTGTGGTTCCCAGTGCGGCCCTGTTGCCGAGACTCGAACCCAGTTCCCCAGATTCAAGTCGACCGCCCCAGCGTTAGGCCAACTCCTCTTCCCAAATTTAGAGGATGTCATATTATTTAACTATAGCGAAGAAATATCAGAAAGTAACAATAAACGCATCTCTGATACTTGAAAAAGAAGTTATTCATGCATTTCACTCAAAGCATGCTATATGGCCAAGCATGTGATTGAGAATCATGGCTTCAGTAACCGAGCCCAAACTAGAACTGATTTTTGTCACTAAGGCGTGGATAAACAACTCTTGTGGACCAGATATTACTGTAGCTGTTACTACCAGACCTCAAATCTTGTGTACTGATAATTCTTCCTGTCCTGGAAACGGAGTAAAAGTTATCAGCAACGTTTCTTTCTTCCTTGTCTTTGGGTACCAGTCTTGATTGGACTATATTTCAGTAAAAATTATGATAAGCCTGGCTATCAGTATCAAGTATTTTTGGACATATTGACCATCTGGCTTTCTAACTTCCTTCTTAATAATCTTTAGAGAAGTTTAACTCACGTAAATTGAAATCCAACAAAGTAATTATCCATAGAGATTTTAATGGCATGGTCGAAGTTTCGTCATACAGCAAAGGACACAGCCATGCTACATCTTTGTGAGAAAGTAGTTTATTAGCTGCGGTGGATTTAGTGTCATCCACAAGTAAGAAAGTCACTATTGTGTTAGATCCAGTTAAAGATTTCAGTAAACTAAACCTGAGTTCAACCATTTGTAGCTGTGGCACAGAGCAGACAAGTGTAAGGCATTTAGAAGTATAAAACAGGTTAAAAAGTTGAAAACACAACACAATAAAAATTCTACTCCAATATATAAAACTAGAATAAACTTTGATGAACAAAATGACAATGGAACAGCAAAAATCCAATGAGGGGAACCAGAGATATGTATTTTTAAACATTTAAGTGAAAATAGCACCAAATATGGCAAAACGCTAATGCTAGTCAATGGTTATGGTAGACCCGAACCTGGGGGGGATCTGAGGCTGACTGAGAAGTAGCACAGGCCGAATACACCAAGTAGATTGGCCTCACTAGGGACCAAAAGTAGGGAAGTTGGAAAAAGTTTCTTCTTCCCAATCAGAAAAGAAACATAGTCATTTTTCGGAGCAAAAACTCTTTTTCATACAGGACAGACCTTAAATTCAATCCAACGATGTTGAACTGACAGTCAGACACTTTTCACAGCCGGTCCACTTGAAGCTCTGGAGACCTGGAGCCAAAGGTTAGGAATAGTTGTCTAACTTCTGTTGGTGCCCAAACAACCACTGGAGTATACTTTCTAGGCCCCCAGGACCTCAAGAGGAGCAACATGAAAGAAGTGCAGTCCAGGTCTTGTTGCCACTGGTCACTGTGATTATTCACAGAAATTTCCTATTCACCTTTTTGATGTTCCTGGAGTGTTATAAATGTGATTCCTGGTTTGCTGAGGTATGCACCCAGGCCATGCAGGAACCACCACTCTAGCTGCATATACTATAAGATAACCGGTGCTCACCATCAAGTAGCTTGGCACAGAGTAGTCAGGCTTATCTTTAAAGGCAATGTGTAAAGCATTTGTACAACACACACACAGTAACACAATTAATACACCACAAAAAGACTCCAAACAGGTTTAGAAAAATAGAGAATATTTATCTAAGGAAATTTAGACCCAAACAACAAAAATTCAATAAGAAGTCGAGATATGATTTTTTAAAGAATAAACCAAAAATAGTGCTTAGAAGTCACTAGTGGTCAAAAGGTTACTTGAGGCTTTAAGGGACTGGTGCAAATCATAAGTTCAGTCCGACCGAGATGGAGGGCAGGCCGACTAAAGGACCCATGCAGTGCACTCTGAGAAAGTACCTTGGATGGAGCAAAGCATCGATGCTGAGGGCTTGCTGCGTTGATCTTTTCCGCACAGTCGGTTCGCTGCATTGTGTTTGAGCTTCTCTGAAAGGAAGGCAAGGCATCGTCATTGAGCCATGAAGGCTGTGGAACCACTTTGGTAAATCTCAAGGAAAAACAATCTGCTCTACCTGTTGTTTTTCCTTGAGATTTACCGGGTTTTCCCCTATTGCTCTACCCACATTCATTCAGGGGTTCCCCTATTACTTAGTGGTTGTGGAACCACTTTGGTCGGGCAATCGCTGTGTCGGCATCGTAGGGCGATACAGTGACATTTCTCATGTAGTGAATGCAATGCATCACATTTTAATTAAAACAGCTGCAGAACCCCCTTCTGAGGCCCAGAGCTTTGATGGGGCACTTCATGCAACCATAGGGCTTACAGAAGGCAGAGTCCAGCTGCACCGGCAAGTTTGTAGGATGTCTTTTGTGTCCCTGAGACTTCAAAAGAACAGGAGGCAAGCTAGTAACCCTTGGAGATCACTTAGACGGGAGCAGAGCTCAGCTGTCCTTCCAACAGAGTCAGGAAGCAGCAGGCAGCAGGGAAACAAACAGAACAGCAGTTCTTCTAGAAAGGAAGTCCAGTTAAGTCCTTTAAGCAGCTCAACAGTCCTTCTGACGGAGGTTCAGTTCAAGTTCCAGATGTGTCAGATTTTAGGGGGTCAGAGACCCAGTGCTTATACCCAAAAGAGCCTTTGATGTAGGGGATGGCTTCAAAGAAATCAGAAGGGTGCAAGGATTTCTTTCAACCCAGTCCTGTCTGCAAAGGCTAACTCTGGGGGGTAAATTAGTGATTTGACTGAGTACAGGACACAGTCTATTCAGATATAAGTGTGAGTCATCTCGCCTCCTTTCTGCCCAGGAAGGCAATCAGAAAGTCCTTCCTGTGTTTGCATTTGTCTGGAGATAATGCACAAAGTGTAGCTGTCACTCAGCCCAGATGTGTATTGGAGACAGGCTGTCAGGCACAAAGAGCACTAAGTACTGAGAAATGTCTACTTTCTAAAAGTTGGTCAAATAGGGGTTACGTCCAATGTGGCCAGATAGGACGTGGTAAAGTTTCAAGAAACATTGTGGGAGTTCCTAGGTGATTGGAAACACACCACAGACTTGCATGACAATAATGAAATTGTGTTTATAAGTGTTAAATATTGGCAAAACAATTGAGCCAGAATCAAGAAAATATATATATATTGGTTGCAATGCCTGCTTGAATAAATAGCAGGACATTATAAAATAAGCTGGCCAGATTCTCTTTTTTCTTGACACTTTCTAAAAGTGGCATTTCTAAAACAGTAAAGTTACATCCAACTTCACTAGTAAGGAGGTTTTAATATTCCAAACATATCAAACATGAAAAAGCTACTCCTCTCTGATCATGAATAACAGCGTAAAAGTATATCAAGGAATTCCCAATGCTGGCCTATGAGAGTGGTAGGCCTCACAGTAGTGAAAAAGCGAAATAGGCTGTTTGTCACCACCAGGACATCCAAACAGAAAGGTACATGACCTACGTTTTACTAACATTGCACCCTGCCCATAGGATTACTTAGGGCCTACCTTAAGGGTGACTTATATGTAATAAAAGGGTAGTTTAAGGCTTAGAAAGTAGTTTTAAATGCTAAGTTTCGAAAGACTACTTCTTTGGATGGCACAATCAGCGCTGCAGCCCACTAGTAGCATTTGAAGTACAGGCCCTGGGTATATGGTATACTACTTTACAAGGGACTTGTAAGTACAACAAATACACCAATCAGGTATACATCAATGTCATCATGTTTAGGGGAGAAGCACATGCACTTTAGCACTGGTTAGCAGTGGTAAAGTGCTCAGAGTCCTAAGCTCAACAAAGAGAACCAGCAAAAATGCGGGGCTAAAGGCAAATAGTTGGGGGGAAATACAACCCAAGGATGACAGGTCTAACATGTGTTGCCAACAGCTGACAGTGGGGAGATCTACCTTCTCTAGGGAGTTCTCATCACTACGGCAAATAAATATGGACAGACCGTCAGCATTGGTGTGGTCTACTCCTGGTCTGTTTTCAACCCTGACGTCCTTACCCTGTAGGAAAATGGACCACCTCAACAATTTTGGATGCTCACCCCTCATTTGCATGAGCCACCTGAGGGTCCTGTGGTTTGTCAGAATCAGGAATTGAGTGCCATACAGGCAAAACCTCAACTTCTTCAGTGCCCAAACCATAACAAAACCTTTCCTCTCAATAGCACTCCACCTCGGTTCACTTGGGGAGTAACCACCTTGAGATGAAGGCTACAGGTTGGTCTAGGCCCTCCTCATTAAGTTGGTATAGTACTGCCCCCTATGCTCTGCTCTGAGGCATCTGCCTGAAGGATAAACTCCTGGGAGAAGTCAGGGGCCTTGAGCACAGGAGCTGTGCACTGGCTTTGCTTCAGGGAGTCAAATGCAGTTTGGCATGCCTCTGTCCAAATCACATTTCTGGTCTGCTTCTTTGAAGTCAGCTCATTCAAGGGGGCAACAAGGGTGCCATATCCCTACACAAACCTCCTATAATTCCCAGTGAGGCCCAAGACTGCTCTGACCTCAGTCTGGGTTTTGGGGGGCTGCCAGGCCATGAGGGTTTCTATCTTGGCCTGAAATGGTGGCACCTTCCCCCTGCCCACCAAGTGTCCTAAGTACGCCACAGATCTCTGCCCTATTGGGCACTTACTTGCCTTGATGTCAGGCCTGCCAGTTGCAGAGCCTGAAGCACCTACTGGAGGTATGCTGCAAAACGATTCTTTCCTATTGCTGGAGCCATTCTTTTCCTCACAGATGTAAAGGGAATTTTAATGGTATTAACAACTCTGAGTACTCTTTGTTTGACAGTGTTCTTTGAAAAAGGTGCCTTATCAAATTTTTGGCCCCTTCAAACATTATTCAAATCCCTTATAAAGCACTACAGGTCCTTTTGAAGATTCATGGGGCATTTTTGTTGACTGATTTGAGTTTGAATGCTTCATTGGACAATAAAGATCTGTACCCCGAGGCAGAGAAGCATTAGGTGTGTTGCATAGCCAACTCCGTCCTGGCCGAAAAGCCGTAACAGCGAGTAGCCGCACAGGAGCCTGCTGCGGTTTGAATACGTTCAGTATTATTGGGTGATAGGTGGAGAAAAAAGCTGTTAAAGAGAACATGCAATAAAGGAGAAGATTTAAAGAAAAAGAAAAAGATTTATATATAGTCAGGGAAGTGAAAAAATCATGGATTCAACAAGAACAATTGAGGCAATTGCTTAGACCCCCCAATGGAATATGGGTTGAGTATTTATTAAATTCTACTTTAGAAGTATTAGAAACTTTGGAAAGAGACATTTTGGAACTGCGACTTTGCACAATATATTTGCATAATGTACTTGTCATTTTTTCTCCTGACTTTGAAAAATATCCCAGAAGAATTATGATCCTTGGAGAATAGACTCTTGGAACTCTAAATTTGCACAATATACTTTGCACAAAGCACTTGTCACTTTACTCTCCATATAAAACCTGAAACTTAGGAATCCTTGGGGTAGTCAGTGTAATTTTGGGTCTTTGGTTCTTAGTTGCATTTTGTTTTAACCTGTCTTCCGCTTAATATTGGATAGAATCTGGATTTTTTAGATCATGTACAATGGAAATGAAATGAAATGATCTTCCTTATCTAGCAATATGTCAAAGGGTCTTCTGTCTTGCACCTGAAGAAGTTTCTCTCCACCTGAAAATCGTCTCTCCCCCCAAAAAAACCCTCTCCGACTGTCTCTTTCCTTTCCTTCTCCTTTTCTTCTCCCCTCCCCCCTCTTTTTTCAAAACTAGCAATATCTTTCTTTTTTACCCCTTTTTCTATTCTAGTCCCACCCCCCCTCCTTTTTTGACTCCACTCCCTTTCCCCCTATATATTTGAGCAGAAAATATGATATAGTTATTTTTAAACAGGCCGTCTTTATAACCAGTTTCTTTGTTCGACTTGGGTACTTCACCAGCAAAGTAAATAATGTAAAAAAAATATTTAAACAATGTAAAAATGTAAAAATGCAAAAGGAACAATGGCAACCACCAAAAGCCAGATGCAATCATTCTTAAATATGGGCTAGCAGTCTAGCCTATTTTTTAACAGAAACAAACAAGGGATTCATGCACTTAGTCACTTTAAATAGACAGTTTAGACGGTGGGACTCTATGGTCCAGTTGAAGGCATCTGCCGAAACGCATCGACCGTCCTTTAATGTTTTGCACTGATGGTGTTGAAAGAATAAAAATACCTTAAAGGAACAACTGTGGACTCCCTCTGTGCCGTGGATACTCTGGTGATCGCGCTGAGTTCGCTATGAAAATATATATATATAACCTTAGAAATTCACTACAAAAAACATAGGTTTCAGGGACGTAATAGTTAGTTGGACATTTGACTCATATAAAACCAGAGAAATTGGCCTGTTATAGTTAGTTGAGCTAACTATAACTCACGCGCCCGCAATGCACTGCTGATGACGTCACATATTACATCAAACATGACATGGTCAGTGACATCACTGATGACATCTCAAATGACATCACTGATGACATCACTGAATGTGTGTTTCTGTAAAGTTTAAATATTTTTCATATATATCTATGCCAAGGTGTATTGAAGAAAGAGTGAATTTACTAGTTCCTGAATGGATTATTTAGTAGGTGCCTGACTGACTGTATAAGTGAGTGATTGAACATGTGTTACTGAATATATGGGTTAGTGACTAAACTGTGTGAAAGTCTGTATTATTGTCTCAGTTGGTGTGTAAGCGGCTCCATGGGTTGGTGAGTAGCTTCATGAGTGTCTATATGGGTTATTGATTTGTTGTCTGAGTATCTGTATGGGTGCCTGAGTGTCTGTATGGGTGGGTACAGGGGGTGTGTGACTGTGCATACATGTCTGGGTGGGTGATTCACTGGTTGTATGGATTAAAAAGTACACCTGGGAAGGGCTGTATGGGTGAGTTAGTGTGTGTATGGGTGAGTTGGTGAGTGAATGAATGTCTCACTGGTATGTGTGTGAGTAACTACATATGTTTTAAGGCAGTATATGTGAGTGTTGGAGTATATAAATGACTATACATGAGAGTAAGTTATTTGAAGAGTGGGTGTATAAAAGAGTGTCTGCTTGTATCAGTGATTGTAGAAGACAGTAAGTATGTGTTAGTATCTGCATAAATAAGTGATGTGGTGTGTGTATAAATAACACAGTTGGTGTGTATAACTGTATACATGAGTAAATGCCTATGTGATTGATTCTTTGCATGACTGACTAGGTGTGTGAGTAACTCTATGGATGAGTGCATAATTTAGTACTGTATTGATGAGTAACTGCATGTATAAGTGAGTGGATGTGAGTGTAGACTTAGGAAATAGGGGGTGGTATGTCGTATCTGGCATTGTTGTGTGTATGGTTTCAAAAATAGTAGTCTGTATTTTCGAGTGCGTGTATCAAAGTTTATATTAGGCCATCAGTATGTGCATCAGATTATCACGTGGATGACGTCATCAGTGATGTCATCAGTGATGTCATTTGAGATGTCATCAGTGATGTCATGAGTGATTTCACTGACCATGTCATGAGTGATGTAATATGTGATGTCATCACCAGTGCATTCTGGGCGCATGAGTTATAGTTAGCTCAACTAACTATAACAGGCAAATTTCTCTGGTTTTATATGAGTCAAATGACCAACTAACTATAACGTCCCTGAAACCTATGTTTTTTTCAGTGAATTTCTAAGGTTTTTTAAATGCTAATTCCTAACTATAACGTCTGTAAAATCTATGGTTTTTTCAGTGAATTTCAAAGGTTTTTTAAATGTTAATTTCATATTTTAATATTTTTGAAACCTATATTTTTTCTATGTTTTTTGTAATATTTTGCAACTCTATGATCCTTTTTTTTAAATTTGAAAAATTATGTAATTTTTTATACCTTACCAAAAAAGTATGTATATATATATTTTTTGTTTAGAAAACTAGACTCCCGTACTGGTAGTGTACCTAGCTACATCACCACGCGAATCCTATCCGCGATATTGCGAAACTCATTAAGGATGCTCATTTCGTATCCGACGGCTTCGTAGCACCGTGTCCCGCCTAACATCATATACGCATAAGGTCGCGCCAGCTCCTAGTTTGGTATGTGATGGCTGCGCGGTACCAATACACACGTTACGTCATCTACGTATAGGATCGCGCCGGCTGCGCGTTCCGTATGCGACGAGTGCACGCTGCCAGGCCCTGTGTTACATCATAGACATATGGTTTCGCGCCGGGTACGCCATTCCCTCATTTATTTTTTTATGTCTCAAAACTATATCTAAATAAGTTTAAAGTGTATATGAGAGCAAGCGATAATCTAAAATATTTTCCACATTTATATATTTGTAACTGTAATAAACTAAATTATTAATATTATGGTAAATATATTTTCTCAAAAACGCGTTGGGTGCAGCCTCCTTTCACGCTCGGTGCGTGCTTGCCATGTGACCTTAAAAAAAAGCTTTTGATTGGTTCATAACATTTCCCATTGTAACAGTTGGAGGACCCCACCCATTTTAGTCATTCTCTCTACACCGTTTGATGAGAGACATCTCTTCTGCTTACAGAGCTTTTTTGAAAACTTTTTTTTTGTGTACACATATCTTATAGTACACACAACATGCAACGATCGTCTTGATCAATAATCATGCTCTGTACAGTAGCCTTCCACGTGTGATAGCCATGCAGCTGAAACGTTACATCAAAAAACAAATGTGTGTTACACGATGCCCCTGGTGTGTGTGGGCGCATTATTGTGCTGCTTTTCGGCCTGGGTATTGGTGGCTCGAAGGGGTATCATCAGCCACAGGCAGAGTGCACATCCTAGATCACATGTGACAAACAGCAAAGAGTAATGTGTAGATTTGTGTTGCAGTATGCTCTGTGGTCAGGCTTTACCAGTATAGTAGTGTGTCATATGTGAGACCCTCAGATTCACGTTTGATATGCATTGCTTGACTGTAATGAGCGTTATCACTGTGTATGATGTAGCCTCACTGCTGATCCTCCCTCCATCCGAGCATATGTGTGCGCTTTGCGATAGCAACACTTTCAATAATACCGCACACCATTGACATGTGTTTCTGCGCATATCCACAAGCTTGACAACGACATGTGATGTTGTCCATTCAATGTTTTCGGACAGCATCTCATTAGCGATAGTTGCCGCCCTCCCGGTACATGCTGCATTAATGTAAATTGCAGATTGTGCGATGTCAAAACTGCAACAGGGACACACACATAAGTACACTTCCTGCCCAGGCAGGAACTGAGCAATGCCCAGGTCCCCGGAATAATTATTCACACTCCTACGCTGGCCTGGCGTACGCAAGCCCAGCCCACTTTGCGTACGTATAAATAGGATACGACGACACCACATGTCCCAGTTCTTCCACACTGCTTCAGGTGATATGGCCGCATCCACCTCACATATGAAAATGCGCAATAAAAAAAAGGGATCCATGAGGTGTACATCATCCTGGCAATCAAAATTACATCTGAATTGTGAACCCTCCTGGCCGTCTTGTTTGGACACAAATCAATGACAGCAGGTGAGCAGTGGGGCCTGCGTGCATAGGAGCTGCAATTGAGCGCGGTGCGGCAGAAGGGATGGGGTGCATCAGCCTGGGTGCACAGGTGCAAACAAGGGATGTTGCCTTGCATAATGATGTGATCTCTGACCTCATTCAGTCACATCTCTCTCTCATTTTAAGGACCTGCTGGACCGTACTGAAGGCCTGAGCCAGTGGGCAGCGCTGTCCTACAGACACGTGGCGTTGGCTTTTGGGGCACTGTAGTGAGCTGATTACTAAGTGTACATGCACACAGGCTTGCACAACTGCATTGCACGCGCACATTATCCTTCTAGCATGCGCTCTGTTCCTTTGTATGTGAACGTTGGCATAATATATAATTATTTACCCTTGTATTCTCGTGTACTCCTCTTTGAACCACGATTACCACTAACAGTTGGTAGATCGTACTTCAAGAAGGAAGGATGCACTCAACTGGTGTCTCTCTTGAGCTTGAAATAAACCTTCATTTACCTTAAGACGTTTCCACCATTATATATGATTTCTCCCTTTTCAGACACTGAGTTAGTTGCACGAAAAAGCACGCAGCAGGTGCTCTGACCTTTCAGACGCCTTCCATCGTGGTATCAAGACACCGTCCCTGACCGGCGACCTGCTGTGCCACCCTGAGAGCGGCACCCCGGAGTTGGAGCTCGCACCGGCACGTCGTTGGACACACCGGTTGTGGCAGGTGAGCAGTGAAGCCTTGGTGCACAGGAGCTGCAATTGAGCACAGTGCGGGAGAAGGGGCTGGGGTGCAGTAGCCTGGGTGCACAGGTGCGGACAAGCGATGTTGCCGTAGATAATAATATAATCTCTGGCCCCATTCATATCTCTGTTTCATTTGAAAGACTTGCTGGACCGCACTCTTTCTCGCGGACCCCAGCATCCCAGACACACAGGTGACTGGAGGTGAACAGTGAGGGCTAAGTGCAGTATGCCGACGCTCTGTCTCCTCTTCCTACTGTTTTTTTGACTCTTCCCTCCCCTTCTCCCTTCCACCCACTCACTCTCTGTCCCATTCTCACTTTCTTCCTTTCATTCTGACTACCTTTCTTTTTAGGTCTCGCTTACGCAGTGCGCATGCACTGCGTAGGAGACCTTTAGTCGTCGTGCAGCTCTTTTTACAAAGCACATACTCGTGCTTGTGGCGGCATACGGCTTGCGGGCCTGCGCAGCCATGCGCCACAAGCATGAGTATGTGCTTTGAAAAAGAGCAGGATGCGCGATCACGCACCCGCTCATCGCCAGCGCACTCACTCAAGCGCCTCTGAGCACCACTCGCGTGCTTTTTAAAATTTTCTTTTAGTGCGCTTGTGCACACAACTCCCGGGCTTGTTATTTCTTTGTATTTATTTTTACGTTTTTAGAGCGCCTAAGTGGCGCCTTATGAGAACTTCAGGGCGTGTGCTGGTATTGCCTCTTTTCTGATGCCAGCTCATGAGCGCGGCTTAAGGCTGCCTCTGGTTTCATGCGGCGAGCCAATGGTGGTGAGTTTTAGAGATAGGAACCTCATACTGTGAGTAGGAGCCAGTGTCACTGGGCAGGGTGCCTTGGGTCAAAGCGCAAGGATCCTTTAGTCTCGTGCAGAGGGCGCTTGCTTGAAACGTACAGTGCGCAGGGCTTTAAGTGGGCCGGGTCCCTCCTGGTCATAGACCTGCCAGCAATTAACAAGCATTTGCAATGCATTAGGTCTCGCATTTACACGAGTTTGAGCTATTGACAATGCAAATAACAATGCCTTTTATTTTTGTTTTCGTTTTTAAAACATCAATAAAAGTCATTGTCATTTACAATGCCAATAGCTTAAACTTGCATTAATGCGAGACCTATTGCATTGCAAATGCTTGTTCTCTTGGACATGGCACACATACTTATGTTTCTTTTTTCTCTTGCAGGTTGTTTACGCTGCTTCTGGAGGAGTCCCACGCACTTCTTTGATGTTTTACTGTTGTTCGAATAAAGTTACGTTTCCATTTATTTGTGTTGTTTTAATAAAAGTTATTTTTTTTACCAATAAATAAGTGAGTGTATGGGTCTTCTTTTTCTAACAACACTTGTCTGTAGTTTATTGTGAAAATTGGCGGTTGATAGTAGGTTATGAGGGAAAACATTTTTAATTTTGCGGTGCACCTACCAAATATAAACCAACAGACTATTACATAAATGAAGCCTGGGTAATTCTACAACGGCAAGGGTTCTATGAGTCTATCACTTTATAACACCATGAGTGCTGCCCGTGTGATTTCAGAACCAATAAGGCACTGCCTAGGGCCACCGAGGCTTCAAGGACTGGCGAGGCCCACCCTGCATATTTAAGTAAAGCCCCGGAGGTTGCAGATCCCCGGTCTTGAGTTGGCCTTGAAGTCCCCCGAACAATTTGTAAACAATAGCCAGGGAGGTGTCGATCCCCTAGTCTACGAAACGTCTCTGTGCCCTCCCGCGCCTAATTTACATGTTGGATTAAGGTCCCCAGTGCTGCAGAGACCCCGCAATATAATAACAGGATTGGCCCCGGAACATTACCCACCAGTGGGCTCATTTAAATGAACGGGTGAGACCCCTCTTCATTTTTTTTCCTCCATTTTTACCATCCGGATCCGCTTTATTGAAGCGATACAAGGTTTTCCTCCTCTCAATTCAATGAGGCAAACAAGAATTTACTATCACAGGGTGGAAGTAATGCTCCCGCCCTGTAATAGCGAACATAAATGTCCCACGGATGCACACCCCAGGACATTGTATGACCTGCGCCTGGGAGGTGGCACTCCATAGGGCCATGATGCATTGGTTAATGCATAAATACAGACTTAGTATAAATGCGTACTAACTAACACTACTTGCACACGAGTAGTACAGCAACCAGAGTGTAGTGAAGAGGCAGAGGAAGCCTAAAATCAAAAAATATAAATCCTTCCAGAGGTAGGATCACATAGTTCGATCAGCTGACGACCCTGGGATGAGTAGAAACAGCTTCACCAAGAAAATGGGTCTTCAGCAGAACGCAAGCAAGCTCAAAATCTTGGTGAGTGCTTCCTTCTTTTTACCTTCTCCCGCTCATCACCAAATTTATGTAGTGGAGAGGAAGACAGCAGTAGATTTATTGCAGGAAAAGAAGACAGCTTAAACAGCCACCAACAGGACCAGACAGCAAGGCAGCCATCTTCTCCAGCACTGTGTACAAACTCCCCAAGATTCCCTTCATGACAGCCCTACATTCTAACATTACATACTTACATTATAGTAGCATTACATACTAACATTCTACTATGACTTACATTGGAATGCTACACAGAGCACATGACTTTACAGCAATGTGCTCATGGTTTCATCCACGAGTCTTGAGACCAGTAGGGGTGAGTAGTTCGCTTCCCACTCCCTGTATTGTATAAACGCAAACTAACACTAATTCCACAGGTATGCTACAGCACCCACAGCACATCACTTTACAGCAATGAGCTCACGGTTTAATCCCTGAGTCTTCAGCCCAGTACGGGTGAGTAGTTCGCTTCGCACTCCCTGTATAGTATAAACGCATACTAACACTACTTACACAGTTATACTACAGTGGCCAGTATGCTACAGCGCCCACAGCCCATCACTTTACAACAATCAGCTCGGTTTGATCCCCAAGTCTTCACACCGGTAGGCGTGAGTACTTCGCTTCCCACTTCCGATATAGTATAAACGCACGGTAGAGGTCAGTAGTTTGCTTCCCACTCCCTGTATGGTATAAACGCCTACTAAAATTACTTCCACAGGTATGCTACAAACTCCAGAGCACATCACTTTACAGCAATGCCCTCACGGTTTAGGCTCTCAGTTTCATACCAGAGTGTAGCAGCATCTCATCTCAGCACCATGTCACTCTGAGCAACACCGCACTTTCAGTCCAGTAGGAGTGACTACTTTGCTTCGCACTCCCCCACAGAGGTTACAGGGCTCCTATCCTCCTGTTTCCTACTCTTTTCGCCCTTTTTCCCCCTTACTCGTTTCAACGGAATCACAAAATGGCTGCCAACACTTCCTAGTTGCAACCGCTCGCACCGCTCGCAGCCAATAAGCAGCAAGCTTGTGCTCCAAACGCCTCAGCCAATCAGATGGCAGAATTCCCAAATATCGATATCTGTAAAATTTGATATTTCTCCAAAACTACTAAATGGATTTACACCAAATAAACAAAAGCATGCTTTCTAGACCAAGACCCTTCTCCCTGCCAAATGTGGGGTAATTCCGTTCACCCGTTCGACCTGTAGCCTTGTATAAAGTTTCCTATGGAGAAAACACGTTTTGGGACCCCCCTTTTTTCTCGGCCCCCCCTTGACAAATCACCCCCAAACCTTCAACATAGGAGCTGATATGACCAAAGAATTAGTTTGGAAAATTTCATGAAGATTCATCAAACGACACCAACGTTATAAGCAAAACAAAAAATGATCTTCCTATGGAAACTTGGTCCTAACTATAACTACCTACTGGCGACCGGCGAGGTTATATATATATATATTTTTTTTTTCACCGTGATGTGAAAGAAAACTCTCACTCAGGACGTGAAGGTTTACTGCACAAAACTCATGACACGTTTCAACCAACTCGCAGTCTTGATCACGGGGCGGCTCTTGCTCTTGCTGTTAGCCAAATACTTCAACCAGGAAGTGTTGGCAGCCATCTTGGGACTTGAACTCAGCTGAGTCCCAAACAAAAACACAAGAAAAAGAGGAAGGGTAGGAATACCCTGACCCACTAGGCCTGGTGGTGGGGTCCCCCAGGGACCCAGCCAGGGCCAAAAAGCTTTTTAAAAACATTTTCTGCAGGGAAAATCACAAAGTTCATAAGTCTCTGTGAAAAAAAGAGACAAGTGTGGTCTCCAATGCTTGTTTAAACATTGGCCCTGAAGTAGCTTATTTTTATACATAATAGGGAAAGGGGGGCACATGGGCCCCTCTCCCCAATGTGGATATGGGCCCCGGGTGTTGCCACCTCACTGAGGCCAGGGTAAACATAAAATGAGAAGGAGGGGGCCTCACATCCCACCCCCATAGGCAGTTCACAGGCCAGGGAACCCACCCTACATGGGGTAAGGACAATACAATTATGTTTGAAGGAGAGGCTGCACAGCCCTCCGGGGACTTTTACGCCCACAGGGAATGCCAGGCCAGACTGAATATTAAATAAGAAGGAGGGGGGACGTGTGCCCCCTGGAGTCATTAATGGCCCTGGGGACGGCCACCCCCCCAGGGCCAGCTTCCTATTTTCTGGGGGACGGCCACCCCCCCAGGGCCAGATTCCTATGTCCCGGGGTGCCCACCCCGGGGAGGCAGCTGTTTGCTGTCACTTGGTGGGAGCTTTGTCAGCTCCCACCGAGTGAGAACAAACAGTAAGTTTTCCTCCAGTGGGCGGGATCTGGGAAACTGCTGTTGCTTGCTGGGAAAGGACTTTTAATCTGTTTTCCTGCCCGATGTCAAGTGGGCAGGAAAACAGATGAAAGGATTCCTCCCTCATGAAGGAAGCAGCATTTTTGGTTGCTCCCTGCATGTAACGAGCCCGGGCGATGTGCAAAGCTGGTTCTACCAATACCCTCTGTGATAACTCTCAGGAGCAAATATGAAAAGCGATGAGAGGCAACACATAGAGGAAAAGGGGAATGGGATGAAATAAGAAAAAACTGCTGAAGAAAACAGGAAGGCTTTGTGTGCAGTGTTCTCTCTAGCGTAGAGAAATATGTCCTTCTGTATGGCCAACCAGTAGAACGATATAAAAAGAACAAGCACTCATAAAGAAAACAGATATTCACAACATGTACTACAAATGGTGCTAATAAATTCTCATACTCACTGCCCACTCTTTAAAGAAGGAGAAGAAAATCGTAGTACAATTAGCGAATCATGTTTGCTGTCATTCATAATATCAGTCAAATCATCGAGGAAAGGATTACTTCAGATGATGGCTCAGAGAGCTGAATGCAAACAACGAAATGTCAAAAGGTCTTTCATGAGTGACTAGGTGAAACGTACTGTGCTGTTTCCACAATCCCTGAGGGGTCAGGGTTGTCATGTTTGATAGTTGCCAAAAGCTGTTCGCTCCTTTGTAGGAGGGGCTAGTACTGGCACTGAGAGCTGAGAGCTAGCTGGACTAAAAGACTAACATATCCTTTGGGGGGGTCTGGAATCAGTCTGGACACCAATCCCTTAGTTTATGTTGTCTAAATTGGCAGATCCTATATAGATTTGTAGGAACTACAAGACAGTCTGTAATGCCGTACTTCAGCTCACACAGAGTTAACTTTCATGAGAAAAATGCCACTGGGTGCAGTTGTCCGGTTTCAGGGTGTCTATGAGACAACACCCCATCTAACGCATACTGAGATCCATCACTTTCTATTGTGAAGGGCTGGGTAAAATCAGGATGTCTTAAAATAGGGGCTTTTGTGAAATATGTCTTTAGTTCTTGAAAGGCCTCTTCTGCACCTTCTTCCACACGTATGGAGTGCTTTTCTTAAGAAGACGAGTGATGGGTTGAATAATCTTAGATAAATCCTTAATGAATCTTCTGTAGAAGTTGGCGAATCCTAAAAAGCTTTGTTAGGACTTAACACACATGGGAGATTTCCGTTGGTTATTGGCTGAGACTTTTCTATAATCCATTTTCAGTCCTCTCGTGTTGATGACATATTCCCAAAATTGGATCTCAGAGACATAGAACAAGCATTTCCCAGGTTTGGCGTTTAAGGAATGCCTTACCAAATGCTCTTACAGCGCCTTAACATGTGACACATGTTCTTGTATGGTTGATGAGTAGATAAGAAAATCATTGATGTAGACAATGCAAAACACGTCTAAAAAGCCCAGAAACACCCCATCTAGGAAGTATTGGAACGCTGCAGGGCGTTACACAACCCAAAGGGCATCAGTTGGTAATCAAACAAATGGAATTTCATCCTAAACACCATCTTCCACTCATCTGCTTTCTTCACCCTCACCAGATGGTATGCCCCACGTAGATCTAGTTTGGTAAAGACCTAGGCTCCCTTCAGTTGATCCAGTAACATAGGTATAAGCGGTAACAGATAACGGTTCTTCATAGTCACCCTGTTGACTGCTCTTTAGTCTATACACGTTTTTAAACCTCCTTCCTTCTTTGGAAAAAGAGGGGGAAAGGCTGGAGACGAGGACGGATGGATGAATGAGGTGGCTAAGTTATAATCAAGGTATTCACGTAGATGTTGGTTTTCTGGCTCGGTTAGTGCATAGATTCTGCTGCCTGGTATAGCAGCTCCCGGCATAAGATCTATCCTGCAGTCATTCTCCCTATGGGGGGGGAGTTGGCTTGCTTCCCTTTTGTCAAATACAACACTGTAATGGTTATACTCAGAAGGTATTGTTGTCGCATAACAAAAGGTTGACTACATCCTATGGCCAGCAAGTGAGCCTGTGAATTCTGGGAACTTGTTCGAATTACTCTTTCCTTTGTACAATGGTCATTGAAGAAAGAGGAATCCAGGGTAATCGTGCGGGCTGCCCATTTCACAGAAGGATCATGCTGTGTTAACCAAGGCATACCCAGAATAAGACAAATATGAGGAGCGTCGATCAAGTCGAACTGGATATCTTCAAAATGGTCCAAACCAAACTGCATCCCCAAGGCTTGTGTGTGATATCGTACAGTTCCTAAAGTTAGCACAGTGCCATCGACAGCCTTCATTGGTTCTAGGGACCGCTTCTTGATGCAAGGTATATCTAATTCCAAGGCATAGTTTTGGTCTATGAAGTTGCCTGTGGGTCCTGAGTCCAACAAAGCAGATACATGCAACTGGCCTGTATTTGGCAACCACAGCATAGTGCACATATTAATTTGCCACGGATGTCTGGATAGTATTTGCTATGACAGGGAATATCTCATTTCTTTTGATTCCCAAACAAGGTACCTCATTATTATTCAGGCCAGTTAGCTTTCCGACTTCTCACGCCCTTGAACCATGGCTTGGATTTTCCCTAGTGGAGATTTCTCAAAGGCTCTAACTCTAGCCTTGCATTCTTTTATTAAATGTCCTCCTTTGACACAATACAAACAAAGCTTCTGCCCACAGCTTTTCTAGACTAAGAGGACACAGTATGCCATTGATCTGCATGGGCTCGACTCCATCAAAAGGACAAGTGTTTTTTTAACAGTGACCTTAGGACGTGGTAAGAAATACCTTGGCTCTCCTTGAGCTTTATCTCCTTTTCTTTATTGTAACCAGTGATCCAATTGTACGGTTAATTCGATAACTCATCACAAGACTGAGGTAACTGGACTACTTGTGATAGAACATCCTTCAATGTGTTACGTAGTCCCTGATAAAAGAGAGAAGTTCTCTTTTCCACAGGTCAAGCAGTTTCTACCTAGAGTTGGTTTAAGGTAGTGATATACATCAATAAATCCTGTAAACCCTGTCTGAGGGAAAGTAATTCTTTATCCAAAGAGAGGAGGTGAGACTTCCAGTCAAATAGTTTACACATCTCCTTACAGAATACAAAACAATTATACAGTATAGGGCAATCCCGTTCCACTAAGGGAATAGACCAACTGGCTGCATTACCTCCCAGGTACGACATAACAAAGGCAGTTTTGGATTGTTCATTCTGGAAAATGATGGGTTAACACAGAAAATGTAAACGACAATGACTAAGAAATAATCAGAATTTTCTTGGATCCCTAAAGAAACGTTCAGGTGGTGCTAAAGGGATTCATGGTGGTTGTATAACCTGTATAGGAGTGGTACCCGCAGTTGTCGTAAAAGGGTTGTGTGTGGCTGCAAAATACCCAGAACCCTGTGTTCTCCCACCAGTCCGAGAGTGTAGTGCTTGTTCTGAACTAGCACCTGTGGTTTGCATGGGAGGTGGCAGAGTCCAATCCTTGATGTATGTACCTCCACTAGTCTCAGTCTCAGCCCTTCATAGATAACCCAGCTACCTCCCCCGAACTGATCCTATTCCTTTTCTTAGTTCCTAATTCTATGTACGAAAGGTAGTGACCTCGATTTGGAGGGTGGTTACGGTTTCTAGTAGGAAGCTGAGGACAGTATTAGTATCCATTGCCCAGGCCAGTATACAAACGTGAGCTTGACAATCTTTCAGGTTAGTCAGATTGGAATACCACTAACCTTGGGTCAGCAACCAGTGGGGGCAATGTGCGAAGCTGGTTCTCTCAATACCCTCTGTGATAAATCACAAGAGGAAATATGAAAAGCTATCTTGAGAGGCAACACGTAGGGGAAAGGGATAAGAGAAGAAAAAACTTCCGAAGAAAACAGGAAGGCTTCGTCCTCAGTGTTCTCTCTAGCATAGAAAGTATGTCCTTGTGTATGGCCAACGAGGAGTGTGCACCCTATAGAATGATATGAAAAGAACAAACACTCATAAAGAAAACAGATATTCACAACATGTACTACAAATGTTGCTCATAAATTCTCATACTCACTGCCCACTCTTTAACGAACATGGAAATCATAGCACAATTAGCAAATCAAGTTCGCTGTCTCTCATAATATCAGGCAAATCAGCGAGGAAAGGATTACTTCAAAGTGGATGGCTCAGAGAGCTGAATGCAAAAAACGAAATGTCAAAAGGTCTTTCTCTTCCATGGGGATAATCTAATAAGGTGGTAGTAAAAACAACAAAGGAATATGCAGTCATAATACTATGAGCAAAAGCAAATATTTAAAAATCAAAAACTGCCCACTGCAAAGAATTTATCTGCTTGAGTTAGCTTTCCTTGCCAAGTGATATCTCCAGTGGGTACAATGTCAAAGTGGCATGCAAGTCTATTTTATCGATATACGTGCAAGTGCTAAACAAATCTTTCACATAGCAAGATGAGAGTCTGGTTGCATTCCCAGCAGCTGGAGGAACAAATAGTTCAGTGCACGGCCGCTCCGAGTCTGGCATTGAGCGACACAATGCCCAACAACAGATGGCAAATGGAAAAAACATATCACTGCTAATCAGAAGTCGAGGAGTAACTAATAAATTGGAGACGCCCAGTCCTGGCATATGCAGAAAGCCTCCAGGGAAAGCGTTCAGCAAAGGCAAATGAACCATAGTCGAAAGTCCAATGAGAGATCGGGTTCAGGAAATGGTACGCCGACTGCTTGCCAAGCCCGAAGGTAATTATCTCTCGGTATCGAAGAAATTGTCAAGCAGGGGAGACTTCTTGGGCGTGGTTTATATAACATTGATACAGGAAGTATCCTTGCCTTACTGTCCTAAGGTTTTCTGAGACTTGTAGTTTCTTTTCTCAGCAGGGACGGATTTAGCTCTGTACCGCATTCGACCACAAATCAAACCTTTATGTAACAGAGGTGTTAGAAGGAGTGTGTTACATATGCGTGCGTTATCTAGTTTGCATCCTGCCCTTTTGTATACCACCATGACACACACAGCTACTCAGACACCCACTCACACACCCATAGAACCACTCACAAGCCTATACAGCCACTCACACACCCAGTCACACACTCATACAGCCACTCACACACCCATAGAACCACTCTCACATCCAGAAAAGCACTCACAAACCTATTAACAGACCCATACAGCCACTCACATGCTAGGTACAGGATCCATAGGTAAGACCTCGCTCCCAAATTGAGGACCTATAGGTTGTCATGTGTCTTGGCCAAAGCATCATCCACTACTTTAGTATGAGTAACAAGGCTTTTCTTCCATTGTTTGTATTTGTGTCTAACATTGTCTGATCTGAAACACCTACAAACGTGGTTAGATAAGAAGTTTAGAAAGGTCAGATCTTGTCTTGGGAATCAAGGTAAATCTGAACAGAGATCTTAAGAAGGACAGGTACCATTAAAACTATTATACACAGTGTCTGGTGAAAATTAAAAGAGAGCAGTTCATAAGCTGTCTATGTAGTTATGGTTGGTGAATAAAATAAGCTCCTGGACATGTTGAGTATTAGAGACTAAACCTATAGCTAACTCCTTCATGCAGATAGATGGTTTCTGTGCTTCAATCATGCCTGTGCTGCATCCATGATTAATATTATGTATGGGCAATTGAGGAATTGGCATGGTTGTAATCCCTATTTCATACATGAAATTGGCTACAAGCTAAGCGCACAAACAGCAGAATCACTGGGTCTCAACCACATATTTCCAGAAGCTTGTAAGTAGGAGTCCACTGTTTATGTGCCTGCCTGACTAGAATTATTTTTCCCATAGCTAAAAGAGCAGAAATTCTCTAACCTTTGGGAAATGCAGTACATTGTGCTGATTATAAAAAACAGCTGTCTTGACTGAGATTTCTCTCACATCTTTGGCATATTGGGCGAAAGACAATACTATTCACTGAAGAGAGTCTGAATCATATATGCCCATATAGAGCTTGAAGCTTGTGATCTTATTCACTGCTAGCGAAGTGGTTTTATTAAGCAACACTCTCCAGAAATATCTAGTGTCATTCAAGGAGGCATGCTTACAGAGACGTATTGGAAGAATAATGATAGGGGCAATAAGAGAGTCAAAAGAGGCAAGCTGTATTTATGGAGTGGCATCAGTCAAATGCCGTGTCTAGCACGGCCACTGGCGATTTTTGGTTACTTTTCATGCAAGGAGCAGAAAGTAAAGACAGCCCTCGGTCTATCATAGGAAAATGGAGCCATGAGGCCAGCCCATGGGCAGATACAGAGCTGCTGAACTGAAGTATATCTGCCTAGTCTTATGCTCAATTTGTAGCCGACCACTGTCCCTGTGATTTAGGGGGAGCAATTGACACACCCGAGCAATACAATACAAAAATTCTGATGAAGGTTCTGCAAAGCACAAAAAACTTAATAGTTTGATGAAAGTTGTTATTCTTACCATTGAAGGATGTTTTAGCCCTCAAAAGCTTATTTAATCAGATCAATTTATGTGAATATTGAGCATTGCAACGATTTAACTTGGAGACTGCATGATTCAATTGGCTGACCAAACCTGACAAAGCAAGTTTAAAAAACGGGGTTTCGACCCATAAAGAATCCCAGTAGCTGTTTAAAAAATACTCACTGATCCCTTTGGTACCTACGAAACTACGGAAATAAATTGACTATATTCAATTTAAAGCCATAGATATAAGGGAAGCCTAGTTAAGTGAACAGAAGTAACTCCAAGCACTGTCCAATTAGCAGAGTCCGCAGCCTGAAATTCATGACAGCACAGTCTAACCCCAGTAGGAATATTGATTCTCAGTGCTCAGAAATCAGATGCGCGCTCCAGGGGTGGTGTCATGATGGGTTTGCTGATGCAGCGCAGAGCCCTATGAGTCGGCAGTGTGTAAAGTGAATTTATTTAACCTGATATTTCTCCGAGTTAGTGTTTTATTTTCATACAGCACAGCTCAGAAACAGCAAGAAGCAAACCTTGCTCACTCTTTCCTGGCTGTACTTTCTGAAAACGAAGCACTAACTTCGAGAATTATCGGGTTCAATTAATTAATTCCCTTTAAGCACCGAATTTATTTTACGCACCGTGGGCTCATAAAACAGGGGCTCAGCTCTGCGCTGCACCGGCAAAGCCCATATGGTTAGGCCACAGGAGATAGCAGATGCTCATACTTTGACCACATCATGTTCCATGAGGTCTACACATTCAGAAGGATGGTACTGCCTAGGAAGTGCAAATACCAAATACAAAGTCAGGTGCCACGAAAAGAAGGGGGAATAAATACAGGTGCAATAAAAACTATAACCCCTAAAAGAAATTGGTACCAGTCACAGGCAACGCTTTACATACGCTAAAACCACCTGTTACAAAAACCACCATCAACACGCCTTCCGACTGTATTATGGGGCTTTTCAAGGTAATAAAACACTACTTGAATCCTACACTGGACTACCATTCCCCCCCACTAAAGAGACATGCACAGCTATAAGGCATCAGTGACAAAATTGACTTAATTCGCCAGCAAGAGCACAGCAAACTTGCACCCGACATCTCAGTCTGCCTCAAGCCCGGCTTTTGATAATTGAGCAAATATCTCTATATCCACTGAAGCCCCGACTCTCCATTTGAACACCGCTAAAGTGTTCCTCAAGGAAGGCACCTTTCTGACTACCAGTCACACTGACTAATCACACACCTATTAAAAAGAAGCCTTACCTGGACTCCAATGACTTTGCAAACAGTTGACCTGTTAGCCACTTGCTTTTCATTGGAAAGATCATCAGTTAGGTTGTCGATAATCAACTCTATGAAAAGTTCAAGAACAACACCCATCTGCAGGTCTATCATTCTGTAGTCAATGTAAAAGGTATAGGAGACCCTAATGTCCTATGGGAATTTGGGTAAATACTATGAATACTTTCCATAGAGAAATCAGTTGAAAGAGCAGCTTGTGGAACTGGTCACATGTGCTTGGTGCATTATTATGATCTTTGTAATTCATCACATCTTTAAAAAAAAATCAAGACTAGTTGCTGTGTACAGAATGTTTTTTAGATTAAAACAAATTAAGCTAAGTCACACAGAATTAATTTGCTGGAAATGTTCCACACAAAATGCAGTTGTTCATTTGTGAGGTGTTATGATCCTCCACGTTTTGTAACTTGTACGTGGTACACAATTGTTGATCACCTTTCAGAATTATCATTTTATATACAGTAGGTTCGTAATTGTACATATCAAAGTGTTCCAGTTCCTTTTACATATGAACAGCAAAAATCTTATACAAGGACATTCGTAAAGCGTAGTAATATTTTATTGCATGCTTTTTTATGGTCATCATGCTTACAGAGTTTACACATCAATATATTCCCTATTTTTTTATTTATTTTTTTAATAATGAGTGATGTTGCCATATTTGTGTCAACATGTTTTAGACCTCTTTTTTGCTATATGGATCTGCCTCTGGACTTAATGAACTATAGTGTGCGCTTTTCAGCTGTGCCATAGTGGAGTCCCCTCTTATGGCCTCTGGCCCTGATTCATGCTAAAATCTGTACAATAAGTTATATAGTGGTCTGTTATAGGCTTAAAAACATTTGTCTGGGCTGTGCTGTTCTCTCCGATACTCTTTGTTTTAAAAAAGGTGGGTTAATCTCAAAGATATGTGTTTTAAAGACAATTTAAATATATTTTACTTGGAGCAGAAAGAAAAGTCTGTGCAGTATCTTGGATTCTGTAGGTGTTTGTAAATTGACTTCTAATTCAGCAGACAGGCCTCTTTAGTCTTCTGCCTGCTATCCACAGGGTGAATGACCTGTATCAGTGCCACAACTCCTCGACTATGCTTTTTGAAGCATGTGTTTTGAAGCATAGCAGTCCATCTCTAGCAACTTCAAGAAAAGGCGAAATACCCTACTCTTTAATTTAAACCTTGTCTTCGTGTAACAAGCAAATAACTTACTTATCTGAAGCAAATCATTCCTTTTACATTCAGCTTCATGAGTTTGCTGTGACCCCTATCGATAGAAATTACCCCAATTTGCCTTCAGCTCTTTAAACAAGATGCCCATATTTGCTGGAGGACTCATGCAAGACGTGTCCTATGTTCTTGCACTCAAATTAGATACATTCTCCAGTTTGTATCTGCTGAGGATTTTCAAACTTCATCATTTCTTTTAAGTCCAAATGTAGAAGAACTGACTTTGATGAACCATCATCGTCAGGTTGATCACATGCCCTTAAAGTTGGTCGCGTTTTTAAGGGCCCACTCAGAGTACCTTTGACTTTTAAGGTCTTTTTTTTATCAAGACTCCAGGCTAAACCATTGGGGCAACGGACGAAGGGGAACAAAGTATATTGGGAAAGGAAATGTTCCTAGCCTGTTGTTCACAAGTGCATTTTGAAGTATCTGTACCAGAGGATTTGCATTCCCATAACAACTCATCTCCTGACTTGCCTTGTCACAAATCTATCTACACCATAATATCATTTTTCATTAAGTTTGCAACATATGTTTGAATATACCTGCATTAATACAACCTAAGATTTCGGTAATTGGTGTTTTCTGTTTGCACATACACTCTGGGGTATTCATAAGAACAAGTTATAATGTTATGCTCCACCACACTGTATCAAAGGGTGCAGGATCTGTCACAGTGTGAACTGAAATGTCCCCTTCTTCTCTTCCTCTACCACCTTTTCCTTTATTAATTGGCGTAGGGTTTCATGCTTAAACTATGGTAATTTGCTTTATTGCTTCTCATTTGATGTTTTATGATAAATATAAGTCAAGAGAGAGGGGACATAGTCCTGACTGCTGGGCATGAAAGCTCTTAACAATGGCACCTTGGCATGGAACAGAAATGTGTTCAACATTATGGCTGTGAAAAATATTGATTTTATTCTGTGACGTGCAAAGGCGAGCTGCAAAACATTTCTGCAAATTTTCTCAAGTCTATTCCTCCTGCCATGGAAGAAAAAGGTGCACGGGAACTGGTCAATCTGCCCTTGGACCGAGAACTATCCAGTTCGTTGGCAGCTTGTGCAGTTCTTGTTGTTCTCCCTACCAAAACAAGGTCCAGAAAGAATCACGGGGTTCGTGGACAGTTCGGGCAGTTCATATTGTTCTTCCCAGGAGCTCGTTTCCCCAGGGAGAACAATACTTTGTACACAAACTATGTTAATTTCCCGAAATCCACCTATGTTTTAGTTTTGCCTGAGGTGCAAGTTAGGACTTTTTTTTGCCCAAATTCACTTTGCTGCCGAATTTAAACAAGCATTTGCAATGCAGTAGGTCTCGCATTTACGTGAGTTTGAGCTATTGGCATTGTAAATGACAATGCCTTTTATTTACGTTTTGGTTTTTAAAACATAAATTAAAGTCATAGTCATTTACAATACTAAAAGTTTAAACTCTCGCAAATGCCAGACCTATTGCATTGCAAATGCTTGTTTTTACAATGATCATTGGTCAGCACCATATCCCTGTGGAAGGGAAGCAACACCAAAACCTTTTTACTTGAGGCAGACCTCTGCTGCAGGCCAGCCCCATCCTTTCTGAAACGGAAGCTGCCGCTATGGAAGTCACAGTATCTGCTGTAAAGGGAGCACAAACACTTTTTTAGTTTGCTGGAGGACATTGGTACTGTTGGGACACATCCCATTATTTTTAAACTGACGTTTTAATTTAATCTTTTGCCTGCACAGAGTTGTTACATAATTCCCCCTTGGCTGCAAACCTACAGCCTGCTCCTACCTCCACCTCCCGCTGCACTTACAAAAGCTTTGCTGAGCACTGGTAACAGCTGCAGCTTTGTTTCTTGTTTTTGTACAAGCCTGGCACAGCTCAGTTTCGGGGGGTTGGGCAGTTCACTCTTATCTCTCTCGTAAACAAATCCATTTACTTTATTTTATTTCAATTTTTATTCGTGCCACCGATTCCGCTACATCATCCGGCCCGTACATTATTTGTGTGTCATCTCCTGTGCCCTCTTTCTTATCCCCGCCACCCGCTTTCAGAGTTCTTCGACTGTCTGCCCTACGCTGTCAACCCTATGCTGCTGCAGAGTGCTTCTTGTGTGCATAGGGCTGAAGAAGATCTCTGCGTCTCCCACCAGGACCATCTCCTTTGTTCAAACAACCTCTGCTTTGGCCTCGACCAAAGCAGTGAGTGAAACTTCTACATGCTTCTTAATGAGGTTGCCCTTCACAGTAGGGGCTGCAACGCCCCCCCCCACCCTTTGGCTCCTTAGCCTACCCCTTTTAAAGGTGGGACTTCCCTGCCTTGTGATTCCACAACACTCATGTTTGGAAGCATGGTTCCCACTGATCTTAGTATGTGCGATCTTTCTGAGTGACACTAATTCGCAAGGCTTAAAAAGCAGTTATTTACGTTTATTCAGATATTCAGTTGAATTTAGAAAGTACCCTACTGTGCAAGGTAAGCTTGTGGAAATAAACTCCAGACAACTACAACAGATGTAATGTGTAGCCAATATACTTCCTTCTATTAATATCAACTTTCTGGGAAGCAGTTGTGGAGCAATTATGATAAGCACAAGTATTTGTGTGCTCGCATTGTGTTAGTATATTAAAGTCAATATCCAATATTTGTTACGAACATGGATTACAAAACACTCAAGTGACATTGTATTTGAACAGTTGTGTAATCCCAAATACGGCGCTCTTTAAATTCTCTTTGTTGATTCGCCTGCAAATGCTAATAACGAAATCACATTTAAGGAAATATCTTAAACAGACAGTCGTGATTGTCCCGGCAGCTGTGAAAGTGAAAAAGTGCACAGTGTGCTAAATTTAAACAAAGCACGTCATTGACAAACTCAATAAAGAATATAGGGCTTACAACACTAAAATAACATGTACCGTGTAAGAACTGAAGTAAAGGGGCCAGTAGCCATGGGAGGATTCATATGACGACATGGCCGTATTATGGAGGGACTAACAAGCCTATTAAGGAATCAGATGCCAGCATTTATGAAGGACAAAGACACAAGCCAATGAAAAATATGGGCGGGTAGTGAGTGGGGCTTCTCCTCCGTGCTCTACCTACAACAGATCGCGAGAGCAGCGCTTGCACACTGGCTCAGGCTCTACCTAAAAAACTGTGAATTTAGTTTGTTTCGCACTTTGTGAAATACTTTCACCCATCCCTATGCAAGACCTTGAAAATAGTAAGAGGTTAAGTTAATGGTCTTGCCTGAGCCTTGAATGGCAAGTTGTTATTGAATATACCTCCTGTGTATCAACAGTCAGACCTGGTGCAGACTCCATTTGACATCACAACAGCGCTTATGTGTAACATATTTTATGTGTCAGAAGGTAATGCACCAGATTTGTTTTACATCTCTTCAACATGTAAACGTTCTCAAATGATGGCAGCATTAAAGTTTGAAAGGTGGTTATTTTTGGAGGATCACTTTAATTAAATAGTCTAATTTCAATGCTGGCAAAGTGCTCAAATAACTGAAATACATTTGTTTTGCTGCACCTTGAGCGTTGCATTGCAAATACTTTAATTGTTAAATTCTGAATTACTGATTTTAAAAGTGTGTAATTAAACTCCAGTGAGGGAGAAATGTGAAAAGGCATTGTGTATGTTCTTATTTAAATGTGAATAGTAATTTATTAATGGATTTTCAGCAGTGGCAAATAATTAATCATGGTTAAAAAAGATAATTTTCAAAATTATTATGTTTGTGTGAATATGACAGAGAGCCACTTATATATGTATGAAATTTGATTTAGTCAGTAGGAGGCTGGCACAGTCTGAATGTTGCTTAGCCTCATTTTGGGTTTAAATGAGCTACTATTTTTGCAATAAATTGTCCTATTGTGGAAACCAATTTTCCAGCATACTAACATAGCAACTCACCACAGCAGTCTGGTACAGATTCAGACCAAAGGCTGCAAGTGCTTCATTCACATCTTCAGGGCTCATGTAAACTAGATTTGAAAAATTGTGTCTTGCATTAATTTGTTTATTTAATTTAGGAGTTTTGTATAGCGTTAATCATTTTGCTTTACAGCTTTCACTCGATGGTAGTTCCTATTTCAGATTCAGTTCACTCCAAGAACTCGAGGTGAATTGGATACTTCTGACTCTTCTGCTAGAAATAATACCATAGATATTGGGTCATGGACAGCTTCTGTTGGATGGTGAGGCCCATCCCCTGAAAAAGAAATAGAAGTGTCCCATTCAGCCACTGGTATGCCAAAGGCAGTTTTAAATAAAATGCTTTTAGGTCTTTCCTGAAAGTGAGGTGGTTAATTTCATCTGGACAAATCAAGGGCCAGATGTACGAAGCATTTTTGAGGTTGCAACTGTCCCAATTTTTAGAATCACTTTTCAAAAATGCCTTTTGCTTTGTACAACCAACCAAACCGCGATTCTATAGACTCGAAGTTTGGGTTTGTGAATCGGTATTTGGAAATGGCATGTTTATGGTGTCCCTTCCAAATACCTACTTCACAGTAGCATGTATTAATGTTTGGACCAAATTATGGTTGCAAAACCTTAATTTTTTACCAACTACTGAAAGCTGCTGATAACCATTCACAAGCGGGAAAGGGTCCCTTTCCAAATGGTAAAAATATATTTTAAGAGCATGTTATGTTATGTTAAATATCACTTATAAAGCGCACGTACACCAGATTAGTTTCATGGCGCTGCTCTAGAGATGCCATAATCCTGAACATTACTCTTATGCCTGTCTAAATAGCCATGTTATTAAGAGTCTCCCAAATCTCATGAAATCCGTGCAAGATCTAATTTCTAAGGGCAAGGAATTCCAATATCTGGGGCCTAACACGGCAAACCTAGTTCCACCGATACGCTTCAACCTGTATGATGGAGAAACCAGGAGATGCAAGTGGGCCGATCGCAGATAGCGAGTAGGGATGTATCTTTTAATAATTCTGTCAACAAATTTGGGGCTCCTACCATTCAGAGATTTAAAGATGATACATCCCACCTTGAAGGCGCATCTCTGAGTTATGGGGAGCCAGCGTACCTTCCTCAGGAGAGGGGTGACATGTTGGCGCTTGTTTTCCTGCAAGATCAGTCTTGCTGCCTGATTCTGTACCAATTGGAGACGGTGGGTAAGATTAGCTGGAATGCCGAAATATAGAGAGTTGGCATAGTCTATGTGCGAGATCACCATAGCTAAAACCACCTGTATCTCAGCTTCCTGTGTAAGGAACCTACTGATTTTCCTTATTTTTCTGATCTGGAAAAAACAAGTTGAGAACACAGCACCAATTTGAGTATTCATTGTAAGGTCGCTGATAATAATGACCCCCAATGTTTTGGCAGAGGTGAAGGGCGTAGGGGGCTGTCCCAGCTCCTGAGGCCAGAAAAGGGTACTCCAGGGATTCATCGATACCCCTGTTAGAATCACCTCTGTCTTATCTGGATTTAAATTCAGGTGATTGCTGTTCATCCATTCACGGATAAACAGCATCGTAGTCTGAAATTCAAGGATGGATTCTTGGGTGTTGCTAATAGAAAATACGAGTTGGGAATCATCCGCATAATTAAAAGTACAAATTTTCTTTTCTTTAAGAGCATGAATCAGAGGAAAGAGGTAAAGGTTAAACAGATGAGGGGAAAGTGAGGACCCCTGTGGCACACCGCAAGTAGTGTTCGCCATGGGGGTTGTGAACAAGCCTAGACGAACTGCTTGAGATCCATTTCCCAAGAAGGAACAAATCCATTTAAGAGCTGACCCTTGGATTCCTGCTCCCTCGACACGGTCGAACCAAGGACTAACCCCAGCAGGTCACCTTGCTGCGATGGCTAGCAATCCTAATGGGATGGAAACTGCGATGTACGTCATCGATATTCGAAAGGTAGGTCGATTTCGGACCCACTAGGAATCTCTATTTTAAAAATAAGAGTCACATATTAGGAATAACAATGTCCTAATTCCGATTGGCAGAAAATCATAATTAGAAAATCACTATTCCTAATGTTACTAATGCATCTGTCCTCAAGTTCTTACCAAAGGAGAGCGCCCAAAACTTTGAACATTTTCCTCTATGTTGTATTCATATTGGATTGCTTTAGCAATGTCAGGAATCATTATTGCACTTCAAACTACTTGTAGGATGATAGTATGAGGCCAAAGTTTGCAACAAGTGATGACCATGGAAGGCCTTGTGTAGGGTGCATAGTGCCTTAAACTGGGTTCTTTGCTAGCAGACTACGGAGATCCTTTAAGCATCAGACGTCAGCGTGGAAACAAGGTTACAGCTGATAGTTCATCAGTTACTTTGAGGACATTTTTCTTCAGTGCTTTATGGAAGGAGAGAAGCACTAATTTGAGGGTTTCGCTGGTTCACAATGTTGGAGCTGAGCATGACACTTGTGGGTTTGATGTGGTAGCCTTAACGTACTTTGGAACTTCCAGGAAAAAGGATGCTTTGCTCCACATATGTGAGCAATGACAGTAGCATGCCACTTCGTAGAACAATATAGCTATCAACGATTTGCAGAATTAGGACTAGGGAGATCAACTGAGCTAAACTAATTCACATTCGGTATCGTAGTCTTGGCCTACGGTAGTTAGTATGGGAAAATAATTTACATATGACAATGCAAGCAACAGAACGAAGAAAAGTCCGAATATTTGCTCTGTCATCGTCCAGCATAAGAGAAAGTGTGTCTATTTCAGGGAATTCCATTGTTTCTATTTCGGTATCAGAGCGTCCTTGGGCGCCTCACTTTTTCTTTCATCCGGACTGATATATACACACACGCTGTTGTTTCAGAGGCTCTCTGTAATGGTCGTGGTGATAGCGAATGTGAATTTTCAGTATTTGATATCTTTTACAAACTGGCGGCCCTCAGAGCACAGCCCGGTCAAAAGTTCCCCACAACACAAAGATACTGACTCTTTCTATCTCTTCTTCCATTCTCGGTCTCTTGATCCAGCCATTTGTCCTCTTTCTTTGCTCTTCTCTCCTCTCCCTCCCTCCATCCTCTCTCTTTGTTCCTCTCTCTTACCTTCACTTCTGCATTTCTATCTTTCTGCGGTTCCATGGGCCTTCAAAAACCAACCTCCACTGGCTTGAACCCACAGGGGAAAGTCCCAATGACACAAGTAATCAGTCTTGCGCTGTTGCCATTTGCAATGGTACCACTTTCTTTAAAGCTGATTTATTAACGTACTGTTCAATGCCTACCTGTATTGCTTTAGTGCAAAAAACGTAGTAGGTGATAGTTTTTTAAGATTGCAGAAGTCAACACATCGGCGAAGGGCAAAATTCTGTTTGTGTCCGTAATATTTTCTGAGTAGTTCAGCAATATTTTTTGCACTAAAGTCAGGATGTTATTAAAACGTGTAAGATGTTTCCAATTCCTAGAGGGCTGGCATATGGTAACACAATACCCAAGGCTGCATCCTTGCATGCTAATAATCTCTGTGAATTCACCCAGAGACTCCTGCTAGGCCCGCACAGAGACTATTCTAACAAGCAGCAGGTTGTTTCCTGTGTTAACTAGCGAACATGAAACTCTTTTAGATTACTCACATTACATAAATACATTTTGAGTGGGGGTAAAGAACTCATCGTTTCATGTCCTATTATTCCTTAAAATAGACCCAGATGCCACCGTGTTATAAAACTTCAGCTCACCAAATGTGTCGATAGGCAGGTATATTCATTCGATAGGTATCTCTAAAGCTGTCACCTTCAAGAGCTCCATTTTATAGCATTCTCTCTCTACTTGTGTATTCCGGTATCTTCCCTGTCTGACTGCAGGACTCAAACACGCCGAGTCATGCATGAACTGTGGTATCTCTGCAGGGGTCTCCTCCACCCGTCTGAAACACTGCGCTGAAAGCAGGTGGCAAATGTACATGATGAACGGCCTGAAATCGGGGAACCAGTGCAGCAATCAACCTATAAATTGCGGGTCTTGCATGTTTTCTCTTATTTTGGGCATGGTACTTTATAAATCAGCTAGCTGGGGGGAGAGATACCAGCTGCAATCAGTAACTCCGAGCCTGGTATTTTCACCTCTAGCTATCAGCCAAATCGTAATTAGCCCCATAGTGACCGCAGTGTGATGTTTGTAAACTGATTTCCACATGTTTAGTTATGTAATGTGTATTTGTAGTATAGCCGGAAGAGTACCCTGGCATCTGGAGAACGGGCTGCTGCTGTGTCTGAACCCTATTGAAAGAGCCTGGGTTTTCAGTTTTTTTTTGGATTTGTGGGACTGAAACTGCGGCTTGAATGTGCAAGGGAAGTTGTTCCAGGCTTTAGGATCCAGATATGAAAAAACTGTAGCCACTGGCGTTGGCTCTTTGCATGAGGGGGACATGGGCGAGCAGATGGCTGGCAGAGTGAAGATGTTGGGCGGGTTGTGGAAGCTGATGTGGCTGTTGAGGTTGGTGGGTCCTTGGTTGCACAATGCTTTCTATGTGTGTGTGAGTAGTTTGAAAAGGGCATGGTTGTGAACGGGGAGCCAATGGAGGTCTTGAGGCGCAAGAATATGTGGGTGTGGGGTGGGAGGTTGAATCTGGAGTCTCGCGGCGAGTTTTGCAGAGATTACGACGTAAAGTGCATTACCATAGTCCAGTTTACTGCTGAGAATTACTTTAGCTGGTTTTGAGCAGAAGCCCTCTGAAAACTTCAGAGTACATGTGTTAACTTTTAAGCATATACCTCCCTGCACTATAGCCTAGCTATAGCCTATGTTACTGGTCAGTTATATATGCTACAAGAGTAGTTTGAAGGTTGTGTAGGAGTTTTAAGTGAGAAGACAGTTGTGCCTGTAAAACTGTGTTCACAGACTCAAATGTTCCAGGCCGAGACATGCTGGAAGGCCTTCCTTTCTCCACTGTAGACCTGAAAGTGTTACTTGTTTAGCAGAATGTGAATGAGTGCCTCAGTTCCTATTTGGGGCAGTGATTGCATGCATATATAAGTTTGTTACTAAATGACTGCCTTACTTTGTGACATATATGGTTGTCTAAATGTGTCTGCAAGGAGTTGCATGGATTGCCTCCTGGGTGTGTTAGTGAGTATTGTGTTATTTGAGTGTGTGTAGAGCTGCCTCCATTAGTGCTAGATACATATCAGTTCTATCTGTCTGGGTGAGTGACTGTGTAGGTGCTTCTCCGACAGTCTGTATGGATGTTTTAGTGTCTGTCTGCCTTTCTATTTTGGTACTTCATATGTAAGTGTGGGTGGCAGGGTGGATGGATAATTGGGCACATGGATCTTTAGGACTGCATATAGTGCATTAAAACTGCAGAAGACATATGTTGAGTTTTAAACTTATAGTACCCTGCCCCATGGCCTACCTGCAGCATACCTAAATTGTGAGTTATACATGGTATGAGAGCAGTTTATGCAATCCCTAGAACTTTTAAATGTGCAGGTTGGCTAACCAGTAAAACTGCATGCACCAGCTGAAATGTAGCAGGCCCAGGATTCTATGCAATGGGGACTTCCAGGGCCAAACTGGGAACTAAAACCGGACCTGGCATAGTGCTCTGCCGGGCCCCAGGGGTTGGGGGTGCGGCCGAGCTGATTTCTTTGCAGCGGCCGGTATTGCAGCTAAGCTGCAAAAACGGCCCTGTAACAAAATTGGCCCCCAACCCTGGCGGCCCACCGGGGAAATGCCCGGTGCCCACCACGGCCAGTCCGGCCCTGGGAACTTCGGTGCATGGTAGACTTGAATGTGTCAGTTGTGTAGCAGATATTTAAATTAGTTTTCACCTCCTATCTCACTGGGGCTATGATTGAATGTGTATGTAAGTTTGTTAGTAAATCACTGCCTCTCTTTGTGACAAGTATGCTTTTCTAAATGTGTCTTGAAGGGGCTGCATGAATTGTCTTCTGGGTATGTTAGTGAGTATTGAGTTATTTAAGTGTTTGTGCAACTGCCTCCATTAGCGCTACATACATATAAGTTCTGTCTGTTTGTGAGAGTGACTGTTTAGGTACTTGTGTTGCTATCTCACTGGGTGTTTTAGTGACTGTCTGGTTTTCTATTTAGGATTCTTCAATTGAATTCTGGGTCAACGGTGGATGTAGGGATGGTCTATAGGGCCAACATCCGCATGAGAAGGGGACCGTGCGCCCCCTCCCATTATTTTTTTTTTTTAAAACAGAGACATTTTAGGGGGACACTATCCCCGGGGCTGAAATCCGCCTGGGAAGGGGGTGGCATTGCCCCCCTCCCTTTAATTTATATTTTTTTAAAAGCCTGTCACCTGGGGATGGGGTCCACGGGCCTCAAATCACTAAGGGGAGGGGAGCTGCAGGGCCCGCATCACTATTGAAAACATTGCTGGCCCCACAGGATGCAGTCCCCCTTGCCAAAACTGGCCCAAGGAAGAGGCGCCAAGCTGCCCCTTCCTAAAAACAAAAAAAAACAACTGGCAAGTCACTGAAGGTCCTGTTACCTTTCTCCACCACTCTGCAGATGAGTTTCGTGGCACACTTTTGGTGAGGGGATGAAGTCTCCTTGGCTGCAGAGAGTCCTTGGGGGCCAGCAGCCCCTCCTGTAACCTCCAGTAAGTTCCACACAGCAGGATTGCTGTGAGGTTTTCGGTGGCCATGCGCCCTTTCTCACCACTATGCAAACACGACTTGTGGCACACTACTGGCTGGGGAATGAATTCCTCTTGAATGCTGAGGGACCTTCGGGGGCCAAGAAGCCCAGCTGATACTTTTTGTAAGTCCTACACAGAGAGATTCCTGAGAGCTGGTCAATGCTCACTCCCTTTCTCCACCACTCTGCAAACGCTATTACTACTTAAAAAACCCCATAGAAATTCATTAAAAAAACAAAGGTTACAGGGACTATATAGTTAGGAAACGGAATAAAAGAAACCTTAGAAATTCACTGAAAAAACAAATGTTAAAGGGACGTTATAGTAAGGCTCAGGTTTCACTCGTACAAAACCAGTGAAATTCAGCGGTTATAATTATTAACTTACGCCCCTGCAGTGCACTGCTTATGACCTCACATATTACATCACTCATAACATGGTCAGTGACATCACTGGTGACATCTCAAATGACATCACTGAGGACATCACTGATGACATCGTCCGGTGATTGTGAGTGTTTTTAAAAGTTTATTAGTGTGGAGCTAAATTTAATTGAAAAACACTCAGGAATGATAGTTTTTTGTTTTATTTGATAATTGTAGCTGATCTTTAAGTTTGGCTTTTATAGTGAATCTCTCTCTCTCTATTATCTACTGGCGGTCGCCAGTAGATAGTTATAGTTAGGACCGTGTTTCCATAGGAAATCCGCAACATTCTATTTGGAATAACTTTGGTGCCGGTTGACGAATCCTCGCGAAATTTTGAAAATAGGTGGGGCGCTCTGCTCCGCTCCTACCCTGAAAGTCTCGGGGGGATTCGTCAAGCGGGGGCTGAGAAAAAAGGTGGGTCGCAAAACACGTTTTCCCCATGCAATTTTCCGTAGGGACCTTTAGTCCAAGGTACAGCCC
Organism: Triturus cristatus; assembly: GCF_964204655.1. Classification (NCBI taxonomy): domain Eukaryota; kingdom Metazoa; phylum Chordata; class Amphibia; order Caudata; family Salamandridae; genus Triturus; species Triturus cristatus. The sequence goes on from NC_140589.1 coordinate 399,593,266, forward strand.
GAACGGCTGAACAGAATTACTTGAAATTTGGCAAAGAGGTAGTCAGGCATGTGCCTTTTGCATATATGGTGTCAATCTGTTCAGTAGCTCCTGAGAAAATCAAAAGTAAAATCACATACATATCTGGGCGGAGCCTAACCCCACATCTCATCGTGAGATCTGACTGGCTGTCAGTACTTCATCCAAGAAGTGTTGGCAGCCATCTTGGGACCAATATACATGATAGCACCTCATTTAAACGCATTGCAGTTAATAGAAGGTTTTAAGACTTTAGTTACATTATAAATCATTTGTTGATGGTACCATACTCATTTTAGGAATTGTGGTGTGTTCTAAGGTGATTTAACTATGTGAAAAAGCCTTCTGCTGTGATATCACGAACCATGTTTGAGAGAAAACTATTTTCTCATACTTTTCCCACAGAGGTTTGGAAGGTGATCTATAAGCTAAACTGAGAGCATATTTTCTGTAAATTCACATTATCTTTCTCAGTCATGTAAGAATGAAGTCTGACATTCTGAGTAAAACATGTACATCCAACAAGGGCAGAGACTGTCAGTTCTACTGCAGCTTCCCAGAGTGCTCTAAAGAACAACTAGAGTGCTAACAGTCTTACTTATGACAAAAGTATGGCACACCTGAAGCCATCTTGATTGGAATAAAGTGGTAACACTTAAAACATTTAATTTACAAAGGAACAAAATGAGGGGGTTCATTTTGCCATATAAATTATGATTAGTGCTGCAGAAAGAAAAACTAGGGCACATTTTGACTTCTGAAATCCTCTTTTATTTCATAAAAATATTCTGACATGCAGACTGAAACATGCACTTTTAATACCAGCAGCAGACTTTTGTGGTGAGCAGTAGCTTTACTACAGTGATCTAATGAGCAACTAGAGTGCTAACATTCAGAATTTATGGCAAATGTGTGACATATCTGAATACCTTCTTGATGGAATCAAAGTAAAAAACTGAAAGCATTTCCTACTGAGGAGACTGCAGTAAATGAGGAAATTAGGAAATTAGGAAACTTCATAACAAATAAATCTCCTAAAATGGCCACCAGAGACAAAAGAGCCCAAATGTAGCCCAAATATCACCCAGATGTAGCCCAAATGTAGCCCAATGACAGAAGTGTGCAAAACACTTATTTTTTGTGTATTTGCAGTTTTATATAGTGCAGACTTGTCAGGTATTGGAGTGCTTTACATGAACATTGGTTACATCACACAAGATCAAATTCATTTTGGTTGTAGACATGGGGAGATTAAGTGATTTGACCAGAATCACAGAATGTTGAGCTGATGCAGAAACTCCAACCTGGTTCCCCAGTTGTAAAAGTCTGCTGCTCTGGAAGTAACACCACACCCTCTCCCCTTGGATGCAACATTTAATCAAGTGGTCAACTGGATAAAAAAACTAAGATTACAAATAATTTAAAAGTTCTTTGTCGCTATTTGAAAACTCAGAAAATATGTCCTCATTTTAGTTTTTTAGAGCACTAACCATAACTTTGATGCAAATAAGACCCTCTCATATATGTAATTTCTAAAGGAAATGCTCTAGGCATTTCAGTTTTGATTACATCAAGATGACATCAGGCATTCCACACTTTTGTAATAAATATAGAATGTTAGCAATCTAGTTGTTCATTGGGATACTGTTGAGAGACAGAGGCCAGGGGCACGGACTCTGAAAATTGAAGGCAGGTAGGAGAGTGCAGAGGCAACAATTTGACCACACTAGGCAGGCAGGAAGGGCAGTGGCAGCACAACAGACTATGGAGGGCAGTGGAAAGGGGGGCAGGGGCAACAAACCAACAATACATGACTGGCAAGAGAGGCTGTGGCAATATAATAGACCATTGTGGGCAGAACGAAGAGGCAGTGGTCATACAACCATACATGCCAACAGACCCGTTTCAGCCAGGAAACATCCAGTGTTTTCAAGCTCAAATGGGCTTTACTTGATCTGTTTCCTGTCTACAATCTTCTCTTTTTCAATGTAACTCAAAGGGGAAAATCAATACCCCAGTTTTATTTCAAAATCTCCCTCTTACCAAGTTCAAAATGTTCGCAAGTATGGTACATTGGATCATGGTAGGCAGGAGGAATTGGGGTAGGGACATGGACTCGGATAACAGAGGACAGGAGGGACATTGAGAGGTGCACCAAACTGACCCTACAGGGCAGGCATCAGGGTTTGCAGCAGCACAATACACCACACAGGGCATGCGGGACGGGAGTGCAGCACAACAATCCATAGAAAGTAATAGGGAGGGGACAGGACCATGCACATGGACAACAGACAACAGAGGGGAAAGAGGCAATGGTAGCTAGCTGACCATAGTGGACAGACAGGAGAGAAAGCTGCAGCATAACAGACCATAAAGGGCAGGAGGGACGGATCAGGGGCATTACAATGGAACCGACAAGCCAGGAGGGAGGGAATAGGGGTCTGCACATGGAAACAGAGGGCTGGGGGCAAGGGGGCAGGGCAGGAGCAGCAAGATGACCATGGAGGTCAGGCAGGATGGGCACTAGAAACAAGACACACCATGGAGAGCAACAGTGAGACTATGATGGCATACACACAGACCATGGAGGGAAGTTGGGAGGGGGTCAGGAGCAGCTAGCTGACCACACAGGGAAGGTGGGAGGGGCCATGGCAGCACAGAAGACCATGCATGGCAAGCGGGAGGGTTAGTGGCAGCACAATGGCTATGATGGGCAAGAAGGAGCGTGCAGGGGCATGCACAAAGGACCATGGAGGATAGAAGGGAGGGTCAGGACCTGGGCACAGACAAGAGAGTTCAGGGGAAGGGGCCTCACAACAGACCGTGCTGGGCAGGCAGGAGGAGCAGTTGCAGCACAACAGACCAGGGAGGGCAGAAGGGTGTGGCAGTAAAATGGACCATGGAGGACAGGAGGAAGGGGATAGGGGTATGGATGTGGACAGGCAGGGTGGAGGTGGCAGGGACAGGTTACAGTCATCTGACAATGCTAGGCAGGTGGTAGGGGAGTGGCAGCTCAACAGAACACTCAGAGTAGATAGGAGTGGCAGGTCAATGGAACATGGTGGTCAAAAAGGATGGAGCAGGGGCATGCACAAAGACATCGGAGGGCAGGGGGAAGGATAATAGGGGCAGCAAGCAAAGCACAGAGGCTAAGCAGGAGGTCAATGATGGGCCATAGAATTGGGCAATGGAGGGCAGGATGAGTGGACTGGTACATCATGCTAAATGCAGGGCAGTGGCAGCACATCAGACCATGCATGGCAGGAGGGAGGAGGCTAGTCCACGGATTCAGACAACAGAGGATAGGGAGGAGGTGGATGGGGCAGCAAGCTAACTGTTCATAGAAGGTGGGTATTAGGAACTTTATTGTTTTTAAAATGTGTGTCTGTGCGAACTACTTAAAATATGAACAAGTATGCAGCATAATCTCACTTTTATTCAGGAAGAAGAGGACGTTTGGGACTGTGACTCCGGGCTCACTTGGCAGAAACATCCCCTGACCCTCCACCCCCCATCGCAAAATGTAATGCCCGTGAAAAGGGTAGGTGGATGCAGTGTTATATAGAACATAGTCCTGAGAGCACGATTGAAAATGAAAACTAGATATAGTATATGATATAAACTATGCACCAAAAAGTGTGATATAAGATGAACCGGGGCGTGAAATATAATATGCAATACATTGTGCGCAATGACAGATTCATTGGAGAGCGCGAGATAGCACAGGCACTAGCGCTTGCTATGTGATATGCGCCTTGGAGTGTAATATGCACAGGGCAGTGTTGTGTAACCTAAGTAGTCTCTAAAGTTGTAATATAAAATATGTTCTGGGTAGTGTAACATTGCATATGCACTGTGACAAAGATATGGATCCCAGATTGTAAAATGTATTGCATAGCGCTGTGCTTTATAACATAGGCATCGAGGAAGGCACGTTAGATGGGGCAATATAACCCGTGCGAAAGCAAGTGTGGCATGACATATTCACGGGGTGGTGTTACAGTGCACATGGGCTAGAGAGTGTCATAGCATACGCACTAGCTAGTGGAATACAACACAGAGGTGTGTGGCACTCGGCGGGCACTGGTGGGTGTAACACAGCATTGGGCTCAGCCAGGAGCATGCTGTGACTCTCAAGTGAGGTTTGTCTTCTTTCCAGAGAGTAAAATAGAAAGTATTACACATCCGGCGGTGGATGTGTGTTTTATTAACCGTGAGGGGGTTTCTTGCATAGTTTGGTAGAATTTTTGTTGAATCCCCTTTGAATGGCTTGGTGTGCATGTGTATTAAATGTGCCCGTCAATAGCTACCCATGTTTGTATAAATAAATGACAAGGGTGTCTACTTGGAGAGTACCCACCAGCGGCGCCGCCGGGATTAGGCACGGTAGGGTGTCAGACATGTCAGAGCTTCACTAGCGGTGTGAATACATTCTACGTGGATTCATTGTATGCATAGTCGCCTTTTAATGAATATCACGCAAATCGTCATGGTGATAGGTACATACGGTTTGTCCAGCATGTCCTAGGTGTTTCTATAAATATATATATTTTTTTAAAAATAAAAAACAAAGGCCGGCCCCGGGGGATGGGGTCCCCGGGGCCATAAGTGGCCTGAGGAGGGGGGCAACACAGCCCCCCTCCTAAAGAATAACATTTATTAAAAAAGGCCATGACCTGGGGGTTGGGGTCCCCGGGGCCGATTAAGGCCTTGGGAGGGCCAAATTAATTTTTTTCAACAAAAAAAATTAGGGTGCAGGCCCTGGGGGATGGGGTCCCCAGGGCTAATAAATTAGAAAAAGAAAGGGGGCCACACAGCCCTCCTTCTTAAAAATAAATAAATAAAAGACCGGCATCGTGCCGGAGGCCACGCCCCCTCCTTGTAGCACTCTGCAAACCCGCCTCCTGGCCAGTTGTAAGTTGAGGAATTAATTCCCCTTCAATACTGAGGGTCTCTGAGGGCCAACTAGCCCAACAGGTATCTCCAGTATGCGCCAGGGAGCTGCGTTTTAGACAGGTGTTCTGACGCCACGCCCCTTTTTACACCTCCATGCAACGCAGCTCTGTGGCGCTTACTGGAGGTACCTAGTGGGCTAGTTTGACCCTAGGGACCCTTAGGATTCAAGGGGACTTAATCTCTCAACTCAGAACGCCCACAGGCCCTGTGGCGCGTTTTTAAGTTGGGGAAATAATTCCCTTTCAATCCTGAGGGACCCTGGGGTCCAACTAGCCCACCAGGTGCTTCCAGTAAGCACCACTGCTCTGCGTTGCAGAGAGGTGGTGCAGGCCGTGCCACTTTTTACACCTCTCTGCAACGCAGTTCTGTGGCGCTTACTGGAGGTACCTAGTGGTCTAGACCCTCAGGATTCAAGGGGACTTAATCTCCCAACTTAAAACGGCTACAGGGCGTGTTTACACAGTGAGGAAGGGAGGGGACGGGGCATGAGGTAACGTGTTCAAACACGCCCTGTGGTGCGTTTTAAGAGGTAGTTTTAATCCCCAAGGGACCCTCAGGATTGAAGAGGAATCAATTCCCCATCTTAAAACGGGCAACAGGGCGTGTTTGCACACATGTCACCTCAGGCCCCGACCCCTCCCTTTACCACTGTGCAAACGCGCCTTTGGCGCGTTTTAAGTTGGGGGATTAAGTCCCCTTGAATCCTGAGGGTCCCTGGGGTCCAACTAGCCCACCAGGTACCTCCAGCAAGCTCCACAGAGCTGCGTTGAAGAGAGGTGTAAAAAGGGGCGTATAATATGTATAAGAGCTCATCAAAAAAGAGAAACTTTTTGGATAATTTCATAAAGATTTGTCAAATGACACCAAAGTTACAAGCACATAGAAGGCTCCAGAAGGGGTGCCACGCAACCCCCCTCCCAACATGAGTGAAGCCCCAGGGCTGTACGGACCCCAGCGCATCCCCGCAACCCCTGCGAGCCCCTGCTATTATTTTTTTAGAAATACCCCCGGAACCTAGCCCACCCAAGGGCCTCATTAAAATGAAACACGAGAACCCGTGACCCCAGCGCAAATTTTTGCCGATTTTTAATTTGTTTTTTAAATGAATTTTTGGTCCCTGGGACCGCCTGAGCAGGCCTAGGGGTCAGGGACTTCCTCCTACCCTGCCCCCTTGTCTTGTTTTATACCTCTGTTTCTCTGTTTTCGGATGACTCGCTTCTACCGAGCCACAAGATGGCTGCCAACACTTCCTGGTTTGGACTACTAGCAGCTAATCACAGTCAAGCTCGCACACGCGACTTAGGCTCCGCCCAGAAATCAAAACTTTTATTTTTCTAATTTCACAGCAACTACTGAACGGATTTACACAATTTCTGAAAAGGTTGCTTTCTGACCCAAGCACTAACTTCCTGCTAAATTTGGGATAATTCTGTTCAGTAGTTTCGGCTGTAGCCTTGCACAAAGTTTCCTATGGGAAATTGATTTTTTAACTCCTATTTTTTTAATTTCTCAAAAACTACTGAACGGATTACACCATTTTAAAAAATGGTCGCTTTCTGAACCAAGCTCTACCTTTTTGCCAAATTTGGGGTAATTCCGTTCAGCAGTTCGGGCTGTAGCTCGTCTCAGAATTTCCTATGGAAATTAACATGGAGAAAATGAGTTTTGGGACCCCCTTTTTTCTCAGTCCCCGCTTGACGAATCACCGCCAAACTTTCAGGATATGAGTTGACCTGGATAGACTTTCTTTTGGCAGAATTTCAGGAAGATTTGTTTAACGACGCCAAAGTTATTAGTAAATCAAAAAATGCTTTCCCTATGGAAACTAGGTGGTAACTATATCTACCTACTGGCGATCGCCAGTAGGTAATATATATATAGAATAACATGGAGACTGTGAACTTGCTAAACTGCGCTGCTGCCTGATAAATGGAGGTTTACTGATGGCGAGTGTGTCCTAAAGTCTTGGGCACTTATGTAACAGTATTTAAACACACGGCAGTCCTCCCGTGAGGATGCACCACCGCGGGCCATGACAGCGGGCCGGTGGGCTTCTTATGTTGGGAGCTGCCAGAGGACCATCAGTTTTGGCATTTGATACTTTGCAACGCAGCATGCAACTTACAGTGAGCCCAATAATGGCTGAATTGAACTATACTATTAACGAGTGAGCAGTATGAGTTTTATTGTGAACTAAGGAATTTATTGTAAGACTACCGATCCCAGAATGCTATTTTAAATATCATGCAAGGCCCTCACCTGTGGGCAAAAAAAGGTACCGGTGATGTCATCGTGAGTCTTTTTCCACTGATTGCGCTGCCGCCCATGCCTGTGATCAAGGATTTATTTGTAATCTGAAACGCGTAAAGCAGAATAACATGGAGACTGTGAACTTGCTAAACTGCGCTGCTACCTGATGAATGGAGGTTTACTGATGGCAAGTGTGTCCTAAAATCTTGGGCACTTGTGGAACTGTATTTAAACACACAGCAGTCCTGCCGTGAGGATGCACCACCGCGGGACACGACAGCGGGCCGGTGGGCTTCTTATGTTGGGAGCCATCATCGGACCAACACTTTTGGCATTTGATACTTTGCAACGCAGCATGCAACTTACAGTGAGCCCAATAATGGCTGAATTGAACTATACTATTAACGAGTGAGCAGTATGAGTTTTATTGTGAACTAAGGAATTTATTGTAAGACTACCGATCCCAGAATGCTATTTTAAATATCATGCAAGGCCCTCACCTGTGGGCAATAAAAGGTACCGGTGATGTCATCGTGAGTCTTTTTCCACTGATTGCGCTGCCGCCCATGCCTGTGATCAAGAATTTATTTGTAATCTGAAACGCGTAAGGCAGAATAACATGGAGACTGTGAACTTGCTAAACTGCGCTGCTGCATGATAAACTGAGGTTTTCTGATGGCAACTGTGTCCTAAAGTCTTGGGCACTTGTGGAACGGTATTTAAACACACGGCAGTCCTGCCTTGAAGATGCACCACCGCGGGATACAACAGCGGGCCGGTGGGCTTCTTATGTTGGGAGCCGTCATCGGACCATCACTTTTGGCATTTGATACTTTGCAACGCAGCGTTCAACTTACATTGAGCCCACTAATGGCTGAATTGAAATATACTATTAACGAGTGAGCAGTATGAGTTTTATTGTGAACTGAGAAATTTATTGTAAGACTACCAATCCCAGAATGCTATTTTAAATATCATGCAAGGCCCTCACCTGTGGGCAATAAAAGGTACTGGTGATGTAATTGTGAGTCTTTTTCCACTGATTGCGCGGCCGCCCATGCCTGAGATCAAGGATTTATTTGTAATCTGAAACGCGGAAGGCAGAATAACATGGAGACTGTGAACTTGCTAAACTGCGCTGCTGCCTGATAAACGGATGTTTACTGATGGCGAGTGTGTCCTAATGTCTTGGGCACTTGTGGAACGGTATTTAAACACAAGGCAGTCCTGTCATGAGGATGCACCACCGCGGGACACAACAGAGGGCCGGTGGGCTTCTTATGTTGGGTGCCGTCATTGGACCATCAGTTTTGGTATTTGATACTTTGCAACGCAGCGTGCAAATTACAGTGAGCCCACTAATGGCTGAATTGAACTATATTATTAACGAGTGAGCAGTATGAGTTTTATTGTGAACTGAGAAATTTATTGTAAGACTACCGATCCCAGAATGCTATTTTAAATATCATGCAAGGCCCTCACCTGTGGGCAATAAAAGGTACTAGTGATGTCATCGTGAGTCTTTTTCCACTGATCACGCGCCGCCAGTGCCTGTAATCAAGGATTTATTTGTAATCTGAAACGCGTAAGGCAGAATAACATGGAGACTGTGAACTTGCTAAACTGTGCTGCTGCCTGATAAACTGAGGTTTTCTGATGGCAAGTGTATCCTAAAGCCTTGGGCACTTGTGGAACGGTATTTAAACCCAAGGCAGTCCTGCCGTGAGGATGCACCACCGTGGGACACGACAGCGGGCCGGTGGGCTTCTTATGTTGGAAACCGTCATTGGACCATCAGTTTTGGTATTTGATACTTTGCAACGCAGCGTGCAACTTACAGTGAGCCCACTAATGGCTGAATTGAAATATACTATTAATGAGTGAGCAGTATGAGTTTTATTGTGAACTGAGAAATTTATTGTAAGACTACCGATCCCAGAATGCTATTTTAAATATCACGCAAGGCCCTCATCTGTGGGCAATAAAAGGTACTGGTGATGTCATTGTGAGACTTTTTCCACTGATTGCGCTGCCGCCCGTGCCTGTGATCAAGGATTTATTTGTAATCTGAAACGCATAAGGCAGAATAACATGGAGACTGTGAACTTAATAAGCTGCGCTGCTGCCTGATAAACGGAGGTTTACTGATGGTGAGTGTGTCCTAAAGTCTTGGGCACTTGTGGAACGGTATTTAAACACACGGCAGTCCTGCCTTGAGGATGCACCACCGCGGGACAGAACAGCGGGCCGGTGGGCTTCTTATGTTGGGAGCCGTCATCAGGCCATGAGTTTTGGCATATGATACTTTGCAATGCAGCGTGCAACTTACAGTGAGCCCACTAATGGCTGAATTGAACCATACTATTAACGAGTGAGCAGTATGAGTTTTATTGTGAACTGAGGAATGTATTGTAAGACTACCGATCCCAGAATGCTATTTTAAATATCATGCAAGGCACTCACCTTTGGGCAATAAAAGTTACTGGTGATGTCATCATGAGTCGGTCGCCAGTAGGTAGTTATAGTTAGGACCAAGTTTCCATAGGAAGAGCATTGATTGTTTTGCTTATAACTTTGGCGTCGTTTGATGAATCTTCATGAAAGTTTCCAAACGAATTCTTTGTTCATATCAGCTCCTATGTTGAAAGTTTGGGGGTGATTTGTCAAGGGGGGGCCGAGAAAAAAGGGGGTCCCAAAACGTGTTTTCTCTATGTTAATTTCCATAGGAAACTTTAGACCAGGCTACAGGTCGAACGAGTGAACGGAATTACCCCAAGTTTGGCAGGGAGAAGGGTCTTGGTCTAGAAAGCACGCTTTTGTTTATTTGGTGTAAATCCATTCAGTAGTTTTGGAGAAATATCAAAATTTGCAGATATCGATATTTGGGAATTCTGCCATCTGATTGGCTGCGGTGTTACGAGCATGAGCTTGATGCTTATTGGATGCGAGCTGTTGCAACTAGGAAGTGTTGGCAGCCATTTTGGGATTCCGTTGAAACGAGTAAGGGGAAAAAGGGCAAAAAGAGTAGGAAACAGGAAGATAGGAACTCTGTAACCTCTGTGGGGGAGTACGAAGTGAAGTAGTCACTCCTACCGGACTGAAAGTGCGGTGTTGCTCAGCTGAGATGAGATGCTGCTACACTCGGGTATGGAACCGAGAGCCTAAACCATGAGGTCATTACTGTAAAGTGATGTGCTCTGGTCTTTGTAGCATACCTGTGGAAGTAGTGTTAGTAGGCATTTATACCATACAGAGAGTGGGAAGCAAACTACTGACCTCTACCGTGCGTTTATACTATACCGGAAGTGGGAAGTGAAGTACTCACACCTACTGGTGTGAAGACTCAGGGATCAAACCGAGCTGATTGCTGTAAAGTGATGGGCTCTGGGCGCTGTAGGATACTGGCCGCTGTAGTATAACTGTGTAAGTAGTGTTAGAATGCGTTTATACTTTACAGGGAGTGGGAAGCAAACTGCTCACCCCTACTCTTCTGAAGACTCGGGGATGAAACCGTGAGCTTATTGCTGTAAAGTGATGTGCTATGGGCGCTGTAGCATACCTGTGGAAGTAGTGTTAGTTTGCGTTTATACAATACAGGGAGTAGGAAGCGAACTTCTCACCCCTACCGGTCTCAAGACTCGTGGATGAAACCATGAGCTCATTGCTGTAAAGTCATGTACTCTGTGTAGTAGTCCAATGTAAGTCATAGTAGAATGTTAGTATGTAATGCTACTATAATGTAAGTATGTAATGTTATAATCTAGGGCTGTCATGAGTTTTTACACGGTGCTGGAGAAGACGGTTGCCTTGCTGTCTGGTCCTATTGGGGGCTGTTTAAGCTGTCTTCTTATCCTGCAATAAATCTACTTATCGGATCCACTGCTGTCTTCCTCTTCACTACATAAGTTTGGTGATGAGCGGGAAAAGGTAAAAAGAAGGCAGCACTCACCAAGATTTTCATCTTGCTTGTGTTCTGCTAAAGACCCGTTTTCTTGGTGAAGCTGTTTCTACTCATCCCAGGGTCATCGGCTCATCGAACTATGTGATCCTACCTCTGGTAGGATTTATATTTTTTGATTTTGGACTTCCTCTGCCTCTTCACTACACTCTGGTTGCTCTACTACACGTGTGCAAGTAGTGTTAGTATGCGTTTATACTAATTCTGTAGTTATGCAGTAACCAATGCATCATGGCCCTATGGAGCGCCACCTCCCAGGCGCAGCTCATACAATGTCCCGGGGTGTGCATCCACGGGACATTTATGTTTGCTATTACAGAGCGGGAGCATGGCTTCCACCAAGTGATAGTAAATTGTTGTTTGCCTCATTGAAGCGAGAGGAGGAATACCTCATATCGCTTCAATTAAGCATATCCGGATGGTAAAAATGGAGAAAAAAAAATGAAGCGGGGTCTCACCCGTTCATTTAAATGAGCCCACTCGTGGGTTATGTTCCGGGACCAATCCTATTATTATATTGCAGGGTCTCTGCAGCACTGGGGACCTTATTCTCACATGTAAATTAGGTGCAGGAGGGCACAGAGATGTTTCGCAGCCTAGGAGACCGACACCTCCCCGGGTATTGTTTACGAATTGTTCGGTGGGCTTCAAGGCCAACTCAAGACCGGGGATCGGCAACCTACGGGGCTTTACTTAAATATGCAGGGTGGGCCTCACCAGTCCTTGAAGCCTCGGTGGCCCTAGGCAGTTGCTTATTGGTTCTTTAATCACACGGGCAGTAGTCATGGTGTTATAAAGTGATACACTCATAGAACCCTTGCCATTGTAGAATTACCCAGGCTTCATTTATGTAATAGTCTGTTGGTTTATATTTGGTAGGTGCACTGCAAAATTAAAAATGTTTTCCCTCATAACCTCCTATCAACCGCTGATTTTCGCAATAAACTACAGAAAAAGAAGATCCATACACTCACTTATTTATTGGTAAAAAAATTACTTTTATTAAAACAACACAAATAAATGGAAACATAACTTTATTCGAACAAACAACAGTAAAACATGAAAGAAGTGGGTGGGACTCCTACGGAAGCAGCGCACAAAACATGCAAGAGAAAAAAGAAATATAAGTATGTGTGCCATGTCCAGAGAAAAAGAAAGGTAGTCAGAATGAAAGGACGAAAGTGAGAATGGAACAGAGAGCGAGTGGGTGGAAGGGAGAAGGGGAGGGAGAATCAAAAGAACAGAGGGAAGAGGAGACAGAGCGTTGGCCTACTGCACCCAGCCCTCACTGTTCTCCTCCAGTGTATGTGGGACGCTGGGTCCGCGAGAAACAGCGCAGTCCAGCAAGTCTTTAAAATGAAACAGAGATATGAATGAGGTCAGAGATTATATTATTATCTACGGCAACATCGCTTGCCTGCACCTGTGCACCCGGGTTGCTGCACCCCAGCCCCTTCCCCTGCTCTGTGCTCAAATGCAGCTCCTGCGCACCGAGGCTTCACTGCCCCCATGCCACAACCGGTGTGTCCAACAATGTGCCGGTGCGAGCTCTGACTCTGGGGTGCCTCTAAGGGTGGCACAGTAGGTCTCCGGTGTGGGACGGTGTCTTGATACCACGATGGAAGGTGTCAGAAAGGCCAGAGCATCATTACCGGTTGAGCACCTGCTGCATGCTTTTTCATGCAGCTAACTCAGTGTCTGAAAAGGGAGAAATAATATAATGGTGGAAACGTCTTAAGGTAAATGAAGGTTTATTTCAAGCTTAAGAGAGAACACCAGTTGAGTGCATCCTTCCTTCTTGAAGTGCGATCTACCAACTGGTAGTGGTAATCATGGTTCAAAGAGGAGTTGGAGTGTACGAAAATACACAGGGTTATAATATGTTGTGTCAACATTCACACACAAAGGAACAGAGCGCATGCTAGAAGCATAATGTGCGCGTGCAATGCAGTGGCTCAAGCCTGTGTGCATGTACACTTAGTAGTCAGCTCAATACAGTGCCCCAAAAGCCAACGCCACATGTCTGTAGGGCAGCGCTGCCCGTTGGCTCAGGCCTACAGTACGGTCCAGCAGGTCCTTAAAATGAGATAGAGATGTGCCTGAATGAGGTCAGAGATCACATCATTACGCACGGCAACATCGCTTGTTTTCCCCTGTGCACCTAGGCTGATGCACCCCATCCCTCCCGCCGCAACGTGCTAAATTGCAGCCCCTGTGCACCCAGGCCCCACTGCTCACCTGCTGTCATTGGTGTGTGTCCAAACACAATGGCCAGCAGGGTTCACAACTCAGATAGAGTTTCGATTGCGAGGATGGTGTACACCTCATGGATCCCTTTTTTTTATTGCGCATTGTGATATGCGAGGTGGATGCGGCCATATCACCTGAAGCAGTGTGGAAAAACTGGGACATGTGGCATCATCGTTATCCTATTTATACGTACGCAAAGTGGGCTGGGCTTGTGTATGCCAGGCCAGCGTAGGGGTGTGAATAATAATTCTAGGGACCTGGGCGTTGTTCAGTTTCTGCCTGGGCAGGAAGTGTACTTATGTGTGTGTCCCTGTTGCTGTTTTGACGTTCTACAACCCGCAATTTACATTAATGTAGCATGTACCGGGAGGCCGGTAACTATCGCTAACAAGATGCTGTCCGAAAACATTGAATGGACAACATCGCATGTCGTTGTCAAGCTGGTGGATATGCACAGACACGCATGTCAATGGTGTGCAGTAATATTGAAAGTGTTGCTATCGTGAAGCGCACACATGTGAATGTGCTCGGATGGAGGGAGGATCAGCAGTCAGGTTACATCATACACAGTGATAACGTTCATTGCAGTCAAGCAATGCATGTCAAACATAAAGCTGAAAGTCTGACATATGACACACTACTATACTGGTAAAGCCTGAAATCACAGGGCACACTAAATCACTATATCTGTAATCCAAAAAATGTCACAAAGTGAGATTTGAGCTTCATAACACTCAAGAAGAATAATTGTTCAATAAGTCAGAATGTCCTTTCAGTTGAGGAAATGGAGAACAGTCTTGAATCAGGTTCTTCTTTGTGCTTTATTTTCAAGTCACAATAAAATGGAAAGCAACAGCAGCCGACGCACGTTTCGCCCCCCTGGGCTTTTTCAAGGCTGGAAGAAGATATTTATACACCATTTTTATAGATAGTGACACTCAATGGTCACCTTTTAAAATAACACCCATCAAAATGCCGTTTAAGGATTTGTCTACGTTGTAATTAGACAGCATACCACTTGTGCACCAAATACAAACACATTCAAGCATGCTGCTATTATATATAACACATATGTATCCCTATATTAATCATAATCTTTTACGTAAAATTTAAACAATGACCCCAACAATTCATTTGAAGCAATATATCAGGTTCAAGGTGTGAACATACATATTAAGAAAGACCCTTAATTGAGACCAATGTTGATTTTCAGTGGTATGTTGAATAGCCATTCAAAAGAGAAGCCAATGAATAAGTGAAAAAAGAAAGAGTCAAAAGAACTAACACCAACACCAGTGCACATCACTTCTTAAGAAATAGAGCGAGAAACCGTCCTGTACCAATTAACCCTAAATAGTGACAACGTTCGCCTTCACAAAAAACGGCCTCACCTCAATTTTTAAGAACAACGTTTTGATCGAATGTCATGTAAAAGTAAAAACTTCTTTATTGGAGATTTCTGTAATGCACAAGAGATAACCAGAGTGCCGAAGAAGCAGTGATCCATTACACACCCCTTATAGGGACAGAGTAAAACAATATCAATCGAAAATTAATAAATTCAAGTCAATCCATCCTTACCCGAAAATTTCACGGGTAGAATGCCATCTCACTTCAACTGAAGTCCCCACAGAAGTAGACACCACTATAAGGTGTCACTTTTAAGTTAAAGGCAACCCGGCTCCCTGGACCTTGATAAGTCTTCTCTCTATACGGAGGTTCAAAGGGCATGGGAGGAATGGGAGGAAAATAAAAAAAAAGAATTCATAAGTAAGAAGCTTGGTACACGACCAATTAGTAGTATCACAGAGTGTACTAAATAAAGAGTAGGATCCAGGAGATGTATGTACCTGTATCTTCACGTGTTTTCTCCTTTGACAACGATCGGCAGTTCCGCGTACGTCAGACGCGGACGCCATCTTTTATAATCTTTTTAAGTCGAAGCAAAGCATGGAGATTGAAATGGGACAAACAGAACCTCATAGGTTTAGTGTGTAACGTGGTTACAACCTAAACAGTTTAAACATTGTTAATTATTCTAATGGAAATGTTGTATTTAGGATAATACAATGGTCACATATTTCTACTGCGTATAGTAACTCCGTGAAACAAAAAAGGAATTTTTTATTCTTTGATGAAAAGGTACCGCAAATTGTACGGGATAATATTCATCCTTATTAAAGTATATAGTAATCACTTGCTGTATCTCATTTTAGTTTGTAAAACGAGATGTATTTATATTGCGTAAAAGCGCATGTATGGTAGAGTTATTAGCCAAGTTTTTTGGTTACACAACCAAGTTATCACTAAAAATAAAAATAAAAAGCGGACTATATATAGCACTTCCAAGACATGTGTGTCACCACTGTCTCTAATTAAAACCACATCAGTTCATTTGCTAAAGTATTAATGA
This sequence comes from Triturus cristatus, assembly GCF_964204655.1. NCBI lineage: Eukaryota > Metazoa > Chordata > Amphibia > Caudata > Salamandridae > Triturus > Triturus cristatus. Next base: position 399,609,111 of record NC_140589.1, read on the forward strand.
CTGTTATCGATCACCTATAACAGTTTCAACTAATGTCGGTCACCACTATCATTGGTTGACCCCACAGCAGTTCATTTGCTAAGAAATGTCTGTTATCAAAGATAGTCCTCACACATAAAAAACAATAAAACATTCCATATGGTAATGGATTAGAAGCTGCAAAGAAGATCGTAAATTTGCCTATTATCTCACCAAATGAGGTTCAAAAAGAGCCAAAATGTAATAAATATTAGTTAGTCTAGCCCGCATATCACGAGTATTGTGAATCAATAAGTAGTGCTCGATATATCCAGTTAGGTCAATTAAAAAAGCAAAGAAGATTCAGCAGCAGTGAAAGTTGGGAAAGGTTAGGTATGGACAAAGGGTGTGATAGATAGTCGCTTCTACTCAACCCTATCCTAGAGCATGTGTTACAAATACAACCATAGTGATTGATCATAAAGTTAAAAACGGACAAGAGAAGTAATTAATAGTCACTCATACTAAGCCCTAACCTAGAGCATGTACTGCAAATATAACCAAAGTGATTAGTCATATCTACGTAGAAAGCTCATATGTAGAATAAGTCATGATACAACATGGTAGAGGATCGTAATAGAGTACAGAGGTAAAGTATTGATAATGATATACATTATTGATTCCATCAGTCACTTACAGGAATTCATACATCTCCTTATCAATATTGATCCCACATTCCACCGCCCTTAGTTTAATGATCCAAGTGCTTTCCAGTTTACGCAGTTGAGATATTTTGTCTCCACCCCTCAAACCCAAATTCACCACATCAATGCCATGGAAACCCAACTTACGGAGATCATTAAGTTTATGTGTGGTGTTAAAGTGAACCGCTAGAGGATATTGGGTGTTGTTGTTCCTCATAGCCCGAATGTGTTCCTGGATCCTCTCTTTAAGAGGTCTAATAGTGCTTCCAATGTATATTTTTCCACATATACATTTGATACAGTACACTACCATCTTGGTGTTACAATTTATGAAGCTCCTGATGATGTATTCTCTCTCTGTGTTGTACTTGAATCTAGTGATTTTATGTAATCCAAAGCAACAAATACTACATGAGCCACATCTATGGTAGCCATTTGGGGCAGGAGGTAACCAGGTGACAGTTTTTTGTGGTGGAATGAAACTTGGACAAAGTTGTTGTCTGAGTGTGCGTCCCCTGGCATGTACCATCATAGATTTTGAACCAATGACACCCTGTAACGTGGTGTCATGAATAAGTAAATGCACGTGTGTTTTTTGAGAATCTTAAAGACGTCTGTACTAATGGTCATGTAGGGGGTGATGAAAGTACACTTATTTTTAGGGCTCTTCGTCTCTTTTGGTGTTAATCAACAGATGGCTTCTTTGAACCTTGGTCACCTTGGTTCTTGCTTGTCTAATTATTGTTTTAGAATAACCTCTTGATTGAAATCGTTTTTCCACAGTGTCCAGTTCTTTATCAAGTAAGGTCTCATCACTACAGTTGCGTTTGATACGCAGCATTTCCCCATACGGAATCAAATTTATTTGTGATGGTGGATGTGCGCTACTGGCGTGCAGAATTGCATTACACGCAGCAGTTTTTCTATAAGGTATGGATTTGAGCTAATTACCGTCCACCTTAATGGTTAGATCCAAGAAATTGACCTGTTTAAGGTTCTGTTCTTTAGTAAAGGACAGATTGAAATCATTATCATTGATGTATTTAAAGAATTCTTCCAGGGCATTGTTTGTTCCTGCCCAAAATAACAAAATATCATCAATGAATCGTCCCCAGTATAGAATGTTATCTACCAGGTCACATGGGCATTTCCTCCAAATATGTGTAAATTCAAATAATCCCATATACAAATTGGCAAACGAGGGAGAAAATATAGCCTCCATTGCCACTCCACGTATTTGGCGAAACCAATGGCCATTGTGAGTGAAGATGTTATTGTCCAGAACTAGCCTGATCATGTCCAATAACATGATTGTGTGTACATACATGTTAATAGAACGACTGTCCAGAAAATGTTGTGCTGCGTCAATACCATGTTCACTGGGTATGCTGGTGTATAATGAGCATACATCCATAGTGACCAATTGATGTCCTTCTACCCACTCCACATCTGCAATTTTGCTTATGATATCTCGGCTGTCCTCAATGTATGATCGTAAATTTATCACTAAAGGTTGGAGATACATATCAATGTATTCCGATATTTTCTCTGTTGGAAAACCAATTCCTAAGATGATTTTTCTCCCAGGGGAAATGGCCCTCCTTTGTGGATTTTGGGCAAGACATATATGCAGGGAATTGTGGGTGTTTCATTGAACAGATATTTAAACTCTGGATCCGAAATGAGACCTTGGTCTCGCCAGTGTTTCAATCTTTTTTCTATGGTTGTTGTGGTATTTCTCATAGGATTACCGACAAGTTGTACATATGTCGTTGAATCAGCGAGTTGTCTATCAATTTCATGGAGATAGTCTATTTTATCCAGGAGCACAACATTTCCTCCCTTATCTGCTTCTCTTATGATTAGGGAGGTATCATGAATCAAGTTATCCAAAGCTTTTCTCTCTTCCATTGTGATATTTTGTTTCATCTTCACATTTTTTGAAGGAAATCTGTCCTCAAGTTTATACAAGTCTTGATAGACCAATTCCTGAAATGTATCAATTACATTTGGGCCCGATAAAAGGGGCTTGAATCTTGATCTGGTCTTGAGACCACTGTCTGAATTAACAAATGTCTCTAAATTAAGCTCAGAGGTTAGTGCATGAAGAGATAAGGGGGCATGCTGTTCATCTAGGGATAACAATAATTGTAGGTCTTTTAAGTCCCTAATAGTCTGAGGTTCTGATGCTTGATCATTGATGGTTATATCAGATGTCCATTTATGCTTTTCTGCAAATAATGTATGTAACTTAAGCTTCCTGGTGAATTTGAAACAACTTATGTGTAATGCTGTAAAATTGGGATAAGCACTTGGACAAAATCCCAAACCTTTGCTCAATAGGTTTATTTCCCTATCAGTTAACATATGACTTGATAAATTGACAACATTGATTTTATCAGTACATATTGCATCATTTAAATTTGTTGTGTTCGAGACCCTGATCTGGTTGTCACCCCCACTTTTTCTTTTATGCTTAGATTTTGATCTGCATTTGCCCCTCCTGGACTTTTTATGGTTCTCTCCTTTTGAAAGGCTTGTTTGTTGCCCTTCCTGAACCATTGTAATTCTAAAAAAAAGGGGTCTGTGCTATTGTTTGGGGGTTGGGCTAGTGCACTCAAGGATTCTCCACTATTTATGCTACTGACACTTGAAGTGTCAGAAATAGTAGTCAATTCTGTAGTTGGGGGTCTAGTTTCTGTTGGTAATATTTGTCCCCCTGCTCTCACATTGTCAAATTTTCTAGCAAAAGTATAAACCCTTCCATTATGGTAATCTCTTGCATCTCGTCTTATTTTTTGTAATTTGTTCTCCATTAGATACAATTGATGTTTCTGAATCTCTTCCCTAAGAATGACTAAATTCCGCTCTGTAACCTCAGGTAAATTAATATCCTGAATTTCCTTCTCTAACACAGATATTTCTAGTAGTAATTTCTCTCGTTTTAGGTCCGCATCTCTGATTAATATGTCCATCATTCCAACTGATGAACTAAGCAGTAATTTTTCCCATTCCTTGAGGTGGCCTGTATCTAAATCCTCAAAGGATGGAACAATCAGAATACGAAGTCCCCTCTGTACTTGTTCCTTGTCTATGTACTTACGTAGGACAGTAGCATCCCACCATCTAGAGAGCTCTTGTTTCTTCAATCTCTCCAGTCTCAGAAAGTTTTGTTTGATTCCCTCCTTTTCTGTCTCTCTAGAGCTGGTGTTTATCCGTGTAGAATTATGACTAAACAGATCATCCATAAGGGCATTTCTATTGTCATCAAATGTAGCCATCATATAGTCAGTATCGAACAACCTGATTCTAAAATTTGTAGTTAAGTATTAATTGAACCTCAACAAAAGCATTTGTTAAATGATACAATTCAAATTTTTCAACAATCATCAAAGCAATTAGATCTACAAAAAACAAGATTAACTATTCACTTTGAATGTTCCATATATAGATCAAGAAGTGTTACAATGTTACAGAGCATGGAGTGCCAGATCGGCAAAATCATAAATTCATTTCAAAAGGACCATGGGTTTGCTGAATGATCTGCACATCCAATCATACTAATAATTTCTGAGCTTGTATTACAAAGGCGTGTCTTGTGGGTGCTCCTGAAATGTTATAATACCCACCCACCAGGGTGTGAATGTGCTAAGACTCAAAAAGTCTCAAGTAATATGAAAACACAGAACACCGGGGCACACTAAATCACTATATCTGTAATCCAACAAATGTCACAAAGTGAGATTGGAGCTTTAAAACACTCAGGAAGAATAATTGCTCAATTAGCCGTAAGTCAGAATGTCCTTTCAGTTGAGGAAATGGAGAACAGTCTTGAATCAGGTTCTTCTTTGTGCTTTATTTTCAAGTCACAATAAAATGGAAAGCAACAGCAGCCAACGTACGTTTCGCCCCCCTGGGCTTTTTCAAGGCTGCAAGAAGATATTTATACACCATTTGTATAGATAGTGACACTCAATGGTCACCTTTTAAAATAACACCCATCAAAATGCCCTTTAAGGATATGTCTACGTTGTAATTAGACAGCATACCACTTGCGCACCAAATACAAAGACATTCAAGCATGCTGCTATTATATATAACACATATGTATCCCTATATTAATCATAATCTTTTACGTAAAATTTAAACAATGAACCCCAACAATTCATTTGAAGCAATATATCAGGTTCAAGGTGTGAACATACATATTAAGAAAGACCCCTAATTGAGACCCATGTTGATTTTCAGTGGTATGTTGAATATCCATTCAAAAGAGAAGCCAATGAATAAGTGAAAAAAGAAAGAGTCAAAAGAACTAACACCAACACCAGTGCACATCACTTCTTAAGAAATAGAGCTAGAAACCGTCCTGTACCAATTAACCCTAAATAGTGACAACGTTCGCCTTCACAAAAAAACGGCCTCACCTCAATTTTTAAGAACAACGTTTTGATCGAATGTCACGTAAAAGTAAAAACTTCTTTATTGGAGATTTCTGTAATGCACAAGAGATAACCAGAGTGCCGAAGAAGCAGTGATCCATTACACACCCCTTATAGGGACAAAGTAAAACGATATCAATCGAAAGTTAATAAATTCAAGTCAATCCATCCTTACCCGAAAATTTCACGGGTAGAATGCCATCTCACTTCAACTGAAGTCCCCACAGATGTAGACACCACTATAAGGTGTCACTTTTAAGTTAAAGGCAACCCGGCTCCCTGGACCTTGATAAGTCTTCTCTCTATACGGAGGTTCAAAGGGCATGGGAGGAATGGGAGGAAAATAAAAAAAAAGAATTCATAAGTAAGAAGCTTAGTACACGACCAATTAGTAGTATCACAGAGTGTACTAAATAAAGAGTAGGATCCAGGAGATGTATGTACCTGTATCTTCACGTGTTTTCTCCGTTGGCAACGATCGGCAGTTCCGCGTACGTCAGACGCTGATGCCATCTTTTATAATCTTTTTAAGTCGAAGCAAAGCATGAAGATTGAAATGGGACAAACAGAACCTCATAGGTTTAGTGTGTAACGTGGTTACAACCTAAACAGTTTAAACATTGTTAATTATTCTAATGGAAATGTTGTATTTAGGATAATTCAATGGTCACATATTTCTACTGGGTATAGTAACTCCGTGAAACAAAAAAGGAATTTTTTATTCTTTGATGAAAAGGTACCGCAAATTGTGCGGGATAATATTCATCCTTATTAAAGTATATAGTAATCACTTGCTGTATCTCATTTTAGTTTGTAAAACGAGATGTATTTATATTGCGTAAAAGCGCATGTATGGTAGAGTTATTAGCCAAGTTTTTTGGTTACACAACCAAGTTATCAATAAAAATAAAAATAAAAAGCGGACTATCTATAGCACTTCCAAGACATGTGTGTCACCACTGTCTCTAGTTAAAACCACAGCAGTTCATTTGCTAAAGTATTAATGACTGTTATCGATAACCTATAACAGTTTCAACTAATGTCTGTCACCACTATCATTGCTTGACCCCACAGCAGTTCATTTGCTAAGAAATGTCTGTTATCAAAGATAGTCCTCACACATCAAAAACAATAAAACATTCCATATGGTAATGGATTAGAAGCTGCAAAGAAGATCGTAAATTTGCCTATTATCTCACCAAATGAGGTTCAAAAAGAGCCAAAATGTAATAAATATTAGTTAGTCTAGCCCGCATATCACGAGTATTGTGAATCAATAAGTAGTGCTCGATATATCCAGTTAGGTCAATTAAAAAAGCAAAGAAGATTCAGCAGCAGTGAAAGTTGGGAAAGGTTAGGTATGGACAAAGGGTGTGATAGATAGTCGCTCATACTCAACCCTATCCTAGAGCATGTGTTACAAATACAACCATAGTGATTGATCATAAGGTTAAAAACGGACAAGAGAAGTAATTAATAGTCACTCATACTAAGCCCTATCCTAGAGCATGTACTGCAAATATAACCAAAGTGATTAGTCATATCTACGTAGAAAGCTCATATGTAGAATAAGTCATGATACAACATGGTAGAGGATCGTAATAGAGTACAGAGGTAAAGTATTGATAATGATATACATTATTGATTCCATCAGTCACTTACAAGAATTCATACATCTTCTTATCAATATTGATCCCACATTCCACCACCCTTAGTTTAATGATCCAAGCGCTTTCTAGTTTACGCAGTTGAGATATTTTGTCTCCACCCCTCAAACCCAAATTCACCATATCAATGCCATGGAAACCCAACTTAAGGAGTTCATTAAGTTTATGTGCGGTGTTAAAGTGAACCGCTAGAGGATATTGGGTGTTGTTGTTTCTCCTGGCCCGAATGTGTTCCTGGATCCTCTCTTTAAGAGGTCTAATAGTGCTTCCAATGTATATTTTTCCACATATACATTTGATACAGTACACTACCATTTTGGTGTTACAATTTATGAAGCTCCTGATGATGTATTCTCTCTCTGTGTTGTACTTGAATCTAGTGATTTTATGTAATCCAAAGCAACAAATACTACATGAGCCACATCTATGGTAGCCATTTGGGGCAGGAGGTAACCAGGTGACAGTTTTTTGTGGTGAAATGAAACTTGGACAAAGTTGTTGTCTGAGTGTGCGTCCCCTGGCATGTACCATCATAGATTTTGAACCAATGACTCCCTGTAACGTGGTGTCATGAATAAGTAAATGCGCGTGTGTTTTTTGAGAATCTTAAAGACGTCTGTACTAATGGTCATGTAGGGGGTGATGAAAGTACACTTATTTTTAGGGCTCTTCGTCTCTTTTGGTGTTAATCAACAGATGGCTTCTTTGAACCTTGGTCACCTTGGTTCTTGCTTGTCTAATTATAGTTTTAGAATAACCTCTTGATTGAAATCGTTTTTCCACAGTGTCCAGTTCTTTATCAAGTAAGGTCTCATCACTACAGTTGTGTTTGATACGCAGCATTTCCCCATACGGAATCAAATTTATTTGTGATGGTGGATGTGCGCTACTGGCGTGCAGAATTGCATTACACGCAGCAGTTTTTCTATAAGGCATGGATTTGAGCTAATTACCTTCCACCTTAACGGTTAGATCCAAGAAATTGACCTGTTTAAGGCTCTGTTCTTTAGTAAAGGACAGATTGAAATCATTATCATTGATGTATTTAAAGAATTCTTCCAGGGCATTGTTTGTTCCTGCCCAAAATAACAAAATATCATCAATGAATCGTCCCCAGTATAGAATGTTATCTACCAGGTCACATGGGCATTTCCTCCAAATATGTGTAAATTCAAATAATCCATATACAAATTGGCAAACGAGGGAGAAAATATAGCCTCCATTGCCACTCCACGTATTTGGCGAAACCAATGGCCAATATGAGTGAAGATGTTATTGTCCAGAACTAGCCTGATCATGTCCAATAACATGATTGTGTGTACATACATGTTAATAGAACGACTGTCCAGAAAATGTTGTGCTGCGTCAATACCATGTTCACTGGGTATGCTGGTGTATAATGAGCATACATCCATAGTGACCAATTGATGTCCTTCTACCCACTCCACATCTGCAATTTTGCTTATGATATCTCGGCTGTCCTCAATGTATGATCGTAAGTTTATCACTAAAGGTTGGAGATACATATCAATGTATTCCGATATTTTCTCTTTCGGAAAACCAATTCCTAAGATGATTTTTCTCCCAGGGGAAATGTCCCTCCTTTGTGGATTTTGGGCAAGACATATATGCAGGGAATTGTGGGTGTTTCATTGAACAGATATTTAAACTCTGGATCCGAAATGAGACCTTGGTCTCGCCAGTGTTTCAATCTGTTTTCTATGGTTGTTGTGGTAGTTCTCATAGGATTACCGACAAGTTGTACATATGTCGTTGAATCAGCGAGTTGTCTATCAATTTCATGGAGATAGTCTATTTTATCCATGAGCACAACATTTCCTCCCTTATCTGCTTCTCTTATGATTAGGGAGGTATCATGAATCAAGTTATCCAAAGCTTTTCTCTCTTCCATTGTGATATTTTGTTTCATCTTCACATTTTTTGAAGGAAATCTGTCCTCAAGTTTATACAAGTCTTGATAGACCAATTCCTGAAATGTATCAATTACATTTGGGCCCGATAAAAGGGGCTTGAATCTTGATCTGGTCTTGAGACCACTGTCTGAATTAACAAATGTCTCTAAATTAAGCTCAGAGGTTAGTGCATGAAGAGATAAGGGGGCATGCTGTTCATCTAGGGATAACAATAATTGTAGGTCTTTTAAGTCCCTAATAGTCTGAGGTTCTGATGCTTGATCATTGATGGTTATATCAGATGTCCATTTATGCTTTTCTGCAAATAATGTATGTAACTTAAGCTTCCTGGTGAATTTGAAACAACTTATGTGTAATGCTGTAAAATTGGGATAAGCACTTGGACAAAATCCCAAACCTTTGCTCAATAGGTTTATTTCCATATCAGTTAACATATGACTTGATAAATTGACAACATTGATTTTATCAGTACATATTGCATCATTTAAATTTGTTGTGTTCGAGACCCTGATCTGGTTGTCACCCCCACTTTTTCTTTTATGCTTAGATTTTGATCTGCATTTGCCCCTCCTGGACTTTTTATGGTTCTCTCCTTTTGAAAGGCTTGTTTGTTGCCCTTCCTGAACCATTGTAATTCTAAAAAAAAGGGGTCTGTGCTATTGTTTGGGGGTTGGGCTAGTGCACTCAAGGATTCTCCACTATTTATGCTACTGACACTTGAAGTGTCAGAAATAGTAGTCAATTCTGTAGTTGGGGGTCTAGTTTCTGTTGGTAATATTTGTCCCCCTGCTCTCACATTGTCAAATTTTCTAGCAAAAGTATAAACCCTTCGATTATGGTAATCTCTTGCATCTCGTCTTATTTTTTGTAATTTGTTCTCCATTAGATACAATTGATGTTTCTGAATCTCTTCCCTAAGAATGACTAAATTCCGCTCTGTAACCTCAGGTAAATTAATATCCTGAATTTCCTTCTCTAACACAGATATTTCTAGTAGTAATTTCTCTCGTTTTAGGTCCGCATCTCTGATTAATATGTCCATCATTCCAACTGATGAACTAAGCAGTCATTTTTCCCATTCCTTGAGGTGGCCTGTATCTAAATCCTCAAAGGATGGAAAAATCAGAATACGAAGTCCCCTCTGTACTTGTTCCTTGTCTATGTACTTACGTAGGACAGTAGCATCCCACCATCTAGAGAGCTCTTGTTTCTTCAATCTCTCCAGTCTCAGAAAGTTTTGTTTGATTCCCTCCTTTTCTGTCTCTCTAGAGCTGGTGTTTATCCGTGTAGAATTATGACTAAACAGATCATCCATAAGGGCATTTCTATTGTCATCAAATGTAGCCATCATATAGTCAGTATCGAACAACCTGATTCTAAAATTTGTAGTTAAGTATTAATTGAACCTCAACAAAAGCATTTGTTAAATGATACAATTCAAATTTTTCAACAATCATCAAAGCAATTAGATCTACAAAAAACAAGATTAACTATTCACTTTGAATGTTCCATATATAGATCAAGAAGTGTTACAATGTTACAGAGCATGGAGTGCCAGATTGGCAAAATCATAAATTCATTTCAAAAGGACCATGGGTTTGCTGAATGATCTGCACATCCAATCATACTAATAATTTCTGAGCTTGTATTACAAAGGCGTGTCTTGTGGGTGCTCCTGAAATGTTATAATACCCACCCACCAGGGTGTGAATGTGCTAAGACTCAAAAAGTCTCAAGTAATATGAAAACACAGAACACCGGGGCACACTAAATCACTATATCTGTAATCCAACAAATGTCACAAAGTGAGATTGGAGCTTTAAAACACTCAGGAAGAATAATTGCTCAATTAGCCGTAAGTCAGAATGTCCTTTCAGTTGAGGAAATGGAGAACAGTCTTGAATCAGGTTCTTCTTTGTGCTTTATTTTCAAGTCACAATAAAATGGAAAGCAACAGCAGCCAACGTACGTTTCGCCCCCCTGGGCTTTTTCAAGGCTGCAAGAAGATATTTATACACCATTTGTATAGATAGTGACACTCAATGGTCACCTTTTAAAATAACACCCATCAAAATGCCCTTTAAGGATATGTCTACGTTGTAATTAGACAGCATACCACTTGCGCACCAAATACAAAGACATTCAAGCATGCTGCTATTATATATAACACATATGTATCCCTATATTTATCATAATCTTTTACGTAAAATTTAAACAATGAACCCCAACAATTCATTTGAAGCAATATATCAGGTTAAAGGTGTGAACATACATATTAAGAAAGACCCCTAATTGAGACCCATGTTGATTTTCAGTGGTATGTTGAATATCCATTCAAAAGAGAAGCCAATGAATAAGTGAAAAAAGAAAGAGTCAAAAGAACTAACACCAACACCAGTGCACATCACTTCTTAAGAAATAGAGCGAGAAACCGTCCTGTACCAATTAACCCTAAATAGTGACAACGTTCGCCTTCACAAAAAAACGGCCTCACCTCAATTTTTAAGAACAACGTTTTGATCGAATGTCACGTAAAAGTAAAAACTTCTTTATTGGAGATTTCTGTAATGCACAAGAGATAACCAGAGTGCCGAAGAAGCAGTGATCCATTACACACCCCTTATAGGGACAAAGTAAAACGATATCAATCGAAAGTTAATAAATTCAAGTCAATCCATCCTTACCCGAAAATTTCACGGGTAGAATGCCATCTCACTTCAACTGAAGTCCCCACAGATGTAGACACCACTATAAGGTGTCACTTTTAAGTTAAAGGCAACCCGGCTCCCTGGACCTTGATAAGTCTTCTCTCTATACGGAGGTTCAAAGGGCATGGGAGGAATGGGAGGAAAATAAAAAAAAAGAATTCATAAGTAAGAAGCTTAGTACACGACCAATTAGTAGTATCACAGAGTGTACTAAATATAGAGTAGGATCCAGGAGATGTATGTACCTGTATCTTCACGTGTTTTCTCCGTTGGCAACGATCGGCAGTTCCGCGTACGTCAGACGCGGATGCCATCTTTTATAATCTTTTTAAGTCGAAGCAAAGCATGAAGATTGAAATGGGACAAACAGAACCTCATAGGTTTAGTGTGTAATGTGGTTACAACCTAAACAGTTTAAACATTGTTAATTATTCTAATGGAAATGTTGTATTTAGGATAATTCAATGGTCACATATTTCTACTGCGTATAGTAACTCCGTGAAACAAAAAAGGAATTTTTTATTCTTTGATGAAAAGGTACCGCAAATTGTACGGGATAATATTCATCCTTATTAAAGTATATAGTAATCACTTGCTGTATCTCATTTTAGTTTGTAAAACGAGATGTATTTATATTGCGTAAAAGCGCATGTATGGTAGAGTTATTAGCCAAGTTTTTTGGTTACACAACCAAGTTATCAATAAAAATAAAAATAAAAAGCGGACTATCTATACCACTTCCAAGACATGTGTGTCACCACTGTCTCTAGTTAAAACCACAGCAGTTCATTTGCTAAAGTATTAATGACTGTTATCGATAACCTATAACAGTTTCAACTAATGTCTGTCACCACTATCATTGCTTGACCCCACAGCAGTTCATTTGCTAAGAAATGTCTGTTATCAAAGATAGTCCTCACACATAAAAAACAATAAAACATTCCATATGGTAATGGATTAGAAGCTGCAAAGAAGATCGTAAATTTGCCTATTATCTCACCAAATGAGGTTCAAAAAGAGCCAAAATGTAATAAATATTAGTTAGTCTAGCCCGCATATCACGAGTATTGTGAATCAATAAGTAGTGCTCGATATATCCAGTTAGGTCAATTAAAAAAGCAAAGAAGATTCAGCAGCAGTGAAAGTTGGGAAAGGTTAGGTATGGACAAAGGGTGTGATAGATAGTCGCTCATACTCAACCCTATCCTAGAGCATGTGTTACAAATACAACCATAGTGATTGATCATAAAGTTAAAAATGGACAAGAGAAGTAATTAATAGTCACTCATACTAAGCCCTATCCTAGAGCATGTACTGCAAATATAACCAAAGTGATTAGTCATATCTACGTAGAAAGCTCATATGTAGAATAAGTCATGATACAACATGGTAGAGGATCGTAATAGAGTACAGAGGTAAAGTATTGATAATGATATACATTATTGATTCCATCAGTCACTTACAAGAATTCATACATCTTCTTATCAATATTGATCCCACATTCCACCACCCTTAGTTTAATGATCCAAGTGCTTTCTAGTTTACGCAGTTGAGATATTTTGTCTCCACCCCTCAAACCCAAATTCACCATATCAATGCCATGGAAACCCAACTTAAGGAGTTCATTAAGTTTATGTGCGGTGTTAAAGTGAACCGCTAGAGGATATTGGGTGTTGTTGTTCCTCCTGGCCCGAATGTGTTCCTGGATCCTCTCTTTAAGAGGTCTAATAGTGATTCCAATGTATATTTTTCCACATATACATTTGATACAGTACACTACCATTTTGGTGTTACAATTTATGAAGCTCCTGATGATGTATTCTCTCTCTGTGTTGTACTTGAATCTAGTGATTTTATGTAATCCAAAGCAACAAATACTACATGAGCCACATCTATGGTAGCCATTTGGGGCAGGAGGTAACCAGGTGACAGTTTTTTGTGGTGAAATGAAACTTGGACAAAGTTGTTGTCTGAGTGTGCGTCCCCTGGCATGTACCATCATAGATTTTGAACCAATGACTCCCTGTAACGTGGTGTCATGAATAAGTAAATGCGCGTGTGTTTTTTGAGAATCTTAAAGACGTCTGTACTAATGGTCATGTAGGGGGTGATGAAAGTACACTTATTTTTAGGGCTCTTCGTCTCTTTTGGTGTTAATCAACAGATGGCTTCTTTGAACCTTGGTCACCTTGGTTCTTGCTTGTCTAATTATAGTTTTAGAATAACCTCTTGATTGAAATCGTTTTTCCACAGTGTCCAGTTCTTTATCAAGTAAGGTCTCATCACTACAGTTGTGTTTGATACGCACCATTTCTCCATATGGAATCAAATTTATTTGTGATGGTGGATGTGCGCTACTGGCGTGCAGAATTGCATTACACGCAGCAGTTTTTCTATAAGGCATGGATTTGAGCTAATTACCTTCCACCTTAATGGTTAGATCCAAGAAATTTACCTGTTTAAGGCTCTGTTCTTTAGTAAAGGACAGATTGAAATCATTATCATTGATGTATTTAAAGAATTCTTCCAGGGCATTGTTTGTTCCTGCCCAAAATAACAAAATATCATCAATGAATCGTCCCCAGTATAGAATGTTATCTACCAGGTCACATGGGCATTTCCTCCAAATATGTGTAAATTCAAATAATCCCATATACAAATTGGCAAACGAGGGAGAAAATATAGCCTCCATTGCCACTCCACGTATTTGGCGAAACCAATGGCCATTGTGAGTGAAGATGTTATTGTCCAGAACTAGCCTGATCATGTCCAATAACATGATTGTGTGTACATACATGTTAATAGAACGACTGTCCAGAAAATGTTGTGCTGCGTCAATACCATGTTCACTGGGTATGCTGGTGTATAATGAGCATACATCCATAGTGACCAATTGATGTCCTTCTACCCACTCCACATCTGCAATTTTGCTTATGATATCTCGGCTGTCCTCAATGTATGATCGTAAGTTTATCACTAAAGGTTGGAGATACATATCAATGTATTCCGATATTTTCTCTGTTGGAAAACCAATTCCTAAGATGATTTTTCTCCCAGGGGAAATGGCCCTCCTTTGTGGATTTTGGGCAAGACATATATGCAGGGAATTGTGGGTGTTTCATTGAACAGATATTTAAACTCTGGATCCGAAATGAGACCTTGGTCTCGCCAGTGTTTCAATCTGTTTTCTATGGTTGTTGTGGTAGTTCTCATAGGATTACCGACAAGTTGTACATATGTCGTTGAATCAGCGAGTTGTCTATCAATTTCATGGAGATAGTCTATTTTATCCATGAGCACAACATTTCCTCCCTTATCTGCTTCTCTTATGATTAGGGAGGTATCATGAATCAAGTTATCCAAAGCTTTTCTCTCTTCCATTGTGATATTTTGTTTCATCTTCACATTTTTTGAAGGAAATCTGTCCTCAAGTTTATACAAGTCTTGATAGACCAATTCTTGAAATGTATCAATTACATTTGGGCCCGATAAAAGGGGCTTGAATCTTGATCTGGTCTTGAGACCACTGTCTGAATTAACAAATGTCTCTAAATTAAGCTCAGAGGTTAGTGCATGCAGAGATAAGGGGGCATGCTGTTCATCTAGGGATAACAATAATTGTAGGTCTTTTAAGTCCCTAATAGTCTGAGGTTCTGATGCTTGATCATTGATGGTTATATCAGATGTCCATTTATGCTTTTCTGCAAATAATGTATGTAACTTAAGCTTCCTGGTGAATTTGAAACAACTTATGTGTAATGCTGTAAAATTGGGATAAGCACTTGGACAAAATCCCAAACCTTTGCTCAATAGGTTTATTTCCATATCAGTTAACATATGACTTGATAAATTGACAACATTGATTTTATCAGTACATATTGCATCATTTAAGTTTGTTGTGTTCGAGACCCTGATCTCGTTGTCACCCCCACTTTTTCTTTTATGCTTAGATTTTGATCTGCATTTGCCCATCCTGGACTTTTTATGGTTCTCTCCTTTTGAAAGGCTTGTTTGTTGCCCTTCCTGAACCATTGTAATTCTAAAAAAAAAGGGGTCTGTGCTATTGTTTGGGGGTTGGGCTAGTGCACTCAAGGATTCTCCACTATTTATGCTACTGACACGTGAAGTGTCAGAAATAGTAGTCAATTCTGTAGTTGGGGGTCTAGTTTCTGTTGGTAATATTTGTCCCCCTGCTCTCACATTGTCAAATTTTCTAGCAAAAGTATAAACCCTTCCATTATGGTAATCTCTTGCATCTCGTCTTATTTTTTGTAATTTGTTCTCCATTAGATACAATTGATGTTTCTGAATCTCTTCCCTAAGAATGACTAAATTCCGCTCTGTAACCTCAGGTAAATTAATATCCTGAATTTCCTTCTCTAACACAGATATTTCTAGTAGTAATTTCTCTCGTTTTAGGTCCGCATCTCTGATTAATATGTCCATCATTCCAACTGATGAACTAAGCAGTAATTTTTCCCATTCCTTGCGGTGGCCTGTATCTAAATCCTCAAAGGATGGAAAAATCAGAATACGAAGTCCCCTCTGTACTTGTTCCTTGTCTATGTACTTACGTAGGACAGTAGCATCCCACCATCTAGAGAGCTCTTGTTTCTTCAATCTCTCCAGTCTCAGAAAGTTTTGTTTGATTCCCTCCTTTTCTGTCTCTCTAGAGCTGGTGTTTATCCGTGTAGAATTATGACTAAACAGATCATCCATAAGGGCATTTCTATTGTCATCAAATGTAGCCATCATATAGTCAGTATCGAACAACCTGATTCTAAAATTTGTAGTTAAGTATTAATTGAACCTCAACAAAAGCATTTGTTAAATGATACAATTCCAATTTTTCAACAATCATCAAAGCAATTAGATCTACAAAAAACAAGATTAACTATTCACTTTGAATGTTCCATATATAGATCAAGAAGTGTTACAATGTTACAGAGCATGGAGTGCCAGATCGGCAAAATCATAAATTCATTTCAAAAGGACCATGGGTTTGCTGAATGATCTGCACATCCAATCATACTAATAATTTCTGAGCTTGTATTACAAAGGCGTGTCTTGTGGGTGCTCCTGAAATGTTATAATACCCACCCACCAGGGTGTGAATGTGCTAAGACTCAAAAAGTCTCAAGTAATATGAAAACACAGAACACCGGGGCACACTAAATCACTATATCTGTAATCCAACAAATGTCACAAAGTGAGATTGGAGCTTTAAAACACTCAGGAAGAATAATTGCTCAATTAGCCGTAAGTCAGAATGTCCTTTCAGTTGAGGAAATGGAGAACAGTCTCGAATCAGGTTCTTCTTTGTGCTTTATTTTCAAGTCACAATAAAATGGAAAGCAACAGCAGCCAACGTACGTTTCGCCCCCCTGGGCTTTTTCAAGGCTGCAAGAAGATATTTATACACCATTTGTATAGATAGTGACACTCAATGGTCACCTTTTAAAATAACACCCATCAAAATGCCCTTTAAGGATATGTCTACGTTGTAATTAGACAGCATACCACTTGCGCACCAAATACAAAGACATTCAAGCATGCTGCTATTATATATAACACATATGTATCCCTATATTAATCATAATCTTTTACGTAAAATTTAAACAATGAACCCCAACAATTCATTTGAAGCAATATATCAGGTTCAAGGTGTGAACATACATATTAAGAAAGACCCCTAATTGAGACCCATGTTGATTTTCAGTGGTATGTTGAATATCCATTCAAAAGAGAAGCCAATGAATAAGTGAAAAAAGAAAGAGTCAAAAGAACTAACACCAACACCAGTGCACATCACTTCTTAAGAAATAGAGCGAGAAACCGTCCTGTACCAATTAACCCTAAATAGTGACAACGTTCGCCTTCACAAAAAAACGGCCTCACCTCAATTTTTAAGAACAACGTTTTGATCGAATGTCACGTAAAAGTAAAAACTTCTTTATTGGAGATTTCTGTAATACACAAGAGATAACCAGAGTGCCGAAGAAGCAGTGATCCATTACACACCCCTTATAGGGACAAAGTAAAACGATATCAATCGAAAGTTAATAAATTCAAGTCAATCCATCCTTACCCGCAAATTTCCCGGGTAGAATGCCATCTCACTTCAACTGAAGTCCCCACAGATGTAGACACCACTATAAGGTGTCACTTTTAAGTTAAAGGCAACCCGGCTCCCTGGACCTTGATAAGTCTTCTCTCTATACGGAGGTTCAAAGGGCATGGGAGGAATGGGAGGAAAATAAAAAAAAAGAATTCATAAGTAAGAAGCTTAGTACACGACCAATTAGTAGTATCACAGAGTGTACTAAATATAGAGTAGGATCCAGGAGATGTATGTACCTGTATCTTCACGTGTTTTCTCCGTTGGCAACGATCGGCAGTTCCGCGTACGTCAGACGCGGATGCCATCTTTTATAATCTTTTTAAGTCGAAGCAAAGCATGAAGATTGAAATGGGACAAACAGAACCTCATAGGTTTAGTGTGTAATGTGGTTACAACCTAAACAGTTTAAACATTGTTAATTATTCTAATGGAAATGTTGTATTTAGGATAATTCAATGGTCACATATTTCTACTGCGTATAGTAACTCCGTGAAACAAAAAAGGAATTTTTTATTCTTTGATGAAAAGGTACCGCAAATTGTACGGGATAATATTCATCCTTATTAAAGTATATAGTAATCACTTGCTGTATCTCATTTTAGTTTGTAAAACGAGATGTATTTATATTGCGTAAAAGCGCATGTATGGTAGAGTTATTAGCCAAGTTTTTTGGTTACACAACCAAGTTATCAATAAAAATAAAAATAAAAAGCGGACTATCTATACCACTTCCAAGACATGTGTGTCACCACTGTCTCTAGTTAAAACCACAGCAGTTCATTTGCTAAAGTATTAATGACTGTTATCGATAACCTATAACAGTTTCAACTAATGTCTGTCACCACTATCATTGCTTGACCCCACAGCAGTTCATTTGCTAAGAAATGTCTGTTATCAAAGATAGTCCTCACACATAAAAAACAATAAAACATTCCATATGGTAATGGATTAGAAGCTGCAAAGAAGATCGTAAATGTGCCTATTATCTCACCAAATGAGGTTCAAAAAGAGCCAAAATGTAATAAATATTAGTTAGTCTAGCCCGCATATCACGAGTATTGTGAATCAATAAGTAGTGCTCGATATATCCAGTTAGGTCAATTAAAAAAGCAAAGAAGATTCAGCAGCAGTGAAAGTTGGGAAAGGTTAGGTATGGACAAAGGGTGTGATAGATAGTCGCTCATACTCAACCCTATCCTAGAGCATGTGTTACAAATACAACCATAGTGATTGATCATAAAGTTAAAAACGGACAAGAGAAGTAATTAATAGTCACTCATACTAAGCCCTATCCTAGAGCATGTACTGCAAATATAACCAAAGTGATTAGTCATATCTACGTAGAAAGCTCATATGTAGAATAAGTCATGATACAACATGGTAGAGGATCGTAATAGAGTACAGAGGTAAAGTATTGATAATGATATACATTATTGATTCCATCAGTCACTTACAAGAATTCATACATCTTCTTATCAATATTGATCCCACATTCCACCACCCTTAGTTTAATGATCCAAGTGCTTTCTAGTTTACGCAGTTGAGATATTTTGTCTCCACCCCTCAAACCCAAATTCACCATATCAATGCCATGGAAACCCAACTTAAGGAGTTCATTAAGTTTATGTGCGGTGTTAAAGTGAACCGCTAGAGGATATTGGGTGTTGTTGTTCCTCCTGGCCCGAATGTGTTCCTGGATCCTCTCTTTAAGAGGTCTAATAGTGCTTCCAATGTATATTTTTCCACATATACATTTGATACAGTACACTACCATTTTGGTGTTACAATTTATGAAGCTCCTGATGATGTATTCTCTCTCTGTGTTGTACTTGAATCTAGTGATTTTATGTAATCCAAAGCAACAAATACTACATGAGCCACATCTATGGTAGCCATTTGGGGCAGGAGGTAACCAGGTGACAGTTTTTTGTGGTGAAATGAAACTTGGACAAAGTTGTTGTCTGAGTGTGCGTCCCCTGGCATGTACCATCATAGATTTTGAACCAATGACTCCCTGTAACGTGGTGTCATGAATAAGTAAATGCGCGTGTGTTTTTTGAGAATCTTAAAGACGTCTGTACTAATGGTCATGTAGGGGGTGATGAAAGTACACTTATTTTTAGGGCTCTTCGTCTCTTTTGGTGTTAATCAACAGATGGCTTCTTTGAACCTTGGTCACCTTGGTTCTTGCTTGTCTAATTATAGTTTTAGAATAACCTCTTGATTGAAATCGTTTTTCCACAGTGTCCAGTTCTTTATCAAGTAAGGTCTCATCACTACAGTTGTGTTTGATACGCAGCATTTCCCCATACGGAATCAAATTTATTTGTGATGGTGGATGTGCGCTACTGGCGTGCAGAATTGCATTACACGCAGCAGTTTTTCTATAAGGCATGGATTTGAGCTAATTACCTTCCACCTTAATGGTTAGATCCAAGAAATTTACCTGTTTAAGGCTCTGTTCTTTAGTAAAGGACAGATTGAAATCATTATCTTTGATGTATTTAAAGAATTCTTCCAGGGCATTGTTTGTTCCTGCCCAAAATAACAAAATATCATCAATGAATCGTCCCCAGTATAGAATGTTAACTACCAGGTCACATGGGCATTTCCTCCAAATATGTGTAAATTCAAATAATCCCATATACAAATTGGCAAACGAGGGAGAAAATATAGCCTCCATTGCCACTCCACGTATTTGGCGAAACCAATGGCCATTGTGAGTGAAGATGTTATTGTCCAGAACTAGCCTGATCATGTCCAATAACATGATTGTGTGTACATACATGTTAATAGAACGACTGTCCAGAAAATGTTGTGCTGCGCCAATACCATGTTCACTGGGTATGCTGGTGTATAATGAGCATACATCCATAGTGACCAATTGATGTCCTTCTACCCACTCCACATCTGCAATTTTGCTTATGATATCTCGGCTGTCCTCAATGTATGATCGTAAGTTTATCACTAAAGGTTGGAGATACATATCAATGTATTCCGATATTTTCTCTGTTGGAAAACCAATTCCTAAGATGATTTTTCTCCCAGGGGAAATGGCCCTCCTTTGTGGATTTTGGGCAAGACATATATGCAGGGAATTGTGGGTGTTTCATTGAACAGATATTTAAACTCTGGATCCGAAATGAGACCTTGGTCTCGCCAGTGTTTCAATCTGTTTTCTATGGTTGTTGTGGTAGTTCTCATAGGATTACCGACAAGTTGTACATATGTCGTTGAATCAGCGAGTTGTCTATCAATTTCATGGAGATAGTCTATTTTATCCATGAGCACAACATTTCCTCCCTTATCTGCTTCTCTTATGATTAGGGAGGTATCATGAATCAAGTTATCCAAAGCTTTTCTCTCTTCCATTGTGATATTTTGTTTCATCTTCACATTTTTTGAAGGAAATCTGTCCTCAAGTTTATACAGGTCTTGATAGACCAATTCCTGAAATGTATCAATTACATTTGGGCCCGATAAAAGGGGCTTGAATCTTGATCTGGTCTTGAGACCACTGTCTGAATTAACAAATGTCTCTAAATTAAGCTCAGAGGTTAGTGCATGAAGAGATAAGGGGGCATGCTGTTCATCTAGGGATAACAATAATTGTAGGTCTTTTAAGTCCCTAATAGTCTGAGGTTCTGATGCTTGATCATTGATGGTTATATCAGATGTCCATTTATGCTTTTCTGCAAATAATGTATGTAACTTAAGCTTCCTGGTGAATTTGAAACAACTTATGTGTAATGCTGTAAAATTGGGATAAGCACTTGGACAAAATCCCAAACCTTTGCTCAATAGGTTTATTTCCATATCAGTTAACATATGACTTGATAAATTGACAACATTGATTTTATCAGTACATATTGCATCATTTAAATTTGTTGTGTTCGAGACCCTGATCTGGTTGTCACCCCCACTTTTTCTTTTATGCTTAGATTTTGATCTGCATTTGCCCCTCCTGGACTTTTTATGGTTCTCTCCTTTTGAAAGGCTTGTTTGTTGCCCTTCCTGAACCATTGTAATTCTAAAAAAAAGGGGTCTGTGCTATTGTTTGGGGGTTGGGCTAGTGCACTCAAGGATTCTCCACTATTTATGCTACTGACACGTGAAGTGTCAGAAATAGTAGTCAATTCTGTAGTTGGGGGTCTAGTTTCTGTTGGTAATATTTGTCCCCCTGCTCTCACATTGTCAAATTTTCTAGCAAAAGTATAAACCCTTCCATTATGGTAATCTCTTGCATCTCGTCTTATTTTTTGTAATTTGTTCTCCATTAGATACAATTGATGTTTCTGAATCTCTTCCCTAAGAATGACTAAATTCCGCTCTGTAACCTCAGGTAAATTAATATCCTGAATTTCCTTCTCTAACACAGATATTTCTAGTAGTAATTTCTCTCGTTTTAGGTCCGCATCTCTGATGAATATGTCCATCATTCCAACTGATGAACTAAGCAGTAATTTTTCCCATTCCTTGAGGTGGCCTGTATCTAAATCCTCAAAGGATGGAAAAATCAGAATACGAAGTCCCCTCTGTACTTGTTCCTTGTCTATGTACTTACGTAGGACAATAGCATCCCACCATCTAGAGAGCTCTTGTTTCTTCAATCTCTCCAGTCTCAGAAAGTTTTGTTTGATTCCCTCCTTTTCTGTCTCTCTAGAGCTGGTGTTTATCCGTGTAGAATTATGACTAAACAGATCATCCATAAGGGCATTTCTATTGTCATCAAATGTAGCCATCATATAGTCAGTATCGAACAACCTGATTCTAAAATTTGTAGTTAAGTATTAATTGAACCTCAACAAAAGCATTTGTTAAATGATACAATTCCAATTTTTCAACAATCATCAAAGCAATTAGATCTACAAAAAACAAGATTAACTATTCACTTTGAATGTTCCATATATAGATCAAGAAGTGTTACAATGTTACAGAGCATGGAGTGCCAGATCGGCAAAATCATAAATTCATTTCAAAAGGACCATGGGTTTGCTGAATGATCTGCACATCCAATCATACTAATAATTTCTGAGCTTGTATTACAAAGGCGTGTCTTGTGGGTGCTCCTGAAATGTTATAATACCCACCCACCAGGGTGTGAATGTGCTAAGACTCAAAAAGTCTCAAGTAATATGAAAACACAGAACACCGGGGCACACTAAATCACTATATCTGTAATCCAACAAATGTCACAAAGTGAGATTGGAGCTTTAAAACACTCAGGAAGAATAATTGCTCAATTAGCCGTAAGTCAGAATGTCCTTTCAGTTGAGGAAATGGAGAACAGTCTTGAATCAGGTTCTTCTTTGTGCTTTATTTTCAAGTCACAATAAAATGGAAAGCAACAGCAGCCAACGTACGTTTCGCCCCCCTGGGCTTTTTCAAGGCTGCAAGAAGATATTTATACACCATTTGTATAGATAGTGACACTCAATGGTCACCTTTTAAAATAACACCCATCAAAATGCCCTTTAAGGATATGTCTACGTTGTAATTAGACAGCATACCACTTGCGCACCAAATACAAAGACATTCAAGCATGCTGCTATTATATATAACACATATGTATCCCTATATTAATCATAATCTTTTACGTAAAATTTAAACAATGAACCCCAACAATTCATTTGAAGCAATATATCAGGTTCAAGGTGTGAACATACATATTAAGAAAGACCCCTAATTGAGACCCATGTTGATTTTCAGTGGTATGTTGAATATCCATTCAAAAGAGAAGCCAATGAATAAGTGAAAAAAGAAAGAGTCAAAAGAACTAACACCAACACCAGTGCACATCACTTCTTAAGAAATAGAGCGAGAAACCGTCCTGTACCAATTAACCCTAAATAGTGACAACGTTCGCCTTCACAAAAAAACGGCCTCACCTCAATTTTTAAGAACAACGTTTTGATCGAATGTCACGTAAAAGTAAAAACTTCTTTATTGGAGATTTCTGTAATGCACAAGAGATAACCAGAGTGCCGAAGAAGCAGTGATCCATTACACACCCCTTATAGGGACAAAGTAAAACGATATCAATCGAAAGTTAATAAATTCAAGTCAATCCATCCTTACCCGCAAATTTCACGGGTAGAATGCCATCTCACTTCAACTGAAGTCCCCACAGATGTAGACACCACTATAAGGTGTCACTTTTAAGTTAAAGGCAACCCGGCTCCCTGGACCTTGATAAGTCTTCTCTCTATACGGAGGTTCAAAGGGCATGGGAGGAATGGGAGGAAAATAAAAAAAAAGAATTCATAAGTAAGAAGCTTAGTACACGACCAATTAGTAGTATCACAGAGTGTACTAAATATAGAGTAGGATCCAGGAGATGTATGTACCTGTATCTTCACGTGTTTTCTCCGTTGGCAACGATCGGCAGTTCCGCGTACGTCAGACGCGGATGCCATCTTTTATAATCTTTTTAAGTCGAAGCAAAGCATGAAGATTGAAATGGGACAAACAGAACCTCATAGGTTTAGTGTGTAATGTGGTTACAACCTAAACAGTTTAAACATTGTTAATTATTCTAATGGAAATGTTGTATTTAGGATAATTCAATGGTCACATATTTCTACTGCGTATAGTAACTCCGTGAAACAAAAAAGGAATTTTTTATTCTTTGATGAAAAGGTACCGCAAATTGTACGGGATAATATTCATCCTTATTAAAGTATATAGTAATCACTTGCTGTATCTCATTTTAGTTTGTAAAACGAGATGTATTTATATTGCGTAAAAGCGCATGTATGGTAGAGTTATTAGCCAAGTTTTTTGGTTACACAACCAAGTTATCAATAAAAATAAAAATAAAAAGCGGACTATCTATACCACTTCCAAGACATGTGTGTCACCACTGTCTCTAGTTAAAACCACAGCAGTTCATTTGCTAAAGTATTAATGACTGTTATCGATAACCTATAACAGTTTCAACTAATGTCTGTCACCACTATCATTGCTTGACCCCACAGCAGTTCATTTGCTAAGAAATGTCTGTTATCAAAGATAGTCCTCACACATAAAAAACAATAAAACATTCCATATGGTAATGGATTAGAAGCTGCAAAGAAGATCGTAAATGTGCCTATTATCTCACCAAATGAGGTTCAAAAAGAGCCAAAATGTAATAAATATTAGTTAGTCTAGCCCGCATATCACGAGTATTGTGAATCAATAAGTAGTGCTCGATATATCCAGTTAGGTCAATTAAAAAAGCAAAGAAGATTCAGCAGCAGTGAAAGTTGGGAAAGGTTAGGTATGGACAAAGGGTGTGATAGATAGTCGCTCATACTCAACCCTATCCTAGAGCATGTGTTACAAATACAACCATAGTGATTGATCATAAAGTTAAAAACGGACAAGAGAAGTAATTAATAGTCACTCATACTAAGCCCTATCCTAGAGCATGTACTGCAAATATAACCAAAGTGATTAGTCATATCTACGTAGAAAGCTCATATGTAGAATAAGTCATGATACAACATGGTAGAGGATCGTAATAGAGTACAGAGGTAAAGTATTGATAATGATATACATTATTGATTCCATCAGTCACTTACAAGAATTCATACATCTTCTTATCAATATTGATCCCACATTCCACCACCCTTAGTTTAATGATCCAAGTGCTTTCTAGTTTACGCAGTTGAGATATTTTGTCTCCACCCCTCAAACCCAAATTCACCATATCAATGCCATGGAAACCCAACTTAAGGAGTTCATTAAGTTTATGTGCGGTGTTAAAGTGAACCGCTAGAGGATATTGGGTGTTGTTGTTCCTCCTGGCCCGAATGTGTTCCTGGATCCTCTCTTTAAGAGGTCTAATAGTGCTTCCAATGTATATTTTTCCACATATACATTTGATACAGTACACTACCATTTTGGTGTTACAATTTATGAAGCTCCTGATGATGTATTCTCTCTCTGTGTTGTACTTGAATCTAGTGATTTTATGTAATCCAAAGCAACAAATACTACATGAGCCACATCTATGGTAGCCATTTGGGGCAGGAGGTAACCAGGTGACAGTTTTTTGTGGTGAAATGAAACTTGGACAAAGTTGTTGTCTGAGTGTGCGTCCCCTGGCATGTACCATCATAGATTTTGAACCAATGACTCCCTGTAACGTGGTGTCATGAATAAGTAAATGCACGTGTGTTTTTTGAGAATCTTAAAGACGTCTGTACTAATGGTCATGTAGGGGGTGATGAAAGTACACTTATTTTTAGGGCTCTTCGTCTCTTTTGGTGTTAATCAACAGATGGCTTCTTTGAACCTTGGTCACCTTGGTTCTTGCTTGTCTAATTATAGTTTTAGAATAACCTCTTGATTGAAATCGTTTTTCCACAGTGTCCAGTTCTTTATAAAGTAAGGTCTCATCACTACAGTTGTGTTTGATACGCAGCATTTCCCCATACGGAATCAAATTTATTTGTGATGGTGGATGTGCGCTACTGGCGTGCAGAATTGCATTACACGCAGCAGTTTTTCTATAAGGCATGGATTTGAGCTAATTACCTTCCACCTTAATGGTTAGATCCAAGAAATTTACCTGTTTAAGGCTCTGTTCTTTAGTAAAGGACAGATTGAAATCATTATCTTTGATGTATTTAAAGAATTCTTCCAGGGCATTGTTTGTTCCTGCCCAAAATAACAAAATATCATCAATGAATCGTCCCCAGTATAGAATGTTATCTACCAGGTCACATGGGCATTTCCTCCAAATATGTGTAAATTCAAATAATCCCATATACAAATTGGCAAACGAGGGAGAAAATATAGCCTCCATTGCCACTCCACGTATTTGGCGAAACCAATGGCCATTGTGAGTGAAGATGTTATTGTCCAGAACTAGCCTGATCATGTCCAATAACATGATTGTGTGTACATACATGTTAATAGAACGACTGTCCAGAAAATGTTGTGCTGCGTCAATACCATGTTCACTGGGTATGCTGGTGTATAATGAGCATACATCCATAGTGACCAATTGATGTCCTTCTACCCACTCCACATCTGCAATTTTGCTTATGATATCTCGGCTGTCCTCAATGTATGATCGTAAGTTTATCACTAAAGGTTGGAGATACATATCAATGTATTCCGATATTTTCTCTGTTGGAAAACCAATTCCTAAGATGATTTTTCTCCCAGGGGAAATGGCCCTCCTTTGTGGATTTTGGGCAAGACATATATGCAGGGAATTGTGGGTGTTTCATTGAACAGATATTTAAACTCTGGATCCGAAATGAGACCTTGGTCTCGCCAGTGTTTCAATCTGTTTTCTATGGTTGTTGTGGTAGTTCTCATAGGATTACCGACAAGTTGTACATATGTCGTTGAATCAGCGAGTTGTCTATCAATTTCATGGAGATAGTCTATTTTATCCATGAGCACAACATTTCCTCCCTTATCTGCTTCTCTTATGATTAGGGAGGTATCATGAATCAAGTTATCCAAAGCTTTTCTCTCTTCCATTGTGATATTTTGTTTCATCTTCACATTTTTTGAAGGAAATCTGTCCTCAAGTTTATACAAGTCTTGATAGACCAATTCCTGAAATGTATCAATTACATTTGGGCCCGATAAAAGGGGCTTGAATCTTGATCTGGTCTTGAGACCACTGTCTGAATTAACAAATGTCTCTAAATTAAGCTCAGAGGTTAGTGCATGAAGAGATAAGGGGGCATGCTGTTCATCTAGGGATAACAATAATTGTAGGTCTTTTAAGTCCCTAATAGTCTGAGGTTCTGATGCTTGATCATTGATGGTTATATCAGATGTCCATTTATGCTTTTCTGCAAATAATGTATGTAACTTAAGCTTCCTGGTGAATTTGAAACAACTTATGTGTAATGCTGTAAAATTGGGATAAGCACTTGGACAAAATCCCAAACCTTTGCTCAATAGGTTTATTTCCATATCAGTTAACATATGACTTGATAAATTGACAACATTGATTTTATCAGTACATATTGCATCATTTAAATTTGTTGTGTTCGAGACCCTGATCTGGTTGTCACCCCCACTTTTTCTTTTATGCTTAGATTTTGATCTGCATTTGCCCCTCCTGGACTTTTTATGGTTCTCTCCTTTTGAAAGGCTTGTTTGTTGCCCTTCCTGAACCATTGTAATTCTAAAAAAAAGGGGTCTGTGCTATTGTTTGGGGGTTGGGCTAGTGCACTCAAGGATTCTCCACTATTTATGCTACTGACACTTGAAGTGTCAGAAATAGTAGTCAATTCTGTAGTTGGGGGTCTAGTTTCTTTTGGTAATATTTGTCCCCCTGCTCTCACATTGTCAAATTTTCTAGCAAAAGTATAAACCCTTCCATTATGGTAATCTCTTGCATCTCGTCTTATTTTTTGTAATTTGTTCTCCATTAGATACAATTGATGTTTCTGAATCTCTTCCCTAAGAATGACTAAATTCCGCTCTGTAACCTCAGGTAAATTAATATCCTGAATTTCCTTCTCTAACACAGATATTTCTAGTAGTAATTTCTCTCGTTTTAGGTCCGCATCTCTGATGAATATGTCCATCATTCCAACTGATGAACTAAGCAGTAATTTTTCCCATTCCTTGAGGTGGCCTGTATCTAAATCCTCAAAGGATGGAAAAATCAGAATACGAAGTCCCCTCTGTACTTGTTCCTTGTCTATGTACTTACGTAGGACAGTAGCATCCCACCATCTAGAGAGCTCTTGTTTCTTCAATCTCTCCAGTCTCAGAAAGTTTTGTTTGATTCCCTCCTTTTCTGTCTCTCTAGAGCTGGTGTTTATCCGTGTAGAATTATGACTAAACAGATCATCCATAAGGGCATTTCTATTGTCATCAAATGTAGCCATCATATAGTCAGTATCGAACAACCTGATTCTAAAATTTGTAGTTAAGTATTAATTGAACCTCAACAAAAGCATTTGTTAAATGATACAATTCCAATTTTTCAACAATCATCAAAGCAATTAGATCTACAAAAAACAAGATTAACTATTCACTTTGAATGTTCCATATATAGATCAAGAAGTGTTACAATGTTACAGAGCATGGAGTGCCAGATCGGCAAAATCATAAATTCATTTCAAAAGGACCATGGGTTTGCTGAATGATCTGCACATCCAATCATACTAATAATTTCTGAGCTTGTATTACAAAGGCGTGTCTTGTGGGTGCTCCTGAAATGTTATAATACCCACCCACCAGGGTGTGAATGTGCTAAGACTCAAAAAGTCTCAAGTAATATGAAAACACAGAACACCGGGGCACACTAAATCACTATATCTGTAATCCAACAAATGTCACAAAGTGAGATTGGAGCTTTAAAACACTCAGGAAGAATAATTGCTCAATTAGCCGTAAGTCCGAATGTCCTTTCAGTTGAGGAAATGGAGAACAGTCTTGAATCAGGTTCTTCTTTGTGCTTTATTTTCAAGTCACAATAAAATGGAAAGCAACAGCAGCCAACGTACGTTTCGCCCCCCTGGGCTTTTTCAAGGCTGCAAGAAGATATTTATACACCATTTGTATAGATAGTGACACTCAATGGTCACCTTTTAAAATAACACCCATCAAAATGCCCTTTAAGGATATGTCTACGTTGTAATTAGACAGCATACCACTTGCGCACCAAATACAAAGACATTCAAGCATGCTGCTATTATATATAACACATATATATCCCTATATTAATCATAATCTTTTACGTAAAATTTAAACAATGAACCCCAACAATTCATTTGAAGCAATATATCAGGTTCAAGGTGTGAACATACATATTAAGAAAGACCCCTAATTGAGACCCATGTTGATTTTCAGTGGTATGTTGAATATCCATTCAAAAGAGAAGCCAATGAATAAGTGAAAAAAGAAAGAGTCAAAAGAACTAACACCAACACCAGTGCACATCACTTCTTAAGAAATAGAGCGAGAAACCGTCCTGTACCAATTAACCCTAAATAGTGACAAGGTTCGCCTTCCCAAAAAAAGGCCTCACCTCAATTTTTAAGAACAACGTTTTGATCGAATGTTACGTAAAAGTAAAAACTTCTTTATTGGTGAATTCTGTAATGCACAAGAGATAACCAGAGTGCCGATGAAGCAGTGATCCATTACACACCCCTTATAGGGACAAAGTAAAACAATATAAATCGAAAGTTAATAAATTCAAGTCAATCCATCCTTACCCGAAAATTTCACGGGTAGAATGCCATCTCACTTCAACTGAAGGCCCCACAGAAGTAGACACCACCATAAGGTGTCACTTTTAAGTTAAAGGCAACCCGGCTCCCTGAACCTTGATAAGTCTTCTCTCTATACGGAGGTTCAAAGGGCATGGGAGGAAAATTTAAAAAAATAATTCATAAGTAAGAAGCTTAGTACACAAGCAATTAGTAGTATCGCAGAGTGTACTAAATAAAGAGTAGGATCCAGGAGATGTATGTACCTGTATCTTCAAGTGTTTTCTCCGTTGACAACGATCAGCAGTTCCGCGTACGTCAGACACGGACGCCATCTTTTATAATCTTTTTAAGTCGAAGCAAAGCATGGAGATTGAAATGGGACAAACAGAACCTCATAGGTTTAGTGTGTAACGTGGTTACAACCTAAACAGTTTAAACATTGTTAATTATTCTAATGAAAATGTCACATATTTCTACTGCTTATAGTAACTCCGTGAAACAAAAAAGGAATTTTTTATTCTTTGATGAAAAGGTACCGCAAATTGTACAGGATAATATTCATCCTAATTAAAGTATATAGTAATCACATGCTGTATCTCATTTTAGTTTGTAAAACGAGATGTATTTATATTGCGTATAAGCGCATGTATGGAAGAGTTATTAGCCAAGTTATCAATAAATATAAAAATAAAAAATTTAAAAAAGTGGACTATCGATAGTACTTCTAACAGATGTGTGTCACCACTGTCTCTAGTTAAAACCACAGCAGTTCATTTGCTAAAAATGACTGTTATCGATAACCTATAACAGTTTCAACTAATGTCGGTCACCACTATCATTGGTTGACCCCACAGCAGTTCATTTGCTAAGAAATGACTGTTATCAAAGATAGTCCTCACACATAAAATACAATAAAACATTCCATATGGTAATGGATTAGAAGCTGCAAAGAAGATCGCAAATTTTCCTATTATCTCACCAATTGAGGTTCAAAAAGAGCCAAAATGTAATAAATATTAGTTAGTCTAGCCCGCATATCATGAGTATTGTGAATCAGTAAGTAGTGCTCGATATATCCAGTTAGGTCAATTAAAAAAGGAAAGAAGATTCAGCAGCAGTGAACCTTGGGAAAGGTTAGGTATGGACAAAGGGTGTGATAGATAGTCGCTCATACTCAATCATATCCTAGAGCATGTGTTACAAATACAAACATAGTGATTGATCATAAAGTTAAAAACGGACAAGAGAAGTAATTAATAGTCACTCATACTAAGCCCTATCCTAGAGCATGTACTGCAAATATAACCTATTGAGCAAAGGTTTGGGATTTTGTCCAAGTGCTTATCGCAATTTTACAGCATTACACATAAGTTGTTTCAAATTCACCAGGAAGCTTAAGTTACATAAATTCTTTGCAGAAAAGCATGAATGGACATCTGATATAACCATCAAAGATCAAGTATCAGAACCTCAGACTATAAGGGATAATGCTGCAAATGATGGTTTATGTGGCAAATGCGGCAAATCTATAATTATGCCAAAATCACGCAACCGCACTATCGCATAATTCCAGTAGCCTTGCTTTTAGCCCAAATGTTTCATTAGGGCAAGTTCAGCGGACTTTGGGACACATAATTCCCCAGAAATATTCTAGGACTCGTGCTGGGAACAAAAACATAACAGAAATATTTAAGGAATACTCAGTATATTATATTATAGAATACTAATTATAATGGTAATACCACATGAACAGGGGAACAGTAATGGAATTAGTAATACGAATAATGACAATAATAAAACAGTACACACCACAGTAATGCGATACACACCAATGGCGGCACGGCGCTGTACACATCTCAACATATAACACAATTGTAACTTTGATAGTAACAGTGACAACAGCAATAACGCTGGCACTCACAATAATCACATGAATAGTTATAATACTGTTTGTAGTGATGCGGTGCATACATTCAATAGCTAGGTTAGGTCGAGCCGTGGTGATATGTTCTGTGCAAGGGAGTTATTTGGAGGGGGGGGGGGAACCAGGAGGCAACCTGAGAGGAGAGAGGCAAGATAACGGACAGAGCCCGACTGTTGCGCCCAATAATAACACGGAACTTGAAAAACGGGTTTGTGGGAAAGGAGGAAACGTAGAAGGGAAAAGAAAATGCAAGGGGGAGATGAAAAAAGTAACAAAAGGGAAGGAAGCGAGGAGAGCGAAAGAGTACATATAGGAGGGAGGAAGGAAGGGAACGATGAAAGGCGGAGTCAACTTAGGGAGGTGAGAAAAGAGAACGAGGTGACAAGACAACGAGTGAGAGAATAATCCAGAAATAAGGAAACAACCCCAGCATGAGAGAAGGAAGGGGTTGAGTAGAGTGGGGAGAAGGGCAATAAGGACTGGGGTGAAAGGGCAGCGAGAAAGGGGGGGTAAGAGATGAGTGAAGAGAGAATGAAGGGCGCGAAGAACAGAGGGTGGTGGAAGGAAGTTTGCAGAGAAAAATTAAGGAATGAAAGAAGGTGAGAGAAAGGAGACCTTCGTAGAAGGAGGGAATACGGGAAAGAGGAGTTCAATGGAATTTGGGGAGATGAGGGCAGATTGGGGGAGGTACAACTGTGGAAACGACGAGGAAGAATGAGGGAAAGGGGGACGAGGGATGAGAATGTGAATGAAAGAAGAGTGTGAGTGATGGAAGTGAATCCGAACCAGTTACGGAACCAATAGCAAACTTGAATCGATTAAGTTAAAGCTTATAGTGCTGGGGTGGGGGTGGGGTGTCTAGTGCCTTGATGCCCGGAAATGGGCTTGAACTATTTACAAGTGAAATAGACAGCTTGAGATAATCGAAAGGAGAGGCAAGGGGTGACGGAAAGCGTGTGAGAAGGAATGCAGGTGAAGAGGAGGACGCGTGTGACAGCAGAAGCGTCAGCCAGGGGCAAGAGCAGGATAGACGAAAGAAGGGGTGACGGAAAGAAGAGAAGCGCTCTTGGCCCGAGTTTGGCAAACGTACTTATCTGATCGTAACTGAGAAAGGAGGACGCGTGTGACATGCTGTAAAGTGGAAGCAAATTTGTGTGCGCGCTTGGCGGGGGCAGGGGAGGGAGTGCATTCCAGGCAGGGGAGCGGACCCTTTGAAGTACGATAACAAATGGATTGCATGGCGGCACGATGCACGTGATTGTGCGTGTGCTCGCCATGCAATCCTCTTTTGGGAGCACTTTTGGAAGCCCCTTACTATAGTCTCGCATTGCGATTGCTACGCAATAGCTAGGCGAGACCTAAAAATGGTGTATAAATATCTTCTTGCAGCCTTGAAAAAGCCCAAGGAGCGAAACGTGCGTTGGCTGCTGTTGCTTTCCATTTTATTGTGAATTGAAATAAAGCAGAAAGAAGAACCTGATTCAAGACTGTTCTCCATTTCCTCAACTGAAAGGACATTCTGACTTACGGCTAATTGAACAATTATTCTTCCTGAGTGTTATAAAGCTCCAATCTCACTTTGTGAAATTTTTTGGATTACAGATATAGTGATTTAGTGTGCCCTGGTGTTCTGTGATTTCATATTGCTTGAGACTTTTTGAGTCTTAGCACATATTAGTATGATTGGATGTGCAGATCATTCAGCAAACCCATGGTCCTTTTGAAATGAAAATACTGGTAAATCCTGACAACAGAGCATGCTGCAACACAAATCTACACATTACTCTTTACTGTTTGTTACATGTTATCTAGGATGTGCACTCTGCCTGTGGCAGATGATACCCCTTCGAGCCACCAATACCCAGGCCGAAAGGCAGCACAATAATGCGCACACATGCACACACACCAGGGGCATCGTGTAACACACATTTGTTTTTTGATGTAACGTTTCAGATGCATGGCTATCACACGTGGAAGGGTACTGTGCAGAGCATGATTATTGATCAAGATTTTCGTTGCATGTTGTGTGTACTATAAGATATGTGTACACAGAAAAAATCTTTTCAAAATAGCTCTGTAAGCAGAAGAGGTGTCTCTCATCAAACGGTGTAGAGAGAATGACTAAAATGGGTTTGGTCCTCCAACTGTTACAATGGGAAATATTATGAACCAATCAAAAGCTTTTTCTTAAGGTCACATGGCAATCGTGCACCGAGCGCACAAGGAGGCCGCACCCGACGTGATTTTGAGAAAATATACTTACAATAATATAAGTTTATTACAGTTAGAAATATATAAATTTGGAAAATATTTTGGATTATCGCTTGCTCTCATATACACTTTAAACTTATTTAGATATCGTTTTGAGACATAAAAAAATTAATGAGGGAATGGTGTACCCCGCGCGATACCGTATGTCTATGACGTAACACAGTGCCTTGCAGCGTGCACTCGTTGAATACGGAACGCGCATCCAGCACGACCCTATACGTATATGACGTAATGCTCGTATTGGTACCGCGCACCCGTCGCATACCAAACTAGGAGCTGGCGCGACCGTGTATCAAAGTTTATATTAGGGCATCAGTATGTGCATCAGATTATCACATGGATGATGTCATCAGTGATGTCATTTGAGATGTCATCACTGATATCATCAGTGATGTCATTGACCATGTCATGAGTGATGTAATATGTGACATCATCACCAGTGCATTGCGGGCGCACGAGTTATAGTTAGCTCAACTAACTATAATGGGCAAATTTCTCTCGTTTTATATCAGTCAAATGTCCAACTAACTATAACGTCCCTGAAACCTATGGTTTTTTCAGTGAATATATATATATATATATATATATATATATATATATATATATGTATATATATATTCACAGAAAACACCATAGGTTTCAGGGGTGTTATAGTTAGCTGCCCATTTCACTCGTACAAAACCATAGAAATTCCTCCGTTATAGTTAGTTCTGCTAACTATAACTCATGCGCCCGCAATGCACTGCTGATGATGTCACATATTGCATGATGTCACTGACCATGTCATGAATGATGCAATATGTGACATCATCAGCAGTGCATTGCGGGCGCGTGAGTTATAGTTAGCAGAACTAACTATAACGGAGGAATTTCTATGGTTTTTTACGAGTGAAATGGGCAGCTAACTATAACACCCCTGAAACCTATGGTTTTTTCTGTGAATTTCTAAGGTTTTTTAAATGCTAATTTCTAACTATAACGTCTCTGAAACCTATGTTTTTTTTCAGTGAATTTCAAAGGTTTTTTAAATGCTAACTTTTAAGTGTGATAGTAGTTATATCTATTTTTTGTACTGATTTTCTACAGTTTTTTAACTGTTTATTTATAAATATTTTATTCATTAAATAACATTATATATTTTTCTGAAAATTGCAAAAAAACATTTTTTAATTAAAACTGAAATATTGATTAATTTTCTTGTTTTCATTTATTATTTTAATATATTTATATCATTTTCTTTAAAAAAAAAATCCAATTTTTTTCGCTGTCGCGCACTCAAAGTGTACACATCACGGTGGGTGCGTGCATTCTAGCCGCCATTTTAGAAAAGTCATGAAGGATCCGTGTATGGTGTGCGACGGCTGCGTGTTTTTCAGTTACATCATATACATTTAATATCATGTGATATGCGCGATTGGTATGCGACCAGTCTGCAGACTCCTGCTCCCGCGCATTCGTGACACATGCACATTACGGTACGAGATGTTTGCACGCTTGCGGGTCCCGCGTGACATCATATACGTGCTGGGGCGCACTGGGTGCGCGACTCCCGCAAAAAAAATTATGTTCCAAAATGATATGTATGTGTCTTTAATATACATATTAAGGCAAGAGATTATGTAAGATATTCATCAAAATAATATATTTGTACTTATAAGAAAATTATATTATTTTTAAATATATTTTCGCGAAGTTGGGTGCGTGCGTCATGAGTGCAGAAAACCAGGTCAGCAGAGCTACTGTAGAGCCAGAGAACCAGGTCAGCAGAGCTGCTCTCGAGCCTAAGAACTAGGTCAGCAGAGCTGCTCTAGAGTCAGAGAACCAGGTTAGCAGAGCTGCTGTAGAGCCAGAGAAACCAGGTCAGCAGAGCTGCTTTAGAGGGAGAGAACCAGGTCAGCAGAGCTGCTTTAGAGCCAGAGAACCAGGCCAGCAGAGCTGCTTTAGAGCCAGAGAACCAGGTTAGCAGAGCTGCTTTAGAGCCAGAGAACCAGGTCAGCAGAGCTACTCTAGAGCCAGAGAACCAAATCAGCAGAGCTGCTTTAGAGCCATAGAACCAGGTCAGCAGAGCTGCTTTAGAGCCAGAGAACCAGGTCAGTAGAGCTGGTCTAGAGCCTAAGAACCAGGTCAACAGAGCTGCTCTAGAGCCAGAGAACCAGGTCAGCAGAGCTGCTGCAGAGCTAGAGAAACCAGGTCAGTAGAGCTGCTTTAGAGGGAGAGAACCAGGTCAGCAGAGCTTCTATAGAGCCAGTGAACCATGTCAGCAGAACTGCTTCAGAGCCATAGAACTGGGTCAACGGAGCTGCTTTAGAGCCAGAGAACCAGGTCTGCAGAGCTGTTGTAGAGCCAGATAACTAGATCAGCAGAGCTGCTCCGCAGCATAAGAACTAGGTCAGCAGAGCTGCTATAGAGCCAGAGAACCAGGTCAGCAGACCTGCTGTAGAGCCAGAGAAACCAGGTCAGCAGAGCTGCTTTAGAGAGAGAGAACCAGGTCAGCAGTGCTGCTTTAGAGCCAGAGAACCAGGTCAGCAGAGCTGCTCTAGCTGACACTGACTGACTGACACTGACTGACTGACACTGACTGATTGACACTGACTGACACTGATTGACACTGACTGACACTGACTGACTGACACTGATTGACTGACACTGACTGACTGACACTGATTTACTGACACTGACTGACACTGATTGACTGACACTGACAGACTGACTGACACTGACTGACTGACATTGACTGACATTGACTGACACTGACTGACTACTCTCTACTACTCTACTACTGACTCTCTACTACTCTACTACTCTCTCTCTACTACTCACTCTCTGCTACTCACTCTCTACTACTCTCTACTACTCACTCTCTACTACTCTACTACTCTCTACTACTCACTCTCTACTACTCACTCTCAACTACTCACTCTCTACTACTCTACTACTCACTCTCTACTACTCACTCGCTACTACTCTCTACTACTCACTCTCTACTACTCACTCTCTACTACTCACGCTCTACTACTCTCTACTACTCACTATCTACTACTCTCTACTATTCACTCTCTACTACTCACTCTCTACTACTCACTGTACTACTTTCTACTACTCTCTACCACTCACTCTCTACTACTCTACTACTCACTCTCTACTACTCTCTACTACTCACTCGCTACTACTCTCTACTACTCACTCTCTACTACACTCTCTACTACTCTCTCTCTACTACTCACTCTCTACTATTCACTCTCTACTACTCACTCTCTACTACTCTCTACTACACACTCTACTACTCTCTGCTGCTCTCTAGCACTCACTCTCTACTACTCTACTACTCTCTCTCTACTACTCACTCTCTACTACTCTCTCTACTACTCTCTACTACTCTCTACTACTCACTCTCTACTACTCACTATACTACTCTCTACTACTCACTCTCTACTACTCTCTCTCTACTACTCACTCTCTACTATTCACTCTCTACTACCCACTCTCTACTACTCGCTCTCTACTACTCACTCTCCACTACTCACTCTCTACTACTCACTCTCTACTACTCTCTACTACTCACTCTCTACTACTCACTCTCTACTACTCTCTACTACTCTCTCAGCTACTCACTCTCTACTACTCACTCTCTACTACTCTACTACTCTCTACTATTCGCACTACTACTCACTCTCTACTATTCTCTACTACTCACTCTACTACTCTCTCCTACTGTCTACCACTCACTCTCTACTACTCTACTACTCACTCTCTACTACTCTCTCTCTACTACTCACTCTCTACTACTCACTCTACTACTTGATACTACTCACTCTGTACTACTCTCTACTACTCACTCTCCACTACTGATTCTCTACTACTCGCTCTCAACTACTCTCTACTACTCACTCTACTACTCACTCTCTACTACTCTACTACTCTCTCTACTTCTCACTCTCTACTACTCTCTCTACTACTCACTCTCTACTACTCACTCTCTACTACACACTCTCTACTACTTGCTCTCTGCTACTCGCTCTCTTCTACTCTCTAGTACTCACTCTAATACTCACTCTCTACTACTCTCTACTACTCACTCTCTACTACTCCACTACTCTCTACTACTCACTCTCTACTACTCACGCTCTACTACTCTACACTACTCTCTCTCTCTACTACTCACTCTCTACTACTCACTCTCTACTACTCTCTCTACTACTCTCTACTACTCACTCTCTACTACTCTCTACTACTCACTCTCTACTACTCTCTCTCTACTACTCTCTACTACTCACTCTGCTACTCACTCTCTACTACTCACTCTCCACTACTCACTCTCTACTACTCTCTACTACTCACTCTCTACTACTCTCTACTACTTTCTACTACTCACTCTACTACTCACTCTCTACTACTCTCAACTACTCATTCTCTAATACTCACTCTCTACTACTCACTCTCTACTACTCACTCTACTACTCTCTACTACTCACTCTCTGATACTTTCTCTACTACTCTCTACTACTCTCTACTACTCACTCTCTACTCTCTATTACTCGCTCTCTACTCTCTACCTCTCTACCTCTCTCTCTACTACTCTCTATCTCTCTACCTCTACCTCTCTACCTCTACACCTCTACCTATACGCCTCTACCTCTCTACCTCTCTGTACATGCACACATATGCACATATATATATGCATATATATGCATATGCATTTATATACATGTATGTGTATATATATACATATATAAACATATAAATATAATCTGCATATCTATATCAATATAAATTCATGCAAACATATACATATACATATATGCATACATATGCATGGTATGTATATGAAAGTTTGAAAAACTCTAATACAAGCAAAGCTAAAAAGCCACCTAATTACAAACAGAATTGCTTTAACTTAAACGAGGGCGAGACCTATTGCATTTTCAATGCTTGTTTACTTTGATTCCATCAAGAAGGCATTCAGATGTGTCACACATTTTCCATAAATTCTGAATGGTAGCACTCTAGTTGCTCATTAGATCACTGTAGTAAAGCTACTGCTCACCAGGGAAGTCTGCTGCTGGTATTGAAAGTGCATGTTTCAGTCTGCATGGCAGAATTTTTTAATGAAATAGAAGAGGATTTGAGAAGTCACTCAAAATGTGCCCTAATTTTTCTTTTTTCCTCACTAATCATAATTTCTATGGCAAAATGAACCTCCTCATTGTGTTCCTTTTAAATTAAACTACTCACTCTCTACTACTCACTCGCTACTACTTACTACTACTCACTCTCTACTACTCACTTTCTACTACTCTCTAGTACTCTACTACTCTCTACTACTACTCTCTACTACTCACTCTCTACTACTCACTCTCTACTACTGTCTACCACTCACTCTCTACTACTCTACTACTCACTCTCTACTACTCTCTACTACTCTCTCTCTACTACTCCCTCTCTACTACTCACTCTACTACTCTACTACTCTCTACTACTCTACTACTCACTCTCTACTACTCTCTACTACTCTCTCTCTACTACTCACTCTCTACTACTCACTCTCTACTACTCTACTACTCTCTACTACTCTCTACTACTCACTCTCTACTACTCACTCTCAACTACTCACTCTACTACTCTCCCTACTACTCACTCTCTATTACTCTCCACTACTCACTCTACTACTCTCTACCACTCACTCTCTACTACTCTCTCTCTCTACTACTCACTCTCTACTACTCACTCTACTACTCTCTACTTCTCTCTCTGCTACTCACTCTCTACTACTCTCTACTACTCACTCTCTACTACTCACTCTCTATTACTCACTCTCAACTACTCACTCTACTACTCTCTCTACTACTCACTCTCTATTACTCTCCACTACTCACTCTACTACTCTCTACCACTCACTCTCTACTACTCTCTCTCTCTACTACTCTCTACTACTCTCTACTACTCACTCTCTACTACTCACTCTCAACTACTCACTCTACTACTCTCTCTACTACTCACTCTCTATTACTCTCCACTACTTACTCTACTACTCTCTACCACTCACTCTCTACTACTCTCTCTCTCTACTACTCACTCTCTACTACTCACTCTACTACTCTCTACTACTCTCTCTGCTACTCACTCTCTACTACTCTCTACTACTCACTCTCTACTACTCACTCTCTATTACTCTACTACTCTCTACTACTCTCTCTACTACTCACTCTATACTACTCAATCTCTACTACTCTCTACTACTCTCTCTCTCCTACACACTCTCTACTACTTGCTCTCTACTACTCACTCTACTACTCACTCTACTACTCACTCTCTACTACTCCCTACTACTCACTCTAATACTCACTCTCTGCTATTCTCTACTACTCACTCTCTACTACTCCACTACTCTCTACTAATCACTCTCTACTACTCACTCTGTACTACTCTCTACTACTCACTCTCTACTACTCTCTACTACTCACTCTCTACTACTCTCTCTCTACTACTCACTCTCTACTACTCACTCTCTACTACTCTCTACTACTCTATACTACTCACTCTCTACTACTCTCTATTACTCACTCTCTACTAATCTCCCTACTAATCTCTACTACTCACTCTACTACTTATTCTCTACTACACATTCTCTACTACTCTCTCTCTGCTACTCAGTCTCCACTACTCACTCTCTAGTACTCTCTACTACTCACTCTCTAATACTCACTCTCTACTACTCTACTACTCTCTACTACTCTCTACTACTCACTCTCTACTACTCACTCTCAACTACTCACTCTACTACTCTCTCTACTACTCACTCTCTATTACTCTCCACTACTCACTCTACTACTCTCTACCACTCACTCTCTATTACTCTCTCTCTCTACTACTCACTCTCTACTACTCACTCTACTACTCTCTCTGCTACTCACTCTCTACTACTCTCTACTACTCACTCTCTACTACTCACTCTCTATTACTCTACTACTCTCTACTACTCTCTCTACTACTCACTCTCTACTACTCACTCTCTACTACTCTCTACTACTCTCTCTCTTCTACACACTCTCTACTACTTGCTCTCTACTACTCACTCTACTACCCACTCTACTACTCACTCTCTACTACTCCCTACTACTCACTCTAATACTCACTCTCTGCTATTCTCTACTACTCACTCTCTACTACTCCACTACTCTCTACTAATCACTCTCTACTACTCACTCTGTACTACTCTCTACTACTCACTCTCTACTACTCTCTACTACTCACTCTCTACTACTCTCTCTCTACTACTCACTCTCTACTACTCACTCTCTACTACTCTATACTACTCACTCTCTACTACTCTCTATTACTCACTCTCTACTAATCTCCCTACTAATCTCTACTACTCACTCTACTACGTATTCTCTACTACACATTCTCTACTACTCTCTCT
Source organism: Triturus cristatus (assembly GCF_964204655.1). Taxonomy (NCBI): domain Eukaryota; kingdom Metazoa; phylum Chordata; class Amphibia; order Caudata; family Salamandridae; genus Triturus; species Triturus cristatus. The sequence continues at coordinate 399,650,445 of NC_140589.1, forward strand.
CTGATACTCAGTCTCCACTACTCACTCTCTACTACTCTCTACTACTCACTCTCTAATACTCACTCTCTACTACTCTCTACTACTTACTCTCTACTACTCTCTACTACTCCCTCTACTACTCACTCTCTACTACTCTCTGCTACTCTCTACTTCTCACTCTCTACTACTCTCTACTACTCACTCTCTACTACTCACTCTACTACTCTCTTCCAATCACTCTCTGCTACTCTCTCTACTACTCTCTCTCTACTCTCTATTACTCATCCTCTACTCTCTACTTCTCTACCTTTCTCTACCTCTCTCTACTACTCTCTACCTCTCTACCTCTACCTCTCTACCTCTACGTCTCTACCTCTACACCTCTACCTCTCTACCTCTCTCTATCTCTCTCTACACGCACACATATGCACATATATGCATATGCATTTATATATATGTATGTGTATATATATATATATACATACATATATAAACATATATATAATCTGCATATCTATATAAATACAAATATAAATGCATGCATACATATAAATATATGCATGTTAGGTACATGAAATTTGGAAAAACACTAATAAAAGCAAAGCTAAAAAGCCACCTAATTACAAACAGAATTGCTTTAACTTAAACGAGGGCGTGACCTATTGCATTTTCAATGCTTGTTTACTTTGGTTCCATCAAGAAGGCATTCAGATGTGACACATTTGCCATAAATTCTGAATGGTAGCACTCTAGTTCCTCATTAGATCACTGTAGCAAAGCTACTGCTCACCAGGGAAGTCTGCTGCTGGTATTCAAAGTGCATGTTTCAGTCTGCATGTCAGAACTTTTTAATGAAATAGAAGAGGATTTGAGAAGTCAAAATTTGCCCTCAGTTTTCTTTCTGCAGCACTAATCATAATTTCTATGGCAAAATGAACCCCCTCATTTTGTTCCTTTGCAAATTAAATGTTTTAAATGTTACCACTTTATTCCAATCAAGATGGCTTCAGGTGTGCCATACCTTTGTCATAAGTAAGACTGTTAGCGCTCTAGTTGTTCTTTAAAACACTCTGGGATTTCTGTCATTGGGCTATACTTGGGCTACATCTCGGTGATATTTGTGCTACATTTGGGCTCTTTTGTCTCTGGTGGCCATCTTGGGAGACTTGTTATGAAGTTTCCTAATTTCCTCATTTACTGCAGTCTCCTCAGTAGGCATACTGTCAGTTTTTTACTTTGATTCAATGAAGAAGGCATTTAGATGTGTCACACATTAGCCATAAATTCAGAATGTTAGCACTCTAGTTGCTCATTAGATCACTGTAGTAAAGCTACTGCTCACCAGGGAAGTCTGCTGCTGGTATTGAAAGTGCATGTTTCAGTCTGCATGTCAGAATTCTTTAATGAAATAGAAGAGGATTTAAGAAGTCACTCAAAATGTGCCCTAATTTTTCTTTCTGCAGCACTAATCATACATTCTATGGCAAAATGAACCCTCTCATGTTGTTCCTTTGCAAATTAAATGTTTTAAATGTTACCACTTTATTCCAATCAAGATGGCTTCAGGTGTGCCATACCGTTGTCATAAGTAAGACTGTTAGCGCTCTAGTTGTTCTTTAAAACACTCTGGGATTTCTGTCATTGGGCTATACTTGGGCTACATCTCGGTGATATTTGTGCTACATTTGGGCTCTTTTGTCTCTGGTGGCCATCTTGGGAGACTTGTTATGAAGTTTCCTAATTTCCTCATTTGCTGCAGTCTCCTCAGTAGGCATACTGTCAGTTTTTTACTTTGATTCAATGAAGAAGGCATTTAGATGTGTCACACATTTGCCATAAATTCAGAATGTTAGCACTCTAGTTGCTCATTAGATCACTGTAGTAAAGCTACTGCTCACCAGGGAAGTCTGCTGCTGGTATTGAAAGTGCATGTTTCAGTCTGCATGTCAGAATTCTTTAATGAAATAGAAGAGGATTTAAGAAGTCACTCAAAATGTGCCCTAATTTTTCTTTCTGCAGCACTAATCATACATTCTATGGCAAAATGAACCCTCTCATGTTGTTCCTTTTTAAATTAAATGTTTTAAATGTTACCACTTTATTCCAATCAAGATGGCTTCAGGTGTGCCATACCTTTGTCATAAGTAAGACTGTTAGCGCTCTAGCTGTTCTTTGGAACACTCTGGGAAGCTGCAGTAGAACACAAAGGAATCAACTGACAGTCTCTGCCCTTGTTGGATGTACATGTTTTACTGAGAATGTCAGACTTCATTCTCACATGACTGAGAAAGATAATGTGAATTTACAAAAAATATGCTCTCAGTTTAGCTCATAGATCACCTTCCAAACCTCTGTGGGAAAAGCATGTGAAAATAGTTTTCTCTCAAAGATGATTCATGATATCCCAGCAGAAGGCTTTTTCACATGGTAAAATCACCTTAGAACATACCACAATTCCTAAAATGAGTATGGTACCATCAACAAATGATTTATAATGTAACTAAAGTCTTAAAACCTTCTATTAACTGCAATGCTTTTTAATGAGGTGCTATCATGTATTTTGGTCCCAAGATGGCTGCCAACACTTCTTGGATGAAGTGCTGACAGCCAATCAGATCTCACAATGAGATGTGTGGTTAGGCTCCGCCCAGATAGGTATATGATTTCACTTTTGATTTTCTCAGGAACTACTGAACGGAGTTATACCATATATGCAAAAGGCACATGCCTGACCTGAGGACTCCCTCTTTGCCAAATTTCAAGTAATTCTGTTCAGCCGTTCGGGCTGTACCTTCGACTAAAGGTCCTATGGGAAAATGCATGAGGAAAACGCGTTTTGGGACCCCCCTTTTTTCTCAGCCCCCGCTTGACGAATCACCCCGAGACTTTCAGGGTAGGAGCTGAGCGGAGCGCCCCATTAGTTTTGAAAATTTCACGAACATAAGTCAACTGGCGCCAAAGTTATTCAAAATAGAATTTTCAAATTTCCTATGGGAACTCGGTCCTAACTATAACTATCTACTGGCGACCGCCAGTAGATAATATATATATATATATATATATATATATATATATATATATATATATATATATATATATATATATATATATATATTATATATATATTATTACACAATTGGATTCCTTTCAGCAGCGCGTTCAGCGACGGGTGCATTCACGATGGGGCTGAATCCAAGCCCAAATGTAATTATTGAACAAATTTGTGAAGCACACCACTTTCAGTTCGTTAGTAAGCTTGTTTATTCAGCATTACTCTGGCATCAGCCAACGCATTTCAGCCCAGCGAGGCCATTGTCACAGTTAGTGAGTCCCTTGTTTATTTCACTATTTATACCATTCACATGCTGCCTGTTATGAGGCATTGTGGGAAACGTAGTGTTTTCAACAATCAATACATGAATATCTGTATATACACTATTTACAAAAGTCGTCAGTTTCAAAGTTTAGTTCATATTGTAATTATTTTACATGCTGTATCAAACTGTTCAAATTAATTCAATAACTTTTTGTCACAAGATTGCACATTCGTTTCTTGTTTAGTACAACACCTGGGATAATTGTTATATTCAACAAAACTTTACACTGGTTTGTTTTGTGTATCATTATGTGTTTAGTGCACACATATTTTCTATTAACAGTCCCAGTTTTACTTTTTCTTTCTATCTTACGTGCATATCTTTTTAGGATGGTTCATTTATTATGTTCAACTGTACAATCATCCAGTTTCTTCTTATATATTGTCTTTTTGCTCTTTTCGTCAAAGGGGTACCGCTCACACTTTGAGTCCAGATGTACATATAACTCCTCATCATTGTTAATTCCATGAGGGGTCTTAGTTCTTAATCTGATTACGTAACCTGATTCCGTTTGTCGCAACTGTTTAATCCAATTTCCCCCTCTTTCGTGGTTTGGAATTGCATATATTTCAAAAAATCGCATTGATCTCCAGACTCCCTTTTGACACGCCATTACATGTTTCGCAGTTGCATAGGAGACATCTTTGTTCTTTACAGCCCAAATATGTTCCAGGATTCTTTTTTTGGGCATGCAAATAGTGCTTCCTATATACTGTATGTATATATATATATAGCAACAATGGCATCAACTACAGAGACCATAAGGCCATGTTATGCTGACGCCCACAAGGGCGGGACTTTTGATTTAAATAAAGCTGTTTCCGCATTATTCTGCTGTCCCAATGTTGTTGAGCAGAGCCAGTGATCAAGAGCATTATGCTCGAAACGCGTTTGGCAGTCACAGTAATGGGACACTGAAGGCTGACTGATATTCTTGCTGCCGGTAGCTGTTTGTGCATATCCCTTCGAGTGTGACTTCCTCACTGGGGCAACCTGTGTTTTGTGATGTTTAGCGGCTAGCCTGGCCGCGAGGAGGTCCCGCTGCTGCTTGGCGGATCCACGGCGTTCAGCTACTATGAGCACCGACAGGAACGAAGGGGACCTAACTGCCGGGAATATATTGGCGAGAAGGGAAGCAGCTCTTTATTTGTTCCATGCCCACTAGGGTAAGATATTTTAGTGAACTTCTCAACGGGGCAGCGATATCCAATCAGACATGAATGGAATTATGTCCAAGCAACAATTGCATCAACTACAGAGACCATAAGGCCATGTTATGCTGACGCCCACAAGGGCGGGACTTTTGATTTAAATAAAGCTGTTTCCGCATTAATCTGCTGTCCCAATGTTGTTGAGCAGAGCCAGTGATGAAGAGCATTATGCTCGAAACGCGTTTGGCAGTCACAGTAATGGGACACTGAAGGCTGACTGATATTCTTGCTGCCGGTAGCTGTGTGTGCATACCCCTTCGAGTGTGACTTCCTCACTGGGGCAACCTGTGTATATATATTCACTGAAAAAAACAAAGGTTTCAGGGGCGTTATAGTTAGGAATTGGCATTTAAAAAACCTTAGAAATTCACTGAAAAAACCATAAGTTTCAGGGGTGTTATAGTTAGCTGGACATTTTCCTCGTACAAAACCCTAGAAATTCTCCCGTTATAGTTAGTTCAGCTAACTATTACTCGCGCCCCCGCAATGCACTGCTGATGACGTCACATATTACATCACTTATGACATGGTCAGTGACATCACTGATGACATCACTGATGACATCTCAAATGCATCACTGATGATGTCATCCAATGAGTCTGTGTTTCTGTAAAGTTTTAATATGTTTAATATATATAGGGAAAGGCCTGTTGAAGAATAAGTGGGTGTACAAGTGTGTGAATGGATAATTTTCTAGGTGCGTAACTGACTCTATAAGTGAGTCATTAAATGTATCTTACTGCAGACTAGTGACTAAACTGTGTGAATGTCTGTATGTGTCTGTGTGTTGGTGTATAAGTGACTGCATGGTTTTGTGAATAGCTATATGAGTGTCTATATGGGTTATTGATTGGTTGTCTGAGTATCTGTATGGGTGCCTGAGTGTTTGTGTGGGTAGGGTGTGTGTGACTCTGTGCATAGATGTGTGAGTGGGTGTTTCTATGGGTGCATGGTTTTAAGAGTGCAACTGTGATGGACTGTATGGTTGGGTGAGTGTATGTATGGGTGTGTTAGTGATTAAATGTATATCTCAGTTGTACATGTGTCAGTAACTACATATGTGAAACGCAGTGTATATGTGTGTAAGAGTATATAACTATCTATATGTGAGAGTGTGTGATTGCGGGAGTGGTTGTATGGATGAGTGTGTGCTTGTATCAGTAATTGTATAAGAGCATCAGAATTTGTTAGTATTTTTATGAGTAAGTGAACTTGAGTGTGTTTAACTGTTTAGGTGAGTAAATTGGACTGTGATTAATTATTTGCAAGAGTGACTAGGTGTGTCAGTACCTCAATGGATGATTGGTGGTGTGTGAGTGTCTATATAGGTGTATAAATGCATATGATAGTCCTGTACGGAGTGACTGTAAGTATGAGTGACTGTACAGGTGAGTGAGTGGAGATGTATGTAGATCTTAGAGTCAATGAGTGGGTATGTAGTTATTGGTATTGGAGTGTCTATGGTTCTCAAAATGGCCGTCTGAAATTTTGAGTTGGTGTATAAAAGGTTATATTAGGGTGTGAGAAGATGCACTAATTTATCACATGGATGACATCATCAGTGATGTCATTTGAGATGTCATCAGTGATGTCATCAGTGATGTCACTGACCATGTCATGAGTGATGTAATATGTGACGTCATCAGCAGTGTATTGCGGGGGCGCGAGTTATAGTTAGCTGAACTAACTATAACGGGGGAATTTCTAGGGTTTTGTATGATGGAAATGTCCAGCTAACTATAACACCTCTGAAACCTATGGTTTTTCAGTGAATTTCTAAGGTTTTTTAAATGCCAATTCCTAACTATAACGCCCCTGAAACCTTTGTTTTTTTCAGTGAATTTCAAAGGTTTTTTTAAATGCTAATTCCTATCTATAACTTATCTCTGAAGATATCATGTTTAATGATTTTGATTGGATTTGTATATTTTTCAAATTCAGTGTGTCAATTTTATTAATTAAGTTTTTTTAAAATACTTTTTTATCACCATTTTTTAACCTTATTTTTTCAATTAATTCTTTTTTAATTATTTGAACTTAACGGGTTTTTCAAACATATTTTTTTATATTTTTCAAAATATTTTTTTAAATATATGTTCAAAACTTTATTTTATATATTTTTTTCAATGTTTTTGGATCCGCGCACCCTAAGCGCACCGTTCCCGATCCCTACGCGATAGCCGCCGCGCATGGTATGCGTCGAGTACGTGTTTAGTGTGCGATCGCAATGCGACCGGTACGCGACTCCCAGCCTATACGCGACACGTTCGATGTACGTAACGCGTCGTTTACGCGCTTCCATGATGCGTCATCTGCATCTATGACGCGGTAGGTGCGCGGATCCAGCGAAGTATTTAACATTTAAAAAAACATATGTATGTATTTCATGTGAATATTAATTGAAGACAAACTCTAAACTAGTCTTAAAACTAATATATTTTTACATCTAATCCTATAATTTTATTTTATTCAATTTCGCGGATGTGCGCTGGGTGCGTGCTGCGTAAGCGCAGGGTGCGCGTATCCCATTTGACCTGCAAAAAAAGATATTTGATTGGTTCATTACACTTCCTCTTCTAACTATTGAAAGACCCCACCCATTTCAATCATTCTTCTTTGACCTGCTTTAGAGCACCATCTCTTTGGAGAGAAGAAGATTTTTTAGACTAAGTTTACACTTAGCTCTAACTTTTTTCAGCCAAAAATGGCTTCAGGGCAGCAGGCATCACCTGCATCACCTCATACTTCTGAGGATGAATTTTTGGCGGAGGCACCACCCAAAAATGTTTTTCTTCAGTGGTGTGGAAATTTTTTTACTTTTCCCGAGGGGCAGAATAAGACCAATGCCACCTTGGTCACGTGCAAGATTTGCAAAAGAGTCCTGTCGCGAGGGGATCCTAACAAGAAATACTCTTGCGGCACGGCAAGTATGACGAAACACCGAAGGACCCTTCATCCAAACAATCTTCCACAAGAAGAGTGCAAACAGATGAGAAATCTCTTTTTTTGCAGGTCACATGATATCTGATTATGGTCAGATTTCAAAACTACATAGGTATAAACAGAGTGTTTTTAGCAATATGTTTCCACTATGTAGCTTCTTGCAGACCTCCTCATTCTGCATATTGAGACTTAGTTAAACTTACCTTCACAGTAATAGGAATAAAAAATGGTACACATTTTTTTCACATTTTCATTCCAATCTAAATTCTTAAAAATTGCTTATTTTAAAATTTGGACCGGTTAAAGAAAAGGAAAAAAAAATATAACATGTAATAATACATTTTTTACAACACAGCATAATTTCCACAAAGTAATTTTTATGCCTTTTTTGCTGTTCTCAGAATATATTATATTTCACTAAAAATAGTGATTTCAATCGTACTCATCACTTAACAGCGGGCAAAAAAAACCAATCACAAAGATTGTTAAAAACAAACAACATGCTATTCTCAACAAAATACCACAAGATACAAATCACAGATATATAAAATGCTTACAGCTAACAAAATTTTATACGTTTAACTTACAAAAACTGTAAATGTTGTCGCTTTAAAATATTCACCGAATCTAAGGATGAATTTTTAGAGGACGCACCACGCCCACAACGTTTTCCTTCAGTGATGTGGAAATTTTCTACTTTTCTCGAGGGGCAAGCAAAGACCCATGCCACCTTTGTCACGCGCAAGATTTTCAGAAGAGTTATGTTACGAGGGGATCCTAACAAAAAAGACTCGAGCGGCACAGCAAGTATGATGAAACACCGAAGGACCCTTCATCCAAACAATCTTCCACGAGAAGAGTGCAAACAGATGAGAAACACTCCTGTTCTGTACCTGTAAAAAAGAATCACAAATAAATGTATATTAATAACTTTCAAATATATACTATTCCATTACTGTACAAACACATTTTATATAAATACTGACTAAGAAGAAACTATAGCCCTGAAACACAAGTGTGATGATGGTTAAAACACTACATGCATAGTGCATACTACTTTGAAGCAGTTCATGCCCTAAAGCCTACCTCACTAAAACACTAGATGCTAACTGACTAAATGATTACAGTACTATAAGGAGACACACTGGGTGAGTGACAGGGTGTTTGCTAGAAGTGTATGAACCTACTCTAGAACATCATACACTTGTTCATTTGTAAAGGAAGATATTACGGGCTGTGAGTGCGCTCGTGTTAAAATCACCACTAGCCCTCATTTTTCCCTCTCTGGCCTTTTTATCTATAGACCCCCGGGGCCCACCTCTAAATTCATAGAGGAATTCTTAGAGATAGCCCATGCTCTGGTTGCAAGCTCCGCTAATTTCACGATCTTGGGGGACTTAAACCTCCATTTCGACTCCGTCTCGGATCCGACCATCAGTAATCTCCTAGCGGACCTGACAGCCTTGCAGCTGACCCCTCTTATACAATTCCCTACTCACTCTGCTGGTCACCTACTCGACCCGGTTTTCACTAATATTCCGGAAGCCAGAGCAGATCCTCCTAAACCCATGGGATGGACTGACCACTTCCTTGTCACATTTGTGATATCGGCCGCTATCCAATCCAACAGGGCGTCGCCCGCCTCCTGTCTTAAACGGCCCTGGCACAAACTCAAGAATTTGGATTTTCCTGCCAGTTTAGGAGAACCCAACTTTGAAATCACAAATGACATTAACACGTCATATGCCGCCTTTCAGGATTGGATCACCAAAGGACTCGACACTATCATACCAGCCAAATGGACTAGAGGACGGAGCACCCCCTCTAACCCATGGTATGACGAGAACTTGAAAATTCTTAGAAAGGAATGCAAAAGAGCGGAACGTTATTGGAGGAAAGACTATAGGGACAAGGACAAAGCTTATTATTTGGCCACACTCAAGTCATAAAGCTATACGCACTGCTCGCGCATCCTTCTATGCCAAGGAAATTGACTCCAGCCCCAACCCCACGAAAACAATTTTTAAACTGGTCCAAAAACTACAAAACAGTGGCAACCTTGCCTCGTGTATTTCCTCCACTCAGCAGTGCGAGGACCTCGCCACTTTCTTTACAGAAAAGGTGAGGAAGATTTACAACACCTTCTCACATATCCCTTCTGACCGCACTAGCTCCCCCAATTTCTCATTCAAAGGTTCCAGGCTCACCTATCTGCCAGCTATCACTCTTGAGGACCTAGTTAAATTCTGCAGAAAGGTGAAAACCGGTGCCCCTTCAGATCCCATGAGACCAGCCCATTTTCTAGGAGCTCTGGACTTCTTTCTTACCTCTTTGGCCACGCTCCTTAATCTCTCCTTTTCATCGGCCACAGTACCCATATGTTGGAAACAGGCCTGGGTCACTCCCATTATTAAAAAACCCAATCTAGACCCCACAAAGCCGGAGAACTACAGGTTCGTCTCACTGCTCCCTTGGGTGTCCAAATTAGCAGAAGCCCATGCGAACACCGTACTCACTGACCATATGGCCAAAAATAACATCTTGGACCCCTCTCAACACGGGTTTAGGCCTGGACATAGTACGGAGTCCGCCCTTCTTTCCACCACTGAACACCTCCGGAGGATTATGGACACCGGTCAGAGTGCTGCGCTGATATTGCTCGATCTCAGCGCAGCCTTTGACACGGTCTCTCATAATATCCTACTGAGCCGCCTGGAAAGCATTGGGATTAGTGATCTGGCACTTGAATGGTTCCGATCGTTCCTCACGAGCAGATCCTTTCGCTTGTCAGCCCCCCCATTTATCTCCCAATCACATGCTATCGGCCAAGGAGTCCCGCAGGGCTCTGCCCTCAGTCCATCCCTTTTTAATTTGTATATGCAGCCTCTTGCGGCAGTGGCCAAAGAATGGGATCTCACGCTGGTGTCGTACGCCGACGAAACACAGCTGGTAATCACTCTCACTGAGGTGCCCTCTACCTCTGCCACAAGATTTAGGGATGGGTTGGCCGCAGTCACCACCTGGATGACTGCAAACTGCCTACAACTGAATGCAGGGAAAACCGAGGTGCTACTTCTGGGCAAGAACACCAGTTGCTGGAATGATCACTGGTGGCCCCCCTTGCTGGGCCCCATCCCCCCTCCCAAATCTCTGGTTAAAAACCTAGGAGTATGGCTGGATTCCGCGCTGAACTACCAAACTCACACCAAAAAAGTAGCAGCTAAATGCATTGGGCTGCTGAGAAGCCTCAACCCCATTCTAGGCTTCTTTGACCCCAAAACACGGCAGCTCATTGTCCAATCCACCATCCTTGCCCGGTTGGATTATGCGAGCGTCCTAATATTAGGCGCTAACAAAGCCGAGACAACCAGGTTTCAGCGAATTCAGAACTCAGCGGCCAGGGCAATTGTAGGCCTTCCCAGAAGGTGCTCTGCTAGAGCCACCATACAGAGACTCCACTGGCTTCCTGTGGAAGCCCGCATTCAATTTAAGACCCTTACCATTGCTTTCAAAATCCTTAAAACTGATGGCCCCGAACTCCTCCGATCGCTGCTAACACCTTACACCCCCCAACGCAATCTTCGTTCCATGGGTCAACACTTAGTAGTGGTCCCTCGCACGAAGCTCTGCCGTATCGGGGGTCGCTCCTTCAGACTATTGGGAGCAAAACTATGGAACTGCCTGCCCCTCCACATCCGCCGCCTCGACATTCTGTCCGCTTTTCGCAAAGCGATAAAAACTCACCTCTTCCCACTCTTGTAGCCTCTATTCTCCCTATCCCCCCCCCCAGTAGGTTGTGCTATGGTTCTTAGCGCTGGGACGCCCCGTTGCTGGGGCAGCTGTCGCGCTCAACAAACCTATAACATAACAACATACTAACTAGGGAATTGAAGGTGTGAAACACAACTGTGTAGGTGATTAGAGGCCTGCATGTATAGTGAATAGGCATTTAAAGCCGTCCATGTGGTAAGGCCTGCCTCACTGCATGACTACTTGGGTACTGACTGAATGATTAGAGTACAGCAAGGAGAGTGCCTAGGTGAATTTATAAGTGGTAGGCTTTTTGCACAGGGAATGGATTAGTACTTGGTACTGAATGGGTCACTAGAGGAGTGCAAAGGCAGTGACAGGATATTTGCTGGACTGTACGGATACTGACTAGGGAATTGAAAGTGTGAAAGACAAGTGTCTAGGTGGTTAGAAGGCTGCATACATAGTGGATAGGGGTTTGAAGCAGTCCATGTGCTAACGCCTGGCTCAGTGCATGAATACTTAGGCACTGACTGAATGATTAGAGTACTGCAAAGATAGTATCTTGGTGAATTTATAAGTGTTTCAGTTTTTGCACAGTGAATGGATTAGTACATGATGCTGAATGGGTCACTAGAGGACTGCAAAGGGAGTTACAGGGTGTTTCCTGGAAGTGTATGGATACTGACTAGCGAATTGAAAATGGGAAAGACAAGTGTATAGTATGTTAGAAGACTGCATGCATACTGCATAGACATTTGAAACAATCTGTGTGATAATGTATGGTTCACAACATGAGGACTTGGAAACAGACTAAATCATCAGACTACTACTAGGTTAGTGCCTGGGTAAAACCTTTACATTTTCAGTTCTGGCACAGTGAATAGAATAGTACATGGTACTGCACTTCAGTGTCAAACCCTGACTCATTTTATCAATGCATAAGCAAAGAATAGCTTCTAAAGCTACTAAAACTTGACAACATGACCAATTTTAAAACAGTTATCTGTCATCAAATACACTATGTTACCAAATGCTTCTCTCACAATCCTTACCCAAATGTACACAGACTCACAGTGTGATTTTAGACAAGCAACACTATCCCTAGAAGTTTACCAAAACTCATTCACTAGTCTAGAAGAGTTAATGGTACTGCACACAATCTACATATTTCAGGACTGCATTTTTGTGTCAAAGCCTAACTCATTTAATCAACGCAAAAGCAAAGACTGGCTTCTAATCCTACTAAAACTTGACAACGTGACAGGTTTTAAAACAGTTATCTGTCAGCAAATACATCATGTTACCAAATGCTTCTCTCACAGTGATCCCAAATACACACTAACTCACAGTGTGATTCTAGACAAGCACCACTGTCCCTAGCAGTTTACCAAAACTCATTCACTACAGTGCAAGTGGTAAGGGAACTGCACACAATCTACATATTTCAGGACTGCACTTTTCTGTCAAAGTCTGACTCATTTAATCAAAGCATAAGCCATAACTGTCTTCTAATGCTACTAAAACTTCACAACATGACAGGTTAAAACAGTTATCTGTCAGCAAATACACAATGTTACCAAATGCTTCTCTCACAGTGGTTCCCAAATGCACACAGACTCACAGTGTGATTCTAGACAACAACCACTATCCCTAGGAGTTTACCGAAACATATTCACTACAATGGAAGTATTAAGGGAACTGCACACAATCTACATATTTCAGGACTGCACTTTTCTGTCAAAGCCTGACTCATTTAATCAAAGCATAAGCCATAACTGTCTTCTAATGCTACTAAAACTTCACAACATGACAGGTTAAAACAGTTATCTGTCAGCAAATACACAATGTTACCAAATGCTTCTCTCACAGTGGTTCCCAAATACACACAGACTCACAGTGTGATTCTAGACAAGCACCACTATCCCTAGGAGTTTACCAAAACCCATTCACTACAGTGCAAGTGGTAAGGGAACTGCACACAATCTACATATTTCAGTACTGCACTTTAGTGTCAAAGCAAGAATCATTTTATCAATGCATAACCAAAGACTGCTTTCTAATGCTACTAAAACTTGACAACATGACAGGTTTTAAAAGAGTTATCTGCTAACAAATACACAATATTACCAAATGCTTCTCTCACAGTGGTTCCCAAATGCACACATACTCACTGTGTGATTCTAGACAAACAACACTATCCCTTGCACTATATCAAAACACATTTCTTCATCTAGAAGAAGTACTACATGTTAGTATAGAAACATAACATAACTCATTTCACAAATTCATAAACAATGACTGGTTTCTAATTCTACCCAAAAATAAAAACTGCACAGTTATCTGTCTGCAAACACATGAAAAACACAAATGCTTATCACAGAATGGTTTCTAAATGCACACACACTGTCAATAAGATTGTAGAGAAAAAAAAGTACTCCCTACACTTTAGCAGGAGAAAATCATTAGTCTGATTAAAATCAAAATAGTCTACATACATCCCCTCACAATTAAATAACTCATCTTTCAAGTTGTTTTGTAGATTAAGATAAGTATATCAGTCACTCACCATATTTTCTTTTACAGAATCTCTGCACTGTGCACCTCTCAGCAAAAACCTAGAATGGAAAAGTTTCCCTTTCATTTTCCACACATATACATGTAAACATCAAATCACAATCCTTCACACATAAACTCAAAAGCATACACACATTTCTATTGGTTAAACATTTCAACCCTTTCCAACTGAAATACATTTCAACCCTTCCCCCAATCTGCCTTCTGCCTGTTACCATAGAAACAGGTCACGGACACTGCACTGAGCACACAGGTCAGAAGTTCAGCACACAATGTTGCTAAACAAGAGAGGAAGTGTGCTTCACTTTTCAACATATCAGCTTATCATATATAATGTTCCTTACAATCTGTTTTTGTTAACCAATAAGAATCATACCTTTAAAAAACAGAAATATACACCCTACCTTTCAGTGTACAAAGTAGTCATACAACCAATGATTTCTTGTCTTTTTTTAAACAAATAATTCCGTGGATCCGCGCACCCAACGCGGTAGGATGCGCGCACCGTGCGCGCATATCGCCTTTTTTCTTTTTTTAAAAGGGGACCCCAGGGGGTCCTTCTGGGACCCCCTAAGCACCTCTAGAGGGTCAGAGTATTTCTACTCTGCCCCCTTTATATGTTTTACACACTTTTTCCCCTTGCTTCTTCAGCCTCGCTTCTACCGAGGCAGAAAATGGCCGCCAACAGTTCCTGGTTTCGAATGTAGACAGACACTCGACAGCCAATTAGCATTCAGCGTGCGATCGGGAGGGTGCGCGCTCGGTTCGGGGAGGGTGCGCTTACGGTGCAGGTAAGGTCCGCGGATCCTCCCCGGCCATAGATATTTATGTACTTTTAACTTTAATTTTCTGAGGAACTACTGAATGGATTCACACCATTTATGCAAAAGGCACGAGTCTGAACTGAGGACTACCTCTTTGCCAAATTTGGTGTCATTCCGTTCAGAGGTTCGGGCTGTAGCTGCGACAACAGATCCTATGGGAAATTGCATGGGGAAAACGCGTTTTGGGACCCCCCTTTTTTCTCGGCCCCCATTTGACGAATCACCACAAAACTTTCAGGGTAGGAGCGGAGCGGAGCTGGCCAAAAGATTGAAAATTTTTGCGAGGATTCGTCAACCGGCGCCAGACTTATTGGGAATAGAATGTTGCGGATTTCCTATGGATAATAGGTCCTAACTATAACTATCTACTGGCGACTGCCAGTAGATAATATACTAACACAGTTGGATAACATCACCAACCAAGAAAACCATGTGCTTTAGGAAACAATTGGCTCAGCTAACAATCTGGAGGGTAGCTAACATCAAGGCAAGACACTAGGGGGGGTCACATCATGTCCTATTATTAGGCCTTTTCTCGCTAACTCCCCATCTCTTTTTATCCCTTTTGTCCCCCTTTTTGTCTTTTTTTGTCTTGTCTTCCTTATCCTTCTACTTCGTGTCTATTGCAGATCCATTGGTACAGTGTTCTTCCGGCATCCACTATCATAGCACATTATTTATTTTTACTATGTCTATTGATGCCTCCCCAAACTATTAATCTCCAAATGATAGTTGGGACGTGTGAATAAGTCATGCATTTAGGCAGAAACCAAGAGCCATTCTCTAAAAAATGGGGATTTCCGCATTACGTATATATATATATATATATATACATATATATATTCACTGAAAAAACCATAGGTTTCACACACGTTATAGTTAGGAATTAGCATTTAAAAAACCTTGCAAATTCACTGAAAAAACCATAGGTTTCACACATGTTATAGTTAGCGGAAATTTTACTGATAAAAAACCAATGAAATTCCCCCGTTATAGTTAGTGCAGGCAACTATAACTCACGCGACCGCAATCCTCTGCTGATGCTAATACTGTATTTAGACACTTATTTGCCCATGTCTTCTTCCATACATTTTTAGCTATACATATATTACAAATATTTTTTTTTCATAAAGACACATATGTCATCAGCAGAAGATTGCGGTCGCGTGAGTTATAGTTGCCTGCACAAACTATAACGGGGGAATTTCATTGGTTTTTTATCAGTAAAATTTCCGCTAACTATAACATGTGTGAAACCTATGGTTTTTTCAGTGAATTTGCAAGGTTTTTTAAATGCTAATTCCTAACTATAACGTGTGTGAAACCTATGGTTTTTTCAGTGAATTTGTACGTTTTTTTAAATGCTAAGTTACTTTACGCCATTCGTGGCGTGCGCGCCCACTTAACGCAGTTCGTTCCGTGCGCGCACGGTGCGCTTCGCGCACCGCGCGCCCACTTTACGCAGTTAGTGCCGTGCACGCACGGTGGGCACGCGGTGCGCTACGCGCACCGCGTACCCACGTTATGCTAGATGGGCCATGTACGCACGATGCGCTTCACGCACCGTGCGCACATGGAGGACATATGATGCACTTCGTTTTGAAAGGTAATATTTTAATTTTTCGTATATGTTATAAGCCATGCACAAATGGTGCCCTTCGGGCACCATTTGCACACGGGGTGGAGAGAGTGTGGATAATTTTTTCTTTTATTATTATTTTTTTTTATATTTTAGTTTAACTCATCTTTAATAAGCCATGCAAAATTGGTGCCCTTCGGGCACCAATTGCACACGGGGTGGGGAGAGTGTGGATAATTTTAATAATTTTTTACCGTACGCGTACGGTAAGCGTAATCGGCGAAATTAGCGAAAAAATAAAAATTCCGTTTTTGGCCTTGGGGGATCTTTGGGGACTCCCTCAACATTGCTATGTGTGTGGGAGCTGTCTAAACAGCCCCTTTACATGTTTTTGTGCTTTATATTTTAAACATCACTCTCAGTGCGAGAGAGAAAATGGCGGCCGCCGCTTCCTGGTTTCGGCCGATTCGAATGTTTACTAAGATCTAAGAGCCAATCAGAATCGCGCTCGCGCACGCCACCGTACGCGTACGGTAAGCGTACCGTAAGCGCACCGTAAGCTAGCTCAGATATATATATTGATTTAAAGGCTATTTTCTCAGAATCTACTGAACAGATTTACACCAAACCTACAAAAGGCACTTCCTTGACCTGAGGACTACCTCTCTGCCAAATTTCTAGTAATTCTGTTCAGCCGTTCGGGCTGTAGCCCTGTCTAAAGGTCCTATGGAAAAATGCATGGGAAAAACGCGTTTTGGGACCCCCCTTTTATCTCAGCCCCCGCTTGACGAATCCCCCCGAGACTTTCAGGGTAGGAGCGGAGCGTAGCGCCCCACCTATTTTGAAAAATTCGCGAGGATTCGTCGACCGGCGCCAAAGTTATTCAAAATAGAATGTTGCGGATTTCCTATGGAAACGTGGTCCTAACTATAACTACCTACTGGCGACCGCCAGTAGGTAATATATATATATATATATATATATATATATATGTAGAATGTATTAACATATGGGCAACTGTGCTGACAATACAACTGACATTGTACATTGTGGAAAATCAAAACCTGCAGTTGCAACTCTATGTAAATGTTTAAATATTTAGATATATAACCAAATACCAACCATATAATTGGCACCGAGTCGTCCAATAGGGGCAACTGAGCCATTGTGTCTGGTGAAAAATGCCAGCTGATCCATATTCTGGAAATACAGGCACTCAAGCCATAGAGGCATGCCATCCAGCTTTTCCAAAATTGCTGCCAAACAACCTTCTTTTCTAACTCCAGTCCTCCACTTACAAAGGGAACCCCAATCAGGGGAATTCCACCTGCACATTATACTGTTTAACTGGACTGGCTGTGCTCTTTACATTCCAGGTCAGTATCTTGTATTATTGGTCAGGCATTGAGGCAGTTGAGACTCACACTTCATCACCTGTATTCACATGACCCTCAATCCACAATCATTACCCCACGGGACTGCACCACACCCTGCCACTACACTGTAACGACAAAATGTGCAATCCCTTGTATCCTCAGGGCAGGATAGCACTCATCCTTCCACATCGCACCTGAATAGGGCAATGTATCACTCTCCACTCACAAAACTGTGCGCTAATTGAGTGGAACAGAGCATAGATTAAGTGAAATATATAACCAAAAAGAAAACTTCCTCAATTTTAGGAGCATTATAAATGGTAAGCATTTTCAATCGTGAACTGCCTGTTCTGTCTGGCACTTTGGAGGATAATGTCCCTATCATGGTATTGCAATAGCTTGGCTATGTTTGTTCAAGACATCGGGAGTGGCGGCAGCATGAGTACTCTATGGACACACTCAACCAAAAAGACTAATGTCATGAATTTCTGCAGTACCACCTCACCATTCAGCAACAAAGGTAATGCAAACAAGAGGATCATTCAGTAAACACACTTTTCAGATAAAATGTGTAGACACAGTTGTCAGCTAGTGCTTAAGAGAACAAAACATAACAGTCAAAAAAATATATGAAAAGGAGTACAAGTGATGTAGATTATTTACTTGTGCAAAATGAATCTCAAGTTACACCACATAATAAATGTACAACCAATGAGTAATGCTTGGGATATTTGTTTTAGGTTACAGCACTCATATCACCCGAAAATAATCTATTGGCCTAGTTCTATGCATGAGGGTCAAATTAATGCTGGTCCACTCTTGACAAGACACAACCCATTGCAGTTAGTTGTCCTTTAGGACATAAATACACAGATGGAAAAAATGTGGTCGATGTTTGTGAGGTGGCAAGTAGAGAAAACACATTAACGTTTTATTCTCTTGGTTAATTATTAAGTGAGATCATAATCAGGACCATGGTAAGATGAAAATTAAACACCCCATTGAGTATGTTTAAAATATTTCTAGATGTACAGAGTAAATTCAGACAGTAGAGTCTGAGATGGACCAGAAATTTCTTGATGTGTAGGGAAGAGAATCTAAATGGACACAAGCACAGTTAAAGAAAAAGTGGTCAATATTTTGTAAAGAAGGGAGTAAATCCCGATTGTGGCAACAAGCTCTTAGGTCAGCGAGGTTGTGTTTTCTCTACTTGCCACCTTATAAACATCCTCTAGCATAGGGGGTCCAGGGTACATTAGGATGGTGCTTGAACTTTGTGATTTTATTTGTTGTGCAAACTCTATAGTTTGAGGAACCCTTTAGATGGTGTCCTCATTGGTAATTTTACCTGGTATTCTCTGTATATTTGCTAATTTGTGCCTAGTAATAAGTTCTGTGTGTAATAAAAAACATTATCTTTGAATACGAAAAAAATCTGGCAGTAATTTATTAACTCATGTTTGTTGCTTTGCTGAGTTCTGAGACTGTAGCTCAGGACACCTCTATTGATGAAGATCTTGACAGCGCTGCTGAGATGGTTCAGTTTGGGGTTTTGCAGTACCAAGGTTCCAGGACACCAGAGACAAATTACTGAAGTTGTTACTAATGAGGCCCAGTACCTTCTGACTGAGCTGTAACTTTCCAACGTGGACTTTATATGTACAATGGGCCTGTTTCACAAACTGCATATTTGAGCATGTTAACGCTTTTGAGTGTGTTTGCTACATTTCTGTATTCACAAACTGCACTTTTGGAGTAACTTGCACTTTTGTAGAAGTCCAGCACTACACATGGTGAACCACTGGAACAGCAACCTTCACTATTTACAATGGGAGGTTGGCAATGTGTAGTCCTGGCCTTATTAATGTTTTTTTTAAGTAACTTATACTCAGAGTTTGTGAATACTGAAAAATAGTAAACCTATGCTACGGTGTAAATCAGTGATATTCAAAGTATGGCCCAGGAGCCACATGCAGCCCTCCTGACCTTTACATGCTGCCCCCTAGTCAACAGCAGCACTGGGTCGCTGTTAACTCAACACAGCACTACAAGTAAAAAGATGCTAAATAAGCAGGGAAATGTGTTTTTGAAGGTTAATGAAAGTTAAAGAAAGTAAGTAATTAGGGGGTCCTGCACCACTTAGTTTTAGAAACACCTTCATTTCTAAATACATATTACAGCATAAGTGCAAAAGTTTGATATGGTGTCTTCCAAATTCCAAAACTGTATTACACTAGCATGTACAACTTTTCCACCTTTGTACATCAGATTATATCAATGCATTTTAAAATAGATCGTTTTCAAACAAGAATTTGGTAACATTCATTCTTCCATTTTCCTCTCCCCCAACAACTATGCGAATAGTGAACAAGTTGTAATGTGCACGGTTTGGGTGGCATGTGTTCCTATTATACATTAACAACATCATCGTTTATTAACTCAAGCACTGGGGAAGGTTTTATACAGCACACATCCTGAAGTCATGTATTTCAAGGTTATCTTATATGTGAATATGAGGAAAGAGGAAGGAAAGTGAAATAAAACAATTGCCTAGGATCACACAATTTGATCAAATGAAGAAGCTGGGATCAATCCCAGATTTTCTGATTTCAAGTTGCGCAGTTCAGCCACCAGATGTATATGTTACTTCCCCTACACCTACCTTACTGTCCAACTACCCCGCCCCAATCCCCAGCTATCACCCTGAAGCCATCAGTGAGGCCCTCCCCCACATCACTGACCACACATTTTGGGCCCTGGGAAAATGTTTGCAAGTATCTATGGTGTACACATACTCAAAAAAGTAAATTACCTTTGTGAATCAGGCCCTCTAACTCTAAAATTGTAATCTCCTTGACCCTGCTGCCCTTTTAAAACAAGAATGGGGACAGTAATATTTTGATATCACATTTGAACCTTCCTTACACCTCACAGCACTTTGACGTTTAAGCTTAAAGACACCCTATGCTTTCTCATCAACCCGAATTCCCTGTTGTTCCTTTTAGCTGATTATTCTGCCTTTGAATCCTTATCATTGATATTTAACCATGTTCCTATTTTACATCCTTCTGTTTTAAGCTCCTGGCCAAAACTCATTGACTAACACCGTCTTGATAACCATTATATAAGTAACCGCATGAATAACGTCATTGTCTTAGACCATAGTATTGTGTGAATGATCACCATGTATTGTATGATAGTGATCGATGTTTGCAGCAGCGTCCTATGATGTCACAGAACTGCAGTCTTAAGCCATAAGGGCTACGTCAAACTTTAAAGAATATGTTTAAATTAGTAAAATCTACTTTGTGGTTAAATGTTTTAACAGTGAAAGCTCACCTTTATATCTGTGCCTTCTGGATGTATCTGTACATCTATAGTCTATCAGAGGAGAGGCAAAGAAATGTGGGCAAATATTCATAAACAGAAAAAATCATTGTTCTAATTCTAGTGAAAGAGTATTTAGATAACTATAGATTTGTGTATTTTGCGGGGGGGGGGGTTCGGCAAGCATAGAGAGTGAAAATACAGGCATGTCACTGTGTGTACATGAAGGTGCATTTGCATGCTCAGTGGAGGTGGGGCATGGAAAGATAGGTAGCTTCAGTAGATGGAGTTACAGCATTGTAAGACATGCAATATGAGCAAAATTTAACTACAACCAAATCTGTCCTCCTGGACAGCAGCAATAAGGATGTGCACGTCAGTCTGCATAATATTATTATTAAACTGAGACTTGCATTTCTCTATTCAGAAACCAATTAGCATTATTACTCTACAAGGGTGACTCCTCCGCATTGGTGGAGGAGCATCGTCCCACTGGCTCAGAGCCAGCAGCTGAAAAATAAAACTGTATTTTATCATTATTTTTTTTTTCACCTGCAGGTTGACCCAGTCTGTGTAGGGAGAGCTGAGGCCATGGGAGGGGGGAGGATGACAGGTTGGTGTATTTCTAAATGCGCATGTGTGTTTGGCCAACTGTCTTTGGCTGGCCAAACACACATGCACACTTAGGTTTCTCCAACCCAGCTGTATTGAACAGCTGGGTTGGAGAAACAGCACAGACTCCCTGTGCCTGAGTGGAGCATCAAATCAGCCCGCTTAGGCCAATCCCCATGCTGCTCTCATAGCATGAGAGCATCGTGGGGATTGCACAGGGAGTCTCTTATGCTGTCCCAGTGTCTGCTGGGAGCAGGAAGAAGAGTATCGAGGCACGGTGTGGGAGGCAACTGGCAGCTTCAGATAAGACTTGCTTTTTCATTTTTATTAAACTCCAGCCTGTGTTGCCCCTCCCGTGCTCCCCCAAACCCCTTCCACCTGCCCCACACGTTTTGTTTGTGGTGGCTGCCACTGTTAGGCAATGGAGCATTTTTGTATCACTCAATTTCAAGCTATCATTTAATAAATTATGGAAGCAGTTGCCGCAATTTACAAGTGGGACTCCTAACTTGGCACTTTCATGTGGCAGACAGTAAAGCTGTCCTTCAGTTTCTGAATTTACAAAGACCAACCAAAATGGAAGCAACGTAGAGGTGAGGCTACAGACACATACACCCGTCTGGCAGTGCTCAGTCTATGAGTGGATCTTCCTGGAACAAAGAAGTCTACAGAAAAAATTATGTTGAGATAAAAAAAGTCCCCTTCATGGTGACAGGCATGTACCCCTGCTCTGAGCACCCAAGCTCCAGCTGCAACCATGTCTGGATCCCTGGTGATGATTTGTTGTTGTAATGGACGAACATGGATCACGTATGTGCATTTTGACATAGGCCTGTATCATGGATTACAGGCTTGTTGGACCAGGAGAGGTGCCCACAAGGCTACCCTGATAGTGGTGAAAGGCTACCGCCTTTGCCAGGAGTGAAGCAGAATGAGTGCAGTTGTGGCAGCATACTGTGTAGTGATCAGTCGAAGTGAACAGTCCATTTTACCTGTGTTACTGGAGTGAGGACAACAGGCTCACTCATATAAAGTTCCACTCCTCTGTGCTGAACTCGCCTGTAAGAAGCTGTGTTGGGGGGTGAAACCTACCTCAAGCAGCAACCACTATCCTTGTCAGGGTGAAGACACAAGCAAACACCAAATTAACCTGTACTCTACCCTCTGGTATCTTGGCATAGAGCAGTGAGGAAATGTATAAAGTATTTGTGCAACACTTCAAACAGTAATAACGTTAAAACACAACTCAAGAAGGATCTCACACCAAATTAAAAAATGAGGTACATTTTAATAAATAGAACAATCCATATAACCGGAGATAGGCACGTTTACAAATTTCTGTGAAAATAGTGCCAAAAAGCACAAAGTGCCCACCGTGGATATCTGGTAGCACTGAACCGGGACAAAGTCAAATTTTCAGGCCAACCTCGATAGAACATGGGCCGGCTACAGGGACACAGTTAGGCCCGCTGAACAAGCGTACCCTAAATCATGGTTGCAGAGTGTTGCAAGGTCCCAGGTCGATGGTGCGGCATGCAGCCGAGGTGAAATGAGGTCCGGGTCGGGGATGCGTCACGCAGCGTCAGTCCTGAAGAAGCTGTGGGGTGTGCAATGCAGTGCAATGCAGAGTCCTGAACCATAACCGAAGATGCCATTGGGAAGGGGCTTTTAACTCAAGGCTTTATGTCAGGGATGTGTAGCGCAGCAGAGGTTCTGATGAGGCTGCAGGATGCAACGGCAATGCAAAGTCCTTGCGACCGGAAAGTCCACGCAGCACAGGTGATGCATCGGCTCACCTCGAGGCTGTGCGATGATGCACAGGAGATGCATTTGTTCTGCTGTGTCCACAGAGGAGCTGGCAGAGTACCCTCAGGCCCACTTCCAAGGGTTCGAAACTGGGGTGGCACGTCTTGGCAGGTTTCAGATTTCAGGTGCTGGTTACAAGAAACTAGCCCTAGGATTCACTCTGGTGCTCCTGAGTACAGGTTGCAGGTCCAGTCCTTCTCATCTAGGCAAAATAGCAGCAGGTCAGCACAGCAGTCCAGCAGAGTGGCAGTCCTTTTAGCAGCACAGCAGTCCTTCTTCCTGGCAGAGTCTTTCACAGGTCCCAAAGAGCACTGAAGAGTTGGTTTCTGAGGTCCAATATTAATATTTGGTGTCTCCTTTGACGTGGGAGAAGCTTCTGGAGTTGTCTGTTTGAAGTGCACAGGTTTCCTACCTTCTCTGCCCTGGCTTCCGACTAATTACAGTGGGTATGCAGTCCTTTTCAGCCTAGTCAGGTGTAAGTGGAGCTGTGCTTAACTTCGCCCTCCCTCTATTGTGTATGGCTGTCTAGGAGGAATACACAAAGACAAACTGCCAGCTACATGTAGTCGTGAGACCCAGAGACTGGCTGCAGGCACTAAATGGCTCAGGCAGGAAAATGCCAACTTTTAAAAAGGTGAAGTAATAGAGGGGGGTGGGCCCTTATCAACAGCCACCTTGGACCTCTAACAAAGTACAAGAAACAAATAGAAAGGTGGCTGTGTTGATTCATGTTGCTTTACTTAAGGACAAAGACAAGTTAATCAATAAACTGAACCTGTGTATTCATTTCACAGTTCATTTAGCATAGGTATTTTGTTTTAACATGCAAGGAAAAGGAAAAACACTTGTCTTTTAGATAATTCAAGTGTACCACACCATAGACAAAGACAACAATGACTATGCATCCTTACACTTGGAAATAAGAATAGTGCAATAATCACAATACAATAATTGTTGTACATTCATTCCTGACAAAACTGAACTAAAGATACTCGATATATATAACAAATGAATGTTAAAAAGTGCTAGTGCATTTGGAGACACACATTTCAAGTCAATTGTTTTGACCAGTCCAATATTTTTTGTGCCAGAAGTTTTTTTTGGTTACTCTACAATTTCATGACCCTCTTGGTACTTTCATAGGGGTTATAAAATCATCTAATATGGATGGGTTGGTAGTTTCACACTATCTTAATACCTGTCCATATTGATGAAGATTAGAAGAAATCCTGGATGTTTCTCGCTGATATGTTTCGAATCCCTGGTGGCTGAGATTCTCATCAGGACTAGGGCTGGTTGTTCAGGATGTAGCTGTGTGCGGAGGGAGGTTTGTGCCCCAACTCAGGATAGGAACCGGAACAACCTACCCCTCTCCTGAGGGATGGACCAGAGAAATTTACCATCACAAAACAAACAAACTACACCTCGCAGAGCTGCAAGTGCTACTTGCCAATAGCAGCCACTGCTGCTCCCCATCAAGACTCTTGCCGCAGCATTCTTGCCAGAGTAGGTAAAACTTTTTGCATGGCTGGAAGGCCCCAGGGGAACTTATTCTGCTACATAGCTCTTCAAGCACTGTAAGACTTTTGACTTTTATCAGTTGGCCTCCTGAGACTCAGACTACCAGTGGGGCCTAGCCTGAACGTAGCTTATAGTGAATGGAGGATAAGCCCTACTGCAAGTTAGAGGTATGCAAGACTTGGGGGCCAGCCTATTGATCACAAGAGTTGCGACCTCAGGGGGCTGTGTGTAGTGTTTTTGTATGACATACAAAACTTTTTGTTCGTAAATAAATACTCCTTTTGATATAAAAGACAATATTTGACTGGACAGTCATTTATTGCTGTTATTGAACGTACTTTACGTTGTGAGCCTGTTTTCACCTCCCTGTAACGGCCTCCCCTCTGCCCCAAAAGAAAAGTTTTGGACTGCTTGACCCGCATTGCCACTAAGAGTCAAGTGCTGAAGGGATACTCAGCCCAGTTGCTCAGGACCCATAGTAGGCCGGGCCCAAGACATCAGGGGCAATAGGCCAGAACCGTCACAGTTGGACCAAGTAGCACCTATTTGCACCGTGGCCCTCTAAAAAGGGCTCTGACAGACTTGGTTATTTTTTCTTTCTAAACTAAATAAGTGAACTAGATAGTTAAGCAAGTTTTATGTTGGATATTAGAAAACGTCTGGGGTTTTGCAATCTTGGATACATCTTGTGATATCGCCACAGCAAGCCCTTTATAAATTTCTACATCTAAAGTTAACAAGGTAGTAGTTAAAATGGAACAACGTCTTGCTGTGCATTCGTTTTATACTTACCTACATCAGCTAATTAAAAGCTTGTCGTGTGTGTAATTAATTAATCCTTGAGCAGATTTCCGTACATGCCACAGCGATCTTTATTGCTAGCTTCTTGGCATCATGAATGTTCACTTGCTATAAAAAGAGCATTGATTGTTGTCAGTGTTCAAAGAATTTCTGTTCTATGTACAACATTTTGAGACTTCCAGTCTAGGGGGTCTTATTTACTCTCTCTTGCTCATAAACCTACCTTGTCAATTGTTCTTCCCAGGTGATATACTCATAATGTAACTCCCTAATTGAGCATAATAACTAGCTATTAAAATGTGTCAACTCCAGGCCCATAACTGCGAAACCTGCCACCTAGCGCGGACCACAACTATAAGGTTCGTCGCCACCCCAGGACTTTCACCCACTGGATGAGCCACTAGCCAGGGGCCACAGCTATAAGTTGAGCCATCATCCAAAGCACAACAGCTATAAGGTAAACCACCAGCGGAGGATATGAGTCTGACAGGTCACACATTTGTGGTCTGCGCCCATTCTGTAAAGAAGCCTTGACACTCAGAGCACACGGTTACGCCTAGTTCGTCATGATTTTCTGTAAATTGTTAGGTTTATCCAATTTACGGTCGAAACACAAAGTTCCTCTTTCTGTGTAGCTACCTGATTAATGCTCTGATGCCTCACAATTGACTGCAATCCCGACTGATTGCAACAACAACCCCTTGGGGGTTTCTCTTACTAAACATGTGCTTCTCCAGTCCTTCAATGATGTACTGCCGGCTGCCCCAACATTTTCAAAATGTCTACCTAACATTAAAGACACAGCTCATGCACTGAAGGTTAATCACTAAATATTTTCGTTTTTTTATTGTATAAAGACCACTATTAGCTTCTTTCAAAAACAAAGTAGGGCATCTTTTGACCACCATAATATTGCATCTGAATTTTGACTAACCACTCAAAGCAATGATCATCAGAATGCCGTTGTAAATGTAGACACTGAAAATACATAAATGCAGCTTTTACATTCAATCTCAATATTAGTAATTTTTAAAAAAGGGAAGCAATGTAGAGAGATTTAACCTTTACTCGATTGTAAACACATAATTATTAAAGAACCAGCATAAAAAAATACATTAAATTACAATACAATTATATAAAAACAACGTTTAGAACACTATCATTCCACATTGAGCACGCTTTGTGATTCAACCTTCTTCCACATAGGTGGCTGTGCATGAAAGTAAAATCAATAGCAATTAAAGTGCTCCAATGTAGTACATGTACAGTAAAATGAGCATTCGAACTTGAAAGAGAAATCAATGGACTTGCGCCAGTTTAAGGCATTTTTTAAGAAAGCTTCTACAGAGTAAAACACGGAATAGTCAGGCAGCATACGGAGAAAATTAAGAGCAGTCTTATGCTGATAAAACCACGAGATTTTAGAATTGATACTGGGTATTTATGCCTGATTGATAAAATTTACAGAAAAATAACAAATGATCAATAGATTGAGGGGAGGATTTTTCTCATGGGCAAAGTAAGATGGACTTAGAATCGAATTGACCTATGGGAAAGCAAAGATTGGCATCTAATGGTCCCCATGCTAAAGTTAATCAAAAGTGCCATTTCTCAACACCTATCACGGTTTGAATGCTAAACAGCTCCCTCATATTGGGCTACATGATTCCCCTGCCCTGTCTGCTTTCTGGCTACTCTTACAGAAACCCAGAGGAGGAGTCAGGCAAGCCCCACTAGGTCAGTAACGTAGGCCAAGCCCAATTCTTCATGCAAAACATGCTGGGAGCTGCCTGGGCCTAAACATAGCAAGCGCCTGCAGAAACGGTTCTCCTCTCGCTGGAGACAAGCTGGCACTGGGGTAGAGTTGGAAGATCTTTTCCTTTAACAGTAAGGAATGAGTTTAGATCATTCATTAATATATGAAAAGAAGTCAGGAAACTGGTGCGGTAATCAAACGTCAATTCTAAATAAGAACATTCATTAACTCATGTGATATTATTACCCTTTATAAAAATAGGCCTGAATTTACTGCTCTGCAGACCATGCACCAAGTAATGATAGTGTTCTTATCTAAATCCAGATTATCCATTAAAACTACAAAGTTCTCAAACAGGGCCTATAATCCATTAAATGTATGAAAGAGCAAGACCTAATCATCGGTAAAAAGTAAAGTTGGCACTGGGGCAGAGTTAACCATTGGTAGATCATTTCCTTTAACGGTAAGGAATGAGTTTAGGTCATTAATATATGAAAAAAAAGTGATGCCAAAACTCACCCCTGGTGAACGTCACAGGACATGGCAAAAGAGAAAGTACACACTCCATCTATGCTATACTTGACCGTAGCTGACACCCCAAAGTGTAATGCCGGTAAAAACCCACCACGATTTGGGACATGCCCACACGGATAAGAATGAACCATAATGTAGAGCGATTCACACAGTCAAGGCACTGCTTAAATCCATGAAGGCAAGGTAGAGGGAGCCCTTTTTGGCAACTGAATATTTCCCAACCAATAGGCTTAGGTTAAGGCACTGTTCCGGAGTCCTCAATCCCTCTCTAAATCCATATTGCACCTTGCTAAGGACACTAGTCTGTTGGACCCAAGCCTCTATCCTTTGCAAGATGATATGGCAAACCATTTTAGTCACTGAATCCAAAAGTGAGTTCGGTCTGTAGCGGCGAGGATCCAACTCATCCCAGAGTTATAGAAGGAGCCACCCTGCTAGGTCTACAGTGAAATTACGTAACTAATACCGATCCTCCTGGAGGAGCACTTGCCGGGATAATGCACCCTAGTTGGAACTTGGTCACCCTGCAGGGTATGCAGAACCTGGCAAATGGTTAAATGTTACTATGTCACTGGTACCACTTGGGTGGTTGGTACTTCCTATGCATTTGTAGTGTGGGATATATAGGTAAGACTGCAACCCCTAGAAATTCAGGTTTCATTCTCTCTAATACGGTTTCTTAGTTAGGGGTGAAAATAGGGATCCATTGGCAATGCCCTGTTGGTGCCCCCTGTTGGGGCTCAGGGTGGGTCTCTTCCACAATAGGTATTTGTTCCTTGAAGTATCGGGGTGGGGGGGAGGTAGGATTGTTTGAGTTTATTCAGTTGTAAATCACAGACTCAACACACACGCCTCCCTAGGTCCATATGCAGAGGTCCAAACTCACTTGCTTTAGATTCTCATGTATCACAATGCCACCAGCAGTACCATAGGACATCTCTGCGTGATAACGCGGAATGTGAGAGGGGTTCTTGACAAGATTAAATGGGGCACAGTCTGGAAGCAGGCCAAGAGAATGAGGGCAGACATCCTACTCTTACAGGAGACACATATGCTAGGCTCCAAAGTCCCTTGCCTGGCCAGATATGGCTACACCCAGATATTCCACTGCGGATTCACAAAGGGATCATGGGGTACAGGTATCCTGATCCATCGTAATGTCCCCTTTCAGCCCACCAAAACCTGAGTAGACAGCTATGGTAGATATGCTCTGGTAACGGGCACCATATACGGAGAACTTCTAATGCTTGGCAGTGTGTATGCCCCCTTCCACTGGGACTGACATTTGTAGATCTGGTGATATGCTTAATGGGAGAGCGGCCCGGTTGCCTTTTAGTGATTGAAGGGGACTGGAATGAAATCATGCATCCTAACATGGACAAATGGCACACCCTGGGGAGTGATGCAGAGACAGATGGGTCATAGCTGGACTCCCTGGTGTTTGCACTGGGCTGAGCAGATGCATAGAGGGCATACCAGCCAACTGGCACTGGCTACACATACTATTTGGTGGTCCATGGCTCCTTCTCTAGACTGGTCTACTCTCTGGTCCCCAGTGGCTTCCTCCATAGACTATCTGATGTGGACATATTGGGCCAAGGGTTGTCTGATCACTCCCTGGTGGTCCTCAGGCTCCATGTGGGGCCAGAGCAGCCTGCCTTTTGCTGGCGCTTATTGCCATGGCGTCTGTGGAATCCTACATACAAAGCACATCTCACTCATTCCATTGAAGAATACTTCACCCTTAATACTGTTATGGCACCTTCTACAACAATATTATGGGAGCCTTAAAGCAGATGCTTCGAGGTGTAGACATTAGGTGTTGCGCTGGAGAGCTTAGACACAGAGCCCACAACCTAGTATACTTCAAGGCACAGATGCACACGCTGGAAGAGCATGTCTGCCAGGTGGTCGTCAGAGGTGTGAAGTACCTGCTGGGCCTGGCTCAGCAACAGTACCACCAGCTACTCCTGAATGATGCCAAACAGGCATGGCAGACTGCACAGAGCTGCATATACCAGTGGGTTGATAAATCAAGTAGGATGCTATATAGGTTCTGCTAGACCACTCAAGGTGCCTCTCCAGTGCCAGTGATCCTGGTCGCACAGTGAAAGCTATTATCGGGTCCCCGGGAGGTGGCCCCAAGTTTCGTCACTGACTTTGGAGAACTGTGTGCTTGAAGGGAGTTGGTGGATGTAGATCAAATTGTTGAATTCGTAGAGGTACTGCCTCTGTTTTTTCCTGGCCAACACTGTGCTGGCCCAGTTGGATGAAGTCCTTACTGAAGAGGAGATCTCTTTGGCTCTGGCGGAGCTGCGGATGGGGAAGGCCCCAGGGCCCAGTGGATACCCCAGTGAGTTTTTTAAAACATTCATGCCGCAATCTAGAGGCACTTGAGGAATCATTGCTCCTGCCGGTCTGGAAACATGCCGGAATTGTAGTCTTCCATAAGCCGGGCTGCCCACAAGAAAAACCACCCAATGTCCCTTCTAAACATGGAGTTGAAACTCCTGGCCAAAACCTTGGCCAATAGGCTGAAAAAGCACATTCCAGATCTGGTCCACCTGACAAGGCTGGCTTCATGCCCAATTAGACCACGCACCACAATATCAGACAAGTATATAACGCTTTGGCCCTGGCAGAATGCTTGGGGAGGCCGGCTGCAGTACTTCTAGGAGACATAGCTGAAGCATTTGATTCCCTCAGCAGGGAGTTTCTGTCCGTTCTTCTTAAAAGATTGAATTTGGGCCCCAGATTCCTCTCCTATGTCCGCTTGCTACACATGACCTATCAGAGTCAGTTAGGGTTGAAGGTGCAGTCTCATACCCATTCCTGATCGACAGGCGTACGCAGCAGGGGAGCCCCTTAACCCCACTATTATTTTCACTAGCCATGGAGCCTCTGGCTGCATGGGTCAGGGTGGAAGCCCAAGTGTGAGGCTTTGATTGGACTGATAGAATAGCCCTTTATGCTGATGATGTCTCATTCTTCCTCACAGATCCAGAAACTTTGGGACCTCGCACCTTATAAATTATCAAATTCTTTAGCGTGAACAATGAGCTATATATGAATTTCATGACATCCATAGTGTGTGTTCCCCGTTAGTAGTCATGCTGGAACCAAAGAGGGGGCATTGGGGCTGATGCTAGCCACTGGGGGCATCAAATATTTGGGGGTATATGTGTCTCCAGACCCAGCACTGTTGTGGATCCATAATCTAGCCTCAATGCTATTGCATGTCAAAGAGGAAGTGAAGGTCTGGTCCTTGTTGCTGATATCCCTGTTGGGTAGATCAGCAATATTCAACCAGGACTCACTGCCTCAATTGCTGTACCTGCTCCAGAACCGGGGAGGTGCTGAATACGGACATGCTTCGAGTCCACATATCCATCTGCAGACATATACTCTTACTACTCTGCCTCCCATCTCCTGATATAAATGGCTGGTGGTATGCCCCTCTGAGAAACCTGGCCTATGAGGCTGAGAGATGGGTGATGGATACTGCATCCCTGTTGGAATACCTGTATAGTGGGAAAGGGTAGGATTCCTTCCACCGGCCACACAAGTTTTTATAGACCACTGGCGTAACAAAACTTGAGGGGGCTCCTCTTCAAGGCACATGGAGGGGCCCCTTCTGGACTCAATCATGAGCTCTCCGATCAGAGTAATGTGGTGTGGGGGCCCTCTAGAGCTTGAGGGCACCCCTACACATTGGGGGCTGCGGGGATCTATATTACACAACTGTTATAGACACATGGCGACACTCCCTCTGGAGGATGGAGTGGTGGGGGAAATTAACAATGTGGAGGCCTCTGTGACGAAGCAGGGTCCTAAGGCAGGTGGCTCAGTTAGAAGGCTTCCAGAAATGGGACAACAATGGAATCTCAATGAAGTGTTGAAATCTTTTCAGGAGATGCAAATCAAATATCAGCTACACCATAGCCAATTCTGCCAATACCTGCAATTCAGCCACGCTATATCCCCATATCGCTGGGACCTCACAGAACTGCCAGAATTTAGTCCACTAGAATGCAAACTTCTACTGGGAGACCTGGGCACTCACAAGATCACAAAAATATTCCAATCCCTAGTCACGAACAGCTCAAACATCTTACCTCCACTCAGAGTGGCTTGGGAGGCAGACATTGACACTCTAGACAATGATGATTGGTCATTGGCTCTGAGAGTTTCCCAGGCTGTGATAATATCAGCCCGCCTCCACTTGATACAACTAAAATATCTACATAGAGCTTACTACATGAGACATTGCCTCCGCGGAGAGCGTGAAAATGTCAAAACTTTCGCAACCTGCCGCGAAACGGAAGTATTTTTCTTGTTCGCGCATTCTAGCGCACGCGGTCGCGACTTACTGGGTCCCTGCGGTCGTCGACAAGTTTTCCTATCCGTTCGCGTGCGTCACAAGATGTTGGATTGTTGGTAGCCGGTCGCGATATCCCACGAGAGTTTGCGATCGCGAACACGTCATTGCGATCACAAACCGGAAATAAGCATCGCGAGCAAGAAGGCCGCACCCATTAGCGACCGCATGGGCAAGTTGGAGATATATTTCCCCGCGAGCACGCAAAAACACATCACGAACGGGCGGGAAAAGCAATCTCCGCATCTTCGCGAAAGTTTCGCATTCTCGCGGAGATTTTGTGCAATTTCGCAATAATTTGCGAAAGTCAATTTCGCAAATTCCGCCCACCCTTACTGTAAAGCCAACAATGGTATTTGTTGGACTTGACCCTTTGTGGCTGAAGTTCCTTAAACTTTTTGCCTTCCTCCTAGACCTTTTTCTGACATTATGTTGCCGACTTAGATGCTTTGGTCACTTTGCCACTGCAGATCAGTGTCAAAGTACAAGTGCTCCCTGTCTAAAGTATTATGGTAATTGGTTGTCCATAATTGGTATGTTTGCCTTACTAGTAAAGTGCACTATGTAAAGTGCACTATGTGTGCCAGGGCTGGTAATGCAAATGCTAGTAGTGGGCCTGCAGCACTAATTGTGCCACCCACACAAATAGCCTTAAAGAGAGAACTCAGGCCTGCCACTGCAGTGCCTGCGCGCAGTTTGCTAACTGCCATGTTGTCCTGACAAGAGCACCCACTTGCCAGGCCTTACCCTTCCCTTTCCATGCACATCAGACACCCCTATTGTAGGCCCAATGTAACTCCCTGGGTAGGGTGCAGTGTCTGTGAAAGGTAGAAGATGTACTGAGGTGTGTACCTTGTCCTAACAGTGAAATACTCTCCATTTCCTTTTTCACTGTTGCAAGGCATCTTGCCCATAGGACAGAATGGGGAAGGCTGTGTAATATGTTTCCAGCCTATCTTCCCATTGGCTTAAGATGGAGAGGTGAAATTTAGTGTGCCTGAACTCACAATTTAATAACACATCTTTTTGTGAAGGTGGTTTTTGAATTGTGTGTTTATGAACCACGCTTTTAGAAGTGGCTGTTTTTTTTTTGTTCTAACAATTCTGTGTGTCTCTGCCTGGCTGTGGATTGACTGTCTGGATTTGAATGTGATAGGATCTGGGAAATGTCTTGACCCAGGGGAGAAGTAGGTGAGACAGCAACAGGATGACCTGCATTTGGAGTGTGGGGGGGAGGAGTATTCCCCTGGATGTGAAGAGGCCTGGGCTGCTGCCAGAAAAGAATGGCTCCACCTCCTGCTGAGTGATTGAGGAACCAGACCTCCACTATCGAACGAAGAAGGTGTCACTGGCAGGGAGACACCCAGAACTGGTTTGGACAGGGGTTAGTGCCCCCTGAACACAAATGCTTCAAAGACATTTAAGGGTCAAACTATGAGAGCTGAAACCCCTGAGCGTTGGACTGATCAAGACTGAAAAGGATTGAAACTACTTCGTGATCAAGAGGAACCTTTGCCAAGGAAGAATAGCTGAAGAGACTGAAGAGAAGGACTGACCCTTGCTGTGTGTTCTGGGGATGGCCTGCAGTTTGCTGATTTAACCAAGGAGAGGCTAAGGGACTTTGCTGTGTGCTGTGTCTGCTTGAAAGGACTTTGCTGTGTGCTGTGTCCCGAAGTAACTTGTCTCCAAGGGCCCAAGGAGAGCTGGCTCCCTGTTGTGGAAACTCAGGAACATCAAAGTTTCCAAGTGTGTCTCAGAGATGCTGTGTGCTTTTTGCAGCATGAGACCCTCTTAAGCAGTGCCCCGGGACTGTGTGTCCCGAAACCCAACCGAGTCTCAGCGATGCTTTGGGCATGTGCAGCCTGAGACTGCCGTGGGGTCCGTTGTGCCCCGTGACTGCAGTGCCCCCCCAGGGTGTATCATCGTCCACGCTGTTGTGTAGCTGTTTGTGGCCCGAGCCATCATTAGAATGGAGGCTGCGGATCAAGATCACCGCCGCCGGCCCGAGCCACAACGTGCTGAAGGATTTCTTAAAGCTAAGGCAGTCGTGAGGTAATCGTGATCGTTGCTCGCAAGAGGAATCTGACCAAGATCGTCAGCAACGGAGAAGGCAGCGCTGTAACCTGTCCGGCTACAGCGTCGCCTTGCATCGGAGCTGCGTCGTCATCGGGAGCGCCCAGCTGGATGTCCGACGAGCAGGGAGAGAGCAAGAGTACGGCAGCACATCCCCCAGGTAAGGCTTGGACTCCGGTTGGGAGCCGCACGCGTGTGTGGCTTGGGTAGGCATGCAGGAGGAGTACAGGAGTGCTTCTGTCTCTCTCCCGCTGCATCGCGTTAGACACGCTGAGTTCTCGAGCGGCCCGGACCTGCCCGGCAGGACCGGGGCCGCCCTCGGAAGTTCAGGACTGTTGTCTGTGGTTGGGGCCTAGTGGTGCCCATGCTAATCGCGTTGATTGGCCTGGTATTATTCCTGCATTACGAACTGCCTGATTACGTGCATTGAGGGTTGAATTATTCTTGCATTACGAACTGCCTTATTACTTGCATTAAGGAGTGCTTTATACTTGCATTACGAACTGCCTAATTTCGTGCATTGAGGATTGAATTATTCTCACATTACGAACTGCCTTATTACTTGTATTAAGGTGTGCGTTACACTTGCATTACGAACTGCCTGACTATGTGCATTGAGGATTGAATTATTCTCGCATTACGAACTGCCTTATTGCTTGCATTAAGGAGTGCGTGATACATGCATTACGAACTGCCTGATTACGTGAATTGAGGATTGCATTATTCTTGCTTTACGAACTGCCTGATTACGTGCATTAAGGATTGCATTATTCTTGCATTACGAACTGCCTGATTACTTGCATTGAGGATTGCATTATTCTTGCATTATGAACTGCATTAGTCTGACAATACGAATTGCATTACGAACTGCATAGCATTGCATTAGGACTGCATTTGAACTGCTCATTAATACCACAAGAACCTACAAGTGTTTGTTGGCCTAATAATCGGCAACGTGAAATATTACAAATACGCATATGTTGGATTTTTATCGTTTGGTCTTACCATATTTTTCTTCTTGATGAAGATACCGCTATTTTCATACATCAGTGTGATGTCCATTTGTTGTGTTATCACTGTGTCACTGGGAGTGTGGTTGCAAATACTTTACACATTGCCTTGAAGATAAGCCTGGCTGCTCGTGCCAAGCTACTTGGGGGTGAGCAGGGGTTATCAAAGAGGGTGTCCTTCCTTTCCCTGACTAGATTCAAGGGTCCCTATTTGAACTAAGGTAATTGCCTCAGCCAACTAGAGACCCCCAGTTCTAACAGTACCTTTTTCCACACAGTGTGGAGCTGTATGGCATTGACTCATTTTTTGGCAGAGGGTTATGTCTTGCCTCTGGGAGGTCCTCTCCTGGGTTATTCCATTTGATCCTAAGCTGATCCTTCTTCATAGACCAGAGGGCATGGGGGTAATAGATGTAAACAACAGCTTTTGTTCGTGGGGCTCACATTGGTGAAAAGTTACACAGTCAGAGTCAGGTGGGGTCAGATATCACAGGGCCACTGAAGGCATTTCTCAAGGTGGTGGTGCAGCTCTGACTCCACTCATAGTGATGGAACAGTTGCTTGGTCCTTCAGGTCCTTCAGGTCTGGTCACTTGTCATAGCTGTGCAATCTACTTGGCCTTCATTTCCTGACATAGCAGCATGGTCCACTTTGGGAACAAACTTTAAAGGTCACTGCGTTGAAGTCCACTTCGGCACACTTCAGCTATGCCATAGTGCAGCCACCTCAGGTAAGACATTTGCTGCTTCAATCTGGGACAGCACTGGTCGCTCTTTCTCAAGTTTATCTGTGCAGTGGGCTCTCAGTTTCTAAGTGCTTCAGAACAGGGAGACAGCTTTTCCTTCCAGGTCAGACTTCAGGTGAACTCTGGGATGATGGCTCTCAGGCAGGCATCAGCTTCGGAGCACAGTTTGGGTCACAAGCTCACACTTTATATACAGATAAAGCTGACAGGGAATGTGGCTCCTCTGCCTGAACTCTGAGAACCGTTTTGGGTTGTTCTTCTTTTAAGTATCCTTTCCAGACTGTCTTCCAGGCACCGTCTTTGTGCAGAGTGATGTTTCTCATAGCAGCAGCAACTCCATTTTGAAGCACCCACAACAAAGGCACAAATAAGTGTGACATTTCTGCACATAGCTATCAATTAACACTCCGAACAGTGATCTAGAAAACACACTACACCCTGAAGCACCTTTCACGCTCTGAGCAACAGAGACAGCAGTCCTAGCCTTAACCCCCACCATCTACTGAATGGCAGTGCTCATCTTTCCTCACTTCAGTTTTAAGGTCTTTTCCCTCTAGCTTCGTGGATGTTAGCAATACATGTCCTTGGAAACAATCTTACCACCATCTTGTGTACATAAACAGGCCTTAGGCTTTCAAAATGGAACCCACTCATACACACAAAGTATGGGCCACTCAAACCACATACATACAGACATGCAAACATGCACTGGGATCTTAGCCCTAGGATATGGGTAAGCAAATAGCAGTAGATCTTTACATGAGTGGACCCGTAGGACTCCATTCCCATGACACAGATAAAAAGTCCTGGTCACAGTTGAGTTCACAAAACAGGGTACGCTGCCACCTTCTCCATATGCATAAACCATGACAGGGATGGTAGTCCACTGATAAACAAATGGGGGCAATACCAGGACCTCACACATGTCAAGGGTGAGGTCCTGGGCCTACACTAGATTAGAGTGAGGCTGGACCTGAATCAAAACCCAGGATACCAGATGCTTGCAGGTGTGCACTCAGGGTAGGGGAACATGACTGCACACTATGCAAGGGACATTGCTGTCCCAACACCTTATTTTTGCATTTTTGCATTTGTTTAGCACACTCCTGGTGTTGTGCTGGCCGTGAATGTGCCAAGAGCCGGGGGGCGTGGCCAAGCCGCGGGCTGAGATGGCCGCGCGGTGTTGAAGCTCCGTGGTCGACTCAGCGCCAAATCTGTTTTTCCCGACATCCTGATGCGGGCGAAGGCTGCCCGGACCCGGCGCTGACTCCCCTGCTCTCCCGCAACAGCCTGGAGTGGTGATCCGGCCCCGACAGCGCCCGGAGCGACCAAAGAACGCCGGGGCCTAGCGGACCCGATGCCCAAGATGGCGGCCTGACTCGGCGGCCGGGGAGGTTAGTGCGGCGGTGGCGGCCTACGGTGATGCGGGAGGCCGGGGGGTAACTGGGGGGGGGTCTGGGCGCTGGGGCGGGGTCTGGTGTGGGCCCGCTTCGCCCCCTTCGCCGCCGTTGGCCTGAGGCGGGTCGGGCGTTGGGCCGTTGCTCGGCGCCGCGGCCGCCTCCTCCATTGCTGGCCCCTCTCGGGTTCCCCGCGCTGTTGCGGTCTGGGGGGCCTGGGGGAGCGACGACACGGCTGACTGGCGGTGGGGGTGGTCTGGAGGGGATCTGCGCGGACCTCTGCGCCCGGGCCGCCTCTGCCCCCCTTCCCTGGAACCTTCTCGGCCGCCCCTGGGGTTCGCGGCCTGCGCCGTCCGGACGCCCTCTCCCCGGTCCTGTGTCGCCTAGCCGTGCCTGCTGTCGCCCGGATTGGTCCGTGTCTCGGACCCCCTGAGAGGCGTCCCCTGGTCTTCGGCGCGAGGAGGACACCTGGTGGCGGTGCGGCCTGTGCTGGTGCCCGGGCCCGGTTGGACGCGTGGCCGGTGCTGGCGGGGGACCGCTACGTCGCCCGCGCTGCGGGCCGAAGAGGTGGTGGAGCCGTTTCTCCTTCCTAGTCATCGTCCCAGTACCCTGGATCCGCCTGTTGGCACCCTTCCCGCAACTGGCAGTCGTTCCTGGTGGGGGCATGGGACGAAAGGACCCCAAACAAAAGACTCTGCCCTTTGAGAGGCTCCACGATCAGCCGGCGGACCAACGCCCAGACATGTCGGACCCTGCTGGAGGCCAGTCCGCTGGCCCGGCGGCTGCCGCTCCACCCCCTGAATGGCTTCAAGAGATGCGTGCCGGATTCAGGGCCCTCGATGGGCGCTTTGATGCCCTGAACAAAACGTTAGAAACGATGGGTGCGAAGGTCCAGGCCCACGATAAGCGTTTGGGGGAGGCCGAGAACCGGATATCTGCGGTGGAAGATAGCGCAGCGCAGGACACTAAACGCCTAGACCGGCTGGAGCGCATACTAAAGGAAGTGGCCATCAAGAACGAGGACTTGGAATCGCGCAGTCGGCGCAATAACGTCCGAATCACTGGGCTTCCTGAATCCACGGCTACCGGCAGGCTGGATGTTTTTGTTGAGCAACTGTTATCGGACATTTTTGGGAGAGACTCCTTCACACCGGGCTTTGTGGTTGAGAGGGCGCACCGCTCACTTGGGCCGCGACCTAACCCGGGGCTCCCTCCCCGCCCTCTGATAGCCCGGATCATGAACTTCCGAGACCGGGACACGGCCCTGAGGCTGGCCAGGGAGAAGGGCGAGATCACCTGGCAGGGCTCGAGACTCTCGTTCTACCCTGATTTCACCGCCATGGTACAGGAGGCTAGGCGTAAATATGTTGGGGCGAAAGCTGCGCTCCGCAATCTGGGCCTCAAGTACGGTATGCTGTATCCGGCCCGGTTGAGGGTTGACATCGATGGCCGACCGCGTATATTTGACAATCCTACTGCGGTGCAGGAGTTCTGCCGAACATATAAACCACGCAGGGGCCCTTCGGGGGGCGATGAGGATAGACACACTCCACCGCACAGTGGTGCTGCGCTTAGCCAGGACCTGTTCTCCGGCTCTGGGCC
The DNA here is from genome assembly GCF_964204655.1 of Triturus cristatus. Classification (NCBI taxonomy): domain Eukaryota; kingdom Metazoa; phylum Chordata; class Amphibia; order Caudata; family Salamandridae; genus Triturus; species Triturus cristatus. Next base: position 399,689,623 of record NC_140589.1, read on the forward strand.
TGGCTGAGTCGGCGCCCGCAACGCAGCTTTGACTTCTTTTTCTGTCTGTTTGCAATGGGAACGTTTGAGACACTTTGCTATGTCTTTGTTTTTACTGTGGCGCTGGGTCGGCGGCGGGTCGTTGCCATTCCCCTTTGGTTGACACCGCCGGGAGCATTTTTTGACCTACAATGCCTATTTTTTGTTTACTTGTTTATCAATGGTTTTGCTATTTGAAACTTCGCTTTTCTTCCACAGGTTGGGGATTGCCTCACGTTTGCGTGATGTGGCTGGGTGGGGGGTGGGGGGATGGGATGGGTAGTTTGGATATTCTTGACATGGCTGATCAGATTGTAGCTTTGCGAATACACGGAGACGCTTCTGCTTTCCTGCTCTCATTGTTAGGGATATGGCAGCAACAGTACACATAGGCTTACATGAAGCCCCCCAGGATCTTTCACTCATGTCATGGAACGTCAGAGGCCTGAACAATCAACGGAAATGTAGGCAGGTACTACACTATCTGAATCGGCACAGGGTCGACATTGCCTTCCTGCAGGAAACGCATTTACACACCTCTGTTCCCGCTCGCTTTGCAGCTTCCTGGGGCGCCCACAGATACTTCTCCAATTTTAGCAATTACGCCCGAGGCACCGCGGTGCTGATTCACAGGAGAGTCCCGTTTCACTGCCAGCTGTTCCGGGGAGATCCTGAGGGTCGCTTCTGCATAGTACGGGGGGTGTTGATGGGTCATGCGATCATCCTGGTATGTGTGTATGCCCCGAACACTGATTCCCCGGAATTTTTCCACGCACTGTCTGCCCAGCTTGCGGCGCTTGAACCTGCGGGCCTCATTCTTGGCGGCGACTTTAACTTATTGCTAGATGCAGCTTTGGATAGTACATCTGGGGCTGCTCCTTCCAAGCCCGGGGCGCGGCGCGCTCTTGCGGACCTCTGTCAACAGTTCTCCCTAGTAGATATTTGGCGCAGGCGCAACCCAAACACCACTGACTACACACATTTCTCGGGGCAACACAACACTTGGACCAGACTTGACTATTGGCTGCTGTCCCCGGGCCTGTCCCCATGGTTTAGTGGGCTCCTTACTCTCCCTAGAACGTACTCAGACCACTCCCCTGTCTTGCTCCGCTTGGATGTCCCACGCCCCGAGGGTTTTGAGCGGCAGTGGCGATTCCCTGGGAGAGCACTGCTGGATGACTTATTTGTCCACGAAATTTCCGAAGCCATAGAGGACTACTTCACGATTAACACAGGGTCTGTAGACTCACAGGCTGCGCTCTGGGAGGGGTTTAAGGCCTACATCAGGGGGGTTTGCATAGCCAAGCACTCTGGGGTCCTGAAGGCACTACGCGCAACCATTAAGCAACTGGAGGCACAGCTAGAGTTGACTGACGCTGAAGCGCAGCGCGGGCTGGACGGGGAAGTGTCCGCTAGGCGTCTTTGCCTCCTGACTGACTTCCGGGAGGCTGCAGACAGGGAGATACTGTACCTTGGGAAGTACCAAACGGCGCGTAGATATGGTGAGGGAGATAGACCGGGACGCACACTGGCTCAGGCTTTGAGGCCTCCGTATGGTAGATCCTTGATAGTTGAGGTGAGGGGCGTGGATGGCTCGCTCCGCACAACTCCCACAGCGATCAGAGACGAATTCCTGTCCTACTTCTCCGACCTATACAAGACCAAGTTGGGGGAATCCACAGCCGCTCGTGCGGCCTACTTGTCCGAAATCGCACTTGTGTTCCTCGATAAGGGCATGCAGGAGTTCATGGCTGAGCCTATTACTGTGGCGGAGGTGCGCGGGGCGATTAAGGTGCTTCGCGGGTCCACGGCCCCCGGCCTAGATGGCTTCTCTGGGGATTTTTATAAGGCGTTCTCTGATCAGCTGGCGCCACAACTGATAGAGGTGTATGCGGAGGCGCTGGAGCGCGGCTCCCTGCCGGCCACCCTCAGCGAAGCGGTGATAGTTCTCCTTCCAAAACCAAACAAGGACCCGACGCTGTGTAGTTCCTATCGGCCCCTCTCCCTTTTAAACTTCGACTACAAGATCCTGGCAAAGATAGTGGCCAACAGGCTCTCTCAATTGATGGAATTTATCATTTCGCCCGTCCAATCGGGCTTTGTCCCGCGTCGCTCTACGTCTTTAAATCTGCGAACGCTTTTTACGGTCCTCCATAGAATTAACCCTGCCACGCCGGCTGCGGCGGTCCTCCTGGATACCGAAAAGGCCTTCGACACTCTAGAATGGCCTTTCTTTCTCGCCGTCATGCAAACGTATGGGCATGCCGGAGACCTTCCTTGCCACTACGAGGCTTTTGTATAGCCGCCCCACGGCCCGATTGCGTATCAATGGCACGCTGTCCTGTCCCTTCTCTTTGACGCGTGGTACGCGGCAGGGCTGCCCACTCTCACCACTCTTGTTCATTTTGGCCATGGACCCCTTGATCCGACATTTCCAGGAGCGCCACCTCCACAGGGGTCTCCAGTTCCGGACGGGTCCATTGCTAGCGTCCCTCTACGCAGACGACACCATACTGTATGTAAGAGAACCGCAGGTCAACCTTGCCCCCCTGATACGGGAGATCCTCCGCTTCGGCGCACACTCCGGGCTGGGCATCAACTGGCATAAGTCCGTCATCTTCCCCTTAACCAGCAGCACCTCCCCATGGCAGTGCGAGTACCCTTTGGAGTGGTGCTCTGACTCGGTTCGGTACCTGGGTGTGCAGATCCATCTCAACACGGACGAACTTATTCGCCTCAACTATGGCCGCGCTTTGGACAGGCTGGAGACACAGGTGGAGGGATGGTTGAGACTCCCGCTGTCTATGTCGGCCAGAATTGCAATCATAAAAATGATAGTTCTCCCTAGATTTTTATACCTCTTCAATAATATCCCCGTCCCCATCACCCGGGCCTTCTTCACCGCGTTGCGATCCCAGCTGATCAGGCTGGTATGGGGCGGGAAGCACCCCCGGATTGGTTGGAAGACCCTCATGCTCCCTCCTGATAGGGGCGGCCTCGGGGTACCGGATCTGTATTTGTACTATCTGGTGGCGCAATGTGCGCACGCCTATGCCTGGTACCACCCTGACGCTCGTATTCCGTTCCTGCGTCCCGAGGCGGATTTCGTTCTCCCGGGCCGGTTAGCGGCGGTGTTGCCAAAGGGGGTCCCCCGAGACCCAGTTGATATCCAAACGGTGTCCACCACAAGTTGGGCGTGGCACCGTCTTACTCGCTATCTAGCCCAGCCCCTCCTTTACTCCTCTTCTCTTCCACTTCCTAATCCCGGCTTGCTGTCTGGCACGGGGGAGGCTCTGGTTCAGCGTACATTGACCAAGTTTCACCTTGCTACGGCCGGGGACCTCTACCCGGGGGGCCACATATTTTCGGTCTCGGAGGAGGAGCGCTTCAGTGAGGCCACGTTCATGGACAAGTTTGTCCTGCGCCGGCTTTATTGTGCGGCTCGTTCAGACATTGCGGGATTCCCTCTCGAGCCAGCATCCTTTGAGCCTCTAACTCTCCTCATTGACAACGACTCGGGTGCCCATATGGTATCTAAGCTGTACAAGGCATGCGCGGCGCTGGTTCCATGTGAGGATGGCCGGTTGAGAGCGGCCTGGGAGGCGGACTTGGGTAGACCGATCACAGATGAACAATGGACCGCTTGCTGCAAAGTCACTAAGGCGATCTCGCTAAATAGTCGGCATAAGCTCCTCCATTATAAATTTCTTCGCCGCTGCTACATGACCCCAGCTAGGCTCCACGCCATTGACCCTGCGCGCCCGCACACATGTTGGAAATGCGCTGCTCCACACGCTGACTTTGCACACCTGTCCTGGACGTGCCCCAGACTGCAACCATATTGGACGCAGATCCACGAGATCCTTGGCGCTATGTTGGAGCTCACGCTGGTTCCCACTCCGGAGGTTGCATTACTGGGCTATACAGTGAACTTCCCCAAGGGCGTCCGCAGGCTTGCCTCCCTGGGCCTGCTACTCGCCAAGAGGGAGGTGGCAAAACATTGGGGCGGTAGGTCGGCCCCCACGGCCGGGACATGGCTCACGTCTATGGCTTATTGCAGCACAAACAGCGAGATATATGCCAGTCTCCTCCCTGCAGTTGCGCGTCCCAGGGATATCTGGGGCCCCTACAAGAACTATATTGCTACCCTCCCGTGCGCTTCTCCACCGCGTGCCAGCTCCGGAATAGTACCCACGGGAGTGGGGTAGCTCTGATGGTCCTCCCTGCGGGGAATTGGGGGGAGTGAGTGCTCGCTGGGCGGGCTGCATTGGTGGAACTGTGCCGAAACTGGGGGTGCCCGCTGCAGATGGTTGAGGAGTCCTGACTGAGTCATTTCCCTTCGATGGGCACGGGCGGATGAGACGGGTGGGCTCTGGATGGGGGGTCTTGCTGTGGTTTGCTGCCATGAAATCGAACTGCTGTTTGTATATGAAGGGGGAGTGTAATGATGTATCTCCGCAATTGTTCCTACAGATCTGCACAGCCGATATTCTTGCATTGTTATGTTTTTCAAAACTCAATAAAAAAAGTTTACAAAAAAAAAAAATGTGCCAAGAGCCAGTGAAGATGGTAAGCTTCTCAGCGATATAGGCATGGCTGTTGATCATGATGTCTTTGTCGGTGATGGATGTTGTGAGCTATGTGACAGCACCAGGTAAGATTTTGCTTCAGTAATTTGTAGGTATCTATTTATTTATTTATCTTGAAGAGCAGCAAAATGAGTGCTCAAATAATGGATGCTGCAAATTATTCAAGGACCGGCTGGACAACAACGCACACAACAGCAAGGAACTCTTCAACATCGTCAGAGAGCTCTCCAACCCCAACGCCGGAACCAACGACATCACCCCATCGCAAGACCTCTGCAACTCCCTCGCCTCCTACTTCCACAACAAGATCGCTGACATACACAACAGCTTCAGAACACAACCAACGCTCCCCACGACCAAACCAACGCCCCCACCACCACCCTCAACGCCTGGACACCGATCAACCTCGAAGACACCATCAGCACGATGAACTCCATCCACTCCGGATCCCCAACCGACCCCTGCCCTCACCACATCTTCAACAAGGCCGACGCTGTCATCGCACCCCACCTGCAGGACATCATCAACACCTCCCTCGACACCGCCACCTTCCCTGAGAGCTGGAAGCACGCCGAACTCAGCGCTCTACTAAAGAAACCAACGGCGGACCCCACCGAACTCAAGAACTACCGCCCCATCTTGCTCCTCCCGTTTCCAGCCAAAGTCATCGAGAAGACCGTCAACAAGCAACTGGCAGCCTTCCTCGATACGACTGGTTCCCTCGACCCATCCCAGTCAGGCTTCCGGGCCAACCACAGCACCGAGACCGCCCTCATCGCTGCCATCGACGACATCCGAACCCTGCTGGACAACAGAGAAACAGCGGCCCTCATCCTCCTGGACCTCTCCGCGGCATTCGACACTGTCTGCCACCGCACCCTAGTGCAGCGCCTCAGCAACGTCGGGATCGAGGAGAAGGCACTGGAATGGATCATCTCCTTCCTCACTGGAAGGACACAGAGAGTCCGCCTGCCCCCGTTCAGATCAGAAGCCACGGAAGTCATCTGCGGCGTCCCTCAGGGCTCCTCGCTCAGCCCCACCCTCTTCAATGTCTACATGAGCCCCCTTGCGGCCATCGCATGCCAACACAACCTGAACATCATCTCCTACGCCGATGACACCCAGCTGATCCTCTCCCTGACCAACGACCCCGCCACCGCCAGAGCCAACCTACACGAAGGGATGAAAAACGTGGCCGAGTGAATGATGACCAGCCGCCTGAAACTGAACACAGACAAGACGGAAGTTCTCATCCTGGGCTCCTCACCCTCCGCCTGGGACGACTCCTGGTGGCCCCCCGCCCTGGGCAACGCACCCAAACCGACAGACCACGCACGCAACCTGGGCTTCATCCTGGACTCCTCCCTCTCCATGACCAGACAAGTCAACGCCGTCTCCTCGTCCTGTTTCAACATCCTGCGCATGCTACGTAAGATCTTCCGGTGGATCACCACCGAGACCAGGAAGACGGTCACCCAGGCCCTCGTCACCAGTCGACTGGACTACGGCAACGCCCTCTACGCCGGTACCACCGCCAAGCTCCAGAAGAGACTCCAGCGGATCCAGAACGCCTCGGCGAGACTCATCCTCGACGTCCCCAGACGAAGTCACATCTCCAGACACCTGAGAGACCTGCACTGGCTCCCGATCAACAAAAGAATCACCTTCCGGCTCCTCACCCACGCGCACAAAGCCCTACACAACCAAGGCCCGACCTACCTCAACAGCCGCCTCAACTTCTACGCTCCCAAACGCCACCTCCGCTCGACCAGTCACGCCCTCGCCGCCGTCCCCCGCATCCACAGAGCGACAACAGGAGGAAGATCCTTCTCCCACCTGGCCGCCAAGACTTGGAACGCCCTCCCGACCGACCTACGCCTGACCCAAGACCACCTCTCCTTCAGGAAGAAGCTCAAGACCTGGTTGTTCGAGCAGTAGCGGACCCCCCCCCCCCCCCAAGCGCCTTGAGACCCTCCGGGTGAGTAGTGCGCGTTATAAATGCCTATGATTGATTGATTATGGATCAGCCTAAATTTGGAAAACTAAAACGTCCTGAATTTTTAAAGGGGGAATTAATCTGATCTTATAGTCAAGCAGTTCTAATATTGAGAATGATGATTATGATAATATAGAGAATGTTGTTACAGTGGAACTTTATTCCAAAATATAACAAGTGTGACAACATTTATTAGATGTTGTTAGACCTGACAGCCATTAGGGTGGTCTTCCACCAAGCTCTTTGCCAATTCACCTTCCTGTTGCTGAAATGCATTTTTGTTGGCTGTAAGGACTGTGCACTTTAACATTGCTAACCAATGTTTTACTGTTTGTACTCACTCCTTAAAACATGGTAGAATTGACTTACACCCATTTAGCTCATTTAATTTACTTGTAAGTCCCTAGTAAAGCGGTACCCAGGGCCTGGTAATTAAAGCTGATTGTGACATCCACTTAAGTAGCTTTTTAAAACATGTCTCAGACCTGCTATTGCATTACTATTGCATACTGCCATTTTGACCTGGCTAAATAAACCTTTTGCCAAGCCTAAAACTCCCTGTTTAATACATATATGCCACCCCTAAGTGAGGCCCTAAACAGCCCATAGGATAGTGAGAGTGTGCTTATACGTTTAACATGTCCTGGTAGTGAAAAACTCCTAAATTAATTTTTCCCTACAGTGAGGCCTACCTCTCCCATGGGATAACATTGGATTAGCTTATTATATATAATAAGTGATAACTTGTGTTTGGGAAACAGGTAGAAATGTGATGTCTGGTTGCTAAAGAGTTGTCATTTGAAACCATCTTTAATTTCACAATTCTGAAAATGCCCCTTTAAGAAAACTGTCATTTTCTTGTCCTAATTAATTGGTGCCTTCAGCCTGGGTCTATGTCCTGGGTCACATGACTATTATTAGAGTGACAGTTGGCCTTTGTGTATTTCTCCTAGACAGTGAGACAAAGGGGGACTAGATGTTGGAATGATGGGCTATCCATCCAGGAGGTGTGGGTTGGAACACTTCTCTGCCACACTGAAATTTCAAAGGAGCTGCCTTAGCACAGTCACAAAGAACTTCACACTATTCTTTTGTCTTCCCCGACTCCTCGGAGCCTGGGCAGGGTGGAAGTAAATTCCAAAGCCATCTCTAGAGTGAAAGTATGAAACAATTTCACTTTAAAGTTGACATCAAGTACAAAAGCACTGGCAAAGCCAATCGGTCTAGTATTGGCCACTAGCCTTCTGGCAATTCTTGCTTTGTTTTGTCATGGTTTTCGAAAAACTTTATTGCTTGGGAATATATCTGAAGAAAGAAGGGAAGAAGGAAAGAAAGAAGTAATGATGGAAAAAATAAAGAAGGAAAGAAGGCAAGAAAAAAAAGAAAGAAAAGAAAGAAGGAAAAAAGGAAGAATGAAAGAAGGCAAGAATGAAAGACAGCAAGAAGAAGGTAAGAAGACAAAAAAGAAAGAAATAAGGAGAGAAAGAAAAAAAGGAAAAGATTATAACCTAATATAGAGTTTCAAATGGACACAATCTGGTATGATGTGAAATAGCAACAGTCAGAAAAGCAAACCACACCAAAATGAGTTTTTAACAGCATTGGTAGGAGATGGGATCTAGCAAAGATGGACTGTTCCCTGGATTCATATCAGAAGCATCCTGCCGTCACATCATCTAAACACAAAGGCAACACTAAAGTAATTATAGAGTAAAAACAAATACACTAGCACTCTAGGGAACTAGCTTGTGTGTGGATGTGCTCCTTGTGAGAGAAAAATGCAGTCACTCCGAGTGAAGTAGCTAACCAGTAGTTTAAGTAGGCTGACCCCTGCCCCATGCTATATGCTGTAGACGACAGAAGCAAAATGTGAATGATACAAAAACAGACGAACGGATGAAGAGAGGTGGCTAAAACCCCCTATATCTATATGTTTGTGAATAATACATATTTTAGTAAAATCTAAAGACCTCAGCTACTGCCAGACTCAAAAAAAGGACCCTCAGACCCACTCATCAGTTCACTCCTGGACCTAAGGAGGACCTTCCAGAAGGACTGCTTGTACTTCAGAGGACTGCCCTGCTACTTGAAGCTTGCCTTGAACCCTTACCCTTACTACCAGAGTGGCTCCCAGTGTCAGGTAGCGGACCTAGTTTGAGCCACCGGGACGCAACAAGCTCCAGAAGCCACCCTTCAACTGCATAACTGACCTGCTGCACCAGACCTACCTGAACCTGCAACTGGACCTGCCTGAGCCCTGCTGGCCTCTGCTGGAGTGAGTTCCTGATCACCAAGAAGTGCCTCCCTGGTCCTGGATCCTTGGCTTGTGTCAGTAAGCTCCTTTTGTGAAAAAGGGAGTAATCCTGATGTTTTTGACTCTGAAAACGTGAATGGGCCTGCTCAGCCCATGATGTTGCTGCTTGCAATGACCACCAAAGCCAAGCACTGGTGAACCTGACTCTTCGCTATACACTAACCACCAATGCAAGATGTGCACTTTGCGCTACAATGATGACAGCCCGCTGTGACTGCTAACACAAAGCTTCAGCACTGCCTGTCCATGACGCCTGACGAAATCGTCATGCTACAGCGATGACACACTCAATGCCTGGCTTGCTCTACACGCTACAACAATAACCATCCACAATGCTCTCCTTGTGGCTTAGAGAATACAACTTTTTCAACTGGACAAAACTGGTTCCTGTATCCGGATTGGCACCTTTGCAATCGGCCAAAATTTGTGATTTTCCTCTGGTCTTGCACGACCAGATGACCGCAAACGCTGCTTTGTGCTTTTAGGTGCTGTACTTAACTAAAACCTTGGAATCGCATATCTCTGGTTTTTCTGATCGGATTTTTGTCATTTTGGTCTCAAATTATTTATTACATTTCACTCTATTTTTCAAAATTGATGTGGGATTATTTTTGTGTTGTGTTTTAACTCTTTTATTGTTTGTGTGCTAAATAAATAATTTATGTTAAATTAAATTAAATTATATTAAATTAAATTAAGTTAAACCTGACTGCTTTTGTTCCAAGCTACTAAAGGGTTAAGCACATGTTATGTTAGTGACTTTGGTGGTCTACCCTGGCAGGGACTGTGGCTGGGTTAACACTCCACTCAACTAACAACCCAATTTCTTATAGTTGCACTGTTTACAAGGTTCCAAGTCAGTATTTTAGATTTTATATCGCCCACTTCTACATCATTAAATATGCTCAGCCGCCTACGGCCATTTTTCAGGAGACGGTTTGCATAGAGCTTATTTTGTAATGACTGAGTTGTTAAAATACACCAATGTGTGCCGCTAGATCTGGAATGCCTTCTCAGGCCACACTTTGCAGTTAATAAATCAAGTTTCTTTTTCATTAAACATGCAAATAGATGAAGTATAGAGGCCAATCAGAAAGTACTCTGTACCTCAGTATTTAGGCCGTCAGCGTTTGGTGAGATGTAGCACATTAGATATGTAGAATAGCAAAGATAAAATCTAGTGCTCTTATCACACCTTACTAAAAAACTGATCATGTATTACCAGGAGATATCACAACGTAAAATGTGCAATCTGGACAAGTATTATATTTGTACTTATAATTTACACCTCAAATGCAAGAATTGACAGAATGAGAGCAAGGGTTTCAAAAGACTGATTAGACACAACTGATGTGGTCCAATGTACACTCTGTAGTATGTCTCAGACTCTCCCTAGATATGGATGGCTCCTCCCAGCAGCCACAGTCCCGTTACTCGATAGAAAGATTTGTGAAGAGTTGGTGACTGCTAAACAGAAAATCACCGATCTTGGAGGAAAAATCTTGGGTGGCAAAAATATGATCCCAGGAGCAGAATAGTAGATTCTCAAACAGAAAAAGGGTCCAAGTAATGAGAAGAAAGGTCTTAGAACAAAGAGAATAACAGGGAGAAAAGTAGAAGAGTCTATAAGAGCATGGAACTTTCCAAGTGCCCGACTGCATTTTGAGTAAGTGTGTGTGTCACAAAATGGCCTCTTTTATATGATCAATGCATGAACTGGAACTTGAGCCGATTTGGAATAGTCTAATCCAAAGGGAACCTTGAGATAATCCATCTTGGATTGGGATAGAAAGTGACCACACCTGACCTCACAAAGTGATTCCTGTAAAGGATTCCAGAAACACCCTGCTACCTTTTTCTAGAAGGAGCTACTGCACCTGAAGAGCTTGGTCAGTCTGACCAAAGGTGAGTAGCGCACACACCTCTCTGCTTCATTAAGCAGACTAAGATTGCAAGCCAGTGTGGCTATCTCACTACTCGCCGTGGCACAATAGTATACCCCCTCCTTGGAGTGCCTGGTTTGCCTGGAAAACTTGTAGAATATATGAAGTAGAAGAGGGGCGTGGAAGGAAGGTGCTGCGGTCCAGGATCTTTCACTGGGAGAGTAGCCTTTCCAAAAACCACATACTGTAACTGTTTTCAGAAATAACATGAATCACAAATCTCACTGACTCCATACTCAGGGTGTCCATCACCACTAATGGAGGCAGAGGAAGACTAGGCCAATGAAATGGATCTGGAATGTATAGTTTCAGTTGAGATATATGAATGGTTGGATGCCCTTTTCATGAGGAAGCTAACTGTAAACATAAAGCAACTGGATTGATCTGTTTAGTGATAGAAAAAAGGCCAAACAATTGTGGCCTCAATGTGTGGGTAGATTTCTAGTAGGCAGAAACTTAGAAAACAACCACACTTTATTCCATACTAGAAAGGAATGTGTTGGTCTTCGGTGTAAATCTGCTCTCCTCTTCATACTTCGTTTAGATTGAGGTACATTTTCCTTAACTAACTTTAATTGTTTCAGAAGTTGTTCAATACATCTTGAAGCTGCTGAAAGTACTTCTCTAGATTATGATTGACCCTTTCTGTTTTTTCCATTAGTCTGAGGATGGTACCCAGAAGAAATACTTTGATTTGAAATGATGAACACAGGGCCTTCCAAAAAACATGGAACATATTGACACCCTCTATTTGTTTCTATCACTCTTGGCAACCCATGCAATCAAAAGTTGTCAGAAATAAATCCCCTGGCCATTTCAGGAGCAGATGAATTGACTGAAATGTGGGGAAATGTACCATTTTGGAAAAGACATCAACTCAAAATCCCTGAGAAAAGGCCAGGTTCACAATAAAATCAGTTGAAATATTGTGCCATAGTCGAGGAGGAACTGAAAGGGGTTTAAGGAGGGCAAAAGGAACAACCTTACCCTGAGTGCAAACAGGACAGGACTGAACATATTCCTTCACATCTTAAAAACCCTTGACCAACAAAATAGATGTAGCAGCAAATCTGCTGTTTATTTTATACCGGTGCTACAGAGATGGCTCATGAGTCATGACACATCTGAAGTACTTTGCACTGCACTTTATTAGAAGTTACAAATAAGGCATGTTGGTAAAAATAAAGTTCCTGATGAGTTCATGCAAGGTCTTTTGATCTATAGTTGTGTGAGCTTCATAATTCTTGTGAAGACATGACTGTACAAGGCAAAAGACACGATTGGGCAGAAGTAACAGAGTGTCTTTACAGTCCAAATCTGTTTCTGAGATCCAGGAATAAATGTCACATAGAAGTCAAATAGTCAAAAATATAAGCCTATAATGCCTACCATCTATTCCTGCATTACATGTTTTGGGGGAATTGGAGATTCCTGAAGTCATTTCTTATTTCCAAAGGTTCTCTAGTTTCCATCAATAGATGCCTCTATTCCTCACAATAATAACAGGTAAAAGTGCCTTCTAGGGATTTCATTAAATATTCTTAGCCAAAGTTGTTCCAGATAATTACTTGTTGGTCTAGCCTCAACCGGTAGCTGACTATTGAACAAACAAAGACATCAATCTGCTTATTTTCAAACGGGAATACTCAACAACATATAATTTAAATGCACAGGTATATCTTTTTTCAAATAGAGCACAGTTTTAATCAACAGCATTCAAAAAGGGTACAAAAGGATACAACAAAACACCATGATAGAGGAACTACAGAAAAGTATATAACCTTCAAATCATAAGTGTGAACATCTAATCCAAATGATATAAATAGAAACGTATCTGAAAATAACAGACAACAGTTCCTAAAAACACAAAATGATGTAGAGATAGATGCACCTGTCAACGTTTCGGTCTGTTGTGGTAGTTGTGCCCATTAGACCATCTTCAGGACGAATAGTGGATTGCAATAATAGTCTCGCTTTAAGTTGAAACCAGAGGAATCTCGTTTTGGTTAAAACATATTCTTGTGAGAAAGGCTCTTCTAAGAATGAGCACTGTCGGAAGAGCTATAGTCTCAGTCTGGGTGAATTTTAAAACAATGCTCAAAAGAGTCTAAATCAGAAGAATAGCAATCTCCTACCGACTGGAATTGCACACAAAAAACGCTGCTCAATAAAGTCGAGCTATGTCGGAATCCGAACCGACTTCTAACGCGTCTCGTTTTCAATTGTGACGGCAAGCCTTCTTTGTGGATAAAAGTTTCTTTTCTAAGACAGAATCATTTTATTCACCGGGATTTCGGAAGTGAGACAAATAGAATACAGGATGTTCTAGACTGTTGTCTGCCTGAGTCTGCAATAATGTAGCTCCTCTAGCCTTTCCCGAAGTATCAATCTCTCCCTTGAACTATCTAGTAGGATTGGGGTGTCAAAGTATTGATGCTTGAGTAAAGGTTGCACCATTTGCACTTTAAAAATTGACATTTACTTGCAACATTGCCATTTGCACAAAACTGCTTTTTAAATCGTATTTGAATTTGCATTTTATCGTATCTGCAGTGACTGGTTGCTCCTCCCCGTTCCACCGCGGGTGTAGTCCCGATTGTTGAGGAGGGAGTTGAGCAACTTCCAGTGCTCGGGGGTTGGCGCTCTAGTTGTCGCGCCTTCCCTTCCTTAAAAACAGATGCCTTGGCTAACGCGCAGCGGACGCGCGCAGAAATACAGAGTTGCCAAGACCTGCTAACCAGCTCTATCATTGAATTTGTGCCCTGCTTTTAAAACTGCACGTAGATCGCTACTGTTTCTTTTAAAAATCGCACCATTTGCACTTTAAAAATTTACATTTACTTGCTACATTGCCATTTGCACAAAACTGCTTTTAAATCGTATTTGAATTTGCATTTTACCGTATCTGCAGTGACCGGTTGCCCCTCCCCGTTCCACCGCGGGTGTAGTCCCGATTGTTGTGGAGGGAGTTCAGCAACTTCCTGTGCTCGGGGGTTGGAGCTCTAGTTGTCGTGCCTTCCCTTCCTTAAAAACAGATGCCTTGGCTAACGCGCAGCGGACGCGTGCAGCGGGCGCGCCGGCGGCGCGCCAAAGGCAAGCCCGTCTGCGCCCGTCCGCGACCAGACTGCGGCCGGGGCCAGACATGCTGTCCGTGAGGGTTTTCCGAGGTGAGGATCGTGTGGTCGCGGGAAGATCTGTGGATGCTCAACACGGCTGCCGTGTGTTGCGCTCAAAGGATAGACCTAAGGTCTGAAACCCTCCCTCAGACATGTGGGGCTTGTGGGAAATCTCTGGGTGTGAGGGGCGATGGAGGGGAGGAGGTGTATCCCAGGCCCAGGCCGCTCATTAACAGAGGTTTCAGAGCTGGCCTTCTGAATTGTAGATCCCTATCGAAGCATGCAGACGGCATTTGGCTGCTATTGGAAGGTCATGAGTGGGATGCCCTGTTTTTAACAGAGACTTGGCTTAGTGAGGACAATGTGACCGCCATTGCACTGGCGGTACCCCCAGGATACTCAATGTGTTTCTCAAACCGGGTAGGCGCTAGAAGAGGAGGGGGGTGGCTGCTATATTTAAGGAGCAGTTTATATTGACATCCTCTGCCCCTACCTTGATTCCGGGACTGGAGGGATTACACTTTTTCCTGCAGGTGGGACCGCAGCTATCACTAGCGGGACTAGTCATATACCGCCCTCCTGGCGGGGATGAGCCTAACCTGATAGCTCTGCTGGATGTGATAGTGCAGAGCTCCCTCCTTCATCCTTATTTCCTCATAGTAGGGGATTTTAACATACATATGGATAAGGAGGGCTGCGCCCCTGCAGAGACATGGAGGGCCACTTTGAATGCTGCCAATTTGAGACTAATCATTGATGGCCCCACACATAGAGCGGGTCATACGCTTGATTTAATTCTTTCTAACATTAAAAATGTGACGGTGGAAGCGGCACTGCCTTTAGTCTGGTCAGACCACTCGCTCATTCCATTTAAAATAAATTTAGCGGCTGATAGACCTGCGCCAATCAAGCGCGTTTTTATGAGGCGACAATGGAAGAAGCTAGTCCCTGCCAATATGGGCCCAGTATTGGCTCAGAATAAACCAACTTTAACCTTGAATGCCAACACTGATGCACAGCGGTTTAATGATTGGATTGGGAATATGGTGTCATCCATTGCACAAGCAAAACGCACAATGTCCAAGAGGGAATCCCCCTCTGCTCCCTGGTTTTCGCAGGACCTTAGAGTAGAGAAGGCAGCGTGTAAGAGGCTAGAGAGGCAATGAAGGGTAAATTACGGGACTCTGGAAAAAGCACAATACAAGGAAGCCTCCCATAAATTGCAGAAGGCTGTTAGAAAGGCCAAAAAACAGTTCTTTGCGGCTTCGATTCAGCAGGCAGAACACTCAAGCAAGGAAATCTTTGAGGTGGTCCAGTCCTTTTTCAAACCCAGGTGAATTGAGAGGGAGATACCTCCGTCGGGCACTTTGTGCAATAGCATTTCTGACTTCTTTGACCAAAAAATTAAGCGAGTTTATGAGTCCTTCGGCCCAGAGAGGAGGACGGTGAAGACAGATCGGGCTGTCAAAGAGATGACTGGTGAATCTATGGCTCATTTTCAGCCTATAGCTCTGACATCGGTCATGCAGGAATTAAGAAGCTGTAAGTCAGGATCACCTGACGACCCATGTCCCCCCAAGCTTTGGAGCACAATGGCTGATTTTGTGGCTCCCACTATACAGCACATCTGGAATACGTCCATTTCCTCCGGGGTGTTCCCGAGATATGGAAACACGCCACCCTCCTCCCATTAAAGAAAAAACCTAATGGGGATCCCACGGACCTCAGTAACCTTCGTCCAATTTCTCTGCTGGCTGCCCCGGGCAAAATGCTCGAGAAAGTAATCCAGCGGCAGCTAAGTAAATTTACAGAGGAAAATAGGATATTACACGAGACGCAGTCAGGTTTTAGACCCGGCTTTAGCACCGAGACAGCACTGATTGAGGTGGCAGAGTCAGTAAGCTGGTCGATGGATTCGGGAGACTCAGCTATGCTGGTGCTCTTGGATCTATCGGCAGCTTTCGATACAGTCGACCACGCAAGGCTGTTAAAGCGACTGGCAGAGGTTGGCCTCCAGGATCAAGCGCTGGGCTGGATACAGTCGTATCTGTCTCAGAGAACCCAGAAGGTGGCACTGGGGGCCATTTCTTCAGCACCTAAGGTTCTTAGTTGTGGTGTCCCTCAGGGATCGGCACTTAGCCCATTATTATTTAATATTTACCTGGCTCCGCACTTTACGTTGATTGCCAATTGGGGGGTCAAGGCAATATCTTATGCCGATGACACCCAACTGGTGTTTCCATATTCGGAGGTGTCAGAGGCGGCCTTGTCAAGCTTCAAGGGCTGTCTTCAAGACGTTGCGTGTTGGATGAACACCAACAAATTAAAACTTAATGCGGACAAGACAGAGGTGATTTTCTTCGGAAAAGGCTCCCCTCCCCCTCTGAGCTTTGGTGGCCGACGGCGATGGGACCGGCCCCTTCTCCTAGCCAAACGGCAAAAAACCTGGGGGTGCGTTGGGACAATAATCTGTCCTTCGCCTCGCATACCCAACAGGTAGTTGGGTGTTGTCTAGGTAAGTTGAGGAATCTTCGGAAGATTCTGCGACTTCTACCAGAGAGTTGCCGAAAAACAGTTATCCATGCGACAGTAACATCAAGACTGGATCACGCTAACGGCCTCTATCTGGGCTTGCCAAAGTACCTAATTCAGCGTTTGCAAATGGTCCACAATGCGGCTGCAAGACTGTTAATGCGTATTCCATTCAAGCATTCAGTCTCTCCGCATCTTCTCTCACTTCACTGGTTACCTGTAGCCAGTAGGATCAAATTTAAGGCACTCACGCTGGCCTTTAGATCTTTGTATGGTACCTGCCCAAACTACCTGAGAGTTCGGCTGCCGAGATACACCCAGGCCCGCTCCCTTCGCTCCAACTGCCGTGTTCAGTTAGCAGTCCCTCATATAAAAAGGGCTCGGCTGGGAGGAAGAACCTTTTCGGCCAATGTGGCTGCGTTATGGAATTCCCTGCCCCCAGAGCTTAGCAGGCCACCTCCAAATTCTGCTTTAAGCAGATGTTGAAGACTTGGCTCTTCACCCAACCACGCTAATTGCTTAAATTGGTATCTGTATCTATGCCTGCACCTAGCGCCTGGACACCTCCTTGTGAGGTAGCTGTTCGCGCTCTAGAAAATGCTGTATTATTATTATTATTATTAAGGTTTGCATTAATTGTTGAAAGGCTCTTTCTGATTCTGGGCTCCAGAAAACACCATTTGAAAGACCTTTCTTCAAGGTTTGAGAAATAAAACTAGTCCTATGTTTAAAATCTGTCACAAAAATGTCTTTAGAATCTGATAGCCACAGAACATTGGGTCTCTTTTAAGGTAGCTGGAGAGGGCTAATCTAGAATAGCAGAAACTTTCTTTGGACCCATAGCCAATGCTTTTGCTGAGATTCGATATCCCCGCAGCTTGATATATTATTTTCTTCAATTCACACTCTTCAGGTTTGCATGACAGTTGATTTCGTCATAATCTAGAAAGTACAAAAGAGACATGTTCCATAAGAAATTTTTTTTTTTTTGACAACTTTATTGGCATTTTAAGGACACCGGGGAACTCGCCCCTATACATGGTTCCATAAGATTTTTAGGGAAAAACTAGATATTGTCCAAAAATATTGCCACAAACTGGTGAAGGATATTCGAAAAGATTGAATTGATGAACCTTTGAAACCCAGCATAGGTGCTGGAAAAGCCAAAGGGCATGACTCTGTACTGAAAGTGGGCAAAGGTTGTTCTGAAATTTATCATCCACTTGTCTCCTTCTTTAATCCATAATAGACGATATTCCCCAGATGGTGCACCCTCTGGAGATCCAATTCAGTAAAAATGTAGTTAAAATGGTAGCTCCTCTGACAGCTTCTAGGATATCTTTAATCAAGGGAAAAGGATACAGATCCTTTATAGTGACTTTATTTAATCCTTGGTAGTTAAGTATCCTAACTTCTTTTTACACAAGAAATAGTTTATCTCTAGCTGGAGAAGTTGATTTTGCAATTAAACTGTTCTGTACATTTTCTCCAATATATTGTTTTGACACAATTTATTTCTTGTTTGGATAAGGAATACTCTGTCATATGGTATTAGACCATCTGCTGTAGTTGGAAATGAACAATTAAACTCCCTGTGTGGAGAAAGTATCAACTCAGTAGGTTAAATTAATACATCCATGAGGTGCGTGTAGTGGCCTGGTATTGAAGAAAGGTAAGCAACAGTGTAAAGATATTTTTTGGAACACTTAGGTAATTCAAGTGAAAATGAATATTCCCCAGACAAATAACAATTCCTTTGGCATAAAGGAGAAGACATGGAAACTACATGGGTAGATGAGCTAACATGAGGGTTTTGCTTTATCAACCAAGGTAACCCCAGAAAAACAGTGTAATAAATCAATGATATTAAATCAAATGATAAGGTTTCCTTATGTTGCCACATTGCCATAGTCAAGAGAAAAGGCATGTTGGTGATCAATCCAGAAGATAAAAGTGAGTCATCTACTGTCTGGATGTGTCTCGTAACTACCTTCTCCAGCACAGGTATTAACGATTTGTCAACCCAAGCATGGCCCACATGTAATCCAAAGGCTCCAGAATCTAAGAAAGCAGAAACTGATATGTCAAGACCTATTTCATTCCTCAAGTGAACATTTAAGGGGAATAACTTGGAGTTGCATTCCATGGTATTGGTTGACTTGATGTGATACCTTCCTCAGAGAAGATGAGCACTGGCAGTTGCTGAAGACCTAGCAGGCCTAATGGGAAAATCTTTAACTACGTGATCAGAGGTTCAACAATACATGCACAAGCCTGCCCTTCTTCGGTTATCCTTTTCCAACTTGGATAGTGGCTCTGGTTGTGCCAATCTGCACTGGCACCACCTGATGATCGGTAGAATACACCTGGAGGTTTTCAAACCAATTAGGTAGGCTGATTATGTGACTTTGGTCTCTCTGCTCTTCTTTCAATGAACAGTGTTTCTTTGGAAGGCCTGACTCAACCAGTTGCTCAAAAGTATTTGGTCTATGGCACCAAGCAAACTTGTCTTTATTTTCTTCTCTTATCTGTTTTTTGCCTCCTAAGTATCCTGAATTTGAAACAATAGCTCACCTATATATCCCCACCACCAACTGGTTTGCACATCTAGCAAGCCTCAAAGATGTTGAATAGCTATCTAGCATCTGTTCATACTTCAAAGCAGTAGCAGGCTCAAACTAGATTCATAGCAATTCTGCAGCTCTTGTATCTGCTGAACCTTTCTCCACGGCTTAGACCATCATGGAGATATGTACTCATCTGATATATTGGGACATTGCTGGTCCAGGTGCCAAATGCACAGACTCAAGCTGGTGCAACTATATCTCTAAATCTGATAATGTAATGTTGCAGGAAATCTGGCATCATGGTGATATTATGTTGTATGGGTTTGAAACTTTTGTCAGACCTGCTGTTCATCCGCCTGGATTGCAGAGCACGGGGGTTAGAGGCTGGTCAAATGGTTCAAATTTCAAGACATTTTAAGGTTTTTCCGGTTGCTTGCAGTCACCCTGGTATTCAGCAGTTATGGATAGTGTTATCAAATAGATTACATTTTTTTCCTACCAGTTTTTATAATCCTGTGGTGGAGATGTTTTGTCAAATTTCTATTCTATTTGAAGGCATCGAAATGTTATCAGCTAAGACCAGATTATTCTTAAATGAATTTCATGTGATTGTTGGAGGGGACTTTAATGCAAAAATAGGCCATAACTTGACTAAATATGATCCCTTCCTGGTCTCTAACATTACCCCACCCAGTCGAAAGGCATATCATTCGGGCTGGCTTTTGTTACAAAGTTTAATGCAGTTCAATCTTTGCAACCTGATAGAAATTGTGGGTTAACTACAGTTGCAAATACTAAATGTTGTGGGATGAGGGCAGCGAACCAGCTTAGACTATATTTCTAAGCACATCACAGAGCATGTGGAAATAGGGACACAACAGAAAATGGGTCCGGTGATCATAACCAGAGCAAATTAGTCTTATACCCCCTGGAAGACCCAGCATCACTGGCCTGCAAAGGTTGTCTGATTTCATTGCCAAGGGCAGTGGTCTTAGACTGAGGTGGGAGGCGGTGAATGCCATTACCCTGCTGATTGCAGTAGTCAAGGCTAACCTTTGTCTGGTTCTTGATCAACTTTTAGCACCTGATTGCCCTGAAATTGATATGCTAATGGCCTTAAAAAAAAAAGGCTGGCTTGTTCAAAAGGGAGTGCAGGATGGCTAATCAACGCTTGTGTCGGGGCAAGCCCATCCCACTTAGGGCTATAAAACAAAAATACCATTTGCATTTGTCAACCCAAGTGGGATGGGTATGCCCAGACCTGGGCCCTGTGCTCACCATGCTATTGGATTCAAGCTATCCTGGTGAATGAGGAGTTATACCCCAAACCTGGTCCTAGGATGCTTGTTTTCAGTCCAGGGAGGAACTAGCCTAACAGTACGGGCTGGACAGATCCCACGGCGAGCAGGGTCAAGACCAATTTGCATATGGCTGCGTCCAAACTGGAATTGCATAGTGAGCAAAAAAATTATGGGTTTAGGCTAAGAACTCTGACTGGGGGTTAGTGTTTGACATTGTTCAACATTCTGTCCATTAGTATTTTTTTTTGCATATGTCACCTCGAACGGATATGCCCAGATGTCAATCCTGTGCTATGTATCCCATTGGATTCAAGCTTTCCTGGCTCATGAGGGGTAATACCCCAAAATCGGTTCTAGTAGGCTTGTTGTCGTTCCAGAGTGGACCTGGCCAAGGAGTTCAGGCTGGACTGTTCCCAGGGGGAGCAGGGTTAAGACTGATTTGCATATGGCTGGGTCTAAACTGGAATGGCGTGGTGAGGATTTAGGCCCAGATCTTTGACTGAGGCGAGTGTTTAACATTGTTCTGCATTCCGTCCATCAATTGTTCTTTTTGCAGGTGTAAATACCTGGCACCTGTTTTAAAACTTAATAGATGTTATCAATATAGGCCTGCTTTTTACTTACTCCATATGTCGCTTGATCCAAATGCATGCTACGAGGTAAGAAGCTTTCTTGGAATATGCAATAGAAACTTGATGGACATTCAATGATGCTTCTTAATGTGTATGTGCACTTTTTTTTCCGCTTGCAATTTCCAATTCTACACATGATTTTATTGGTGGACATTTTAACCTTAAAAAAACTAATGCTTGATCTAATGTTTTCTAGAGGATGTATATTTAATCGATTTTGGATCATGTTATTGCGTATGTTTTTTAACATGTCTAGTGTTTTTAAACAGGCTCTCTTAGCTAAATGATTGATACAAAGGAATGGTTTTCATGTCTGACATGAATTTATCGTTGAGTTTGTGTCAAACATTTTGTTCTCTAACAACGCACGGTTAAAAGCCGGAGGGTCCTAGGGAAGTTTTAAGACCCCAAGGATTTATTCTCCAATATCAGAACAATCAACAGTAGCAAATCCTGAGGTCTACAATAGTACTTAAACAAGTGTGGAAAAAGCACTACTGCAGGTTTGTCAAAAAGAAAGGAAAAATGTGAAACAGAACTAGAAACTAAGTCCAACAGAACTGACTATGGGCATTTCCCTTTACAGGACGAAATCCCTCACTCACCAAAGGTGACATGCTTCATCATTTGGGATTCTCCTCCCAGAGGAAAAACCTAGTTCCTCTGGGGGCTACGGCCCCTTCACTTAGAGGGAGGAGCTCAGGGATGTTTTATATATTATATCGGATATTCTAAATCCACAAATGAAGAGCTAATAGTATGAGTGAGGGCGCAGCGCAAATTAAATCAAAACTGTAAGGAATGTGAAGTTAAAACTAGCTCAAGAACACCAGAAAAAACTTTATTGTGAGACGTTCTTCACCAGGATTAAAAAAGCAGTGCACCAGCTGTCTGAATTACAAACCGCGATGGTGAAATAAGACTAATCGGTCAACATGTTTCAGCCATTATGCCTATAAGTAGGCTAGGCTTTCATCAGGACCTGTGATGCTGCTGCGAAAAAGTGTATGAGTGATGTAACATAAAAGGATACAGGGACAAGAATTTTCTTGGTGTGCCTGTTTCATGAAGAACATTACCTACAATCAAACAAAAGAACCATCATCAATGTAATGATCGTGGGTACATCAGAAAACTAGTTGTGTTTCACATATAAGAACAACAATAACTCACCCGTAACTACTAGGTAAGTCACCACACCGCTACCTGGCAACCTCTCAAGAAAGCGGCGCTGCTCTGAAAAAAACGGTAGTAAGTAACAGTAAACGATAAAATGTCTTATCAAAAATATAGAGGAGTGTACCAATTGTGTCAATACCCCTGATAAGCATGTGTATAAGGAGCCAAACTCAAAGATGGAGACTAAAACAGGAAATGAAGCAGAGCACTAGTTAAGCCACAATGCTAGCTAAATAGTACAGTATAGACTCAAATCATACAATGTTTAGTCATAGTGCCAAGATGTAATGTTCTAACGATATTAAGATGAGTTAGTATTGAAATAACGCCCTGTCACATCCTAACTAGTGATCAACCCAGTATAAATGGTGGCAGATTACCACATTGACTTGTTTGCACTAGCCAAAATAGAAGCAGAACGTCAAATAAATCTGAACTACGGCGTACTACATGATAATCAGACAACATTGTCAAAAACGAGGAAGAGACCAAGGGCCATATGTAGGTAAATTATTTTTACCGATTCATAAATACCGAATTTTACCGAATCGGTATTTAAGAATCGGTAAGTTATATGTAGGTCAACAATCGGTAAACTTTACCGAATCGGTAAAATTCGGTAAACATGAAGCGGTATTTTCCGATTCGGTAAATACCGATTCGGTAAATACCGAATCGGCAGTTCAACAACACATGACTTCCAGCAGCCAATCCTGTGCAACCTCAACCCTACCCAACCAGGGAGTGGCCACACCCAGGCAGGTGCACACAATTAGCAGACTCTGGAGAGGCTGGGAGTGCTGAGGAGAGGAAGAGAGCAACTGCCAGATTCAGACCTGGAGACTGCAAGAATGGCCAGCCAGGACACAGAGAGGGAAGGAGGGGAGAGGAAGCGAAAGCTCAAATTCAGCCCAAAGGAGCTGCAAGTTCTGGTGGAGGAGGTCGTGAAGCAGCACCAGAAACTATTTGGGAAACTGTCACAGCAAGTGCCTGAGTCAGAAAAAAGAAAGATCTGGCTTGGAATCCAGGCACAGGTGAATGCCATAGGAGTGACCCCCCGGGACATCGATGTCCTGAAGAAGCGGTGGTATGACATCCGCATTATCACCAAGAGGAAGGTGGCAGATTTAAAAAAAGAGGCCACCCAGACAGGAGGTGGACGCAACAGAGCACCAGCCCTGACAGAACTTGAGGAGCTAGTGGAGACAACGATTGAGCCAGAAAGATTCGTGGGGATTGGGGACGCTGACAGCTCCGCCAGAGGCACCTCCAAACAAGGTAAGACGCTTGCACAGCAATGTGCCCCCCCCTACCCCTATCCCAACTCCCAAAATGTGCCATGCAAATCCTACTCCAGTACAGGTATTAGTGCATGCCTGCAATGCATCATGGGAGATGTAGTCCCTGAAAGGCCAAACATGATACGAGGACATTGAGATACTGTGTATAAATTGTATTGTCATGTCAGCAAGACAAAGCTTCAGGTACACTTAGCTGCTGTTGCTTTTCTGTCCACAGGCACTACTGCGCACAGAACTGGCCATGAGAAGGGAGAGAGAGCACACCACACACCCAGCACCGTGAAGGCCACCACCAGTTCCGGCCAGGGAACGGCACCACAGGCACTTACACCACCCCAGCCAGCATCGCCGCTCCAGCCAGCATCCCCAGTCCTGCATGTTTCACCACCATCTTCACCTCCTGCACAGCACAGGTTGAGGAGGCGTCCTGCAGCTAGGTTGGATGTGACCGACTCATCTTCCGATGAGTCGAGGGGCCCGGAAACGTCCACTGTACCCCAGGATGTATCCCATGCCAGTGTGCCGTCCGAGTCTGAGGGAGAACACACAGTTGGCAGACGGCGCCGCAGGGCTCGGCCGCAGAGTCCACCTCCCCTTGGGCAGGGCCATGGAGTGTTCTCAGGTCTTGAGGGCACCATGGTGAAAATACAACGCGTACAGGCAAGGGCAATGGTGTCCGTACAGCGACAGATGCGTGGACTACACAACACCTTTGGAAACATTGAAAAGGGCATCACCACCATGGCAGGGGGCATTGCTGATATGGCAGCGGGCATGCGGGACATGTCCCAATCCATCATGGAGCTGTGCTCAAAGTTCGATGAGGACAGGGCCACACGGCGCAGGGGACATCAGAGGAAGGATCAGACCTCGAGGGCAGTGAACCGGCTGGCGACTGCCACATCGCTGATCTGCAGGCGCTCTGTTGCGATGCAGGAGGGCCTTGCACAGTGCAGCACAGATGTGTCCAGGGGGATGGTTAGGGTCACAAGTGCACTAGAAGTGCTGCTCACCAGCCAGTCTGCAGCAGCTGGCGCTTTGGATGCTGGCGACACAGAAGACACGACCAGCAGGAGCAGCATAACCCCCCCCCGTCCCAGACACTCGTCGTAGCAACAGGCGTCAACGTGGTGCCACTGGTACCCCAGCCAGTGAGGACGCCCCCTCAATTCCATCCCGCACTGCTGCGCGTGGCCGCAAACATTAATGCCCCATGCGAAACAATTACACATTTGGGTGAAGTAACCCTTAACTCACAAAATTTAATTGTTCATTGTTGTTGCAATACAGTTTCCTTTGTGTTGTGGCGTAGTGCTGCCTGATTAAACTACGTCATGGCATCCAACTACAGGCTGTGTCCCCTTACTCATTCAGAAATAGTTGGATGTGATCTCTGCCCGTCTCACTCTTCCATCTGTTGCTGCTTGTACTCCTGCTGCGTTGGCCTCTGCATGCGCAGGCTCATCATCATTGTCCTCAATATATGTCATTTCGACCTCTGTGCCTCTCTTTGTGGCAAGGTTGTGCAGCATTGCACAAGTGGCAATAATCTTGCAGCAGAGGATGGGTGTGTACTGGCGTGCACCTCCACTCTTATGGAGGCAGCGAAACCTGCTCTTCAGTAGTCCAAACGTGCGCTCCACCACATTGCGAGTAGATTTGTGTGCCACATTATATCGTCTCTCTCTCTGAGTTGATGGGTGTAGGTAGGGAGTGAGGATGAATGACCGCACGGCATATGCACTGTCCCCTAGGTAAGTAGAAGGGAGACATCAGTCACATGCCTCAATACACTATGATTTGCACTGAGTACTATGTAGCGTCACTGTTACTTACCTAGCAGGTATCCTTCTCCGAATTCTCCCGCAAGCAGTCGTGTGTAGATCCCACTGTTCTGGAAGATGTAGGAGTCATGGGTGCTCCCAGGGAATTTGGCAACGATATCAGTGATGATGTTCCCTGCATCGCAGATTACTTGCACATTGATGGAGTGGGTGGACTTTCTGTTTCTGTAGATGTGCTCAGTGGCAGCTGGTGGGCAGATTGGGATGTGTGTGCCATCTATACAGCCAATGACATGGGGGAACTGTGCCATTTGATAAAAGTCAGTTTTGGTTTTCTGCAGTTCAGCCTGTGTGTTTGGAAAGCTGATGTAGTGGTGCATTCTCTGCATCATGGCATCCAGGAACTTCCTGAAGAAACGGGACATGCAACTCTGGTAAACACCGCCCACCGCAGCTATCACCCCCTGGTAACTGCCAGATGCAAGTAGGTGTAGGCTGCAGAGCACCTGCACATGTGGTGGTATGGCATGGGCCCTTCTTGTTGGCTGGTCCAGGAGTGGGTGCAGGTCCCTTATCAGGTCCAAGATGGTTTGGGGGTGTAGCCTGTACCTTTCATGTATCTCTGCGTCAGTCAGTTGGAAGAGTGTGATGAGCTGTCTGTAGATGCGTTCCTCCCGTCTCCATATCCTCAGTCCTGCAGCCTGTAGACGTAGCCACCTTGCAATGACATACAGAGCAGCCATGTTGTCCATGCTGTTGCATTTTGGGATTGCTTAAATGCACTGTTGAAAATTACCACCTGCTTTCTATCAGTGTTAATTACCGACTCTTATTTACCGATTTTGAAGGATTTCTTAATTACCGAATTTACATACATAACATTTTTCCGTATTACCACTTCATATTTACCACTTCATATTTACCGATTCGGAAAATATGTATTCGGTAAATTTGAAGAGGTATTTTTGAAGTCGGTAAATTTGAATCGGTATTTACCGATTCATATTTACCGAATATGTGTTTTTGGCCTCCTACATCTCAACTATCTAAATACCGGTCGGTAACGTCTGTTTTACCGAATTTCGGCTGTTACCGACCGGTATTTGGCTACCTACATATGGCCCCAAGTGTATTGCGGGCCAAGACGAACATTTCAGCGAGTTAGCGTGAGAGGGCGTCGGAGGGCTTACCTGTCCGTCGGTACGCCGGCGTGGAATTGAGCCTGTGACCGGAGGGACCAGGAAATGGAAAACGCCTCCTTTAATGACAGTCCTCACGTAACTATTTAGCTAGCATTGTGGCTTAACTAGTCCTCTGCTTCATTTGCTGTTTTAGTTTCCCTCTTTGAGTTTAACTCCTTATACACATGCTTATCAGGGGTATTGACACATTTGGTACACTCCTCTTTATTTTTGATAAGACATGTTGTCGTTTACTGTTACTTGCTACTGTTTTTTTCAGAGCGGTGCCCCTTTCCTGAGCGGTTGCCAGGTAGAGGTGTGGTGACTTACCTAGTAGTTACGGGTGAGTTATTCTTCTTGTTCTTATATGTGAAACACAACTAGTTTTCTGATGTACCCACGATCATTACATTGATGATGGTTCTTTTGTTTGATTGTAGGTAATGTTCTTCATGGAACAGGCACACCAAGAAAATTCTTGTCCCTGTATCCTTTTATGTTACCTCACTCGTACACTTTTTCGCAGCAGCATCACAGGTCCTGATGAAAGCCTAGCCTACTTATAGGCATAAAGGCTGAAACATGTTGACCGATTAGTCCTATTTCACCATCGCGGTTTGCAATTCAGACCTCTGGTGCACTGCTTTTTTAATCCTGGTGAAGAACTTCTCACAATAACGTTTTTTCTGGCGTTCTTGAGCTAGTTTTAACTTCACTTTCCTTACAGTTTTGATTTAATTTGCGCTGCGCCCTCACTCATACTATTCATTTGTGGATTTAGAATATCCGATACAATATATAAAACATCCCTGAGCTCCTCCCTCTCAGTGAGGGGGTCGTAGCCCCCAGAGGAACTAGGTTTTTCCTCTGGGAGGAGAATCCCAAAGGATGAAGCATGTCAGCTTTGGTGAGTGAGGGATTTTGTACTGTAAAGGGAAATGCCCATAGTCAGTTCTGTTGGGCTTAGTTACAAGTTCTGTTTCACATTTTTCCTTTCTTTTTGACAAACCAGCGGTTTTTCCATATATTTTATTCTTTCATGATTATATTTGTATAATCAATTAAAGATTTTGTTTTTATACAATCCTCTCAACCCTCTACAAAATATTGTTGTCTGCGTTCTTTCTACCTGTGTAGTCTCTGCAGGTAATTTGCTGAATTTGTTTATATTGCTGATTACATCGCAATTATCTTGGGAGATGTCGCAGAGGGCTTCTACAGAGAAAACCCCTCAGTCAGGTGTCTCAAACATCCTTTTTAACAGTGCCCAAAAATATGCATAATTATTAGACTAGAATCTCCAGCTGACACTTTAGGATTCCCCAAGCTAGAGATAAATACCCCACTTTAGTCAGATAATTAGAAAACTAGCCAGGGCAAAAAGCAAAGTGAACTGATAGACAATTGAAAAAAAATCCTTTAATTTGTGTAGATCACCAGAAAACTTAATCCGGGGAATGAGCAGAAAGGGTTTGAGTCAGGGAGAGTACTAGAGAGAGAAGTAGAAAAGTTTCTAAATGCGTGGAACTGTTGAAGATCTCGGACTGCATTACGAGAAATGCGTGTCACAAAATGGGCCCATTTATATGGGCCAGGCAGGAACAAGAAGTTGCACAATTTTGGGATCGTGTAATCCAAGAGGAAACCTTGAGATCATCCATCTTGGATTGGGACCGGAAATTACATCATCTGACTTCAGGAAGTGATTCCTATAAAAGGATTCCAAAATCTTCCTGTTCTCTTTTGCAAATAGAGCTGCTGTACCTGAACCGCTTGGCCATAAACTCAGACAATGCGTCTCTCCAACTAGAGATGAACAGCCCACACTTCTCTGCCTCATTAGGTAGAGCAGAATTGCATGCCAGCATGGTGGTCTTGCTCCTCTCCATGGCACAACACAAATGCTCATTGAAGCTACGAAATGATGAGTCATAAATATGTGAAAAACTGCCTCTTTTGTCTTCAACACTTCTTATTTGGCTCTTCTTTGATACATATATAGTGTGAATGTTTTGTATTCTCTAACTTTGCACTGATTCTTTTCTGGGTAAGACAATGATGTTAGTCCACCTTGTTTCCCCATTTTCCACAGCGTTGGTTTTCCCTGGTTTTAGATCTCTCGCCTTAAGGTATTTGGTGTACACTCTTACCGTGAGTATTCTCATTGATAGCTTGCCCCTTAGACTTTATAAATAAAATAAATAAAAGTAAATCTTGACCAGAGTGGCAAATCCCATGGCTCATAGAGCATTCTTCTTTGGGGTATCTCTGTGAAATACCTAATCCACAGGGCATGTTGTTGGACCTTTTGGATGACTTGTGACAACTCTTTTCTATTTTTAGTTTTTGATCTCACTTGCCAGCGCCTCAAGTTATCATTGTGATGCCCGTAACCATGGCAATACTGAAGCTATTCCTCCGAGGGTTTATTGGAATATATCATGCATTTTACATATCATGATGACGTAGGAACACAGAAAATGAACTTTTGCGTCTTTGACAGTCACAAAATACAAATTTGAAAGTTCTCATGAACCAATGATGAGATTTGTTTTCCACCAATGCTTGCTTATGAGCCCAAACTCCTATTTATTTTGGTTCTATTTCAGTGACTATTTTTGTTGTGTAGATAATTTGAAAAGGGGGCAGTCAGTGTGCTACTTCCCTTCAAACATAAAAAAATTAATATCTCCAGTTCTACCCATTAGATTTTTTAATGTTGCTCTGTTACTCTAGATATTTATAGTGCAGTCTTTTGTAATTGTCTTTTTAACTGTTTTGGTACTGCTAAGTGCTTTAATGCTTTGCACACTGTTGTTAAGTTCTGCCTGTCTGCTCTGTGCCACAGCTACCGGGGGTTAAACACAAGTTTAAATTACTGTAATGTTTGACTGGACCTAACAGGATATTGACTCTGTTACTTGTGGTGGACACAAATCCCACTTGTCCTATCACCTCTCTGTAATTTGATTGACTTCATAAAGCCCATGCCCATTTTTCACGTTCACACAAAATTAGTTCCTTTCTGTTCAGTGAAAAATGTAGATCACAGCGTGCCTTTTTACTTTATATTAACTTGAAATACCAGCTAATTATTTTGCCTGAAATTCAGGTGCCCAGCCAGAAGATCTACTTTCTGGCATTTGAAGTGACATTGTAACATTATGAATGTCCAAAGAAACAATGGCAGACCTCTAGTTCAGTACATCACGCCAGTTACAATTAGTAATGTTTCTGCGCAGCCAACCCCAACGCCAGCCGTTGTTTGGCGTTTCTGTGCTCCAGATCAAGAATTGTTAATGGTGAAGTGGGGGTGCGCAGATCACAAAGTCCAATAGGCAGGTTGTAGTATAAAAATATATAGTTCTTTATTGTCAAATGTTAAGATTCAGCAAACTGAGACACTCAGCCAACGTGTTTCATTCCCACACTGGGAACTTCATCAGGGCAACGAAATTCAATGCTGGTATGGCCAGTGCAAGTGTGACACGAACCATCGGTGCTCCCCCTTAAATTTTCAAATTCAATAGGCATCCATGTGTTGACCAAGAAAATATAGGTTAGATTATGTAAGTCAAATGCATTGATAAATCGAGCGACGGAACTCCTCAGTTGAATATCAAGTTCAGTTAAAACATTTGGGGGAAACCTTTTACAAGAGTAGTGACATATCTCAAGTTATCAAATAGACAATGTGCGTTATGGTCCAGTGAAATATGCTGGAACAGGCCAAAGAGCTGGCAGGTATGATAAATCCTGCATAAGTAAGTTTTAACGAGCAGCGTTCAGATCAATCCCTGCGTGTCACAAATAATAAAATGTATAGCGCCATTGAAAGTAGACATCTGTGAATTTTTCATGTATATATTTAACATTTGTACTGCAAGCATTTTGCCTTTTTAAAAATCTTTGTGACATGTTTGCACCGCACAATATTGCCAATGCTGGACTTATTTGCTTTGCTATTGCTGGTTTGTATCTATACTCAACTTTACTTTCAGTATATATGCTCTATAATTCCAATTAACTAAGTATGCAGTGTGTATGAATATGGTGTTTCTATTGCCCAAACCTACCCAAAAGGCACTGCAGAGCTATAGACAAGCATACATTTAATGCGTAAGAGGAGAGGTAGCTAGATTATGGATGGTTCATGCATTGTGATGTAGGGTTCTTTAAAGAAGTGAGTCTTCAACTCTTTCCTATATAGGAGCAATGTTGGGGGAGTCCTGATGGATGAGGGTATGTTCCAGATTCTGCATGCTTAAATGGAAAAGGCCTGTTGCCTTGTTTTTTTCAATTTTTACACTTCTTACTCCGTAATCTGATGGTGTCCTGGCTGTAGATGGTGAAGGTGTCTGAAAAATAAGCAGGGGTGATGTTCTTTGTATATAATGCAGTTAAAATTGAAGATGGTGCAGTCCAGCAGATGGAGCCAATAGAGTTTCATCAGGATGGGGGTGATCTGATCATATTTCTTCAGGCCTTGGATGTAGCATGCAGCATGTAGGATGCCCATAAGCGATGCTAGTGTGGAGTCTGAAAAGCCATGGAGCAGGGTGTTACACTATCCAGATGCAAGGATACAAGGGCTTGACCCGAAATTCTGAAGTCACTTTGTAGAAGAAACAGTTTCATGCTATTTAGAAGAGAGAGCTTTAAACAAAGCGATGATGGACAGAGCACTGAAACTTTTCAGATACTCACCCCAAGTCACAAATCTGGGTTGAATCCATCATCGTTCTTTAGCTCACTTCGCCACCCCAGTTCAGACACAGCTATATGCAAAGCTAGACTGGCTGATGAAGGGTGTTACCCAGAAACCGGTCCCAGGATGCTTGTTTCCGGTTCAGGGAAGACCTGGCTTGGCAGTTCGGGCTGGACTGTTCCCATGAGGCACAGGGTCAAGACTGATTTGCATTTAGCTGGGTCTGAACTGAGTTGGCAAAATGAGCTAAAGAATGATGATGGATTCAACCCAGACCTGTGACTGGGGGTGAGTGTCTGAAAAGTTTCAGCGCTGCATCCATCATCTCCTTCTGTTTGCAGAGCTCTAAACAAGTAATCTTTGTTTTCTTTAAGTTTTTCCTTGAGGGTGAGATTGGTGCCCAGGGTAAATACAAGTGACTTGGTATTCAGTGAAAGATGGGGCTCATAGCAGTCAAGGTTCATGTTATTGAGCTAGGTATGTACTGTTTCTTATTTGTTGCTCTTGGAATTCTGCCTTGGTTGGGTTGAGCTTCAGGTGGGTGCTAGCCATCCGGGCCTGGAATATGTGCTGGCACTGTTTGAGATGTTGGATGTCAGAAGCAGAGGAGACTTATAAGTAGAGTTCTATATCATGCATATTGGTGAATCTTGATGCTGTTATCTGTGAGTTGAGCAATAAGTGAATCCAAGTAGGGTTTGAAGAGGACAGGAAACAGTATGGAAGCCTTGGAGGCTCCGTAGGAGAGAAGACTATTTTGGGACCTGGATGTGTCCATGTGAATAAACTGCTGTTGGTTGGATAGGGAGGTGGAGAATCAGGGAAGGACATTACCAGTGAATCTCATTCAAGACTCAAGGGTGAGTATGAGGGTGGGATGGTTGACTGTGTGTCGAAGGCAGCTGAGACAGTCAAAATTATCAGAAGGCAGTGATCATCTTCATCTGTGGTCAGGAGGGCATTGTCTATGATGTGTAAGGTAGCAGTCTCCATGCTGCCACGTGATCTGAAACAAGACTGATGGTTATGCAGTAGATGGTTATCATTGAGGTGAGTGGTGATAGACCCGTAGTAGGCAAGGTTATCAGGGTCTAGTGTAGGTTTCTTTAGGATCAAGAGAATCTGGCTTATACAGCACATTGTGTTTGATTTTGTAGTCTATGTGTTAATTCATTGATTTGTTATAGTTAAAAAAGTCCACGTTTTTTGGAAATGTTGATACATTCCACCGTCTTGAATGATTACTTTTGTAAATTCTCGTTGTATGCAGCAGGGGTATCAACAGTGATTTCTCCACCACATTTTATAATCTCTGTATTGATTATAACACCTGAAAACTCTAATTATTTCAGATTCATTTTTTTCTTACACTTCCGGTTTGCTAAATTTTCTTTAAAAAATGCAATGCATCATAAAGAGATATGAAGGAGCCTACCATCATTTTATGAACCCTTTTATTTTATTGATGATAGAGGACTCTGTGTTCAAAGTAAAAAATGCCAAAGTAAGGGCTTTCCTTGCTGAGCCAAAATTTAATTTTAATGCATCAAAATACACATATTGGCGATGGCTGCTTAGTGACGATAGAGATATAATGCTTGAATTAGCAGCATCAGACTTGCCATAGCACACAGTTGAATGCTTTTCTGCATTTAGGCTTTCTGCTTAACCCACCTTTTGAAGATATGTGACTATATCATAGCATTTTTGACTGCACATGTATATGGCCCAAAATGAGATTCTCCATACATTGTACTACACTCTGATGGTGTGTTGCTATCTCAGGAAATGCCGATTGCACACTGTTTGAGGCTGATTCAAAGTAAAGACATCGAATGATATTTTATCTAGTGCAGTGTGAGTGATTGCTTCCATAATATTTTAAGTATAAAGAGTTATTAGTGTGTTCCACGGCTACATGCTTATCCCTCCATAATGTGTTTCTGTACATGTTGTCTATGAGAATCAAGATATGTCTTAGACCTTGTACAACAATCTCATAACTGAATCATCATGGGCCATGGTCAGCCTGACCATATAGTGTATAAATATTGTTGATATTCTTCTCACACTTTGTAAAAAATAGGAGCCAGTAGGTGATAACTGAACTATTCCAGATGTATAATGCATTTGGGTTCGAAATGTGTTAGTTGGCTATTTCTGTCCTATATCAAATAAACTGAATGTTCATGTTGAGGGTGTGGGCTTCATGAAGAAGTTATTTGTAAGTGTTCTATAGGTTTCTGAAAGTTGTCTTTGAAAACCTTAATTCACATTTTTATAGATAAGTCAGCAGCGCCTCAATTAAATATTTATGAGTGAACATCATTTAATTCAATTTCTCAAAGTGTAGAAGTCATTCCTCTATGTCTAAAATGGCTTAAGTAACTAGTCCAGGTTTATATAATATAATTTCTATTTTGTCTGAAAATGACAGTGTAAAGATGAAAAATAAAATAGGTTTAAGAAACACCCATCGTTTCTCGCTGTCCTACTTTCTTCTGCTGCTCATGACACAGGCAGGTGATCAGATGTTTGCTGTACTTAATACTTGGGTAGCATTCATCTGGGGATTGAAAGAGGTGACAACTGTAATCCCAGGGGCCAATGGATTATGTAAGAGATGTGAGTTGGCCACTTCTTTTTTATCCGTACATGGATGATCTGCCTCTGCTTTAAGCTGTTCTTTGAGTGATTTTACTGAAAGTTACTGATAATCAAGAGAGTCTATTCTATTATGGTTTTTGCAGGGATGGTGTCCAGAAAAAAAAACATATTCTTGTATCGGGCCTACAGCTAAAACTTAGAACATTGCTTTCACACTGATGAAGTTGCCAATTCATGACTATCAACAGCTTTTTGGTTCACTCTTACACTTAACTATGAATTCCTTTGTGCCGAAAGGAGCACGTGATGCATAGGGACAGTTGGGTGGTGAGTTTGCTTGATTTCCTTTAGTGAATGTATGTGGCTGATGCCATGGGAAAATACATATAATCAAAAATTATTCCCCATGTACTGTATGGAGCCGCAGTTTCAATGGCAGGTTTGAGTTTCATTATATCACAACGAAAAGGTAAGTAGGAGAAAGCAGTTTTTGATTTGTAAAACAACTCTGTGATGGCATTTGTAAGACTGATCCAGCAAACTCACTATGAAAAATTGGTGCCACTTAAATCATTGCAAATAATTGTCTAGACAGTGTTTCCCAAACTGTCTTTTGCGAGCTGATTTTTGGTGGGTCGCGAAAGTCAGAGCAATAAAAAAAAAATGCATTTCAAATGTGTGTTTACATTTGCCGGTGATTCAAAGACACAGGTCGAATGTCAGACTGCTTTATTCTTTTTTAACATGGGGATTAGTGTTTATTTTTCCTACTCTGACTGCAAAGTGAGAGGAGTTTTTAAAGTAAATTATGTGACAATTTAGGACATTGTTTATGCAGTACACAACAAAATGTAAATAACTGTAAATTAACTGCATACATCTAGCAGTTATGGAAGCAAAACAAGAAGCACTTTTTTTGTAATACTGAAGTGTGCTGGAAACAGATATTTTAATAGGATCAGAACAAATCAAGGCACTTATTTGGTGATGCACAGATAATAAATTTTCGCAGAATCTACATTTCCATATATTATCATTGGTGTGCTATTTAGATTTATCAGTAAGACTGTATGTCTAGGCAAATTTATTGGTAATTTCAATTGAAAATGTGCTGTTGTTAAATGACAATGCGCTACCACACTATGCTTTAATTACAAAAAAACGCCCCAACTCATGTCTATTAAATGTAGGTGGGTCCCAAAAGTTTGTTGTTTTAAAAAGTTGAATGCAGTCCTAAAAGGGTTGTAAGCCACTGGTCTATAGTAAGAATGTGTAATGAAATGGTGTAAGGAAGGAACAGAGAGGATGAATGAATGCTACATTTCGGTTGTTAGAAATATTGTGGTGTTAATTTAGAATTTAGAAAGAATAATGTCAAATACTTTGTGTGAGAAGATTGTCAAAGATTTTGTGGTATGAAGCTACATTTCTTAATAATTTATGAATGTATCACAAATAAATTCATACTATATCCCTTGTTGTATAGTGTTTACTGTGTGTGGTCCCAAAGCTCTGTAAATGTACTGGTCCAAATATTAACAGGGAGGGTCACCCTCAGACTCTATTTGGAAAGGAGACCAGTAAGCAACCCAAGTAACTGCTGTACTAGTGGAGGTCCCAACATGCTATCATTGCCCTCTCCAAAGGTGCATTCATTGTGTATAGTGCTTCACCCTCTGGTCAGTCTACAGGTGCTTAAAAAATATGTAGCAGTTGGAAAGGCAAATACGTCCCCTTGTTTGCATAGGCTACACCCCTGTTCGAAAGAGGGAATGGCCAAATTCAAATTGGTGCCTACTGCTAGGGTCCGTGCCATGTGCAGAGAAGACACATATTCTTAAGTGCTGTTTCCGAGTTTTCGCCATCATTTCTGTTCATCTGCTTCCCTGATCCATTTGACATTTTTGTATTTAAAAACACAAAATAAAGCATGTGCCATAGGCTTGCATTTTGTTTTAATAGCAAATCACTTTGATTTTCATTGTCATTTCTTTTGGATAGAGGCAACATATGCATTTGGATCTTATTTTCCTCATTTGTCTTCATTCCCATCTTAGGGTTGTCCTATGAGTAATACAGGAATGTAACCATCATATTCTGTCTCACTGATGTGTCCTGTGAATGCCTACAACGTGCATCTGCCTCAGACATTATGGGGACATCTCAGGTACAATTTTAGTCTCATTCCATGGCAAATGCTTTATTCTATCATAAGAGGTATCTTCTTTCAGTGTACCGATGGCTGAATCAAATAGTTCTTAAAATGTAAGATTTGGTATGCATGTTGCAATTCTCATATACCACAGCATGGGACAATGAATGTGCACTATTTGGGCCCATTCGACACAACAATTTAATTCATTTTTCCACTCTGTTAGCACTGTAGTTATATTATGGAGCGGTTCTTACCATTGTTGAAAATTATAGAAAGACACAATGCAGATACCATACTTGAGGTCTACTGCTGATGGCCAACCCTGTGCTATCTTGCACCTCTCTTTTTTATTCCTTAATTGTTTCTTATTTTTGGCTACTTGTTGTGGTGTGGAATCTGTTTCATGGCTGTAAGGTGGCTTATTTCACCTGTGTATCTATATACAAGGACCTTACCAACTTCTGCCCTAGGGATAAAGCCAATGATCTGTGCATTACTGTTTTCCTCTACCACAGGTTGTCTTTCAGAAGTCACATTTAACATAATTTAGACTTTTTTACTTATGTTTTTCCAAAGATATAATTTGTCATTCGCACAGAAATATTGTCTCCCTCTTGGACAGTGTGAATCTAGTCCTCAGGTCTTTATTATGTTCTAGGTTGTAGCAGCTAAGAAGTGTAATTGAAGGAACGTTTGCAGCAGATATTAGCCTTTCTTTGTAAAGTTGACACATAAGTAGCAGCCTGGTATGGTAGACAGTGTTAAATGTTTCCTCATTATCAGGGAAAAGAGTATATCTTTTTGCATGACCCAGTTTATTGCCTCAGTAGCCCACATGAGTGACATTAGCTTCCAGAGAATCACATTACTCTAAGACAAGACTTTTAGTACCTCAGCAATACATGCTTACCTTTTCCAGCTCTGGCAATGCATTACAGTTTGTTGGCTGACAAGCAACTGTTTATATATTCACTCTAGATGTGGAAATACACCACTAAGTCCTGGGGTGGGATCTAAAGTCCTCAGAATACAAGGGTACAAGTCATTCTAAGGCTGAACAAGCCTCAAACAAATTGCTAAAACTGATTTATTTTTCATATAATGACTTAGTGCAAGTCCTTTGATCCAGGTATGACTTAATTGATGTTAGAAGTACACACTAATTAGCGTTCAGCCAGCATCTTCAAGGACCACTCTGCTGCACTCTTGTCAAGCAGGCTAAGAGGGAAACCTTCCACATCAAGCTTTCCATTAACACATTATAAATTTATAATCCTTGTGGTTTGTCACCTGATGCAGGTGTAAAACAAGAGTGGACGGAGAGAGAATGTCAAGTATATGGTCTCTTCAGTTTCCACTATGGTTTGTGCCTGGTTTTAAATAATTTGAAAGCCATAACTAGCACATCCTCCACTCAAATTGTCATTCACTTCACCTTTTACTTTTTGATTTTACGGCTTCTTGGTTGACTAGGTATTTTTCAGTGCCTACATCTAAAGATATATTTAAATCTTTGCTGCCTGTGTTTAGGGTCTGACACCAAAGTTAGATTCTAGTTCAACTCAGTGGTCTTTCAAAAGGTAAACACCCACCCATCACTTGTACCTATTTCATAGGCTCATTCAAATCGCCATTTTGAAAGTACCTCAATCAATCAGGGGTCTTTAAAGCGCACTACTCGCGAGGGTCTCAAGGCGTGGGGGCACGAGCAGCTCTGTCGTTCATTCGAAGAGCCAGGTCTTGATGTCCTTTCTGAAGTGGTGCAGTGTCGTGCTTCGTCTGACCCGGAGGGGGAGTTCATGCCAAGTCTTGGCCGCCAGTTAGGAGAAGGATCTGCCACCTGCTCTGGCTCTGTGGATGAGGGGGACCGTGGGTAGGGCGAGTTTGGCAGAGAGGAAGTTTCTCTTGGGGGCATGGAAAGAGATACGTTAGTTGAGGTATTAGGATCCGGTGTTGTAGAGGGATTTGTAAGCATGTGTGAATAGTTTGAAGGTTATTCTTCTTTCTACTGGGAGCCAGTGGAGGTCGCGGAAGTGTTGTGTGTTGTAGTCATGTCGTGGGATATCGAGGATAAGTCTGGCTGCGGCGTTCTGGCTGGTCTGGAGTTTGCGGAGGAGTTTTTTGTTGATTCCGGCATAGATGGTGTTTCTGTATTCCAGTCTGCTGGTAATGAGTGCTTGGGTGACGGTCTTCCTGGTGTCGAGTGGGGGTCCATTTGAATGTCTAGCAAAGTATGCAGAGGGTGTTGGAGCAAGTGGAGGACATGGTGTTGATCTGGCGGTTCGTGGTCAGTGAAGATTCGAGTATAATGCCAAGGTTGCGTGCGTGGTCTGTTGGGGTGTGAGGGTTTCTGAGGGTGGGGGGTCACCAGGTGTTGTCCCATGAAAAGGGGGTGGAGCCGAGGATAAGGACTTCGGATTTCTCCGTGTTGAGCTTCAGGCAGCTGCTGCTTATCCAGGATGCAACGTCTTTCATGCCTTCTTGGAAGCTGTCCCTAGTGATGTTGGGTTCCTTGGTGAGGGAGAGGATGAGCTGGGTGTCCTCGGCATATGAGACTATGTTGAGTTTGTGTTTTCTGACGATGGTTGCGAGGGGGGCCATGTAGATGTTAATGAGCGTGGGGCTGAGGGAGGATCCTTGGGGTACTCCACATCTGCTCTCTGTTGGTTTGGAGAGGAAGGGCGGGAGTCTTATTCTTTGTGTTCTGCCTGAGAGGAAAGATCAAATCCATTCTAGGGCTGTTCCCTGAATACCAGCATTGTGGAGTGTGGTGGCTAGTGTGCGGTGGGAGACGGTGTCAAAGGCTACTAAAAGGTCCAAGAGGATGAGCCCTGCTGTGTGAACTTGGTCGAGGAGGGCTCGGATGTCGTTGGTGGCAGTGATGAGGGTGGTCATGGTGCTGTGGTTGCTGCAGAATCCGGATTGAGAGGTGTCTAGTATGTTGTTGATTTCTATGAAGTGTGCTAGCTGGGTGTTGATGGCTTTCTCAATGAATTTGGTAGCAAAAGGAAGTAGATGGGCCTGAGGTTCATGAGATCCATTGGGTCTGCGGAAGGCTTCTTAATGAGGAGTTTGCCTTTGGTGTGTTTCCAGTCATCGGAGAATGTGGCGGTCTCGAGGGAGAAGTTGATAGTTCGTCGTAGTTCAGGTGCGACGGTAGGGGCGGACCTGTGGAAGATGTGTGGCAGGCAGGGGTCAGTAGGTGCTCCGGAGTGGATGCTTTTCTTTGTCTTTGCGGTGTCTTCTGTGGTGAGAGGAGCCCTGGTGAGGAGGGTCTGTTGGATGGTGACAATGAAGGGGGTGTTGAGGCTGTGCCGTGGTCTTGATCATTGAAGTTGTCGTAGAGCATCTTAATCTTTAGGTGAAAGAAGGAGCTGACTTTGTTGCCGAGGTCTTGAGAGGGAAGGACGTTGATTGTTTCACTGTTGAATCTGGCGAATTCTTGTATGATGGCGAAGAGTTCCTTGGAGTTGTGGGAGTTGGAGAGGATTCTGTCTTGAATGAAGTTTCTCTTAGTTGATTTGATGAGTTGATGGTGTGCGGTGGTGGCCGCCTCATAGGCGGAGCGTGATTCAGGGGTTTTGCTGTTTCTCCATTTTTTCTCCAGTCATTGTCAAGAACACATGGATTCTCGGAGGTTCGTGGTGAACCAGGTGGCCTTTGTGTCATTGGTGGAGGTTGCTCGCTGCTGTGTTGGTGTCTGTCACAGTAGGGGGAGGAGTGCAGTTGACGGCGGAGGTGAGGATTTCTTCGGGGACTTTGTTCCAGTTTCTGCATGGGAGGCGTGGCATGCGCATATGTGCAGTGGGTTTAAAGAAGGAGAAATTGATGCAGTGGCGGCCTGTACAGAGCTGTTCCATGGTGTGGCTGAAGCGTATGTTGTTTTCTCCGGTGGAGATGGGGTTGAGTGTGTGTCCTGCTGTGTGAGTGGGGGTAGAGACAAGTTGCTTCAGTCCTATGTTGGTGAGGTTCTCCAGGAGGGCAGTGGTGTAGGGATCACTGAGGTTGTCTAGGTGGAAGTAAGGTCTCCGAGCAGTATGTAGTCTGTTGAGGTGAGGGCGTGGGGAGAAAAGTAGTCTGCGATGATGCTGGTGAAAGGGGTCCAGGGTGTCTGTAGGCGAGGGTTCTGCAAAGCGTCATTCTAGTGTTGGGCTGGATCTGGAAGTGTATGTGTTCCATGAGGGGCAAGGTATCGTCCAAGTTGGTGGTTGTTAGTCGGAGGCAGCTTTTATGGAAGATGATGAGACCTCTTCCTGGATGGTTGGGGCGGTCTTTCCTAAGGATCATATATCCGTTGGGGATGGTGGCTGCGATGTCGAGAGCAGAGCTGGCGTTGGTCCAAGTCTCTGTGAGGATGGATACATCAGGCGAGTTGAGGAGGTTTCTACGGTGTGTCTGTGCAGGGAGCGTACGTTGAGGAGGATGCAGCTCAGAGGCTTGTGTACAGTGCCGGTCAGTGGGTTGGGGGTGGCTGTCAAAGTCCAGAGGTGGGTGAAGGTGCAGCGGTAGTGTCGGCAGGAGATCGGGCCATTGCTGTTGCTCGGTGTCAAGAGCTGGCAGTTGATGTTGCATCCAGGGTTGAGTGCGTGGAGGGTGCTAGGGTCGTAGTGGTGGGGGGGTCAGGAGACCAGGGTTTCTACCGATGATCACGGTCTGGTCACGGACGGGTACAGACGGGATTGCCTTTGGCTTGCCAGTGACTGCCATTAAGTAGGGGTCGGGGAGGGTGAGCAGCTGAGAGGCTGGAGCGGGAACACTCTGGTGGGGAAGGGCCCCAGGGGCAACAGGAAAGAAGGCAACAGAAAAGGAAAACAGACAAAAAAGGCAAAAAGATAAAAAGAGAAAAAGGCAGAAGAGAAAGGCAAAACAGAAAAGGAAAAACAGAAAAGGATGACACCCACAGAGCGGACTAGCAGAAGAGCAGGCTCTTCCACTAGACCACCAGGTATGAGGCACAGGCAGGAGCCTGCAGATGGATGAGGGCCTCAAACACCTACCTGAAGCTTAGGGCCGGTAAGGGCAGTGCCTTAACAGTGGAGCTGCGCAAGAGGAGAGCAGTTATTCTGACCAGGATGTCACAGGTCTTGCTCTCCTTGACAGCTGCCATTAAGTAACCCACGAAGAGTTGATCGTCCACCGGGAAATCTTTAGTGCGGTCAAGGTAGAAGGACTGGGGTGGAGTCTCTCCTCCTCTTAGGAAGGATGCGGATGCGGAAAGGAGGTGGGCAATGTGATTGTCTGACCTATTTGGAAAGAGGTACCACTAAAGTTAGAAAAGAGGGCCTAATGCAAAGAACCACTTTGTCTGGATGGACAGCAAGAAAGGGAGCTTTGGAAGATAAAGTCTGAAGCTCACTCACTCTGCGAGCAGTGGTGATGGCAAGCAAGAAAGCAGTCTTCAAAGTAAGGAGACAAAGAGGACAAGTATGTAGTGGCTCAAAAGGAGCACACATAAGATAAGTGAGGACAAGATTCAAGTCCCACTGGGGCATAACGAAAGGAGAAGGAGGAAAGAGATGAGTAATGCCCTTCCCAAATCTGTTAACAATCGGGGACTTGAAAAGAGAAGGCTGATCAGGAAGGCGAAGAAAGGCCGAAATGACTGAAAGATAGCCCTTAAGAATGCCCAGAGTAGAGCCCTGCTGGGCCAAAGAAAGAATGAAGAGGAGAACTTCTGAAAGAGGTGGAGAAGGGGGATCCACAGCCTTTGCTGTCCACCATGCCACAAATTTGTTTCATGCTGTTTTAGTGGAGGGTCGCCTGGCTGTCAAGATAATGTTACAAACTTCTGGAGGAAGGTCGAAAGATGTCAACTGTCACCACTCAATCTTTACGCAAGGAGGTGGAGGCTGGACAGGTTCAGGTGGAGGACCGTCCCCTTCTGCTGTGACAGAAGATCCTCCTGAAGAGCCATCCTGATTGGAGGATCGATGGCCATGCTCAAAGGCTCGGGGTACCAGACTCTTCGTGTCCAGCCTGGAGCCACAAGAATGACTTGGGCCCATCGTGCTTGAACTTCTTCAGCACTCTGGGTAGAAGTGGTACAGGCAGAAAGGCATACAGGAGGCGACAATTCCACTGGTGATGAAAGGTGTCGTCGAGCGAGTGCCGCCTTGGAAACTCCAGCGCGCAGAACTGCTGACATTGTACGTTCTCTTCGGAGGCAAAAAGATCTAACCAAGACTCTCCCCACTGCTGAAAGAGACCTTGCACCACCTCCGACTGAAGATGCCATTCGTGATCCATCATGCATTGGTGGTGGTGTTTGTCCGCCCTGGCATTCAGGGAACCAGCCAGGGGTTGAACCACCAGGGATATGGCCTGAAGTTCCAGCCTTGTCCAAAGGTGAAGGGCCTCTAGACATAGGGTCCACAATCTCACCCCGCCCTGTTTGTTGCAGTACTACATTGCAGTGGTGTTGTCTGTGAACACCTGCACTACTCTTTTTTTTTTTACAGCAGGAAGGAATGCTTTCAGTGCAAGACGGATCACCCGGAGCTCCAAAAGGTTGATTTGGAGCCCGGACTCTGCCGGACACCAGAGGCCTCTGCTCTTCGCCTCATCCATGTGGCCGTCCCATCCCAGGAGTGACGCATCTGTCACCACTGTGAACTCTGGTTGGGGAAGGGAGAGGGGTCTGCCGTTGACCCAATCCTGGTTCATGAGTCACCACTGTAACTGATGAGAAGTCCCCTCCGAGATCTGAACGACATCAGAAAGATTCCCCTGATGCTGCGCCCAATGGAACTTCAGGTCCCACTGCAGAGCCTGCATATGCAATTTGGCATGATCCACTAGCAGGATGCAGGAGGCCATGAGGCCCAGCAGCCTCAGGGTCATCCTCATCGAAATGTGGGATAGAGGCTAAAACATTGGTATCATAGCAAAAACAACTAGAAGGTGACGGACTTAAATGGTAGCACTTCACTTTTTGTAATGCTGCTGCCTTATCTGGCTGTTAGTGCACAATAACTCCAGCACCCTTCACCTAATGGTGCCTCAGAAAGAGATCTGACAATTTATTAACAATAAATAGAGGTGCACTAGACATAGAATAGAGAGTCCAAAATATTTCTCTTTTTCTTTGTTTTCATAGCTGATAATACACAAAAACAGCCAACGCGTTTCGTTCCTTTAAAGACAATTTTAACGGAACTTCTTCAGGGCTGCAACAAAAATAGAAAAAACATTTTTATAACACTCATTAAAAATGACGGACTTACACATATTTACAAAAAGTTTTTATAAATATACAGAGAACGGAATCATTATATACACAGGATACCCTGACTTATTCAGCATTCTTTCACATATTCTGTAACACCCTATTTGTAGGATTTTTCTAAAAGATTTTGAGAGAAAAAGTCTTGATATACATGAAACACTGTACTTTGTTCAATGTTTACGTATTATACAAATGTACAAAGAAGAGAGTTTATTATATACACACGATAACCTAAATTATTCAGTTTTGCTTTCACATTTTTTTGACATTTTATTTATAGGGTTTTTTTCTTTAGAACACAAAGAAAGAGTCTTGATATACATGAAACACTATACTTTACTCAATTTATAATGTCGATTTATAAAAAACTTGAAAAAGTTTTAACTTATACTTTCCAAAGCCAAAACCCAAAAGTAAAAGACAAAAAACAAAATACAAAAACTGCTATCTCACCTTGAATTGACAGCAAGTCAGGTTCAAACTTTATAATTGATGAAATGAAGAATAGGAAGATAGACTGCGAGTCCCACTTAATATGTAGGAGATCCACAATATCTAGAAAGTAAGGTAAGGAAACCAAGATAAACCAAACCTGAACTATTAATGAATTACTTTAAAATTCTACTGGAATACTACCATTTGTCTCACCTTAGTCGGTAGCAGTAGGTTTAGATATATATGAAGAATCAATGGTTAAAAAGAGGAAAAAAATGGACCAATTGTAAGAATGGCTATCAGATTTGTGATAAAAATCTAAAGAAAAGACAAACAAAATTATAAATTAAATATTAATATAGAAGAATTAATAGATAAAATATTATTATATGCTTCATTTAAAATTTACAAAAGTCAAAGAGACTACAAAAGGACTAACTGTTTGCAAAAGAAATAAACCAAAACCAAAAAATGTCATTTATAACAATGAGAAGAAAGACAATACATAACCATACACAATTTTCTAAAGTATAGATCATACCACTTTCAAAAATTAGCTAGGTTCTCACCTGTAGAATAGCTTCAAAGATTTAAGACAGAAGATCTAATTTGCATTGATGGACGCTCAATTTAATGCCAGCGAAATAACAAATTCTCACCTAGTGACAAATATGTGTATAATTAATTATCTGATCGGCGCATTGCTATTTAGATGAAACATTGTTACATTGTAATTTAATATTTACAAGAAGAAAGACTTCAATGGGCTAACTGTTTTCAAAAATGGTGAACCAAAACCAGAGAATTCAAATTCGACCGTGAAGGAAAGAAGAACAGTACACAACCATAAATAATCTTTAAAATGTAGATTGTGCCACTTTCAAATAAAAACTAGAATCTCACCTGTAAAGTAGCTTCAAAGATTTAAGGTAGAATTTCTAATTTGCATTGATGAGCGCTCACTTTGTTGCCGGCGAGATATCGACCAATCGCCTGATAACAAATATATATATAGTTAATTTTCCAATCAGCGCATTGCTATTTACCAAAAAGAGTATATATATATCTAACGATTTATATACATAAAAGTCTCTATTTCCTGGTAGAGAATTTAAATATAGCGTAACCGTAAATAACAACGTTTGAACTTAATCGCAAGAATAGAAAGAATACAAACTTAGATG
Source organism: Triturus cristatus (assembly GCF_964204655.1). Lineage (NCBI taxonomy): Eukaryota > Metazoa > Chordata > Amphibia > Caudata > Salamandridae > Triturus > Triturus cristatus. Next base: position 399,734,390 of record NC_140589.1, read on the forward strand.
ACCTTGAGAGGTTGGAGAGTTCGTCTATTTTGCTAAAGGATGTAGGGCTAAGAAAATCACTTTGGCCAGTACTCCAAGTCACAATCAAAGGGAAAAATATATACTAATAATGTCATAGTAAAGTTTCAAGTTTATAAACAAAACTAGCAACTTCAATTCAGCTTGCCATTCCCCAAAGGCCATATCACCCCTATACTAACTATCAAAAGGCAAAATACTAAAGTTCTTAGTTACGGCGGATATACCTTGATAAGCAATTCCTGCTCTCACTCCAATTCACCGACAAACTGCATACTCGTTTACCGCTGCTTTTATACACCGCGCCTGTGTTTTCAAAATTGAAAACACCTGATCTCGAGTCCATGGCGCATAATTAGTGACATCATAAAGACGCTACGGTTGTATCAGAGCGGCCTTTTGCATGTAAAACCTCTTACAAATGGATCTGCCATTTTGAAATGTCTAAGTTTGGATGTATAAGCATCCATCGAACTTGGTTCTAATGTTTATCTAGTACATGGCCAATTGTAAAATTGCAAAAATAATCAAAGTTTCTCCTGTAAACCAAAATAATAATATAAATCGTAATTCAAATGTTACTTACAACTCGAACAGAAATGGCAATCGAGATGCATTTTTTTATACTAAGTCCAAGCACTAAAATTTCGGCCATCTTTAAATGTCAGGTATCATAGCCCGAATATCACAGACTCGCTTCTCGGTAGAATAGGCCCAAAACTGCGCTTTATCCAGAACTGCTCAGATGAAAAGGAGCTTCTAAGAGGAAATCAGGTGCGACTTCGACACGTTGATAGTGAACCCCAGTGAGTGCAAGATATCCGCCGTAGTCTGAAGGTGGGAGATGACAGCCTGGGGCGAGCCTGCCTTCAACAGCCAGTCAAGATAGGTGAAGACTGGAACCCATGACCTGCACAGCTGAGGTGCAACCACCGCCATCCCTTTCGTGAACACCCGAGGGGTTCTGGTAAGGCCAAAGGGGAGCACGGCAAACTGAAAGTGCTCTCAGCCTGCCGTGAACCGCAGGTAATGCCAGTGGGCAGGCAAGACGGGAACATGAAAATTAGCATCCTGCAAGTCCAGTGTTACCATCCAGTCTCCAGGGTCGTGCACAGACAAGACCTGAGCCAAGGTTTTGAACTTCTCCTTCCGGAGGAAGCGGTTGATGTCCCGGAGGTCTAAGATAGGACGCAGGCCTTTGTCCTTCTTGTGTACCAGGAAGTAGTGGGAGTAACAACTAGGACTTTCATCTGGCACAGGAACTCATTCAATAGCCCCCTTGGCCAAGAGAGCCGTAACTTCCTGACGAAGAAGGGCCAAGTGATTCTCCAAAATGCAATGGAGTGTTGGTGGTATGGAGTGGGGTAGTCTTGAAGTGGAGGGAGTAGGCCCTTAGGATACTCTGCAAAACCCACCTATCTGACATGATGGTTTGCCGGGGGGGTGATGGCGAGTCCTGCCACCCACTGGCCTCTGGTGGTCCTGAAAGTTTGGACTAGGAGGGTTTGTAGGATACTGCAAGGGGGTATTGGTGGACTGGCCTGCCCGCTAACCCCCTGACTCCTGGTGCCGGGTCCCATATCTGCAGCCACACAGAGACTGGGTAACGTGTGTGGCACTATGGTTAGCTTGGGTGGAGCGTGGCAGGGCACCCATTCCGTAGCCAAGAAAGGGGCGAAAGGCAAACTGCGTGGGGCGAGAAGTTGCTGCGAGTCCCAAGGATCTCGCTGTAGCCCTAAAGTCCTTGAAGTGCTTGAGCGCGTTGTATGCCTTGTCAGCAAGCAGGCGAAGGCCATCAAAGGGCATGTCCAAAAGTGTGGATTGGACATCCCCAGAGAAGCCAGACGTTCTCAGCCAGGCGTAGCGCCTCAGGGCTACCGACTTGGAAACTGTCCTACCCAGAGAGTCGGCGGTATCCAGCTCACACCGGATGGTGAACTTTGCTGCGTCTTGACCCTCAGCAACAGTGCTGGTGAGCACGGCCCGTTCTCCTCCTGGCACTGTGGCAGTACTTGAACGACCATATCCCACACCGTGTGTATATAGCGGTGCAAGAGACATGCGCTGTTTACCGACCGCAGTTCTAAGCTGGCAGAAGATAACATCTTCTTCTCAAGATGGTCCAGCTTCTTGGATTCCCTATCTGTGGGAGCTATAGGGAATGCGCCTTTTGAGGGTGAGACCACCAAGCTCTCAATAGTAGGGTGCTGGAATAGAAAAAGTGGGTCGCTGGGCCGGGCGATGGCATCGGGCAATCATCCTGTCCACAGGAGCCCCTGTGCTGGGCTTGGACCAAGTGTACAGAAGGATGTTAGTGAGGGCCTCATTGAAAGGCAGCAGGGACTCTGAAGAGGCTGCTGCCGGTTGAAGCACCTCAGTCAGGAAGTTAGTCCTGACTGGCACTGTAGGAAGCTCAAGGCTAAGGGCCTCAGCTGCCGTACGCAACACCCCAGCATAGGAAGCGCCCTCCTCCATAGCCACGGTAGGGGGAGAAAGCATATCAAGGTCTGAGGAAGTATCCAGACCATTAGCATCACCCAACTCCTCTCTCCAGTCCGGCTCTTCAAGTTGGTCTGCTAGAGGGTCAACAGACCCCTCCCTATCCTCCTCACCCTCCTCTGGCTGCCACTCAGGGCGGTAGGGAACGCCAGGTATGAATAGCTGGACAAAAGTACCCTCCGGCTTCGGTACCGGCATCAGTGCACGTCGGTCCAGTGCCATGTCCAAGTCAGGGGTGAAGCTGGGGTGGAATCCGGCGGGGGTCGCAACTGGCATCGTGGGCGGTGTCACTGGAATCGGTTTGAGGGAAGGTACCATGAGGTCGACCGGCACTGATCCGAATCCAGACCAGGTTACTGGAGGTTCTGCGGCACAGAGGCCAGAGCCGCCGGCATCGAGGGCTCAGAGCCCCCAGCCAGGTCCCCGGGCCCGAAGGCATGCCTCTGGAGTCGGGCTTCCCAAAGAAGCTGTGCAGCACTTTGTAAAGTGCACGAAACTGGGCAGGGGACGCTCTGGGTCTGGGAAAAGGAGGCAAGCATAGAGTCATCCCAGCGGGCTCCAAAGAAGGACCTGGAGAGCGACGACACTCCGGGTCCCGCATCACGTTGGCTGACAGACGGGGAGGAGGCGAAGAGCTTGAATTGTGCTTCAACTTACCCGAGGAGTGCGGAGACTTCGAGAACGAATGGTGGTGACTCCGCTACCGGTCCTGCAACCTTCTCCTTGACCGGGACCTCGAATGGTGCAGAGTGGAATGCCGGGCCTCCAAATGTTTTCGGGACTGCTCCCGCAAAGACTTCGGGTTTAGGGCCTGGCAGTTGGAGCACAACTTCCGGGCATGGTCGCGCTCCAGGCACCAGAGAAACAGGAGGTGCGGATCGGTGACCAACATCAACTTGTGACAGGAGTCACAGGGCTTTAAACCGGGCCGATGACTGGACAACCTTAGTGCACTAGGAGTCGAAGACTCAAAAAAGATGTTGGCAAAAGTTGAAAAAGGTTTAGTCAAAAAGTGACTAAGGGGCCCACTCTCTCTGGATCTGTGCTGGTGGCGCAGAAAAAAGAAAGAACTGACGTCAACGCGCAGGGGAGTCATCTAAGTACACATCGCAATGTCATCCCGGTGACCACGACACCCACGACGAAAGTGGAGTCGACCGACACCACCTACCAATGAGCAGGGGTACTGCTAAGAAAATATTTCTCCTGATCCAGTCTGACGCCTGAGGGTAATTGTAAGGTAAGGAATCTAAAACTAATGGTCTCTTTCAGATACATTTTATTATCACACTCCAACACTGGATGTATGAATTTGTTCTACAATATACAAGTAACTGCTACCCATTATCTAAAGGCATTTCAATTTTTGCAACTAGAGACTGTGAAAAAGTGGATTATTAGTTGGGGTGGATCGCAGTCAAGCCACAAGTAATAATGTCACCAGTATCGTTTGGTCCAGTAAAGGTTTCAGTAAATTAAACTCAAGCTGACCCCTGGTAGCTATAGCATAGAGCAGGCAAGCTTAATTCAAGAAAACATGTAAAGCATTTAGAAGTACAAAAAGAGTTTAAAAGTTGAAAACACAATACAATAGAACCGGCAGTCTAAGTTATAAAAATAGAGAATAATTTAATGAACAAAATAACCCCAAAACAATAAGAATCCATAAAGGAGAACCAGAGATATGGATCTTCAAATTTGAAATTTAAAATGAGAGCCAAAAAGAGTTAAGTGCACACCGTGATCATCTGCCCACACTTCACCTGCATTTAGGCGCAGTATAAGGACCACTGCAATGGAGCTCGGTCAGATACTTTTAGTGCCTTTGATGGGTGAATATTTCTACCTTTAGACTCACTTTTTTGGACCTCGAATTCCTCTGGTGGGGCAAGGCTGAAACAAAGCTCCATGAGTCCAGATTACTTCTCCGTGACCTCTGTCTGAAACGGATTTGCTGCTATAGAAAAGCTCTGAGCATGAACATCCTGAATCATTGGCACAGCGGCTGTGCACCTTTATTAGATTGACTTGGCAGGTTTGTACTGGTATTCCTGAGGTCTTTGGAGCCAAAAAGTGTCTAAACCCTAGGTTTTTTCAGTGTGTTATGAGGAGTACACTTTGACACCACCAAGGACCCCAAGGCCTCAGGAACAGCTATTGGCGGTGGGGGTTTAAGACTCACTCCAGCAGAAGTCACCTGCAGGGTCCAAGGCCTGTCCAGTTGGAACTGGTCAGTTGGGCTCTTCAGGGAAAAAGTTTTCTTGAAGCTTGTTGTGTCCCTGTGGCTTAACCGAAGTTCAGCCAACTAACCCTTGAAGTCCAGTCCACTTGTTTCAAGTGATACTAGGTCCAAGCTTTCAGGTCGCTTCACAGGTCGCGACAGCAGGTGCAGTCCTTCTTCTATCTTCCACTGGTCCAGTAATGTTCTGAAGAGGGTGAGCAGGGCTGCCACATATATACCTGGCACTTGCCTGTGGGCAGGGGTGACTCCTAAACCCTCATTAACCAATAAGGAAAATGTTCTCATGGGTAATCCCACCCACTTTTGGAGCAGTTCCTGTGTGACCTACTGCAAACAATCCCACAGAGCCACTCTCTACCTAAATCCAGCCTGTCAGAACACTTCTTCCACTGTGCAAAGCTCTTGAGCCCACCTTAGAAGTGTGCCCAAGGAATTAGCAACCCCTCCTCTGTGGCCACAAAAAATGGTTCCTGTGGCAGCTCCATTTCCACTGCCATTGGTGCCTTATTGACTTGGGGACAAAAGTGTTAGGGCAGGCCCAGGTGTCAGATACAGCTTCCTGTGACAGGGTAGCCTTCTTTCAATTTAATTAGACTCCTAGGCACAGCACTGATGGTTAGTCCTTCACAATGCCAACGCACAGCAGCAAAGAACTCTTCAACACCAAGGAGTTCACCAGGCCAAACAGCAAGGCCACAGACACCCTACCCTCCCAAGACCTCTGCAACAAACTCAGCACCTCCTTCGACCAGAAGATCAGGAAGATCTGTGACAGCTTTCGAAAACCCAAGACCCCGCCACTATGCCCACCACCGCGCACAACCACTCAACACCATGAAAAGCATCCACTCAGGAGCTCCATCAGATCCTTGCCTGTACCACATCTTCCACAGAGCAGCTGCGTCCATTGCCCCTCAGCCGTGCACCAACAAATGCTCCATCGCAACTGCCACCTTCCCCAACAACTGGAAACATGCCAAGATCAACTCCCTGCTTAAGAAACCGTTCACTGACCTGACAGAACTTCAGACCCATCTCCCTCCTCCCCTTCCCAGTCAAGATTATATGGAAGGCCATCAACGCCCAACTCTCTAAGTTAATTGAAGAGAACCATGTCCTGGACACTTCCCGATCTGGTTTCCGAAGCAATCACAACACCAAGACTGCACACCTTGCCGCCACCAATGACAAGTGTTCCTTCCTTGATTGGGGAGAAACCTCTCAGCCGCTTTGGCACCGTCTCCCACCGCACCCTAATTAAAAGACTCCATGAGACTGGTTCCACTCCTTCCTGACCAGCCGAACACAGTGTGTCGGACTACCCCCGTTCCTCATAGAACCTACAGAGATCAGCTGCGGAGTACCTCAGCCCCACCCTTTTCCACATCTACATGGCTCCCCTTGCAGCCATCATCAGAAGCCATGGACTTAACCTTGTTTCCTATGCTGATGACACCCAGCTGAACAACTACCTCACCAACGAACCCACAGCCGCCTGAATAAACTTTGACAATGGAATGAGGGGAATGGCTACCTGGATGCAAGACAGCTGCCCCAAGCTCAACTCGGAGGAAAACCAAAGTACTCATCCTAGGACCCACCTCCTCAGACTGGGACAATTCCTGGTGGCGCACCCCACTAGGAACCCTACCACCCCTAAGGACCACTTATGCAACCTTGGCATCATACTAGACTCCCCACTCAATGAACCTCCAAATCAATGCAGTATCCTCATCCTGCTTCCACAGGCTATGCCTACTTTGAAAGACATTCAGATGGCTCCCCACAGAATTCAGAAACATGGTCACAAATGCACTCATCACCAGTAGACTGGACTATGGCAATTCACTCCATGCCGTCACCCAGAAACAACTCAGGAAATTATAGAACGTCCAGAATGCCGCAGCCAGACTAGTCCTTGACATCCCCCACCGCAGCCACATGACACACCACCTCCGACAACTCCACTGGCTCCTTCCCAACAAGACAATCACCTTCAAGCTCCTCATAAATGTCTAAAAGGCCCTCCATGACATAAGACCAGAATACCTGAACCACCCCCTCGCTTTCCACACAGCTTGATAACTCCTCTCTGCCCAACTTGCCCTGGCCTCTGTCCCACAGATCCACAAGACCATACCTGGAGGAAGATCCTTCTCCTACCTCGGTGCCAAGACCTCAGGCAATCCACGTTGTTGACCTAGTTCAGGACCTTCGACGGAACCTCCACACCCAGATGGTTCAGCAACCCTCCCTCACTCTGCAGCGCCTTGAGACCCTCATGGGTGAGTAGCCGTGGTTTACAAACCCCTAATTGATTGATTGATTGAGAGGAACAGAACACTTCCTCACACTCAAGGACTTTGTCTCAGATCTGGAAGCAAGTTCTTACCTCATCAGGGAGCTATTCATATCCTTGTTGACAGCTAGAAGCCCTAGAGGCTTTAATCAGGCATAAGTTTACTTTTAATAAGTACCTTTGGCGAAATATTTATTACAAATCTTTTCAAGTCTTTTTCAGTGAATTGGGCTTGCAAGTCCAAGAATGAACTTTGTAGGTAGTTTGTAGCCTGCGATATAATTATATATTTAAGATTGTATGCCAATGCTTTCTTTAGGAACAGCTAACCCTGCTATGGTGAAAATAGCTTTTAGGGCCTCGTTACTGAAAGTACATGTTTAACATTAAACTTTACACGTCTTACTTTTCAATATGATGCACCCTACCTTATACCGTGATATAATATTTAAAAGGAGTAATTATGCCTGTCAAAATGGGCTATTTTTGCTAGTCGAATCGCAGTTTAAAAAATACAGTGACCGGCTACAGTGGTAGGGCTGCAATCATGTTTTGCAATGTCATTCTAATGGTCACTCAATGAGTGCTGCAGTCCACTAGCGCCATTTAACTAACAGGCCCTTGGTACACTTTGTACCATATACTAAGGACTTATAGGTAAATTAAATATGCCACTCTCAACATGTTTTAGGGGTCAGAGCACATACACTGTGGCCTAGTTAGCAGAGTCCTAGTGACAGAGTGACAGAGTAAAAAAACTGCATGATCAAGTTTTCTTGGCCCCGTTTGGGCTGAAGGGGAGGCTGTGCATTTCCTGGAACACGCACAGGGAGGGCTTAGCTGTATGCACTGTTGCAGGTCATTGCCCATGGGAGGGGGAGGTGGACGTTGGGATTTGTTTACATTGCATGTTTTTACTTGTGTTATAGAGCATGGAATGTTTAGGTCCCCACTGCAGGACACTGGGCCACAGGACATAAGGGCAGACTACCACCATGGCAATGGGGACTAAGTTCATGAGCTGGAATGTAAAGGGGTTGGGCACTTGCACCAAGCACTTTAGGGTTCTCTCATTCCTGCGGAGGCACCACATATCTGTTACATGTCTACAGGAAACTCACCTAGACAACGCAGGAGCCCAGAGGCTGGCGAGAAGGTGGAGGCCCCAAGGACACCGTTTTCACTGTGTTACATGGAAGCTGACATTAATGGTAGAGATATACTGCTGAGGGCTAAGATAGATGGCCGAGACATAGTCATATTAAACATATACGTCCCAAATGTAGATGACCCTGACTTCTAAATATGCCTCCAGGAGATGTTGGCCGTGGATCTGGGTGCTCCGATCCTTTGGGTGGGAGACTTTAACTGTGTTTTGGGTCCTGAGTTGGCTTGATACCCTCCCCGCCGTGGTACGAAGCCCTGAATGACAGAGAGGATTCTGGGAGGTAATGGGGAACTTGGGAACGCAGGATATCTGGAGGATTAGGCACCCCACTCAGAAGGTATACACATGCTACTCCCCCCACCCACAACACACATAGTAGGCTCGACAGTCTTGGTCGCAAATCCAGATGCTGACTTAGATGTGGAGGTGACCCATCCGGCTCGATTCCTCTCCAGTCGCTTGCACGGTACAATGGGGGCCTCCCGAGCACCTCCCAAGAGTATGGCGGATGCATTCAGACATACTGGAAGACGCTGTTGGTAGGCAGCACATAGCAGGGGCACTGATGAATTACATGACAATTAACTGGGAAGGGCCAGATGTTACCTGGGCTACAAAATGGGAGGCCCAGAAAGCAGTGTTAAGATCGGCCTTCCTGAGTCTAACTTGTGGTGTGAGTTGGGGGCAGAGGAGGCGGAATTGACTGACGTACACACCCAGGACCGGGCTGATCCTACCAATGCAGCCCAAGAATGGGGAATTCAGAGACGCATTAGAGATATCTGGGACAGGCGCGATAAGTACACACTCAGTCAGCACCGACAACGATTACACAGGGAGGGAGACACGTCGGGCGATTACTGGATTGGATCCTCTGTAGGGAACAAACCCCAGCCCCAAAAGTGGTGCTGCGTACCCCTACGAGCGCAGTGGTACACACCAGGGCTACAATCCTACAAGAGCTGCAGCGCCATCTTCAGACCGTATATACAGCGGACCTGACAATAAGAGCAGACTCTTATCTTCTATATTTGCAAACCATGAACCTGGTGAAATTCCCCGCACAAGCCAGGGAGGAACTCAAGGCCAGCTTACCACTGAGGAAATACAGGCTGCGCTACTAATGCTCCCAGGCTCTAAGTCTCCGGGTGCAGAGGGATTCTTGCCTGAGTACTACCGGGCACCTGTTGATGTGCTGACCCGGGCACTCTTCCAGGTATATCAGGAGGCTTTTGACAGAGGAATCCTCCCCCTATCATGAGGCAGGGTGAAATATGTATGATCCTGAAGCCGGGTGTGGACAGCTGAAAATACTATGTAAGCTCCTTGCTTCTTGATTGGGACCCCAGATGCCACACCTCATGCACAAGGATCAATGCAGCTTCATCCCGGGCCTCAATACAGCAATGAATTTGCATCACCAAATACACATCATGCAGGAAGTGAAACTTCGCGAAGAGGGGATGGCACTCATGTCGATAGACCTAGCTAAGGCGTTCGACATGATCGACTGGGTTACCTCCTACAGGCCCTCAGATCTGTGCGGTTTGGACCCCGATTCTGCCGTTGGGTCACAATATTGTACACAGAGTCTTGTGTGTGGGAGAGACAGGGAGGGACTTGGTCTGAGGAACGGGTTCGAGGGCAAGGCACCCGTCTGGGGGGTGCCCGCTCTCGCCCTTCTTTTTCGCCCTGGCCATTGAGCCTCTGGCAGTGTGGATTAGAGCCAAAATGAAACAGTGGGGCATACACGTAGGAGACAAGACCCATATTGTTTCCACATATTCAGACAACGCTCTCTTCTACCTAGCATATCCACAAGTGGCCCTGCCCCGCTGGTTGGAGGGAGGGGACAACTGGGAAAAGCAGCTTTTAGCTGGCTGAGTATCCCCAGAAGTCCTCCCAATAGTGCTGATGAAGGGGAGGGGGGTAGAGGAGGACTTGCCATACCTGGTGCGCCAAACTGCAAGTATATGGCAGCAGTATAGAAAGGGTGCTGCAACATCCACCATACCATAGGAAACTCCCCATTTGGATATTGGCCCCTATTAGAGACATGAGTGCTCACATGTCCTTTCAAGCTTGGAGGGAGGGCGGATATGAAGTCCTTGCGGATCTCTATCCGAGTGAGACATTCATAATGTATGAACAAGCCTGTGAAAGCTTTGCGCTCGGGAAAGGTAATTACTTACAGTACCAGGGGATACAAGAAGTAGCAAAAGTTACCTGGCCTTAATACCCAGATACCCAACAGCCGACAAACACTCTGGACCTGCTCCTTACATGCTGTTCTGGGCACAGAATGATACCGCTCCTGTACAAAGCCAGGAGGTGAGACTCGTCTGCCCAGTCCCCACCATCAAGGGCAGCATGGGAAAGGGACTTAAATGAGCAAATAGAAGACAGGACTTGGACGGCCATATGCAAATTTACACATACAGTCTCCTGCAATGCCAGGTTTAAATTGATCCACTATAAATTCCTACACCGCACCTATCTCACACCGGCGAAACTACAACGTATTTCACAAAACAATGATGGCAGGTGCCCCAGGTGTGGCACAGAGGAAGCTGACTATCCGCACCTGGAGTGGGCATGCCCAGGGCAGCATCAGTTCTGGACACAGGTGGTAGAAAAGGTGCGAACGAGCACAGGTCTCTCCATATAAGAAGAACCAATTCAATGTCTGCTAGCCCACATACGTGATGCCAAGAAATGGAAAATAGCATACAAACTGCTGCAGCTCATGGTGGTCGAGGCCAGATATACAATAGCTATAAATTGGTTCGGGCAGAGAAGCCCAGATATATCAATATGGCTTCGGGATGTCAGGGAGTAGGCCCTACGGTAGAACTACACATGAAATTAAATCGCAAGGACGATAAACTTCAGGCAGATCTCGCGGGGTGGCAAAAACTGTGTAATTTGGCGCTCAACTCAGAGGTGGCGGAGAGTGAGCAGAGTGACACTGCTTCCAGTGGGAGTGGATCAGATGCAGTTGAAAACCAGGGAGGGAAGGACTCAGGGGTGCAAGTGGAATGAATACCTCCCCATTGCTTACAGTGAACCACGATGACGCATATAATGTATACCTCATTGTCAAGTGTATTAGTGCTTTAATTTAAGATGATGGCCTTGGCATGCTAGGGGTTCTGCACGAGATACCTAAAATCTATTGTATGCTGTAATGTTGGTTGTTTAAACAACTAAAAAAGAAAAAAGAAAGTTAAAAAAAACAAAACAAACAGCATGATCAGTCCAAGAAAATGGGAGTGATCATGCAAAAAGTAGTATTTTCTTACAGTAACTATTCACACTTAGTTGTTGCCATACATTCTCTCTTTGCATAGGATGTGGATATCATCATAATGAGCCCTCTTGGGGAGCGCCCCATCTTTCTAACAGTGTCAAATTGATAAAATCTATTAATCCTGCAGCTTTTCTGCACCCGGGTCTCCGGAGAAACAACAACCATATAATATTTTATTGTATAGTTACTTTTCTGGGCTGCAAACCCATCAGCAGAACCATGGACATTCCAAAGCAGGAGACTGGAATTGAAGGTTATGCCCAATACTTTGAGAATAGTCATTAAACCCTATCGTTGTTGATGTAATCTCTTTAGACCTAGATATAAAATAACCTTTATAAATATACAGTCAATTTCTTGTTTGAACAAAAGCTTCATGGACAGGCAATTCAAGACAGCTAACTGCATAGTAGCCATTACAAAATCAGTCACCTTGGTTAATTCTCTTACTTTCACATTCAATAAGCTTGCCCGCTTTATTTTGTCTCTGAATAGTCCCTTCAGACTAGAAATATTTTTAAGTACCTGAAGGACCTTACTTCATTCAGTTGAGCAAATTGTAGGCTTCTTCATGTTGCCACAGAAAACAAGCAACATTTTTATAAAGGTTTTTTCTAACTAAGAAAAGGTACTGTTAGACCTGTCAGCCTTAGTGTAGTCTTCCTCCATTCTGTTTGCCTTCCTCCCCTAATTTTTGCTTATCTCATTTTTGCCGAGCTTAGGACTCTGCACACTTTACCACTACTAACCAGTGCTAAAGTGCATGTGCCCTCTCCTTAAAACATGGTACCATTGGCATATTCCCAATTGGAACTTTACAATGGTACTACATGCACAAGGCCTGTAAATTAAAGACTACTTTTGGGCCTGCAGCACTGATTATGCCACCCACGTAAGTAGCCATTTACACCTGTCTCATGACTGCCATTGCAGCCTGTTTGCACAGTTTTAGGCTGCCATTCGACCTGGCAGAGTAAACCCTTTTCTAGGCCTAAACCTTCCTTTTTACTACATATAATATAAGACATCCCTAAGGAAAATCTGGGCAGCCCATTGGGATGGGTGAAATGTATTTAAAATTTGAACATGTACTTTTAAGTTTTCCATTTCCTGGTAGTGAAAAAGTCTTACATTTGTTTTTCACTACTGCAAGCCCCTCCTCTCCCGTAGACTAACATTGGAGTTACCTTTACAATTAATTAGCAGTGGGTTGCAAACTCCACTCCACCGGCGGAGTTTGTGGAGCTTTGTCCACTCTGTGCTCCACATGGGGAACGAAGTTAGGCAAATGTGCACCCACCGCCACGTAGCAGAGTTACAAGCACCCAGCCCCAGCTAATCAAATCACTGTGCCAGCCATCATTAACACCATTTACTCTGTATGTCCCAGATACACCACACAGATGTAATAAGCTACTCAAAGAGCACACCACCTACCATGCAGGGGAGAGGGTACAAGCGCATCTTCAGTGGATGCAACTCCTGGTAGCTTGAAAGTGAAAGGGAACTGAAAACAATAGACCCACCTCCCTTTCCTCTATCCTCCAGAAGGTATATTTTTTTAACCAGTGCTTCGCTTCCTATGGACAGGATTATCCGACACACTCCACGATCGACCACCACATGCTCATTGGCTGCTAGCATCACTGATGTCACATTGAGAAGTTGGGCATCACACTGTTTTGCTTCAGCTACACCAAAGTGCACGCTGTCCTCAATGCCAGCCATTAAGCCTCGCATGGTTGTGCTACCTGCTCTGCCTGCTCACTCCCGCCCAGGACTGCTCGACCCCCTACCACTGGGAGTGGGGCGGGGCACTGCAAAGGATTGACTGCTGCTCGACATCGGACTCTCCACGCTACCCCACAACCTCAGCACTATCACCACTCACCAGCTACCTTACTGTAAGTGTACATGTTTATTCATCTTTACTTATGATGGCCCTCGCAGCGCATGCTCCCCACCTCTGTGGCATGGGCGCACATTGGCACAGAGGAGAGGGTGTGGGGTATTTTACAGTTAAATGCCACAGACCCGTTGCAACAACCAGAGGCTCAGAGTGTTAAACCTCCATGGTATGTGGAGCGGAACTCCAGGGAATTCATCTGAGTTTTTCTGTCACTATGCCGAGGCCTACAATTAACAAGGGATCATTTCCAAATGGGAGCATGTAACCAGCTCATTTTGGTGTCTTTGGTATTGTAATGAAAAATCCTCTCTCATGGTAAAGTTGGATTTACAATTTTGAAAATGCCACTTTTAGTAACTTGGTGTTTTCCTGACTTAGCCATTTAGTGCCTGTAGCCTGTCTCTGGGTCACATGACTGGATGTAGCTGGGGTTCTCCCGATGTAAGGGCAGTGGCGTAACAAAAGTTGAGTGGGCCCCGGTACCTTGAGGGGCCCCCCTCCCGATTTAATCCGGATCTCTCAGGCCTGAGTACGTTGCTGAGGGGGCCCCCTGCAGCTCGGGCCCCCACACTGCGGGGGCTGCGGGGGCTTGTGTTACTCGCCTGGTAGGGACTCTGCATCGACCTTGCAGCCCACATCATAACTGCTGCTGTGCAAAGCTTCACCAACACATGCCCTCACATCACAAATCTCTCATTGAAGGCAGCCTCGACGACAACGCAGGTTCTCACACCACAACCTCACTGCTCTTTTGAACCAACGAACCTCCCTGGCTGTGCGAGGCATCCGCAACGCCGGACATAACATTGCAAGCCCTCATCAACGTGATACTCTATGATGATGCAGGACCTCATTTCGCAGCGCCTCAGCTCCTCAGAAGTGATGCATTGTCTCGGCTGAGAGACTCATACTCCACGCAGAACATGGCAATGCTCCACAAACTAGGATTTAAGGTACTCTTGTTCCACAGACCTCACTGGGTCCCTGTAGCTGGCCTGTGCTCCATCATTGTTGGCCTGAACTTGTGACTTTGTCCCAGTATGGCACGACCAGATATCCACAGTTGGCGCTTTGTGGTTTTTGGTGCTATTTTATCTGAAATCTTCAAACCTCCAAATCTTTGGTTCTACTGATTGGATTATTGTTGTTTTACATATTAAAATGTCATCTTTTTGTCCAAACTGGTGTGGGATCCTTTTGTGGTATGTTTTCACTGTATTGCTGTTTGAAGTACTGCACTAATATTTTACACATTGCCTCTAGGTTAAGCTCTGAGTGCTCTGTGCCAAGCAACCAGGGTTGAGCACAGGTTAATTTAGGGTTCACTTGTAACTTCACCCTGACATCCCCTCAACCAGCAATCCTTTGTCATTATACTGCTCTGATCTTGCAGTTTTATTTCCTCTTTTCATATTCACTTGATTCATACTATCAATTCTCTCAAATTCATAAGCCCCCAATGTTGTTTGTTTTTTGTTAAGGGAGCGTTATGGAGTACTGTCACCTTCACCTTACAAATAAAATACAAGAGAAGTTTTGTAGAATTAACCCATATATGCAAAACTATATCCAATTATCCAAATGTTTTCCAATCCCATCATTTTTCCCTACTCTTTTATTTTATTTACTTCCAAAAACAATTAATCTACAAGCCTTGCAGTTGAAGTATATTTGCACCACTCTCACACCAGTCCGTTAACCCTGATTGGTAATTAACATATAATTGCATAGCCATATGTCCACAAGGAATCATTCTGCATTATTAGCTCCTGATCTTGTTGATTGCATTGATTAATCTGCCCTTGGAAATAACCACCATCTATGGGAAGAGAGTGGTCTTCCATGATGGAACTTTTTCTTTAATATCTATCAACTCAAATACTTATTTCTTCCAGTAACGGTGTTTGCAATGCATGCTTATTATCATTTGATATAGGGGTCCCTAGTGTGCCTTTCTAGGTTTGCTGAATCAGTGATAGCATGTCAGCTGAAGTGCCTGTTATACTACACATATTAGACGATGTTTCGTAAGGGACACCTTATGCATCTATTAGTACCTCTTTGTAGGTGCAGATATGGACAAGGCTGTGGCTTTTGCACCAAGCAACCAACCCAGCAAGGAGTTCCTCCACTCTGCACCTTTTATCATTGACCAGTTCAAACTTCAAAGGCGCTCAGCAAGAAACTTTGTTTAAGTGCTCTGCGTTGTCAGCAGGAAAGCTGAAACTGCCTTGTAGAGCTCTAAGGTGATTTGATTTGATAGTTTATATATCGCTCGCTTGCACGGGGGCGTTTTGGCGCTACTTACAAGCGATTTCTAAAACTGTAAAGATTCACCCAGTAACTAGTTGTTGAAAAGCCAGATTTTTAGTGCCTTCCTGAAAAGCAGGAGGTTTGAGCATTCCCTGAGCTCCAATGGGAGAGAGTTCCAATGTTTTGCAGTTCCTACAATAAATCTTTTTCCACCCCACTGAGCTCTTTTGATCATAGGGAGGACCAGAAGCTTTAGCATTGGCTGACCTCAGTTGCCTCGTTGGAGAGTACTAAATGAAGCTCTTTCTGAAGAATGGAAGACTGTTATTATGTAATGCCTTAAAAGCTATGCATACAGATTCAAACATTAATTCTTTTACTTATTGGAAGCCAGTGCAGCTTGGCCAAGCCATGGGACTGACTGGTACCATAGGACTTCCAATAGCGGTCGTGCTAAAGCATTCTGAGGCAGCTATAATTTCTGCATTTGTCTTTTTTAGATGTTAAGGAATCACACATTCCATTAATCCAGTTTAGAAAGGGATAATGCCGTGACCACTCTTTTTTGGAGGTCTGAGGGAGTAAAAGGGCAGATCTTCCTTATTATGGTTAGAGTAAAAAATACTGAGGATGTCATGGAATTAACATAGCCTTTAAAGGTTTGTTTGTCATCAAAGATGACTCCTAAGTTTCTCACCTTCTTCACGGGGAGAGGTAGGGTACCCAGTTCTTTCGGCTACTAGTTTTGGGACCAGAAGGAGGTATTGTTGGCCAGCAGGAGGACTGGTCTTTCCGAAATTAAGGCCGAGGCAGTTGGTAGTCATCCATTTATTGATCTGGGCCATACAGGTGTTGTATACCTCTACTGTTTCCACTGGGTTACTTGCAATCGAGACCACCAGCTGGGTATCATCAGCATATGACACCACCAAAAAACTAAACTGATTAATCAATTTTACTTGTGGGGTCACGCAAAGATTGAATAGGGTAGGGCTCAAAGACGAGCCCTGCAGTGCTCCACATAGTAGTCTCAAGAGGTCAGAGGAAAAAGGCCCCATTGTGACCTGTTGCACTCTGTCAGACAGAAAGGAAGTGAGTAGCGACAGAGCTGTGCCCTTTATTCCAAGTTCTAGGAGCCGTTTGGTTAGAATGTTCTTTGACAGTGTCAAAAGCTGCCAACAAATCCAATAGACTCAAGGCAGCCCTCCCTCCTTTGTCCAATATCATTCTCAGTTCTTCTGAAGCTGCAACTAAGGCAGTCTCCATGCTGTGAGTGGCTCGGAAACCATACTGAGTGGGATCTAAGTGGTTGTTATTGTTTATGACAGAGTTTAGTTCTGAAGTAAGAGCTCTTTCCAGTACCTTAGAGAAAAACAGCAGTCTGGCAATGGGTCTATAGCTACTCGGTTCTACAGGGTTAAGATTGGATTTTTTAATTAAAGGAAAGATGGAAAAAAATCCAATCAGCCAGATAAAGTGCAGTAGTAATGATTCTATTAAGAATGTTCCTTTCTGCCACTAAATAAAATATCTTTGGGGGACAGGGGTTGGTTGGTGACCCAGACTTGGTTAGTTTTATCAGCTTTAAATCTAACAGGGGAAAGGATTCCAATATTGTTGACGTCCCTGAGGTAACGTTAGTTGTTTCAAGAGATCTGTCATGATTCCTGTTTATTGTAAAGGTGTTAAAAATGCCTGAAAAATGTTTGCCAGTGAGTTGCAAAACTCCTGACTACCATGCTGCTCTTTGAGGTCGGGTAATTTAGCTAGACTTTTGACTGTGCGAAATAGTTCTCTGCATGAATTTTTAGATTTTAAAACTTTTGATTTTTAATTTTTTTTAGTCATCTATAGATTTGGCATATTCATTTTTGGCTGAAGGATCATACTTGAGCCTCCATTCTCGTTACTTCTTATGACAAAGCTGTTTTGTGCTTAAAGTTTTTCAGTGTACCAAGAATCTAAGGGGGCTTTGCACCATCTAGAGCATGGGTACTCACAAATCTTCTGTCAGGGGCCAAAATTACAGTGTGCTTTGTGGCCGAGGGCCAGACCGGTAGGGGTGGGGTCAGTCTGGGTGGGGTCAGTGAGGGGGCGGGGCTAGAGTAAAAAAAATCAAACCTGTTTCAAAACATTAGACAGTGCGACAATGCTGTATTTAAAAACAGATGTGACTACAAAGAGCACATTTTGATAATAGCAATCTTAAGAGGCATTGCATAGCTTCATACACACTTTGACCCCAATTCCATGACAGTCTCTCTTTCTCTCTCTTTCTGTCAGTCACTCTCTCTCTCAGTCAGTCTCTCTCTCTCTCTCTCTCTCTCTCTCTCTCTCTCTCTCTCTCTCTCCCTCTCTCTCAGTCAGTCCCTCTCTCTGTCAGTTAGTCTCTCTCTCTCTCTCTCTCTCTGTCAGTCAGTCTCTCTCTGTCAGTCAGTCAGTCTCTCAGTCAGTCAGTCAGTCTCTCAGTCAGTCTCTCTCTCTGTCAGTCTATCTCTCAGCCAGTCAGTCTCTCTCTGTCAGTCTCTCTATCAGTCAGTCTTTATCTCTGTCAGTCTCTCTCTCTGTCAGTCAGTCAGTCTCTCTCTCAGTCAGTCTCTCTGTGTCAGTCAGTCTCAGTTAGTCTCTCTCAGTCACTCATTCTCTGTCAGTCTCTCTCTTTCTGTCAGTCTCTCTCTCAGTCAGTCAGTCTCTCTCTGTCCGTCTCTCTCTCTCTGTTAGTCAGTCTCTTGGTCAGTCAGTCTCTCTCTCTGTCAGTCAGTCTTTCTCTCTCTTTTTCTCTCTCTCTCTGTCAGTCTCTCTGTCAGTCTCTCTCTCTCTGTCAGTCACTCTCTCTCTCTCTCTCTCTCTCTCTGTCTGCCTCTCTGTCAGTCAGTCAGTCTCTTTCTCTCTCAGTCCCTCTCTCTTTCTCTGTCAGTCAGTCTCTCAGTCAGTCTCCCTCTCCCTCAGTCAGTCAGTCTCTCTCTTTCTCTCTCTCTCTCTCTCTTTCAGTCAGCCTCTCTGTCAGTCAGTCTCTCTCTGTCAGTCAGTCTCTCTCTGTCAGTCCCTCTCACTGTAAGTCAGTCTCCCTCAGTACGTCTCTCCCTCAGTCAGTCAGTCTCTCTCTTTCTCTCTCTCTTTCAGTCAGCCTCTCTGTCAGTCAGTCTCTCTCTCAGTCAGTCTCTCTCACAGTCAGTCTCTTTTTCTCAGTCAGTCTCTCTCTCAATCAGTCTCTCAGTCAGTCTCTCTCAATACTCTCTCCACTCTCTCTCTCCACTCTTTCTCTCTCAACTCTCCACACTCTCTCTCCTCACTCTCTCTCTCTCTCTCTACTGTCTTCCTCTCTCCACTCCTCTCTCTCCACTGTCTTTCTCTCTCCACTCTCTCTCGCTCTCTACCTCGCTCTCCACTCTCCTCCACTCTCTCTCCACTCTCTCTTCTCCACTCTCCACTCTCTCTCTCTCTCCACTCTCTCTCTCTCCCTCTCTCTATCTCTGGGGGGCCATGGGTGCATTACCTGCAAGGTCCGCGGGCCACCCAGGAAGGCCTGCCGGGCCACTGGTGGCCCACATGCCGTACTATGAGTACCACGGATCTAGAGTAATGTTTTAAGGATGCTAATGGTTCCACCACAGCGCTGTTCTTTGAGAAGTAGTCGTGCACTGCTTGATTGATCTCTGGGTGGATGTGCCTCATTGTGTTGGCAAGAGAAATTTTGAGATCACAGGGATCTATTTTATACCAAGCCTGACTAGATATAGCTAGGGGAGTCACATAAGGTCTGGGTTGTAAGTGTGAAATTGTAACTCAAAATATTACTGCTCTGTGATCTGACCATAATACTGGTAGCATTGTTAAGACTTCCAATAGAGGGTTGTTGGTAAAAATAAACAAGTGTATGGCCCGCTATGTGAGTAGGATTTCTTACCATATGCTCAAAACCAAAGTTCGCCACAATGTCAATTGTGGAGATCATATGGCCATCGTCCTCTAGCCCAATATGGAAGTTAAAGTCTCCTAAAATGGTATAGTCGGCAAATTCTATGTTGGCTTCTATGAGAGGACTTATACTTTCCAAAAAAGAAGCTCTTGGCCCTGGAGCACGATAAATGAACAGGCCTTTGAAAGTGTAACATTTGCAAGTTCAGTTTGAAACATGAGTATCTCTGATTCTCTGATTACATCAACCTTCACCCCTGAAAATGGCAGATAGTCCCTGTAGATAATGGCTACTCCCACCCACCTTTATTTCCTATCCTGTCTACTTTAATAATAGAGTAGCCGATAGGTAGGGCTTTTACTAGATCTGTTCCTATGCTTTATCCGCCCAAGTCTCTGTAATGAAGCCTTTATCCAAGTTATGTGCCTCAGCAAACTCTGCAAACTTGAACGTTTGCTTTATTAATGAGCGCATACTTATCACCGTGCATTGGAAAGAAAGAGAGGGATTGGTTTTAGGCAGAATAATAGGATGCAATTTAGTGATGTTAGCAATGGGAGCATGCTGAAGTGAGAAATTAAAGACATCACAAAGTGCTGGGCCACACTGTTGCGCAAAGATAATACAATGACTGTTCTGACCTGCGGGGTTACAGACCATGAGTTCTTCTCTGGAGTAGATCAAATTAGGCCTAGAGCCTGGTAAAAACGAGCAGGGTCCCTGGCGCAGTCGGTGCGCGGGCGGGTGCAGACAGGCTTGCCTTTGGCTCTCCTTCGTCTCGCCAGCGACACAGACGTTTATCATCTGGTTTAAATGGCCCACTGACTAAGGGGACATTGCCACAGTGGGCGCGGCTATGCTCCGGTGAGAGTGCTGCTTCACTCATACCAAATGGTTTCATAAAAGCCCGGCCTGTGGGCATATGCCTTGAACAATTGTAAATAATTCCTTAATGAGGGAATTTTAACAGCAGCATGGCAATGATGATTTGCCAGTTAATATTACATTTATTGAAGAATTTAGGTTACAACTGCTTCCTCCTAAACTACATATTACTATTGCTTTCTAATGATGGCCTTGAGTGTGCTTAGAGGTACTGTATGGCCAATTTTTCTACTATGGTAAATATATTGGTCAAAATACCAGTGAAACTGTTTCCCACATGTTGCATTTTTACCATTCCTTTCTAAATGAGAACCAACATTCAAAGCACAGTTTGCAGAGCAATGAAGGTGGCCTCAATTATGCATATGCACATATGTACTGGTGCAATTTAGTAACATTATTGCCTGTCTGAGGTTTCTTTACATAGTAATTTATGAATGAAACAGATTTTTGCAGTCAGTTGTAATCCCCTAGTTGTCTCTTGTACCACAGATACAGATGCAGATGTTAGTGCCCATGCAATATAAAGCAGGTGCTTCATCATTTGCATGTTTTAACCTGTAAGGATTGCAAATCTTCTTGTTCCAGGCACAAGGTAAAAAGGCCATGAAAAGTGTTTTAACCGTGTGCTACTCAGATAATGATGCACAGTTATTCTGGACAATCAGTGTACCTTTGAGGAGCACAAGGGCATGCAGGAAACTCCTGCGAATCTCCATAACTTTCAATGGAGAAGCGATGAAGCTTCGCCCTTTGTCATGCTGGTATGATTTCTGATCAAGCACACATCTCAATTTCACATTTTGCATACCCCTCCTGTTGGAAGCTCAGTACCCCATCTTCAAGGGAGCATGGGAGTGAGTGATAAGCATGGGGGCGGGGTGAGTGATGAGCATGGGTCATTTCCTGGGAGGTGTGCTTTTGTATCATTTTCCAATGGTCTACTGCCTGTGCACCTGCATCTGTAATACAATGTAGGTATATTGGCAATGTAATCACCTTATTTGGATATACCATGCTCCAATGAGGCTGAGGAAATTGCTGCTTCATTTGTGTATTTAGATCTCTTTATTTAATATATAATTGCAAACAGTGAACATAGAATACTGTTAGAAGGTGGTTCTGACACTATGGGCCGCCCGGATTTTTCGCTTTTTGAGCACCTAATTGTTGAGCTTTTACTGTGGGGAGCCTCATAAGTTGGGACTCACCCACAGTGAACTCAGGATGTAAGAGGCTGCATGGGGATTTTACTGGTGTTCCCCTGGCTTGACCAGGCCACTGCGCAGCAGCTGGAGTAAGGGACACCGGGCTGGTTACATGCAGACACGTGTGTACATGGAATAGGCTTTATAGGCTGGAAAGAAACATGCCAGGCAAAGTCAGTGTGTTTTACTGTGTTTTCACTTCATTATTCCCCTAAGAGAATGTGGGGCCCATGGCTAGATTAACTTCCGTTAGGCCTACAGATTCCAGACACGCACTTAAGTCCAATGTAGCGAATGTGAAAATAAGTATTCTGCAGAGTCCAAAGTCATATTTGTACTGCTTTTGGGTCATCCAGAACTGTCATATTTCTCTGAGCCAGCCATGACCAGACCCAGGCTGAGGGCTGACCTCAGCTGGATGGATTGATAACCTTTCTTAAACAAGCGAGGGCCTCCTCTCCACGAAGAGAAGATGGGTGGGTCTACAGGCCAATCCATCAACCGCTGTCGCTGGGTGCCAGGCACCAGGCTGCACCAAGGTGGGAAGGCAGCTTGGGGGGAAGGTGCTTCCTAGACATGTGGCAGAAACCCTGGACGATGCCATTTTGAACAAGCTCAGAGGCTGGACAAGAAGGAGGGAGCAGGGGCAGGGACGTGATGTGTCGCTGTTTGATAGGACCAGCAGAGACTTCCTGCCAGCCCCCTACTGAACTTTTAAAAAGTGCTTGCACAGGAAGAGAAGGTCTCTCTGGGGTGTGGTCTGCTGAGGGTGAAGGTGCTGGAGCCTGGCGCAATGGGCAGTTGGAAGGAGAGACCCCCTGACTGCCCCCAGGACCCTATCAGCACCAGAAGAAGAGCCCAGGACTGGTGCACAGAAGCAGGGTCCTCTGCGCAGGGAGAGAGGCCAAGAAGGAGAGCCTGGCGCAGGGAGCCAGTGAAGACAGCACACTGCTGAATCTACCCTCTCAGAGACCCAGAGGGCAGAGGAGAGTGTTCCCAGTGGCTGGGGCTGGTAAAGAGGAGCATGAAGCGCCCCATAATGCCTCGCCAGGTATTTGGAAATCTGCCGTTTTGGTGCTTTGTGGCCCCCAGAGGAGGGGGTCACCCTCATGTGTGAAAAAGGGTGCAGGGGGGCTGCAGGAGCACCGCAGTCTCCCCCAGCATAAAGAAGAACAGTCCACCCCTAAGTTTCACGGGGCATCTGAAAGAATAACCCCTCAAGGGCTCAGCCAGCCTTTAACACCTTCTAGGCTGGATCCTATGTTCTACAGCGGAGGGTGTACTATGAAGTGCATCATGGAGAAAAGGCTGAGTTGGGGATGTCTGGAGAAGGGCATCCCCTGGAGGTGAAGTGCTGTAATTGCACTGAAATGCATTTACTATTGGTTATTTCTTTTTAGGTGGACTGAAAGTCACATGTGTAAAGTGAAGTACATGTGTAAGGTGATGTTAAGCTAAATGGAGTTATGTTGCTGGACCTTCCTGCTAGGGGGTCTGGCTGTATTTATGTAATCCCATTCTTTTACCTGTGATTCCTTTTAAAGTGAAGAGGCGCACTGCAGGAGAAGTGTAGTTGCCAGGAGTACTTCTTTTGAAGGGACTGTAAGTCACATGTGTAAGGTGATGTTAAGCTAAATGGAGTTATGTTGCTGGACCTTCCTGCTAGGGGGTCTGGCTGTATTTACGTAATCCCGTGCTTTTACCTGTGATTCCTTTTAAAGTGAAGAGGCGCACTGCAGGAGAAGTGTAGTTGCCAGGAGTACTTCTTTTGAAGGGACTGGAAGTCACATGTGTAAGGAGATGTCATAAGCCAAGTGGGCTATGTTGCCAGACAGTCCTGCTAGGGTGTCTGGCTGTATATGCGCAATCTTGTGATTTCATCTTTGATGCCCTTAGGGGCTGTAATTGCAATGCATTCAAATGATCAACCAAGGTGATGAGTACTGTCATTCTAAAGTGGGCGTAAACATGGATTCTTGCTGCTGCGCTTAGGTGAAGACCCCAGACTGCTAGCCCTTAATATATAGAGGTGCATACTTTATGGTCAGTAGGAGATGCTCAGTCAGGGTCATGTGTCACCAAGGCAGGTTTAGCCCTTTTTAATGCTTTTTGAGGTAATGGGGTGGGTCGCCACTGGGATGGTGCCAGTGCGCAGGGCCCTCGCTCCAGGTTATGTTCAACTAACTGCATTGGGGGCAAGTTGATGTGCATACATGGGAGTGGTGGTACTAGACCCCACCCCCCCTGCGGGAGGGGTGGAGATGTTATGCAATGTCACAAAGTAATTCCAACAGCTTATGTATATTTGTAAATTGGTGTATAGTATTGAGTGGTGTGTGTGTTTAATAAATGTACTCTTACTTTTATAAAGCAAAGTACAGACTGGACAATCAATTATTGAGTGTTATTTCTGTGCACCTGCAAATGGCGATTACTAGCCCACACCACCTCCCTTGAGTAAGCCTCAGACTGCTCTGCAACGCTACCCTCTGAGAGTCAGGAGCTACAATTGGGTGTTTGGTTCCCAGTGAAGGACAAATGTAGTCATTTTATTTGTGCAGGCCTCACAGATGCTGCCTTGTTTTCCAATAAATACAAACACATATATTGTATAATCAAAGAATAAAATATATAATACATTTTAAAAAGATTACCTAATGCACCAATATGTAACAATTAGAACAGTTATTAACTATGTGGGTATTACCATAAAAGAGAGACAAAATATATTAGTAGCATTAGTACATATTCTAAAATATGTTCTGAATTAATTTAAAAGTTGACTATTTCAGAATACAATTTTCAATTATCATTTAAAATATATGTAATGGCTTTTAAAATTGTTGATAGAAAGGTGATCTTTAAAAACAATGTGGTCATTAAAATATCAGAACCCTTCCTCTAGAATACAATTAATGACCACCAAGTATGTATTGAGAATAAAGTTGAACTTTTTCAGTTTGAATTGACAGATTTAATGACAGATTAGAAAGAAATAATGTATCCTAAATTGTTGAATGAGGGGATGCAAGTATAGTAGATATTATTTTTTGAAATTCACTATCTTCAAAAATTGCAAAATGTTAACAATAGCTTGTTGCCAAATCTTTTTCCAAAAACCATATATATTTGGACAATCAAATCACATATGTTTCTGAGAGTTATTACTAATATTCATATGCCACCACAAAAATGATATAGTGAGTTTTATATCATTTTCCAGGTGCCCAAAATCTTTTAAAGACAAGACATTAGATTGAAATAGAGCAACTGGATTTATTCATGTTATGTTATGTAGACAAATATTTGCCATTGCCCAGCTCAGAGATTAATAGACAGCTCTTCCTTCCAGGAAGGGGAAGCAGATAGTACTTTGGGTAAATTAGGGCTATTAGGGATATTGAATTTATGATTCTAGAGGTTTAATGATCACCGTTTGAGAGATATGAATAAATACATTTTGGTAACCTTAGCAAATTGTAAAGCATTAGAAAACTAAGTAAAACAGCATCACCAAGCATTTCATAAGGAAGCTAGCTGTTTTGGGGACCTTGCTCCCACTTTTCAGGGCAATTACATCACTGTATCAGGGGACATGGGTTCCAGTCAAAACAGGCCCGCCACTGTCAAGGCCCGTGTCCCTACCAATAACGAGCTTAAGCAGGGTTGCATGCTGGCTCCCCTCCTTTTCTGCAGATATGGGGGCAACTCTGGAAGTATCCGGACTAGTGACACCAAGGCTGGGAAGGCTTCACCTCCCCATCCTTCACTATGCTGAAGATACTGTCATCCTGGATCATACCAATGTTGGCCTGCAGAGAGCCCTCAAAGCACTTCATTATTACAACCAAGCTAATAATCTTTAGGTGAATCTGGGCAAAACTAAGGGTGTCATATTTGGGAAATTCCCACAAAAAAACAACATCAGTGGCAGATGGGAGACCTCTAAATTACGACAACTTCAGCCTACAACTACCGTGGAGTATGGCTTTTTGAAAACGCCACACCAGCCGTCCACTTAAAGCACATTAGAACAAAGGTCACCACTGTTATCCACTTACTGAAGAGCCTGAGTAACTGATTACAAAGCCCAACTGCAGAGCCCATGCTGACTGTTTTAAGAGCAAACCTCATCCCAGCCCTCAACTATGGTCATTTGTCATTCCCTGCACCTTGGACACAATTCTAATAATAAATTCCTAGATTAAAGCATACAAGAGAACTTTACTCGCCCCTCAACAAGCAAGAAAAAAAGGTTGAGGCTAGAGCTGGTCCTCGGGTGCCCTATCTAATAAAGTCTCCCTCATGGTCTTGCAGGCCTTGGTGTCTTTGCTCAAATATAATTTGAAAACCATCTTCAATGTAGCAGGATCTCCCTGCAGCTGCAGCTAGCAACAGCAACCAAAATGAAAATGAGGACAGATATCCTACATCTCCAAGAAATCTCTTACTCTGCTTGGGAAAAAGTCTTGAACAGGCAAGTGCAATCAACATCCTTTGAATGGGACATTAGCAGTCTCCGACCTAGCACCCTGACCGAGGCGCTCAATGCATCTTATACCTCTGGGAAGGCACAGTCATACTTTAAACAAGCTCTCTCAATCCAGGCCCTTACATAAATTATTTTTATGGGGCTAATTGCACTGCCAACTTCAGACTTCAATCCTGGTCGGGTTCGACAAGATGAGGTAACCTTGTGTAGGTTATGGAATTGTTGAAAAGAAGCCTGGCTTCATCCTTAGTGTTGCTGCCCTAAATTGTCAGAGGAATGACAGCGCCTGCTCCTCCTGCTATGCCGTTCAAAAGGGGTTAAGTGCTGTAAGGAGGAATCGTATATGTGCTTTACTGAAAATATACCAAGCACTTTAACAAGACTGGGGAAATTTACGAGTTTTATTCGCCTTTCACTTATTTAATCAAGGACAACAGTCAATGGCCACAGAACCCAGAACAGCATCTAGAACCTAGCTCTTAGGAGAGCCACCAATGGGATATTGACAAACTCAAGGGACATGTGCAGCATCCTCCATGGTCAGGCGACACTGGGATATGGGGATTGGTAACCCACAAAATATGATCATCTGCTGCACAAAAACATCTGGGGTATTAAGACCTCAGTAACCCCAGCCCTACCACTTGGAGGTCCTAGTAGCATGCATACTGCATATTGTACTTTACCTCTTTATTTGTAAAATCTTGGACATTGTTTTTTATCTTAATCATGTAGGGTTGGTTTTAACTCTTTTTTTAATGAAATAATTTAGTCAACATTGATTTTAAATTCTCTAAACTCCATTTTGGTTGTAGTAGGCATTGTTTATTCCAGGTGCAAAGTTATTGTACAGTTCTTAGTTATGTAATGGTTTTAATTAATCAAACATGAATGAATAAATTACTTATGTTTCACATTTCTAAAATTCAGAGGATAGTAAACTATCTTCAAATTGTAGTTCTTGATAAGAAAAAAAAATATGTTTTGGACAAATGTCAGTTTAAAAGAAAATTCCTGCAGCAATACATAGTTTCCAAAAAGAGATGGTAATTTTCAATCTTAGTTATAGATTATTCCAGAATTAAATCTTTTTAGAACATTTAATATGTGTGCAAAATATAAAATGGAATTGAAGTTCTTACTAATCTGAATTATTAAAAATTATAATGTTAGTTTATTTTTAGACATAGCTCGCTGCACATTCAGAGCGAAAGACTTAACCAGATTTCTTTCGATTTCAAGCCATTTGGGTGATATATCAGGATGAGGGACTTGGAACCACATTGCACCAGCAGTGATTAGGAAAGTATAGTGATATTTGAAGAAATCTGGTAATCCCAGCACCCCCATTAGTTTTTGTGTTCTTATGACATATATCAGTTTCTTGTTATTCCAAATGAATCTCAAAATCATTTTTATCAAGTTTTAAAAAGGAGGCATTAGTAAATTGTGGTAAGCACTGAAAGTATAGATAACATCTGCAGAATAATGATTTTTTGTTACTGTTTAAATTTTGCTCCACCATGTAAGAAAAAGGAGATAACATTTGTAAAATTTCTTTAACTTTCTACACAATAATTTCTCCATTATGTTTTCCTATTTCTTTGATAGTTCTGAAAAAGAAATATCTAAGGGGCTTATTAAGAGTAAGGCAATCCTGGGCCCGCCGTATCCATGGTGGCGGTCCGACCACCACGGTCAGACCACCATTTTATGAGTGCGGTGGTCGGACTGCAACCAGCCTGCTACAACACCACAAACACCACCAAGATTCTGAATCCCACAATGCCAGCAGTGTGTAAAGTGGGGATGAATGGAGGCAGTGCCGATCTCCGTACCGCCGTCCATATTATGACTTGCCCTTCCGCAAGCATTTTCAAGGTAGTGATCCCACCTTGAAAAACCTGGCAGAAAGGCAAGGTGGGGGCCCCAACAACGACCCTGGGAAAGCAGCCCATGGGGTGGGTTCAGGGGGCACATGATGTGCCCCCAACAAGTGTATGGTCGAGCATGCACTGTGTGGCCTGCACAGATCATCGTACATGCCACGCCATGCACAGATGAGCAGTCGGTGCTGTCATGGCAGCCGTATGTTGTTTAGGCACTCATATGAGCCTAACATGCTGCCGCTGCACCACCCGCCCGCCATGGATTCTACTTGTAATCCGGTGGGGGGATCAACAAGGGCTTGGCCATCTTCCTGGGACCGTCACGTTGGCGGTCCTGTTGGAAGTCTGCCAAGCTCATTATAAGGCCCAAAATATTTAATTACATTTTGACTCCATGTACCATTGTGATGCTGGAATTATGTATCATATTAGGAGTGAAATAAATATTTTCACGAAACAAAAATCAGATTAATTAATATTTAAGGTATATCAAGATAACTGAGAGTAAGTATTTCAAATTTGTAAAATATGGCAGAGTAATCATTGGGTCGTCAATAAATAATAAAACAACATTAATGTAAACAAAAATTGCCAATGGATTTAACCGAATGATTTTTCACCATCAAGCGCTAGTAGGTCAAGGGGGAAGGGATGAAGATTAGAAAACGTGATACATTGTTGTAGTATTGTATGATGAGAATTGTCCTTTAATAATCCCTGTTTGATACTGAAGTATATAGAGAGCAAAACATTAGAAAGTCTGTTAGTTCTGGCATATATGGCATGTATAATTTTAATAATATTTTATAATCCTGGGACAAGATATATATTGGCCTATAGTTTGAAACAAATAAAGGATCTCTGTCTGGCTTGTGAATAATGAGGGTTTCATTAAAAAAGATTCTCAGTCGAAATATTATTTTGAAGTTATTCATATAATACTAGAAAATATGACATCAATTGAGAAGAAGACACCTTATGAAATTCAACAGGGTGGTATAAAACAATAAAAAATAATCTAAGAGTATGTTTTGGCTCAATGTAGGCTTACTATATAGTTTGGTGTGAAAGGTTAAGAATGCACTATTAATGTCTTCTGAATGTGCTAAATATTGTGTTCGACAAAGCGTATAGAATGAATTGTTTTCTTTTTCTTTTTTAATGTGATGGTAGTTGACCAAAGTTTGCCAGATTTGTTACCATTATAACAGAGTTTAGCTTTTTATTCATTAATTGTATGCCTGTATATCACTGACATAATATCAATGCATACAGTATTGAAACACAAAAATATTGGAAAAAAATATTGTTCACAAATAAATTGATTTCTCATACTTATCGAGTAAAACCAAATATATCGAGAAAACAAATATCAATGTTAAAAATATATATTTTTGCTTATACCAAAAAATCCAATATTGGAAACAAAAATATTGTCACTTTTAAATAAATATATATGTAACAAATTTCAATTAATGCAATATTGCAAAAATAATTAAATGATTATCAATAAATATTTAAAAAATCACTTTTTATTTGAAACAATTATTTCAAATGAATCTAAAACATTTTATACACATGTTTAAATTAAATATAAATATATTACATCAACAAAATCTTTATGATTCACCCCAATAAAATATATAACTTAAATCATAGCACTATAACCAAAAAAGTAGCATTAACTACAAATATTAGGCAGCAACCTAAATATGTATACATAAATATAAATACAATGACATTAAAAACTATCAACCTATATAACGTACATTGTAAATAAAACCTAGATTAGTGTTTACCATAGAAAGACATAACTGATAAAAAACATTCAAACTAAAACTAAACCAACCAAAAAAATCAAAGTCTAAACACCTTTAACCTATAAAATCAGACAGAGTTAAATCAGCAATATAAAAGGCACACTTATTTAAAAAACTAAATACTTCAAAAGCGACAAATGCTGCAAGACAAGGAAACTCTGTCGGACTCTCTGACCACACCATCAAAGAAGATGTATACACATTCCGACAACTACCTAACCAAGTAAGTAAAACGTATATTTTAAATAAAACATACTTTTAAATAAACTTAAAAATGTAAAATAGCAAATAATTAATAAAACACTCTCCAGCTTCTCTCTCTTTACATGTACTTCCTAGAAGAAAACACAAATGACTCAGAAAAGTGATAAACTGCCTGTAAAATACAACTATCATAAACCAGCAAAAATATATGTATACAGAAAGTAATACAGCGAACACAAGGAGAAGATGGACGGAGCGCTGAAACTTTTCAGACACTCACCCCCAGTCAGAGATCTGGGTTTAATCCATCATCTTTCTTTAACTCACTCCGCCACCCCAGTTCAGACATGGCCATATGCAAATCAGTCTGACCCTGTGCCTCATGGGAACAGTCCAGCCCGAACTGCCAAGCCATGTCTTCCCTGGACTGGAAACAAGCATCCTGGGACCTGTTTCTGGCTAAACAGCCGTCATCAGCCAGGCTAGCTTGAATCCAGTGGCAAAGTGTGCAAGGGACCCACATCTGGGCATACCCTGCCAACTTAAGGCCAACAAAGCAAACACAAGGAGAAGATGGACGGAGGGCTGAAACTTTTCAGACACTCAACCCCAGTCACAGATCTGGGTTTAATCCACCATCATTCTTTAGCGCACTACGCCACCCCAGTTCAGACATGGCCATATGCAAATCAGTCTGACCCTGTGCCTCATGGGAACAGTCCAGCCCAAACTGCCAAGCCATGTCTTCCCTGGACCGGAAACAAGCATCCTGTGACCGGTTTCTGGCTAATCAGCCGCCATCAGCTGAAATTAATACAAAATATAAGCATACCAGAATAGTGAGTAGAAATAAACCTAACGACCTCAACAAAATACCAACAATTTAATATTTAAAACTAAACTGAAGCTTTTTTCATCCAACAGAAAAGAAAGCACCTGCTCCACATTAGAACACCCCAACACAAAAGCTGCAAAACAGTGTAAAACATCTAAAAAGAACATACATGTAAGTATTCAAAATCAAAGTAGTTGCATAATTTTAGGCGTAAATAACAAACGAACAAACTTTAAAATATTGTATATATTTATACTATTACTTTACTTTCAGATTCAATGACAGAGAGAGACAAATACATAATATCACAGAAAAAAGTTACTAAGGTCTTGATTGCGATGCATCTGGTTCCATAGAAGAAAGACCGCAGCGGCACCAGGAAATCTCGGACGTTGTATGATAGGCCAATGCGTCTGTCTGAGGGCAGTGTGGAAATGTGGATTTTCCTGATCAGTTATGTCCCCTATCTTGGACCCCAACGGTTCTATATGCATGTTACAAGTACATGTATGTTCCCTCCAGTTCCAGTTTCTAAGACGCAAACATATGTGTGTCTACCGTCGACATGTTCTCTGTCAGATCCGCCATTGATGGGCTGGATATTCGATTCCTAGGTATGAAAGGCCACCGACTTTATATGGCTAAGTTACTCCATTTTTACAGTTCAGGCAAGTAGGCCCGATTCTGTCCTCAAAGCCTTTCCCTGCTCTCTGTCTTTGACAGCTTGAGCTTGAGCTCGCATCTGTATCCATGAACTTTGTCCTACTCCCTGTGCAGCTAACGGTGCCTGCCTCGGCCAGTTTTCGCATGCCTGCCAAGAAGCTGTATTTCACCTTCGAATTATCTATTTTGCTCTTTAGCCGATGCATTCCTGTCAAGTGATTTAGGTAAACATTTCCTTTAGCTCACAAGCAAGGACTCAGCCTTTCCGTCCTCCTGCAAGTGATTCATAGTCCTGCTGCCATGGAATGTTTTCTGCCCCTCGCATCTCATATAGACACTTAGACGCTTGTACACGCACACACAGTTAGTATAGAATAGATTCTGTCCGAGAGTCCTTCCTTGTGGATAACATAGTTCTCCAAACATAGGATGGTAGATATGATTTGGGATTAGGTTGACTTGACCCCCCAGACTTCTCGTCTCCACATGTAGAGCTAAATGTCAAGTCCCCTTCACCCCCTAGTTGCACGTCAATTACACGTCATGCTGCTGCGCGCGCATCTATGCCAAGTATTATCTTATAGATCCACCTATGTCTGATAATGCAAACCAATCATGTTTCTTTTATTCCTTGTGACGCCTAGTTTCGATTATGTCACTGTCACGTCATTTTTCTTATCAAATGTTACGCCTTTTACATTCGTTTCATTGTAATGCACTTATTATAAAAATACATGTCTGTCAATGAATTATTGTACTTCACTTCCTGAACCCTCGTGGTGACGGAACCTGAAGGCCGCGACTCGAGTCGGCCATTTTGAATGGAATAAAGCCCATTAGAAAACCTCTTATACCACGGATTCTGCCTCTTGTTATTTTGAGCTATTTTACTTTATTTAAGATCCCGTATGAAATTCAGTCCGGTATATTTTATTTACCACAGAATGGCGCCCGAACAGGGACACTTTCTCATCTCACGCGCCGGCGGTGCGTTGCAGGCCCGGTCTCCTGCCACAGCTGGACGGACCATAAACGCGTACCAGCAGGATTTCCTGTAAGCTCCCTCCGGTCAAGCGGGGGCGACTGAGGCTGCGATCAACCCAGACGAGGCGGTGAGAAGTGCGAAGTATCCCGACCAGAGCCTAGCTGAGAGAGCAAGATCCGAGGTATACAGAGGCCCACCAGGTTTTCCGAAATCCCGATGTCGAGAGGGTCCGCTGTCCGCAGTTATCGAGTCCTGTCCATTCTCTGAGGCCTTCCGTTTCAAGGAGCTACTCGGTGAGTACCATCGCCGGGGAGGCGTGTTGACGCGCACATAGGTTGTGCCGGTCAAGACGGATTTGGGTACACAAATCCGGTCTGCACTGTTTAGCAGTGTATATGTACTGTTTAGCAGTATATCAAGTATTCCGAAGTATTCAGTTATTGTCAAGAATTCAGCGTGGTGATTAGTTAGGCAGACTGTCATCATTGTCGATCATTGTTAAAATGTTTAATGTTTAATGTTTAAAGTATTCAGAAATGTCTTGCATATTGTGGTACGAATGACTGTTCATTGTTCACTGTTCATTTATTGTGTTTTTCGTATTAAGAAAATTCAAGAGTAAGTATCAGATCAGTTGTAAATATGCCGCTCTTCTCGAAGTTAAGACAGATTACTACCAGAAAAGGGGTGCTTGAAGAAGCAGTTCCTATTCCTCCTAGGGACACTCCAGGGCATTTCATGTACCATAAACATGGCTTAGATGCCATATTGTTTCTTGATCTATGGGTAGATTATACCAAGGGATTACCGGAAAGTCAAAGGTGGCCCATAGCGGGAACCTGGGATGCAGAGTGCATCATGAAAGTGGAGGAAGAGTTATGGAAAAGAAAGGTCAGACAGTCACAGAAAGACGCTGTTGAGTTATGGCGTAAAGAATCTCATAGACGAACAGAAAAAGCACGTAGACAAGAAGAGAGGAGTAAAGAAAGTTCAAATAAAGTTCAAGAAAATCTATTAATTGAGGAAGGTATCCGAGTGAGATCAGAACAAGTAAATAGACAAAGAAATGCTCTTATGAATGGTATGTATCCCCTATTAGCCGAAGGATTACCTAAGGCTGCTCCAGAGATACCAAAAGACTTGCCACCCCCATTATTTCCAATTAAGGTACATCCAAAGGGGCTTCCCAGAACCGCAGAAGATGTTTTTCTTTCCTCATATCTAGATGACGCAGCTCCCGAGTATGCTAACGCCGCACCACATAGACCGTCTGGCGGAGGGGTTCAACGTCAGGATCAGGTATCTGTCCCCGTGCAACAGCAAGTTCCGACACAAGCGTCGGCAAGCACATCTGTTTCCGCATCTGTCTCCGCAGTCGACTCTACAGAGGTATCGACACCCATAGTTGCTGTGTCACGTTCAACGAACCCATTCACACCCGACGCCCCAGATAGGGCCACGGGAGGTGCTAGCAGTACTTTTACACCACCTAGAATCAATAAACTTGTTTTTCAAGAGTCAGCACATTCACGTACACCTAAATACGTAAGTGAACGTACGCTTAAAGAACTCCTTGTAAATTGTAGATATGACCCGGTGGTTGGTAAAGAGGACGAAATGGTCCTGGCATCACTACGTATCAGGCGAGCCGCAGAGTATTTAGCGAGGTTACCAGGGATGACTACGCATCTAGACAACATATATCATTTTGTTCAAACAGGACGAGATCCAGGATGTATTAACAGAGCTATGGAATTCCAGAAAGTAGAGATACAGGGGGAACTGTTACGTTTCCTCATAAACTGTGTAATCAGAAATCAAGATCGTCCGGGGGTAGACCCGAATGCAATGCTTATTCTTACAAGATGGAGTCAGAATATATCAGAAGGGAGACACGATAAGCAAAATTGTATAATAGCCATGTGCCGAAAAATCCGTCAAATCATGACAAAGACCCAGCGGGTTTCCACCGAGAAATTAAAGACATGTTACTGATGGGAGAGTACACCTTTCCTGATATTATGAGGATATTAAAGGTGCTTTTGCCTGCTGGCATTTATGAAAAACTGAAAGAAAAAGAGTGGGAAGTAGGAGACCAAAAGATAGACTGGACAGCATTAGCAGAGGAAGAAAGGGGCCGAACTGCAGGTTCGGGGCTCGGGGATAAAGTTAAACTGTTACCAGGTTTACTAGTACAGGTACTGCCACGTTTATTAACTACAAAAAAGGAAGATTGGGGTGCAATCACAGCCTGCAAACAAAAGCAAGATGAAGACACAAGCGATTATTATGCTCGATTTGAAAAATGTTTTGGTATAAATAGTGGTATAAAAGCAAGTAGTGACTCATATCCACATTTATTTGTGACAAAATTGGTGGAAAATGCATTGCCTCCAGTGAAGAATAGAATATTGAAATTCGAGAGTACCTGGCAAAGTAACACTCCGTCGCAAATGCTACAAATGTTACAGTATCATCACAATAGAATTAGGGATGAACAAGAACACGAGCATAGACGCATGA
The DNA here is from genome assembly GCF_964204655.1 of Triturus cristatus. Taxonomy (NCBI): domain Eukaryota; kingdom Metazoa; phylum Chordata; class Amphibia; order Caudata; family Salamandridae; genus Triturus; species Triturus cristatus. The sequence continues at coordinate 399,769,511 of NC_140589.1, forward strand.
AGGATACAAAAATGAAAATGCTAGTTTCTCAGACAGTACCAGCAGATGGTCACAAAAGGGGTGTGACACATTCTGGTGATTCTGCAGTTCCTGTAAAAGGAACCTGCAATTACTGTAAACAACTAGGCCATTATGTACATGATTGTCCAGTCCTGAAACGTAATATAGCTACAGGTATTGCAAAAGAGAGACCACGATTAGTTAGACAAGATCAGAATGAACAAGGAGCTATGCAGCATGGACAGTCCATGCCAGTTCAGCAACAGTCCATGCCAGCCTCACAGCAACCCATACAGTTTGTGCCAGCTGCACCACCGTTGCCTGCTACTGCCACACAAACCACAACACGACAAATGTATCAGACTGCACAGTATGAATACCCTGAGTATCAGCGTTACGCATGAACCAGCCTAGAGAGGGAAGTTGACTTACCGCTTATCGAGATTCCTGTAGATCAAGAAGGACCTTATGTACATAGTGAATTATTAGGTCAAGATAGAAAATTCTTACTCGATACAGGGGCAAGTCGAACAACCATAAAACGTAGTGAAGTTCCAGGGGCACCCCTCTCAGGCTCTCAAAATGTTTCCCTTGGTTTTTCAGGAAAACCTATTGTTAATGAAGTATCACAGCCGCTACCACTTACGATAGGACCTTTGACACGAACTACAGATTTATTGCTTACTAAATCATGCCCAGAAAATCTGTTAGGAATTAAGACTCTGAAAGCACTAGGAGCCATAATATGTTGTTCTCCGGAAGGAGTAAGGTTGTTTTTGCGGGATTTTAAAGGTCACTATGTGTCTAGAGACATGGATCCCCGACTACAGACTTTACCAGTACATCTATGGGCACAAGGCCCTACGGATGTTGGCTGCATGAACATTACACCCTATCGAGTTACATTGAAAGCAGGAGTGGTACTACCACGAATGCGACAATACAAGTTACCGCATGATGCTGTAGTGGCTTTGCTGAAAATCATTGATGAGCTGATTGCCCAGGGAGTAGTTATAGAAACAGACTCCAATATATGTAATTCACCGATAATTCCGATTCTTAAACGAACTGACCCTACTGCCCCACCAGTATACCGATTGGTTATTGATTTGCGTGAACTAAACAAGTGTATTGTACCACAATTCCCTGTGGTCCCTGATATATCATCATTGTTGACAGCAATTGATTCCGAAGCAACATTTTTTACTGTAATTGATCTCAAGAATGCTTTTTTTCAGCGTCCCAATAGATCCGGAAAGCCAATACTTGTTCGGATTCAGTTTAAATGGGCGCAGCTTTAAATTCTCACGCGCTCCCCAAGGATTTACAGAAAGCCCCAGCATCTACAGCCAAGCACTGAAACGAGAACTTGACAGTATCCACATGCCAGTCAATACTGCACTGCTTCAATATGTCGATGATCTGCTGATCACCGCAAGAAACGAGCCAGAATGTGAAAAGGCTTCTCTGACAGTTTTACATTTCCTAGCCGACAAGGGGCACAAGGTGTCCCCTTCTAAGCTGCAATTCTGTGTTCAGCGAGTTATTTATCTTGGTCACTCGCTGTCCAAGGAGGGAAGGCAGCTTACACCAGATCGCATTCAGTTAATTGCTAACATGTCAATACCCCAGACACAGAAGGAGGTGCGGGCTTTCATAGGCCTCACTTCATATTGTAGGCAGTGGATCCCTCAGTACGCTTTTCTAGCAAAACCACTCATTCAGTTAACCACACAGGAGGCAGCCACATCGACTGTTCTCCCTTGGACTCAGGAACATACACAAGCTTTTGAAAGCCTAAAGGAAGCTTTATGTCAAGCACCTGTTTTAGCAACACCATGTTATAGCAAACCTTTTACACTCTTTGTTACAGAACGCGAAGGTACTGCCTTGTCAGTACTCACTCAGGATCAAGCAGGATCACGCAAGCCATGTGCTTATTTTTCCAGTACATTAGATCCCGTAGCTCAGGCTTTGCCTGCATGCCTGAAATCAGTGGCAGCGACAGCTTTAGCAATCAGACAAAGCGATGCCATAGTATTAGGACACCCATTGACAGTACAAGTACCACATGCAGTAGAGGTTCTTGTGAACCGAACACAAACACAACACTTGACCATAGCAAGACTTACCGGTTATGAACTGACATTGTTTCAACCACACATAGAGATCCGACGGTGTAATACATTGAATCCTGCTACACTATTACCTGTAATTGGAACAGACCCACTAGCTCATGATTGTATTGAAATCATTGAAATAAAGACGAAACCTAGACAAGACTTGACAGACGTTCCATTGTTAGATCCAGACCTGACGTTGTATGTAGACGGATCGTGCATGAGAACAAGTACAGGAGATTTAGTGGCCGCGTATGCAGTCACAACAGACACTGAAGTTATTGAAACAAATTGTATAGATACATTGTCAGCCCAAGCAGCAGAACTTATTGCTCTAACACAAGCCTGTATTCAAGCCACAAATAAGAAAGTTAATGTATACACTGACTCACGTTATGCATTCGGAGTTGTACACGACTTCGGCGTGCTGTGGCGAGAGAGAGGTTATTTAACCTCCCATGGTGCCCACATTCAGCACGGACCCCTCATTCATGCTTTGTTAGACGCAATACATCTACCCACTGCTATATCGATTATGAAATGTAAAGCACACACGAAGGTTACTGATACCATTTCTCAAGGCAATGATTTAGCTGACAAAACAGCTAAACAGACTGCTCAGAATCGCACATTAGACATGACAAAGCCAATAGTTCAGACACCAACACAGTGTATGACAATTAAGGATCCCGCACTTGACGTAATTGACATACAGACACATGCCACAGCAGAAGAAATAAAGAAGTGGACTGAACTAGGAGGGATCCAGACAGATCAAGGATGGATGACGAAGGAGAAATCTGTATGGTTTCTCCCTGATTCCATGGTTCAAGCCATTATAGCTACAGTTCACAGTCCAGCACATTTAGGAGAGAAGGCTATGCTAGACAGCATTCAGCACATTTGGTTCAATAAACATTTACGAGCAGCAGCTAAACAAAAAGTTCGTACCTGTATGATATGTTGTCAGTTTAATCCAGGAAAGAGTGTTCCCGTAGAGCAGGGTGGATTTCAGCCTCCTGACCATCCTTTTGAAGTCCTCCAGATGGATTATATTCAGATGGAACGTTGTCGAGGATTCAAATATGTTCTCGTAGTTGTCTGCGCTCTCTCCCGTTGGACAGAGGCGTATCCCGTATCAGATTACACTGCCTCGACTACTGCCAAGCAGCTAGTTCGAGAATTCTTCCCACGGTACGGTTTACCACGTGTTGTATATTCAGATAACGGTCAGCCTTTCTCATCCGAATTAATGAAATATGTCTCACTCTTGTTGGGATATCAGTGGAAATTCCACTGTGTCCGACACCCCGAGGCAGCAGGTCTCGTGGAACGACATAATCAACTTTTAAAAATCAGATTGTCTAAAATATGTCAGGAAAAAGGTGTGGACTGGATAGTAGCCTTACCAGTTGCGCTATTCTACATGAGGATGGTAGCACACTCTCGAACAGGGCTATCGCCTTATGAGGTGATCTTTGGTAGGCCACCGAATATGTGGGGGACGCCTATACCCCGTAAAATAACTGATGTTGACTGTAATATGCTGACAGATTACCTGGCTTCCTTGATGTCTGCACTACAATCTTGTCGTTCACAGGTAGTCGCAGCTTTTCCCGACAACACCGAGGTGAAACCTCATGATGTAATTCCCGGTGATTATGTTCTCGTCAGGAATTTTGATCGGAAAACCCAACTGGAGCCAAGGTGGAGGCTTCCTAAGTTGGTCCTGCTGACGACCAGAACAGCTGTGAAGATCGAAGGAAGAAAAGGATGGGTGCATTCCACCCATATAAAAAAATTTAATGGACTTCCTCCTGACACAAACAGTACTTCCCGTGTGTCTTCCCCCATTGACTCAAAGCTACCTTTGGCTGAGGCCAGTAGCACCGAACTCTATAAACAGAAACTCAGGTCCAGATCTAAACTGTCGGACGATTTGATTGTTTAAGTCCTCTCCAAGGTGAAGCGGTTGAATCTGTCCCGACATGTATCCCTTAGGTCTGAATCATGTAGAGTCCAGAATCATAATGAAACGACATGCTTATTGTAAATCACTGCGTAGCCACTGTATTGTGACTTTATTAATTTTGTTTTTCTTGAGTTTTTTAATAGTTACTGCAAGTATATTGTTGCATATGTATTATCCTGTTTCTAAACGTGCTTTCAATATAACTGATGAACATTCTTTTAGTGACTTACCCCCACATGAGTTGTCCTATAGACTTGCGCTGCGTAATAACACATTCATTAGTATGTTACATCATTCCCATCAGACTAGTAATGCCACCAATTGTTGGGTGTGTGGCCGACTTCCTCCCTATCAGAATAACAAAGGAGTTCTGCCTTTCTTTCCACATCCGTTCACACACAATGGCTCCTGTGGAGCATGGTTTAGTTTATTAAATTCCATAGACCCAGACACAGCAGTTTATCAACAACATTGGATATGGGGAAATCTGAATCTAGTTTTATTCAAAGTCTGTCACCCTAATAAGGAGGGTCACCCCAGTAGAACAGGAACTGATTTAGAAAATGAAGTGTATAAATTAGGTAATTTTACGCCTAATCTTATGATTTTGAATGTCAAATCCGAAGTTGAACTAATTCTGCCCACTATGTCAGTATTTCCAGTTAAGGGTGAATTATGTGTGAGAAAAGTTGGTTCCATACATATGGGCCATAGCCAATGCGTTACTATAGTAGAATATAGTGATCAAGGTAAATCTTCATTTAGAGCTTCTCGCCATTCTTACTTCATATGTGGCCAGACGGCATATATGCGCCTGCCTCTAGATTGGGATGGTACCTGTTACATAGCATTCCTTTTGCCACCTGTTTTCCTAGCTCCCCCTGATTATTATCGAAATGTTCATTTAGTACACAATAGAGAGCGAAGAGATCTCCCAGTTGTCGATTATACTGAGACAGCATGGGACAAATATGTAGATTTCAATAAAGGTATCTTTCCCTATATAGGTACTATATCAAATAGTAAGCTGATACGCAGACTCACCAAGACTCTTGAAGCTGTAGTAAACGAGACTATAGCCGCCCTAGGCAATCTGACAGAGGAACAATCAGTGATGAGAATTGTTGTTCTCCAGAATCGTCTTGTCCTTGACGTCATCCTGGCCGATAGGGGCGGAGCTTGCAGGGTCATCGGATCCAGCTGCTGCATATTCATACCAGAAAATTCGCCATCTGTATATAAAGCTATAACACGCCTTCATAAGATTGTAAGCCAGATACACGAGAATCCAGGCACTTGGACGTGGTCCGGGTGGTTTTGGAGTGTGATATCAGCCTGGGAATGGAGAGTTCTATCCTTCCTAGGTATTGGCCTTCTCATACTATTCAGTTGCTGTCTATGTCTACAATGTGGACCAGCGATTTGTGGTCTGTATGCCACATCGTGTATTCCACCACCAAGGTCTCGTTCAGAATGCCGGAAGAAGAAGGAAGAAGAAATGATGCTCCATGAGCAAATCGATGGAATGATGAAGATTGATGTCTCTTGAAGGGCAAGAAGGGGACAAGGAGGGAATGTGGAAATGTGGATTTTCCTGATCAGTTATGTCCCCTATCTTGGACCCCAACGGTTCTATATGCATGTTACAAGTACATGTATGTTCCCTCCAGTTCCAGTTTCTAAGACGCAAACATATGTGTGTCTACCGTCGACATGTTCTCTGTCAGATCCGCCATTGATGGGCTGGATATTCGATTCCTAGGTATGAAAGGCCACCGACTTTATATGGCTAAGTTACTCCATTTTTACAGTTCAGGCAAGTAGGCCCGATTCTGTCCTCAAAGCCTTTCCCTGCTCTCTGTCTTTGACAGCTTCAGCTTGAGCTCGCATCTGTATCCATGAACTTTGTCCTACTCCCTGTGCAGCTAACGGTGCCTGCCTCGGCCAGTTTTCGCATGCCTGCCAAGAAGCTGTATTTCACCTTCGAATTATCTATTTTGCTCTTTAGCCGATGCATTCCTGTCAAGTGATTTAGGTAAACATTTCCTTTAGCTCACAAGCAAGGACTCAGCCTTTCCGTCCTCCTGCAAGTGATTCATAGTCCTGCTGCCATGGAATGTTTTCTGCCCCTCGCATCTCATATAGACACTTAGACGCTTGTACACGCACACACAGTTAGTATAGAATAGATTCTGTCCGAGAGTCCTTCCTTGTGGATAACATAGTTCTCCAAACATAGGATGGTAGATATGATTTGGGATTAGGTTGACTTGACCCCCCAGACTTCTCGTCTCCACATGTAGAGCTAAATGTCAAGTCCCCTTCACCCCCTAGTTGCACGTCAATTACACGTCATGCTGCTGCGCGCGCATCTATGCCAAGTATTATCTTATAGATCCACCTATGTCTGATAATGCAAACCAATCATGTTTCTTTTATTCCTTGTGACGCCTAGTTTCGATTATGTCACTGTCACGTCATTTTTCTTATCAAATGTTACGCCTTTTACATTCGTTTCATTGTAATGCACTTATTATAAAAATACATGTCTGTCAATGAATTATTGTACTTCACTTCCTGAACCCTCGTGGTGACGGAACCTGAAGGCCGCGACTCGAGTCGGCCATTTTGAATGGAATAAAGCCCATTAGAAAACCTCTTATACCACGGATTCTGCCTCTTGTTATTTTGAGCTATTTTACTTTATTTAAGATCCCGTATGAAATTCAGTCCGGTATATTTTATTTACCACAGCAGACCGCTATTGTCTTCACCGGCCCAATCACAATGTTCCTTCCCTCCGACGGGACTATGGCGGTGAAACGCCACACCTGAGATGGGGGAATGGCATGTATATGAGACACAACTCACCTGAACTCCCCTTCACACTTCCTGTTCCGCCATGGAACCGGTCCTGCACATCCTGCCTCTGCTACAGCTGGTTGAACAAATTACCAATCTACCCTGTTGTCACCAGAACTGTAGGTAAGTGACTCTAATACCTGCCACCTGTCAACTTGGCTGTTAACATTAGCTCAGGACTCGTGTAATTTAATTCACTTACACAAGCAATATCATATCAATGTACAATGCATATGTCTATTATGCTGACGGTTCTGAAATTTAAAGTCACTCAGCTCTACAACCACATTGTATCTCTAACTTTGGTGCTAGCTGCCATAAAAATAAGACACGCTTGAAACGAAAATTGGATAGAAAATATAAAAGCAAAAACTCACCATATAGGTGTGTTTAAAATAATTAATTACATTTTCACATGGAAATTTTTTGCATCACACATTATTGGGATAAGTGCAATGTAAGATCATGTAGGCAACCGTCAGCCACATTTTACCTTGAAAACAAATGGCAATTCCATCCATGTAACTATTCCCCTTGACTACAGTAAGTCCTGTATTGTATGCTACTTCAGTATTCACAACGTATAACAAGGTGCAATGCTTGTTATATGTACATACCTATCAATAAACAAGCTGAATCAAACACACCTGTAGTAAACTATCCTTAAAGCAATTGACAACAACTAATTTTTGGAGCAAGTACCCACGACTATTTTGAATGGCTGAAAATAAATTCAAATGACAATCACACACCATGTTAACCAGCGTATGCACTTAACATAGCAGACATTAAAAAAGTAAGCAGTAGTTCCTGCCATGATGCTAAACATACATATGTACTAATCATCCTTCAAAGAAACATTGCTAGAGTTCAAACAATTGCAAAGCAAAATTGATGGCAGGACTAACTTGGTGAAATAGTGATTTATCAGCACAATAGAGATACCTCTCTCAATAAGTCCAAAAGAAAGGGAACAAAGCCAAGCAGCAATCCATTGCAAATGTCTAAGTCCAGTGGACTTCTGTGCTGTGGCACACTTGCCTCCAAGAACAATGCCAGAGGAACCTCCCCAGGAAGGGGCATCTAGTGGGCAGTAGATGAACCTCGGGATTTGGAGGAGTGGACTCGGTTTTTAATGGGGTGGATTTGCTTTTGGGAGTGTTTTTTTTCCAGGGGTATGTCTGGGTTCATGAGGGGGGGAACAGGTTTGTGAGGGGTGGATTGAGATGTTAAAGGGATGGGTTGGGAATAGAAGGGTACTTTTTGCCTTAGGAGGGGGTTCAGCTGTGACAGGGGTAAGGGCAAGGGCAAATAACAAGCTCCCAATGGGAAAATGGGCAGGATGTTGAGGAAGGAGTATCAGTTGGGAGATAGAAGGAGTGGAGTGTCAGGTGTGGGTGTATGTGTGTGTGTTGGTGCAGGTGCCTGTGTGTCTGATGTATGTTGTGCATGTTTGGGATGTGTTTTATAGGTGTCTGCTATGTGGGTTAGCATTGGCATTTGCTTTTTCTGGGGGGTGATTTATAGGTGCTGGGTATGATGGATGTTATAGATGTGTCTGTGGCTGCAGGTGTGGTATCTGGGAGTATGATGGGTGTTGTGGATGTTTCTTTGGTTATGGGCGTGGTGTCTGGGAGTATCCTGGGTGTTGTGGATGTGTCTGTGGTTGCAGTTGTGGTGTCTGGGGATATGATAGGGGTGGTGGTGGTGGTGAGAGGGTTGAGTGGTTGCAGGCTTCTGTATTTTTGGGTGTTTCTGTTTTTGTGTGCTGCTTGGGGCTATTGAAGTGGGTGCGTACATATGTGTGAGTGTGCTGTGGACAGGCATGGGAATAGGGAATGGATAGTGATGCAGAAGAGGCAGTTGGTGGGGCAGAATATTGGGATGGGTGGAAGGCTGCTGGAAGTGAGGAGGCCGGACCCTGAAAAGATCTCTATAGGCCATACATAGCACTGTGTATGCCTTCCAGGTAGGCCACCGTCTGTTGCAGATGGCTGCCTTGCCCCTGGATGGCATTCAGTATTGCCATCTGCCCCATCGAGATGTGCCTCAGGAGGCCAATAGCCTACTCACTCAGGGCGGCGGGGGGACAGGGGAAGTGGCTGAGGTGCCTGGAACAAAGGATATGGCTCCCCTCTTAGGGGAGCAGGGACAGACAACTGGGTGGGGAACAACAGGGAGGTTGGGGATGGAAAGGGGGATGTTAGACAAAGATGGTGTTGGTACTGTTCCTCTGTGTTCCGCCACCACTAGGGAGTGATCACTTGAATGTTGATTCTGAAGATGATGATGTTGCATCCTCCGTGGCAGTCTCCTCACCCTCTGTGCCACCGACTCCCTCTATGTCTGCACTGTCATGACAGGGAGCCACTGTGGCCAGCTGCTTCCCCAATTATGTTGAACCTGTCTCCTCTGCTTGCCTGGGATGATGCTGAAATTGCATTTAATATAGGTGTATTGCATTTGTGTGAAAACACTGGATCAAGAGTTTTTACCACAGAACATTCCTAAAGTGCACAGATGGCTCCAGCTACAAGATCCACTTTAGTGGCTTCACCATTAGCATGAGCAAATGCATGCATGCTACATGACCTGTAAACAGTTCCTCATGGTGATGTCATAACCACAGATAGCTCCAATTGCATGAGTGAACTTTTCTCAACTCTATCTTCATTTATCTGGTGGATACTTGATCGCTTTGTATACTTTGGCCCTTGTAGTACATCATAGTGACCTGATGTCATCAAATAGGATGGCTGTGACAAAATCATTTCAACGGAGTCCCTGTAATCAGAAAATGGTCATATACCTAAAACCACATCATGATGAAAAGATTGTCAAGTAATACAGCTATGTTGCAGCAATATATGCATTAGCAGAAATAATGTGACTTGCAAATGCTCATTTCACACTGTTGACACTTCCTAATTGAAACTTCTCATATGTCCACTGTTAGGATAGTCTAATTAAAGCTGTACTTAAGTATCTTTGCTCTTTATCACATGTAACACAGAAACATGGACTGGAGACAGCATAAGAATTCACTTATGCGTAGGGACATCCATAATCCAGCTTGTTACTGATGAGAACACCATTCTTACAATGCATACCTAAAAGCCAATAGACCATTGAAGGTTGTTGAGGGTCAGGGAATCTCCATCACACGAAAAGGTGTTTTCACTTTTTTCCTAATGGAAGGTACATCACAGTACCTTTTTGTCTCGCAAACACAAATTGCCTTGTAGAGACACACATATGATCCCTACATTTCTGGATGTCACTCCCTGATGCATGTCATCAGTCAGTGAATGAACCTTGACAAATCGACATGTGCAGTTCACATAATTGAATACTCCCACATCTATGCCATGGAAATTCCAATAGTGACAAATTACTGTAAGTCTACCTGTCATGTCCTTCATTGCTTCATCATTTGTACCGGACCAATGTCATTGAGTAATAGGCTTAGGGTATGTGTTACCCACCTACCAATTGGTACACTGTCCTGTCTGTGTTAATACATGACCTGTACACCTATCACAAATAACTATTTCCAAATACAGATTGGCCTACACACACATTTGTGATTAAATCAGACATCACGCTATGAAGTCACTTAGTTCAGGTCTGGAACAGCACTGCGTGTGATACTACTAGCAGGGAAAGGTACACATTCAAACATTTAGGGACTAATACTGGTGTCACCAGTGATATTTGCACTCTCTTGTTACTGTAGATTCCCAGCTTAACAATGTCAAGTATTGCCCAGTCACTGCATCCAAAGTGCACTATATGCTATGCCACATGTGAGAGGACCACCATCACATGAGATACAGTAGTGAGGGACCATCACTCCTGACACAATGAAGACAAGTTGACTGTTTGGGACAACTGTCACCCAGAGCATCAAACAACTTTAGGTGTTTTATGACTTTAGTCTGTCATGTGTCTGCTCAAGTCAGAAAATTGGTTGTTGACTAGACGCTGCTTTGTTCCTGGCCAAAAAGACAACAGGCAAAGTCAATCATTAAATCAAAATCACACTAAGGATCCATGGGAGATAGTCCCAAAAGAGAACATATCACTCCCTCTCAATACCTGAAAACTCCATACTGCTTAGAGGCAACCCCCATCCAAAACACCTCAGTTCATCTCCACACACTGCCTTTGGTGGAGAGTTGTAGCCCACATCCGGGACTTTGTGGCCCCAATGTGAGGAGAGAGCCCCATGATGAAGCATGTCACCCTTGAGTGAGTGAGGGTTCTCGTCCTTATAAAGGAATACCTTCCCTAAGAAACAAAAAAAAAACTGGTTCAAGTAGAACGTATCTTTTGTGAGTTTTAAAGTACAGCATCATGCACCTACTAACAGACCTACACATTTAACAAATCTTCTAGTGCATTGGACATGAGTCGCCCTCAATGTTAATGGGAGAAATAGCTGCCTGTTACCAAAAAGATGTCAATGTAACATGTAGATTTCTGGTCAGGATTTATCCCATTGTAGCTGCTGTTAGGCCACAACTGCCCATTCAGCTCAGGCTAAGCCACCGCCAGTATGCGGGCTATTAGGGGGTTAGGGTGTGGTGCACACCCCGTCCGCTTTGAGTGGACTTCCCCAGCTTGACCTCTGCTATCTTTTGCACCTAGCGCCTCAGGTACTCCCATCTCTTTCATCAATGGACGCTGTGCCACTTGTAGACCCTCAGGCTTCAAACCTTTCTGGTGATGCCCTTCCATATGTCCCTCTTCTGATGGGTGTTGACCTGTATGGATACAAGAGAGGAAAAAACAGAATGTAAATGAAACATTTCATATCTCAGTTGTGATGTGATACATTGCGACTGCATCTAGCACACTCATTACTCAAAATTTAACATTCAACATATGTAGTTTTTACATGCTGGGCACTACCAATACAATATTCTGCTAATCTTATACCTGGTCATGTCCCAAAGTGACTAAGGGAGCCCACTAACATCATGAAGGTCAGGCCATCTTACATGTACTGTTATATGAGTTACTATGGCACTGGAGAAAACAATGTGGCCTATTAGAGGCTAACCAAGTTTTGCATTATTGTACTGACACCTTTACAGCCAGGCCCATTGACTTGATTTTTTTATTACAGAGGTTTATATAGCGTGAACTTGACCCAAATCGGGTATCAGAGCGCCTTACATCGAACCAGTTGCATTACATGAGGCTACAGTTATAGAGCCTGGCACCTTAGTATAGACTTCAGCCTATGACTGAGATCACTATGAAAGGGTGGCAATGTGTGTCACAATGTATAGTGCTCCACAATCCCTAACATGAGTGTCCTATGTAGGGACCAACAAATGATACAACACCTAATAGACCTAACTCTGCAACTCAGATGCATATTGTGGCCTTTGGAAATGACAAAGAGGAAGTAACACAGAGTAATGTATGTATGTCAGATAGTTACTTGTTCCTCTGCTGAGTCATAGAGCTGGCCATACAGGGAAATGGCCTTTTCTGCCAGTAGCTCCAGTTCCTCTGCAGAGGAGGTATGAGCCCTCTCACCTTCTTGGCCTGGCATGATTGCCCCCAGAGGTGGCAAATAGCTGCTAAAGTAGAGGAGGTGTTGATGCCTGGAGTGTCAGGAGGCAAGTAAGGTATTTTTCAAACCGCTGCATACATGTACGTGATGTATGAGGTAATCAGCGGAGACAAACACAGCCATTGACCCTCTATCATCATAATCACCAACGTTAGCCTATGGCTGTGTCCATCGGGGATTAAAACGCCCACCGTTCGGCGGCAGGTTCAGAATATCCAGTATGCGAGGTCAGGAATCTGCCCTTTTAGTAGTTGGAATTACAGCATTGGGGACAATTAAGAGCGTCACCACCACTCACAATGAAGTGTTACATGTTTACATATGGACTACTCCATTGCCATGTAATTTCCATGACACAAATAATCTATGTAGTGCATTAGTGTGCATAAAAGCTATATTTGTGAGGTGCACTGTACAACGCCATTGACTGTATTTTGACCAAAAATATCCCCCCAAAAATATTAAAGTGCTAATAATAAATTTTTGGATGTATAATTTGCTCATTTATGTTAGACACATGTGAAGACCACAACGGGGACAATTGGTGTATGCTGGACAGTAGTCAATTATGTGAATAATGTGTAATGCTTTCTGAACCAGTTATGTTTTGTCACATAACTTTTGGCTTACTCTTAACATATGTTTCTGTGGACACAGTGATCAATTTTCAAAATTGTTTTGACTCCACACATAGACACCCTGAGAGAGGGAGGAGATGGCATCCTTCAAGTACTGCCCATTTCCAGACCTTCAGCTCATGGAACTAAGGGATCTAATCAAGACGTTTTGTTTGACTAGGCAAGTCATACTGGATTTATATAATCAGTTGGAGCCAGAGCTCCTTCCTCAGATCACTAATCCCACATGTATCCCACCAATTGTGAAACTTGTGGCAGTATTGCATTTTCTGGCCAAAGGGTTCTTTCAACACATTGTTGCAATATCTGGTGGTATGTCACAACCAACGTTCAGCGGTGTACTACAAGACGTGCTTTCTGCAATAATGAGACACATGGACAGCTACATCCAGTTCCCCAGACATAAGGATTTAGTCAATGTGAAGGTTGACTTCTATGGATTTGGTCACCTCCCACACGTGGTTGGAGCCATTGATGGCACCCATTTTGCCTTAGTACCACCGCAAGCCAGGGAACAAGTTTTCAGTAACAGGAAGGACTTCCATTCTATCAATGTGCAAGTTGTCTGCTTACCAGATTTGTATACCTCAAACAGTTGTGCCCAGTCCCAGGCTGAGCCCATGATTACTTCATACTGCAGAACAGCACCATACTCTAGCTGGTGTCACAACTACTACTGGCTTCTTGGTAAGTATGATCTGTCCTAGCTTTTTGTTGGTAATGTCAGGTACTAGAATCAGAAAGTGTGTAACTTACTGCTCCACTTATGCCTGTCTTCCATCTAGGAGAATCAGAGTATCCCAACTGTCCATGGTTATCGGCACTGCTGAGGAATCCAACAACGCCAGGGAAGTCCGCTTCAATGAGGCCCATGGAAGGACATGGCGGCCTGTGGAGGGGGCTTTTGGGCTCCTGAAGGCCATCTTCAGATGTCTGGGCAAGACTGGGGGAGCCCTACTCCACTTATCTGGGAAGGTGTGTCAAATCACCATGGCCTCCTGCATGCTTCACAACATCACTCTGCAACAGAACATTCCTTATATCGCAATGGGGACCATTAGGTGCCACTGGGTGAGGATCCAGAAGTGGCACATGATGATGCTAGTGGTGAAGACGAAGGAACTGACTTGCGTCAAGATGTCATCAACAACTTCTTTTCATGAGTGTAAGTATTTTGTGAAATGTCATGACTTTGACTGTTACAGCAACTCTTGAGGAGATTAGAGGAGCATGTTAGGGTGAAATATTAGAAAGGTGAAGCTCTGGTAAATCCAGGTGAAAGGTGTTTGGCGAGTAAGGTCATTTTGTTTGTGTTGCTTTGTTTGCATTAATTTTTATCAAGGACTGTGTTCTCCAGAAGTTTCCTATGTGAATTACCGTATATGTATGGTTCAATAGCTATTTTCTTTGTTTTGGTCTGTTTTAGTTACCTTCAGCATGCATATTCATTTGAACATTTCAGAGTTGTGACATGTACAGGTATATGATGCTTTTTGGAAGTACAAAGGGGACTTGGGTTGTTCCTGGGAATGACTGTCCCAATCTTTGGGTGTATACATCCTGTACCAAGACCATTTGCACAGTGATAGGATGGAAGTTATGAGGAATCCATTGGACTTGTTCCTTATCATGTGTTGTTCCTAATACAATATGTGTGCCATCATGTGCTCCTACAAAATGTTGTTGTCGGGCCAAATCATGTATTCTCCCTTTACATTGGCTAAATCCTCATTGTGCATAAAGTGTATACAGCTGTTGATGTGTCTCCTCATTGTAGGCCAAAGTTTTTGTGGCACATCACTGACATTTGTTTGGGACATTCCACTAGATACTGCAACAATATACTGGAATGATCCTTTGATCAGAAAATGTAGTACTGTTATTGTTATTGTTATTTGGATATTTGTAAAGCGCAACTTTCGCTCCGGAAGGAGCATCTTGGCGCTGAGCATGCGTATAAGGGATATGTGGTGAAAAGATCTAGATAGCTGCCAACACATAGGTATCAGATTGCTGATAGACCCAGGTCTTCAGTTGTTTCCTAAAAGGGCACTCAGACCCAATCAGTCTAAGATTTACGGGTAGATTATTCCAAGCCCTTGCTGCTAGGACTGTGAACGTTTTTCCGCCCCTAGTTTTATATTTATGCCTCGGGATCTTAGCAAGATTGGCCCCTGAGGATCGCAGACATCGTACAGGATCATAATGAATAAAACGATTAACAAGGTATTTAGGACCTGTATTTTTCAAAGATTTGAAAACTGTGAGTAAGAGTTTAAAAGGGATTCTCTTATGCAGTGGCAGCCAGTGCAGAGAATTTAATGCAGTTGAGGCTGAAGATTTCCTAGGAAGTTTTAACACTAAACGTGCCGCCGCGTGCTGTACACTTTGTAACTTCTTCAAAGTGGACTTTTTCACTCCTGCCATCAACCCATTGCAATAATCGAGTCTGGAGAGTATCAGTGCGACCACGACCGATTTCCTGGAGGCAATGGGGAGGAAGTCGAAAAATTTCTTTAGAGATGTAATAAGGCCGAAGCAGCAGCCAGCCGTGATCCTAACATGATCATCAAAAGATAAGGTAGCATCAAATTGCACGCCCAGATTGCGCGCAGAAGACACAGCACTGGGAGGAGCCTCAGAGTCTTTGGGCCACCAATCCCTCGGGCAGAAAAGTAGATCCTGGCCTAATGGTATGATTTCAGTTTTCTCACTGTTGCACCTCAAGTGGTTTTTGTTTAACCACTGAAATACCTCAGTGAGACATTTCTGAAAACGCAATTCTGTATCCGTGCGGTTTTTGTCAATGGAGACGACCAATTGAGTGTCGTCAGCATATGACGTAACGAGGATCCCGTGTGACTCTATCACAGCGAGGAGGGGTGCCATATAGATGTTGAAAAGAAGTGGGCTTAATATGGATCCCTGAGGTACACCAGATGTAATGGTTTTTTCGCTGGATCGGTAGTGACCCAAAGATACAGATTGGGACCTATTGGACAAGAAGGATGTAACCCATGCCAAAGCCGTATCTGTCACGCCAATCTCTCGCAGCCTGTCATTCAAGATGACATGAGAGATAGTGTCAAAAGCTGCTGTTAGATCGAGCAGGATGAGGACGGCCTGCTTTCCCTCATCCTGCAGGAACTTGATGGAGTCAGAGAGTTCTATCAGGGCCGTTTCGGTGGAGTGGCCAGGGCGAAACCCAGATTGCTGGGGATGCAAGATGTTATGGTTCTCCACATATGTTTTTAGCTCCAGATGCACCATCCGTTCAGTGATCTTTCCTAGAACAGGCAGGAGTGAGATGGGGCGCATGTTTGTCAGATCTGTTGGCGATTTGTTCTGCTTTTTCATGAGGGGTTTTACGATAGCCTTTTTCCATTCATTAGGCACAATCCCCAATGCTAAGGATGCGTTTATGATGGCATTGATGGTCGGATTAACTACATCAACTAGATGATGTAGAATGCAGGGGGGACAGGAGTCGGTAGGTGCTCCGGACTTGCAAGCCAAAATCGCCTTGCGGGTCTGTTGGAGGGAGACCGGTTGGAAAGTTCCAAGAGAATGGCTATTTTCGGCTACAAGTTTTTGGGGGCCTAGAGTAGGAGAAGTCAAAGAAGGCGGGAAATCCTTTTGGATGTTTACAATCTTTTTCTCAAAGAAATCCGCAATTTGGTTGCACAGACTCTCGGAGGGCGGAATTTCGGGTTGGAGGGCTTTGGGGTGGGTAAAGGATTTAACTATAGAGAAAACTGTTTTTTGTTTCTGATGGGCATCGTTGATAGCTTTAGTGTAATACTCCTTTTTGGCAGCCTTTATGCTAGAGAGGTATAATTTCCTCTGCTGAACATAAAGGGCTCTTGAGACCTCATCATATGTTTTCCTCCACTTCCTTTCTCTAATTCTACAAAGTAAATGGCTCTCAGTTAAGGCCTGAGTGTACCATGGGGCACTTAACTTCCTTTTAGGACGGTTCCCGCGGTCGCCTTTAGGGTCGGAGTTTTCTAAAATAATCCGATCCATCCAGACGTGAAAGTTACGAGAATCGGTCGTTACGTCTCCTCTCAGTTCAGGGGCCTGAGCCAATAACTGAGTATCCAGCTGGATACGATCAATCACGTTTCTCCAATTTACCGAGGGGGATGATTGAGGGTGCTTTGTTATTAGTGGAGCTAGAACTTGTTTCTTGATGTCAAAGGGAATGAAACTGTGGTCAGTCCAAATTTGCGGAATGGGGGGAGACGTAGTCAAGGTAATTAAGTTGGAACAGATACCATCAAGAGTGTGGCCGGCTAGGTGGGTGGGTGTAGTCACTAATTGAGCCAGTCCAAAAATATTCAGAGTGTGATGGAAGCAAGTAGCATTAGGGTCTGTGCCTGATTCCAGATGTAAATTCATATCTCCTAATAGAGTAAAGTGTGGGTAGCGTAGCATGAGTGACCCTAGCACTTCATCTAGGGAGTCTAGAAAGGGAGTGGCATTGCCTGGAGGGCGATAAATTAGGCCTCCCGAAAAAGAGGTAGAGGCATTAAGTCTGATCGAAAAGCCAATGCTCTCACTTCCTTTGAGATGGCCCAGATCAAATGTATGACACAAAAATGACCCTTTGACAATAATTGCAACCCCCCCTCCTCGCCCGATTTGTCTGTCCTGCCTAAAGATGGTAAAATTCGGAGGAAGGGCAATAGCCAAATCGGGATTGGATGAATCGTTGAGCCATGTTTCTGTTATGAAAAGGGCGTCAAGACTATGACACATTATTAAATCGTGTATGTCTTGGCTGTGGCCACACAACGAGCGGGCATTGATAAGACCTCCTTTAAAGTTATTGCCTCCGTACATTGAGGGAATGGGATTTTTTGGCATCTCTAAGGGCATCTCGGGAGGAGTCCATTTACAGTGTGAACATGAGAAGGGACCCTGGAGATAATCAGTGGGTGGGCAACCCTTACACAGTGCACCCATCTTGGGGCGTAATGCTAATAGGGCCTTGTTGTCATACCTGATGGTCAGTGGTTGTTGCCCGGCATGTCCCGCAGCCGGCACAGTCCTGGCGCGGACGGGCGCAGACGGGCTTGGCTTTGGCGTGGCTTCGGCGCGCATCCGGCGCGCCCGCTGCGCCAGCCCGCTGCGCCGTCTGGCCGGTCTGCACATTATATAGAGAGAAAGGAGGGTGTGAGGACGGCGCGACTAGAGCGCTCCCCCAGCCTCACCAAAGATGGCACCCACCGCCGCCGAGTATCGGCTGAAAAGCGGCTGTGCAAGGCGAAAGAAGGTGGAAAGATGGTAAGGGTGTCAGAGTGCCTGGTTTAAAATTCCCCTTAATGCTATTGAAAGCCCCCCAAAGATGCAATCATAACAAATATAAAAACGTTTCTAAAATGCAATCAAGATCGTAGCAGGTAAGGAAATTGTCACCACGTTCTGGTAACACGCAGCTCGCAGCCCCAGTTACCCTCACTAGGGAGAGCTCCGTTTAGGCACCGAAATCGCTGGCAGACCCTGTTAAATATTCCAGGAGGGCGTGAGGACGGCGCGACTAGAGCGCTCCCCCAGCCTCACCAAAGATGGCGCCCACCGCCGCCGAGTATCGGCTGAAAAGCGGCTGTGCAAGGCGAAAGAAGGTGGAAAGATGGTAAGGGTGTCAGAGTGCCTGGTTTAAAAATTCCCCTTAATGCTATTGAAAGCCCCCCAAAGATGCAATCATAACAAATATAAAAACGTTTCTAAAATGCAATCAAGATCGTAGCAGGTAAGGAAATTGTCACCACGTTCTGGTAACACGCAGCTCGCAGCCCCAGTTACCCTCACTAGGGAGAGCTCCGTTTACTGCCATGTGTTTGTCTATTGGTGTTATTTATGTGGGATTCCATTTGTGAGCTAGGTGATATGGATCCAGCGGATGTCATTGACCAATTTTATTTTGCCTATCCAATAACAAATTGTCTCACGTATCCCTTCCTTTCATGTTGTTAAGGTCTGCAACTGAAAAAGTGATCCCTGGCACAAAATATCTGAGTCATGTATGATTTGCTATGCTTCTGACATAATGCCAGCCTATTTTTGGTTCACATGAATAAAGATGGTATATGAGAATACACTTGGATGTATTTGTTGGTGAGACACGGTTGTGATCCTGAGCAAAATATTGTGTACATGCTTCAAAGCCATGCTTACACAAGTTGATATTTTTGTCATTGTAAAGTTCAGATACTACAGCAGACAATGAGTTTCAGACTAGTGGATTTATTTAAGTGAACAAGGAGAAAATAAACATTGTGCAAACCCAAACAGGAGAACAGAAAAGTAAAGAAGTCAGTCATGTTGAATGAAACTATAGTTGTATATGCCATATAGTTTGAAGTTCAATATCCAAAATACTACTCCCATGAGAAAGGTAAATGTATCCAGAAATAGTCTACATAGTGAATGTGTTACACACACTGGAGAAAACTAGGTTTGAGATTTCTTGATGGCGGTGGTGGAGGTCTTGCCATCCTCACCTCCCGGAAATCCGCTTGGACGTCTCCGCATAGCAGTGCAGAGGATCCACAGCTGTGGGGACAGGACTGTCTGCAAGAGTGTCTTCCTCTGGCAGGGCCTCCCTTCCTGTGGCTGCTGCAGATGTTAATAGGCCTTATGTTGTTGGACCACATGAAGAGGTAGATTGTGCTTGAAAAGTCAAGCACATTTGTGTGTTAATGTCCTGCATCACCCCAATTAGGCAGCCCATTTTTATGTGTTATGGGCCTGCATCTCATGGTATATGTTCCTTTGCAGCTCACGCCTCAGGACTCCTAATAGGCCCCCAGCACTTGTTCGATGGGTGCCTGGGTGAGAGTGGCCTCATTGGCCTCACTCTGCTGGGCCACAGTTGTCCTTCCACAACCCCTACCCAGTGAGCCTGTGCCCTTGACTCATGGTGTTCTCTTTTACTGGGTCCTGACTCCTCTCTAGCGGGTTGGTGAGTGTCATATAAGGATCCAGGACTGGGGAGCACTCAGTGGTTGAATCTGTGCTAGGTACACAGGTTGTGGGGAGCAAGGTTGGCTGAGGTGTTGCAGCTGGGGTAGGAGGTATTGCTATGGGCCCTGTGAGACTCACTGTTGCCGTCTGCCCTGGCTGACCAGATGGACCAGCACCATCATCCACATCCAGATCTCCAGGAGTGTTGATATCGCTGAGGTCGTGATCCAGAGAGGTGGAGTGGGTGTGTCTTCGGTGGGCAAGCTCTGGGCAGGTGCTCTGACAGATTGACCTGTTGTAAAATAGAGAACATTGTTATGTATATGTGTGGTATCTACATCCAAATGTTTTGTGACACAGTAAGTAGAAACATAGGTGATGTAACTGGCCATGTTATGATTGATGTAATATATGACGTCATCAGCAGTGTTTTGCGGGGGCTTGAGTTATAGTTAGCTCAGCTGACTATAACTGCTGAATTTCTCTGGTTTTTTATGAGCGAAATGTCAGACTAACTATAACGTCCCTCTCACCTTTGTTTTTTTCCGTGAATATCTTAGGTTTTTTAAATGGTAATTTTTAATTTTAACGTCCCTGAAACCTGTGTTTTTTTCAGTGAAAAAAAATAATATATAGCTATATATATATATATATTACCTACTGGCGGTCGCCAGTAGGTAGTTATAGTTACTACCTAGGTTCCAAAGGAAAAGCATTTTTTGATTTGCTCATAACTTTGGCATAGTTTGACGAATCTTTGCAAAATCTCCAAAAAAAGTCTATCCAGGTCAGCTCCTATCCTGAAAGTTTGGGGGTGATTCGTCAAGTAGGGGCTGAGAAAAACAGGGGGTCCCAAAACGCGTTTTCCCCTTGTTAATTTTCATAGGAAATTTTGCGACAAGTTACAGCCCGAACTACTGAACGGAATTACCCCAAATTTGGCAGAAAGGTAGAGCTTGGTTCAGAAAGCGATCTTTTTTTTGAATGGTGTAAATCCGTTCAGTAGTTGCTGAGAAATTAACAGTTTCGATGTCTGGGTGGAGCCTAAGTCCTATGCACAAGCTTCACTGTGATTGGCTGTCAACACTCCAAACAAGGAAGTGTTGGCAGCCATCTTGTGACTCGGTAAAAGCGAGTCACCAGAAAACAGAGAAACAAAGGAATAAAACAAGAGAAGTGGGCAGGGTAGAAACACCCTGACCCCCTAGGTCTGCTCAGGG
The DNA here is from genome assembly GCF_964204655.1 of Triturus cristatus. Classification (NCBI taxonomy): domain Eukaryota; kingdom Metazoa; phylum Chordata; class Amphibia; order Caudata; family Salamandridae; genus Triturus; species Triturus cristatus. The sequence continues at coordinate 399,790,879 of NC_140589.1, forward strand.
GGTCCCAGAAGGACCCTCAGGGCCAAAGAAAGCATTTAAAGAAAATATATATATATTGGCGCAGTTTGCGCTGGGGTCGCGGGTTCCCGCATTATATTTTAATGAGACCCCGGGGTGGGCTAGGTCCCGCGGGCATTTCTTAAAATATAATAGCGGGGTCTCGCTGGGGCTGCGGGGGCCCGCTGGGGTCCCCGCAGACCCGGGGCTTCACTCATGTTGGGAGGGGGGATGCGCGGCCCCCCTCCCGGAGTCCTCCATGGGCTTATAACTTTGGCGTCGTTTGACAAATCTTTACTAAATTTTCCAAAAAGTTTCTCTTTTTTGATCAGCTCCTATCTTGAAAGTTTAGGGGTGTATTGAGGACGTACAAGGTTGGTTGTTGATTGAAAGCACGTTTATTGCGAAATATTTGCACCCATCACCGGAGCCATCTAGTTGCGAAGACATATTACAGGGTAAGACAGAAGTGGCTCAGCACACAACTTAAATACGGATATAATGGACAAAAATTATTCGTCACAATCAATAAACAAACAGATGTGTAGTGTATCCCCAAAGATTCACGATAAACTATATCGTACATATTACAGGGTGATTGGTCAAGGGGGGGCTGAGAAAAAAGGGGGGTCCCAAAATGCATTTTCCCCATGTTCATTTCCATAGGAAATTTTGCGATGAGCTACAGCCCGAACTGCTGAACGGAATTACCCCAAATTTGGCAGAAAGGTAGCGCTTGGTTCAGAAAGTGACCTTTTGACCTTTTTTTAAAATGGTGTAAATCCGTTGAGTAGATTTTGAGAAATTCAAAGAATAAGAGTCAAAAAATCAATTTCCCATAGGAAACTTTGTGCAAGGCTAGAGCCGAAACTACTGAACAGAATTACCCCAAATTTGGCAAAAAGGTAGTGCTTGGATCAGAAAGCGACCTTTTTTCAAAATTGCGTAAATCCATTCAGTAGTTGCTGAGATATTAGAAAAATAACAGTTTCGATATCCGGGTGGAGCCTAAGTCCTATGCACGAGCTTCACTGTGATTGGCTGTCAACACTCCAAACCAGGAAGTGTTGGCAGCCATCTTGAGACTCAGTAGAAGCGAGTCACCAGAAAACAGAGAGACAAAGGTATAAAACAAGAGAAGGGGGCAGGGTAGAAACACCCTGACTCCCTAGGCCTGCTCAGGGGGTCCCAGAAGGACCCTCAGGGCCAAAGAAAGCATTAAAAAAATATATATATATTGGCGCAATTTGCGCTGGGGTTGCAGGTTCCCACGTTTTATTTTAATGAGACCCTGGGGTGGGCTAGGTCCCAGGGGCATTTCTTAAAAAATAATAGCGGGGGCTCGCTGGGGCTGCGGGGGCCCGCTGGGGTCCCCGCAGACCCGGGGCTTCTCTCATGTTGGGAGGGGGGTTTCGCGGCCCCCCTCCTGGAGTCCTCCATGTACTTATAACTTTGGCGTCATTTGACAAATCTTTACAAAATTTTCCAAAAAGTTTCTCTTTTTTGATCAGCTCCTATCTTGAAAGTTTAGTGGTGTATTGAGGACGCACAAGGTTGGTTGTTGATTGAAAGCAAGTTTATTGCGAAATATTTGCACCCACGACCGGAGCCATTCAGCTGCGAAGACATATTACAGGGTGATTGGTCAAGGGGGGGGCTGAGAAAAAAGGGGGGTTCGAAAAAGTGTTTTCTCAATGCATTTTCCATAGGACACTTTAGACAAGGCTACAGGTCAAACTGCTGAACAAAATTATGCCAAATCTGACAGGGAGAAAGGTCTTGGACCAGAGAGCACACTTTTGCTGAAATGGTGTAAATCCGTTCAGTAGTTTTTGAGATATTAAAGGAAAAAAAGATATATATATCTGGACGGTGCCAAACTCCCAAGCACAAGCTTGCCTCTGATTGGCTGTTAACACTTCAAACCAGGAAGTGTTCTCTGATTGGCTGCAAACACTTCAAACCAGGAAGTGTTAGCAGCCATCTTGTGCCTCGCATCAAGTGAAAATATAAAAGAATGGTCCCGGGGGCAATTTATTATACCAGAGCTCTGTCTGTGCGAGATACCCCTTTCACACTGCGTCTCCCTACATCAGCAGGTAAAGCACCCTTTTCCCCCATCGACAGCATAACTCCAACAACATTCTTGGGCCCGCAAGTCTCCCTCTGCGAACCACTTTACGGCTCACAGCTCTTCGGGTGCGAGTTCTCGGGCCCGCAGTTGTATCTGTGAAGCCAAGACTGGAACTATATCGCAGGTCTCTCTCTGTGACATACGCTCTTCACGGTCCCTCTCCCTACATCACTGTTCCGCAGCTATCCCTTTGGAAGCCGATGGCCCGCACCCTTCCCTATACCAGTCGGCCCGCAGGTGTTCCTCTGTGAGCTGGCTTCAGCTCTCCCTCTGCAAACTGATGGGGTTCTCCCTCTATGAGCCTGCCAGTCGGCTCGCAGCTCTACATCTACGAGCCAGCCCACCGGCTCATAAGTCTCTGAGAACAGATGCAATGGAGGCAACGATCATGCAGGTCAGACACCCAATACTGCTCCGACATCCCCCAGCAGGAGCTCCTTGCTTGCCATACCCCCTCATCTCCACCCCCACAAACAAATGTGCCAGTCACGTTAGGGAATCTCAAACGTAAAAAATTGGGTAATGTTTAATTATTAATAAGAAGGTGCTTGTATGGTTGGACAAATAAGAATCTAAGTCATGTATGGATTTTCATTTTATTAAAACAAAACAACAACAAATAAAACTATGTACAGCCATGTCGTGTCATCACTGGACCATTTGTGAATCACAGCCTGCAAGACAAAAAGAAAGATAAGATGGTGCATCATGCGTTCAACGAAGGAGAAAAAGAAAGAGAGAAAGAGTGAGAGAGAGTGAGAGAGAGAGAAACAAAGAAAGAGTGAAAGAGTGAGAGAGAGAAAGAGTGAGATACATGGAAGAGAGAAAGAGAGAAACAGTGTAAGAGAGAAGAAGAGAGAGAGAGAGAAAGAGTGAGAGAGAGGAAGACAGAGAAAGAGTGAGAGAGAGAAGAAGACAGAGAAAAAGAGAAAGAGTGAGAGAGAGAAAGAGTAAGATACAAGTAAGAGAGAGAAACAGTGTGGGAGAGAGGAAGAGAGAGAAAGTAAGAATGAGAGAGAAGAAGAGACAGAGAAAGAGAGAAAGTGTGAGAGAGAGAAAGGAAGAGGTGGAAAGGGAGAGAGAGTGTTGATACTGGAGAAAATCTTCGCAGCTCACCTGTGTTCCACCGGTGTGTCTCCAGCCACGTGCCGGGACATCCTCACATTTAGTCATCTGAAAGATAGTATAGAATTAGTAATTGCAGAGTGCATACAACTGCACATGCCTAATTCTCTGTTTCGCCAATGCGCACTCAGGCTGCTGCACCCCATCCACTCCCACTGCTCAGAGGTGTCTGTGTGCTCTTGTGTGCCCAGGCTGCTGCACACTATCCACTCCCACCGCACAGAGGTGACTGCCTGCTGCTGCGGAAAGAAGCCTCTCTGCTCACCTTCCGCCACCTTTGTTTGTGTAAAAGGGTCCACCACATGCCGAAGCAACCTCCTCAGCCGTTGTGTACACGCGGTCAAGCTCACAATTCAGGGTTGGTGTTGATTTTCAGGATGGCCACGCATCATCGCAGGTTCCACACAAGTTCAGCTCTGGTGGCACTGAGTGGTGGGAGTTCCATGTTGGGGGGGCCTCAATTCGTGAATCACAGCCTGATAAGATTGTGTGTCATGCGTACATCAAAGGAGATAGAAAGAGAGATAGACAGAGAAAGAAAGAGTGAGAGGAAGACAGAGAGAAAAAGAAAGAAAGAGTGAGAGGAAGACAGAAAGAAAGAATGAGAGAGACGAATAGAGAGAGAAACAGTGAGAGAGAGGAAGAGAGAGAGAGAGAGAAAGAGTGTGAGAAAGAGGAAGAGAGAGAGAAAGAGAGAAACAGTGTGAGAGGAAGAGAGGAAGAGAGAGAGAAAGAGTGTGAAGGAGAGAAAGGAAGAGATGAAGAGGGACAGTGAGTACCCATACTGTGGACAAAACCCCCACAGCACACCTTTACTCCACTGCTGTGTCTCCAACCACGTGCTGGGACCTAGTGGAGCCCTCAAGCTCCCACATCTGAAACATAGTACAGAATTACTAATGGCAGAGTATATACTACTGCGCACGCAAAAATCGCTGTCCCGCACCTAAGCTGCTGCACCCCATCCACTCCCGCCACCCACAGGTGTCTGCCCGCCCCTCCGCATCCAGGTCTTACTGCTCACCTTTTCGTGGACAGGGCACCCTCCACATCATGCAGCCCCGCTCCGCAGGCCAACAGGTCTCACATTTGGTGCTGCTTCTTGATTTTCCCATGGCAGAGGACATACCAGTGCACCCATCATCATCGCAGGTTGCACACCCGCTCAGCACTTGCAGTGCCACTAACTCAGTGACCAGTGAGGCCACGCTGTATGATGGCTCAGGCCTACACTGAAATGGAAATTTCGTCGAGCACGTGCGCCCGGTCTTTTTTATTGGGAGGGTCACATGTCCTGTGAAACCTGTGCTGCATGGGTGTGGTGTGGGTGTATACTAGCCGTGAGGGAGTGGCTGTGGCTGACAACTACGGTGTGACCAGCAGATCACTGCAATGAAAATCTGGGCCTTGTAGCGTTGTTGCCCTTCCCTGTAAGCATTAGTAGAGTGGGCTGGCCCGGTGTATGCCAGTCCTGCGTGAGGCTGTGAAGAATGACTCCAGAGCTATGAGCGTGGCTCCATCGTGAGCTGTATGAGGAATCAACTGAAGCGGCACTGTTGCCATATTGGGCTAGATCACGCCCATTTGGGCTATATTTTTCCCGGTTGTGTGGTAAAAGTTTGGTTTGTGCTAGTTGCCAGATTATAAATATATATACAGCGCTCCAGCAAAGTAGTATGTTAAAGCGCTTTATTAGACAGATATTTACTTGGCAGCCTGCTGCAACATCAATTCCAATGCATTCACCGCCTGCTTGACAATGTCCCTGCCCCTCCTTCCTTAAATTAGCAATATTGGGCTACTTTGGGCAACTTTTTGGTTGGCTTTGGGCTAGAGAATGCTTAAAAAATCTGGCAACACTGGCATGCGGGTATTCTTGTTGTAGTGCTGCCATCACCCGGGTCGCAAGCGTGAATGTGTCACTCTGTGAGCCAAGTCCCACAACATGGCCAACATGGAAGGTACGGGAAATCACTGACCCTACATTCATCCATAGTTCCACACAAGAAAGATGGTGGATATGACACATCTGTGTGGATGTGAATGTTTATTGCACATTCAGTGGAGTATTGCAGCTGTAGCAATACAGTGCCATGAAAAGCCCAAATTTCAGTTTTTGGGACATGGAGGGCAGCCAATTAGAGACAAGCTCGTTGTCGGAGTTAGGCAGTGCCAACATATGTACTTATACAATCACTCTGCCAATCCCCATGCACTTATAAATTCACTATACACTCTCCTTGCACTACTCTAATCATCCAGTCTCTACGTACGTACTTGTACAATGACTGAGACAAAGTTTCATAGCCAAAGTTTTCTCCCACTGTCAAAGGTAAGCTGGTTGCATACGCTGTCCAGAGCACAATGTAATGTGGTAGGGCCCAGGGGCAGCATGTTGCATACATAATGAACACACGGACACAGATAGATAGTGGAACTGGGTACGGGCATGTCTACTCCTTTTTATTACCAGGGTCACATGTCCAGTGACGTCAGTTCTGGATGCGTGTGGGGTGAGTGTAAGCCAGCCCTCCGAGAATGGTTGGTGCTGGTAAAAAGTACAACAGTAATCATCGGATCACACATAGAGATTCAATCATAAAGGGTCCATGACTTGTGCTGCACTAAGTTAGGGGCACCAGATGTGAAATAATACACAAAAGATTCTATCTTAAAGGGTTCATGACTTGTGGTACACTGAGGTAGGGGCAGCAGATCTGAAATCATACACAAAAGATTCTATCATAAAGGGTCTATGAGTTGTGGTGCACTGAGGTAGGGGCATCAGAAGCATGTGTGCACAGCTAGCGAAGATGCATGGTATGGGAGGGCCGCACTGGTAGCAATGTCTGTTGCATACTGGACTGTGTCATCTGCAATCGCAACTCGATCTGAATTGTGAGCCCTGCAGTCCGCAATGTGGATGGAAGGCAGTAGTCAGCACATACATCGAGGAATGCTTTTGGTCACTTCCTCCTGACAAAATCCGAGGACATAGAGTACAATTCTGTCTGCAATTATTAAATCATGTCTCAATATAAATTGTGAGCTTTGCTGACCACAGTGTACGTAACAAAATATGTATGGAATACATTGTCGAAATGTGTAGGTTTCGTGGACGTTATAGTTAGTTGACTACTGGACTCTGAAATTAATTAATCAAGATTGAATTTGAATTGTGAGCCCTGCTGACCACAATGTAGGCCGGAGGCAGTGGTCAGCAAAGGCCCACAGTCACGTGGCGTTTACTTTAGCTGCACAGATTGGGATCATTTGGTTCTCTTAATCGATTATAGTCTCTTACACAATTTGATTCAGTACTAATCTTGAATTGTGAGCCCTGCTGACCGCAGTATAGATGGGAAGCAGTGGTCAGGAAGGGCCCACAGCCACGTGGTGTTAACTTGAGCTGTATGGAGTTAGTGGTAGGTGCTCAGCATGAGCGCAGCTAGCGATGAAATGTGGTGTGGGCGGGCCACATTGGGAGCAATGTCTCTTGCCTACTGGACTGCGTCATCTGCAATCGTGGCTCCATCTGAATTGTGAGCCCTGCTGTCCGCAGTGTAGATCGAAGGCAGGAGTCCGCACAGACATCGAGGAATGCTTTTTGTGACTTCCTCTTGAGGAAATCCAATGACATAGAGTACAGTTCACTCTGCAATAAAGAAATCAAAACTGAATTCAAACTGTGAGCTCTGCTGTCCGCAGTGTAGACTGCCATTGAGTGTTCCTTTGGACTTGCAAGATGAATTTGGTCATTGTACTAAAGTTATAATTGATATCAAAAAAGTTCTTGAAGCAAGGATACTAAAATGATATTATTTAGGTTTCGAAGATGTTGTAGTTAGTTGCCTACTGGACTCTGTAATTAATGAATCAAGACTCAATTTTAATTGTGAGCCCTGCTGACCGCAGTGTAGGCTGGAGGCAGCGGTCAGCAAGGGCCCACAGCCACGTGGCGCTGAGTTGAGCTGCTCACTTAGTGGCACCTGAAGCAATCAGCATGTGCGGAGCCTGCGATGATGCGTGGTCCGGGCGGGCTGCACTGGTAGCAATGTCTTTTGTCTAATGGATTCTGCCTTAATAAGGCTACGTAGCGATGACTTGTGGTGCAGTGAGTTAGTGGCACCTGAAGCACTCAGCATGTGCGCACCCTGCGATGATGCGTAGTCCGGGGGGGGGGGGGGGTTGCACTGGTAGCAATGCCTTTTGCCTACTGAATTCTGCCTCAATAAGGCAACGTGGTGATGACTTGTGGCACAGTGAGTTAGTGGCACCCAAAGCACTCAGCATGAGCGTACCCTGCATTGATTCGTGTCCCGGGCGGGCCAGCAATGTCTTTTGTCTAATGAATTCTGCCTCAGTAAGGCCACGTGGCATTGACTTGTGGTGCACTGAGTTAGTGGCACCTGAAGCACTCAGCGTGTGCACACCCTGCAATGATGTGTGGTCCAGGCGGCTGGCACTGGTAGCAATGTCTTGTGTCTAATGATTTCTGCCTTAATAAGGCCACATGGCATTGACTTGTGGTTCACTGAGTTAGTGGTACCTCTGGCGCTCAGCGTGTATGCAATGTGCTAGGTCCGTACGGGCCACACTGAGAGCAAGGTGTCTTGCCTACTGGACTGCGTCATCTGCAATCGCGATTCCATCTGAATTGTGGGCCCTGCTGTCCGCAGTGTAGATTGAAGGCAGTAGTGTGTACAGACGTAACTCTGCAGTGCTGTGCTGCTGTGTTTGCAGGGGGCCTGTGTCGAGGAGGCCCCGGTCATGGCAGCAGCCATGTGGCAAGGTGAGGGCTGCCGCTCTGGCAGATGCATTGGCCTTCACACAAGTGAACCACGCCCAAAGCCCCAGCCTATTTATTCACACTTCTATGCGGAAGTGGTGTACGTAGGATCAGCTCACTGCGCTTCCGCTTACAGGGGACGACGACACAGGTACATGACCGCGTTCTTCCCCACTGCCTGAGGTAACATGGTTGAGTCCACTGCCACAACACTACAAGCACCAGCAGTATATGTACACATGGAGAGGTTTGTGCTCTGCATAGTGAGGTCTGTCCAGCACATCACCGCTACACTTGGTATTGTGTGCATTATTATTGGTGGGTGACTTGCGTCCTTCACACATGTTTGGTTGCCACATCTCCCAACATTCAGCTATTGTGTGGCTGAGGGGTCATGCCGTTTTTGGAAAGTTCGCTGTCCTGTTGTGCCCTGCCTTGGTGGTAGTAGGGGGGCTGGTCTGGGGGGGAGGTCTTGAGGGTGGTGGCAGTGGGATTTGTGGCCTTCTTGGGTGTGGGAGGTGCATGATCAGTAGCTCTATGACATTAGTTTGTCTTCAGATGTGATTCTTGGCTGGAACGCAGCTTATCGCCTGTGTTATTATTATTATTAGCGTTAGTTGTTGCTCTCATTTGTGGCGATTTTGTTTTGCGGAAGCTATTGCTGGAAAACTGGTGATATCGGCTGTTTTCACCAGGTTGAGAATGGGATGAAACAAATCACAGAGTAAAACAAAAGTTTAATGAGCATTATAATTAGAAATTAGCATTTAAAAAACCTTTGAAATTCACTAAAAAAGCCATAGGTTTCAAGGACGTTATAGTTACCAATTATCATTTTAAAAACCTTTGAAATTCACTGAAAAAACATAAGTTTCAGGGACGTTATAGTTAGTTGCACATTTCACTCCTACAAAACCATAGTTTTCAGTAGAATTGTCATTGTACCACATCATTGTGATGTGGATAGCACATGATTACATGATTTTAACATCAGGAGTTCTTGTGTAAATAAAAAAAATACATTTGATCAAATTACGAACTTGCTAGTGTTCCTAATTACTGTCTTTTTTTTACCGTTCATGCGTTAAGTGGTAAGTGCTCATAGCTTGTGCTGACAACTAGTGCTATTAAGTGTAAAGTGCTGAGTGCTGAGTTAAAAACATGTTACTTACATCAACTCAATGTGGCTACTAATGGCTGGGTATCTTTGGTATATAATTATGTGGTGGCTGTTGCTAGCTTGTTGAAACCACGTCTGGTTCCTGCTTAGGCAGCTTATTATAGCTCCCTCATATCTTTCATTTCTATTGTATATTGACTTTCACGTTTTGAACAATCCCAATGAATCAGACGGGTTTAGAGGCAATGATTATTAATTAAGTTGTTTGTTGTTGCCGTCATTTAGTACTTGCCTCATTATGAATTGGACCCGAGGAAATATGAGCGACATGTACAATATGTGCAAACTATGCTTGAAATGTGCAGGCAATACCGATTTGGTAGGTGGCACCGTTCTGGGCTAAATACCTAGTACTCAGTATGCACAGATAGGTTGTTTCTTCAAATTGTATGTGCCAATTGTACTAGGTGTATAAAATATGTTCAATACCACAATATAAAATATTTTTGAATAGAACATTAAAGAAGCATATTGAAGGCGTATGAAAAAGCAGCAGAGAAATGACAAAGTAATAGCAGATTTCGGTAGTTTTGTATAATGATAGTATCCAATAAAAATATGATATATATACTTTGTAAATATTTAAATATGTGAATAAATAATTAAATAAATCATTCATCCATTGTAAAAACATTCACTAAGATCGTATATGTTGTATCGTTGAATAAATTGATACAGAGTTCACCTTGGTTTTTAAATATTGGAATTTAATATAAGATAAAACCATTAATATATCACCCATATTTGCTAAAACTACTGAATTGATTGTAACTGTATTCATAAGCATGTGTAGAAATCTTCAGACATGTTGAGTCCCTTTGGTTGCTTTGTGTCCATCTCTATAATATATCTGGTCTCAAGCTTTCTCAAGGTACCTTCTCTATTCCTTCCCCTTCTACTTGGATGGACAGCGTCAATAACAAAGTTCCTTAGATCCGTGCTGTTCTACTGATGGCACTCTTTAAAATGTCTGGCAACCGGATATGTATTATCCTGGTTATTGATGGCCCTTAAATGCTGCAACACACGCTTGTGTACCTGTAACTTTGTGCTGCCAATGTACTTGAGATCACAAGGGCAGGAGAGAACATAGACTGCATGGTCAGTTTTACAGGTTAATAGTTTTTTGATCCTGTGTTCTTTGGAACTGAAAGGTGTGTTGTAACTGGTTCTATTCTCGCCATGCTGACATGCCTTGCAGGTTTTACATGTATAAAAACACTTGTGTGTTTGCAGCCAGCCGGTTCCTTCAATGATTTCAGGACTTGTTTTTACCAGCTGTTCTTTCATGGATGGCCCCCTACTGTAGGTAATGGCTTGTCGCTGAGATACTGGTGATCCAATAACCGGATCATTTAGTACCAGAGGCCAATTCTGGTTTATTATGGACTTCAGCTTTTTGTGTTTAATGCTGTATTGCATAATGATCCTGAAATCATTGTCATCTTCCTTGGTGTCAACTGTTGCCCCCTCTGCACCCATGTCTTCGCATGCTGACTTATCTTCAAAAGTTTCTTCTCTCAGCAGTACCATTGATTTTAAAATGGCTGCCTCAATGATTTTATGCGAGTAACCCCTGTCCAGAAACCTCTTTTTACTGTCAGATTGAGCTGCCCAAAGATCCTCATAATTACTGTGTATTCGTCTTAAGCGCAGCATCTCACCATACAGTATGGTGTTGACTAAGTGTCTAGGATGGGAGCTGCAGGCATGCAGGGTAGAGTTCCAGCTGTTTGTTTCCTGAACAATTTGGTTTCAATTTTGTTATCCCTGACATATATCTGTCTGTCTAGGAAGGTCACTGTGCTGTTGCTGATTGTGGCTGTAAAATGTAAGTTGTAGTCATTAATGTTAATATCATTCACAAACTGCTTAGCTTGTTCCTCAGTGCCTTCCCAGACTACAAACAAGTCATCAATATAGCGTAGCCATGTTCTTATGTTGTCTTTCACATGGTGGGAATGTGTAACATTTAAGACCAGCTCCTCCCACCATCCCATGTGTAGACAAGCATAACTGGGGGAGAAGCTGGCCCCTGTAGCTACACCCCTGGTTTGTTGATACAATACGCTAATAAACATTAACACATTGTAGTGTAAACAAAAAGAAACCATGTCTGTCAACATTTTGTTATGTTCCTTTGGATGAGCCATGTCCTTGTTCAGAAAATAATCCAATGCTCTTACACCATCGTCGTGCTGTATACTGGGTATATAGAAGTCACATCTAGTGCCAACAGACAATAGTTGTTTTTCCATTTTATGTTCTTCAATTTCCTCAGAAAATCACTAGTATCCCGTACATATGAAGGCAATGTCTTTACATGATTTTGTAAATAATAGTCAACATATTGCGATGTATGTTCTAGCAGACTGTTGTGAGCAGATATGATTGGTCTGCCTGGAGGTTTTACTGGATCCTTGTGAGCGTTTGGAATACAATATATTATTGGAATAACTGGGTTGTCGTTTCTTAATAATGTATATTCATGTTGTGTGATTAATTCTCTTCTTTTCCATGTCTGAAGCTTGTGGTAGAATTCAGTGTATATAGATGTTAGATTAGATCCGCTCATTCTCACATAGCAAGTTCTATCATTTAATTGTGCATATGCTTCTTTTGTATATTCAGTCTTGCTCCAAATCACGATGTTGCCACCTTTGTCCAAATTGCGTATTACAATGGTGTTCTTATCTTTCAATTTCTTCATCAATTCCTGATATTTACGATCTTGCCATTTCAATTTGGTTTTTGTGCCTTGTACTCTATAGTTCAGTTGTTTTGTTTGTTCCACCACTTGTTCGTGGAAAATGTCTATTGAGTCTCTCAGGGTAACCGTATTAAAAGTAGAACTTGACCTGAATGGTGTTTCTTTTCTTGTCATAGTCGGTGATTGTGTCGAAGTATTTAGTATGACGCTTGCAGTTATATTTGCTTCCCTTAGTGCGCTTTCATCATTTTGCACCGCCAGCTCATGTAGAGTATTCAATAGTGGCATGTCAGATTGGGTCAGCTTACCTGATAGTTCGACCTGCGTTGGACTTTCTCCCGATGTTTTTGTTTAAGCTGCATCTTTATTGGCTAGGATGTGGAATTTTTTTAATTTTAATTTTTTCATGCTTTTATATAAATTGAGTCTAGTTCTTGCATAATCAAAGTTGTTGTTGGGGCAGTTTGACAATCCCAGGCTTACAATGTGTTTGTCCTCTTCAGTTAGAGCGATGTTGGCTAAGTTCTTAATAGTTTTATCAAACGATTCGTTGTTGTTAGTTTCAGTTATCTGTTTTGCCAGTGAGCTCCTCTTGATTTTTTCGGTTTGGCGTTGTTCCCTGTTGGCCATCCGCCTCTGCCTCCTCCTGAAGTTTCTGATTGTTCTACATTCTGTTTTGGTATCCTGGGATGGAGTGTTTGCCTGAGGTCATAGTATAAAAAAGTGAGTTCTTCCTTTAATGTAGATTTTTTTACTTGATCCTCTTTTCTTGCGCCACCAGATTCTTGCTCCAATTCACTGTCAATTGCTGAGCTTAGCTCTGATAATGAAGTGCTGGAACCTGCTGCCCCACTTGTGGATGTACCCACCTTCTGTTCTACAGTTTATTTATACCTTGATGTCGTAGAGCCTCGTATTTTTTGGCAAATGTAAATATTTCCCCCCGATCATAGTCCATTTTGAAGCGGTGAAATTCATATGTCTTCCTTTCTTTTATTATGTCTTCCTCTTTCTTCACTGTGGAGTTTATCCTTTTCTTCACTTCCACCCATGGTTTTTAGTTCCTCATTAAGTTTATTTCCTCCAAGAGTGCTGCCCGGTCTATATCGGTGTATTTGATCAAGATCAATACCAGTCTCTTTGATGAATCTAAGTTTCACTCTGCCCACTCCTGCATCATATTAGTGTTTGGGTTTTCATAGCTGGGAGCAATAATTATATGTAAGCCATGGGGTATCCTACCCACGTCGATGTAACGTTGTAGTGATTCCCACCACTTACTCTGTTCAGCCTTCATCTTTTTTTAAAGTATTTTACATTTTTCTTTTATTGAGTTGATTTGTTTTATAGGTGCCGTTTTTGCTGTTGTGACACTACAGGTTGCTAATGGACAGTCATTGAACATTTCTAATGCTGCAGCCTCTCTGTCTCGTACCGTGTCTGCTGCCATTCCAGTTATGTTGAAATAAACCGTTGGGAAGCTCGCCGTGGTTACTATTATAAAGCTCACTTATGTGCGCACCTCTCCTCCCCAAAATTTGCCTGTGTTTCGCCTACCTGTCAGGTAACGTGGTGTGTCTGGGTCATTCATATATATATCTATATCTATATCCATATCTATATTCAATGAAAAAACCATAGGTTTCACACACGTTATAGTTAGGAATTAGCATTTAAAAAACCTTAGAAATTCAATGAAAAAACCAAAGGTTTCACACACGTTATAGTTAGCTGGACATTTTACTCGTAAAAAACCATTGAAATTCCCCCGTTATAGTTAGTTAAGCTAACTATAACTCGCGCGCCCGCAATGCACTGCTGATGACGTCACATATTACATCACTCATGACATGGTCAGTGACATCACTCATGACATCACTGATGACATCTCAAATGACATCACTGATGACATCACTGATGACATCATCCCGTGAATGTGTGTTTTTCTGAAAATTAAATATGTTTTATATATGTATATCTCAAGGTCGATGGAAGAATAAATGGGTATATAAGTGTCTAAATGGATGATTTGTTTTTGAAAAATTGATTGTGTAACTGACTGATTCGGTGTATCATAGTGAATACATGGCTTAGTGAGTAATGTTTAAATATGTATATATCTGTATCAGTCTTTCACTTTGTGTATAAGTGGCTGCATGGGTTGGTGAGCAGCTACATGAGTGTTTATATGGGTTATTAGTTGTTTTTTTGAGTATCAGTCTGAGTGTCTGTATGGTTCGGTGGGGGGTATTACGTAGTGCATAGGTGCATGAATGAGTGACTCACTGTTTGTATGTGTTGAAGATAGTATGTATGCAGGACTGCATGGGTGGATGAGTGTGTGTATGGGTGTGTTAGTGAGTGAATGACTGTCTCTACAGTGTCTTTATGAGTAACTACATATGTTTTAAACTAGTATATGTGACTATTGGTGTATATAAGTGAGTATATGTGAGAGTGAGAGATTGAAAGAGTTCCTGTATGAATAAGTATGTGTTTCTATAAATGATTGTTTAAAAGACTAAGTATGTGTAAGTTTTTGTAGAAGTAAGTGTGGTGGTGTGTGTATAACTATATGCAAGTAAATGGATGTTTGATTCTTTATTAGCATGAGTGACTATGTGTGTGAGTAACTCTACGGATGAGTGGCATTGTGTAACAGGATGTATAGGTGTATGAGTACATATGATGAGTGAGTACATGTATGAGTGACTGTATAGGACTGTTGGTGAATGAGTGGATGTGTATGTGGATCTTAGAATTACTGAAGAGGTTGTTGTAACTGGTATTGGTATGTCCATTGTTTTGTAAAGTTTAGTCTCTATTTATAAATGTGTGTATCAAAGGTTATATTAGGGTGAGAGGAGGTCTGCCCCTCTATCACAAGGATGATGTCATCAGTGATGTCATCAGTGATGTCATTTGAGATGTCATTAGTGATGTCATGAGTGATGTCACTGACCATGTCATGAGTGATGTAATATGTGACGTCATCAGCAGTGCATTGCGGGCGCGCGAGTTATAGTTAGCTTAACTAACTATAACGGGGGAATTTCAATGGTTTTTTACGAGTAAAATGTCCAGCTAACTATAACGTGTGTGAAACCTTTGTTTTTTTCATTGAATTTCTAAGGTTTTTTAAATGCTAATTCCTAACTATAACGTGTGTGAAACCTATGGTTTTTTCATTGAATTAGCAAGGTTTTTTAAATGCTAATTCCTAACTATAACGTGTGTGAAACCCATGGTTTTTTCAGTGAATTTGCAAGGTTTTTTAAATGCTATTTTTTTTTTTCTTCTATTTTTTTAAACATATTTTTAATTTAATGTTCTAACCTTTTATAAAGACTATGGTTAAATTTTTAAAATTCTTTAATATGTTTTTTTAAATATATTTCATAAAATAAACATGTTATAATTTTTTGCAGTACATTTTTTCCTTTTTTTTTAGTACGCGTACCGTAAGCTTACGGTAAGCGTACGGTTTACGCAACGCCCGTAATTTATCTACGCTGTTTGCGTATAGTTACGCAATTTGCGTAGCCGCGCGTACTCCGCGTGGGACGCGTACGCGTGTACGCTACACGCGCACGTTACGCGGAAGTGTCGGGTAGTGACTGTTATGCGCATGCGCGCAAGCGCGTGTCTTTTTTACGCGCATGCGCACTTTTGCCGTAAGCGTACCGTAAGCGTACCGTAAGCGTACGGTAGGTCATGTGATCATGAAACACAACTTTTGATTGGTTGAAACTACTTTCAGTTCTAGAACTCTCCTACACCACACCCATTCCCCTCATTTCTGCTTGTGATCCCTTAGGAGAAGGAGCTGGGTTGTCTTTGTGATACGATGGCAGAACAGCAGAGCCCTTCTGAGAGTGAGGCTAGCACTAGCAGCACTACCTTGAGGCAGAGAGCGAGGAAACAAAAGACCTCTTATGTATGGGATTATTTTACTTTTCCTGAAGGCCAGCTAAAGGTAAATGCACCCTTAGTGACTTGTAAGCTGTGTCAGCGTGTACTTTCAAGAGGTAATCCTGACAGGAAGTATTCCTTTGGGAATCATACCATGATGAGGCACCTCAAGGATGTACACAAAAGGACACATGCTCGACTTTTTGGAGGTAACCCTTCAGAAAGTCAACCAAGCACATCCACAGCAGCTCAGCCTGGACCATCATCTGCAGGGCTGACTCCTTCTTCTGCAGGTCAGGTGAGCCCTTCATCTGTGGGGGGAGCATCTCCTTTTGCTGGCCCTCAGGAAATTAACCCTCGATTTCTGAGGGTTGATATTCGATGCGCCTCTTGTCATGATCTAATTTGTCATAGGGAGACCAGTGTTTCCCTAGTGAACAACAAAATAGATCAGCACACTTGTCGCAGAGACTAATTTTCCCAATCTTTCTTTCCTCTGTCCCTGCATGAACACAACGGCTCTTTTAAGAGCCAACCTTATCTTTCATCTTTTTTTATATATGTTTTTAAAAACTTTTTAATTTTTTTTTTTTTTTACTGTACGCGTACGGTGCGCGTATTTTTTATTTTTTTTTTAAAAACACTAAAAATCAATTATCACATTACAAGGTCCTTGAGAGACTACAGTTATTATTATTGACTTACCATACCCACTCAAAAAAATATTTATTCATTTGTTTTTTAAAAAAATTGCTTTAAAAATGGTTCTAGTTTTCGAAAATTTTCTATATCAATCTGAAAAAAAAGAAAAAGTATTAATATTTTTAAAACATTTTATAATACAGTACACATATTTACATATTTATCAAAAAATATTTTTGCCTTATTTTTGCTGTTTTCAGAATATATTTGCCAATTTAAATGCACACTTACTGCTCTTTTTTTTTGGCAAGTGAAAATCACTTTTACAGACTGACACATTATGAAACCACTTTTTAGATGTTTTTAATTGCACATTTCCAGACTGCTTTTTCAGACCACCACCATGTGTATCCTGGGTGACTGCCTACACTCCAGCAAGGGCAACCAGCCTTAGTGATGCTGAATGTATTTGCATTACAGACTGAAACCTCAAAACCCCACTCGCTTCTAAATACTGTGCATGATTCCACATGGTAAGCAGCTGGGTGTGTGCTAAGAGTCTGCTTCTTCCCCCCAAAAATCGCTCCCCCTTTTTCCTACTAATGCAACTGTGAAATCACCAGAGCAAAACGCAATAAATCTCTGCCTGTAATTCCTATTTGCATACAGAGTCATGTTTTCACATTAGTCCCAAAACGAAATTTCTTTGCCAATTTGAATGCACACTTACTGCTCTTTTTTTTTGGCAAGTGAAAATCACTTTTACAGACTGACACATTATGAAACCACTTTTCAGATTTTTTTAAAAAAGCCCATGTCCAGACTGCTTTTTCAGACCACCACCATGTGTATCCTCGGTGACTGCCTACACTCCAGCAAGGGCAACCAGCCTTAGTGATGCTGAATGTATTTGCATTACAGACTGAAACCTCAAAACCCCACTCGCTTCTAAATACTGTGCATGATTATACATGGAAAGGAGCTGGGTGTGTGCTAAGAGTCTGCTTCTTCCCCCAAAAAATCGCTCCCCCTTTTTCCTACTAATGCAACTGTGAAATCACCAGAGCAAAACGCAATACATCTCTGCCTGTAATTCCTATTTGCACACAGAGTCATGTTTTCACATTAGTCACAAAACGAAATTTCTTTGCCAATTTGAATGCACACTTACTGCTCTTTTTTTTTGGCAAGTGAAAATCACTTTTACAGACTGACACATTATGAATCCACTTTTTAGATTTTTTTAAAAAAGCCCATGTCCAGACTCCTTTTTCAGACCACCACCATGTGTATCCTCGGTGACTGCCTTCACTCCAGCAAGGGCAACCAGCCTTAGTGATGCTGAATGTATTTGCATTACAGACTGAAACCTCAAAACCCCACTCGCTTCTAAATACTGTGCATGATTCCACATGGCAAGCAGCTGGGTGTGTGCTAAGAGTCTGCTTATTCCCCCAAAAAATCGCTCCCCCTTTTTCCTACTAATGCAACTGTGAAATCACCAGAGCAAAACGCAATAAATCTCTGCCTGTAATTCCTATTTGCACACAGAGTCATGTTTTCACATTAGTCCCAAAACGAAATTTCTTTGCCAATTTGAATGCACACTTACTGCTCTTTTTTTTTGGCAAGTGAAAATCACTTTTACAGACTGACACATTATGAAACCACTTTTCAGTTTTTTTAAAAAGCCCATGTCCAGACTGCTTTTTCAGACCACCACCATGTGTATCCTCGGTGACTGCCTACACTCCAGCAAGGGCAACCAGCCTTAGTGATGCTGAATGTATTTGCATTACAGACTGAAACCTCAAAACCCCACTCGCTTCTAAATACTGTGCATGATTATACATGGCAAGCAGCTGGGTGTGTGCTAAGAGTCTGCTTCTTCCCCCAAAAAATCGCTCCCCCTTTTTCCTACTAATGCAACTGTGAAATCACCAGAGCAAAACGCAATAAATCTCTGCCTGTAATTCCTATTTGCACACAGAGTCATGTTTTCACATTAGTCCCAAAACGAAATTTCTTTGCCAATTTAAATGCACACTTACTGCTCTTTTTTTTTGGCAAGTGAAAATCACTTTTACAGACTGACACATTATGAATCCACTTTTTAGATTTTTTTAATTGCACATGTCCAGACTGCTTTTTCAGACCACCACCATGTGTATCCTCGGTGACTGCCTACACTCCAGCAAGGGCAACCAGCCTTAGTGATGCTGAATGTATTTGCATTACAGACTGAAACCTCAAAACCCCACTCGCTTCTAAATACTGTGCATGATTATACATGGAAAGGAGCTGGGTGTGTGCTAAGAGTCTGCTTCTTCCCCCAAAAAATAGCTCCCCCTTTTTCCTACTAATGCAACTGTGAAATCACCAGAGCAAAACGCAATAAATCTCTGCCTGTAATTCCTATTTGCACACAGAGTCATGTTTTCACATTAGTCACAAAACGAAATTTCTTTGCCAATTTAAATGCACACTTACTGCTCTTTTTTTTTGGCAAGTGAAAATCACTTTTACAGACTGACACATTATGAATCCACTTTTTAGATTTTTTTAAAAAGCCCATGTCCAAACTGCTTTTTCAGACCACCACCATGTGTATCCTCGGTGACTGCCTACACTCCAGCAAGGGCAACCAGCCTTAGTGATGCTGAATGTATTTGCATTACTGACTGCAACCTCAAACCCTTAAAGTATTCCTTATTTTTACCAGTACACCTTAATTTATCATGAAAAAATAGTCCATATTATTTTACATGTTCCTCACATTTAAATTTTTCCCAAAACAGAAAATAATAAACACAACTTCTACAAAAGGAATTCCAATTCTATTATTCATTTCTTAATTTACCATATACATCCCCTCTCAAACTCTAAACTCACCTTTAAAATTAGTTAGTTGTGAAAGAAATGTGGCACTCAAACAGCAGATTATCAGAGCCAGGATCTCTGTTCTCTACACCTCTCTCCTCTCAGCAGAACCAGATAATGGCAAACTTTCCCTCTATTTTTCCACACATATACATGTAAGTTTCAAATCTCAGTGCTTCCCCCTTTTTTTCAAATGTAATCACACATTTCTATTGGTTGAAAACCAACCCTTTTCCAAAAGTACCCTGCCCCCAACTTGACTTCTGCCTAGTACCCTTCCCCCAACTTGACTTCTGCCTGCTACCATAGCAACAGCTCATGGAACACTGCTGTGTGGAGTTAGGTCAGAAGTTCGCCACACAATGTTTCAATTCCACAGAGCAAGAGTGCTTGACTTTTCAAACCTAACAGCAAATCCATAGTACTGTTCTTTGGTAACACATTTTTTTGTACCAATACAAAACATGCTTCTATTAATTTACACATACAGCCTAGTTTTTATTCTAGAATGGTATGAAACAGCCAATCAGTTCTTTTTGTTTTGAAAAAAATATGTATGCCTCCATTTCCAAACTGTCTTTCTTTTCATATTGCCATTCTACTGAAAGACACCTCCTGAGTGCATCCAGTTCTCCTTTGAAGATGTTCACAGTGTGGATTGTAGGGCACAGCTATGTCTTCTGGAGTGAAAAGTTTGCAGAGAAAACAGGTATGGTGAGAGACCTTGCTTTGCCAAATGTAGACATTAAATGGATTGGTCAGAGAGGGTTAAAGTGGCACCAATTGATGCCATTGGTGAAATCCTTCATGCAAATCCAACACCCTGACCTCATAATAGTGCACTGCGGTGGCAATGACCTAGGCACTTTGACTGGGGTAGGTCTGGAAATGCTTATGAAGGACACCTTTGCACAACTGTTTTCACTTTTCCCTAAAACTGCCTTTGTGTTTTCCAACATATGCCAAAGGCAAAAATGGAACTGGTCCAATCATTTCTGTCCGCAAATTGACAAAGCAAGAAAGCACGTCAACAAATCTGTTTCTGCTTTCCTCCGTGACTATGGTATGGGTGCCATTTACCACAACAACTTGCGTTATGACATGCAAGACATTTATAGAGGAGATGGTGTGCACTTCAATGATGAAGGGAACAGAGTCTTCCTCTTGAACCTTAGACTCTGCATCGGTACTTACTTGTAGGTACCACTTAAAAAATCACTTCATAAACACAACGGCTCTTTTTAGAGCCCCCTAATATCTAAACTCTTAAATCTGCATTTCATTTCTTTTTTAATTTTTTTTTTCTTCCGTACGCTTACCGTAAGCTTACCGTACGCGTACCCCGTGATTTTTTAAAAAATCAATAAATGTTTTCTTTGTACTTTTCTGTCCTTCTTTGACCCCCTCACAAATGTAAGGGGGTCTGTAACTCTCCTCCTTGCCCCCTTTTCTTGTTTTCACTCTTTTTTTTCTGAGTGATACACACAAAATGGCGGCCGCCGCTTCCTGGTTTCGGCCGATTCGAATGTTTACTAAGATCTAACAGCCAATCAGAATCGCGCTCGCGCACGCCACCGTACACGTACGGTAAGCTTACGGTAAGCGTACCGTAAGCTGGCTCAGATATATATATTGATTTAAAGGCTATTTTCTCAGAATCTACTGAACAGATTTACACCAAACCTACAAAAGGCACTTCCTTGACCTAGGGACTACCTCTCTGCCAAATTTCTAGTAATTCTGTTCAGCCGTTCGGGCTGTAGCCCTGTCTAAAGGTCCTATGGAAAAATGCATGGGAAAAACGCGTTTTGGGACCCCCCTTTTATCTCAGCCCCCGCTTGACGAATCCCCCCGCGACTTTCAGGGTAGGAGCGGAGCGTAGCGCCCCACCTATTTTGAGAAATTCGCGAGGATTCGTCGACCGGCGCCAAAGTTATTCAAAATAGAATGTTGCGGATTTCCTATGGAAAAGGGGTCCTAACTATAACTACCTACTGGCGACCGCCAGTAGGTAATCTATATCTATCTATATATATATATATATATATATATATATATATATATATATATATATATATCACAACAAAGTTCCATTTTACCGGAGGCCCCCGACCCTGCAGGGCGGGCTTTGTATACAGGAATGGAAATCCTGTTGAATTCGTAGCACAAAAAGTTCAAAGCCACAACGTCGACTTGTTTGCAACAGGACTTTATTCGTCTCGTGACACAGCAAAGGAGTCCACTCTCAATCCTTACGCGTTTCGGCGATGTATCGCCTTGGTCACAGGTGAGTGAAATATATACCAAGTGGTCACATGGTCGTAGCCTACACTACAGGTCCCAGAATGCACCGGCACTTTAATTTCTTAACGTGGCACCGTAATCTATCCAGTATGCCACATTTGCGTTACAGTATCAGTGCCACGTGAATATAATGCAAAACAGTGTCTCGTTTTGTAGGTGCATGCTGCTCAAGTAATTAGCACAGTGCTGTTGCTTGTCACGCTTCTGTGTATTTTTTGCAATGCGGCGCTCTCAGAGAGGGGAGTCTCCCCTCCCATCTCCCTTTCTTACACCAGCACACGATATCCATGGCAGTCCGGTGGTTGGTGCGTGGTTTCAGCGGGTCATGCCTCCTCAATTTACATCACAACAAAGTTCCATTTTACCGGAGGCCCCCGACCCTGCAGGGCGGGCTTTGTATACAGGAATGGAAATCCTGTTGAATTTGTAGCACAAAAAGTTCAAAGCCACAACGTCGACTTGTTTGCAACAGGACTTTATACGTCTCGTGACACAGCAAAGGAGTCCACTCTCAATCCTTACCCGTTTCGGCGATGTATCGCCTTGGTCACAGGTGAGTGAAATATATAGCAAGTGGTCACATGGTCGTAGCCTACACTACGGGTCCCAGAATGCACCGTCACTTTCATTTCTTAACGTGGCACCGTAATCTATCCATTAGCACTGTGCTAATTACTTGAGCAGCATGCACCTACAAAACGAGACACTGTTTTGCATTATATTCACGTGGCACTGATACTGTAACGCAAATGTGGCATAATGGATAGATTATGGTGCCACGTTAAGAAATGAAAGTGCCGGTGCATTCTGGGACCCGTAGTGTAGGCTACGACCATGTGACCACTTGGTTAGGCCTGGGCGGTAAATTCCCTTCCGCTCGCGGAATTTGCGGAATTTGGGTAATTTCGCGTTCCGCGGAGAACGCGAAATTGCCCAAAAATCTGCGTTCCGCGACTTCGCGAAATTTTTTGCTTGTTCGCGTTCTCAATATGCGTGTTCGTGAGATATTTCACCCCGAGCACGCAAACAGCGATCGCGAACAGGAAAAAAGTATCGCGAACAAGCAATTCCGTGTGTTCGCGGAATTTCAGCGTGTTCGCGGGGATTTTTTACCGTTTCGCGGAGATTTGCGTAACGCGATTACGCAAATTCCGCCCACCCCTACACTTGGTATATATTTCACTCACCTGTGACCAAGGCGGTACATCGCCGAAACGCGTAAGGATTGAGAGTGGACTCCTTTGCTGTGTCACGAGACGAATAAAGTCCTGTTGCAAACAAGTCGACGTTGTGGCTTTGAACTTTTTGTGCTACGAATTCAACAGGATTTCCATTCCTATATACAAAGCCCGCCCTGCAGGGTCGGGGGCCTCCGGTAAAATGGAACTTTGTTGTGATGTAAATTGAGGAGGCATGACCCTCTGAAACCACGCACCAACCACCAGACTGCCATGGATATCGGGTGCTGGTGTAAGAAAGGGACATGGGAGGGGAGACTCCCCTCTCTGAGAGCGCCGCATTGCAAAAAATACACAGAAGTGTGACAAGCAACAGCACTGTGCTAATTACTTGAGCAGCATGCACCTACAAAACGAGACACTGTTTTGCATTATATTCACGTGGCACTGATACTGTAACGCAAATGTGGCATAATGGATAGATTACGGTGCCACGTTAAGAAATGAAAGTGCCGGTGCATTCTGGGACCCGTAGTGTAGGCTACGACCATGTGACCACTTGGTATATATTTCACTCACCTGTGACCAAGGCGATACATCGCCGAAACGCGTAAGGATTGAGAGTGGACTCCTTTGCTGTGTCACGAGATGAATAAAGTCCTGTTGCAAACAAGTCGACGTTGTGGCTTTGAACTTTTTGTGCTACGAATTCAACAGGATTTCCATTCTTGTATACAAAGCCCGCCCTGCAGGGTCGAGGGCCTCCGGTAAAATGGAACTTTGTTGTGATGTAAATTGAGGAGGCATGACCAGCTGAAACCACGCACCAACCACCGGACTGCCATGGATATCGGGTGCTGGTGTAAAAAAGGGAGATGGGAGGGGAGACTCCCCTCTCTGAGAGCGCAGCATTGCAAAAAATACACAGAAGCGTGACAAGCAACAGCACTGTGCTAATTACTTGAGCAGCATGCACCTACAAAACGAGACACTGTTTTGCATTATATTCACGTGGCACTGATACTGTAACGCAAATGTGGCATAATGGATAGATTACGGTGCCACATTAAGAAATGAAAGTGCCGGTGCATTCTGGGACCCGTAGTGTAGGCTACGACCATGTGACCACTTGGTATATATTTCACTCACCTGTGACCAAGGCGATACATCGCCGACACGCGTAAGGATTGAGAGTGGACTCCTTTGCTGTGTCACGAGACCAATAAAGTCCTGTTGCAAACAAGTCGGCGTTGTGGCTTTGAACTTTTTGTGCTACGAATTCAACAGGATTTCCATTCCTGTATACAAAGCCCACCCTGCAGGGTCGGGGGCCTCCGGTAAAATGGAACTTTGTTGTGATGTAAATTGAGGAGGCATGACCCGCTGAAACCACGCACCAACCACCGGACTGCCATGGATATCGGGTGCTGGTGTAAGAAAGGGAGATGGGAGGGGAGACTCCCCTCTCTGAGAGCGCCGCATTGCAAAAAATACACAGAAGCGCGACAAGCAACAGCACTGTGCTAATTACTTGAGCAGCATGCACCTACAAAACGAGACACTGTTTTGCATTATATTCACGTGGCACTGATACTGTAACGCAAATGTGGCATAATGGATAGATTACGGTGCCACGTTAAGAAATGAAAGTGCCGGTGCATTCTGGGACCCGTAGTGTAGGCTACGACCATGTGACCACTTGGTATATATTTCACTCACCTGTGACCAAGGCGATACATCGCCGAAACCCATAAGGATTGAGAGTGGACTCCTTTGCTGTGTCACGAGACGAATAAAGTCCTGTTGCACACAAGTCGACGTTGTGGCTTTGAACTTTTTGTGCTACGAATTCAACAGGATTTCCATTCCTGTATACAAAGCCCGCCCTGCAGGGTCAGGGGCCTCCGGTAAAATGGAACTTTGTTGTGATGTAAATTGAGGAGGCATGACCCGCTGAAACCACGCACCAACCACCGGACTGCCATGGATATCGGGTGCTGGTGTAAGAAAGGGAGATGGGAGGGGAGACTCCCCTCTCTGAGAGCGCCGCATTGCAAAAAATACACAGAAGCGTGACAAGCAACAGCACTGTGCTAATTACTTGAGCAGCATGCACCTACAAAACGAGACACTGTTTTGCATTATATTCACGTGGCACTGATACTGTAACGCAAATGTGGCATAATGGATAGATTACGGTGCCACGTTAAGAAATGAAAGTGCCGGTGCATTCTGGGACCCGTAATGTAGGCTACGACCATGTGACCACTTGGTATATATTTCACTCACCTGTGACCAAGGCGATACATCGCCGAAACGCGTAAGGATTGAGAGTGGACTCCTTTGCTGTGTCATGAGACGAATAAAGTCCTGTTGCAAACAAGTCGACGTTGTGGCTTTGAACTTTTTGTGATATATATATATATATATATATATATATATAATAACCTACTGGCGGTCACCAGTAGGTAGTTATAGTTAAGACCTTGTTTCTATTGAAAAAGCTTTTTTTCTTTTGACAATATCGTTGGCGCTGTTTGACGAATCTTTGCAACATTTTCTAAACTTATGGTTTACTTGGGTCAGCTCCTGTTTTGAAAGTTTCGGGGTGATTCGTCAAGCGGGGGCCGAGAAAAAGGGGGGTCCCAAAATGCGCTTTCGCCATGTTAATTTCCATAGGAAATTTTGGAACAGGTTACAGCCCGAACTGCTGAACGGAATTACACCAAAGTTGGCAAAAAGGTAGCTCTTGGTCAAGGAAGTGACCTTTTTTTAAATGGTGTAAATCCGTTCAGTAGTTCCTGAGAAATTCAGAAAATAAAAATATCGATATCTGAGCACTGAGGAGGGTTCACAAACCCTCCCGAGCACAAGCTTCATTCTGATTGGCTGCCAACATTCCAAACCAGAATGTGTTGGCAGCCATCTTGTGACTCGGTAACAGAGTCACAAAAAACAAGTTAAACAAAGATAAAAAACAAGAAAGAGGGCAGGGTAGAAACACCCTGACACCCGAGGCCTGCTCAGGGGGTCCCACAAGGAGCCCCAGGGCCAAAAAAAGCATTTAACAAAAAATCGGCTGAATTTGTGCTGAGTGCGGGAATCAGGCCCAAAAAAAACAAACAAATAAGCATGGGAGCTTCTTTATCTATAAGCCCCCCAAGTGGGCCAGATCCTGGGGCAATGGGCAAATAATAAGCAGGGACCGCCACCTTCCCGGGGTTTCGTTTATTATGCACTGGGGCATGTGGCCATCCTGCAGCTCCATGGACCGACAACTCCCTGGGCATTGGTAATTAAAAGTGGGGGGCCTGGCTGGCTCCCCAAGCCCCGGGGGCCGCCACCTCCCTGCGGCTTTATTCTAATAAGGTGTGGGGCCTTGCGGGTCCCCTAAGCCCTGGGGACCCCACCTACCAGGGGTTTTATTCTAATAGGCTGGAGGGGCCTCGCGGGCCCCCCAAGCCCCGTGGACCGCCACCCCCCCGGGGCTTTCTCAAATAATTACTGTCAGGACTCGAGCCCAACCCACACTGCCCCGGGGACCACCACCTCCCCGAGGCACTGTATATTTAAATATGGGAGTCCCTTGTAGACCACCACCTACCTGGGGCTATTTGAATGGTGAGAGGGGGCCACGTGGCCCCCTCCTGGAGCCATTGATGGCGCTGAGGACCGCCACACACCATGGCCGGCTCCTGCAATGTCCTGGGTTGCCCATCCCCGGGACTATGCAGTTTGCTAAGGCAGGGCGGGAGCATGGCTCCCACTCTGCTATAGCAAACACTGCTTTGCTTCATTGAAGCGAGAGCAGGAAACCTGCAGTCGCTTCAACGAAGCAAAGCAGAATTGCTTTTGAGCAAGGTGAGCTGCTTGTCAGCAGCTCCCCTTGCCCAAAAGCAATGCTGGCTCTCGCAGGGGGCAGGGAGCCGACAGGGACCGTGGGGCCATTGGGGCTCCCCCCATGGTCTCCAACTTGAGGGCCGGCCCCGGAGATGGGGTCCCCGGGGCCAGATGTGGCCTAGGGGAGGGGGGCCATGTGGCTCCCCTCCCTAATTAAAAAATATTTTAAAAAATTGGCCTAGCCCCGGGGGATGGGGTCCCCGGGGCCAGAAGTGGCCCCGGGGAGGGGAGCCACATGGCTCCCCTCCCTGAATAAAAAATATTTTTTTTAAAAAAGAGGCCAGGCCCTGGGGGATGGGGTCAGAAGTGGCCCGGGAGTGGGGGCCACTCGGTACCCTCCACTTTAATTTTTTTTAAAACTGAAGGCCGGCCCCTTGGGATGTAGTCCCTGGGACCCTAATAGGCCTGAGGAGGGGAGTCGCGTGGCCCCCCTCCCAATTTCTTTTTTTAAAAGAAGGCTGGCCATGCCCCAGGGAGGGGGTCCCCGGGGCTGAAATTGGCCTCGGGGGGGGAGCCGCATGGCCCCCTTCCTGTTTTTTTTATATTGTGGCAGGTCCTGGGGGATGGGGTCTCCAGGGCCCACAACACATTGAAAAAAGGGGGGTCAACACAGCCCCCTTCCAAAAAAAATAACTAAAAAGAAACCACTGTGAAAATGCGCCTCCTGGTGCGCTTTAAGTTGGGAAATTAAGTCCCCTTGAATACTTAGGGTCCCTGGGGGCTAAGTATCTCCAGAAAGCGCCACACAGCTGGATTGCAGAGAGGTGGTCCGAGGCCATGCCCCTTTTTATACCACTCTGCAAACGCACCTCTTGGTGCACTGCTGGTGGGGTGATGAGGTCCTCTTGTGTCCTGAGGACCTCAGGGCACAAGTGGACTTCATACTCCGAGCAGCAGTGCGCCAGGAGGAGCGTTTGCAGAGTGGTGTAAAAAGAGGGTGTGGCCTCTCTCTACAATCCAGCTGTGTGGGGCCCTCCTGAGGAAAGAGGACTTCATCCACCAACCAAGAGCATGCCAGGGGGCGCGTATGCAGAGTGGTGGGGAAAGAGGGCGTGGCCTGTGTCCACCTCTCAACAATCCCAATGTGTGGGGCTTACTGGAGGTAAGAGGTAGGCTAGTTGTCCCCTAAGGAACCCCAGCAGTGAAGGGGACTTCAATCCCCATCCAAGAGTGCTCCAGGGAGCGTGTTTGCAGAGTGGTGGGCAAAGTGAGCCTGGCCTGGTATGAGAACTTAGCAATCCTGCTGTGTGGTACTTACTGGAGGTTATAGGAGGGGTAGTTGGCCCCAAGGATGTCCTTGGGGGCCAACTACCCCTCTTGTTACTTCCATTAAGTCCCACACAGTAGGATTGCTAAGACATCTTCAAAGGCCACACCCCCTTTCTCCCCCACTCTGCAAATGCCCCTCCTGGGAGACTATGGGATGGGGGATAAAGTCCGCTTTACTCCTGAGGGACTTTGGGGGCCAAGACGCCCTCCTGGTACCTCCTGTAAGTCCTACGCTGCGGAATTCCTTAGTGCTGGTCAGAGGCCCAGCACCCTTTCTCCACCACTCTGCAAATGCGACTACTAGTTAAAGAAGCTTCTTTCTGCACCTCAGACTTAGAGGTAGTTTTAATCCCCCTGCCCTAATATGTACTAGTGCTTTACAGGGGAGGTCATGCCAATCACAGGGGTAACCCAACTCATAGTGTACCCTAGTGTATGTAGGTGTTTTCACTGTATTCTAAGTGTCTTTTCACATAGCACTGGCTCTAGGCCTGGTTAGTGAGACTCAGCTACCACCTGTACCCATCAGCAAAAAGTTGGGGGCACAGGATGACTTTGCAACAAGGCCTCTTTCTGCCCCTCTGTGGGTTCTTTGTGCATATATCTTGCTTCTTTTAGCACCTTTCTTTGTCTTTCTGGACTTCTGTTGCCTCTTTCTGCATTTCTGTTGCTTCTTTCTTGGGCTTTCTTCCTTTTTCTGCATATGTCCTATCTATGTAGGCATAGTTTGAAATTAGCATTTAAAAAACATTTGAAATTCACTGAAAAAACCATAGGTTTCAAGGTCGTTATAGTTAGAAATTAGCATTTAAAAAACCTTTGAAATTGACTGAAAAAAACATAGGTTTCAGGGTCATTTTAGTTAGAAATTAGCCTTTAAAAAATGTTTGAAATTCACTGAAAAAAACATAGGTTTCAGGGAGGTTATAGTTAGTTAGACATTTCACTCGTACAAAACCAGAGAAATTTGTCCGTTATAGTTAGTTGAGCTAACCATAACTCGCGCCCCTGCAATGCAGTGCTGATGATGTCACATATTACATCACTCATGACATGGTCAGTGACATCGCTGATGACATCACTGATGACATCTCAAATGACATCACTGATGACATCATCTATGTGACAATCTGATGCACCTCCTCCACCCTAATATAGCCTTTGATACACCCAATCTAAAATACAGACTACCACTTTCAAAACAATAGACACACCTATACCACTTACTACATACCTACTCACTGATTACTATGTCTACACCCACATCCACTCCTTTACCCATTCAGTCACTCATCAATGCAGTCACTCATCACTACAGCACTATCATTTGCACTCTTACACCTATATAGACACTCACACACCACCACTCATCCATAGAGTTACTCACATATCTAGTCAGTCATGCAAAGAATCAATCATACTCCTATTTACTCACCTATAAAGTTATACACACACCACCTCACTTATTCATACAAAGACTAGCACATACTTACTCTCTTATACAATCACTGATACAGGCACACACTCATCCATACAGCCAGTCTCACAACCACTCACTCTCACATATAGCCATTTATATACTCCAAAACTCACATATACGCACCTACATCAAATCTTCCATTCAGGCACTTATACACCCACTCATTGTTCAGTACACCTTGGTATATATATAATTTAGCCTCGCCGCACACGGACCACAGATTACACGTTTCAACTCACTGGGAGTCTTGATCACATGGTAACGTTTTTGGTCCTGCTATACTTATTTAAAGTAATGTAGTGCTATGTGGTTGGTTAAAACATGCACATGATCAAGGACATAGAAGAAATATATGTACTTCAACTTATTTCATCATTGCGTAAATGCTTGAGTGTGGTTGGCACATTGGGGGTATATGTATATATACATTTAATTCATTTTTTGAACATATATATAACATCGTTTTTCACACAATTTTACATATATATAATACAAATACCATGTAAAATCTTTTTTAGTGCCATCACCATTAAAAATCGACATAAATATTTTGTTTGTCTATTCATCTATTATGGTGAACGGTCCTACTTCAACATCAAGGCACTCGAATATTTCATCTATTAATGACCAAATTATAGCTCAAATGCAGCATGCCAATAAATAATACACATAAAAAACTTTGTGCTAAATACAATATCATTAAGAAAGGTATATATTATGTTGTAATTTCTTTCTTTCCAACTTCTGGGTAAACCTTTGTATTATACAGATAAATCTGACAAATACATATTATCATTTGTCCTTATGTGCAAAATAGTGCTGAATAAAGTGCAAGTGCAAAAGTGTTAAAAAAGGCCAGTTTTCTTCTCTATTCACAAATGTTTGTAATTCTTCCCTTGTTTCTTACTTTTTTCTTTTTTTCTCACTTTATTTTAATCATTGATTGCCCTCGTTGTAATCTTATTTATCTTATTCGAATAATTATAGTTATAATTTACTTTTTTGTTTAACTATATTCTTACCTTGTCCTTTCCTCCTTATACCTGTGATATGTATCATATAGAAATTATAGATTTTTTCTTTTTTCACAGTTTTTTTTCTCTCTTTTTACAAGTTTGTTCCTCCCCTGGTTATACCTTTCCTTAGTTTTCCAGGGATATCAGTTTTTATATGTACAAATGTGTCCATAACAGCTTGAATTTATGTATTTATGTTAATTGGGTCATGTACGTTCCAGATACCAAATATTAAATATATAAATAAATATATATATAAATATCTTAAAAACGTACCATAAAATATACACAAAATCAACTGTTAAAAATGTCAATATTTGAGTTGCAATGTGTTAGACAGTACTTGGATTTTTATAGACAGGTGTGCAAATCCTCAGTGTTTTTCAGACCACCCGGTGACTTAGAGTCCATTTCACGAATATACTTTGTTTCCAACCTTCGCAATTTGGCCTCTCGGTTGCCACCTCGCCTACTTGGGGGCACTGAGTCTATTAGATAATATTTCAGGTCTTGACTCTTGGACTGATGATATTCCCTAAAGTGCCTTGCAACAGGGTATGTGTTGTCTTGATTAGTTATAGCCGTGGTGTGTTGTAATATTCGTTTGTGGGCCTGTAGCTTTGTGCTTCCTATATATTGTAGCCCACATGGGCACACCAGGACATAAACAACGTACTCTGTTTCACACGTAAGCAATCTGGTTATCTTGATTTCTTCAGGACTGAATGGTGTCACATTTGAGGTTTTGTTAATACCCAATTGACATGCTTTGCATGTCTTACACCTAAAAAAACCTTTATGAGTTTTCAACCAACCGCAATTTTCAATCAACTCAGGATTTGTTTTCATCAATACATCTCTCATAGAAGGTGCCCTTCTGTGTGTAATAGATATTCTGTGTGACATAGTGTGTCCTATTACAGGGTCACTCAAAACTAATGGCCAATTGCGTTTGATGATGTTGCGCAATTCTTTATGTTGTTTGCTATATTCCAGAATTATGCGGAACTCCTCCATTTTAATTTCATTAGCCGGAGTTCTGTTTGCCTGTTGGCATTGAAGATTATTTGCATTTGGTTCAGGTTTGGGTTTAATTAATTCTAGTCTTTCTGGAATCATAGATTTTTTTATTGCCCCTTCTATAGTTTTCAGTGAGTAACCTTGTGCTAATAATCTAGCGTTTGACTCTTCCTGGGCCTCTTTCAATGTCGTCTGATTGCTGTTAACCCTCCTCAATCTATGCATTTCCCCATAGGATAAGATGTCTTGGGTGGGCACTGCTGGAATGTAAGGTTGAATTCCCAGCAGTTTCTTTGCGGCAAAGTTTTGTCTCAATTTGGTTGTTCTCTATATATACCTTTGTGTCTAAGAAATTGACTGTTGTTCTGCTTATAGTGGCTGTAAAATGTAAATTGACCAAATTAACATTGATGGTTTTAACAAATTCTTGTGCTTCGTTTTCATACATATATATATATATATATATATATATATATATATATATATATATATATATTTATATTTACTTATATATTACCTACTGGCGATTGCTAGTAAGTAGTTATATTTAGAACCTAGTTTCCATAGGAAAAGCATTTTTTGATTTGCTAATAACTTTGATGTCGTTTGACGAATCTTTGCGAAATTCTCCAACAAAAAAATCTATCCAGGTCAGCTCCTATCCTGAGAGTTTGGGGGTGATTTGTTAAGCGGGGGCTAAGAAAAAAGAGGGGTCCCGAAACGCGTTTTCTCCATTTTAATTTCCATAGGAAATTTTGAGACGGGCTTCAGCCCGAACTGCTGAATGGACTTACCCCAAATTTGGCAAAAAGGTAGAACTTCGTTCAAAAAGCGACCTTTTCTTAAATGGAGTAAATCCGTTCAGTAGTTTTTGAGAAATTCAAAAAATAAGAGTCAAAAAATCAATTTCCCATAGGAAACTTTGAGCAAGGCTACTGCCGAAACTGCTGAACAGAATTACTCCAAAGTTGGCAAAAAGTTAGTGCTTGTTTCAGAAAGTGACCTTTTTTGAAATGGTGTAAATCCGTTCAGTAGTTGCTGAGAAATTCATTCTAATTGGCTGCCACAACCACGAGCGTCATTCTAATTGGCTGTCAACACTCCAAACCAGGAAGTGTTGGCAGCCATCTTGTGACTCTGTAGAAGCGAGTCACCAGAAAACAGAGAAACAAAGATATAAAACAAGAGAAGGGGGCAGGGTAGAAACCCCTTGACCCCCTAGGCCTGCTCAGGGGGTCCCAGAAGGACCCCTGGGGTCCAAATAAGCTTTTAAAAAAAAGAAAATATATATATTGGGCGCAATTTGAGCTGGGGTCGCGAATTCTGCCGAAATTGTGAAAAAACAATGAAGCACGGGTTCCCGTGTTTTATTTTAATAAGGCCCCCTGGTGGGCTGGGGCCCGGGGGCATTTCTTAAAAATTAATAGCGGGGGCCCACGGGGCCCCCACAGCCCCGGAGACTACCATGTCCGCAGGGCTTCACTCATGTTGGGAGGGGGGCGCGCGGCCCTCCTCTGGGAGCCCGTGATGGCCCTGGAGACCACCACCTCCCAGGGCCAGCTCCTGCAGTGTCCCGGGGTGCCCACCCCTGGAACACTGCTGTTTGCTATGACAGGGCGAAAGCCGCGCACGGCTTCTGCCCTGTCATAGCAAACTTGCTTTGGATTTTGAAAGCGAGAGCTGGGGAACCTGCTCCTGCTTCCAAAATCCAAAGCTGATTGCTTTTCCACACGGTGATGTGCATGTCATCAGCTCCCCGTGTGAAAAAGCAATGATGGCTATCGCAGGAGGCAGGGAGCCGGCGGGACCCTGGGGGCATTGGGGCTTCCCCCATGGTCCCCAATGGTGAGGCCAGGCCCCGGGGGAAGGGGTCCTCAGGCCGGAATTGGCCACGGGAGGGGGACTGACACGGTCCTCTTCTCGTTTATGTATTTTTTTAAATAACAAACATGTCGGCATGCTTTGGGGGATGGGGTCCGCGAGGCGAATGTAAATTAGTAAAAGTGGATGTTTTTTTTTAGTCGTGACTCTAGCGCGACTCTCAGCGTGGCCCCCGTGTGAAAGCGATGGGTGCGCGGCTCTCAGCGCGGCACTCGATTACTTCTTAAGTCTTTCAAACATCGAGGGGTATATTCTCAAGGACACATCGCCGAGTTAACGCCACTTTTTCGCAACCAAAATGGTGATAAATTTAACGCACCATTCACAAGCTGGAGCAAACAGCCATATCACCAGTTTACCAGCGATAGCAGCCTCAAAAAGCATTGTCACGGATGACCCCGGCAAATATTGCTAATGAGATGGAGAGTAGGCGTTCCCGTGCAAAAAGCAGCGAGCACATCATTACTCAAGTTTCTCAACCACCAGCAAGATCAGCAAAGAGAGTACAAAACAGGTGATATGGTGCGTTAGTAGCAGGAAGTTTACGCCTGCTCTGAGCTGGTGTAAAGTCGGACTACAACCTAAAAGATGAAAGGGAGCCCAGCCCAGAGCCACACCTGAATGACAACAGATACAATGGAGCCAACAATCATGCAGCTTGGACACCCAACACTGCTCCGACACCCCCCCACAAGCCGCTTGTCCGCCATAACCCCCTCACCCACCCACAAACAAATGTGAGAGCAACATTAGGAAATCTGGAACGTAAGAAATTGGCTGATGTTGCACAATTAGAATCAAGAACATGCATGTGAGGTTGGACAAATAAGAATCACAGTCATGTATGGATTTACATATAAATCATTTTATTTAAACGAAAAAACCAGCATATAAAACTAGGTACAGCCATAGCGAGTCATCCCTGCACCATTTGTGAATCACAGCCTGCTAGACAAAAAGCAAAATAAGATTGTGCGTCATGCGTCCATCAAAGGTGAGAGAGAGAGAGAGAGAGAGAGGAAGAGTGAGAGAGAGGAAGAGAGAGAGAGAAAGAAAGAGAAAGAGAGAGGAAGACCGAGAAAGAGAGTAGTGAGAGATAGAGGAAGAGAGAGAGAAAGAGAGAAAGAGTGAGATACAAGGAAGAGAGAGAGAAAGAGAGAAAGAGTGTGAGAGAGAGGAAGAGAGAGAGAAAAAATGAGACAGAGAGGAAGAGAGAGAGAAAGAGAAAGAATGAGAGAGAGAGGAAGAGAGAGAGAGTTTGAGTGACAGAAAGGAAGAGATGGAGAGGTAGAGTTGACACTGTTGAGAAAATTCTCACGGCTCACCTTTCTGCCTCCGGTGTGGGGATATAGGGCAGCCCTCAAGCTTACTCATCTGAAACGTAGTATGGAATCAGTAATGACAGAGTACATACAACTGTGTACGCCTAAATCGCTGTCTGCCGCTGCGCACCCAGGCTGCTGCACCCCATCCACTTCCACTGCCCAGAGGTGACTGCCCACTGCTGCGCACCCAGGCTGCTGCACCCCATGCACTACCACTACCAGGAGGTGACTGCCCGCCGCTGCGCAAACAAACCTCTCTGCTCACCTTTCACAACCTGCATGTAGAAAAGAGGACCTACCAATGCCGCTGCAAGCCCCAAGCCCGGGGCCCGCGGACAGGGCACCCTCCATATCATGCACTCCCGCTCCGCAGGCCACCAGGTCTCACATTTGGTGCTGAATCTTGATTTCACCATGGCAGAGGACATACCAGTGCACTCGGTTTGCACACCCGCTCAGCCCTTGTGGTGCCACTAACTCAGTGACCAGTGAGACGATGCCACGTGGTGGTAGCCCTGCGCTGTGTGATGGCTCAGGCCTATACTGCAGTCCAGTTGGGCACACAAAACCTGAGCTGTCCAGACCACTGGGACGGGCCATCACCGCAGGCTGCATGCTCGCTCAGTAGTTACGGTACCCGTACCTCATTGGACCGAAAGTCACTGTCCTGTGCCGGTGTGCCTGTCCCGGCCGCAGTGCGTCTGGTGCAAGCAACTCTAAAATGAAATAGAGCACATGCACACGGTCATTTTTATTGGCAGGGTCCCATGTCCTGTGACATCTGTGCTGGATGGGTGTGGTGTGGGTGTATACCAGCTGTGAGGGAGTAGCTGTGGCTTACTGACAATTGGACCTGTGACCGGCAGATCACTGTAATGAAGACCTGGACCATGTAGCATTGTTGTCCTTCCCTGTAAGCGGAGTGGGCTGGCCTGGTGTATGCCAGTCCTGCTTGAGGTTGTGAAGAAGGAATCCGGAGCTATGGGCGTGGCTCTGTCGTGAGTTGTATGAGGAATCAACTGATGCAGGTGTCCATGTTGTAGTGCTGCTGTCAAGCGCCAATGTGTCACTCTTTGAGCCAAGTCCCACAACATGGCCAACATGGAAGGTATGGGGAATCACTGACCCTACATTCATCCATAGTTCCACACATGAAAGATGGTGGCCATGACACATCTGTGTGGATATGAATGTTTATTGCACATTCAGTGGAGTGTTGCAGCTGTAGCAATGCAGGGCCATGGAAAGTTCAAGTTTCAGTTTTTGGCACATGGAGGGCAGCCAATTAGAGCCAAGCTCGTATTCGGGGCTAGGCTGGGCAACATATGTAGTTATACAATCACTCCGCCAATCCCCAAGCACTTATAAATTCACTATACACTCTCCTTGCAGTACTCTAATGATCCAGTCTCTACGCACGTACTTGTACAATGACGAGACAAAGTTACATAACCAAAGTTTTCCCCCACTGACAGAGGTATCATGGTTGCATACGCTGTCCACAGCACAATGTACTGTGGTAGGGCCCAGGGGCAGCATCTTGCATACATAATGAACACACGGACACAGATAGGTACTGGAACTGGGTTTCGGGCACGTGAGCTCGACTCCTTTTTATTACCAGGGTCACATGTCCAGTGACGTCTGTGCTGGATGCGTGTGGGGTGAGTGTAAGCCATCCATCTGGGAATGGTTGCTGCTGGTAACAAGTACAACAGTAATCATCTGATCAGACATAGAGATCATAAAGGGTCCATGACTTGTGCTGCAGTAAGTTAGGGGCAGCAGATGTGAAATAATACACAAAAGATTCTATCATAAAGGGTTTAAGACCTGTGGTACACTGAGGTAGGCGCAGCAGATCTGAAATCATAAACATACATTCTATCATAAAGGGTCCATGAGTTGTGGGGCACTGAGGTAGGGGCATCAGAAGCATTCCGCGTGTGCACAGATAGCGATGATGCGTGGTCTGGGAGGGCCGCACTGGTAGCAATGTCTGTTGCCTACTGGACTGCGTCATCTGCAATTGCAACTCAATCTGAATTGTGAGCCCTGCAGTCCGCAATGTAGATGGAAGGCAGTAGTCAGCACAGACATCGAGGAATGCTTTTTGTCACTCCCTCCTGACAAAATCCGAGGACATAGAGTAAAATTCTGTCTGCAATTAATAAATCATGTCTTAATGTAAATTTTGAGCTCTGCTGACCGCAGTGTAGGTAACAAAAGAAGAAATATGTATGGAATGCATTGTCAAAATGTGTAGGTTTTGGGGACGCTATAGTTAGTTGCCTACTGGACTCTAAAATTAATGAATCAAGATTGAATTTGAATTGTGAACCCTGCTGACCACAGTGTAGGCTGGAGGCAGGGGTCAGCAAAGGCCCATAGACACGTGGTGTTGACTTTAGCTGCACAGATTGGAAGCATTTGGTTTTCTGAACCGATTATAGTCTCTTACACAATTTGCATCGGTATTAATCTTGAATTGTGAGCCCTGATGACCGCAGTGTAGACCGGAGGCAGTGGTCAGGAAGGGCCCAGAGCCACGTGGCGTTGACTTGAGCTGTATTGAGTTAGTGGCAGGTGTCGCCCTCAGCGTGCGCGCAGCCAGCGATGATGCATGGTTGGGTGGGCTGCACTGGGAGCAATGTCTCTTGCCTACTGGACTGTGTCATCTGCAATCGCGACTCCATCTGAATTGTGAGCCCTGCTGTCCGCAATGTAGATCGAAGGCAGTAGTCAGCACAAACATCGAGAAATGCTTTTTGTGACTTCCTCTTGAGAAAATCCAACAACATAGAGTACAGTTCACTCTGCAATAAATGAATCAAAACTGGATTCGAACTATGAGCTCTGCTGTCCACAGTGTAGACTGCCATTCAGTGTTCCTTTGGACTTGCAAGATGAATTTGGTAATTGTACTAAAGCTATAATTGATATAAAAAAAGTTCTTGAAGCAAGGATACTAAAATGATATTATTTAGGTTTCAAAGATGTTGTAGTTAGTTGCCTACTGGACTCTAAAATTAATGAATCAAGACTCAATTTTTATTCTGAGCCCTGCTGACCGCAGTGTAGGCCGGAGGCAGTGGTCAGCAAGGGCCCACAGCCACGTGGTGTTGAGTTGAGCTGCACACTTAGTGGCATCTGAAGCAACCAGCATGTGCGGAGCCTGCGATGATGCGTGGTCCAGGCAGGCCGCACTGGAAGCAATGTCTTTTGTCTAATGAATTCTGCCTTAATAAGGCTACGTGGCGATGACTTGTGGTGCAGTGAGTTGGTGGCACCTGAAGCACTCAGCGTGTGCGCACCATGCGATGATGCGTGGTCCTTGCGGGCCTCACTGGTAGCAATGTCTTTCGTCTAATGAATTCTGCCTTAATAAGGCTACGTGGTGATGACATTTGGTGTAGTGAGTTAGTGGCACTTGAAGCAACCAGTGTGTGTGCACCCTGCGATGATGCGTGGTCCGGGTGGGCTGCACTGGTAGCAATGTCTTTTGCCTAATGAATTCTGCCTTAATAAGTCCACATGGCGTTGACTTGTGGTGCACTGAGTTAGTGGTACCTATGGCGCTCAGCGTGTACACAGCCTGCGATGATGCATGGTCCGGGCGGGCCGGTCTGGGAGCAATGTGTCTTGCCTACTGGACTGCGTCCTCTGCAATCGCCACTCCATCTGAATTCTGAGCCCTGCTGTCTGCAGTGTAGTTCAAAGGCAGTAGTCTCTACAGACATAAGTCTGCGGTGCTGTGCCGCTGTGGTTGCAGGGGGCTTGTGTCGAGGAGGCCCGCGGTCATGGCGGCAGCCACGTGGCAGGGTGAGGGCCCCTGCTCTGGCAGACGTGTTGGCCTTCACACAAGTGAACCACGCCCAGTGCCCCGGCCTATTTATTCACACTTCTACACTGGAGTGGTGTATGTTGGACCAGCCCACTGCGCTTCCGCTTACAGGGGACGACGATACAGGTACATGACTGAGATCTCCCACACTGCCTGAGGTAACATGGTTGCATCCACTGTCCACAAATACAAAAACAACACTACAAGCACCAGCAGTATATGTACATATACAAAGGTTTGTGCTCTGCATAGTGAGGTCTGTCCAGCACATCACCGCTACACTTGGTATTGTGTGCAATATTATTGGAGGGTGACTTGCATCCTTCACACATGTTTGGTTGCTACATCTCCCAACATTCAGCTATTGTGTAGCTGAGGGGCCACACCATTTTTGGAATTCTGCTGTCCTGTTGTGCGCTGTCTCAGTGATATTAGGGGGGATCCGGGGCGGAGGTCCTGAGGGTTGTGGCAGTGGCCTTCTTGGGGGTCAGAGGTGCATGATCGGTAGCTCTATGACATGTGTTGGTCTTCAAATGTGATTCTGGGCTGGGCTCCCTTTCACACTGTAGGTAGTCGTCCTATTTTACACCAGTAAAAGGCAGATGTTACATTCCTACTGCTAACGCAGCTTATCACCTGTTTTTGGATCACACCACAGATTTGGCTGCTTGTTGAAAAAATTGGGAAGTGGTGTTTTTGTGTTACTTTTGCACAGGAATGCCTACTCTACATAATATTAGCGTTAGTTGTTGCTCTCATTTGTGGCGATTTGTTTTTGCGGAAGCTATTGCTGGAAAACTGGCGATCTCCGCTGCTTTCACCAAGTTGAGAATTGAATGATAATTTAAAATCACTGAAAAAACTATAGGTTTAATGAACATTATAATAATAAATTAGCATTTAAAAAACCTTTGAAATTCACTGAAAAAACCATAGGTTTCAGGGACCTTATAGTTAGAAATTAGCATTTAAAAAACCTTAGAAATTCACTGAAAAAACCATAGGTTTCAGGGACGTTATAGTTAGTTGGACATTTCACTTGTTCAAAACCAGAGAAATTCGAACGTTATAGTTAGTAGAGCTAACTATAACTCACGCCCCCAATGCACTGCTGATGATGTCACATATTACATCATTCATGACATGATCAGTGACATCACTGATGACATCACTGATGACTGGGATTTTAATTTGTGCATTTATAACAGGACTGAACGGCAGCTCACTTGAGGAGATGAAGGCACTCCATTCACCACAGGCCACTGGGGTGGCCGCGCCCACTGGGCGGGGATTTTCAAACTTATAGCAGTGCCGAGAAAATTGCCGCTCCTTCCACTGTTTAGCCGTGAGCCCCAGATGAAGTGATGAACTCACGAAACGTGTCGGGCTGATCAATGCTTGGTGGACTGGGCTGACTTGCCGTATCACTTCCTTCATTAAAGATTTGTGGCGAATACTTACCTGATGTTGGGCCTTTTCTATAGCAGGCAACTTTGGTATTTGGATATCTATCTATCTATATATATATTCACTTAAAAAACCATAGGTTTCACACATGTTATAGTTAGCTGGACATTTCGCTCGTAAAAAACCAATGAAATTCCCCCGTTATAGTTAGTGCAGGCAACTATAACTCACGCGACCGCAATCCTCTGCTGATGACGTCAGATATTACACGCGCACGGTAGAAACGGAAAAATTCTGCGAACTACGTAACGTGGGCGCACGGTACGCGCACGGTGAAAAAACTTTTACAAAATAAATAAATAAATAATTACATAAATTAGCATTTAAAAAACACGTACAAATTCACTGAAAAAACCATAGGTTTCACACACGTTATAGTTAGGAATTAGCATTTAAAAAACCTTTCAAATTCACTTAAAAAACCATAGGTTTCACACATGTTATAGTTAGCTGGGCATTTCACTCGTGAAAAACCATTGAAATTTCCACGTTATAGTCAGTGCAGGCAACTATAACTCACGCGACCGCAATCCTCTGTTGATGCTAATACTGTATTTAGACACTTATTTACCCATGTCTTCTTCCATTAATTTTTAGCTATACATATATTACAAATATATTTTTTTTTCAGAAAAACACATATGTCATCAGTGATGTAATATCTGACGTCATCAGCAGAGGATTGCGGTCGCGTGAGTTATAGTTGCCTGCACTAACTATAACGTGGAAATTTCAATGGTTTTTCACGAGGAGGGCAATAGGTAATTCATTTCCTTTTCTGGCCTGCCAATACAGATCGTATCTATTCTTTTTGCCCACTTGGGCGGAAGAATCCCTTAGCTTTGTATGTACTCCTTATCCCCTGAATTAGCACTAGGGGCTCTTTATGGTGATATTTAACCCACCCTTTTCCTTTTAATCTTTAACAGGTAGTGGCACTTGTCATCTACGCTGTTCCCTTTATGTGGGTTAAGGAAATTCTCCAAGTGGCAGTCCCCACTTTCTTTACTTTGCATTACGATGTATTTGTGGTCTCGTAATATGAGACTGTACATACTAGCGTAGACTGTGCAGGCCGGTTAAGTTCGCCTTTATGGTTGTATGATAATCATATGTCACATTCCCTCCTCTGCACGCCAATACAGTAACATTGGTTTAGAGCACATTACATGGGACACACTGAGACTGGATGTTCCGCCTCTATTCGAGCGGCACTCCTAATCACTTTTGTGTTTTTCTATTTTTAGAGTGACTTTCGAACTCGATCTTTATTTAGGAAATAATTTGCCAAAAGATGCGAATATATATTGTTTAAATCACCAATGTATGTTATTACATATGTTCACGCACAAATGTATTTTGAAAAGTCACGGTGAAAAAACTTTTATGTCTATGACATGTACTGGTTGTCTAGGCAACCACTGGTAAATGGTGGAGGTATTTGTTTGGCTGACACTGACAGAACATTTCATGCAGTGAGCAAGGCGGTTTTACCGCCGAAACGCGTCTGACCTGAATTTGAAATAAATCGCCGTCTGTGCCATAATTCTTCACGGTGTTGGTGCCTGTTTGTGGGAAGACGATCAGGGTGTTAATATATATATATATATATATGGTATATGGTAGCTAGCTGACCATAATGGACAGACAGGAGAGAAAGCTGCAGCATAACAGACCATAGAGGGCAGGAGGGACGGATCAGGGGCATTACAATGGAACAGACAAGCCAGGAGGGAGGGAATAGGGGTCTGCACAAGGAAACAGAGGACTGGGGGCAAGGGGGCAGGGCAGGAGCAGCAAGATGACCATGGAGGTCAGGCAGGATGGGCACTAGAAACAAGCACACCATGGAGAGCAGACTATGGTGGCATACACACAGACCATGGAGGGAAGGTGGGAGGGGGTCAGGGGCAGCTAGCTGACCACACAGGGAAGGTGGGAGTGGCCATGGCAGCAGAGAAAGCCCATGCATGGCAAGCGGGAGGGTTAGTGGCAGCACAATGGCTATGATGGGCAAGAAGGAGGGTGCAGGGGCACGCACAACGGACCATGGAGGATAGAAGGGAGGGTCAGGACCTGGGCACAGACAAGAGAGTTCAGGGGAAGGGGCCTCACAACAGACCGCGCTGGGCAGGCAGGAGGAGCAGTTGCAGCACAACAGACCAGGGAGGGCAGAAGGGTGTGGCAGTAAAATGGTCCATGGAGGACAGGAGGAAGGGGATAGGGGCATGGCATGTGGACAGGCAGGGTGGAGGTGGCAGGGACAGGTTTCAGTCATCTGACAATGCTAGGCAGGTGGGAGGGGAGTGGCAGCACAACAGAACACTCAGAGTAGATAGGAGTGGCAGGTCCATGGAACATGGTGGGCAAAAAGGATGGAGCAGGGACATGCACAAAGACATCGGAGGGCAGGGGGAAGGAGAATAGGGGCAGCAAGCTAAGCACAGAGGCTAAGCAGGAGGTCAATGATGGGCCATAGAATTGGGCAATGGAGGGCAGGAGGAGTGGACTGGTACATCATGCTAAATGGAGGGCAGTGGCAGCACATCAGACCATGCATGGCAGGAGGGAGGAGGCTAGTCCATGGAACAGAGGATAGGGAGGAGGTGGATGGGGCAGCAAGCTAACTGTTCAGAGAAGGTGGGTATTTGGAACTTTATTGTTTTTAAAATGTGTGTCTCTGCGAACTACTTAAAATATGAACAAATATGCAGCATAATCTCACTTTTATTCAGGAAGAAGAGGACGTTTGTGACTGTGACTTCGGGCTCACTTGGCAGAAACACCCCCTGATCCTCCACCCCCATCGCAAAATGTAATGCCTGTGAAAAGGGTAGGTGGACGCAGTGTTATATAGGACATAGTCCTGAGAGCACGATTGAAAATGAAAACTAGATATAGTATATTGTATAAACTGTGCACCAAAAAGTGTGAAACAAGATGAACCGGGGCGTGAAATATAATATGCAATACATTGTACGCAATGACAGATTAATTGGAGAGCGCGAGATAGCACAGGCACTAGCGCGTGCTATGCGATATGCGCCTTGGAGTGTAATATGCACAGGGCAGTGTTGTGTAACCTAACTAGTCTCTAAAGTTGTAATATAAAATATGTGCTGGGGAGTGTAATGTTGCATATGCACTGTGACAAAGATATGGATCCCAGATTGTAATATGTATGGCATAGCGCTGTGCGTTATAACATAGGCATCGAGGAAGACACGTTAGATGGGGCAATATAACCCGTACGAAGGCAAGTGTGGCATGACATATTCACAGGGTGGTGTTACAGTGCACATGGGCTAGAGAGTGTCATAGCATACGCACTAGCTGGTGGAATACAACACAGAGGTGTGAGGCACTCGGCGGGCACTGGTGGGTGTAACACAGCATTGGTCTCAGCCAGGACCACGCTGTGACTCTCAAGTGAGGTTCTTCTCCTTTCCAGAGAGTAAAATAAAAAGTATTACACATCCGGCGGTGGATGTGTGTTTTATTAACCGTGAGGGGGGTTTCTTGCATGTGCCCGTCAATAGCTACCCATGTTTGTATAAATAAACGACAAGAGTGTCTACTTGGAGAGTACCCACTGGCGGAGGCGCCGGGATTAGGCACGGTAGGGCGTCAGACACGTCAGAGCTTCACTAGCGGAGTAAATACATTCCATGTGGATTCATTCTATGCATAGTCACCTTTTAATGAATATCACTCAAATCGTCATGGTGATAGGTACATACGGTTTGTCCAGCATGTCCTAGGTGTTTCTATAAATATATATATTTTTTAAAATATTAAAAATCAAAGGCCGGCCCCGGGGGATGGGGTCCCCGGGGCCATAAGTGGCCTGAGGAGGGGGGCTACGCAGCCCCCTCCTAAAGAATAAAAAAAAAAAGGCCATGACCCGGGGGCTGGGGTCCCCGGGGCCGATTAAGGCCATGGGAGGGCCAAATTAATTTTTTCAACAAAAAAAATTAGGGTGCAGGCCCTGGGGGATGGGGTCCCCAGGGCCAGTAAATTAGAAAAA
The DNA here is from genome assembly GCF_964204655.1 of Triturus cristatus. Classification (NCBI taxonomy): domain Eukaryota; kingdom Metazoa; phylum Chordata; class Amphibia; order Caudata; family Salamandridae; genus Triturus; species Triturus cristatus. Next base: position 399,834,959 of record NC_140589.1, read on the forward strand.
GAAGGGGGGCCACACATCAGTGATGTCATGAGTGATGTCACTGACCATGTCATGAGTGATGTAATATGTGATGTCATCAGCAGTGCATTGCGGGTGCACGAGTTATAGTTAGCTGAACTAACTATAACGGCGGAATTTCAATGGTTTTGTACAAGTGAAAAGTCCAGCTAACTATAAGGTCCCTGAAACCTATGGTTTTTTCAGTGAATTTCTAAGGTTTTTTAAATGCTAATTCCTAACTATAACGTGCCTGAAACCTATGGTTTTTTCAGTGAAAAATAAAATAAAATATATATATATATTATCTACTGGCGGTCTCCAGTAGATAGTTATAGTTAGGACCGAGTTCACATAGGAAATCTGAAAATTCTATTTTGAATAACTTTGGCGCCGGTTGACTTATCTTCAAAACTAATTGGGCGCTCCACTCAGCTCCTACCCTGAAAGTCTCGGGGTGATTCGTCAAGCGGGGGCTGAGAAAAAAGGGGGGTCCCAAAACGCGTTTTCCCCATGCATTTTCCCATAGGACCTTTAGTCGAAGGTACAGCCCGAACGGCTGAACAGAATTACTTGAAATTTGGGAAAGAGGTAGTCCTCAGGTCAGGCATGTGCCTTTTGCATATATGGTGTCAATCTGTTCAGTAGTTCCTGAGAAAATTGCAGTTAAAAGTACATAAATATCTATATGCGCGCACCGTGCGCACACGGTGCGCGCACCGTGCGCGCACAGTGCGCGCACCAAATGTCCGCGTGCGTAATTCTGATTGGTGGTTAGATGTCAGTCAACATTCCAATCGGTCGAAATCAGGAAGTGTCGGGCGCCATTTTGTGTGTGACAGTGAAAAAGAAAGGTGGAGAACGTGAAAAGGGGGCTGGGTAGAGAGTTCCTGACCCCCTAGCCTTTGTCAGGGGGTCCCTGAAGGACCCCGAAGGGTGAAAAAAACATTTTATTTTTTTTCAAAAAATCGCGGGGTGCGCGCACAGTGCGTGCACCCCCCAGCTGCCATTTTGAGTTTTAGAGGCAGAAGAGAGCTAAAAACACAAGTGGAGAACGTGAAAAGGGGACTGGGTAGAGAGTCCCTGACCCCCTAGACCTTCTCAGGGGGTCCCTAAAGGACCTCGTAAATAAAAAAAAAACATTTTGTTTAATAAAAAAAATTGCCGGTGCGCGCACGGTGCGTGCACGGTGAAAAACTCTTAAAAAAAACAAAAACATTTTAAACTGTTTATAAGTTTATAGAAGATATTAACTATGCTGTTCAACTTTATCCAAATTCAAAAGAAAAGAGCTGAGCCATTCCATATTACAGGATACAGTCAATCTATAACTATATACATAGGTAGTTTATTGTAAAATAAATATTTAAAAAATATAATAATACATACATAAATTAGCATTTAAAAAACCTTACAAATTCACTAAAAAAACCATAGATTTCACACACGTTATAGTTAGGAATTAGTATTTTAAATACCTTGCAAATTCACTGAAAAAACCATAGGTTTCACACATGTTATAGTTAGCTGGACATTCCACTCATAAAAAACCATTTAAATTCCCCCGTTATAGTTAGTTCAGCTAACTATAACTCGCGCGACCGCAGTCCCGCGTAATACTTTTTATCCCTACAGTGGTTTCACGATAAAAGTCAATCGCCCCAGTGGGCTTTCAGTTTCCACCTTACCGAGCTTGCTGGTTCAATATTCATGGCTTGCTGCTCCCTGTGTGACTGAAATCATAGTCACACAGACCTGCTTCCCAATATTGCAGTGGTGCAACTTCACGACTGAACAGGCCATTTTAAATACATCATAAGTTCGTCCTCGAACAAAGACGCACTCCCATACAGGTACTAATAGTATTTATTTCAGAAACAGCAAATTCTGCAAAGCGTCTTAAGCCTGACGCGTTTCGGGTTCCTGCCCTTGTTCACAGGCCAACGTTACAGATCAAAAGGACTATGCATAATTACCCGTATAATAAGTGTTATCCCTACAGTGGTTTTACTCCATCACAGCAAATGTGTTGTGTCATTTTATATGTTGTGAAATGGTCCATGTGGCTGAAAGCAGCATGTAAAATAGATGGAGTCAGGGTAGAGGTAACCTGACCCTATGGGTGAGTTATAAATGAGGTGAAAGCATGTTTAATGGACAGTAAAATGTCCAAAAATGTCACTTGAAAAATCCGCGGAGCTGTCATGAGGCTTAGCGTGGCCCCGGTGTAAATATGTGAACCGCGCCCTGAAGTTACACTAGGGACTCGCTGAGCATCACGGAGGATTTGAGGATTCACAGAAAAAAACAATTAAATTGGGCTTCCTCACAGGAAGCATGGAATAGGTTAAAGAAATACTGACTATTTAGAAGCTGTATAACAAAAAAGAAAGATGAAAGGAATGCTGTGATTTGTTAACTACAGTTTCATAAGTAAGAGCACATGCTGAGTGGTAGCCATTTTACCTGCTTTACTACTGAGAGACGAGGTGGTGTGCAGTATTTCTGAGTGGACATTTGGAATGAAAACAGATGTGATCAGAGATAAAATATTGTGAGTGTATGTTAGCTGGAAAGAAAATGTGTCCCTTCTAGACTATACTAGAAGGGAAAATAGAAGGAAGCTTAGATGAGAACATGAACTAAACATACAGTGAGCAGGAATGGAGAAAGAGAATTTGCTATACTGAAAGTAAAGTAATTTTACTAAGCCAATATGAATGAATGTGTTTCAAATTCGATTTGGGTGTTTGCTTCCAGCAGTGATTTACACACAATCACACAATCACAAGACATTGTTACAGCTGCAAACCTGTTGCATTTCGCACAGTGATTTATCACCTCACTCAAATGTTCACAGGCTGCAGGTATTCGGATGACCGCAGCCGATGAATGTTCCACCAAGGGTGCTCTGGTAGTAGATTATTCTGCTGCTCTTAGTCAGTTGTAAACCCTTTCATGAATTACTTTTAAATATTTCCAATTGGAACTTGTCCCATGTGAATACTTCTTGAAAGTATTGCTGGGTAACTGGATCCCACAAAAATTATACTTCACATATTTAGCTGTTACCTTTTTTTCCCCAGAAGGTATAGTAAACTGCTACCAAACATCACCTTCTTTTGTGCTGCTGTAGAAATATAAATTCATGTTTTAAGTGATTGGGTAAAACACTATATTCTAAAATAGTTAATAATGGTTATTAATAGTTAAATAAGTTGTGTTATGCTTATTATTTTATTTGTAGTGAGCGCAATCCACAGTGCTCCTTAATTGAAATGAGATAATGTGCAGATTTGTTTTTTTCTACATTCTTTTTCCCCCACTGCTCAATGATATGTACTTAAAAAGTACATTGTTTATGGTGTATGGGTAAACAAGTTGAGGACAGTACAAAGGGGAACATGAAATGCTAATTTATATAAATTCATACCTTTTTCAGTATGAGAAATGTCTAGTTATTTCTCAGACTTATGTCCTTATGCATTGTTGAAATTGTAAGTTACTTTTCTAATTTTATTAATTATAAAACTAATTAATTATTTCTGCTTTTGTCTTTTTATGCAGTTCAATGGCACCATCTATTGGGGTAATGTGCTCTACTAATTAGTTCTTGCAATGCTGTTCCACAACGATCAGTACAGTTACTTAGGCACACATCAATACAGTGAATTACATGCCCAATTACTCACTGATACAGCCACTGACATATCCAGCCAAACACTAATGTATCTAATAACAAACCCAGGTGCACAGTGACACACCCAGGGACTTACTAGTGCAAACAGTCACACACACAGGCATGCAGCAATGAAGATACTGACACAGGCAGCCAGAACACTAATGCATCCAATAACACACCCAGACACACATTGATGCACACACTGACACACTCAGGGACTTTTCAATGCAGACATTCACATACACAGGCATAGACACTGAGACACCCAGTCAAATAGTAATGTATCCAATAACTCACTAAGGCACAGTCTGATGCACACACTGAGACATCCAGAGACTTAACAATGCAGACACTGTAACACCCATGCATACAACAATACAGACAGAGACACATCTATTCAAACACTAATGCATCCAATAAGACACCTAGTCATACACTCCGGCATACACTGACATACACAGAGACTTACCAATGCAGACACTGACACACCCAGGCATTCAGCAATGCCTACACCAACACACCCATCCAAACACTTATGCATCCTATATGACCCCCAGGCATATACTGGCACATTCACTGACACACCCAGGGACACACCAGTGCAGACACTGACCTACCCAGGCATACAGCAATGCAGACACTGACACTGCGAGGCAAACATTAATGCATCCAGTAACGCACCCAGGCAAACACTGACCCATACACTGACACATCCAGGGACATACACATCCAGACACTGACAAACACATGCATACAGCAATGCAGACACTGATACACCTCGCCAAACAGTAATGCATGCAATAACACACCCATGCACACACCGATACACACACTGAAACACCCAGAGACTTACCATTGCAGACACTGTCACAACCATGCATACAGTAATGCAGACACTGACACAGCCAGCAAACATTTATGCATCCAATAAGACACCCAGACACACACTGATGCACACAGTGGCACACCCAGGGACATGGCAATACAGACAGTGACACACCCATCCAAACAGTAATGCATCCGATGACACACTCAGGAAAAACTGATTGTAAGAGAGTAGGATCTGCTTCACATGGGTACCCCCACTTTTTGCTGGTGTTTCACTGTTTTTCGACCTTAGTCTGGCTGTGGCCCTGCTAATCAGGACCCGAGCCTAGCTGCTTCCTCTCTTAAATGGTTTCCATGTACATTAGGTACATCTCTAATGGGATTCTGGAGTGCCTTATAAGTCACTAGTATATGGTATACTATGTACCCAGGGCATAGGTACCTCAGAAGCCTACCAGGGGCTGCAGCATGTATTATGCCACCCCTGGGAAGCACTGCAAAATTACACCACAGGTCTGCTACAGCAGCCTGGGTAAGGTGGTGCATGCACCCCTTACTGTGTTATAGGCTACCTATATCACTACCCTTGCACACACATATAAAACCTATAAGTCACTCCTATGGCGGGCCTTAACAATCCTGAAGGCAGAGTGCCTGGTTTTTATGTGAGAGGGTGCCCCTGCATGAGCAGAGCCCCTCTGCAGCATTCGGAGTACCTCCTCTGATGCTGTTTGTGGTGCAGCCTGACCATATGCTCTTACGTGCATTATAACCTCGCTGTAAATGCTAACTTTGGACTGGCTGCACGGAAACATGTCGTGGTTGGTGTCAAACACTTTGGAATACTACCCCCCCTGCGAGTTCTGGTGGCAGGGGTAGCATTCCACCCTTCTAGAAGGAGAGACATGTACCAACTGGTCTGACCGATAAAGACTTTCTAGAGCCCTGTCATCACAAAATGGATGCCACTGCAACAGACACGGATCTGGCCTCCTGCTGCTGACTGAAAGTCTGGCAGGGGAGGCCTGGACAGTAGGTTTCCTGTCACAGTGAGGTGCAACCACCTCCCCAGACAGGCAGATGTGTATTGGGGCTGGGCGGGTTGCACTCTCTGGTGCTTTGAAGTCCAGCACTGGGGGCCACACTTGGTGTCCCTGTGCATAGTCCAGTTCACACCTGTTGCAGGGGCTACCTGCCCCTGCTCTGGGTTGAAACTGGACAAAGGAAATGGGTGTAACCACCCCTCTTTCCAAGGAGAGACTCCCCTGCTTGGCAGGCACCAAAGGAGTAACTGTCTGGTCTGCAACTCTGAAGCTCCCGCCGGACGCCAAAGTCTTTGCATCACCAGAGGTGGATTTCCAGACTTCCCCAAGGCTACCCTGTGTCCACAGCAAAGCTGAGGCCCGTGGCTATCGTGGGTGACGTGGAACCGTGACCCCTGGACACCATAGTCTCTTGCTGGTACATCATCTTCCTGGTCTTCCTCGAAATAGTGCTTTGGGCTCTGAGTAGCCCCAGCCTTGCGCACCGACTGCACCGAAGATCTCTGACCTCAACTCCACGAGTGACCCGTGGGCCAGTTTCCAGTGCGACTGCCTGAGGCTTCTTCGCGATCGCTAGCCCGTTGGCTAGTTGGTCCCCACGAAGGCAACTCCTTTTCTGCTTGGGCTTTCCTGGTTGCTCCAGATGTGCCCAGACGTACCCTTGCTGGGTGAGTCCCCCAGACCTTGCTGGTCTGCATCGACATCTTTCTTCTATTTCCATTTGACTTGCCGTTGCTAAGTCTTGTTGGGTCCATTCTGGTCGCCGACACCACAGCACTTGACAGACCTTGTGGGACAGCTCGAATCCAGCTCCTGGTTGTCATCGACGCCTCCTGGACCTCGTGGCTGAAGAGTCAAGACACCCATCAACTCACCTGAAGCACCCGACATCTGTGGGTATTGAACTATTGTGCCCCTGGTCACTGGTAAGTGACCCAGACTCTGTCCCCTGTGCTTTCACATTCCTTCCATCCTCGATCCAGGCTTGGATCTCTTCGGACACTTCTCCTCTTCACGGCTGCAGCACTTCTTTGCCAGCTTCCATTGAAAACGATGCTGCGACCTGACACCAAAAGACACCTATGCACCCGTCTTCCCTGGGTGAGGTAACACAAGTACTCCAGTGCTCCCATGGGTGTTGGCCCTAGACACCTCTAGGTCCAAAAGGGTTTGCTTGTAGTTGTCCTCTAAGTGTCCTTAACTTGTAATTTTCCAACCGTGTCTTTCCCCATAGAAGTTAACGGCGATTCGCGCCTATGTTCTAACACTGCACGCGTCCCCAGTGGGTCCCCTATGTCACTACCTTGGGTGGTTCCTTGGGGCCCAAGCACTTCTGAAGGTTCTAGGACTTGTGTCTAGTTCAGTCATGGTTCTTATACCACTTTATTGGTATATGGTTTGGTACGCCCCTAGGGCCCAAACGTGTATTTGTGCTTTTTCTGTTGAATACTGACTTGTAACTTAAGTACTTCAAACTCCAGCCTCATAAAAAGACTAGAGGGATGTGTTTTATCTTAAATACATATATTTTTAATATATACCTGGTGTGGTTGTCCTTTCATTTGGTCATTCAAGAGATTATAGACTAGTAAAACAAGCTGCTTTACATTCCTTCAAGACTTAGCCTGAAGGCTGCTCTCCATAGCTACCACTAGGATAGCTTTCAATTAAGGTTGTCTTTAACCTATCACCATAAGGGGTTGTTTGGACTGGTACAGGGTGCCCGCTTTAATTAGTGGACAGCATATACCAGGCCAACTTCTCACACTGATGCATATGCTAACATACCGAGGCACATACTGATGCATACACTAACACACCCAGATATAAGATGGTTTATATATACTTTATATATACTTGTAAATATGTTCACATTGATGTTATTAATGACAATGGAGGGGTGTACATCTGTGCAGTGATTTCAAAACCTTTCGCTGAATCTGCAGATTTGGACTTGCTGATTCGTTCTGATCATGTGATCAGGAGTAAAAACCCTAGAGTACCAGTCCGTCTATATTTCCGGACCCACGTAGGTACCGTGATACTTCAAAAATATTTTTTTTTAAATGCAACTAAATTTATTTAATCTCACTACAATAACTTCATTTACTTTACCTTGAGTACATGGGATTTTTATATTTTAAAACATATATACAGTTTATTAGCAAATTAAGAATACCTACTGCACGCAAAAAACTAAAATAATTTGTAATGCACTTCGTTTTAAAAATAGTCCCTACAAAACAACGAAACAAGTCAACATTAGAAGGACAAATTTTAGAAATTAAATTTGAAAAACCTTAGAAACTCACTGAAAAAAGCAAAGGTTACAGGGAAGTTATAGTTAGGAAATAGAATAATAGGTTACAGGGACGCTATAGTTAGGCTCAGATTTCACTCGTACAAAACCATAGAAATTCAGCAGTTATAGTTATAACTTACTCCCCCACAATGCACTGCTTATGACCTCACATATTACATCACTCAAGCTTGGTCAGTTACTTAACTGATGACATCTCAAATGACATCACTGATGATATCATTGATGACATCATCCATATAACCACTCACCCACCCACTCACATCCCCATACACTCACATACATGCAGAATCATTCACATACTTGTTCACAGATCCATACAACTTGTCACACACCCACTCAATAATCCATGCAATCACTTACATACCTACTCAGTCACCCATACAGCCATTCACACAACCACTCACTCATACAGCTACTCATACAGCCACTTACTCACCCATAGAACTTACACAGCCATAAAAATACCCATGCAGCTACTCGCACACACACTAATTCAACCATACAATCACTCAGACAGCCAGTTACTCACCCATACAGCATATCAATAGACCCATTGACACACCTATACAGCTACTCACACACCCACTCACAGTCTCACAACCACCTGCTTACCCATTCACTCATCCCTACATGCACTCAGATGACTACTGCCCCTCACATAGACACTCACTCTCTAATACAGCCACTCACGCACCCACTCAGATAACTAAACAGCCACTCATCCACCAATGCAGCCTCACACACAGCCACTCGCTCACCCATACAGGCACTCACTCAACACACCTACTCACTCACCCATACAGCAACTGACACAGCCATCTATTCACTCACACATCCACTCACACATGCATACAGACACAAAGCTACTCAGTTGACATAGGTTAGAAGCAGTACCACTTATTAGCAGTATAAAAATAATACTTATTCATCTTACGGTGCAGCTTAGTATGTATCTTTGAGTCTCACAAACGTTTACAAAACACTTACACTCACTGGATGATGTCATCAGGGATGTAATTTGAAATGTCATCAGTAATGTCTCTGTTGATCATGTCATTAGTTATATAATATGTGAGGTCGTAAGCAGCGCATTGCAGGTGTTTGAGATGTAGTTAGCTCAGGTAACTATAGCTCATGAATTTCTATGGTTTTGGATGAGTGAAATCTGAGTCTAATTGTAACGTCCCTGTAACTTTTGTTTTTTCAGTGAATATATTACCTACTGGTGGTTGCCAGTAAGTAGTTATACATAGGACCTTGGTTCTATTCAAAAAGCATTTTTTCTTTCGGCCAATATCTTTGGTGCCAGTTGCCGAATCTTTGCAAAATTCTCAAAACTAATGGCCCGATCAGGTCAGCTCCTGTCTTGAAAGTTTCGGGGTGATTTGTCAGGGGGGCAAGAAAAACGGAGGGTCCCAAAATGTGTTTTCTCCATGTTAATTTTCACAGGAACCTTTTGTCGCAGCTACAGCCCGAACTGCGGAAGAGAATTACACCAAATTTGTCAGATAAGTAGCTCTTGGTCCAGAGTGCACTCTTTGCTTCAAATGGTGTAAATCCATTCAGTAGTTCCTGAGACAATTATATATAAAAACATATTAGTATCTGGTGACCGCGGTGGATCCGTGAACCCTCTGGATCACGAGCTGACTTCTGATTGGCTGCCAACAGTTCATACCAGGAAGTGTTGGCAGCCATCTTTTGACTCGTTGAACTGAGTCACAAGAAAAAAGGTGAAAAAAAGTAAAACAATTAAAGAAAGGGGCAAAATAGAAAGACCCTGAACCTTAGGCCTGCTCAGGGGGTCCCACAGGGACTCCCAGGGCCCCAAAGAGCTTTTTAAAAAAAATAATTCTGCAGGATTCACGTACGGTCCGCAAACCCCGCTGAATTGTTTTAAAAGAATGTAGCACAGTCTCCTGCACCTTGTTTCTTTTAAGTCCCTGGGTGGGCCAGTTCCCGGGGCAATGGTTAATTATTATGGGGGCCCACGGGAGCCCTTTAAAGCCCTGGGTACTGCCACCTACCTGGGGCTTTGTCAATAATGTGGCCCCCGCAACCCCGGAGACCGCCACCTCCCTGGGGCTTTTTATGAAAAATTAATGGGGGGATCCTGCCCCCCACGCTGCCCCAGGGACTGCCACCTCCCCGGGGCATTTCTTTATCATGTGTGGGGGACCTCGCAGGCCCCCCAAGCCCCGGGGACTGCCACCTTCCCAGGGCTTCAATTTTTTAAAATCATTGCCTCCCCTCTGCACAGCCCCAGAGATGGGAGGAGGGCCGCGAGAGCCCACTACAGGCACCATCCTTGGCCCTGTGGACTGCCACCTGCTAGGGCCAGCTCCAGCAATGTCCCCGACTGCCCATTCCCGGGAAATTGTACTTTGCTAAGGCATGGTGTTGTGACTGAGGTATGTCTGTACTTCCACATATATTCTCATTGGTGATATGCATCTGAAGATGCTAGATGTTTAAAACACAGGTATACATCTATTTTTATGTTTCTTTTATATATGATGCCACTAGAAAAAGTTGCAGACACATCCATGTATGCTTTCTTGAATATGATAAGACTTACAAGAGACACATGCAGAGGGTTACTGCTTTATATTTGGCTAGGCCCAATACCCTAAGTAGTTGTAGAATGGTGAACGTGCAGCTCAAAAGTGAGGTTTAAGACATGTTGGTAGAGGGATTATTGATTAGGCTACTTTGTATTAGTAAGTGGAAAGGTACACTTGAAATACGCCACATAATTTTAGGTGTCTGCTTCAAACTGGAACTGAGGTATGTCTGTACTTCCAGGTTTATTTTCATACGTGTTATGCATCTGAAGATGCTAGACCAGGGGTCTCCAACCATTTCTATAGTGAGAGCCACTTCTGCTCAAGGAAAGTTCTCCTGAGCTACTAGCATATTTTATCACTATAAATTAGTGAGCAGATATGACACAACTTAAGCAAGATTATCATTAGTGTCTACCCAAGCAATACAGGTGAGGGTATCACAAGAAACACCAGGATAAATGTTATCAGTAATAAAGGCCTCTCCCACATTAATAAAATAACAGCGAAAGCATCATATGCCATACAGCACAAAGGATATAACCACAGCAATAGGTTGCCCCATCTCAGCTTGAATTATCTTTCAACTATCAGGCATTGCCATTTTTATGAGAGGAACAGACACTATAGTCAGGGATGGCCACAAGTTGGCCAGTCATGCTCTAATAAGTCAATGATGGCTTCCAGAATGCTACAGCTAGACCAAGAATGCCGCAATTGGTCAAGAATAATCATTGTTATGCCATACGCACTAATATGACATTAACAAACACAATTGTGACAGAGTTTAACCCATTATGATTGGGGGTGCAGCTTATACTTCTGTTGCCATTGACATCAGGCAAAGCTTTCAGGAAGGGATACTGTTTATTATGGAGGGACACCATTTCACGCACACAGACACAAATAAATGTGCACACATGCATACACACACCCAGATGGTGATCTTAATTGTCTCAGCTCTGTATCCATACCCTGTTCTTCTCCGATCTTTGACTGGTTCAGTATCAGATGTAAAAAAAAGGTTTGTGATGACATACAGTTTAATTTCTTTGGTTTGCAAGAGAAGTGTAGAGAAAGTGAGAGCTTAATAACTGTAGGTGTTGAAGAAGAGGTGGAATATATTAGTACTGATGAGTTTGCAGAAGAAATAACAAAGTTTAAGACAGTTATATTTGAAAAACCAAAATATCTTTGTTTTGTTGTCTATGTACTCACTATAGAAGTGAAACTAGGAATGTAGATTTATGTTTAAAAAGTGAAAAGGAAAACAATGATAATTGGCAGAAATTTGGTGCTTATTTGTTGGTAGAAGGCCGGTTTGAGTGGACTACTGATCAATGTATTTGTAAATATTGTTATAACAAATTAGAAGAGAACATAATGCCAGCTAGAGCAGTATATAACAACTTAGAGTTGGTAGCTATTCCTCATGATTTGAATGCACATGAGTCTATTCTTATTCAATCTGTGCACCCATTTCAGGCTATAGTTCGTATGGAGCCTAAAACAGGTAAGCTGTCACCAACAGATTTACATAGAGGTCTGAAAGGAAGAGTTGTGTACTTACCTTTAAATTTTAAGAAAAATATTGAAACTGTAGACAGGGAGGAAAATGAGCTAGTAGTTATTCTAGATAATGGTGTACCAACAAAGAGTCGAAATATATGGCAAGAGTTTGTAGATGTTAATAAACTTCTAAAGGCTACATTATATCTGGTAAAGAATAATATTTATTATAAGTATGTAAATGTTGATGAACAGGTAATACGCTTAGAAGATAAAACGGAAATTTCAAGTGGCCAAATAGAAAAAGTCGACGAGTTTAGAAGTGAAGAGATTTATGAAAATTAGAGTATACATCTTCTACATTCAAAAGAAGTGATAGGAAACAGTATTGAATTATTTTAATGGAAAAAAGCAAAGGGAACTCCCATGAGTGTATGGGAAAAAGGTTTAGAAGCTTGTTTTCCACAGCAATTCCCCACTGGAGAAGGTGGACGATTTGATGAGTGAGCTGTACGGAGTCCAACTTCAGAATACCGCCCTACAAGATTGTACTCTGTAGAACCAAGATTTCGACAGTGCATCCCATATATATTTCATCTTTTGTTTGAAAGTGATTTTTCTGCACTTTCATATGCAGTGAATCAAATATTAAAAACAGGAGTTCATCTTCCACATGTTTCTGCAAAGGAATTCATTTGACAAAGTTCAACAAAGAAATGAACATTTAGAATCTTAGTTAATTAGTTTGATGGCGTGTCAACATGGTACCAATGAGTATTGGTATTGTTGTCACAAAGAACTTAAATGTATGTTAAGAAACTTAGGTACTCCTACATGGTTTGTAACACTTAGCTGTGCTGAATCTGCATCGGACGATTTACTTGAATTTCAATGAGAAGCAAATTCAAATGTTAAAAACATTGTATTGAAGACAGCTGGAGAACTCAGTTCCTTGGATACTGTAAATGTATGCAGGTATTTTAACCATAGGTTTCAAGCTATGATTTCATTTACCTGCTATAAAAATATTCCACCTTTTGGAGAGGTAACAGATTTCTTTTGGAGAAAGTAGTACCAAGATAGAGGTGCTCCTCATATACACATGCTATTATGGATCAAGAATGCTCCAAAATTTGGAACTGATACTGATGAAAGTGTTCTATCTCTCATTGAACAGTATGTTAGCTGTGCCAATTCAAGTGAAAAAGGAGAAAAAAGCTTGCGACAGCAAAAGAAATGTCGTTTTGGATTCCCACATCCAATAATTGCTAAAGGATGAGCAAATAGTTTTATGTCAGCAGTAAAGCATACAATAACACGGAAATATCCGAAGAATACATACAACTTAAAAAGAACCGAAGATTTAAAGTATATTTAAGACTGCAATCCAGTGATTTTGAAAATGTAGAATGCAAACATGGATATGCAATATGTTGCAGATACTTCAATTGCTGTTCTTCGCTGTTATATCAAATATAACACAATCTGAACAGACAGAAATGAAAGAAATGTGGGAAGAAATTTCACAAGAAAAGAGTCTTAGCAAGAAATTGTACAGGTTCAACTTGAAAATGCTTTCCCATCGAGAGATTGGATCCTAAGCTTGTTTGGAACACTTCAGCTCTGCCAGTTTATATTCAAAGTCAAGAGGAATCATTTGGGTAAGTCTAGGTCTTGCCGCCACACAAAATAAAGTATTTAAATCTTTTGCAAGAAATCAAATACTTAGCAGAGAATGAACCAGAAAGTACAGATAGTGTTAAAACTAATATGTTGGATACATACTATCCCAAAAGGAGTCCACATCTCAAAAATCTATGTCTGTATGAAATACTTCAACATTACAGCTTTAAAATAAATGTTACAGAAAATATAAAAGAAGAAAAATATGCAGTAATTGGATGTGATGAATGTTTGATAAAGCATGCCAAATGAAATCTTATTAATCACAGAAAACTGAGTTGCATAAGTCCAGGTAAGAGGGAATTTTTCTATTTAGCACTTCTGCAACTGTTCAACCCTTGGCGTAGTGAAACGGAATTACTTGGACATTTCGACTGTTATGAAGATTCTTTTAATGCAACTAAAGATAGTATTCAGTGCACAATTTCCCTATATGTCTACAAATGTTAAATGATGAGATTTAACAAAAAAGTATTATTGCAGCTGAAATAGCTAGCGAAAGTTCTCAAGATAGTCAAAGTTCTGGTCCAATAAGTCAAGATCCACTGGGACAACCAATTATCGAAAATGACGCACCAATAGCCATTAATGAGGTAGAAGCTGCAATGCAACAATCATAACAGAATATTATTCAGTTGGAAAAGTTAGAAGATCAACTAAATATTGTACAGAAAGAAATATACCTACAAGTGAAAGAACAGAGACAACATGGTTTGCTATTTGAAAAAAAAGAATGCCAATGATCATCATTTAAACCTATTCTAATGTACATTAGTGGTCAAGATGGAACAGGAAAACGTTTCTTAATTAATGTTTTGACCAGTTATCTACACAAAACTACAGAATCACATTTATCTTATGTTGTAACAGCTCCAACTGGATTAGCAGCACACAACATTAAAGGGATTACTTTACATCGATTACTTATGCTACCAGTTGAACTTGGTAATAAATTGGAATATCAGAAGCTATCTGAAGAAGCTTGGTATGAAGTCTCAAGAGCACTGAAGAAAATGTTACTTTAATCATTGATGAAGCGAGCATGGTCTCAAACTTAATGCTTGCCTTTTTACTTTTAAGAATGCAACAGACTTTAAAAACAAATTACGATGTTCTGTTTGGAGGAAAACATTTAATTGTGCTCCTGTAAAATGACAACCAGCTTTTAAAACACTTGTTAATGAAGACACTAGGAAATCTTTGGGAAGTATTGGAAATGTGAACATTTGGTTTCATTTTGGATATAAAGAACTTGTTAAGAATATGCAACAAAGAAGTGATGAAGATTACAGAAATATTCTTCAAAGCTTAAGAATTGGTGTTTTGACGAAACATGCTAAACAAGCTTTACAAAGTCGGCTATTAAGGAATTTGTTTACAACTGGAAACACAGCACCTGCAGTACTGTACAACATGCTTGGAGAAAAGCAGTCTATAGTTTGCCTAATGCCTACACTGCAAGAGTGTTCTTTATTTAATCAACAGCTTTTCAAACTGGAAAAAGGACAAATAGTCGAAATTGAAGCAATTGATAAAATTGAACACCAGGGAGTTACTATTCTTCTTACAGAGAAACTACAGGCTAAATTGGATTCTTCGGAATAGTCTGTATCTAAAACTGCAGGCTTAGAAAAGACTTTGCATGAATGTATAAACTGTCGGGTAATTTTACAGCTCAATTTAAATGTAGAAGAAAGTTTAGTCAAGGGAGCAATGGGAAAAGTTGTTGATTTTGTAAAATTTCAGAATAGAGATGGAATAGAATTTTCTTTGTCTTTAGCTTGTGCAGTCTCTAGTCATAAATCTCAAGGTTAAGTATAGACACTGCTTTTGTAAATATTGGAAGTACAGTGTTCAAAGAAGGAATGGCATACATTGCATTTCCTTGAGTAAGAACATTGTCTGGTTTGTATTTGATAGATTTTGATGATAAGAAGGTTATTGTTGATGCATACAATCGTTTAAGAAGACTCCTGGGTTAGGAGATTATCCCCTGTATGAGAAACGAATTGTGTGTCCTAAATGAAAATATGTCAACGATGTAATTGAGGTTCAAAGAAAGAAAGCAAATTAAGAGAAACTTGAAGGTATAAAGAAAAATAGAAAATGGAAACTGTTGATGACATTGTAGGATATCAGTTGGAAAATAGTTCAGGTATCAACTGTTATGCTAATGTGGTTCTGAATGTTGCGTTTTATCTACAAGATCTTCATCATGAAATCATGGGAAATCGTGAAAAGAGATTCTGTTCTTTACTACATCATGCATTTCAGCAGTTAGTAACTGACTGAAGTAAAATCCGTACTTCTTCTGGTATTCAACGTCTTTTGTATATATCGATCGGTTCTTTGATATTTACTCTTAATATACAACAAGATTAACAGAATTTCTAATCCTTATGCTTGGAGTATTGGAACATGAAGGAATACAGATTGGAAACTTATTTGGACTAAATTAGAGATGGGATCATAAATTTGAAGATTGTTCATTTACTTCTAACATTGAAATAGAAACAGAATCGTTCATATACTTGACAATACCAGATTGTAAATCAGTACTTTTTAAAAAATTGATAACACAGCCAATCAGGATATGAGATGTTCGCATTGTAGATCAGAGATGTTGTCTACATAACATATAAAAAGATTTGGAAAATATCTCATTTTAATGCTGCAATGTTGTAGAGCAAATGGAAGATTATTGGAAATTTAAATTTAAATTTTTAATGCAAGTCAAATATCTATTTCAGGAAGAACTTTTATAGCAGTGGCTATTATTTTCCATGATGAACCTACTACAACATCTGGACACTATACTGTGTATTTAAAGTGTAATAAAGGATGGACACATTGCAATGATGTCACTTGGAATTCAAAAATAGATTGCCCTATGAATTACCCAACTCATATTTGTTATTTTTGAAGCCAAAGTTTTGAGTGCATCATTCGGCCTATTGTGAAGATGTGAACAGAAAGTAGACAGGAGTGCAAACTATTAGTAGTTATAATTAATGTTTGGAATATTGTTTGTGATATTGGATATTGCATTTGGGAAATTTTGTTTAAAAGCAAATAGTTCATGTATTTGTTGTCTATATTGTACCAGATGTAAATAAGAATCTATATTTTGGCAACTGTATTTGAGATAAATAATAGAGTGAATGTAGATAAAGGAAGTAATTAACAAAGTGTAGATAGAAAATCACATAGCTACACATATTGAAAATTATGCTCTATGCTGATTTGTTTTTTTTCTACAATCAATTTGATTGTTTCCCCCCCCCTGCTGTTCAATGATGATACTACATTGAAATCACTGTGTCTGGTGAAGTGGAATCTGAGAACAGCAAAAAAGGGAATCTGAAAATGTTATGTAATTCTAAATTTAAGTTGAGCTCCTAAAAATATAATTGTATAATTTCTGTAATATATCATCATTAAATAAGTTTTTCTTCTTCTTTATAGTAGGTACTGTTGAAGTTTGAAAATAGTTAAATAGTTTTAATGCTGGTAGGGAGAATACTTCTCTAAAATACTTCTACTGACTAATTTATCTAAATTACTTAAAAGGTAAGAATACATAATATAATATGCGTGATACTGTGAAAAAAGGTTTAGAGTTTAATTATACGTTATTTTTTTCTAATATAAATAATGTTGATCCTTTAGACTACTTGAAAAATATCATTATGCTGCTCATCTAATCAGGCAGACAGCCATCCTTTTATGTAAACACTACCCATGCGCTTATCCGTTCTCTGAAGCACAAGACGTGCACTAATAGAAAACCACAGTCATTACTCTTGCATACTTTCTTTCACACGGGCACTACCCATGCACTCATCCAATCACCCAGGTAGTACCCCGCACTTATGCAATCACCCAGTCACTGCCCATGCAGCCATCCAATCACCCAGGCGCTACTTTTGCATTCAACCACTCACTCAGACAGTATCCATGCACTCATCCATTCACTCAGGCACTACTCCTGCACTCATGCAATCACCTAGGCACTACCCATGCACTCATGCAATTGCCCAGGCATTATCCATGCACTCATGCAATCACCTAGGCACTACCAATGCAGTTATGCAATCACTCAGCCACTACTCTTGCACTCAACCGTTCACTCAGGCATAATGCTTGCACCCATCCATTACCTCAGGCACTACCCTTATACTCCTCAAATGACCCAGGCATTACTCTTGCAGTCATCCTTTTACTCATGCAGTACCCATGCACTGATCTAATCACCCAGACATTACTCTTGCACCCATGAAGTCATTCAAGCACTACCCATGCACTCATGCAATCACCCAGGCTGTACCTCTGCACTTTTGCAATCAGCCAGGAACTGCCCATGCACTCATGCAATCACCCAGGCACTACTCTTGCACTCAACGATTCACTCAGGCACTTCCCATGTACTCATCCATTTACTCAGGCACTCCCTATGCACTCATCCAATTACCCAGGCAATATCCTTGCATCAATCCTTCCACTCAGGCAGAACCCATACACTCATCCAATCACCCAGACACTACCCCTGCACTCATGCAATCACCGTGGCACTATGCATGCACTCATGCAATCACTCAGGCACTACTATTGCACTCATCCATTCCCTCAAACACTACCCATGCACTCATCCATTTACTCAGGTACTACCCATGCACTCCTCCAATCACCCAGGCAGTACCCCTGAACTCATGCAATCACCCAGGCAGTATCCATGCATTCATGCAATCATTCAGGCACTACTGTTGAACTTATCCATTCCCACAAACACTACCCATCCACTCATCCACTCACTGAGACACTGCTTATACACAATTCTAACAATAATCATACACACATTCATACAAGCAATCACTTTCATTACATACAATTTTTCTATTTTTTTAGAGTTCAGGTGGTTCCTTTAGAGCCTTTTTTTGGGTGTTTTTCATTTTTTTTAAACAAAAAATAAAAGTAAAAGAGCCCAACTCTGCTATTTCTGTTCAATGTAGAAACATTAGCCCAAAAAAATATAATAAAATAAAATAGGAAATAAAAAATTAACATTTTTGAGCTCTGAGGAGTGTTTTGATGACGTCAAAAGACAGCTCTCCCACACACAGAGTTGTTAGACATTTTCGGCAGTGGATGGCAGCATCTGCCAACTCCTGAACTATGAGGGGTTGTGGAGTGGTCAAAACAACCCCTGCAGATGTTGATGGTTGAGTTCCATCATCATTGGCTGCTTCTTCCCTTCTTCGGCGCTCCACCTCTCATGCCAACAAACAGAATGCATGGTGTTGAGATGTTTTCTCATGGAACAAGTACCACAAGAGTACTTCTTCTCAGAGCTGCTTCTTAAGACTTTGTGACAAATAGTACATGTGACCTTACACACATTTACTTTATTTTTTCTCCTTCAGGCACAGTGAAAAAGGCCCAAACGATGCTTTCCCTCCTCTTCTTCACTAGCTCCTCCACATCCTCCATCTCCTCCTCCTCCTACTACTCTTCAGGGAATGCTGATGCCATTTTTTGTAGAAAATTGAAAAAAAATAATTGAAAGAGCCTTCAAAACAGGTAATGCAACTGGTGCTATGAAAAGCGCTTTTATGCCCGATTCGGGTCAATGTTGAGCTATATAAAACTCTCTAAAAAAAATAATGGTAGTCTTCAAGCCAGACACACTCAAAAAGAAAGGACTGTAAGAGGTCTTGGTTCCACCCACCAGGAGAGAAAAGCTGTTAAAGCAATGACAAGCTTTCTTTCTATGTCACATAGAGTCCTTTGCGCACCAGTAAAATGTAGTAAATGTCATATAAAACTGTAAATAACTATCAGGATATTGTGTTTCAAAGTATTTCAATGAAAACTCTTTATACAAAACAGATATTTAAACTAGCAACATTCATTTTTCATACTTTTGAAATTACGCTGAAATCGCGTCTCCTACGTGAACAAGGAAATAGATGACAGCAGGATTCGTGACCCATACATGTTTGGTGCGCGATGGTAACGCTACACCAAAATGTAAACATCTTCAAAATATTGCACAAGAACACTAATAGTAATTTTTAGGATTGATTAATAAACCTCTTTGTTTAAAAAATATATTATTTGAGTATGTATTTTAGGGTTACATTCGTGTAACGGTTTTGTGCACCCAACGCATAGATACGTGACCAGTATGTGATACCTTCGTGTCCACAAAAAACTGTTAAAAACATTTTAAAGCAAATTTATGACTCCTTCATTACAATTTTTATGTACACAGTAATAATCCTCCCTGTCAAAAAAATATATTAATTTATTTGTAAATATGTTTTTAGAGTGATATTCGTATTACGGATCCGCGCACCCACCGCGCAGATGCACTTGCAGTACATGACCCTTTTTAAAATTAAAAAAAATATATATATATAATAGAGATAGTTATCATACGGAAATAACAAAACAACTTTCATACTATTAAAAGCAATCATACAAAATGTAATTTAGCAA
Source organism: Triturus cristatus (assembly GCF_964204655.1). Taxonomy (NCBI): domain Eukaryota; kingdom Metazoa; phylum Chordata; class Amphibia; order Caudata; family Salamandridae; genus Triturus; species Triturus cristatus. Next base: position 399,855,086 of record NC_140589.1, read on the forward strand.
AAAACTTTTAAAGTATATATTCTTGAAATTTTTCTTTTTAAATTGAAAATTCTATTATATAATATCACACTGTACAAAATTACAAACAAGAGAACAATGTTCATTCAAATAAATAACACTATAAATCTTTCATCAGCAATGCCATATATATTTATAAAATAGATTATAATATTTTAAAACTTAATAGAAATACTTAATAAAATAGATACAAATAAAAAAATTGTTATAAACATCTTTTCATAAATAAAAGATCTACAAAACCTTAGAATTTGATTGAAAAAAAACATAGGTTTCCGGGACATTATAGTTAGGAATTAGCATTTACAAAACCTTAGAAATTCACTGCAAAAAACAGAGGTTTCAGGGACGGTCTAGTTAGGAATTAGCATTTAAAAATACATTAGATATTTACTGAAAAAGCCACAGGTTTCAGGGACGTTATAGTTAGGCTGACATTTCACTCATACAAAACCAGAAAAATTCAGTGGTTATAGTTAGCTGAGCTAACTAAATTTTGCACCCCCGCAATGCACTGCTGATGACGTCACATATTACATCACTCGTGACATGGTCAGTGACATCACTGATGACATCACTTTTGACATCTCAAATGACATGACATCTCAAATATGAAAGCGTTATCTCCCGTGGGAGTAGCGTCTCTTATTCAGCACTCCGTTATTTTTACGATTTCAAATGATTGTACTGGAGCCGTATGTATATTTGTAACTCTTTCTTTTATTATTCTTCTGTTATATTCATAAGATGTTCATACTATTTCACCCTTAGTATTCCAAAACCGTTTTATCATGTATCGTATTTCTGCCCAATGCATTTCGGGCGAACCCTTCATCAGGGGAATTATGTTTCTGAAAGCATTAAACATATTGAAATGAAACAATGGAACACTCATTAACATATCTGACAATTGTTTCATACATTAAAGGAGCAAATACCAATAAAGTTGTACTCGCAAAAAAAAATAATAACTGATTTTTCATTAGTACGAGAAGACAAATGGAAAGGGCGCCAAACTGTCAATCATACAATGCTATCAACGAAAAAATTGTGGTGAGCTCAGGTTTCTTAAAAGTGCTCATATATTCAACGTAACTGTGTAAACGTGTTGAACAATCACGTGTTCTTGTGTAACGGTAATTCGACCGTGCTCGAATTTAAAGTGACCTAAACGATACGTGGTCGAAGTGACTAGGAGATTCATGCGGGATCTTAGTGACTGTAAAAGAAAATAACGGTGTGAAATAAACTGTAAAGTCTGACCTTCAAATACGTGTCACCAAGGTCCGGAATTGTCCATAACTTTATATCAAAGGAATGGCGGAGCGTTGAAAGCTACACTTTCTGTAGGGAAGAAAGTGACCAAGTATAGGTACTGTTAAAATGGTTTCAAAATGAAGCTGGTATTATAGCTTAAACAGAAACGAGATTAGCGTGAAGATTTACCAGACACCCTAAATTAATTCAACTTGAAATTACCTACTCACAAGGTGTGCGAGAATCCACACCCCATTTGGATTACCTACATGACATCTCAAATGACATTACTGATGATATCATCTACTTAATATCTGATACACCTCCTCACACCCTAATATAACCTTTCATATACCCCCTCTAAAATACAGACTACCATTGTCGAAACCATAGAAGATGTTGAAAGATCTTGTGATTCTTTACTTAAGACAATTTGGGGGTAAGTAGAAAGTAAATCTATAGTTGAAAAATATTACAGTACTGAATCCTCATCCATGTTGAAATTCAAAAGAGGCAGTTCCCTAAGAATGATGGGATCCTCATGACCTTGTTGTAACAAAATGGCCAATCTGGCCAAATCTTTCCATTCAACAATGTCCCGACTTTTGATGGCAACATATATTTTAGATCTAATAGACTGCCCCAAACATTCTAATATGGCAACTAAATAACCTAGCATGTTGATATCTTTGTTTTCAAAGGCCTAAGGATTGATACTTGTTTTCTCTAAAACAAATTCCTCAGGCCAGTGCTTATTGAAAGAAGTATCTTCAAGGATAGGAATAGGCTCTGCATTACTATTGTTTTGCCATCAATTTTGGCTTGTGATAAGGGTCTCATTAGTTTGCTGTTGATAGAGACGTTATCTACATAGTGATTGTTTAGAGTACATTACTGAATTCATTTGCATATTCTTGCACCTGTACATTGCTTATCTCAACAGTGTTTTTCTTACTATTATTAAACATTAAGGGGCCTATTAGGATGGCAGGTGGAGAACCACCCCGACCGCCATGGAATCGGAAATCAACCACCCGCCGGCACCGTGGAAAATCCGGCATCCAAATTAGGAACAACCGCCCAAAAACACCGACCGCGGTGGAACGAGGACAAGAAAAACCACCCGTAGCGGGCAGAGATGACCGCGGCGGTCGCATTCATGACGGAAAACAATCAAACCGCCGCCAGGACAGCGGAGACACCGCACGTTAAATTAGGATAACCCTGATGCCCCCGCGGTATGTTCTGCAGTTTCCGACTGCCGCGGTCGCAAACAGCGATGAAAGGGAGAACCGGCAGAAGAGCTGCAGCATAGGCACTGCTGCGGAAGCTCCATGACAAATATGGCGGATGAAAGAAAAAACCCACAACAAGGCCACAAAGTGCACACAGTATAAAACCAGCCCCTTTCCTGACCACAATCCTTTGCAACATTCCAAGGCTGAAGGCCACAAACCCTGACAACAAAGGATAGGCAAAGCAACACACCATCACTACTCACACCACACATAGCACCACCACCACCACCACCACTTCCACACCTGCACCTCTAATGCCCCTGCACATCACACACCATACACATCACCCCCACCCCAGCACTCACACACCTGCACCCATAACCCCTTTTCACATCACAAACCATGGCAACATTATAAAATGTCAAAGTTCACAGAGAGTGAGTTGAAGGTTATGGTAGATGAGATAGTCAGGGTGGAACCACAACTGTTTGGTAGCCTGGTCCAACAGACACCATTAGCCACAAGGGCACAAATGTGGGCAAGGATAGTCGATAAGGTCAATACAGTAGGGACCACCCTGCGCTCAAAAACAGAAATCACGAAGCAGTGGCATGACCTCAAGAGGATTGTCAAACAGAAGAGGAGCAAGAACCGAGAGCTGGCTCAGAGGACTGGCGGTGGCCCTCCCATCCCACCAAAACCATTCAATGCATAGGAGGAGATGGTGCTTGCCATACTGCATCCAGAGAGTCTCACAGGAGTAGCCGGTGGAGTTGAGGCTGGTAAGTACTAACAAATGACTACCACCACACTGCTATGTACTGTCTTGCACAACTACAAAGCTACACCTCCTAGGCCCAAGTACATTCCTCTGCACCACACACTACCCCAACACGTCTCACAGATCCAACATTCACTCCCTCACATCCACCCAAACATAGCTAGCTACATTACCATGGGAGCATTTGGACAGGCATCGAGCACAACTCCCACCAGGCCCCCTTGTCCCACAGTTCAGCAAGATGGAGCACCCCCCCCCCCCAGAAGCATTTGGAAGCCATTGTCTCACTACAAACCAACTAACAGGTAGGTAGCCATCTTGCCATTGAGGCTGTTTGGGGTTGGGAGGCCTGTACTACAACTCCCACCATGCCCCCTGTCCTACCCTGGAGCACACCTGAGCAGGATGGAGCACCCCCCCAAAGCAGTTGGAAGCCATTGTCTCACAACAAACAAACTAACAGGTAGGTAGACCACATCCCTGGGAGGTCTGTTTGGGGGTGGGAGGCCTGCACAACAACCCACACCAGACCCCCTTGCCCACCCCTGAGAAGGATGGAAAACTCAGCCCCACCCAGAGGCATTTGCCAGCCATTGAATGGTTCACACTCACCTAAGAGGTAGGTAGTCATCTTCCCTGGGAGGGCTGTTTGGGGGTGGGAGGCTTGCACAACAACTCACACCAGGCCCCCTGTCCCACCCCAGAGCAGGTTGTAGCAATCCACAGCACCCAGAAGCATTTGGAAGCCATTGTCCCACAGCAAACAAACTAACAGGTAGGTAGCCATCTTAACAGGGATAGGTATTTGTGGGTGGGAACACTGCACTACAACTCCCACTAGGCACCCAGGCCAACACCTGAGCAGAATGGAGCACTCCACCCAGAGCAGTTGGAAGCCATTGTCTCACTACAAAGAAACTAACAGGTAGGTAGCCATCTTAACAGGGAGGGGTGTTTGTGGGTGGGAAGACTGCACTACAACTCCCACCAGGCACCCAGGCACACACCTGAGCAGGATGTAGCACTCCACACCACCCAGAAGCATTTGGAAGCCATTGTCCCACTACAAACAAACTAACAGGTAGGTAGCCATTGTCGCCGGATCTACTGACCTGAAGTAATGCCCAGTCCACGGGAACGAAGAGAGCTCTCCACACTCCCCAAAGACAGCCCCCCTGATATGGAAAAGCGATTCCCTCATACAGGAAGGCTAGCCCAGGGAGATGCGGGCAATGATATCCAACCCAGGTAGCCTCTTCTGAATCCCCAAAAGGTTCAAGGAAAGTGAATTCGAAGTGAGTGTCCTAGGAGAGAAAACAAGAAATGCCCCCAAAGAAATTCTATCCCCTTATGTAAATCTCAAAAACTTTGTAAGGATATTATGCCTGTCCCGCAGAGACAGGCGTTCCACTTACCAGCCAGAATTGATAAGGGACGTACGAACTGTGTGAGTGATTCGAAGAACAAGCTACATCAGTTATTTCCTTCACGGTCCGCAGAAGATCCGAAGAAGAAGAGGCAGATAAATCCAAAAAGGTTTGCTTTCAATGTCCAAACATGTTTTAAAGGTGTAAGTTCCACAAAAAGTCTGACTTTACAAATTCGTAGGCCTCTTAAGAGCATTCACAGTCTATTACTGAGAACATATGGAGATTTCCAAACATAGGGACTTTGGCACAAAAATAAAAAGCTGGAGTATGGTTCAATTTCCCAAAAGGCCTTTTATTTCGGGGGCGTTTATTCAGCCCAATGTGGCCACTTGATATTGGGGGCCAGGAATGTTCATGAATTGGCGCTAAAGCCAAAAAAATAATCAGAGAGGAGCTACTGTAATAAACATGGTCGCGCATTAGATATATACGCGACCGCGGTTGCAGCGAGAAAAAGGACGCAGCCGCGAATTACCTTCAAACGCGGCCGCGGAGTCACACACTACTCAAAAAAAAATAGGTGCTGCTCATTAAATGCCTTTAGCGGTACTGCGCAATAACAGGCAAATGCTCCATCCACAAAAAGAATCAGGGAGCAGTAGCGTGCCAGCTGGCAAAAGAAAAGGAACAAAAAGGATTGGCAGCCAAAAAGAAATAGGATTTAATACCTCCACAGAAAAACAGGTTTCAGCCACAGCAAGGATGATCTCCACGAAGGAACAGGAAGTAGGCGTGGTCTCAAGGGTGAAGTTTCCAGAAGCCAAGCACTGGATCCTTCTGCTGGGCTGCATTTATACCCTTAAGGGAGCTTGTATAAATTCCTGTCCTTCTTCAGTCCCTTAAGGGAGTGTGTATAAATTCCCTTCCTTCTTCATCATGGCAAGGGACTCTCGCAAAACGTTCTCTATCTCTGCAGAGCAGGCATTGCTACCCCTGACTAACAGTGGGGCCATTTGATAGTACAAGAGGCTTGATCTGTGACAGCCATCTTAACAGGGAGGGGTGTCTGTGGGTGGAAAGACTGCACTACAACTCCCACCAGGCCCCCAGGTGCACACCTGAGCAGGATGGAGCACTGCCCCCCACCCAGAAGCTTCTTGAAGCCATTGTCTCACTACAAACAAACTAACAGGTAGGTAGACCACATCCCTGGGAGGGCTGTTTGGGGGTGGGAGGCCTGCACAACAACTCACACCTGGCTCCCTGACCCACCCCTGAGAAGGTTAGAGCACTGCCCCCACCCAGAATCTTTTTGAAGCCATTGTCTCACTACAAACAAACTAACAGGTAGGTAGCCATCTTGCCATGGAGGCTGTTTGGGAGTGGGAGACCTGTAGTACAACTCCCACCAGGCACCCTTGTTACCCAGCTCATCAAGATGGAGCACTCCCTCCCACACAGATGCAAGTGGCAGCCATGCTATCACTACAAACAAACTAACAGGTAGTTAGCCAGTTACCAAGGTAGTACCGTTTGGGGGTGGGAGTCCTGCACTACTACTCCCACCATGCACCCTGTCCCACACCTGAGCACGATGGAGCACCACCCAAAAGCATGTGGCAGCCATTGCATTGTTGACCGTCATCTAACAGGTAGGTAGCCATCTTCACGGGGAGGTCTTTGGGGGGGATGCACTACAACTCCCACCAGGCAGCCCTGTCCCAACACAAGCAGGATGGAGCACTTCACTCCCAGAAGCAGTTCCAAACCATTGGCTCGCTACAAACAAACTAACAAGTAGGCAGACACCTTCCCTGGAAGGTCTGTTTGGGGGTGGGATGCCTGCACAACAACTCACCCCAGGCCCCCTCGTCCCCCAGATGGAGCATCCCCTCCCACCCAGATGCATGTGTCAGCCATTGTATCTCTACAAACAAACTAACAGGTAGGTAGACATATCATGCATGCTTGTCACACCCCTGAGCAGGATGCAAGCCACCACCACACACACACACAGATGTGTCAAGTCAAAGCCAAATGGGAAAACATAACAGGTAAGTAGCCAGCATGTTCACACAGCCATTCTACTCAAAAAGCATGGTGCCACATGACAACACCAGCCCTCTCATTGCAAACACATACACACAGATTCTATTGCCACTCACAGTGTGCACACAGCTAAGCAAATGAAACTGTCACAGCAACCAAAGTGTGACACACCAATGCACATGTAGAAGAATGTGTGGGCACAATCATGCACAGCACTGAATTACATGTGTAAGTGCCATGGGGCCAGAGCGGCAAGGACCAAATGAGAAACAAGAATGCATGGTTGGTGGTACAAATCCAGATATGCACATGACAAGACAAAGGTATACAGGAGGTGACAATGGCCAGTTCATGCCCAGATGTAGCGTCTGACAGGGCAGAGTAAGCAAAAATAGTCCTCACCAAAAGTTTTAGCTGCGCTAGTCCCTAGATGGCAACATGTCCCTGTACTCACAAATTATGCATGTTGCGCATGGTAGGTATTGACAACTCACACCATGGACAAGTAATGCATGTACCACAGCATCATGTCAGGAGGCACAGTAATGCACATAGAAAATAATGTGATAATTAGTCAACTGTGTGGTGTACCAACAGTGAATGCTATAGAGCTAACACAAAGCTTTTGTGGTGCACTACAATGACCATCTCACATCTGACCAACAGGTGACCACGAACTCACAGCAGAGGACAACACCAGCAACCTGCAGAGCCAGTCTCCCCCCCGGTACATGGACTCTCGGATGTTGACTCCCGGGATTCTCTGGACAATGAGCTCGAAGCCTGCTCATCTGGTGTGCCAGTGCACAACAGGTCCCCATCGTCCCCCCACCACATCTGCTGCAATACCAACGTTTCTGCAGACCCCTACTGTTACGGCCTGTGCGTCCTCCACCACCATCGCCACCACCAACACCAACATCACCAGTGCTGCCTGCAACACTTCCCCTGTCCCAGAGAATGACCACCCCACACCACCAACTGAGGAGGGCAGGGAGAGGATGCGGGTGCCTACAGTGGTGAGGCAACAAGTCTGTGGCAGCAGGGATGGTGTCAGGGGCAGGGTCACTCACAGACACCAAGAGTCTGGGACCCAATCCCTGGACCTCATTAACAGAGTCCTTGGAGCATATGAACAAGCCCAGGGACGAACGGGCCGGTCGGAAGAAGTGTTTCGCGAGCTCATCTTGCTGATGAGGTCCATCTCTTGAGGGACAGGCTTGCGCCACAACCAACACCTCTCCCGCCCTCTGGCGGGCTGCAGGATGACAGTTCATCATCCTCCCCTTCGGCCACAGAGAAGGGTAAGTCCTCAGACCCCACTGGCCCTACAGCAGGGCCCCCCATACCAAGCGAAGAAGGGGCCAACCTAAGAAAACCCTGGGAGTAACTGGAGGCAAAGCACCTGCCAAACACCAGTCAAGGAGCCAGCCATGATGGCAACCCTCTTCACCACTGCATTGACTTGTTGGACTATCCTTCCCCACCCTGCCTTGTGAATGGCATCTCTCTGTTGGGCTGGGTCACCACATCAATGTGGTAAATACTCGATTATCTAATTTACCACAACTGTCAACTCACAGTTCCACTAATCACCTCAATTTAAATGGTCACCCCCCTCACGTCACCATTGTAAATAAAAAATCCTTACAAACATGTTGTTGTGTCTGCTCCGTCTTTATTCCAGGATGTACAGTCTTCAACATGATTACAATGTACCAGGAGTATGGAATGTATGTAGGCAAGGAGAGGGTGAAGGGACCTAGGAAAACACAACACTCACTAGTCTGGGCGTGGCATGACAGACATCACACAACATCTACCATCAAGATAATCCAACATGCACTCATCAAAATGGGCAACAAGTGCCAACATACACATCCTGTCGATGTACAAAACTACCCTGTCCCAGAAACATTGTCAGCCACCACTGAGTCAACAACTGGCTGCAGTCACAAAGCCCACATATACCTTCACAACAACAGGAACATCATCAAACAATGGATCCGTTGTACAATGTCACTCACCTTCAAGTGAAGTAGCGGGTGATGAGCTGTTAACCCCGGTCAGCACCTTCCTCCTCTCCAGTGTCCTCATCACTGGACATGGGTTGGTTTGCGGACGGGGGCCTAGGTTGCTCATCATCATCCTGGATCAGGAGGATCTCCTTACGAATGGCTAGGTTGTGGAGAATGTAGCATGTCACTACAATCTGACACACCTTCCCGGGAGAGTACATCAGTGCACCTCCGGTCTTGTCCAGGCAGAGGAAACGTGACTATAGCAGACCAAAGATACGCTCCACCACATGACATGTCCTCCCATGGGCATCATTGTAGCGGACATCAGCTGGTGGCCTGGGTTTCCGCAGTGGGCTCAGCAACCAAGGACGGTTGGGATTTGCAGAGTCACCTATGTGTAACAAACACAGATACACATTGCAATGTTGTTGGGTCAGAGGACAGCATGTCACACTCACAGCACGCTAATGACTAGGCATACTCACCCACAATCCATGCACGTTCAGGAAGCAGATTAGCCATCAACTGTGGTACAATGCTGTTCTGCAGGATGTATGAGTCATGGGCCGAGCCTGGAAATTTGGCACACACGTGCAACATGATCATATCTGCCTGGCACACCACCTGCACATTTATGGAGCGGTAATGGTTCCGATTCCTGTAGATGTGCTCACGTGCCTGTGGTGGTACAAGCCCAACATGGGTGCAATCAATGGCACCTACAACATGGGGGATGTGTCAAAGGGGATAAAAATCTCCCTTCACAGTAGCCAATTCATGCCCCCAGGGAAATGGATATATGTGTCCTTGTAGATCATCATAGCGGACAGAACATCACGCAGCACCATGTTGAACATAGGTTGTGACATCCCACCTGTACTTGACACAGTGTGCTGGAATGATTCAGTGGCAAAAAAATGTGGGGGGTGAAAGCTGTTGGATATGTTCGGCGAGGCTGAAGTGGGGCTCTAACTGAGCACAAAGGGTCTGTAGGGTGGCTCTAGCCAGATGGAATTTCCAGATGATGTCCTCATTCTCCATGTCTGCCAGTACTGTGAAGGGACGATGCAGATTTGGTCTCTTCCTAGTTGAGATGAAAGTGGACACATATCAATGCAATACATTGTGAGAAGTTGGCCTGGTATATGCTGTCCACTAGTTATAGTGGGCACCCTGTACCAGTCCAAACAACCCCTTATTGGTTATAGGTTAAAGAAAACCTTTATTGAAAGCTATCTTAGTGGTAGCTATGCAGAGCAGCCTTCAGGCTAAGTCTTGAAGGAATGTAAAGCAGCTTGTTTTACCAGTCTATAATCTCTTGAGTGCCTACATGAAAGACAACCACACCAGGTATATATATAAAATATATGTATTTATTTCTAAACACACCCTCCTAGACTCTTTATGAGGCTAGAGGTCAAAACACATAAGTTACACTTCAAATATGACAGTAATAAGCACAAATACACGTTAGGCCCTAGGGGCGATCCAAACCATATACTAAAATAGTGGTATAAGAACCACGACTTAACTAGACACAAGGCCTAGAGCCTGTAGAATCACTAGGACCCCAAGAAACCACCCACGGTAGTGACACAGGTGACCCACGGGGGCCGTGTGCAGTGTGAGAACACAGCCGTGAGCTCCCGTTAGCTTCTATGGGGAAAGTCGAGGTTAGATTTTTAAAGATTAGGGACACTTAGAAACGAACTTGGACCAAACCTTTTGTGACTTAGGAAGTTCTAGGGTCAACACCCACAGGAGCACCAGAGTACTCGTGTTACCTCACCCAGGGAAGCCAGGTGCATAGGTGTCAAATGGTGTCGGGTCGCGCCGTCGATTTCAATGGGAGCTGGCAAAGAAGTGCTGCTTCCGGGAAGATGCGAAGTGTCCGAAGAGATCCAAGCCTGGATCAAAGATGAGAAGAACCGTAAAGCAGAGGGGACAGAGTCTGGGTCACTTGCCAGATGCCGGGTGTTTCAGGTGAAGAAGGTGAAGCTTGACTCTTCAGCCACGAGGACCAGGAGGCATCGAGGACAACCAGGAGCTGGATTTCGAGCTGTTCCACGAAGGGTATCGAGTGCTGCAGCGTCGGTGCCCGGATTGGACACAACAAGCCTTGGCAACAGCAACCCACGCAGAAAGGAGAAAGATGCTTTGGTGCAGACCAGCAAGGTCTGAGGAACTCACCACTTGGTTGGGAATTAGGGCACTTCTTGAGCAACCAGGGAAGACCAAGGAAAATCAAAGTTACCCCCCCCCCCCAGGGACCCACCTGTCGACAGACCAGGGATCGCGAAGGGACCTCGAGAGGAAATACAAAATGGCAACCCATGGGTCACTCGGGGTGACTAGGCCGACAATCTTTGGTGATCTTCTGCTCGAGGGGGGGCTACAAGTAACCCCAAGCACGTCTTCAAGAGACGTTGAGTAGTCAATGCATTTGCAAAAGTACACGGTGACCAGGAGTTCCAATTCCACGCTAACACGAGGGCTGCATGTCTCAGCTTTGCTGGGGACTCGGGTCGGCCTCTGAGATGTCTGGAAATCCTCTTCCTGTGCTACAATTACTTTGGAGTCCAGCCGGAGCTTCGGAGATGCAGACCGGCAAAATGCTTCGTTGGTGCCTGCCAAGCAGGGAATTCACTCCTTGACCCCAAGGGAGATTTCTTCAGTCCTCTAGTCTTTAGTAGAGCGTTGAAGTTCCAGGATTCAGCTTCAGAGTTTCATCCAGGGATATCTAAAATTCTGGTTACAGAGGTTCCTTACTTATACCTAAGGAAGGGGTTGGACTAGCTCTGGGGACCCACCTATGGGAGGGTTTGGAAAGAGGGGTTGCTACACCCATTTCCTTTGTCCAGTTTCACGCCAGAGCAGGGGCTGGAAGCCCCTGAACCGGTTTGAGCTGGACTATGCACGGGGACACCAAATGTGCCCCCAGTGCAGGAATTCAAAGCACTCAGAGAGTGCTCCCACCCAGCCCCCATACCCATAAGCCTGTCTGGGTGGTGGTTACACCTCCCTGTGACTGGAAACCTATTGTACAGGCCTCCTCTGCCGGAGTTTTGGTCAGAAGCAGGAGGCCAGACCCGTGTCTCTGGCTTCCAAGGTGTTTGACACCAAACACAACATGTTTCCGTGCAGCCAGTCCAAAGTTAGCATTAACCGTTTAAGATATAATGCCCTTAAGAGTATATGGTCAGGCTGCACCACTGACAACCCCGGAGAAGAGATTCCGAAGGCTCCAGAGGGGCTCAGCTCATGCCTGGCACCCCTTCATATATAACCAAGCACTCTGCCTTCAGGATTGTTAAGGCCTGCCATAGGAGTGACTGATAGGTTTGTATGTGCAGTGATAGGTGAGGTATAGTGAACCTATACCTCAGTAAGGGGTGCATGCACCACCTTCCCAGGCTGCAGTAGCAGACCTGTGGTGTCATTTTGGGTGGCTTTCCAGGGGTGGCATAATACATGCTTCAGCTCCTGGTAGGCCTCTGGGGTACCTATGCCCTGGGTACATAGTATACCATATACTAGGGACTCACAAAGTGTACCTCAGGATCCAATCTGTGGTATACCCAAAGTGCATGCAATCAATTTAGAGAGGAAGCAGCTAGGCTGGGGCCCTGAATGGCAGGGTCCAAGCCAGACTAAAGTCGAAAAACATTGAAACATCAGCAAAAAGTGGGGGTAAACATGTAAAGAAGATCCTACTCTACTACATGCATCATGAGATGCGCACAGCATCTCATGTTTTGGCGGACACAACCCCAACAATGACTGTCATCAAAATTGTGTTACAGACCAGCTGACATGTAGGGACTCCTTCAGCTACACTAATCGTACACCTGTCAACTGACACACAGCAAGTACCTCCAAATCATCCTCCCCATATGAGAATACACATAGGGATATGGCCACATTCACCATGGGCACGCCTGGGAGTATATCACCCAGCATTTGTGTAAAAATGCAACACCACTGTCTCACACCTAGCTGCTGCACCTGACACACCTTCAGGCATTAGTTGAACCTGGCACACATCAACAACACAATGACCACAGGCTGAGCGTACATGACGAGTGTGTGCATGGTCAAACATGAGCAAACAGGCACATATGGACAATCTTCATCTTGAAAACAATTGCTGTGATTTTCACTGCACTTTTACACATTGACATGTGCACACATTGTGGAGTCCATAACAACACTGTCGTGTGTGCAGGCCCATCAGTATCACAAATGACATGTGAGGGAGCACATGCCAATCAACAAAATCACATACACAAACATGGCATGTGTAGTCAGCAGTGGGGTACATGGCTCATTGGCATTGTGTGCACAATGACGTGCCATCAACCATGTGGCCACTGTGCACTGTTGATGACTGCCAGATGGCCATTGACACAGCATGATGTGTCCATTGGTGCTGTCACAGTCATCCGCCACCCAAATCCCGGTCACCCATGTCACTGTAGCTACCGTCTGGCCCCTGTGGTGTGTCACTGCCAATGCCTAGGACACAATTGCAGTAGTGATAGGCATATACACATGGTGAAATGGTGGTTGGTATGCTCCGCCACCCAAATCCCGGTCACCCATCTCAATGTATGGCACCCAAATCGCGGTAGCTACCGCCTGGCCCATGTGTTGTGTCACCGCCATGGACCATTCCCTTATAGCCAATGGGAACCGCAATCGCGGTAGCATGATGCAATTTTGAAAATTGCGGTAGGCATGCTCCGCCACCGCGGAGCTGGTCATTGGATGCAATTGAAAGATGCACCACCACGGTAGTTCCTGCCTGGCCCCTGCGGTGTGTCACCGCCATGGACCATGCCCTTACAGCCAATGGGATCCGCAATCGCGGTAACATGATGCAATTTTGAAAATCGCAGTAGGCGTGATCCGCCACCGCCGAGCCGGTCATTTGATGCAATTGAAAGATGCACCACCGCAGTAGTGCCCCCCTGGCCCCTGCGGTGTATCACCGCCATGGGCCATGCCCTTACAGCCAATGGGATCTGCAATCGCTGTAGCATGATGTAATTTTAAAAATTGCGGTAGGCGTGATCCGCCACCGCGGAGCCAGTCATTGGATGCATTTGAAAAAGGCTGACCTGGAACACCAATTGCAGCAGCTTAGAACCACTGAAACGACACCAGGGGGGCTATACATGTGTGGGAGGGAGCCCCACATTTCCACTGCTCACAGAGCCTGCTGCCTGAGACCCCTCACCTGCTGCTGCCTCCAGGGACTGCTGCCTGAGACCCCTCACCTGCTGCTGCCTCCAGGGACTGCTGCCTGAGACCTCTCACCACCCACTGCCGCCGCTGTTGTCTCATGTCCACAGTGATGGCAAGGACTGAGAAGATCCGTGCCAGTCCCTTCACAAGTGAGGAGCTGGAGGTTCTGGTGGACGAGGTGCTCACACAGTACCCAAGGCTATTTGGTGCCCCAAATGTTGTGGTAAGTCTTCAACAGTGGGGGTGAGAGTGCAGGGGGGGCACACATGTAGTCGGTCTGATGCAGTATGTGCCTGAGAGTGTGGGGTTGTGTCATGCACTGCCTAACATGATGTTTCCTAGGGTGAAGGGGGGTGTACCCTACGCCACATGTTTCCCTACCTGCACATCAAGATTGGAGGGACATGTGTTGTCTTGTCTGCCATGCAGTGACGCAGCAAGTTGGTAATGCTGGAGTCAGGACAGTGATTGCTTGTGTGAATGGCTGTGTGGGTCCCTGTTGTCCATCTTAGTGTTAGCCCACCTGGCCTGCACAGTCACTGCCCAATCTGACAAGGACACATCACTGAATGTACAGAGTGTTACATGTGTGTTTTGTGCAGGACTCTCCATCAATGAGCCATCTCAGCCCTGTAGATTGCACACAACAGGCCCTGTGAGAAGGGTGTGGGATTGTGAGATCATGTCCCTCAATGTGACACCCATGACACAGTGAGCTATTCACAGGGCAAGGTCGTTGAGGCCTGCGCAGTGTTGGACACAGTGAGTCTCCCCCCAAACACATGTTGATATGTGATGTATGTCTTGCTCTACCTATAAATGGACAGTAGATGTGGGCAGACTACACATGGCTTTCTGTGCTGGCATCCTGCTTGTATATGAGATGTCCAGGTACTGTGTCTCCCCTCACACCTGCATGCATTTACGTGTGCTTCTCACATGCAGATATACCATGTGAGATGCATTCCTGTCTCTGCAAGACATATCTGTGGATTTTGGGATGGATCAGTTTCATGCTACTGTCCTGAGTGATTTTGTTACATGACACTGTGTCACTGATGTTTTGCCCCTCTTGTCTCCCATGCCTGCAGCTCATAGTACACCAGCGTAAGGCTGTGTGGAGGGCCATTGCGAGCAAGGTGCGGGCTCTGGGTGTCTCAAACCGACAGCACACCCACTGCCACAAGAGGTGGGATGACATCTCACAGCTGGCAAAGAACATTGCGGAGATGACACTGGGACTGCTCCCTCGCACTGGCAGGTTGGCACGGCACAGCATGACACCACTAATGTGCCGCATCTTGCCGTGACAAAGCCTGAGCTGGATGCACGATTGAAGGAGCATCAGCAGCAAAGTAGGGGTGAGTATTCTAGGTAGGGTGACTTTGGGTGTGTGTGGCTGCATGTGTACACAGCCTGTGCCAGCGCTGGGCTATTTGATGTTGTTAGCGTGATGCAGGGGCTTGTAAGTGGCCTCTGTGCTGGGTGCAGCTGTCATGCATTTGTCCTACCTGTACTTTCTAAGGGAATTCGAGTACTGGGCATTTCAATAGCATTCTGGGTCGTGGGCTTCAGGTCTGAGCTATTTGTGTTACTGTTTGAACGGAGCCACATGCAGGAGGTTGTGCTGTGTGGTCATCACATGGCTCACTTATGCCTGGTTTTCCTATTTACATGCACTGTTTGAGTAACAAAAGTGTGTTTGCAGAATGTTGTTGCACAGGGTGGCGTGCAACATGTAGATTTAGTCATCTTCAGTGTAGCTTTGCTTGCATATGTTTGTTCTGTTAGTGCCACTGAACTGACCCTACATCTCTCTCTCTCTCATGTAGCATCTCCCGTGGTCATGGAAAGACAGGGGACAGACACCAGTGGTGGGGAAACAAGCACAACAGCTGCACAGGAGCCCAGTGACACAGATGTGACCAGCGCCTCGGAGGGGGACAGGAGTCTGATGGAGGAATCACAGCCTGAGACGCAAAGTTCAACGTCATCTGATGCTAGCGGTGATGCATCCATTTTGGCAGGCACAGGTAACGGGGACTCTGCATCATCTTCCAGCACGCAGCGAACAGTGCCCACCCTCCCAGCCACTTCCTCTGGTGCTGCCCGTGTTCGCACCGGTAAGAGGGGAAGAGTGTCCTTCACCCCAGGCACCGCTGTCCCTGTCCCAGTCCCCCCTGCTGCCATCAGTGCTGAGTCTGTGGACCTTTTGCGCCAGCTGTGTGTAGGCCAGACAGCTCTCCTCAATGCATTCATAAAGCACAACAAAAAATTGGCTCAGGTGGTTGCTTTCTTGGAGAGCATACATTCAGACGTGGGTGGGCTGCACCAGACTGTCCAGTCTTTGTCCGCCGCAGTGACGGCAGCCCTTCAACTGGCACAATCTTGTAGTCCAGCTCCAGTCCCTTTGTCCACCCCATGCCAGTGCCCACGTCTGACGATAGTGACCACACTCCACAGACCTCAAGGTCATGAAACAGCACACGTAGCACACAGCAACAGCAGCAGTCCAAGCGGTCCAGGGCGCAGACACCATCACCACAGAAAACCAAACCCACCCCAGAGCGCAAAGACAAAAGCCTGTCAGGCTACACCAGGGGCCAAAAAGCAAAGAAGCAGACCTCAGGGTCACATGCCTCAGAGCCATCCCCAGCCAAGGGCTCTCCTGTCCCAAAAGCGTCTCGCAAAGACAAGCATACAATTTCCGTGCCCACTGAGAAGGTTGTGCCTGCCAAGGGTAGACAAAATTAGGGCTCCAAGGCAGATTCACCCACTACCTCGACTCCCATTACAAGCCCAGTGAAGCAGGAAAAGGAGGGCACTGTAGGGGGTACACCTGGTAGACAGGGGATGGAGGGGCAAAGGCAAGGCCATGCGAAGCGTACTGCTGGATCCAGCATGTCCCCAGAGGGAGGGCCACCGCCTAGGTGTAGAGTGTGCCTGTTGTGTCTACACCACTTACCATTGATCCAAAGTCAGGCAAGCCATTTAGAAACCCCAAGAAGTGGAAAGGAACCCCTCCACAATCTACCACCCACACTGTGTCTCACGTCTGCATCACTCCACCTCCACGTGCCACTACATCACCTGGTCCAAGCAGCCCTCTGGCTTGCCAAGCCACTGATAGCTCTACCTCAGCTGGGCCTCTCTTTCCCCAGTCAAGTGCTCCAACTGTGCCCGACACACAGCCAGCTCCCAGTCCGACTGACAGCCAAGTCTGAATGTTAGTCACCCTCACACACCTGTCTCTCCAACAGCGGGGCCTGTACTGCCCATCGTGACACCCCTGACTGTGTTGCTGACCATGGCAGGGTACAGTCTCACACATTCCCTGTGCAGCTTCTCATGGACTCACTCTGCACTTCGTTTTGACCACTGGCCTTGTTGCTCCTTGCTGTGTTGAACTATTCCCTGTGCAGCTTCTCGTGTACCTCATCTGCACCTTGGACTGGCCACTGGCCTTGCTGTTTGCCCCCTGTCTGTGTAGCTTCTCATGGACTCACTCTGCACTTTGTCCTGCCCACTGGCTTGTCGTACACTGCTGTGTGCCCCCTGCCTGTACAGCTTCTCATGGACTCACTCTGCACTTTGTCCTGACCACTGGCCTCGTCGTACACTGCTGTGTGCCCCCTGCCTGTGCAGCTTCCCATGGACTCACTCTGCACTTCGTTTTGACCACTGGCCTTGTTGCTCCTTGCTGTGGTGAACTATTCCCTGTGCAGCTTCTCATGTACCTCATCTGCACCTTGGACTGGCCACTGGGCTTGCTGTTTTTCCCTAGCCTGTGCAGCTTCTCATGGACAAGCTCTGCATTTTTTGCCTTGCTCTTCTCTAATGTTGGTGCCTATTTGTGCAATTTGTGAATAAAGACAGTTGTTCCTGATGTCTGTTTTGTCAGTGTCCTTACTGAATAAAGTCTTTCCTGTGTGTATATGGTTTACTGTGCCACATGCCCTGTGTGCCAGTTCAACATTGCCAATGTCTTGTCTGACTTGTTAAATTTTGTACTGGGGTGACAGGGACTTCAGGTCTTTCTGACTCTGATACTTGTGGGTGCAATGATGTTGTTTTTAGATGGTACGCCGTTATCATTTTCATTCTTTGTGCATGTTGGCTATATTGTACACATGTCAGGTTTGGGGGCATGCCAGCACAGTGTGGGATTCTTTCCACAGGATTGCAGGCAGACTGGCCAGGGGCATCATATATGCGTGTTCTTACTTTCTGTGTGCCCAGTAGTGTAGGTGTATGGTCATGTTGTGATGGTCAGTCATCCTATTCACATGGGTTACTTTCAATTTGTGCACTTGGGTGGTCAAGAAGTGAGCAGTGTGAAGAGGGTGAGTTTGTCATGAGTGTTGATGTGTGTGTGCCCATGCAATGTCAACTACACACATGTGTCACCCAGGTGTAGAGTGCCTGTTTGTGTGATTGTTCAGGCCTTTGATTGTGATTGTGTGCACATGTGTGAATTGTATGTTGTGCACTGTGCAGTGTGTTGGTGTGTACTTGCAGTTCTGAATGACTCCTACTTGTTGCTTGTGTCAATTGTGAGTATGCAGAGTGTATGACTGGCAAGTCATGGTTGTGTTTTGTTGATCAGCCGTGTTTGTACTCACTGTGCATACCTGCTCAACCACACTGACATTGTGGGTGTGATGTTCTCATGCATTGCTGTCACATGGTGCTTTATTGCCTCCAATGTGGCATGTGGTGTGCGGTGTCATACCATCCCCTATCTGTGCTTCAGATGCCTTGACATGGTGAGTCTGCACTCCCTCTATTTGTGTATGGTTCACTCCTGCCATGTCCACTACTAACGTGCACACCACTTCACTTTGATGTCAGCTGTCCCCTTGTGTTGCCTGTGTGTATGCCTCCCCATCACTTCATTTGTGACACTGTGCTTTGTGGTGCAGATCTTTGCCCAGGAGCAATATGCCACTCAGGACATTTCCCCAATTAGTTATCGGTGTTGTTCTTGTACTGTTCAGCAGTCATGGTTGCTCATGTGCAGTTCAACTGTTTGCGCTGCCCAGTCCTCTGGTCAAGTTGTTTCCACTTTTGTGTCCCAGACTTGTGCATCTGTGGTTGTTGTGTTAGGTGTATGTGTGTATGCTGGGCTACTGCTTGAATTCCTGAGGGTGATGTAGTCAGTGTGCTGTTTTGAGTGTTGTGGGTTTTCATGGTGTGTCACTCATGGCTGTGTGGGACCGTTATGTTTTGTGTGCACACACTGCTTGTTGTGCATGCAGTGCTGTGGGTGTATGTTGCCTTGTCCTGGCCTGGTGTGCATCCCCTGATGTCCTGCTGTGTTTGCTTGTGATTAATTGGCATGTGCATCTGTTGCGTGTTTGATGTGGCTGTGTTGTTCTGTGATGGTGGACGTCTTGCCTGTGTTGTGGTATGTTGTTTGTGCATCATTCCTGATGAGGTTGTGCACATCTGTTCTGTCTGTGCTCCCATTGCCTTTCCACAGTTTTGCTGCACAGGTCATGTCTGGTCTTGTTGTGGTTCTGTGTGTGTTTCTGTTGAGTTATGTGTTTGGCTGTTGTGTTTGTGCAGACATTGGTTCTGGTATCCCTATGTGTATGTGATGTTTGTGGATACCCCCAGGGAGTGTGATTTTTGTCTGTGTATTGACTGACACCCTTCTGTGTGTCTGACACTGGGGTTTAGTGCTGTTGGTGTGGGGGGTATGAGTGAAGATTCCTACTTGTGTTTGACAGTCATGGAGTATGCCACTGTGCCCTGTGTGTTGTGCTGCTGGCATAGTCCTGTGAAGTAGTTGTGTGCATATGTGTGGCTGTTCACAGTTTGACTTCAGGGTCTTCCTTTCATCCCTGTGCCTATACATGGGTTGCCTTGCTGTCTCCCTGAGTTAATGCACTGAGGTGACTGTGGTTTGACTTCACTCGCTGTGCCAGCCATGTGTGCTTTGATGGGTGAGTGAGTTGTTCTCTGTTCCTTGTCTTGCATGTGATGTACACATGCTTGTTGGTTATTTCCTTGGCCTTCCATTAGTGAGCACCTCACTTAGGCTTTCCTATATGTTGTGCTCCATTGCTGGTGGCATATGGTCTGTGTATGTGGCTATGTGTCAGTTATGGGTATATCTGTGTGACTTGGCAGGCTGTGTGTTCCAGTAGGATGTTTGTTCATTGTATGTGTGTGTGTTCATTTTGTGCTTATATTCAGTTTTCTTACCATGAATGTGGTGTTGTTGTGGTGTGTGGGTTGTCATGGGCCTGTGCTTCTATGCTGTGTGTTCCTCTGCAGCCACTCCTGCTGTGGCTGTCTCCCTAGTTGTTTGTTGTGTGGTGCAGGGTGTGGATTCACCTAGCTTGTTGTTGTGCATGGGGTGCACAGGGGGGCACATGGCATGTCCCTTCATGTTGGGGGGGCTAGTGTGTGAAGGGTGGAGGTGTGGCCCTGTGTACTTTATGCCCTCCCCATGCCTGGTGCTGGCCCTGCCTTCTGCATTGTGCGCATGTTTTCCCTTGTCTTCACCGCTGTGGTGACATGACCGGAACATTACTTGGAGATTGTGAAAATGTGTGACCTGGCTGCGGAGGGGTGACTTGGTGGCAGGTAGGACATGTGTGGGTACACTTGTGGATGTGTTCCTGTCCCCACCAGGGTGTCTGGTGTGGCCAGGGACCCTGTATCAGCCCATGAGTTGTGTGTTGTTGTTGTGTGCGGGATTGCGTTATTGCATACCTGCGGTGGCATCCACGACGGTCCATGAGTTGCTGGTGATGTATCAGGTACAGCACCGGAAAGGCGTGAAGAGCTGGATCCATTGCAGTCAGAACCGGGAATCAGGTTTCGCGCTCCGCAGTCGAGCTTCCGCCGTCTCTGGTAGGGCAGTTTCTCCACTGCTTTTTGGGGCATCCTGATTTGTACAGCGGACGGGACCTCATTCCACGCGACGGTGAGTCTCCATTGGCTCCCACCGCCGCGGTGGCGGGCGCACTTTGATGGCGGTGCGAAGCGGACGGGGAAATGGGCTGTGTTTGACCATACTAATATGGAGGGCGTGAGAACCACTGCTGGCATGCGGAAAAAAGCATTTTCCGCCACCACAGGCACCACGGTGATGCCACCGCCTACCATCCTAATAAACCCCTAAGGCATTTGTACCTTGCAAACTGACTGAAAATGACCATTCTTTCACAAAAATTACACTTCCTTTCTGGGGCAGGGTAAGATGTGTTGTTACCAAGATGTTTCTTCGACCCACATCTGTAGCAACAAGATTGCCTCTTTTTCCCCATATTCATTTTTCTATTTAGAGCACAAAGGGAATCCTCCTCAGATATACAAGCAACAGGTAAATGCCCTCATTGCCTGCCAAAGCATGAGAAGAAACAATGGATCCTTCTATTCTGTTCTCTTCATCAATCACATCCTATAGTGACAGATTTCTACATGTTAGTAATCTCTTGTGTGTATTTGCTTTAGAAACAGATAAACACAAACTGGTCGCTAATATACGTTTCCACATTGTGCTCAAATTCTCATGGTATGGCAAGCACACATAAAGCTGCTACAAATTCCTTAAACGATTCTTCGCTGCTTTGCTTGCTTTAAAAGCAGAGATGATGTTCCACTATTATACTAGGCTCGTCCGAATAATGTCTTCGAATTCTCTCTTTTTCTTTGATAAACATATCCCAAACTGTACTTTCACCACCAGGAGTCTCTACTTGAGGGAGATTGTCAAAACTCCTCTGACCAGCAATGCCAAAATGTTTGAACAGAAGTGCCAATTTTCTTGAAGGATCATAGCTCATGGCTTCAATGGCAGCTAAATTGTTCTCATAAATGCAAAGCCACTGTTTCCACTTTAACTCTGACCTACCTTCTTTCTGAAAGAAGGTCAGTGGCTGAACCCCATTTTGATTTGTAGCCATTCTTTACCCAGGAAAACAGCTTGAATATAGAGGAACTCCTTAAATTAATCATATATGTTACAAAATTATACACCTTACTTTAACACTTGCATGTGTTCATTCGAGCAGTACAAAACAGAAAGTTTGGGTGCATAAACCTTATCACCCACACAGCTACTGTTGTTGATGTAATCACTGCAACTGGGGCAATTGAAAATAGAATCAATAACAATGCCAACTCCCAGTTTAAAATGGCCGCCAACATATGATGCAACAATGATTTCCAAGAGTTGAAAGCACATGCACAAGTCACCAGCGGTGGTTGTCTGTGCGAGCAGAGGAGCTTCGTCCCCCACACTCCTGGAAAGAAAGCATAAAAAATAAACAGATTTTTTTAACCATTTTATTATTGACGTTTTCTGTCAGCAAATGCAGTACAAGGGCGGGGCAGGTGGGTCACCGCTGCCAATGATTGGCAGTAGTGAGGAGTGACCACTTAAGTTTGAAATGCACATGTTGGTTTGGCTGGCCACCTTGCTACTGCCAAAACAACACACGCAATTCAGACATCTCCAACCCGGCTGTATTGGACAGCTAGGTTGGAGACCAGGCACATGCCTGCAGTGCCTTTTGGAGCATGCAGCCATCCTGCTCCAGCCAAAAAAAATAACAGCCTGAGAACAGCGTCTTGATTGGATGAGAGATTGTGCTGTGGGCTATGCGCTCGGAGTACATGCTCCAGAACAACGAGGACATGCTGCAGAACATCGAGCGGCAGTGTAAGGTAAGTGATTTTTTTATGTGCAAATTTATATCAATGTATATATTATTATGTGTATTTGTTATGTGTATATTTTATGCGCCCCTCCAATGTGATTTGCCACCAACCTCCAGTGAAAGTTCCGCTGATGTGCTCTGTCATTTGGCTGAAATAACTTGTTCCTCTCCGACACTGAAGAAGAGTACCATGACGTGGAGCGACACACATGTACCAGCGATGTGACAAACTGCCTGGAGCACAAGCTCTTCCGTGGAGCGCGACTATTGAACAAGCCACACGTCCCTCATCTCAATGCACGTTCTAAACGGCAACTGGCAGAGTTCAGTTAATTAGACAGTTTTAAAAAAATCTCAAATGAAGGAGAAAAGTTTCACTGCATGGATCCGTTCTTTATATTATTATCCGCGTCTGTGGGTCAGTTGCAGTATTTGTAATCCTCACCATTTTTTTCTCTGTTTCTTCTGTCCATGAAAATGTAGAATGCAACTTCTACCAACAGACATTGTCACTAGCCCAACTCCTAGTACCAAATGTAGTACTGGGGGAAAAAAGACAAATGGTGGAATCCAGCAGGTATAAATAGAAGAGAATTTATTTCCAAAGTTCATGACTCTACTCTGATAAAGCTCTGGAACATCATAAATATTCCAATTGAATGTAAAGCAATAAAAAAAAGTAAAATATTAATTAACAGTCAATACAGACATCATGACGGACATATTAACTACCTTAACATATTACATCATTGCGCATTACATACACATACTCTCTCTTTCAAATAAACACACTCTCATCCGATGCATTCACAAAACATACTATTAAAAATATTTTTACTTACCACAGCTACCAGCAAAGGTCCCGTTCCAGCTAAGTGAGCTCCATTTTTATTAATAGTAAATCATACACTATTGTTCACCATTAATATGACGAAAAACGGGCAGGAAATAAGGAACGCAGAGCCGGCCAGTGTTCTTGGCACTAATTTTGCCACCTCTGCGGCCAGGGGTCGCAAATGAACTGCCAGGGGTTGCAAGGGGCAAGCCAGGCGTCACAGCCGGGACCCCTCAATGACATCTATGCCAGTTTCATGGATTTCAAAGGGTAATCCAGGGGCGGCAGTTGTTCCTCCTGTCTCACCCTAACTGGCCTCCATGATCGGATTATACCATATTGTAGTTTGCCAAAAGCTGAGCAGCGCCTGAGAGTAAAGTTGCTCATCTCCACTTCCTCGTTGTTGCTCAAAGTAGAGCGTCTCCTGGCAGGTAAACTCCACCCTTTGATGGCAGGAATAGTGCATAAATGGGCCACATTCCAGATGCAACCGTTCTGTCATGAGTATGCTCTTTTTTCACCCCCACAAACAAAAGACAACAAATGAGACGTCCTTTATCAGTTCATCAGTGTTCACTTCGAAGTTTATATTCCGTTATATAAATGAAGCGCATTTTAATTTTTTTAATAGTTTTCCGTTAGTCTGTAAGGGGTTAAACTTGGAGCCAGGGGTATTTCAGTGTGACGTTTAGGCAGCTAGAGTAAAAGCTCTTACACGGAAGCATTAAAACAATTATACAGTTACAAGCCTTGCAAAGCCTGTATCGATATTTGTACGATGGCGTTCTTTATTAGTATGAGAGTTGTGTACACGCCGAGACCTTTACTGAATTACAGCTTCATCTTCCCAACCACAGATTTTGGGGAATTGAATTGCAGCCCCCGGGCTTTCAAGCAAGCGCTCTCACCGTCGCGCTAATGCAGCAGCATTACCCTGGGTGCTAATTTCCCGTCAAATATTACTGTGTGCTGTCAAAATAAGCAATTGTACAACAGAGAACCTCTGGCTCATAAAATACAGTGGCAGTTGCAAACTAAATCGCAGAGCTGCAGAGACCAAAACGCTCAATTTTAAATATGTCATGCTCTGGAGTTAGGTTTATTTCTTGGGGATTCAAAGCATGGCTAACCCTCTGCTTTCGGGAGAGAAAACCCCTACTGAACTGAGAAGGTCAATGCACGCATTTAATAAAGAAGCAACGGCGCCTTGTTTTCCCAACTATACACAAATTGTTGATCACAGGGGAAAGATGCCCTTGATGTTACTTGGAAACGCGATCTGCATCTTTCAAATCGGTGCTGAATACAAATTACCCTACGGTTTATTTTTTACTGTTCAGTATGCCAAACAAACAGTTTAGTTATTGATGTCTTGCGATTTCTCTATTAAGTTCTGCTTTGTATTCTGCATAGGCATCAGCAATGTCACGGAAAGTTCTCTTTCTCCTTTTTTTTAATTTCTAAGTGTTAAACGTGTGCTTCTTGTTGTAGGCTTTCTCTTTGAGAGGGGAAAGTCAGAGCATTATTTTCTAATAGGTTGAGGACATTCGTCTATTTGAAAACTTGGCCTGGCTGACCACTCCTTTGCTTGCATTCCTGAATACATATATACAGTATACCTTAGATAGGAGGGGAAATACAGCGTGAAAAGGTATTGCTTTTTCTTTTACGGGTCATAACAGGGGACAGCAATATTTCCAAACTGTTATACTGTTGCACGTTTACTATTAAATGTTTGCGATGTTTGCGATGTTCGATCTGGAGCCAGTTTTTTAAAATAGGGCAGATGGTACCTCAAGTACGGCCCCTGGTTTAGATTAGAGTGCTAACACACAACAACCCAAATTACTTTGTTAAAGGTGAAATATCCCATAGGGATAGTGTGGTGGAAGCACTTTTACCGGTGGAGTCTCCTTCATACTTCGCATTTCCACCACGGATCTGCTGCTATTGAACTCTAAAGTCTTGAATTTTTTAAGAAAGCCTAATATCTTTAATTAGTGTCCAGCTGCTTATCATTAAAGAGGCAGGTTCGTGAGAAGGACATTAACTGAGGTCTGCCATGAAACCACTAGCAACATATTTTGGTCAAACAGGGTAGATTGTGGATCAGCCATTTCCAGAGATCAACTACTTACTATGTATGTCAGTCAACTATGTGATTGACCGCCATGTGGCTGACATTCATGAAAAGGTAATAATACTGTCCCAAATATGCTGGAGAACACCAAAGCATGTAGGGAGACTACCGTCGGGGTGCTGAAAATAGATCCTCATGTGTGTATGTTTTCAGCACCCACATTTGGTGGCGAACATTTCACCATCTGATAATGCCATTGATGGATTTTCCATTGGAGGCCCTCCCAAATTGGCTTTTCTTTTAAAAAAAAAAAAGATTTTATTGACAAGAAATTGGCTTTTCTAGTGCGGGTTACAGATACTTGGCTCCAGTGAGGTCCTTAAATGTGTGGTCAAATGTAGTCTGCGAGCATTCTTCCTCTCAAGAAATTTTTTTCTCTCATGGTGACTTATGTTATTTAAACCTTTTTTAAGACAACCTATGTCATTTACATCCTGGATTGATGAAACCCAATCCAAATCCTTCGGATCTGCTTTCTGTTCTTGGTCATTTCTGTCTTTTGAAGACCACATTGCCTTGAAAAGGCTTTAGGCCAACAAGCACTTAAGGGGCGAAACACCTGGTGGTTTATTGTATCGGCTTATAGAACAAAATAGTCATGATCCGTGCACTATGTTGTAAATAATATTATATGATCAGTGAAAACAACTGTTTGGACACAGTTGTGTCATCTATTTTGGTGTTTGTTAAACTTTTTTCCAGCATGTATGATGATTGCCATCTATGTATTATTATTCTGGTTTCCTTATTCTTGTCACAGTCCAAGAAAATTCTTTCTTTCACTTTGATTTGTAGTGTATAACAAAACAGATAGCTGCCCTGGTGTGGGTTGTCTTCTGTGGGTGCCCTTTCTCATTTGAGGCACCCAGAACATTTTGTACTCATTCGCCATAGCTACTCTATTCATTAGGGACGCACACAGTAGCCCAGGCTTTCCCCATATGCCATTCGGCTGCTCTCAATAAGCTGTATGGTCCTGCCAGCCCTCTTGCATGCCTGTCACTCTAGTCGTTATGCTTTGCAGTAATGCTGATTTTCCTGCTCTCCTGCCTGCCTGCATTCATTCCCTTAGAGTGATTGAAAGAGCAAACAATACCCATTGTGCTCCAAGGGAACACCCCTGATGATGAAGTTAGGCTGAAGAGGACAGCCATTCCTCTCGGTGGGGGGAAGCAACTTCTGGTGGGCCGTGATGGAGCTTGTGCTGCTTGTGTCCCCAAATTAGACAGAGGTGGAATACAGAATTCCTGCATGGTCACACTTACAATTTTTGTTTTGCTGCCACTTCAAAGGGCTAGTACTACTCAGTAGTGCTTAAGCTTAATTTCAGTGGGTGCAACCAGTCTAAGGGGCACCCACTGAAGAGTGAATACATTAAGCTACTTTATTTTAGTTTGGGTGTACTTTGTACATTTTGCTCTTGATAACCTTCTCCAGCCACAACGACCAACAGCTACGGGCTTCTATGGTCCACTGATTGTTTCTTCTGCCATTAGCAGCATCACTGTATGTGCTCAGGGCATGCCTTGCTGCCAAACCCTGGTGGTCTCTTGAAAGCACCCCACAGGTCTTTCAAAGCCGCTCGCACTCTATGTTTGCACTTGATAGTCCGCAGTACCCACTCCTCTGAGAGTAGTAGAAGGTTCAGACTCAACAGGAGTCACCAGTACACATCTTTCAGGGCATTATGGCAGATTTACTCCCAACTAGGTTAAGAGGAGTAGAAGGGAGCTGCTGCCAGCAGCCCTGGAAAAGAAGTCCAAGAGAGTTCAGGAGTCCAGGGCAAAAGTGTGGATATCCCCTAGGCTCCTACTTGGATTGACACATGCACTGGTCCTTCTTTTTTTACAGGCTCTGTCTCGGCTCTTCCTGACATTGCGGGGCTTTTAGTAATCTAATGGAGATTTCTGCAATCGGTGGGACACCCATGAACCTTGATATTGTACATCACCCCTCTACCTCTATCTACCTCACTGTCTGTCCCACAAATGGACAGCATGCTGTAAAAAAATCCTAAATGGTAAATGCTTCTAGCAGCAGAGCACTTTAGCTTTCTGTTATTGTCACCATTCCTGCAGGCCTACCTACTTCACTCCAAAACTTCAAAGGGTCTTCTGTAGGACTCTCAAGACACATGTATGGCTTCTCACTATCGATACTAGCAACAGCTGTTAAAATAAACAACCCCGCCCTCTTCGGCCAGCAGGAGAATCTTAATGTCCCTGCTATTGGCCTGTTGTTTAATGGTGGCTTTGATCTGCCAGGCTGTTGGTACAGTAATTAAGTCCACTCAGCCAGGCAACTCAAAGGGTGAATTTCATTAGTGGCAGTTTCTGAAAAATATGTTTTTACAAAAGGATATTGAAGAAAACAAAATCAATAGATACATTAGGGGTGTATCTCCTAGCAAGCATCATACGCTTGTTCTTCATTAAATGAATTAAACGTGTTAGCAAATCCAGTTCGATTTTGACAGCGTTGAATCATTCTAAGCCTACGATGTACTCATGAAACACCTTCACAATTGTAAACCTATTGTTCCATTGATATATATTACAACGTTGACTGTCCGAATGATTGATTCTGTATATCCAAACAGACAGATGCATGATAAAAGCTTCACATGTTTTTAAAAGCAAATCTGCGGCCTTGCTGGCCATTTACCTCATTAGATCCTGCTATGCGAACTCGCAAGGGGTTATTGGGTCACGTTCCTTTATTTTCTCTTCCCTTAAATGTTACGGCTCAAGTTTTCTACTCTTAGAACTACAGTACATCTGGGCATATATTAAAATCTATGGGGAATTCCAGCAGTGTCTGCCGATATGATGAGGTCCCTCGTTTATGACAAATTAAACATGACATTCACCACAGTTCCCAGACCTTGGCACAAGGACCATGGAAAATGTATGAAATAAGGTGATCGCTTGGCCAAGGGAATAAAATGTGTCAGGCCTTGGTTGGCAACAGGCACTGTAGGATGTTGAAAATGATCCACAGCCTGCATTGGCCATGAAATAACGACTGTATTCTCATTGGTTAGGTAACAAGAGATTCCATGTAGAAGCACAAAACTGGACAAAAAATATTTTCTCTGAAAAATGATAATTAACGATTCTATCAGTGCCTCACTCGCCCAAAAGGTCTAGGCGTAAGTGTGGTTTAGTCTTACCCAATCCAAATAAGTTTCCTCAGAATTGCCTGAGTGTGTATGGCTACCCAAATGCTTTTTCTTTTTTATTCATTTTTTGTTTAATCAAAGGCAGTTCGTTTGATTTCAAATGTGTTTTTCATGGTTATGCTCACTGACGTCAACATCTTTCCTCTCCGTTTTTGACATCCAACATCTTTTCCTTGCATACCCACCTGCCTTGTACCCTGGTACATATTTTATTTGGTCTAGTGGACACCCCAATGTCTCCTTCTTCAATACCCAGCTGCGAGGTTCCCTGGTAACATCTTTGGTCCAACTGATTTTCTATGATAAGATTTATGTTTCCAGGGCATACTCGGTCCTTGGTAATTTTAACCCTGCAACAACATAGATTTTGAGAAATGGTGTATTTTATTCTGATCAAGTTGTGCCACTTACTGCTTTTGGTCTTATTGGCTTGTTTGGCGTGGGTCCCGTGCTCACTACGCCACTGGAGTCAAGCTACCCTGGCTGAAGAGGGGTGAAACCCTAAAACCGGTCCTAGGATACTTGAATCCGGTCCAAGGAAGACATGGCTTGACAGTTCGGGCTGGACTGTTCCCATGAGGCACAGGGTCAAAACTGATTTGCATATGGCCATGTCTGAACTGGGGTGGCGTGGTGAGCAAAATAACGATGGATTTAACCCAGATCTGTGACTGGGTGTGAATGTTTTGCTAATGTGAAACATTCCGTCCATCATCTTGTGTGTTTTGCTGTTAGCCCTATCTGGGAAGGGTATGCCCAGACGTGGGTCCCGTGCTCACTACGCCAGTGGAGTCAAGCTATCCTGGCTGAAGAGTGGTGAAACCCCGAAACCGGTCCTAGGATGCTTGATTCCGGTCCAAGGAAGACATGGCTTGGCAGTTCGGGCTGGACTGTTCACATGAGGCACAGGGTCAAGACTGATTTGTATATGGCCATGTCTGAACTGGGGTGGCGTGGTGAGCAAAATAACAATGGATTTAACCCAGATCTGTGACGGGGGTGAATGTTTTGCTAATGTGCAACATTACGTCCATCATCTTGTGTGTTTTAATGGCAAGCTATGGCCCAGTCTATCTAAAATTTCTAGCAAATCTCATTTAGCCATCCACCAAAGCACTTCATTCACAGTTCTATACACTTGCCTAATCCTATATCCAAGCACTCATACATTTGCCCATTTGTGTATTCTTCGTGCGGTTGCTCATCCATCCAGTTATCCAACCATTGACTCGCTGCATTTAACGCACAAATCCACCCATCAATGAAAAACACGTTAACTTATAAAAAAACATACCTATTGGCTTTGTCGCTGTTTGTTACATATAGGAAACAGTTAGTTACATCATCCACCTTTGCCATAGGTTCTTACAAATGCATTGTTTTGATGTGTATGAATTTCCACTTTTTATTCTTTAAATTTAACACACTTTTATTGAAATCCAGTGGTAGAGACCCTTGATTTTATGAAGTATCACTGATTCATTTGCGTTTGGTGATAACTAATATTCTCAAACTATCGGTGCAGGTTCTGGGAAGGTTTTTTGGAGCTGGCCACATTTTTGACAATGAAGTCGTCACAAACTAAAAAAACTTACTTTTCCCCCAAATAACCTTAATCTTTTTAGATT
Source organism: Triturus cristatus (assembly GCF_964204655.1). Lineage (NCBI taxonomy): Eukaryota > Metazoa > Chordata > Amphibia > Caudata > Salamandridae > Triturus > Triturus cristatus. The sequence goes on from NC_140589.1 coordinate 399,885,526, forward strand.
TACTGTGACCTGGGGACTCATGGGCTATTTATACAAATAATACAGCTTTTTGATGACAGTTAAATATAATTTATTGCAAAGGTTGTGGGAACGCAAGACAGTCATTATCTTTTTTGTTTAGATTAACATTGAATGTAATGGGATTAACCATCAACTTGAACAACCAGTAGTCCGTTTTTTCTACTTGACAATGTCGATGTAGTAGTACTTAATTTGTAAAAATGTAAGTCCCTGGACCCGAGGAATTTCTTAGTAGGCCACCAGGGATGGCTCTAGTTCCACTGTCCATGTCAGCACTGCCAAATACTATCACACAATACAAGTATGGCAATTTGATTATTACAGGCCACCTAATGCAGCAAATATGGGGGGACCTACTGGTTTTCTAAGGAAACTGAACACGTTGTTTATTTGCTATTCTCAAAAATAGACACAGTGCCATGCCGTGGTGGACTTTAATGCATGTGTCAGTGTTTGCAAATAAGTGTTGGTGATAAGCACCTACAAACACCGGCACATATTAAGCACTAACATAACCGCTCATTTAAATTACTAGCGCACATCACCCTCTCGCTCTAAACTGTGCCTCCAAATATATTCCACACCAACCACCCCGACACTTTGAAGCCAACGATTGACAGCTGGACAACCCTCACCACCGAAGACACACTGAAGATGATGAAGTCAATCCACTCCGGGGCCCCCATGAACCCCTGCCCCTCCACATCTTCAACAGAGCCACCAACATCATCGCCCCCATGCTTCGCCACACCACAACTGCTCCATCGCGAACGCCTCCTTCCCCTATAACTGGAAGCACGCTGAGATCAACCCCCTCCCGAAGAAACCTGCGGTGGACCCTACCGACCTCAAAAACTACAGACCCATCTCCCTGCTCCCGTTCCCAGTGAAAGTCAGAGAAAGCCTTCAACAGCCAACTCACAGCCTTCATCGAAGAGTACAACATCCTTGACACCCAATCCGGCTTCAGAAAGAACCACAGCACGAAAACCGCCCTCCTCGCCGCAACAGATGACATCCGCTCCCTCCTGGACAGAGGAGGGTCAGTGGCCCTCATCCTCCGCGATCTTTCAGTGGCCTTCGTTACAGCCTCTCACCGCATCCTAACATGCAGACTACACGACGCAGAGATCCGGGTCAAGGCCTTCGACTGGACCTTTTCATTCCTCTCTCGCAGAACGCAGCGGGTCAGACTCCCTCCCTTCCTCTCAGACCCCACACCGCCCACCTGCGGAGTCCCCCAAGGATCCTCCCTCACCTCCATGTTGTTCAACATCTACATGGCTCCGCTTGCCCCCATCGTCAGAACCCACGGACTCAACATTGTTTCATATGCTGATGACACCCAACTCATCCTCTCCCTATCCAACGAACCCAATACAGCCAAACACAACTTTCAAGGAGGCATGGAAGCAGTTGCCAAATGGATGAAGAGCACCTGTCTACAACTTAACACAGACAAAACGGAAGTACTCATCATGTGCCCACACCCCGATGCATGGAATGACACCTGGCGGCCCCCCGCCCTAGGAAGCCCACCCACCACCACAAACCACACATGCAACCTCGGAATCATCCTGGACTCTGAACTCAAAATGGACCGCCAGATCAACTCCATTGCATCCTCCTGCTTCCACACCCTCCACCTCCTACGCAAGACCTTCAAATGGATCCCCCTCGAATACAGAAAGACCATCACACACGCCCTCATCACCAGCAGATTAAACTACAGCAACGCACTTTATGCCGGGATAAAAAAAACTCACCCACAAACTTCAAAACATCCAGAACGCCGCCACCAGACTAGTCCTCAACCTGCCACAACACTGCCACATCACCCAGCACCTGCGCACACTCCACTGGCTCCTCATTGAGGCAAGAATCACCTTCAAGATTCTCACCCACACACACAAAGCCCTCCATAACACCGGACCAGTATAACTGAATAGCCGACTCACATTCCACGCACCCCAAAGGACCCTATGATCAACCCAGCTCTCCTACACCGTGGTCCCACGCACCAGGAATTCCAGATCAGGAGGCCGCTCTTTCTCCTTCCTCACGGGCAGAGCCTGGAACGCCCTTCCACTCCACCTCAGACAGACAACCTCACTCCTCAACTTCACAAGGGACCTCAAAACATGGCTCTTTAATAGACCGCCTCCTTGATGGACTGAACCCTGCGCCTCCCAGCCCCCCTTGAGACCCTTACAGGTGAATAGTCACACTCAACAAACCCATGATTTATTGATTCCATACACATGACCTTAATGTTGCATTGATTATTAGTACACTCCAGGCAGCCCCCGCATCTCGAGTGAGAATGACTGAGCTTACTGTGTTCAAAGCACCTTTGCCTCAGCGACATCCCTATCATATCCCACAGGAATCACCCACAAAGATATGATAACGGCTACCTACCGTTTCTCAGTACAAGACCGAAATCTTAACCCCGGTCGGTGCCCACGCGGACGGTATGGAGAGGCACTGCTCCTCCACAGGAAAGGGCTACAGCAGAGCCACTTTATTTTTGGATGACTGAGACTGCGAATATGCAATCAGAATGCAGCTCAGCCAATAGTGAGATACAGCCACACAAACGGGCACCTTAAGAAGCATGTCCAATCTGAGTATACATGTACCGGTCTGGGACCTGTGAGTCCACCCCTCGAATAACAACAAAGTTAGTAAACACAGCCTGGAGATATTTTCCAAAAGAATGATAATAATGAAATGGAGTGAACAACCTAAAAAAAAAATAATAATCAAACTGGTGTAGGGCAGCATAGGCACCATAGCCCTTAGGATCCCTCACTGCATAGCCTGCACCACTGATAGTTACGGCTCAGGCCATTAAGTCCTCACATATTTGTCTTCCCCCTCGTTTTGTGCAGCTAGACAAAACCTGTAGATTGATTAAAATGTTGTGATTTAGATTTAAATGTATTCCCATCACTAACTTCAGTGTTTAAAGTGTATGAATTGTGGCTTCTTTTCTTTGTAGATTAATGGATCTTGCATACATTTCGAGCTCACTTGCTCAGATATAAGTTGATAGCATCATCAAACATGGTCAGGCTCTTTCCAACGATGGTTTAGAGAACCACAGCTGTCATCTGGAGTGCTATATTTGTTTTCCCTAATCGGCGATCTTTGGGCCTCATTACGCATCGTAGCAGGGACTGGGACCGTCCACCTGTAAGGCGGCAGTCCCGCAACCCTGATTGCGATGCAACCGCCACCTTGGCGATCGCATCGCCCATACTTTGCATTGTGGCGGGAATGCGTTCAGCTACCCCCGCCACAATGCAAAGATGAAGGCACTTGCATATCCCTGCACTACATGGCAGGTACCATGCGGTGCCTGTCACATTGTGCAGGGATATGTAGGGGGGCAGCATAGGGGCCCCCAGTGCACTTGTCCCAGACCTAGGGATGAAGGGGGGCCTGCTACTGGCCCCCAAATATGTTTTCGCCTTTCTTCTCGTGGCGGGTAGCCCACAGCGAAAAGACCGGTGGAAAGGGATATTGTAATCCCTACGGCTGTGCCTGCAAGACACCGCTGCAATGTTGGCCTATGTTTTCATTCTACAAGGCAGTCGGAAAAGGACTGCCTTGCGGAACCGTGGTGGGCGGTATTTGCGACTGCCATGCTTCCACATCGATTCCTCCTCCATCGTAATATGGCAGGGGAAAATAGCAGTTCGATGGCAGAGTGACCGCCACCGCACGGCTGGCAGACCCTCTGCCATCATAACGAGACCCTCTGTGTGGGTCACAGTCACTACCAGGTGCAGTGATTTTGTCCTCGGTAAGCAGATCTGAAGAACTGGTGGCAGGCCAAATGTGAGCCCCTCCATGCTCGACTGGGGACAGAGGCCAGTTACTAGGTCAAAAAAATTATTTGTCATGAACACTTAAGGATAGTTCGATTGACTTGGACTGTCCATTTAGGTATTGCATCACCAGAGTTAGCAGTGATGCAAACTCCCGGTTAGCATTTTCATCCGATTTTCATTATCTATATAAATTAGGTAATATTTATGCCCACTTGTTACTCAAATTCGTGACTGATGAAATTATGAGGTTTACAGCCAAACATTTTCAAATAAACCAGCAAGCTGTAAACTGTGTTAATAGTAAGCCATGCCAAAGCCTATTTAAACATTTTTGTTCTTTCTGTACTACCGATGAGGGATACTATTTCTAACATATGCCATCTGAGTGGCAATATGGCCTTCTGTATCAGTGTGTGAGTAGGTGTCTGAGTCGCTGTCAGTGGTTGGATGAGTGGCTATATCAGTCTGTCAGTGGGTATCGGAGTGGCTGTATGGGTCTGTGAATGGGTTTGTGAGTGTATTTATGGGTGTGTAAGTAGCTGTGTAAGTGGTGGTATGGGTGTGTGAGCACTTTTATGGGTGTGTGAGTAGGTTTTTGAGTTGCGGTGTGGGAGTGAATGTGTAAGTGGTTGTATGGGTGTGTGAGAGGGAGTGTGAGTGGTTGTGTGAGTGGGATTGTGAATGGTTGTATGAGTGTGTAAGTGTATGTGTGAGTGGTTGTATGGGTATGTGAATGGTGTTTTGGATGTGTGAGTGAATGTGTGAGTATGTGAGTGGTTGTATGGATCCCTGAGTAGGTGTGTGAGTTGTGTGGCTGTGTGAGTGTGTGTGTAAGTAGGTCTGTGAGTGGGTGTGTGACTGGTTGTGTGGGTATATGAGTGGTTATATGGGTATGTGACTGGGTGTGTGAGTAGTTGCATGGATTTGTGACTGGGTATGTGGGTGTGTGAGTTGTTGTATGGGTGTACAAGGGACTGTGTGGGTGTGTGAGTGGCTCTATGGATGATGTCATTAGTGTTTTTATCAGTGATGTCATTTGAGATATCATCAGTGATGTCATCAGTGAGGTCACTGACCTTGTCATGAGTGATGTAATATATGAGACCATAAGCAGTGCATTACAGGGCCATAAGTTATAGTTAGCTCAGTTAACTATAACTGCTGAATTTCAAAGGTTTTGTATGAGTGAAACCTGAACCTAACTATAACATTCATGTAACCTTAGTTATTTTCAGTAAATTTCTAAGGATTTTTTAATTGTATTTCCTTACTATAACATCCCTGTAACCTATGATTTTTCAGTGAATGTTTATGTTTTTTAAAATGTTATTTCCTAACTAAAACCTCCCTGTAACCTTAAGTGTTTTCAATGAATTTCTAAGGTTTTTTTAATTGTATTTCCTAACTGTAATCTGTCACCTTTGAGAGTGTGTGTGTGCTGCCTGTGTGGGTCTGTAAGTGGGTGTGTGAGTGTCTGTGTGGGTCTGTGAGTGGGTCTCCAAGTGACATAATAGGTTTGTGAGTGGGTGTGTGACTGTCTGTGTGGCTTCCTGGTGGGTATATGAGTTACTGTGTGTGTCTGTGAGTGGGTGTGTGAGTGGTGCTATCGATATTGGGGATTTGCATACTTGGGGAGTGAGTGGATGTATCAGTAGCTGTATGGGTGAATGAGTGGCTGTGTAAGTGGCTGGGTGTGTACGTGGCTGTATATTTGAGTGAGTGACTGCTTGGGTGGGTGTTTTTTTAAGTGACTTGGTGTGTTAGTGACTGTATTGGGGAGTGAGCTGATGTGAGAGTGCCTGTATGGATGTGTGAATGGGTATATAAGTGGTTGTGTAGGTATGTGTGTGAGTATTTGTATCGGTGATTGAGTGGTTATTTTGAGCTGTTGTATGGATGAGTGAGTGGGTGAGTGAGTGACTGTATAGGTAAATAAGTAGGTGTGTGAGTAGCTGTTTGGGTGAGTGTGTGGCTATGTGACTGGCTGTACAGGTGAATGACTGGTTGTATGAGTGGCTGTATGGGTAAGTGAATGGTTGTGTGAGTGGCTATACAAGTGAGTGAGTGGGTGCCTGAGTGGCTCAATGCAGGAGTGAGTGGGTGTTTGAGTACTGGTATGTGTTTGTGAATGGGTATGTGAGTGGTTGTTTGGGTGTCTGAATGGGTGTATGAGAGGTTGTATGGTGTGTGAGTGTGTGTGTGAGTGGTTGTGTGGATGATGTCATCAGTGATGTCATCAGTGATGTCACTGAGCATGTCATCAGTGATTTAATATGTAAGGTCATAAGCAGTGTATATGGTGAGGCGTTAGTTATAGTTAGCTCAGGGAACTGTAACTGGAAAATGAATATGGTTTTGTGCATTTAAAATATAAGCCTAACTATGACATCCCTGTAACCTCTGTTTTTAGTGAATTTCAAATGTTTTTTAAATTTAAATTTCCTATCTATAGCATCAGTGTAACCTTTTGTTTTTTTAGTTTATGAATCTAAATACATATTCATACTTATATATAAAGTAAATATATGTGAAGTTAGGCATAGAAAATGCATTCGTCCATACCTGTCAATATTTTTATCCTTCATATTATGCTGCTAAATTAATGCATAATGATGTCCTCTGCTTGATATTGAGAACACACACCAGTCCATATTGTGTGCTTCAGAAGCATGTGCCACAATCCATACTTTGAATGCATTATCCCGATTTTCTTGGCTGCTATTTTCTAGTTGCTTTGTAACAAAAGCTGTTTAAATTTGAATCCAAGAATCCATTGTGAACCATTCGGATACATATTTTACAGTACTGTAGGGCATTTGTGAAACCAGTTTGAAAAGAAATCGAAAGAAATCCGTAACTTCTCCAAGAGGTGGATTCTGTTTTGTTGCAGATGAGTGCAAGCATGGCTTGAAATCAGTTGTTAAAATACCTGCAAATATTTGCAGGATCCAAAGAGCAAAGCTCTCCTGGTGACTTCATATTGGTGTCCTTTATATTATAGTTTGCTTCTGTCAAAAAGTCATGTAAGTCACACCATATGTACTCTGCACATTTGAGGGTCATGAACCAAGTTGGTGTACCTAACTTTCATTACATACATTTCAGTTCCACGATACCAATATTGGTTCATGCCACGTTGGCATGCTATCACATTAATCAAATTATATATTCCAACTTCTCATCGTTTCTATGAATTTTGTCAACAAAGTCTCTTGCAGACAAACTTTGTAGATTAACTGCTGTCTTAAGAATATGGTTAATAGTGTACAATAGTCCAGACAGATCACTTTCAAATAGCAGATGGAAGATCTATGGAATACTTTGCCGAAATCTATGGACCTTGGAATAGAATCTGGTTGATATATACTCAGTTGCTGATATTTGCACTCGGCAGTCATCATACTGTCTGCCTACTCCAGGTGGACATAGTTGTGGAAAATAGCGAGCCTCCAAACATTTCTCCCAAACACTCATTAGAGCTCCTTTAGCTTGTTTCATCTGATATAGTTCAATGACATCTCCCCAATGTCTTTTGAATGTATTGTACGGATGCTATAATTTTCATATATGTCTTCAGTTTAAGTTCTAGCCACATGTTCAACCCGTCCACCTAAAGGTAACATTTCTTCCTCCATGCAACTTCTAAGTGTGAGAACATCCACATCTTTGTAATACCCATTATTTTGTTTCAGGTAGAATGTAGCATTCTTCACCCTATTCACATCCACTAATTCTTGCCAGGTTTATTTTGTTCTTTGTTGGCACACCATTCATTAGAATAATAAGCGGTTCATCTCTATATGTGTCCACACCCACAGTGTCAATATTATGTTTAAAATCTAAAGTGATTGTACAACTCTATCTTTAAGGTCCTTCTGTGGCTCAGACGGTGGAAGTGTTCCAGTAGTGATTCTATACAAAATATTGCTTGAAATTGATGTATAGATTGCATTGGTATTGTTTCACAAACATATAGATGATGAAGTTTGTCTGGAATTTGAACCAACTCTAACCTATTATGTATTGCTCTCACTGGCATTTTGTTGTCCTCTAATTTGTCATAACAATACTTACAGATAAGCTGCTGTGTTGACAAATCAAACTGTTCCTCCACAAATAAATACACAGCAAATTCCAGCAACTTATCTCTGTTTTTTAACTAAGTTTTTTAGAACAAATCTACATTTGGCCTTTGTAGTGAGTGCGTTGACAACATATAAAAAACAAAGTTTGGTTCCTCTGTACAAACTGCATAAAATGTTGTTATTTCTTGTGCAAACTTAACAGTATTAATATGTGTGCTCTGTTCCTTTACACTTGGACACGCCAACTCTTCATTTTCTCTAGACTCTAGACTTCAGGAACAAAGAAATGGAATTGAATAGCATCTCAAACGTTTTCAACCTCTGAAACTGTACTACAGAAAAGCACTTGGTTTAATTGTCCTAAAAGTAATACAGGAGTTTTTACATAGTAAAATCTTTTTAACAACATTTTGCAGTTTAGAATGATGAACAGCCATCATTCGACAATGGTGAAAGGTGCTTCTCCACACTTTCTTGGATAGACACGCCAAAGGGTTACGTTGTAAATTAGTCTGTTTCCTCACTTTGCATGGATCTAAACCTTGCAACATATCACATTTTTGCTTCACACGTTCACCTGCAAATTTACATAGAAAAGTTCCTAATAAATCAAGTGATTCATCGTGAACACTACAAATACTACTTCAGTCCCACTTATACGCACAAGCATGTCTACTTCTCCCCTACCTCTTCAGCTATCTCCTCCTTTATATTTCTATGACCCATCTCCTCATTTGCAATGGATGTACCACCTATTACCTCATACCATTGACTAGCTGTTTCAACTGCATGAACTAAAGTATTCTCTTGGAAGTAGCTTTCTTCTTTAAAGAAAGGTTCAGCACTAGATGTCTGCTTCCATTTTCCTCTGACGATTTTACAAAATTAGTTTAACTAACAAGTCTTTTTATTGGTCTTTTTCTCTTCATAGACAACACTGTTTTATACAGTGTTCTCATTCTGTTTAGTACTAGGATAAATAATTTACGCTTCAAGGCAATTGAGTTATCAACTACACTTTCTGTGTGTTCTTTATGCTTCAATGCTGCTGTCCTTCTCTTATACTGCTTTATATTTTACCAAATTTTGATTTACCCTATTCCTAAACATTCTTCTTATTTCTTTGAATTGTTTTTGCCTTGTTGTCATTTGAGCTGTTTTTTTAGAACATTGCCACTTTGAACAACATTAACTCTTTTTCATTTCTGAATTGTTGGTAATGTTTTCTTTTTATTAACAACATTTTCAACATTTTTCTAAATACTGTTTTTAGTGTCTCCTTTGTTCTCTTTCTAGCATTTGTGTCCTCACTCTGTTCTGTCTATAATGTCCTTTTTAGTTCTCAGTTTTTTGCAGGTGGTATAAACACTCCATAAAAAGCAATGTGTCTAAATCACAAGCTTTTTAACTTTCACAGTACAATCCCTCTAGTAGTCTTTCCTACATACTGTTTAGATTAGCTTCTATTGCAATTCCATTTGGAACACTCTCTTGTACCAGAAGGTCAAAAGTTTGTAACACTTTCTGTGTGCAGAATACTAACTTCAAATGTTACTGTAGCAGGTGTGGTTGACTGTTCTGGAAGACAACCATATCTAAAATAGCTAACGTTTGTTTTTATTTTTCCAGAGCTGATCACCGATTTACTTACTTTTTGCTGAAAATAACGACCTAATATTAGGTACCTGCATATTTAAATCATCCAATTAAATAATTTCTTTATTAAATTAGGTGCTGTCTTCCATTTTCACTGCTTTTCATTTTGAAAACTGTCTCATTCAGCCCCAGATTTCTCCTGTGTGCTCCTACTTTTGCCTTCGCAATGGATTGTGGGTCATAGCTTTGTGTTTGGGGCCAGAGAGTGTGCTAGAAAGAGTGGAATTTACAGGGACTTGGGTTTGTCTAATGTAGACATTACTTGGGTTGGTCAGAGAGGGTTAAAATGGCATCAATTGCTGCCTTTGGTTGAAAGCATTGCAGCTTGCCAACATCCTGAACTTATGATTGTGCCCCACGGTGGCAATGGCCAAGGCACAATTGCTGGGGTAGGGCTGGAAATTGTAAAGAAGGAAACCTTTGGTCAATTAATGGCACTTTTCCCTCACACTGCCTTGGTGTTCTCTAACATTTGCCAAAGGCAGAAATGGAAGTTGTCAAACAAATTCTATCCACAGATAAACAAATCTAGGAAACATGTAAAAAAACTGTTTCTGTATCGCTCTGTATACCACAACAATTTATGCCTTGACATGGAAGGTATAGATAGAAGTGGGGGAGTTATTTCACAGAGAAAGGCAGCAGGGTGTTCATTAATAACTTGGAAGGCTGCATCCCATTTTATGTGTAGTTATCATCGACACACAGTAAATGAAAAAAACTCTTCTTAGAGCCACCCTTTTTCCCAAACATTGGTTCATTTTATTTTTAAATCCTTTTTTTAACATTTCTTATTGGAATTTGTGAGCTTGTCACAAATCCACAAAACAAAAGCACACATTCAATACATAACAACACATTACTGTGCATGTGTAAACACCTGTGTGAGTGGGTGCGTGAGTGTCTGAGTACATCTGTCAGTGGATGTGTAGGTTTCTAAGTGGGTGCATGCGTGTTTAAAGGGGTCTCTGATTGGGTGCATGAGTGTCTGATTGGGTCTGTGAGTGGGTTGACAGTATTTAAATGGGTCTTTGAGTTGCTGTGAGAGTGTGTGTCTGTCCATAAGTGTGTGAGTGTCTGAGTGGTACAGTGAGTGGGTGTGTGAGTGGCTTGTGAGTCAGTGTGTGAGTGTCTGAATGAGTCTGTGAATGGTTGTAAGTGTCAGAGTGGGTCTCTGAGTGGGTGAGTGAGAGTGATTGGGTCTGTGAGTGGGTATAAGAGTGTCAGAATGGGACTCTTAGTGGGTATGAGAGTATCTGAGTGGGTCTGCCAGTGGGTGCGTGAGTATTTGAGTAGGTCTGTCAATGGGTGTGAGAGTGCCTGAGTGAGTCTCTGAGTGGGTGCATGAGTATCTGAGTCAGTCTGGATATTTAAGTGTCTGAATGAGTCTATAAGTGGATGTATAAGTATCTGGATGGGTGCGTGCCTGAGTGGGCCTGTTAGTGGGTGTGTGAGTGTTTCAGTGAGTCTGTGAATGGGTTCGTAAGTGTCTGAATGGGTCTGTGAGTGACAGTATTTACATGGGTCTCTAAGTGGGCGTGAAAATGTTTGAGTGTGTTTGCTAATGAGAGTGTGTCTGAGTGAGACTGAGAGGGTGTGTGAGTGTCTGACTGGGTTTGTGAGTGGGTATGTGGCTGTCTAAATGGAACTGTCATTAGGTATGAGTGTCTGACTGGGTCTGTGAGTATCTGCATGAGTGTATGAGCGGGTCTGTCAATGGGTGTGCAAGTGTCTGAGTGGGATGTGAGTGGGTGTGAGAGGGTCTGATTGTGTCTGCCAGTGAGTTTATCAGTGTCTGAGTGGGATTGTCAGTGGCTGTGTGAGTTTGTGAGTGGGTGCATGAGTGTCTGAATGGGTCTGTGAATGGTTATAAGAGTGTCAGAGTGGGTCTCTGAGAAGGTGTGTGAGTGATTGGGTGTGTGTGTAAGTGTGAGGGTGTCTCAGTCTATCTGTGAAAGAGTATGATAGTATCTGAGTAGGTCTGTGAGTGGGTATGTGAGTTGGTGCATGAGTGTCTGAGTGGGTCTACCAATGAGTACATGTGTGTTTGAGTAGGTCTGGGAGTGTGTGATTCAGTGTCTGAGTATGACTATGACTGGATTTGTGAGTGTCTGAGTGGGTCTGTGAGTGGGTACGAGAGTGTCTGTGTAGGTCTGTAAGTGGGTGTGAGAGTGTCTGTGTGAGTCTTTATATGGATGTATGAGTGTCTGAGTATATCTGTAGGTCTGCCAGTGGGTGCATGAGTGTCTGAGTGGGTCTATGAGTAGGTATGTGAGTGCCTGCATGGATCTGTCAGTGGGTGTAAGAGTGTCTGAGTCGATTTCTGAGGGGTGCACAAGTGTTTTAGTGAGTATGTTGTTCAGCCAAATTTGCAAATACACTGCAAAGTTACGCAGGGGCCACACTGAGGATTGTGAGGAATTTGCGAATCTACGCATGTGGAAAAAAAACATTTTTTGCCATTTTCTTGCCCATTAGGGGTCCATCACAGGCCCCTATATTGTACCCATGTCGTCGGGGTATCCCTACTCTAACCCCTTCTATAACATTTTTGAAGAATTTTCACCTCCCATGACCATTCCCTGATTTATAAAATGGTGTCCACAACTTTCTACTCAGGTTGAGTTTCCCAGTCACAGCATTGTTGCTGGTGCATCAATTTCCTGAAGTGCCACAATGAATTTGCAATGGATTTACACCTCTAGGTGTATATATTTATTTTTCCATTAATTTCTTAAAAAACAGATTTACACCAAATTACAAAAAACACAGTTTCTGGACCAATATCTAGCTTTTTGCCAAATTTGGTGTAGTTCAGTTCAGAGGTTCGGGCTGCCGTCATGTCTAAAATCTCAATGGGAAATTACATGAGGAAAACGTGTTTTGGGACCCCCCCAGTTTTCTCAGCCCCTCTTGACAATTCACCCTAAAACTTACCAGATAGCAGCTGAACTCAGGTGTGTACTAGTTTTGAAAATTCCATGAAGATTCATCATCATATATAGCTTCAGGAGGAGGGCTGGGTGGCCCCCCTCCTTTCTTGTGCACGGGCCAGCCCTGGGAAGGTGGTGTTTCCCAGAGACACATATGGCCCTCGAGGTGGTCTGAGTGGCCCCCTCCTTCATTTTAAAAAGTATTTGTCCCCCACAAATATTTATTGTGGACTCCATGCAGTCCCCCATTTATGTTTTATTTATAGCCCCGGGGAGATGGTGGTTCGTCAAGGCCTTAGGGGTCCATGCGGCCCCCCTGCATTAGTATTGACATGATCCCCGGGGAGGTGGTGGCCCCTGGGGCATAAATATGCTCATGGAGGGAGCCCCTTGTGTCCTCTTCCATTTAAAAAAAATCTCTGCATGCCCCCGGGACCTGTACACCAGGGGCAACAATAAAAACAAATGCAGGACGATATTAACAAATATTTATGAATGTTGCCAAAAGTTTAGAAAAATGCTTTTTATGCCCTGCTGGGGTCGCTGTGGAACCCCAGGACCAAGGTTCGGGGTTAGGGTATTCGTACCCTGTCCCTTTTTCTTTTTTTTGCAGACTCGGCTGTATATTTCTCTGTGGCGGTTGCCACTGGATAGTTATTGTTAGGCCTGCTTTTCTAGGGATTGAGCACTTTTTCGTTTGCTAATAACTTTGACAAATCTTCATGAAAGTGTCTAAAAAAAGTTCACCTACCTCAGCTCCATCCTGTAAAGTTTCGGAGTGATCAATCAAGCGAGGGCTGAGAAAAAAGGAGGGCTCAAAATGCAAATTCCCTATGCTTTTTTTTTAGTCAGCGGTACCGCAAAAACTGCAGAACAGAATCACACCAAATTTGGAAGGAAGCTAGATCTTGGTCTGCCGCTTGTGCTGTTTGTGATTTGGAGTGAATCTGTTCAGTAGTTTTTGAGAGATTAAGATTTAAAAATGTTTATGTATCTAGACGGTCTGATTTGAGGGACTCTTGGGAGCGTTTTTTTTTTTAAATGAGCTTTTTGATTGGCCCAGGGGGCTTTTTTTCTTTTGGTTACTTTGCTCCAATGGGAGACACACTCCAGCAGGAGTGAGCACATGGATTGGCTGCCAGCAACATGAGAAAATGTTGTCGGCAGACCTTACAAGAGTGGTGGACTAAGCCCCCTGTTCTGAAGTAAACAAGCAATAATCTAAGGGGGAGGGGTAGGAATATCTTGTCCCCCTGAACCCTGTTGGAGGGACCCAGAGTGAACCCCAAAGGGCCAAAATGAAAACAAAATTGACAATTTGTGCCATGATTCCAGAGTGCAGGGTAGGGGCTCAATTTATAGTTAGCAGTGCTAACTATAAATGGTGAATTTCTGTGTTTTTTCAGTTCAAAACATTAATGTTGTCACTGAAATTTCATCCTAACTATAATGACACTTTAACCTTTGTTTGTTGCAGTGAATATGATATATATATGTGTGTATATATATATATATATATATATATATATATTTATATATATGTGTGTGTGTGTACATACATATGTGTGTATATATATAAGTGTTTGAATATACAGCTGAAACGCGTCTCTCCTGGTAGCTGGGTCGAGGGAGGCCTATTGCAATAAAGAAGTCATATTCCTGCAATCCTCGTGTGCGTGCTGTTTTCCTTTTGGAGCAGGGGTTGTGTGATATATATATATATATATATATTCACTGAAAAAACCATAGGTTTCAGGGGCGTTATAGTTAGCTGGACTTTTCACTCGTACAAAACCATTGAAATTCCCCCGTTATAGTTAGTTCAGCTAACTATAACTCGCGCCCCCGCAATGCACTGCTGATGACGTCACATATTACATCACTCATGACATGGTCAGTGACATCACTGATGACATCACTGATGACTTCACTGATGTCATCTCAAATGACATCACTGATGACATCATCCAGTGAATGTGTGTTTTTCTGAAAATTACATATGTTTTATATATGTATATCTCAAGGTCGATGGAAGAATAAATGGGTATATAAGTGTATAAATGGATGATTTGTTTTTGAAAAATTGATTGTATAACTGACTGGCTAAGTGTATCTTAGTGAATACATGGCTTAGTGAGTAATGTTTAAATATGTAAATATCTGGATCAGTCTCTCACTTTGTGTATAAGTGGCTGCATGGGTTGGTGAGTAGCTACATGAGTGTCTATATAGGTTATTAGTTGGTTTTTTGAGTATCAGTATGAGTGTCTGAGTGTCTGTATGGTTCGGTGGGGGGTATTACGTAGTGCATAGGTGCATGAATGAGTGACTCACTGTTTGTATGTGTTGAAGACAGCATGTGTGTAGGACTGTATGGGTGGATGAGTGTGTGCATGGGTGTGTTAGTGAGTGAATGACTGTCTCAATAGTGTCTTTATGAGTAACTACATTTGTTTTAAACTAGTATATGTGACTATTGGTGTATATAAGTGAATATATGCGAGAGTGAGAGATTGAAAGAGTTCCTGTATGAATAAGTATGTGTTTCTATAAGTCATTGTTTAAAAGACTAAGTATGTGTAAGTTTCTGTAGAAGTAAGTGTGGTGGTGTGTGTATCACTGTATATGCAAGTAAATGGATGTTTGATTCTATATTAGCATGAGTGACTATGTGTGTGAGTAACTCTATGGATGAGTGGCGTTGTGTAACAGGATGTATAGGTGTATGAGTACATATGATGAGTGAGTACATGTATGAGTGACTGTATAGGACTGTTGATGAATGAGTGGATGTGTATGGGGATCTTAGAATTACTGAATAGGTTGTTGTAACTGGTATTGGTATGTCCATTGTTTTGAAAATTTTAGTTTCTATTTTTGAATGTGTGTATCAAAGATTATATTAGGGGGAGAGGAGGTCTGCCACTCTATCACAAGGATGATGTCATCAGTGATGTCATCAGTGATGTCATTTGAGATGTCATCAGTGATGTCATGAGTGATGTCACTGACCATGTCATGAGTGATGTAATATGTGACGTCATCAGCAGTGCATTGCGGGCGCGCGCGTTATAGTTAGCTGAACTAACTATAACGGGGGAATTTCAATGGTTTTGTACGAGTGAAAAGTCCAGCTAATTATAACGCCCCTGAAACCTATGGTTTTTTTCAGTGAATTTCTAAGGTTTTTTAAATGCTAATTCCTAACTATAACGTGCCTGAAACCTATGGTTTTTTCAGTGAATTTCAAAGGTTTTTTAAATGCTAATTTCTAACTATGCCTACAAAGATAGGACATGTGAAGAAAGAAGAAAAAATGCACAGAAAGAAAAAAAAGAAATACAGAAAGAAGCAACAGCAGTCCTCAAAGACGAAGAAAAGTGCAGGAAGGAGGATAACATGCAGAAAGAACAAACAGAAGAGCAGAAAGAAGCCTTGTTGCAAAATCTTCCTGTACCCTCAACTTTTTCAGACGGATACTGGTGGTAACTGAGTCTGACTAACCAGTCCGAGAGGCAGTGCTATGTTAAAAGACACTAAAAATACAGTGAAAACACCTACATACACTAGGGAACACTATGCGTTGGGGTCCCCCTGTGATTAGCATGACCTCCTCTGTAAGCCCCTAGTATATAATAGGGCAGGGGATTAAAACTACTTCTTAAAACGCGCCACAGGGCGTGTTTGCACACGTCACCTCAGGCCCCGTCCCCTCCCTTCCCCACTGTGTAAATACGCCCTGTGGCAGTTTTAAGTTGAGGGATTAAGTCCCCTTGAATCCTGAGGGTCCCTAGGGTCCAACTAGACCACTAGGTACCTCAAGTAAGCAGCACAGAGCTGCGTTTCAGAGAGATGTAAAAAGGGGCACGGCCTAGACCACCTCTCTGCAACTCAGCACAGTGGCGCTTACTGGAAGCACCTGGTGGGCTAGTTGGCCGCCAGGGTCCCTCAGGATTGAAGGGGAATAATTTCCCCAACTTGAAACGCGCCACAGGGCGTGTATGCACACGTTAACTCAGACCCCGTCCCCTCCCTTCACCACTGTGTAAACACGCCCTGAGGCCGTTTTTAGTTGGGAGATTAAGTTCATTTGAATCCTGAGGGTCCCTAGGGTCCAACTAGCCCACTAGGTACCTCCAGTTAGCGCCACAGAGCTGCAATGCAGAGAGGTGTAAAAAGTGGCACAGCCTGGACCACCTCTCTGCAACGCAGCTCAGTGGCGCTTACTGGAAGCACCTGGTTGGCTAGTTAGCCCCCAGGGGCCCTCAGAATTGAAGGGGAATTATTTCCCCAACTTAAAACGCGCCACAGGGCGTGTTTGCACACGTCACCTCAGGCCCCGTCCCCTCCCTTCACCACTGTGTAAATGTGCCCTGTGGCCATTCTAAGTTGAGCGATTAAGTCCCCTTGAATCCTGAGGGTCCCTAGGGGCAAAATAGCCCACTAGGTACATCCCGTAAGCGCCATTGTAGAAAGGTGTAAAAAGGGGCACGGCCTGCACCACCTCTCTGCAACGCAGAGCAGTGGCACTTACTGGAAGCACCTGGTGGGCTAGTTGGCCCCCGGGGTCCCTCAGGACTGAAAGGGAATTATTTCCCCAACTTAAAACACGCCACAGGGCGTGTTTGCACACGTCACCTCAGGCCCCGTCCCCTCCCTTCACCACTGTGTAAATGTGCCCTGTGGCCATTCTAAGTTGAGCGATTAAGTCCCCTTGAATCCAATGGGTCCCTAGGGTCAAACTAGCTCACTAGGTACCTCCAGTAAGCGCCACAGAGCTGCGTTGAATAGAGGTGTAAAAAGAGGCGTGGCCTCCGAACACCTGTCTGCAACGCAGCTCCCTGGCACATACTGGAGATACCTATTGGGCTAGTTGGCCCTCAGGGACCTTCAGTATTGAAGGGGAATTAATTCCCCAACTTACAACTGGCCAGGGTACGCGTTTGCAGAGTGCTGCAAGGAGGGGGCGTGGCCTCCGATGCGATGCCGGTCTTTTATTTATTTTATTTTTTTAAGAAGGAGGGCTGTGTGGCCCCCCTTCTTTTTCTAATTTATTGGCCCTGGGGACCCCATCCCCCAGGGCCTGCACCCTAATTGTTTTTGTTGGAAATCCCCAGTTCATGGCCTTTTTTTTTTATTCTTTAGGAGGGGGGCTGCATTGCCCCCTTCCTCAGGCCACTTATGGCCCCGGGGACCCCATCCCCCAGGGCCGGCCTTTGTTTTTTATTATTTTAAAAAATATATATTTATAGAAACCCCTAGGACATGCTGGACAAAACGTATGTACCTGGCACCATGACGATTTGCATGATATTCATTAGGCGACTATCCATACAATGAATCCACGTGGAATGTATTTACACCAGTAGTGAAGCTCTGACGTGTCTGACGCCCTACCGTGCTTAATCCCGGCGCCCCCGCCGGTGGGTACTCTCCAAGTAGACACCCT
Source organism: Triturus cristatus (assembly GCF_964204655.1). Classification (NCBI taxonomy): domain Eukaryota; kingdom Metazoa; phylum Chordata; class Amphibia; order Caudata; family Salamandridae; genus Triturus; species Triturus cristatus. The sequence goes on from NC_140589.1 coordinate 399,903,509, forward strand.
TGTCGTTTATTTATGCAAACATGGGTAGCTATTGACGGGCACATTTAATACACACGCACACCAAGCCATTCAAAGGGGATTCGACAGAAATTCGACCAAACTATGCAAGAAACCCCCCTCACGGTTAATAAAACACACATCCACCGCCGGATGTGTAATACTTTTTATTTTACTCTCTGGAATGGAGACGAACCTCACTTGAGAGTCACAGCGTGCTCCTGGCTGAGCCCAATGCTGTGTTACACCCACCAGTGCCCGCCGAGTGCCACACACCTCTGTGTTGTATTCCACCAGCTAGTGCGTATGCTATGACACTCTCTAGCCCATGTGCAATGTGCACTGTAACACCACCCCGTGAATATGTCATGCCACACTTGCCTTCGCACAGGTTATATTCCCCATCTAACGTGCCTTCCTCGATGCCTATGTTATAATGCACAGCGCTATGCCATACATATTACAATCTGGGATCGATATCTTTGTCACAGTGCATATGCAATGTTACACTCCCCAGCACATATTTTATATTACAACTTTAGAGACTAGTTAGGTTACACAACACTGCCCTGTGCATATTGCACCCCAAGGCGCATATCGCATAGCACGCGCTAGTGCCTGTGCTATCTCGCGCTCTCCAATGAATCTGTCATTGGGCACAATGTATAGCATATTATATTTCACTTCCCGGTTCATCTTATATCACTCTTTTTGGTGCATAGTTTATACCATATACTATATCTAGTTTTCATTTTCAATCGTACTCTCTCTCGACTCTGTTCTATATAACACTGCGCCCACCTACCCCTTTCACGGGCATTACATTTTGCGATGGGGGGTGGAGGGTCAGGGGGTGTTTCTGCCAAGTGAGCCCGGAGTCACAGTCACAAACGTCCTCTTCTTCCTGAATAAAAGTGAGATTATGCTGCATACTTGTTCATATTTTAAGTAGTTCGCACAGACACACATTTTAAAAACAATAAAGTTCCTAATACGCACCTTCTCTAAACAGTTAGCTTGCTGCCCCATCCACCTCCTCCCTATCCTCTGTTGTCTGAATCCATGGACTAGCCTCCTCCCTCCTGCCATGCATGGTCTGATGTGCTGCCACTGTCCTCCATTTAGCATGATGTACCAGTCCACTGCTCCTGCCCTCCATTGCCCAATTCTATGGCCCATCATTGACCTCCTGCTTAGCCTCTGTGCTTAGCTTGCTGCCCCTATTCTCCTTTCCCTGCCCTCCAATGTCTTTGTGCATGCCCCCGCTCCACCCTTTTTGCCCACCATGTTCCATGGACCTGCCACTCCTATCTACTCTGAGTGTTCTGTTGAACTGCCACTCCCCTCCCACCTGCCTAGCATTGTCAGATGACTGTAACCTGTCCCTGCCACCTGCATCCTGCCTGTCCACATGTCTTGCCCCTATCCCCTTCCTCCTGTCCTCCATGGTCCATTTTACTGCCACACCCTTCTGCCCTCCCTGGTCTGTTGTGCTGCAACTGCTCCTCCTGCCTGCCCCGCGTGGTCTGTTGTGAGGCCCTTTCCCCTGAACTCTCTTGTCTGTGCCCAGGTCCTGACCCTCCCTTCTATCCTCCATGGTCCTTTGTGCATGCCCCTGCACCCTCCTTCCTGCCCATCATAGCCATTCTGCTGCCACTAACCCTCCCGCTTGCCATGCATGGTCTTCTGTGCTGCCATGGCCCCTCCCACCTTCCCTGTATGGTCAGCTATCTGCCCCTAACCCCCTCCCACCTTCCCTCCATGGTCTGTGTGTATGCCATCATAGTCTCATTGTTGCTCTCCATGGTGTGTCTTGTTTCTAGTGCCTATCCTGCCTGACCTCCATGGTCATCTTGCTGCTCCTGCCCTGCCCCCTTGCCCCCAGCCCTCTGTTTCCATGTGCAGACCCCTATTCCCTCCCTCCTGGCTTGTCTGATCCATTGTAATGCCCCTGATCTGTCCCTCCTGCCCTTTATGGTCTGTTATGCTGCAGCTTTCTCTCCTGTCTGTCCATTATGGTCAGCTAGCTACCATTACCTCTTTCACCTCTGTTCTCTGTTGTCCATGTGCATGGTCCTGTCCCCTCCCTATTGCTTTCTATGGATTGTTGTGCTGCACTCCTGTCCCGCATGCCCTGTGTGGTGTAATGTGCTACTGCTAACCCTGATGCCTGCCCTGTAGGGTCAGTTTGGTGCACCTCTCCATGTCCCTCCTGTCCTCTGTTATCCGAGTCCATGTCCCGACCCCAATTCCTCCTGCCTACCATGATCCAATGTACCATACTTGCGAACATTTTGAACTTGGTAAGAGGGAGATTTTGAAAAAAAACTGGGTTATTGATTTTCCCCTTTGAGTTACATTGAAAAAGAGGAGATTGTAGACAGGAGACAGATCAAATAAAGCCCATTTGAGCTTAAAATCATTGGACGTTTCCTGGCTGAAACGGGTCTGTTGGCATGTATGGTTGTACTACCACTGCCTCTTCCTTCTGCCCACAATGGTCTATTATATTGCCACAGCCTCTCTTGCCAGTCCTGTATTGTTGGTTTGTTGCCCCTGCCCCCCTTTCCACTGCCCTCCATAGTCTGTTGTGCTGCCACTGCCCTTCCTGCCTGCCCAGTGTGGTCAAATTGTTGCCTCTGCACTCTCCTACCTGCCTTCAATTTTCAGAGTCCATGCCCCTGGCCTCTGCCTCTCAACAGTATCCCAATGAACAACTAGATTGCTAACATTCTATATTTATTACAAAAGTGTGGAATGCCTGACGTCATCTTGATGTAATCAAAACTGTAATACCTAGAGCATTTCCTTTAGAAATTACAATATGAGAGGGTCTTATTTGCATCAAAATTATGGTTAGTGCTCTAAAAAACTAAAAAGAGGACATATTTTCTGAGTTTTCAAATAGCGACAAAGAACTTTTAAATTATTTTTAATCTTTATGTTTTTTTATCCAGTTGACCACTTGATTAAATGTTGCACCTAGGGGAGAGGATGTGGTGTGCTGCAGACTTTGCAACTGGGGAACCAGGTTGGAGTTTCTGCTTCAGCTCAACATTCTGTGATTCTGGTCAAATCACTTAATCTCCCCATGTCTACAACCAAAATGAATTTGATCTTGTGTGATGTAACCAATGCTCATGTAAAGCACTCCAATACCTGACAAGTCTGCACTATATAAACCTGCAAATACACAAAAATAAGTGTTTTGCACACTTCTGTCATTGGGCTACATGTGGGCTACATCTGGGTGATATTTGTGTTGCATTTGGGCTCTTTTATCTCTGGTGGCCATCTTGGGAGATTTATTTGTTATGAAGTTTCCTAATTTCCCAATTTACTGCAGTCTCCTCAGTAGGAAATGCTTTCAGTTTTTTACTTTGATTCCATCAAGAAGGTATTCAGATATGTCACACATAAATTCTGAATGTTAGCACTCTAGTTGCTCATTAGATCACTGTAGTAAAGCTACTGCTCACCACGGAAGTCTGGTGCTGGTATTAAAAGTGCATGTTTCAGTCTGCATATCAGAATTGTTTAATGAAATAGAAGAGGATTTGAGAAGTCAATCAAAATGTGCCCTAATTTTTCTTTCTTCAGCACTAACCATAATTTCTATCGCAAAATGAACCCCCTCATTGTGTTCCTTTTTAAATTAAATGTTTTAAGTGTTAACAGTTTATTCCAATCAAGATGGCTTCAGGTGTGCCATACTTTTGTCATAAGTAAGACAGTAAGCACTTTAGTTGTTCTTAAGAACACTCTGGGACATTCTGTCATTGGGCTGTACTTGGGCTACATCTGGGTGATATTTGGGCTACATTTGGGCTCTTTTGTCTCTGGTGGCTATCTTGGGAGATTTATTTGTTATGAAGTTTCCTAATTTCCTTATTTACTGCAGTCTCCTCAGTAGGAAATACTTTCAGTTTTTTATTTTGGTTCCATCAAGAAGGCATTCAGATGTGTCACACATTTGCCATAAATTCTGAATGTTAGCACTCTAGTTGCTCATTAGATCACTGTGGTAAAGCTACTGCTCACCAGGGAAGTCTGCTGCTGGTATTCAAAGTGCATGTTTCAGTCTGCATGTCAGAATATTTTTATGAAATAGAAGAGGCTTTGAGAAGTCAAAATGTGCCCTCATTTTTCTTTCTGCAGCACTAATCATAATTTCTATGGCAAAATGAACCCCCTCATTATGTTCCTTTGTAAATTAAATGTTTTAAGTGTTACCACTTAATTCCAATCAAGATTGCTTCAGGTGTGCCATACTTTTGTCATAAGTAAGACTGTTAGTGCTCCAGTTATTCAATCAATCAATCAAATAGACTTTATTCGGATTTCAAAAACCATCCATAAAAGCACAAAATAAATTTTTTAAAATACACATATAATACTACAGTTTTGGGCCACAACTTATCATTTACAAATATAATTTATAAAAGCAACAATGAAAACTCAAATGACCTTTTTACTGTACAGTGCACAAAACCACCTTAGATACAATATATGGCAGTATATAGAAAAAGGATAGCTATAGGTATTATGAAAACAAGACGAATACGTTACATTACATTAGGTTAGTGCAAATCGTGTATTAAAGTGCAGAATGCATATCTCAGTATAAAATTAATCAATTCTCAAAGACCTGCGTGAACGTACGATAGCATTAAGAAAATTACTGACTCTAAAAATTAATTAATCTGATCCCAGCATTAAAAAGTGTCTATAAGCATAATTGTGATCGGTCATGTCGTGCTTTCTACAGTAGGGGATTAAGTAATGCCTTGTAAATTTCTTGTAGAGACCACAGCCAAAAATAAAATGTAACATACTCTGGGTTCCACCATGGTCACAAGGGCAATTTAATTTTTCCAGATTTTTAATGTAACCCAGTGGAAAGCAGATGAGATTTACAATACTCCGGTCCCTAAATCTGAATAGTAAGGTCCTGTTCCACCTGCCCAGTTTTTTACGTAAATAGGGCTGTGGTAGCATCGGGAATTCGGGGGATGGTTCCTGGATTTGTAAGTAATTGATTGTAGATTGTTTCGCGGAATCTACTCTTTCCCTCTCTTTGTGGAAATGCTGATAGAGTGCCCTTCTCACCAAGTTTTTGTGGGAGCCATCGATCTGATCGGGGTGTGTGAAAAGATGACCATAGTTGACACTCACGAGGCTCTTTTCTACCGCATTAATCCATGGAATTAAGCCGACATTCTCACTATTCAGACAGTCCATAATAATCTCACGGGACAAGGAAGCTGCCGGGTTTTTCCAGACCCTTAACCAGAACAATGCGGGTCTGGCTCTTATAAAATCCTCAACATAGTGTAGTTTTAATTCGTTATGGCATACGGTGGTTGGTGCACTAATGACTCCCCCCAAGATTTTCCGACAAAATCTATTCTCTTCTCTCTGTAATTCGGAGCAGTTCGAGAACCCCCAGACTTCAGCACCGTATGTACCAGTTGGAAGGCATTGGGTCCGGTAAATTTGTAGTAAACTGGAAACCACGTCCGCCTGGCGCGGTTGACGGAGAGAGGTAACAGAGTTAATCGATTTGGAGAGTTTATTTCTCCCCATTGCAACGTGGGGTTGCCACGAGCCGCTATTGGAAAATAGCAGACCCAAATATGGGAAAGTGCAAGTGCTTTTTAAAGAGTTTTGACCTATCACAATCTTTGGGATTTTATAATTGTTAGGGCCGCAGGTCATTATAGAGGATTTACTAAAATTAGTGCACAAACCTAAGTCAAACATGTAATCAACAAATCCCGATATTAAAGTACGCAGGGCATTCGGAGTGCGGCCCATGAGTACCGCATCATCCGCGTAGAGTAACGCCGGGATTGGTTTCTTATTAATGATAGGGACGCTCCAGTTATTCGTTAGAACACTCTGGGACATTCTGTCATTGGGCTATACTTGGGCTACATCTGGGTGATATTTGGGCTACATTTGGGCTCTTTTGTCTCTGGTGGCCATTTTGGGAGACTTATTTGTTATGAAGTTTCCTAATTTCCTCATTTACTACAGTCTCCTCAGGAGGAAATACTTTCAGTTTTTTACTTTGATTCCATCAAGAAGGCACTCAGATGTGTCACACATTTGCCATAAATTCAGAATGTTAGCACTCTTGTTGCTTATTAGATCACTTTAGTAAATCTACTGCTCACCAGGGAAGTCTGCTTCTGGTATTGAAAGTGCATGTTTCAGTCTGCATGTCAGAATTTTTTAATGAAATAGAAGAGGATTTGAGAAGTCACTCAAAATGTGCCCTAATTTTTCTTTCTGCAGCACTAATCATACTTTCTATGGCAAAATGAACCCCCTCATTTTGTTCCTTTTTAAATTAAATGTTTTAAGAGTTACCACTTTATTCCAATCAAGATGGCTTCAGGTGTGCAATACGTTTGTCTAAAGTAGGACTGTTGGCGCTCTAGTTGTTCTTTAGAACACTCTGGGAAGCTGCAGTAGAACACAAAGCAATCAACTGACAGTCTCTGCCCTTGTTGGATGTATATGTTTTTCTGAGAATGTCAGACTTCCTTCTCACATGACTGAGAAAGATAATGTGAACTTACAGAAAATATGCTCTCAGTTTAGCTTATAGATCACCTTCCAAACCTCTGTGGGAAAAGCATGAGAAAATAGTTTTCTCTCAAACATGAATTATGATATCACAGCAGAAGGCTTTTTCACATGGTAAAATCAACTTAGAACACACCACAATTCCTAAAATAAGTATGGTACCATCAACAAATGATTTATAATGTAACTAAAGTCTTAAAACCTTCTATTAACTGCAATGCTTTTTAATGAGGTGCTATCATGTATATTGGTCCCAAGATGGCTGCTTGGATGAAGTACTGACAGCCAATCAGATCTCACGATGAGATGTGTGGTTAGGCTCCGCCCAGATATATCTATCTTTTTAACTCTAATTTTCTCAGGAACTACTGAACGGATTTACACCATTTAAGCAGAAGGCACGAGTGTGAACTGAGGACTACCTCTTTGCCAAATTTGGTATAATTCTGTTCAGCAGTTCGGGCTGTAGCTGCGTCAACAGGTCCTATGGGAGAATGCATGGGGAAAACATGTTTTGGGACCCCCCTTTTTTCTCGGCCCCCGCTTGACGAATCACCGTGAAATTTTCAGGATAGGAGCGGACTAGAGCTGGCCAAAAGTTGGCAACATTTCGCGAAGATTCGTCAATCGGCGCCAACGTTATTCCAAATAGAATGTTGCGGATTTCCTATGGAAAATAGGTCCTAACTATAACTACCTACTGGCGACTGCCAGTAGGTAATATATATATATATATTATCTACTGGCGGTCCATAGGAAATCCGCAACATTCTATTTGGAATAACTTTGGCGCCGATTGAGGAATCCTCGCGAAATTTTCAAAATAGGTGGGGCGCTCTGCTCCGCTCCTTCCCTGAAAGTCTCGGGGGGATTCGTCAAGCGGGGGCTGAGAAAAAGGGGGGGTCCCAAAACACGTTTTCCCCATACATTTAGTCCAAGCTACAGCCCGAACGGCTGAACAGAATTACTTGAAATTTGGCAGAGAGGTAGTCCTCAGGTCAGGGATGTGCCTTTTGCAGGTCTGGTGTAAATCTGTTCAGTATTTCCTGAGAAAATAGCATTTAAAAGCATATATATATCTATAAGCACGCACCGTGCGCGTACGGTAAAACTTACCGTACGTGCACGCTGCCGTGCGCGAGCGCGATTCTGATTGGTTGTTAGATCTTAGTAAACATTCGAATCGGTCGAAACCAGGAAGTGTCGGCCACCATTTTGTCTCTCGCAGTCTGAGGGGGTGAAAAATAAAGTGGAGAACGTGAAAAGGGGACAGGGTGGACAGTTCCTGACCCCCTAGCCTTTGTCAGGGGGTCCCAGAAGGACCCCCAAGGGCCAAAATTTCCTTTAATTTTTTTGAGAAAAATCGCAGAGTACGCTTAGCATGCTTGTACGGTAGAAACGGAAAAATCGCGCGCCCACAGCGCGCGCCTGGTACGCGCACGGTGAAAAACCTTAAAAAAAAATACATAACTTAGCATTTAAAAAACCGTACAAATTCACTGAAAAAACCATAGGTTTCACACACGTTATAGTTAGGAATTAGCATTTCAAAAACCTTGCAAATTCACTTAAAAAACCATAGGTTTCACACATGTTATAGTTAGCTGGACATTTCACTCGTGAAAAACCATTGAAATTCCCCCGTTATAGTTAGTGCAGGCAACTATAACTCACGCGACCGCAATCCTCTGCTGATGACATCAGATATTACATCACTGATGACATATGTGTCTTTCTGAAAAAAAAATATTTGTAATATATGTATAGCTAAAAATTAATGGAAGAAGACATGGGTAAATAAGTGTCTAAATACAGTGATGTCATATCTGACGTCATCAGCAGAGGATTGCGGTCGCGTGAGTTATAGTTGCCTGCACTAACTATAACGGGGGAATTTCAATGGTTTTCAATGGTTTTTCACGAGTGAAATGTCCAGCTAACTATAACATGTGTGAAACCTATGGTTTTTTAAGTGAATGAATATATATATATATATATATATATATATATATATATATATAGATATATATATATATTTATTTATATATATCAAACCAAAAAGGTCCTCCGTCGACTCGCAGCACTGTCAGCACTTGCTTCTGCCGAATAAAGGAACCACGAACCACCGGAAATGCAGGCAATTTAAATGGTTATTTTAGTTTTCCTCGGATAACGCGTTTCGGGCACCACTTGCCCTTGATCACGTACTCGTGAGGTGAAAACACCATCTTTTTTAAATGCATAAACCACGTGATAAGAAACATATACTAAACATAGTAAAAATACTAACACCAAAAAAGGTACGTAGTCTCTTTTCTTTATATCATACTTTTTTCTCTTTTTTGTTCTTTGTGTTTTGATCTTGTGGAGGTGATATGCCCATTTCCATACGGTAGTACCAATCTTTGTGTTCACTGATCCATCTATAATATAGGAGAATATAAATACATTTTATAAATATATAAATATATAAAAACGCATAAATTAATAAAAATGCATTTATATGCAATATCACCAAAATAGTGTGTAGAGCATTTAAACATATATGCATAAATCCTCCCAGATGCAGATGACAGCCTATCTTTTTCCTAGACTGCTCTTTATAACAGCCTGAATGCTGCTATATTGGTACATCCCCCTGAGCATACTCCATCCTCCTTGGTTAATGGGATAAATCCCACAAGTACCTGTCACCCTCTTTGCTTTAAGTGCAAAGTGCTTAAAGTGCTAACTAATGTGCAAATAAACAATCATAAAGTGCAAGTGCTACACATGTCCCATCATAAATAGTTAATAATATAATATAAAAATATACACGTTCTAGATTTACAGACCTAAAATAATTAAATACAACCAAAACCGAATAAAATCCAATTCTGCATCTACTCAATTAAAATAGGATAGCCGCTACCGGAATTGATACTTGTTTACAAATAAGTGCAGGATACACATAGCATTGTCAGAAAGACACATATATCTAGTGCTGATAGGGCATAAGGTCAGTTGATCACAATTGACCCCTTATAAGAAATTGTGCAGATCCTCAGTGTTGTTCAAACCATATGGAGATTTACAGTCTAACTCCAGAATTATTTTGGACTCCCGCTGCCTAAGAGCTTTCTCTCGGTCACCCCCTCGGCGTGATTTGGGAATGACTGCCACCACAAAATAACGTAATATTCTGGCATGCACCTGCAGTTGGTACTGCCAACATATCTTAGTCCGCAGGTGCATGTCAGACTATACACCGCAAACTCCGTTTAACATGAAAAATTGCCCTGGATGGCTATTTTTTCTGGGCTGAATGGTGACCAATAGTGCGTAGTATTCTTCCCAAACCTACATGCACTACAAGTGGAACATTTCGTGAAACCATCATTAGGTTGCAGCCACATTTTTGCAGCTGCCAACTCAGAGCAGGACTTTCCCATCTGTGTGCGCATGGAAACACCTCTCCTATAGGTAACAGTAGGTTGAGCTGGTAATCTGGAGGACAATACCCCATCTGTCATAATGATTGGCCAATTGCGTTTAACAATGGCCCGTATCTTCCTTTCTTGTTTGCTAAAGGTAGTGATTAGTCTGTGGGGCATCGCAATCTACCTTAGACGCTTGCACATTTGGATTATTATTAAGTAAGGATTCTCTTGATCGGTCCTTAGTTTTCTCAGTGGCCGCTCTCAGAATCCTCTCACTATAGCCCCTCTGTCTGAACCTTTGGTAGGCCTCCTTTGTGCATTTTTGTAAATCATCACTATTGCTGCATATTCTTTTAAGGCGCAAAAATTCACCCTACGGAATATTGTTGATCAAGTGCTTTGGATGTGCACTGCTGGCATGAAGAGTCAGATTACCTGCAGTGTCCTTTCTATAGAGTGTGGTGGATAATTGGCCTTGATTCTGGTAAACTTTTACGTCCAAAAATTCAATGCAGCTCTTACTGAGATTTGAAGTAAATTTGAGATTAGCATTGTTGTTATTTATCTGCTTAATAAAATTTGATGCACTTAATTCACTGCCTCGCCAAATAATAAAAACATCATCGATGTATCTAAACCAGTACAAAACATGACTGTTGAAAATGGTGGTATACATTTTCTTGAGGACCTGCTCCTCCCACCAGCCTACATACAAACATGCATAGCTGGGGGAGAAGCAAGCCTCCATCGCTACTCCTCTCTTCTGCAGGTAGATATCATTGCCAAATAAAAAATAAATATTGTTAAAACACCATGAGATCAAACTTAAAATCATCTTATTGTGTTGATAATATTCAATTGGTATGGAATCTAAAAAATACTTGATGGCATTAAGACCTGTGGAATGTTCAATACTTGTATATAAAGATTCAATGTCCAACGTAATGAACACTAAATCCTCCGACCACGTGACATCTTGAATTTTTCTTAAAAAATCGCCAGTGTCCTTCACTAACTTGGCAGTTGTTTCACAGACTCTTGCAGGAAGAAATCCACATATTGTGATATTGTTTCCCCCACGCTGTTGATGGCCGATATAATTCGCCTGCCTGGGATTGGTGTTGTCTTTTTGTGGACTTTGGGCATAAAGTATAGTTTTGCTAGTACCAGGTATTCAATATTCAAGAATTTGAATTCCTCCATTGAAATAACCCCTTCCCTCTTCCAAGTCATTAGTTCTTTTTTTAGAGTCTCTCTGGCCACCTTGCATTTGATGTGGGTGGTCTTTTCATAACATTCTCTGTCTTGTAAATGTCTACATGCTTCCAATATATAATCGTTTCGGGGCCAAATGACCATATTGCCACATTTGTCTGATTTGACCACAATGATCTCATGGTTGCTACCCAATCTTTTAATTAATTTGGCACATTCAACTTCATTTTTACTTTTGTATCATTTTCTATGTTTTGTACGATGATGTAACTGTTTGATATTTTCAGTCACTACCTCATGGAAAATGTCAATCGCGCCTTTAGGCATAATGGGGATAAACTTAGATTTAGGTTTGAACGGACTGATACCTGCTCCCAATTGCTTTATATTCTCTCGTTGTAATCCTTCTTGTGTCGAGCTTATTTCTCCCTCTGCTAGTGTCCCCGTGTTGCCCTCCTTGTCCAATTCTTGCAAAGCTCGCAACACGGGTGCATCTGATGCCTGTAATTCCATAATGGGTTCCCTCTCATTGACTGGCTGCCTAGTCGGCACCTTTTGTTACCCCTCCTTGATGGCAAAGAACTTTTGGAGTTTAGATTTTCTAATAAAGCAAAAAACTTCAACCCTGGTTTGTGTATAATTAAAATCGCTTACCGGACAGAAAGATAGTCCCAAACTCATATGCAAAGTGATAACTTTATTTGATTAAAAATAATCATAAAAGCAGGACATACATACCACACATATACAAAATAGGTAATTAAAATGACCAAGAATGATATGAAAAAATGAGTTTTAAAACTAAGTAGCAGCAAAATATATATTTTTTTTAAATTGATAATGTAACAAAGAAATAAGTGTTACTGTCAAAATTTGAGAAGAAGGCCCAGAGTTGCAAGGAAACCCAGAGAGTGTAAACGTTTCATTAAAACAGCTGTCAAATGTCGGTATCAATGAAGAATCGTCGGGTTCGCATACCCTAGTATTGCAGGCATAGAGAACACAAGGGAGACCAGTGTGAGGTTTTGTGGGTCTACAGTTTTGTTTTAGTCACCTGTAGCCCTCTTTCAAATTGCTACATGGCCTGCAATTTGCTGGTTAAATTTACGATATACATAATAAATAAAAATTTTAAAACTTATGTTTAAGGCTGTGTTCTCTGGGTTCAAAGCCTCAATGATTGCTTGCCTGCAGAACCGAACTCCCAGTCTATTCCATTCTGGCCTCAATTTTAATCTGCGCTGAGTCAAAAGTGCGGGGCAGAGGCATACAACATGCTCCATAGATTCCATCGGGGCTCCGCAACCCTTGCACTGTTGGTTATCTGACGTGCGACGCCAGATAGGTAAGTGTTTCAGCAGGTGCCATTCCCCCAGTCTAATCGCCATAAATCGCAATTTTTTTTACAAAGAATATGTGCAGGGCAGATATGACGACGGTGATGCCAACTGGTAAGAATTGATTACAGCCCATGCATGCTTGCGTTTGGCAAGAGAAGCTTTGCCGCTGGTGTGGGACAGGATGCTAATGCGCTTCTTGATGCTGGTTTTAAAGGCTGTTTGACTGGGATTTAGGTTCCAAAGGTCGCCTGTTGAAAATTGCTGTACACATTCATTGAAGAACTTACTGTAGGTCCCACTTAGATTATTAAAGCCTAATGTCCGACCACAGCATTGACTCAAGAGACCCACCTTCAGCCCGCCTTAGCTTATGGAACAGAATTAAGTAGGCACCTAAGCTGGAGATTTCGTAGTTTAAAAGGCCCAGTTCTAGTCTAATCTGTGCGGTGGAAGCAGATTTCGGTATATGAAAAACACTTTTATAAATCTTGGTCATGTGTTGATTTAATGTTGTGCTGATTTTTCCCCTGAAAATTTCAATACCGTATGACAGCGTGGTGCCAACTTTGGCTTTCATGACTTCCATCATTGGGGTTAGACTCGGACCCATCAGTTTTTTTTAGAGCTTTGAGAAGTTCAATCGGAGAGCTGTGGCTTTCATTGAAATGTCGCTACGGTGTTTGGCGAAAGTGCCCCTGGATTCAAAATTAACCCCCAAGTATTTATAGGATTTTCCTACGACAAGACCAGAATTGTTGTACGGCCAGCCACCACCTCCATAGCGTTTTCTGACGAATAGAACCACTTGGGTTTTCTTCAAGTTATCCTCTAGGCTGTTCTTAACGGTATAACTATGTAGTTTGTTTAACAATCGTTGCAGCCCTACCCGGGTAAGACTGAAGAGAGCAAGGTCATCAGCATATAGAAGGTTACTTAACTGCACACCACCGATCTTAGGGGAATGGCTATTTGTCTCGTCCAGTTCGGCTGAGAGGTCGGCAATAAACAGGTGAAAGAGCAGAGGGGCTAGCACACACCCCTGTTTCACTCCTCGTGTTGTTGAAATTTTTCGAGAGAGATGTGTGCCAGTACCAAGCTTAACTTGAATCCAGGTGTTAGTGTGTATTTGGACAATGGCCTCCAGTAGTTTGACTGGGATTCCCCATTTCGTTAACTTTGCCCAGAGTGCTGCCCTGGGGACCCGGTCAAAAGCAGCTTTAAAATCAACAAAACAACAAAAGACCAGCTTAGATGAAATAAGCGATTTATCAATAAGTATAGATAATGCCAGTAGATTGGACGTTGTACCTGAGTTTGCAGTAAAGCCTGTTTGGTTTTTTAGAATCAGACCTTTTTGGTCAGCCCAGAAGCTCAATTCTTCAAGTAAGATGCTCACAAAGTGCTTTGCCTCATTGTCCAGTAAGGCTATCAACCTATAGTTGTTTGGGGACGAATTGGCGCCGGACTTATATATTGGGTGAATTACTGCACCTTGCCATGAGTCTGGTATGGTTGAACAACTCAGCATAGATCTAAAGAGGGTTGCTAATTGTTGTGTCCAATAGGGAACGCTTGCTTTAAACAAGGCCTGTGGCAAACCATTTGGACCTGGCGCTCCGTCTGGTCTCGGTTTTGATAGTATTTTAGCCAGCCTTGCTTGGGTAATAGAGATCATCTTGCATTGAGGCTGCGTCAGCTCTTGGGAGCTATCCTGGCGCTCCAAAGGCCCATCTTTGGTCATAATGGAGGTGTTTGTTACTAGAGAGTCTGCACCTCCATTGGCCTTAAAATGGTCAGTCAAAAATGTGACCCATTCTGCCTCAGCAATATTTGCACTCCCCTGTCTGGTTGTTCCATTAATTTGTCTATTCAGTAATGCCCAAAATTTTCTTGAGTTGCGGTTTTTACTTTCCTAAAGAAGTTTGCACCAAAATTGATCAAGGTGAAATTGTTTGTCTTTTTGGTGTGCCTGTCTATAGTTTTTTTGAGCAGTTTTGTAGTCGCTCAAGCGATCGTTAGATTCTGGATGCTTCCTGGTTGCCCGCTGGGCGGTATTTCTGATCTTCTTTAATTTCATTGTTTGGCTTGAAATAGAAAACTGGGAACTACAAATAGTCGTGTGAGAGTGCGAATGCAATGTAAAGAGGTTTAACAGATGGTAACTAAAATTTGACCAATCAGCGATTTGAGAAGCTATAGAAGAGGGGCCACCTAGTGTAAAAGACAGACATTCCTTCATGATGTTAATACTAATTTCATTGTTCCATCTTAAGCGATTTACATTTTCTGAGTGGACTCCCTTATGGGTTATTGTGGCGGAATTATGATAAACTGGATTAGTATTGATGATAACGACTTGTGGGCGATGGTCGCTCTCTGATCGAGCTTTAATGCTGTAGTTTTCCAAGTGGGAAAACATGGCTAAGTTACAAATGATATAGTCTAAAAAAGAAATCTTTCGTCCATTTGTCCATGACCAATTTGGGGGAGTATCCTGTGTGAACCTACCATTCATTACAAAGAAATCTGCACTAAAAAGTTGCAACACACAGAGCTCCCCCAAAGCGCAGTATGAATGATTTGGGGGTTTAGACTGAGACTTCAAAGCCGACAAAGACAATGAGGGGAGACCTTCCAGATCCGACGGGTTTCCCTGAAACAAGTTAGTATTGAAGTCCCCGGTAAGCAGACAGTCGGCATAGGGAAAGGCCACAACCAGATCGCTCAAGATTTTAAGCATGTGATTTAGGTGAGCCCTTTTTGTCCGTACGCTTGGATTGATGTAAACATTAAGCAGCAGCGGAGGTCGCTGTTGTCTCCACGAGCTAACTTTAACTCCAACCAACCAGTCCTCATCGAAGTTTAATAACTCTGTTGGGCCCTTAGGCTGCATGAGATGTAGATAGATAATCCTCCCTTGGGGCGGCCATGGTTGCTGACTCTGACGGCTGGTTTCCAGTATTCAATAAATCCATCAATAGGACAATTGCGGGGGGCCCATGTTTCCTGAACAGCAATTAGATCATGACTAAAAGTAAAGTTTCGAGTCTCTGGTGAGGACATTTTGAGGTGAAGGCCACTAATGTTCCATGAACACAGGGAGAGGCGAGGCTGCAGCTGGTGATTTATGGAATTTATAAATTGAGGCTGGGAGATGTTAAATTTGACAGCCTCCAAAGGGTTCAATTCAGACAAATTTTGTCCGAATGGTCAGGCTAAGTTTTTACAGGACAAAGCTGCTGATAGCCACCCCTAGTCTTGGGTTTCATTGCAATTCGAGAGAGCGGACCATACACTTCCTGTTAAAGGTGCATCTCCTACTGCCTACTGCATTTTTTAAAATTGAATATGGTTTACTTCTATCACTGGTCAAGGTCCGAAACACAGACTTTTCTGAGTGGCTAGTTGCTTGGCTAGAACCATGGGGTAGCCTGGGTTAAAGTGGGGATGGATTTTGATTCCCCATGACCGAAAAGTGTCTTTACAAGCTAGGAGAACTCGAGCCCACGTAGCAGATTAAAATGTCACCAGGGTTACTTCAGAGGGTTGCGACCCTCTTGGCAGAAGAAATTCTATATATTCAATATCTTCAGATGCCAATTTATCAAGGCCCGGAACTCCTTTCGATAATTTGATGATGTTTGCTCTATTGAGAACATCATGATGGCCTTTTGATTTATATTCAGGGATGAAGAAAATTTTAAAGCACTGGGAATCGCTGACAGGACTTGATTGACAATGACCCTTATCGTTTAAAGTGTTTTTTTTAATTAGAGGGTCGGGTGCTATTCCGGGGTAAGACAAAGGATTATCTTGAAGTCCTTCCGAAGTTGTCAAAGAGTCCTCAGGTAGCTTTAATGTGTTCTTAAAGGTTACTTTTGGATGGTAGCCGCCAGCACTTAATGGAGCAGTTTGAATACAAGAATAAAGAATGGGTTGAGTTTGAGTAATCGTTTCAATAAGCAAGTTTGTGTTTACTGCTTGTATTTGACCAGTTACTTGGTCCATACAAGTTAAAAACTCTTTTGATTTTTCAACAGCCGCAACTTCATGAGGATATGATGCAGGACTTCTTCGGCCGGAGGGGTAATTGGTTTGAGCCTGGTGGTGTGCAGGAGTGAACTGCTGGACGTTTAGCGTTGGAGGGGCTGTTGTAGTCAACTGGTCCTGATTTGATGGAGTAGGGCTCAAAGCTCGTTTATTATCCGAGTTCTTAAACAGTGGAAACAATTTAGGGGATACAACCGCAGGTTTTATTATTAATTTGTTTCTTTGTTTGCGTTGACGTTTTTTCTCTCTCTTACTAAGAGGATAGAGCGATTGAGAGATAATCTTAGAAGGGGATGAGGCCAAGGTGGGTGGCTTAGGATCCAGGTCTTCCTTAGGAGGATCAACCGCATTTGTTGAGCCACTCACAATTTGGGGGATCAGTAACAGTGGTGGTGTCTGCTTGACCGTCATTGTCAACCCTTGAGCTATATGGTGCGATTTAAATGCTACAGAGGATTTTGCCTCTTTGCTTTCTAGGATCCCGTCAGCCCCTGATATCAGTGGCTTTTCATTTATTTTGACCGGGTCTGTACACTGTACATGGTCCTGAACCTGGCCCTTGCTGACACTGCCTCCTGATAGTTGTTTCACTTAATCTAAAACACAGTTTAAAAAAGCTGGAAGTGCTGAGAGGCTGGCAATGATGGGTGAACAACAGCAGACTGACTGGACCAAGTTTGAAGATGATTGAGCCCTTATTAGTAGATTGTTTAAATTGTCAATACCTGCTGTAAACAAGGCTAAGGTGTTCAAAAGGTCGACTTGCGTGTCCAATTTATCAGAATGATAGTTTAATGCCGTGACTGTGGATTGGAAAGTTTGCATCAGTTGTGGCCAAATGTTTGACATAGATGTCAGAGGGACAGCTTGTGGATCAGGTTCTAATTTCAAATCGGATAATTTATCTGAATATTTGAGAAAAAAGGATAGATCCAGTGACGACTGATCTTTTAGGTCTTTTGTAACAGATCCTTGTTCGGACTTTGTGAAAGCTGTGGCTGCAACTGTAGCAGTAGCTGTGACTGCTATTATAGTTGCTGCTACGTTTGAAAGCGTTTGCAGTAGTAGCAGTGTGACATTCTCCTTTGAAGACCTTTCCCTTTGGGTTACAGTGGGACTAGGTATTCCGAAGCTTGAAGATTGGTTGTTTTGTGCAAGTAAAGGGCTTGAACACAATTGTTGTAGTGACATGGACGTGAAAATATCTGATTGTTGTAACACAGCATTAGATTTTAGTTTAGTTGTTTCAGTCCATGAGTGAGTTTTTTAAAGCAAGTGACATGCGACTTTCCTGAGGTGAAAGTGAATGACAAAATAAGGACTGCTGGGTGGCCGGAGAGGTTACCATGGGAAGCGCTGGGTGCGTTTTCAAGTCGTCCTCAGATAGCCTGACATTAGGATTAGTACTGGGGGTAACCAATGGCAGTGTGGTTTTACTAGTTAGTGACGTATGAATGGTTGCCACTGTTATTTGTTGGAAGTTGCTAGCCTTAGACTCCTCCAAAGTTTGTAGGGGGTTAAGGGGCTTGACTGTTCCAGGTGTTTTTTTTAAATATTCCAGAATCGAAAGGGGTTGCATAGTCCTATGGCACAACAAAGAAATGCGGTCTCTATTACACAGTGATGTCATTTGAGATGTCATCATTGATGTCATCAGTGATGTCACTGACCATGTCATGAGTGATGTAATATGTGACGTCATCAGCAGTGCATTGCGGGGGCGCAAGTTATAGTTAGCTGAACTAACTATAACAGGGGAATTTCTAGGGTTTTGTACGACGGAAATGTCCAGCTAACTATGACGCCCCTGAAACCTATGGTTTTTTCAGTGAATTTCTAAGGTTTTTAAATGCTAATTCCTAACTATAACGTGCCTGAAACCTATGGTTTTTTCAGTGAATTTCAAAGGTTTTTTAAATGCCAATTCCTAACTATAACGTGCATGAAACCTATGGTTTTTTCAGTGAATTTCAAAGGTTTTTTAAATGCTAATTCCTATCTATAACTTATCTCTAAAGATATCATGAAAAGCATTCTTTTTTAAAAGTAGGGTGCACATTAGTTTTGTGGAAAAGCATCTTTGTGATTGGTTAAGAAAAAGCAGTTTCAACGTGGAGTACATATCATAGGATAAAATTTGCTCAGCTCAACCCCACCTGCTACTTGCATTTGGAAGGCACTGTTGGAACTTAAAACAATTGTGAACTTTTAACCTGCACGTGTCGTTAAATGTTCAAGAAAATGTTGCAAAAAAATATCGTTAAGTTTTAAAAAATTGATGAACTTTTAACCTGCACGTGTTGTAGAATGTTCTAGAAAGTGTGTTAATAGAATACATTGCACTTCTGACTTCTATGTGTTGTTGAATATTAAAAAAACGGTTCATATGGAAAATTAAAAAGAAACCAATAGAGAAGTTTTGAAACCTAAAAGAATCAAGGAACTATTCTAATTTATTCTTTACATGTATTTATGTGTGCAGCAACAAAATTATAGACACAAAACACTAGGAAGAGGAAGAAGCAGGGAGTGGGGGGAGGGGGGAGATGGGCAGAATGGCACACATGCACGATTAATTACAACACACATATAGACTAACAATGGCCAAAATGAAACACACCAACAAGGAGCACAAGTCACACAACCCACCAATATCACACCACTAAACGAGCATAGAAGTGAAAATCACGCTGCATTCATACAGGATGTGTACAAAGGCCAGTCGTTGGTGTTGTGGGATGTCTGCGACCGTGGTCATCATGGATGAGATGCCCAGCATGTGGCACATGGTCGAGTTCACTGTGTGTTATGTTGCCAAATGGCTGCTCCTCCCTCCCATGAGACCCCACACTTTTGTACGGTGCGCTGTTGTATCTCGTGCACTCGTACGGCACACCATTGTAATGCCTATGTGCGCGTGTCCTGCTACATTCCAACTACACCATCACAGTGCCGTTTGGAGGTGGTGCATGCCACTTTACAAAATTGACTGCTGCTGCTCTTGTAGCAGGCCACACCAGAACACAGAGACACACTTACCGCACTTCCTGTACACGGTCATGTCCGAGACACCCCGTTCCCCTTGCTGGATAGGCACACCCCTGCACTGACCTGTGAACCCCAGACCAGCACATGCCAGTTGTGCATAAAGGAGGATGCGTGCGTAGCTACACGTCCAGGCTCACTGCCAACGCTGAGGTGACAGCACACTGTGATGTTGCAGGGCTCGTGCCTATCATGCTAAGACAATGACCACAGGGACACACTTACTAAGATGTGGGTTTGGGGGGCATTGGCGGTCCTGGAGTTGTTGAGATGAGTCTTCTGGCCCTCATGGGTATCCCTGTATCATGCTCATTGACTCTATGGCACCTGTGGGTGTTCTGGTGTGGCTCTTGGATGTGTTCCCTTTCATGGTGCAGATAGTTGTCCTGCTTAACACCAGCAGAAAGCCGGTGAAAAATCCCTGGTGCTAACGTGTCTTATCACCGGAATTTGTTTCGCATTGCAATTGGTGTGAAAGTTGTGATGTGATTTTTTTCGTGTGCAGAACAATATACGAACTGAGCAGTGTATCTCATCAAGATCCAGCACCTGACGCACTTTTCCCAATCAATATAAATACAATGAGATTTCTTAATAGATTTTGTGTGTACACTGTAAGTGCAGCCAATACCTCAGTGCAATTCAATACAGGATTTTAGTATTTAGAATAAATTAGAAAGGTGCACCTCGTGTCTTTTTGCACGAGAACGGCTAGTCTCCATTTCATTATCAGCACTTTAATGGAAGTAAAGTTGAGATAAATCTAACACACTATTCAGAAGTTGGTGCAATCTGCAGATATCATCAGTATTCCAGCGATAAGTGCCCCAAAATTTAACACCATGGTGGACTCCATCAAATAACAGTAATAAGAACAAGAAAGAGTCACACAGCAGTTAAGAGAACAACCAAAAATGTTATTAATTTTTTTTTCAAACTTTATTTTTTATAATCATAAATATGTAAACGATAAACTATTTTCAAACTTTATTTTTTTATTAACATATATATGCACGATAAACTAATAAACAAAATGTAACAACAATAATACAAAACAACTAGGCGGAACACTCCTGTGGAGACCATGGATGTCGACGACAGACCTGGAAAATCAGAAAGATTGTTAAAAAAAAACCAACATGGTATTCTCAACAAAATACCACAAGAAACAAATCACAGATATATAAAATGCATACAGCTAACAACATTTTATAAGTTTAACTTACAAAAACTGTAAATGTTGCCGCTTTAAAATATCTACCGAATCTGAGGATTTTTTTTTGCAGAAGGCACCACGCCCACAACGTTTTTCTTCAGTGGTGAGGAAATGTTTTACTTTTCCAAAGGGGCAAACAAAGACCAATGCCACCTTGATCACGTGCAAGATTTGCAAAAGAGTTCTCTCACAAGGGGATCCTAACAAGAACTACTCGTACGGCATGGCAAGTATGATGAAACACCTAAGGACCATTCATCCGAACAATCTTGCACGAGAAGAGTGCCAACAGATGAGAAACACTCCTATTCTGTATCTGTAAAAAAGAATCACAAATAAATGTATATTAATAACTTTCAAAATTATACTATTCCATTACTGTACAAACACATTTTATATAAAAACTGACTAAGAAACTATGTCACTGAACCACAAGTGTGACGATGGTTAAAACACTACATGCATAGTGCATACTACTTTGAAGCAGTTCATGCCCTAAAGCCTACCTCACTAAAACTCTACATGCTAACTGACTAAATGATTACATTACTATAAGGAGACACACTGGGTGAGTGACATGGTGTTTGCTAGAAGAGTATGAATACTGACTAGAGAATTGAAGGTGTGAAACACAACTGTGTAGGTGATTAGAGGACTGAATCCATACTGCATAGGCATTTAAAGCAGTCCATGTGCTAAGGCCTGGCTCATTGCATGACTACTTGGGTACTGACTGAATGATTAGAGTACAGCAAGGAGAGTGCCTAGGTGAATTTATAAGTGCTAGGCTTTTCGCACAGGGAATGGATTAGTACTTGGTACTGAATGGGTCACTAGAGGAGTGCAAAGG
Organism: Triturus cristatus; assembly: GCF_964204655.1. Lineage (NCBI taxonomy): Eukaryota > Metazoa > Chordata > Amphibia > Caudata > Salamandridae > Triturus > Triturus cristatus. Next base: position 399,925,235 of record NC_140589.1, read on the forward strand.
CAGTGACAAGTGCTGGACTGTATGGATACTGACTTGGAAATTGAAAGTGTGACAGACAAGTGTCTAGGTGGTTAGAAGACTGCATGCATAGTGCATAGGGGTTTGAAGCAGTCCATGTGCTAAGGCCTGGCTCAGTGCATGAATACTTAGGCACTGAGTGAATGATTAGAGTACTGCAAAGATAGTATCTTGGTGAATTTATAAGTGTTTGGGTTTTAGCACAGTGAATGGATTAGTACACGGTGCTGAATGGGTCACTAGAGGACTGCAAAGGGATTGACAGGGTGTTTCCTGGAAGTGTATGGATACTGACTAGGGAATTGAAGGTGTGAAAGACAATTGTGTAGGTGGTTAGAGGACTGCATGCATAGTGGATAGGGGTTTGAAGAAGTCCATGTGCTAGGGCCTGGGTCACTGGATCAGTACTTGGATACTGACTGAATGATTAAAATACTGCAAGGAGTGTGCCTGGGTGAATTTATAAGTGGTTGGGTTTTGGCGCAGTGAATGGATTAGTACATGATGCTGAATGGGTCACTAGAGGAGTGCAACGGGAGTGACAGGGTGTTTGCTGGAAGTGAATGGATACTGACTGGGGAATTGAAGGTGTGAAAGACAAGTGTGTAGGTGGTTAGAGGACTGCATGCATAGTGGATAGGGGTTTGAAGAAGTCCATGTCCTAAGACCTGGCTCAGTGCATGAATACTTAGCAGTGACTGAATCATTAGAGTACTGGAAAGATAGTGTCTTTGTGAATTTATAAGTGTTTGGGTTTTGGCACAGTGAATGGATTAGTACATGCTATTGAATGGGTCTCTAGAGGACTGCAAAGGAAGTGACAGGGTGTTTCCTGAAAGTGTATGGATACTGACTAGGGAATTGAAGGTGTAAAAGACAAGTATATAGTATGTTAGAACACTACATGCATACTGCATAGACATTTGAAGGAATCTATTTGGTACTTAGAAACTGACTAAATAATCAGACTACTTCTAGGACAGTGCTTAGGTAAAACTTTTACATTTTCAGTTCTGCCACAGTGAACAGAATAGTACATGGTACTGCACCTTAGTGTCAAACCCTGACTCATTTTATCAATGCATAATCAAAGACTACCTTCTAATGCTACTAAAACTTGACAAACATGACACGTTTTAAAAGAGTTATCTGCTAAAAAATACACGATGTTACCAAATGCTTCTCTCACAGTGCTTCCCAAATGCACACAGACTCACAGTGTGATTCTAGACAACAACCACTATACCTAGGAGTTTACCAAAAATCATTCACTACTGTGGAAGTGGTAAGGGAACTGCACACAATCTTCATATTTCAGGACTGCACTTTTATGTCAAAGCCTGACTCATTTAATCAAAGCATAAGCAAAGACTGGCTTCTAATGCTACTAAAACTTGACAAAATGACCGGTTTTAAAACAGTTATCTGTCAGCAAATACACGATGTTAACAAATGCTTCTCTCACAATCCTTACCCAAATGCACACAGACTCACAGTGTGATTTTAGACAAGCAACACTATCCTAGGAGTTTACCAAAACTCATTCACTAGTCTGGAAGAGTTAATGGTACTGCACACAATCTATATATTTAAGTACAGCACATCAGTGTCAAAGCATGACTCATTTAATCAACGCATAAGCAAAGACTGGATTCTAATGCTACTAAAACTTGACAACATGACAGGTTTTAAAACAGTTATCTGTCAGCAAATACATGATGTTACCAAATGCTTCTCTCACAGTGATCCCAAATGCACACTAACTCACAGTGTGATTCTAGACAAACACCACTATCCCTAGGAGTTTACCAAAACTCATTCACTACACTGGAAATGGTAAGGGAACTGCACACAATCTACATATTTCACGACTACACTTTACTGTCAATACCTAACTCATTTAATGAAAGCATAAGCCATAACTGTCTTCTAATGCTACTAAAACTTGACAACATGACAAGTTTCAAAACAGTTATCTGTCAGCAAATGCACGATGTTACCAAACGCTTCTCCACAGTGGTTCCCAAATGCACACAGGCTCTCTGTGTGATTCTAGACAAACAACACTATCCCTTACACTATACCAAAACACATTTCTTCATCTACAAGGAGGAATACATTTTACTACACAAACATAACTCATTTCACAAATTCATAAACAATAAGTGGTTTCTAAATCTATCAAAATATAACAACTGCATAGTTATCTGTCTACAAACCCATGAAAACACACAAATCCTTATCAGAAAATGGTTTCTACATGCACACACAGTCAATAAGATTGTAGAGAAAAAAAAATACTCCCTACACTTTAGCAGAAAAAATACATTAGTCTGATTAAAATAAAAATAGTCTACATACATCCCCTCACAATTAAATAACTCACCTTTCAAGATGTTTTGTAGATTAAGAAGTATATCAGTCACACACCAGATATCAGTCACACACCAGATTTTCTTATAAAGAATCTCTGCACTGTGCACCTGTCAGAAAAACCAAAAAATGGCAAAGTTTCCCTCTCATTTTCCACACATATACATGTAAACATCAAATCACATTCCTTCCCACATAAATTCAAAAGCAAACACACATTTCAATTGGTTAAACATTTCAACCCTTTCCAAATGACATACACTTCAACCCTTCCCCCAATATGCCTTCTGCCCGTTACCATAGAAACAGGTCATGGAACACTGTACTGAGCGCACAGGTCACAAGTTCAGCACACACAATGTTGCTAATCAAAACAGCAAGTGTGCTTGACTTCTCAACATATCAGCTTATCATATATAATGTTCCTTACAATCTGTTTTTGTTAACCAATAAGAATCAAGCGTTTAAAAAACAGAAATATGCACCCTACCTTTCAGTGTAGAAGGTTGTCAAACAACCAATGATTTCTTGTCTTTTTTCAAACTTGCATCTTAGCCACCATTTTAGAAACATCTTACTTTCCAAACTGCCATTTCATTTACAGAGACCATCTGAGTGCATCCAGACCTCCTTACAAGATGCTTACAGTGTGGATTGTGGGACACAGCAACATTTTCTGGAGCCAAAGGTATGCAGAAAACAAAGGCATTCACAAAGACCTAGGTTTGCCAAATGTAGACATTAAATGGATTGGACAGAGAGGGTTAAAGTGGCACCAATTGATGCCATTGGTGAAATCCTTCATACAAAATCCAACACCCTGACCTCATAATAGTGCACTGTGGTGGCAATGACCTAGGCACTTTGACTGGGGTAGGTCTGGAAATGCTTATGAAGGACACCTTTGCACAACTGATTTCACTTTTCCCTAAAACTGCCTTTGTGTATTCTAACATATGCCAAAGGCAGAAATGGAACTGGTCCGATCATTTTTGTCCACAGATTGAGAAAGCTAGGAAACATGTGAATAAATCTGTTTCTGCTTTTCTCCGAGACTACAGAATGGGGTCCATTTACAATAACAATCTGCGCTTTCATATGCAAGAGATGTATAGGAGAGATGGAGTACACTTTACTGATGAAGGAAACAGAGTCTTCCTCAACAACTTTAGACTCTGTATAGGTACTTACTTATAAGTACCAAAAACTCTCAATGAACACAACGGTTATTTTTAGAGCAACTCAAGAACAAAACACTTAAGCTTAATCTTTATCTCCCAACAATTTCATTTTTTTTTCCTTGGATCCGCGAACTCACCGCGAGAGAATCCGTGCATCCAACTCGATAGGATGCGCGCACTGTGCGCGCATTTCGCCGCTATTTTAAAAAAAAAAAGGGGGGCCCCAGGGGGTCCTTCTGGGACCCCCTAAGCACCTCTAGAAGGTCAGAGTATTTCCACTCTGCCCCCTTTATATGTTTTACGCACTTATTCCCCTTGCTTCTTCAGCCTCGCTTCTACCGAGGCAGAAAATGGCCGCCAACAGTTCCTGGTTTCGAATGTAGACAGATGCTCGACAGCCAATTAGCATTCAGCGCGTGATCGGGAGGGTGCGCGCTCCGTTCGGAGAGGGTTCACTTACGGTGCGGGTAGGGTCCGCGGATCCTCCCCAGCCATAGATATCACTACCCTAATTTTCTCAGGAACTACTGAACAGATTCACACCATATATGCAAAATGCACGAGTCCGAACTGAGGACTACCTCTTTGCCAAATTTGGTGTCATTCTGTTCAGCGGTTCGGGCTGTAGCTGCGACAATAGATCCTACGGGAAATTGCATGGGGAAAACACGTTTTGGGACTCCCCTTTTTTCTCAGCCCCCGCTTGACGAATCACCATGAAACTTTCAGGGTAGGAGCGGAGCGGAGCTGGCCAAAAGTCTGGAGAATTTCGCGAAGATTCGTCAATCGGCGCCAAAGAAATTCCCAATAGAATGTTGCGGATTTCCTATGGAAAATAGGTCCTAACTATAACTATCTACTGGCGACCGCCAGTAGATAATATATATGTATATATATATATATATATATATATATATATATATATAGTTAGGTACTATTTTCCATAGGAAATCCCCAACATTCTGTTTGGAATAACGTTGGCGCTGATTAACGAATCTTCACGAAATTCTTCAAACTTTTGGCCAGCTCCAGTCCTCTCCTATCCCGAAAATTTCACGGTGATTCGTCAAGCGGGGGCCGAGAAAAAAGGGCGGTCCCAAAACGCGTTTTCCCCATGCATTTTCCCATAGGACCTGTTGACGCAGCTACAGCCCGAACTTCTGAACGGAATTACAACAAATTTGGCAAAGAGGTAGTCCTTAGTTCAGACTCGTGCCTTTTGCTTAAATGGTGTAAATCCGTTCAGTAGTTCCTGAGAAAATTAGGGTAAAATAGTTAGTAATATCTATGGCCTCGGAGGATCCGCGCACCTTCCCCGCACCCAGCGCGCACCCTGCCGTGCACAAGCTGAATGCTAATTGGCTGTGAACACTCCAGATCAGGAAGTGTTGGCAGCCATCTTGTGCTTAAAACGCGCCACAGGACGTGTTTGCACACGTCACCTCAGGCCCCGCCCCCTTCCTTCACCATTGTACAAATATTCCTCTAAAATCAGCCGAACTACGAATTCCGATTTACTCACCTGTAATCAGGAGAAAACCCAGTGCTGCATCTTTTAGCCCAGCACTGACACTGAAAAGTAATTCTAAGCGTACTTACCAGTACCTTGTATTTCCTTCCATAAGAATCCATTGTGTGGTTTTCACCAGAAAAGTTTCTAAGTGTCCATTTTTAAAACGTACAAATATTCCTCTAAAATCAGCCGAACTACGAATTCCGATTTACTCACCTGTTATAAGGAGAGAACCCAGGGCTGCATCTTTTAGCCCAGCACTGACTCTGAAAAGTAATTCTAAGCGTACTTACCAGTACCTTGTATTTCCTTCCATAAGAATCCATTGTGTGGTTTTAACCAGAAAAGTTTCTAAGTGTCCATTTTTGAAACGTACAAATATTCCTGTAAAATCAGCCGAACTACGAATTCCAAATTTCTCACCTGTAATCAGGAGAGAACCCAGTGCTGCATCTTTTAGCCCAGCACTGATCCTGAAAAGTAATTCTAAGCGTACTTACCAGTAACTTGTATTTCCTTCCATAGGAATCCATTGTGTGGTTTTCAGCAGAAAATTTTCGAAGTGTCTATTTTTGAAACGTTCAAATATTCCTCTAAAATCAGCTGAACTACAAATTCCGATTTACTCACCTGTAATCAGGAGAGAACCCTGTGCTGCATCTTTTAGCCCAGCACTGACCCTGAAAAGTAATTCTAAGCGTACTTACCAGTAACTTGTAGAAAATTTTCGAAGTGCCCATTTTTGAAACGTACAAATATTCCTCTAAAATCAGCCGAACAGCGAATTCCGATTCACTCACCTGTAATCAGGAGAGAATCCAGGGCTGCATCTTTTAGCCCAGCACTAAGTAAGAAAAAGTAACGATAACACTACTTACCTGCTAAGTGAAGTTTCTGCCATAGGATAACATTGGTGATTCAATGTGAAAATTTTTCTAAGTGTCAACTTTTAAAATACAATAATATTCCTTAAAAATAACTACTGTAACAAAAACGCTTTTACTCAACTGTTTACAGGAGATGTCCAAGGACTGAATTAGGATCCAGTCCTGTGGTTAGAAAAGTAATCCATAAAGTAACTAATTGCATTTGACTTGAAATTCACATTGAGCTCAATGTTGCATTGTGTTTGAAATTGTGTTGCCCATTGCAACAACTGTAACTACTGTACTTAAAAGTATATTGCCTATTTGCAAAGTATTTAAACTAAAGTAATTCATTCTGAGAATGTATATTATGTATTGTAATGTATAATGTAATTAAAAAAAAATATCTAAAAATAAACAGTTTACAAAATGCAGTAAATCAGTATCAAAATAATCAGTATAACAATTAATACATTAAAAATTGTCATTTACAAAACCTTTGAAATTAACTGAAAAAAACATAGGTTTCAGGCCTCATATAGTTAGGAATTAGCATTTAAAAAACCTTTGAGATTCACTGAAAAAACCATAGGTTTCAGGCATGATATAGTTAGGAATTAGCATTTAAAAAACCTTAGAAATTCACTGAAAAAACAATAGGTTTTAGGGGTGTTATAGTTAGCTGGACATTTCACTCGAACAAAACCATTGAAATTCCTCTGATATAGTTAGTTGTACTAACTACATCTCGCGCGCCCGCAATCCACTGCTGATGATGTCACATATTACATCATTCATGACATGGTCAGTGACATCACTGATGACATCTCAAATGACATCACTGATGACATCACTGATGCCATCATCAACGTGACAATCAGATACACCTCATCATACACTAGTATAACCTTTCATCACTCACTGTAAAATACAGTGTGCCAGATTTAAAACCATTGACACACCAATACAAGTTTCTAAACACCCACTCAGTGATTCCTAGATCTATACACACATCTAATCACTTACCTATAGATTCACTCATACATGCTGTCAATGATCAATAGAACACTATCACTTATACACCTATATTGACATTTCACTTACTTTTACTTAGCTAAACACTTATAAAAACACCACATAATCTATTCTTATAGATAATAACTCATACTTAGTGTGTTATAAAAACACTATTACAAGTATACAGTTATCCATACAGTCACTCATACAATCACTGAGTCTTATGTATACTTATTTATATACAACAACTGACATATAGACTGGCTTTTATTTTCCTAGTTTGTTGGACATGTACCATTGAGACATATATTGGCTCATCGCCACACTCATAAAGATATTCACTCACCCAAACAACTGTTATAACATGTAGTTTTAACTTCATATACCTACTGAATCAACTATTCACACATCTTTGGGCAATCACACACCCCCCACCGAACCACACACACATTCACTCTCCCATACAAATACTCAGTTAACTAATCAATAAATAATATAGACTTTCACATAGCTAGTAACCAAGTGGAGAAGCAGTTAACACAACAACTGACAAAGTGATAGAGATATTCACACAGTTTAGTCACTATCCAATATATTTAGTGAGACACTATAAATTAGTCAAGTAAACAGTCGATCACACTGCTACTAAATCCTCCATCCAGATATTTATATTTATATATCCACTCATTCTTCAATGCAAATTGCTATATATATAATAAATATTTGAATAACGAACCAAACCACATTCACTGGATGATGTCATCACTGATGTCATCAGTGATGTCATTTGAGATGTCATCAGTGATGTCACTGACCATGTCATGAATGATGTAATATGTGACATCATCAGCAGTGGATTGCGGCCGCGCGAGCTGTAGTTAGTACAACTAACTATATCGGAGGAATATATATATATATATATATATCTCGCCAGTAGGTAGTTATAGTTAGGACCCTGTTTCCATAGGAAAACCGCAACATTCTATTTGGAATAACTTTGGCGCCGGTCGACGAATCCTCGCGAAATTTTCAAAACTAATGGGGCGCTATGCTCCGCTCCTACCATGAAAGTCTCGGGGGGATTCGTCAAGCGGGGGCTGAGAAAAAAGGGGGGTCCCAAAACGCGTTTTTCCCATGCATTTTTCCATAGGACCTTTAGACACAGCTACAGCCCGAACGGCTGAACAGAGTTACTTGAAATTTGGCAGAGAGGTAGTCTACAGGTCAAGGAAGTGCCTTTTGTAGGTCTGGTGTAAATCTGTTCAGTAGTTCCTGAGAAAATAGCATTTAAATCAATATATATATCTGTGGCAGCTTACGGTGCGCTTACCATGCGCTTACGGTAAGCTTACCGTACGCGTACGGTGCCGTGCGCGAGCGCGATTCTGATTGGCTGTTAGATTTTAGTAAACATTCAAATCGGTCAAAACCAGGAAGCGGCGGCCGCCATTTTCTCTCTCGCACTCTGAGGGGGGGAGGAAAAACAAAGGTGGAAAACATTTAAAGGGGCTGGTTAGACAGCTCCTAACCACCTAGCCTTGGTTAAGGTGTCCCAAAAGAACCCCCAAGGCAAAAAATTCAATTTTAAATTTTTTAGAAAAAACGGCGATTACGCTTACCGTACGCGTACGGGAAAAATTAATTATTAAAAAAAAATATCCACATTTTCCCCCACCCCGTGTGCAAACGGTGCCCGCAGGTCACCATTTGAGCATGGCACAATAGAGAAAATGAACATTTAATATTTAACATTTCACAACGAAGCGCATAATATGTCCTCCGTGTGCGGACGATGCGCGAAGCGCATCGTGCGTACATGGCCCATCCAGCGTAACGTGGGCAAGCGGTGCGCGTAGCGCACCGCGTGCCCACCGTGCGTGCACGGCACTAACTGCGTAAAGTGGGCGCGCGGTGTATATTAATTCTGGAGTTTCGTTTATTAGCACTTCTGGTCTCTGTAGAAAAAACGAAAGGCGAACTCCGTGTTTCCTGGTGCGAATGAATTTTTTTTCGCCCTTACACTACCGCCATGATGCATTTCGGCCTGAAGAGGCCTTGATCACATGACGTGTCTGCAGAGTAAGTTTGCATTTTTAAAGTGCTCAGTGCATACACGTGTTTGTTCAAACCATAGACAGAAAAGACAGACTCAACAGCATAAATGCTTTTAAAACAACATCTCAAAATTTGGAGATAAAGTGCAAAGTTAGTTTCACTTGAACAGTTTAAAACCCGTAAACAATCGTAAAAAACAGTTAAAAAAGTTGCAACAGTTGAAAAATACTTGTGATACAAATGTTAAAAATAACTGTACACAGTAGATTTTATACTGAGGTATACCTGTGTCTATGTGTGCAAAAAAGTTTTTTGCACCCCCGAGACTCCACAAAGTTGTAATTGCTTCCAACTCTGTGGTTTCAATATTGTCTCCCAGGAAACCCGCCTCATACTGTTTGTTCGCCAATGATAACGCTATCCTTATTAGCACTTTTCATGCCAGTTTTAAATAGAGTCCCAGTGGGCCTGGCCATTCCTCTTACCTCTATTTAAATCTGTCTACATAAAGTGCTGAGTGCCACCAATGTGAACTGATACCGATAAAGTGCAAATAGTGCCAAAATGTAAATAAACAGAAAGAAAGGACTATTATCTAATAACCTTTCATTGGATTCAGCGGGTTCATTATAGGGGACATGTTATAATAATGTGGGATTATAAACATCCTCACTAGAGTTGTGCCATTGAGGTGTCTTTGTGTCCAGTTCTATTATATAGCGAGTTTCCAGTTTTCTTAGTAGCGCTTCCTGATTGCCACCCCGCATTAAAGGTGGGACTGCATCCACAACAAAGTATTTAGGATATCCTAAGTTATTGTTGTGGATGTCTTTAAAATGCCGGGCAACTGGGTAAGTTGGGTCAGAGTTGGTAATAGCCTTTAGATGTTGCAGTATACTTTTGAGGACCTGCAGTTTTGTTCTGCCCACATATTGCAGCCCACATGAGCACTCCAAGATGTAGATTGCATATTCCATTTTACACATGAGTAATTTCCTGATAGCTATCGGTTCTTTCCTGAAGGGGGTTCTATAGCTGGTTCTATTAATTCCAAACCTGCACACGCGACACGTTGTGCATTTCACAAACCCCTTTCTTGAAGTCAACCAGTTGGAGGTTGTTCTAACCTCTAACCTCTGGACTACTGCTGACCAAAGAGTCTTTCATGGCTCTCGCTCTCCTGAATGTAATTTTTGGATTATCAGGCAGTTGCTCCCCCAACACTGGATCACTCAGAACTATGGGCCAATTCCTATTGATGATCTTACGTAGCAAATGCTTTTGTTTGTTGAATGTAAGTATTAGTCTTGTCTCTTGTTCAGATTGTGGTACAGCTGGTTTCTTGTTGGAAGTAAGAACAACTGACCTATTCATTGATGTGGATATTTTAATATCATTATCTATTACTTGCTCTGAGTAACCTCTCATCATAAATCTATTCTTACTGTCAGTTTGAGCCTGCAATAGATCTATATCGTTACTGCAAATTCATCTAATCCTCAGCATCTCCCCGTTGGGTATTAGATGCTTCTGATGATATCTCATGGCATGAAGTAAGGTATTCCCTGCATTCTTCTTTCGATATAGTTTTGTTTCTATTTTGCAGTCAGCTATGTCAATCTCAACATCTAAAATATACACTGATCGGTTGCTGATGGTAGCAGTAAAGTGCAAGTTGAGTGAATTCATATTGATTTCTCCAATGAATGTGCGTGCACTTTCTTCAGTGTGACGGCAAATCATGAACAAATCAAAAATATATCTCATCCAAGAATTCACATGGTTCTTCAAAACATTTTCATATTTGACTTTAAGGACTTGATCTTCCCACCATCCCATCTGGAGGCAAGCATAGCTTGGTGAAAAACATGCCTCCATTGCCACACCTCGTGTTTGCTGGAATATTTGATTCTGAAATAAAAAATAATTATTTTCTTGACAGAATGAAATCATATTCACAAGCATTTTGTTGTACTGGTATAGGTGCATGGGTCTGGAACCTAGATAGTATTCAACAGCCTTTATGCCGTCCTGATGGTGTATACTAATATATAAAGACGTAACATTAAGGGACATTAGTCAATAATTTGATTCCCACTTGTAGTTACTAATGTTTCTGAGAAAATCACTAGTATCCTGTATAAATGATGGCAAAGTTTGTACATGCTCCTGCAGGAAGAAGTGTATGTAGCGGGAGGTGTTCTCTAGCTGGCTGTTCCGGGCTGAGATGATTGGTCTGCCCGGCGGTTTGGTGGTGTCCGTATGTACCTTTTGTATAAAATATATCACCAGCATGGTTGGGGGATCAACCTTGAGATATTTAAATTCATCACTGCTAAGGAGGCCAGCGCTTTTCCAAGTGAGTAGTTTGTCGTAGAAATCATTCCAGGCAGCCTTTACTATTTGGAGGTTACTCCTTTTGTAACATTCTCTGTCATTTAGCTGTTTTGTAGCTACATCGAAATAGTCTTTTTTAGGCCATATTACTACATTTCCTCCTTTATCAGAGTTTCTGATGATAATTTGATCATTCGTTTGTTATTTCTTTATTAATTTGAAATATTTATCACTGTGATAGTAGAATTTGTTACGAGCATGTGATATTTGATAGTTATGTTTTTTAATCTCTGAGGTACCAAATGAAGCTGATACAATTTCCTGTAGCCGTCCCAGGAAGCACTCTCTGAGTCAGATGAAAACTCATCGTAAACTAAAGTTGATCCAATTTAAACCATTTTCTTCGTATTGGTTCTCTTTGCGTTGTGTAATATTAAACAGTAATCCCAATATTCAAGTGCTTATATAATGCCAGTCAGGCCTTTTTACAGCATGTCAAGATTTTCCATTCATTCCATCACATGAAGTCTTTAACCCAATGAATTTCGGGCATTTCGCCCTTCTTCAGGGGTCACTGTAAATAGGAGGAAAAGCAGACATCAAAAACATCATTGGCAATGTATATAGAAAAATTCATACTGAAAGCACATTGTGTCTGTTAAATTATAAAACGAAAAATGTACAACAATCTAGTACTATAACCCATTGTTCCATATGTCTATTCCTGTAATTGCCGCTTGCGTGCCTCCTATTGTTCTATTCATTAAATCCAAAAGGTGAAATACAAGCATACTCATTCAAAACGTGCTGCAAATTAAAACCGCCTTAACTCTTGCATTGAAAAACATGAAATTGACATCTGAAAAGTGAAATACAAACACGCTCATTCAGATCGTGCCACCAATTAAAACCCGTGACCCTCGTATCCAACAAGCATATGTCCAAAAATGTGCCTTAAAGCCCTTCGGTGTTCGAACTAATCAACTGAAACCACCTCTAAAATAGTCCACCATGCGTGAACAAAAAATCACCTCCCTTTATAACGTGAAGCATGACCCACTTTCAAAACACGTGATTCCTCACTACGTGTAGATATAGAAATAAACCGGATGTAACGGTGAAATGCAACTAATCCTGTGGAATATTCATAAATGTTCCGTAATATTCTAATGCCAAATTAAGAAATAAAAAATAAAAATATGAATATAACGAACGATGAACATGACAATTGAGGTAAATTATTGATGATATAAACGTTCGATCCCATGATGTTTAAGAGTTAATTTAAATGCATATAGTCCCATTTATGTTGAGAGTTGTTTTGAATACGTTTAGGCTGCGGGTGCTGGGTCCCAGGTGGGACAGAACAATGAATACTATTAATTTCAGTTGGTGACCCGCACTCCTTTTTCTCAAAAACTTCACAAAATATATTCATTTTATATATTTAGGGGTGCTTAGCACCCCTAAATGAATAAAAAGAATACACTTTGTGAAGATTTTTGAGAAAATGGAGTGCGGGTCACCAACTCAAATTAATATTAATCTCTGAGGTAATATTTTCATTAAAAAATGTCTAAAGAGTCTCGAATCATGATTGGTTGAAAGGTTAACTTAGGTTTAAATTTGGTATGTACTGTCCCTGATGTATTAAGTAATTGACTGATGGATTTACCTGCATTATCCATACCTTGCCATTAGGGGTGGTACGCAAAGCTTCGCGAAACGGTAAAAAATCTCCACGAGCACACAGAGTTCCGCGAACACGCGGAATTGCTTGTTCCGCCAGATTGCGATGCTTTTTTCCTGTTCGCGAACACTGTTTGCGTGCTCGGGGGAAATATCTTGTGAACACGCATTTTGAAAGCGCGAACAAGCCAAAAATCCCGCAGATCGTGGAATTGCCAAAACTTCAGCAAATTCCGCGAGCGGAACGGAATTTACCGCCCAGGCCTACTTGCCATTGTAATTGATGAAGAGGGTGGCTAACTGCATGCTCATAAACTGCAGATCTGCGAACAAACATGCAACGAAACTGGCAGAAACCATCCTAACACACGACATAGACATCACGTTCATCACAGAAACATGGTTGAATGAATCCTCACCCCCCCATCTTTGATATGCTCGTACCCCCGGGGTTCTCTATCATCAACAAGGACAGAAAAAACTAGCGAGGTGGGGGGACCGCAATCATACATAAAAGGAACATCTCTGTAACAGAAACTGACTCCTTCAAATACCACACACTGGAATACCTAACCGCCACCATCAAAACGTCAGACAACAAAATGCTTCACTGCCACCTCATCTACCGCCCACCAGGCAACACTACCGTATTTGGTGAACATCTGGCTGACCTGATCTCTCGCTGCTCACTCTCAAACGCAAACAACCTAACTCTGGGGGACCTAAACCTTCACTGGAACGAGACTAACAACCCTCTGATACAAACTTGAAATGAGCTCCTTCACAATAACAAATTGACCCAACACTGCACCGAACAAACCCACAACAAAGGCTCAATCCTGGACGCCATCATAGCTCACAAAGATGCAATCACCATCGACTGTACCCTCCCTGTCGACTGGTCAGACCATCATCTCATTCTCTTCCATATCAATCAAAAGACACATTGACCGCCTCGCTCAAATGATCACTTTCACTGGACGAGAAACCTAAGACAGATCCCCCTCGAAGAACTAGAAGAAAGGCTAAGTACACCCATCCCCTCCAAAGCAGGAGACAGGACCACAACAGAACTTACCTCACAATACAATGCGGCCCTGTCCAACATGATGGACAAAATAGCTTCCCTGAAACAGAAAAAAAACAAGACCCTCCCATCGAGATCGTGGTTTAACACAGACCTAAATCTAGAAAGAAGACAACTAAGAGCGGCAGAAAGACTTTGGCGCAACAACCCTTCGTCAACCCACCTCGAGCTACTCCAAAAGGAACGTAGGAAATATTAAAAGCACATCGTACATGAAAAATCCACCTTCTTCTGCGATGCACTTAATAATGCTAGAAACCGCTCCAAAGAACTCTTCAATATCATCAGACAGCAAACATCCAAACCATCACCTTCTGCAATTCCGGCCTCCAAAGACCTCTGTAACAAATTTGCCAATTTCTTCAATGAAAAAATATTAAAGATTGAGCTCTCACTTAAGGACCACTCCTGTCGCCCAAATGAAGGCCCGCTGTTTAACAAAGAAGACATGAACCCACCCAGGCAATCCACCAACAACTGGCTATCCTTCCAACCCATCACTGAAACTGAAATTATTGAACTAACTACCTGATCCGAGCCTTCATCACACATTGAGGACCCCATCCCTGCCCAACTGGCTAAAAAACTCAAACACTCCCTAGCCCCACTCTGGTCAGAGATCATAAATAGCTCCCTCGAAACAGGTATCATGCCTAACTGCCTCAAAATCGGTCAGGTATCATCATTACTAAAAAAAAACAGGTGCTGACCCTAACGATCTCAACAACTTCAGGCCTGTTTCCAATCTCCCATTCCTAGCAAAACTACTAGAAAAATGTGTACTCCGTCAACTCACTCATCACATGGACAACAACGACCTCTTTGAACCTCACCAATCGGGCTTTAGAAAAGGATGCAGAATAGAGACTGCCATCTTAAATGTCATTGACGACGTTCACAAATCACTGGACAAGGATCGCTGCTGTCTACTCATACTCCTGGACCTCTCGGCTGCCTTTGACAAAATGCGATGCAGCGTGCGCAACGAAATTCGTTTTATTTATTTAAATGTATACTTACCTCCGATCATCCATATTCCCCATTCCATATTCTCATGCTATATTTGGCAGTCTGATGATTTAGTCAGTTTCTAAGTACTTATGTTGTGAACCATTCATTACCAAATAGACTGCTTCAAATGTCCATGCAGTATGCATGTAGTTCTCTAACCACCTACACAGTTGTTTTTCTCACCATAAATTTTCTAGACAGTTTCCATACACTTCCAGGAAACACCCTATCACTCGCTTTGTAGTCCTCTAGTGACCCATTCAGGACCATGTACTAATCCATTCACTGTGCCAAAACCCAAACACTTATAAATTCACCAAGACACTCTCTTTCCAGTACTCTAATGATTCAGTCACTACCTAAGTATTCATGCACTGAGCTAGGCCTTAGCACATGGACTTCTTCAAACCCCTATGCACTGTGCATGCAGTCTTCTAACCACCTAGACACTTGTCTTTCACAGTTTCAATTCCCTAGTGAGTATCCATACAGTCCTTTCACATGTGATTAAATTCACTTCTCATTTTCTTTGTATTTGTGCTGAGCATATACAAAAACATATATTTAAAAAACAAAACCTCTGTACATATAACAAAACTACGCTACTGTCCTAAACATTAATTTTCAATTGTGGGTCCACCCTTTAATAGTGTGGACAACCCCAGAGGGCATATACATTGCATGAGAAGTATCAATGTTCCCATTTGTGGTGGGCTTTGTGGTCTGTTTTTCACGTTTGGGGACAAGGACCTGCATATATATTGGAGAGTATATAGGTGTTTATGTAATTTATATGTTTGTTTAGTGTTTCTCTTTTTTTTTTTAATGTAGATTGCTGCTGTTTTCCTTGTCCTGAAGAGGCCAAAAGGAATTGATTGGCTGAAACGCGACCGCGTCGACATTTTGGTTTTACAGAGGGACCCAAACACGAGATTTCAGGAGGCCTTTTTCCCCTGACGTGCTTGGGGAACCCGCCAGCAAAGTTGGCCAGAGCAACATGGGGAAGAGCTGCCGCTCAGTTTCGCTTACCTCCAAGGAATTGGATCTGTTTTGGCCCCTGCATCCGAGACCAGCATCACACTGTCGTCTGTGACTTCACAGCAAGACCAGCTGATTGCAGCGAAGTTTTCAGTACCGCTGGACTCAGTTTAAGGCGGTATGGTGTATGGTGGGGACCCAGGAGAGGAGTTGTTTTTAACAGTGGTACCAGGACAATTTTACTTAGCACGCATTTACGTTTTTTTAGACATCCAGCACTCACTACGAGATTTCAGGAGTTCTTTTTGAAAACGTTTCTTTCATTCTGCCGAGATGGTGCAGTGTGGGATTTGCAGTCCCCCGAGGAGGCAGCAGTGACGTTTCAAGTAATGAGACTCAGCTGGGCTCCCACGAGTGGGAGCAGAATTACCGCCAAAAGAACGGACTGATGCAAAGCACTGCTGCAATAAGGCATATGATTAAGGCAGTTAGCCGAAACGCGTAATGCCGTCAGTGTTGAATAAACCTCTTTTCCTGGAATACTCACTGTGTCCCTCTGGTTTTTCTGTTGCGGACCAACCTTTTGGTGGATATATAAACATATATATAATCTGCATATCTATATAAATACAAATATAAATGCATGCATACATATACATATACATATATGCATACATATGCATGTTATGTACATGAAATTTTGAAAAACACTAATGAAAGCAAAGCTAAAAAGCCACCTAATTGCAAACAGAATTGCTTTAACTTAAACGAGGGCGAGGCCTATTGCATTTTCAATGCTTGTTTACTTTGGTTCCATCAAGAAGGCATTCAGATGTGTCACACATTTGCCATAAATTCTGAATGTTAGCACTCTAGTTGCTCATTAGATCACTGTAGTAAAGCTACTGCTCACCAGGGAAGTCTGCTCATTTTGTTCCTTTGCAAATTAAATGTTTTAAGTGTTACCACTTTATTCCAATCAAGATGGCTTCAGGTGTGCCATACTTTTGTCATAAGTAAGACTATTAGCGCTCTAGTTGTTCTTTAGAACACTCTGGGACATTCTGTCATTGGGCTATATTTGGGCTACATCTGGGTGATATTTGTGCTACATTTGGGCTCTTTTTTCTCTGGTGGCCATCTTGGGAGACTTATTTGTTATGAAGTTTCCTAATTTCCTCATTTGCTACAGTCTCCTCAGTAGGAAATACTTTCAGTTTTTTACTTTGATTCCATCAAGAAGGCATTCAGATGTGTCACACATTTGCCATAAATTCAGAATGTTAGCACTCTAGTTGTTCATTAGATCACTGTAGTAAAGCTACTGCTCACCAGGGAAGTCTAACAATTCACCATTTTTTCAGTGATTAGCTCTCTCTCTCTCTCTGTCTCTCTCTCTCTATATATATATATATATATATATATATATATATATTATCTACTGGCGGTCGCCAGTAGATAGTTATAGTTAGGACCGTGTTTCCATAGGAAATCTCAAAATTCTATTTTGAATAACTTTGGCGCCGGTTGACGAATCCTCGTGAAATTTTCAAAACTAATGGGGTGCTCCACTCAGCTCCTACCCTGAAAAACTCGGGGAGATTCGTCAAGCGGGGGCCGAGAAAAAAGGGGGGTCCCAAAACGCGTTTTCCCCTTGCATTTTCCCATAGGACCTTTAGTCAAAGGTACAGCCCGAACGGCTGAACAGAATTACTTGAAATTTGGCAAAGAGGTAGTCCTCAGGTCAGGCATGTGCCTTTTGCATATATGGTGTCAATCTGTTCAGTAGTTCCTGAGAAAATTGCATTTAAAAGCACATACATATCTATAGCCGTGCACCGTCCGCCTACCGTACGCGCACGGTGCGCGCACCCTAACGTGCGCGAGCGTAATTCTGATTGGTGGATTCATGACAGTCAAAATTCGAATCGGTCGAAATCAGGAAGTGTCGGCTGCCATTTTGTGTGTTGTGTGTGTGACAGGGAAAAAGAAAGGTGGCGAACGTGAAAAGGGGGCAGGGTAGAGAGTTCCTGACCCCCTAGCCTTTGTCAGGGGGTCCCTGAAGGACCACGAAGGGTGAAATTTATTATTATTTTTTTTCAAAAAATCGCGGGGTGCGCGCACGGTGCGCACACCCCCAGCTGCCATTTTGAGTTTTAGAGGTAGAAGAGAGCTAAAAACACAAGTGAAGAACGTGAAAAGGGGGCAGGGTAGAGAGTCCCTGACCCCCTAGGCCTTCTCATGGGGACCATGAAAGACCTCTTAGGTCTCAAAAAAAAAAAAATTTAAAATATCGTGGGGTGCGCGCACGGTGCGCTTACAGGACGCGCACAGTGGCAAAAAAACCATTAAAAAAATAGATAAAACAATCAAGTTTAAGTGTTTAGATGTTGGTTGGCTCTAAAAAGAGCCGTTGCGTTTATTGACTGTTTTTTGGTACCTACAAGTAAGTACCGATGCAGAGTCTAAAGTTCAAGAGGAAGACTCTGTTGCCTTCATCTTTATCCACCCACTGTATAGACCTAAACAACCACTCACACACCCACTCGCAGACCCATAAAGCCACTCACAAACCCACTCATACACCCACTCACATACCCATAAAACTACTCACATAGCCACTCAGACATCCACATACCCACTCACATACCCTGGCACAGACCTATAGAGCTACTCACACACCCAGTTACTGACCTATACAGCCACAAACACTCCAAAAAGGTAGAGGTTACAGTAAGGAAATACAATTTAAAAACCTTTGAAGTGCACTAAAAAAAGAAAAACAAAGGCTACTGGGTGGGATGTTATAGTAAGGAAATAGAATTTAAAAAAACCTTAGAAATTCACTGAAAAAAATCAAAAGATACAGGGATGTTATTGTTATAGGCTCAAATGTCACTCATACAAAACCATTGAAATTCAGCAGTTAAACTTACCTATGCTAACTACAATGTACACCCGCAATACACTGGTTATGACCTCACATATTACACCACACATGACATGGTCAGTGACATCACTGATCACATCTCAAATGACATCACTGATAACATAACCATAGAACCATTCACCCACTCACCCATACAATCACTCACACAGCCACTCACTTTCCAGTCAGCTACTCACACAGCCATCCACCCATACAATCACTCACAATGCCACTCAATCACCCATACAGCTACTCAAACACCCACTTTTTCACCCATACAACCATTTACACACCCAGTCATTCACCCATATGGCTTTTCAACAGAGCCACTCACTCACCCATACAGCCACTCATACACCCGCTCACTCACCCATGCAGCCACTCACTCACTAATACAGACACTAAAAAACCCACTCACTCATCAGTAGAGCTACTCACATACCCAGCCATTCACCCATATAACCACTCACTCTCCCATACAGCTACTCAAATACCCACTCTCCAATAAAGCCAGTCACACAACTACTGCCACACCCATACAGCTACTCCCACACCCACATATTCATCCATAAAGTACTCATGCACCTGCTTAATTACCCAAACAGCCTACCACATTCCCACTCACACACCTAAACATCCACTCAAACATCCACTCACACATGAATACACACAGTCACACAGCCACTCACATAATATATGTTAGAAATAGTATCCCTCATTAGTGGTACACTACGTATAGTAATTTTACTTTTTGTAGTACCTTAGTATATGTTTAACACCCATAACCTTTTAGAAAACACTCACAATCACTGGATGATGTCATGAGGGATGTTATCAGTGATGTAAATTGAGATGTCATCAGTGATGTCACCGGCCGTGTCATGATGTGAGATCATAAGCAGTGCATTGCGGAGGTGTAAGTTATAGTTAGCTCAAGTAATTTTAACTGCTGAATTTGAATGGTTTTGTCTGAGTGAAACCAGAGCCTAACTTTAATGTCCCTTTAACCTTTGTTTTTTTCAGTGGGTTTTTAGGTTCTTTTTAAAATTCTAATTCCTAACTATAACGTTCCTGAACCTTTGTTTTTTTTAGTAAATATATGTTAGAAATAAGGATGTTGTGAGAAATTGGGTTGTTGGTGGAGCACAATCCTTGTCAGGGTGAACCAAAAAAAAGTTGCTAAATTAACTTGTAGTTAACTCTCAGTTAGCTTGACATAAAAAATAGTCAGGCATAACTTAAAGGCAATGTGTACAGTAAATATGCAGCACAAAAACAGTAATAAAGTGAAAACACAACACAAGCAACATTTCACAACAATTTTAAAATATAGAGTTCATTTTAAGAAATGATTTGACACCAAAATAACAAGACTCTAATCAGTAGAACTGGGGCTATGCCTTTTTAAAGTTTGAAGTATAAAGTGGGGCCTAACAGATCCAAGCACCAACCACAGAGATCTAGTCGCGTGAGACATGGGCAAAGTTGAACATTATGGCCAACCACAGTCCAGAGTGGTTTGGATACACAAAAGTGATTGGGCTTGGCCTCCGCTTACCTTCAGACTTTGAAGAATTTTTTGAGAAAAATGTCTGAGAAGGTAAAATTCTTGAGGCAAGGCAGCCGGCAGAATTCGAGGAGGAGGAGTCAGGGAGTCGCTGGACCAAGTTGTGATGAAGATTTCTACTTTCAGACTTAGTCTCTTTTTTGGAAGTCTAAAATATCGAGTAGGACAAGGCTGCACGCTGTATCCGAAGAGAGATCCACAAGGCCAGATACCCCTTCTGCAAGGAGCTGCTTAATAGGATTTGCTGCTGCAGAGAGGGATCTAGTGGGAGCTACCACAAAGTCAGGCTGACCGATGATGCACTTTGGGCGGATTGGTGAGCGGGTAGTTTCTCCTCTCCTATCAGTTCTCATAGCAAAGTTTAGAAGAACATTTTCCAAGTTCCAAATTTTGGATTTGGGCTATATGGGCACCTTGAACACCACTTTCAAGTGTCTAGGACTGGAGGTGCATCACTTCGAGGGGCAATATGCACTCAGACAGGGTCTAAGTGTAGTTTCAAGATGGTTGGAGCCTTTTCGGTGCCTGAGGCTCTCATTAGGAGGCCAGCTAGCTAGCCCTTGGAGTCACTCTTGAAGTCATGGATTCAAGCAGGAAATCAGGTCTCAAGCAGCAGGAAAGTCCTCTGATGGCACAGGGCAGGCTTCAGGTAGCAAGGCAGTCCTCTTGGAGCAACAGGGCAGTCATCTGAACTACACAGCAGACCACAGGCAGCAGGGCAGTCCCCTGAGAGTCTTTCCACAGGTTCAGACGTGAACTGGAGAGTGTGTCTTGGGGCCCTATTTTTCAACCTGGTGCCAGCTTTGAAGTGGCAGAAAGTTCTGGTGTTTTCCCCTCACAGAAGTGTTTGAAACTTCCTGTCTTCCTGCACAGGTCCCATGCTGTCTGCCTGCACCATGGGCTAGTGTGAAGGTATTTGTGTGTGAGCTGATTCAGAGTCTTTGAAGTGCAAGTGGGGTTTTGCTCAGCTGTCTCCCCATCCTGTTTGGATGGCCTATCCTGCCTTCACCCAGTCTACCTATTTTGTGGCTTTCTGGGAGGACTACACAAAGGCCAATAACCAACTATAACCATTCATGTGACCCAAGAAACAAACTGCAGGGACCAAATTGTTGAGACAAGAAAATGACAATTTTCTTAAAGTGGCGTTTTCAGAAATGTGACAAATCCTACTCCACCATTTAAGAGGGCTTTACTTTCTAATTCTTTAGACACCAAACACAATATTCCTACCTGCTACCAATTGAAAGTTATCACTTATTGAATGTAATAAGGTAACCCAATATTTAGTTATGACATATTTAATATAATAAAGTAACCAAATGTTATCCATATGGTGTATGTAGTTCTTGCAATAGTGAAAACTAAATGTAGGAGTTTATCACTACCAGGACATATAAAAGTTAAACGTATATGTCCAACTTTTTATATGCACTGCACCCTGTCCTATGGGATGTTTTGGGTCTACACTAGGGGTGACATATGCATTAACAAATATGGGTTAGGTCTGGAAATGGTTTATTTTGCTAGATTAATATGGCAGTTTAAAACTGCACAGACAGGTTACAATGGCAGGCATGAGACTTGTGTAAAAGGCTGCTTAAGTAGGTGGCACAGTCGGTGCTGCAGGTCCACTAGTAGCATTTATTTTCAAGCTCTGGGTACATGTAGTACCAATTTATTAGGGACTTACAAGTACATTAAAAGTCCCAATTGGGTGTAAGCCAATTTTACCATGTTTAAAGGAGAGGGCACAATCATTTTAGTACTGGTTAGCAGTAGTAAAGTGTGCAGACTTCTAAAAGCCAACAAAAAACAGGTTCAGAAAATATGAAGGCGAAGGCAAAACATTTGGGGATGACCCTGCAGAAAGGGGCTAGTCCAACATAAGTAAATTAAACATGCCAATCAGGTGTAAACAAATTTTATAATTTTTAGGGAGCGAGCACAACCACTAGCAGTGGTAAAGTGCACATAGTCCTAAAGCCAGCAAGACTAATTCAGCAAAACAGGAGGGGAAAAGGGAAAATGTTTTGGGAAAGACCATTCTAAGTCTGTGAGGTCTAGCAACAGATGATAGTATTGGGCACATACACTGCACATAAACATGATTTCTTTTTACTGAATATAGGTAGAAAACACTTATTCTATGGCAGAGGTTTTCAATCTGTGGGGCGTGACCCCCAAGAGGGCCGTGGAGGCATGGGAAGGGGGTTGTGCCCTTTACTTGAAAAAGAAAAGGCCCCAGATGGAAAAATCCAGGAGTTAAAATGCTTTCCCTGGAGTGTTATTGAGAGACTCTTCTGTGCTGGGAAATTTGAACCATGCAGACAGCTAAACATGCCTTTCCACTAGTGTGTTGCTTGCCTGAAAAGAAATGCAAATGTGCACAATGAGTTACTCTGCAAATGTAAAGGATTTGCAGATTACCTCGTTGTGCACATTTGCATTTCTTTCACGCCAGAAGCACACTGGCAGAAAGGTGTGTTTAGCTGTGTGCCTGACTTTGATATCTCAGGACAAGAGAGAGCTGTTCAAGCTAATTAATCAAATCACTTGAAGCTTTTTGAATGGTCGTGACAGAGTTAACTGAGCTGTGGAGTGCTTGCTTTTAATTTTGATTGTACTTACATAGCGCTTCCTATCCCTGAGAATGTGTTGAAAGGACAGTTATGGACAAAAATTGCATTACATAGGGTTTGGATAGTACTAAAATCTATGGGTGTCATTTACAATAAAATGATTTAGGGCAGCGCCGCAAGTATTTTTGCTGCGCTGCCCTATGCCAATTCAAAAGGGCAGGAATGGACTGTATTTATAAGATACGGTGCACTTCTGTCCCTTCTGCCAGCGCACAATTTGGTTCCTAGCGCCAACGCATGATGCAAGGGCATCTGCATTGTTGGCAGGATTGTTTTTGTGCAAGAATGCACACCTTCCTGTGCAAAAACAACCCATGGAGACTATTTCTATTTGTGTTACACATAGAAAGAGGAAACAATTGAGGAGAAATAAAGATATTTCTCCTGGTTATGCATACCCTGGGGCAGCGTCCTCAGGTTTACAGATCTTTGTAAATCTGAGAATGTGCTAAAACCCATGGTAACACCCACGCAATGCCCATTGAATGCCCCACTGACGCAGTGTAAGACAACGTATCCACTTGCACCGCGTTGCCTTACACCATATTTATGAGGCTATGTAAACCCACGCAAAGTAACTTGCCATATATTTTGGTAGTACCATTTTATAGTAAAACATTTTGTGCATTTTGTAGCATTTTATCTTATGCTGTGTGTAATGCAAGTATGAAATATAGACTTACATATCCACAGTGATTTCTGTCATGGCCTGTGACCTCATAGCACTAAAAATACACAAGTCACTATTCTCTACTGCAACAACCACAATTTCATTCTGTGGCTGGTTTCACACAGACTTCTACAATGCATTAAATAATAGAGTAACAACTTTTAAAAATGTATTTAGTATTCAGTGAAGCTGCCCGTTATTTAGTATGTAGCTACCTGACAGTGTGGAGGGCATTCGCAAATCGATCAAATTCTGGAAGAATCTACCCTTGTCCTTGATGGGGCGAGTAGCATTGATAAAAATGGCGATCCTCCTCTGTTGCTTATATACTATGCAGAACTCCCTCTATCGTATCCCATGGATATACTTTTGCAGGCTTGATCACCTACTGGTGGATCTTTTATGGGGGTCCAAAAGGAAAAGAGAGAAATTAGATACCCTACAGAGGACGTGGGAAAAAGGAGGATTGGAGGTTCCCAGGTTGGGTTTTTACTACATGGCGACACAGCTACAACATGCTGTCCAGTGGCTAGATGGGGATGACAATTGGGAGAGGTGGTTGTTGGAGAGCATGCATGGGGGGACTCCCCAGATGGATCTGCTCATGATGGGATCTCGTGTGCCAGGAGGCCTCCCATATATTATAAGACATGTGGCCGAAATCTGGGAAGTCGCGATTAAGGCTGCAATGAAAAGAGCACCATATGCTCTGGAGGCTCTGCAATGGGTGGTGATGCCGTTTAAACACATAGGCCACACCATGTCCATTCTTAGATGGATGGAGGGGGCTGTTCCATGATGGGGGATCTTTATTTGGGGCAAAAGTTCATTACTAGAGAGGAGGCGGAAGCCACGTTTGAGCTGGGCAGGGAGCAGTACCTTCAGTATGCCAAGATTTCAGCGGTGGCTCGAGAGGTGTGGCTGTCGTTCCTAGAGGAACCACCTACAACTGCTACGCTTCAGGCTCTCGTGACATTAGCGGAGTGCCAAAGGCTGGTATCACATATCTATAAGGCATTGAGAGGAGATCTAAATACGCACCCGCTCCCTATTCAAGCTAAATGGGATGCGGAGCTGGGGGAGCCCTTGACAGACCCAGAATGGCAAAAGGTACATGAAGGGGTTAAAACTGTAAGTTCAAATACCAGATTTAAACTCACACAATTTAATATAGTGCACCAAACCTACCTGACACCAAGTGTACTACATAAAATATACCCGGATCACCCTGCTGGATGCCCTAGGTGTGGACACGGGGACACCCAGTTCCTACATATGATATGGGATTTATCAGAGTTAGCTCTTTTCTGGGGGTCGGTGCTGGAGACTTTACGCCGAGTGACGTGGTGGGCACTACCTCCATCTATCAAAGGGATATTGTTGGGATTGCTCCTGAGACCCAAAGGGAAAAAGCTTACACGCAGATTTATCCAGTTGGGGTTGGTATTGGCTAAAAGAAGGATTGCGATTAGTTGGATAAGTAAGCAGCTCTCTACTATGAAGCAGTGGATTGGGGACTTAAGGGAATGGGCGACGGCTGAGCTAATTCAGATGACACAGGTACGAAGAGATGACAAGCAAGAAGAGGATGCAATGGCGTGGTGTGTCATGATGTGCACAGAGAGGAGGGTCCTTCCTCACAAGTAACAGAGGTACAATGTAATAAAGAGGCTAATTCTGAGGAAGAAGCAAGCCCTCAGGTCTCATATACCCAGGGCGCAGTGTAAGATATTTCTATTCATATTTAGTATCTGGTCTGTAATTGTACCGACAGGATAAAGGGGGTCATTATGATGGCGGAAGGACCGCCACCACCGAGCCGGCGGTGGCGGTCCTTCCACCATCACACAGGAAATTCCCAGCACCAAATTAGGATGGTAGTGGGAATCCCAATGGGTCCGCAGTGGATGGAAAGTCCATCTGCCAGGGTTCCCCAAGGCTGTCCCTTTCCGCCCACCCAGCGGAAAAAGGACACAGGTCATCCTGCCGCAAGAAGACAGGTGGGGATGGGATTTGGGGGCCTCTTGTGTGCCCCCCTTGTGTGGGGGGGTGTCCCTGCACTGGGGGTACCCATGGTAACCCCCTCATTTCCCTGCACCAAGTGGCAGGCACTGCGTGGTGTCTGCCACGTAGTGCAGGGAAATGCTGTGCACTTACTTTTAATATTGCGTGTGGTGTTGCAGTCAGCAGCACCGTCCGCAATGTTAAAAGTCCAAGATACGCCTGCCAGTATGGCGGGTGCATCCTAATCCCAGTGGTGGGAACGCTGCATGTCTGGCGGGCGGTCCCAAACACCGCTACGTTGCTGGGTGGACCAAATCCGCCTGCCATCTTAGTCAGCCCCAAAGATTTTTCCTTATGTGACCCGGGGTGGGGGGAGGGAACAGTTGGAGTAATGCAGTTATGGTCTTCTTATATAAGATTGACCGGTATACGTTCCAGTATAACACTATATGTATCGAGATAATGATTGGGAATTGCACTGTTTCCTTTATTATATCCTTGAAAAGACACCTCTTATGTATGTTTGTACATCAAACAGAAGGCTAATTCAGAATGTTGTACTATGTTTGAACGACTTAAATTAATAAAAAATATATTTAAAAAAAGAAAATGTAGCTACCTGACAGTGAAAGACCTCAAAAACGTACTTATGTTTTGTTTATGATGAATGATGTTCAGCTACCTCCAGTTATATGCAGCTTTAAATGCCATCCGTCAGCATCCCATAAAATATAGTATGGTTTTCCTCTAATGCCATGCAATAATGTTTGAGCCCATTCATTACAGCTATTATATCAAGGGCCACAGGAATTCTGTGATTGTGCAGCAGCAGCAATCTTAGCATAATTATAGATTTGCCACATAATCCATCATCTGACGCATAATCTGCTGATTTTAACAAAAAAAGTATTTAATCAAAAGATTCAAAAGTTACTAGAAAGCAGCAACAGGTGTTGCCGCTCTGTAGAAGGCCTTTTTATAAAGCTGTACTGGTCACCTTTCTGTTGCTTATTGCTAATATTTGGGTGTTAAACTGGTACTAATGGGGTGCAACCATAGATCGACCGTTTCTCTGGAGAGCATTTATGGTTGCCAATGATAAGGAGTACCAGGTTCTAGAAATTTTTGGTGGGAGGGGGTCCTTAAGTCTAAAAACATTTGATGGGGGGTCTTGGCATCAAAAAGTTTGAAGACCACTGTTCTATGGAGTAGTGAGCTTAAATCTAGTCTGTTGTCCTCTCTTATTTCAATTTTCATTTATGTGGTGAAAAAATATAGCGGAAATGTCTATGCACAAATTTTCAGCATGTAAATAGTTTATGAACCTTTGAGTTCCTCCTTTGCATAAAATATGGATTTCAGAGAACCTATTGAAAACAAATACGAAGAATTGTGGTTTTCTTTTGGAATCACACTGCCGCTACAATGTCAGACAGTGCTTTGCCGGTCATACGCTTAATGTAATTGAAAATTGGACACTTTCTACAAAGGAATTAATGGCTACCTATACAGAAAAGCATAATAATAAACAACATCTAGGCTGGAAAGAAAATGTAAACTTTAAAATAAAGTTATCCCTAAAAGGTCGTGTTCTGAAAAAATCTCGTAATAGAATACTGAAACGCATGCCAATGTAGCTCTACGTTCCAAACTAATGAATATAAACAAAGTATTGAGAAGGTTAATTTGGTATGAAAAATCTCAAGAGAAACAAGCATTGTGGGCTATACTTAAAAATTCAAGAAAAGTTTGGAGGATGATCAATAGTTTGAATAGATCTGATAAGGCGATCATAAATAATATCTTCAGTAACAGAAGCAAAATGGGTCGAATTTTTATCAGCTCATTTAAAAAATAGCAAAGAACCTAAACATAATGATAGGTCGGGTAATAGATTAGGGGAAGACAAAAATATAATTGAGAAAACAGAAAAAATTATGACTAAAGATCAAGTATATAATCTTATTAGGAGGCAGAGGCAAGATGGGGAACCTGGCCCAAATGGAATTCCTTCCACGCTATTTAAAGATAATCCAACCTCTTGGGCAGGATATCTCTTAAAACCTTTTAACAAAGTCATACAATCATCAATTCTGGCGGAGTTGTGGAAAGGCTCAATTATATTACCTATTTATAAAAGCGGGGATTGGTCTCAACCTAGTAACTATCGTCTAATTACCTTACAAGATATAGAGGCCAGACCTTTTGCTCTTAACAAGACTAACGGAATGGTCAACCAAGAACCACAAAATCCCACCAAACCAATCAGGTTTTAATTAAGGGCTGAGAACAGTGACAAATATTCTAGTTCTTTCTATTTTAATTGACAAATATATAATAATGAATCAACCACTATATCTATACTTTGTGGATTTTAAATCAGCCTTCGATTGTGTGCATCTTCAGACTCTATGGAGGAAGCTGGACAATCAGGGAATACTAACCAGCCTACTAAAAATCAATCGCTGTATACTTACACTTCACTTGGATTAGACTCTGAATAGGTGATGGTTCAACCCTTTCGAGGGAAATGCCTACATCTCCGGGGTAATATTCTTGCACCATATCTGTCTAACTTGTTTTTAGCAGATTTAACATACCGTTTCTATTAAGAGAATGCTCATCTTCCTCCCAAACTAGCTGGTAAAAATTAATTGAATTTGTTTTATGCTGATGAGTTTATGCTATCAAGTCGAACCAGGATAGGATTACCACTGCTTATAAATGCAGTTGCAAACTATACCCTGGAAAATGGTATGGGAATAAATGAGGCCAAGACTAAAATAATGAAAGTAAACAACAGGAAACGGAAAATTTATAAAAATAAATGGTATTTGCAAAAGCAGCAAGTGAAGACATATAAATACTTAGGTGTGTTTTTTGATGAAAACAGCACTTTTCAGTAGCAAAAAAAAGATTATGGAGAGGGAACCCTTAGTCATGGCATCTCAAACATTGCAAAAGTCCTTGGGTGGATCCAGCTACCTTCCTCTTCTAAAGGTAATAAATGCAAAACTACTGCCAACTATTACATATGGTAGTGAAGCATTGAGTGTTAAATAATGCCATTTCAAAAACATTTCAGCTCCTTTTTTGCCTGCCGTGCAATGCATCTGCAGTCCAAATCAGGTTAGAATTTGGGGTATCTAACCAGCTTATAGCAAGAAAGGGTCAGTATATAAAAGTGTGGGGGAGAATAAAATCAAACACATCAAACCTAATGTGTCAATGGCTTTTGCAAGAATTACAAGCAAGTCCTAAATTACAGAATTGGAAATATTTACAGTCAGCTTTACTTGAGTATTCAGCACAAGAAATCTGGGACATGAACATAACGTCAGTCTTTTAAAAAACGAATTAACAAAACAACAAAACAATTGTCGGTACTGAAGAAAAAATAATCTTTTTCAAAATGGAATCATGCATGGATGATTCTGAGTAAATATAAAACAACTAAGTCCCAAACTTACTTAGAAACACTGTGGACTTTAAAACTAAAAAATGTTTTCACTAAAGCTCATTTTGGCCTTCTTCCAGGGTTATCGCATGTAATGGCATGGCAACGTACAACAAAATCTGTGCTTTGTATACTATGCAAAAAGGGAGAGGAAAACATTATTCACTTAACTTGCATATGCCCAGAACTGATGGAAGAAAGAAGGAGGCTACTACGGAATAAGTTTAAAAACTTGTAGGCAAGCGCTCATAAGATGTTTTAATTCAACAGATATAGACTTGAACTCTGCATTTTTGTTAAATTTATGCTATTGGCAAAAAAGAAATGTGTTCCTGGTGAATAGCCTGATGTAAGCCTAGAAGAATGAACTTGGAAAAAAAATTGCTCTTGTGTTTATAATATTAGAAATAAGAAATGATGCCTGTGTTTGGTTGTTTTTATATATCTGGGAATAGTAGAAAACCTCGAAAATAATTTGTATGTTGTAATATGAAAATTAAGTTATTTTTTCCTAGCGTAATAATGTTTTAGACTGCTGATATTTTAAATGTGTATATTTTATGATTTTCAATATTCAAACAATAAAGAATTCATTCATTCATTTACTGCCCCCACTGATGAATAATGCTGCAAGTAGTTCGACCATCATCGTTTGACATTTGTGGATGTAATTGGAAATAATCCTCTTGAAGCAGTACCTTCGATTTGTCTCTACTTGTTAACCTTGAGAAAAGTTTTTTAAAGGTTGTGGAACGTTCTTTGAACTTGCCTAGTTGATACCTTTGTACTGCTTATGGTTAAATGCAATTAAGTGAATCACAAAGGACCGATTTTCACATTTGCCACAATATTGGTGACATCCATCCCTTGTCTGTTCTCAGAAAACAGATCTGACAGTTTTAGGAAACTGTAATTTGACTGGCTGTTCCACAAAAGAAATATTTCAGTCATCACTTCAGTGGTGGCTGGTATTTGATGGTGGTGGGGGTTGCGGGTCACAGAGGTGGGGGGAATTAATAAAAAATTTAAATATGGTTCTCAGAGGAATGAATAAAAAATTCAAATACTCACTTACCTGTCTGCCTCAGCCGCCCGCCATCACCTCCTTTTGGTCCTCTTCTGCCCACTTCCAGGGCAGGAAGCAGCAGGAAGCTGGAAGCACCCAGCTTCCAGCCTCCTGATCGCCAATCACAATGCTGCAAGGCAGCGTTGTGCTTGGTCTGAGTGCCGTGAATCGGTGCTCAGCCAGAGAATGGGAGGCTGGGCATGTTCTCCCTGCAGGCTGTAATCCCCCCTGCATGGAGAACATGTAAAGAGCACATGACGGTTTGACCGGCCTGAGAAAGCCGATCAAAGCGTCCTGTGCACTTTGAGTGGGCAAACCACTCCTGCCCTGCTCTGTGAGCAGAGCAGCCCCACCCCTACCCAGCTGAGCAAGGAGAAAAATAAAATGATATTAACCAGTGGCGTCACTAGGGGGTTGCGGGGGGTGCGGACCGCACCGGGTGACACCACCACATGGGGTGACACCAAAATGCAAGATTGATTGGCAACAGAAGTGCTTCAGCGGCCGCGGATCAGATGGCGTAGCTGTTAAAATGAACTGTAAGGCATTAGTTTCCATTGTTACAATAACAACTTGTCCCCTGAGGTGTTTGCATTTTTTTCTCTTAGCTGGTGAAAAACTCCAAAATCAATTTAGTCCGCTGTTGTCCATTATCTCTCCCATTTTGGCATATTTAAAAAGGCGCTCAAAGTGCGTTTTTCTCATGACAGGTGAGCCTGCACGGTCAAACTGCTTGGTGTGTGCGATGAGTTGCTGAGTGATTGTGTGCCTGTGTATTTGCTGTGTATGTGTCCTCTGTGTGTATAAATGGTGTATACTTGCATGGTCAAGCAATGTGCGCATATGTATGTGGAGGGCTCATAGAGGTGTGAGTG
The DNA here is from genome assembly GCF_964204655.1 of Triturus cristatus. NCBI lineage: Eukaryota > Metazoa > Chordata > Amphibia > Caudata > Salamandridae > Triturus > Triturus cristatus. The sequence goes on from NC_140589.1 coordinate 399,956,570, forward strand.
CTATGGTGTATATAATATCTGAATGCGTATAATCGTAGTGCGTAGGTGTGAATCATCTGGTTTCTCTGCCCTGTCTGTGTGTGGGGGTGATTACTGTGTGCATTTGGGGTGTAGGTAGCTGTGCAGATAGTCGGTATGGGTGCGTGGGGAATGTGTGGCCTGGTCGTGTGTGAATGATCTGTATGCGATCCTATTTTGGTTCGTAAGTGAATGATCCGTGTGTGGTGTACTCTGGGTATATGTGTGTGTTATCTGCATGGATGGAGTGTCAGTGTGCAGAGTGTGTACATACATACGCGTGAATTAACTTGTCTGTATACGTGCTATCGGCCTATATGGGCGGTGGGAAACAGCTGCGAGATGTCTGTGTATATTTCGGTGTGAACGTGTGTTGTGAGCAGGGAGAGTGGCTACAGTTTAGATATGTGTGATCAGTGAGTTTGTGTGTGGAAGGAAGGGACACGTTTGGTATGGATAGGTGTGATAATGAGCGGTGTGTGCGTGTCTGACTCCGTGAGACCGGTTTTTGTGAGTGATCTGTGCGTGTGCTTCCGGTATGTCTCCGTTCTGGTATGTTATATGCATGACCCAAAATTTTAAGAATGGCACATTTTAAGACTGAATGAGTCAATTTATGTTTGCGATGCGTGGGATGTGTCTGTACGTGTGTGATCTGGATGTATGTGTTGGAGAGGACAGATAGCAGGCTGGCAGAGAAGCTCAAGCCAAGAGGCCAGAGTGGATTGTTAGAGTGGAGGCCACCAGGATGAGGGAGAGTTTCTGAAACTGCTCCAAATCCGGCCCCAGGCAGAAGCGCTTGCAGAGGCCATTCTAGGACCGGATGCAGCCAGAGCCAGGTTCTTAGTATCACGGGATGATGAGTGTGTGTGTCTGTTCACAACCGAAGGTGCTAGTGGGACCAAAGATGCTAGTGCGATGGAGGAAGCTGCAAGACATATTCTTTACTAGAGAAGACAAAGCCTCGGAGAGTGTCAATATCAAGAAGGTTACACAGTGTGTGTGTCCTGGACCCTGGCTGCAGACTGCCCCTCGCTCGCCGACCGCAGGTGCTGCTAGGGACAGTCGCCTGGCTTCCCCCATTGTGTAATTGGTGCTGTTCGAAGAGCGCACCCGAGCAGTGGCGTCACTAGGGGGGTGCGGACCGCACGTCACCATGAGTTACCGCACTGGGTGACACCAACCCTAGTGACGCCGCTGATATTAACGATGAACTACTAACATTATATTTCATCCTTTTTCAACCTGCTCAGTGGGGCGACTCTCCCTTGCCTTAGCAGAGGAGCCACCACTGCATTACTTGTGGACAGGGATGCACTTAAGAAGGTTGAACCACTTACTTGTTCTTAAGATTCCATTTTTATTTCAAAAACGGCATCGTCATTGCTTGGATTGACTCTTATTTTTTTTTCCATTGCAAAAACCTCCTCCATATGAAAATATTTAAAAATAAGGTTTGTAGTTACAAATACATTTTTTGAAAAGCAAAGAGGTCCTGAGGTGTTCCTGGCATTACAGCAACTTGTAGTTTGACAATGCAAATTTACAACAATGGTCTAGCATTGCAGACTGTAGTAAGATAACACGCTTCCAAGCCTTTTCTTTACAGCTGGTAATTTTAATTACAAAAACGGCTGCTCCATTTAACAATGCAAAGGAACAGATTATGTGGATTATTGGCCAGCAAATTACTTATGCTTTTAATCAGTATTTTATTGAACACTCATCATAACCATGTCATTAAAATAGGTACAGGAATAAAGGACATTGGCAACCTTCAAAGGCAAATTTGAAGGGAAAAAACACACACGCCCGCATACATACCCACACACACCCTGCTTTTAGTAATCACATGAAAAAGGTGAATAACCTGACCTAGAGAAAAGCTGACCACAGACATTATATCCATTGCCCAATAGCTGTATAGAAGATATTCTTTTCAAATATACTAATGAACAACTATACCGTAGCTACTTGGAAACACCAGTTCAGCAGATTTGATCCTGCATTTCTGAGCCCTCTGGTGCTGAGGATTTACCTTACTTCCTAGCTCATTTCTTACTACTTACTTATTTGCTAACTTAGTCCTCTGATAAATTTTTGGGCGTCGCACTGGGGGAGAAGAGTTAACATTTCCTGTCTGATTACAAGTTAGTGATCAGATTAAGATAAATCACTCTCAAGACCATGCTGTATAAGTACAAGATAGCAACAGGGAGTCCAAGCCTCCTGAAGAAATTTAAACAGACAAGGATTGAGCACACAAGCAGCTCTGTTACAGAAATACAAAATCACAACCTAAGCACCTTGTATTCAGAAAACCATATTGGTTGGTCCTTTCAATGCATTAGCAATATAAGTCTTCCAGGCACAGATCAAGGGACAGATATGCTCAGATTTCATAAATCAAATAACTATTTAGGAAACGATAGCGATAAGTCAAAAGAGTACGAGTAATATTGGCAGTAGTATTGTGGACGCTCTGTCAAGAGTCTTCAATAGGTCAGAAATAAGTGTCAGTCAATACCACACCCGGGAAATTGACGGGACATAGGAAAAGTTTTGAAGAGTCTATTCAAGGTGCAATGGCATTTGGGAATTGCTCAGGTCAGAGTCCAAGGAAGGTTCTGAATAGTCTACGGAAAGGTGTTCAGCAAAAAAGTTCTCCATGCGGTCTGCAATAAAGTCAGGAGTCATCTGACTTGTTCAGCCAGAGCAAATTATACTTTTTAATTGATAGAGTCTGCCAGCAACTGCCCTTTGGTTGCATCAATAGAAGTCCCTTGTATTTGTTTCAATCTCTGTATGGATTCACATGGTAGACACTGCAACAGTAGAGAAAAATCCAACACAGGACATGGGAACACTGTCTTGGTCACACGCTCAGGCTTGAGCACAATAATTCATTATTCGTCCACAGGTTTCTCATGTCTTTGCTGCTACATTTTTCTCTCAGACATTTATCTATTGCTGTTACAAGAAATGTATATATTCTACGCTAGCAATGCATGAGAGCACCTGCAAGAAAAGCTGGTCAGCAAAAATACAGAAGCACAGTTGTCCATGGGACAAAGAGTCAGGTCTTTTGAGTAAAACTTCTACTTAAGTCATTAAATCAATGGTGCACATTTAATATGCATGTGCAGATTCAAACATATACGAATGTAATATTACTTTAATAGTTTTCGTTCACATTGCATAAATCACACAGTAACCAATGACATTGCGCATTAGAAAGTGTGCCTAGGAGCTACGTTTGAAAGTACATACATCATTTAGCCTATACTATTATCCTGCACACATAAGAATCATTTAAAGATAAGAACGTTATCCCTAGCAGTTACACAGACAATATAGCACACATTTGTTTAATAACCTGTAAGGTTTTAGCAATGGAGTAAAGAGGTTGGTTTAAAGTAAGCTACGTATTACTAAATTCCATCTTTTCAATGTAGCATGCATTATAACTGTAATCCTTTTAGTTGCAATGAAGCATATAGGTTTTATTATTGCATGTCAGTCACTTTATTAATCACATCAAGTAATAGTTTTCTAGTTCATTTATATTTAGTGAAGACAAATAATTGTCGATATTAGTAAACATTCTGTACGATAACCGTAAATTCTACAGTAAAAACTCTCTGCAACAGCAATGTCAGGTGTAACATGTGCATGAATCATTATGACATGTAAGGCTCATGTGTAAAGTGCACGTTCATTTTGTGTGTTAGGTATCGGTTGTTTTTAGGTTTTAGTGATTTGTAAAGAATGAGCAACTTTGCGCTGCACCACACCTACTGCTGATACTCTGATATTCCTTTCACTGTTGTTGTGTTGAAGGTTCTGAAGTATAAAAAAAAACAATCACAATTTAAAAAACAGCTAATTGCACAAAATAATGGGAACATGTTATCGGGGGGAAAAAAGGTGCACTAGGTGTCCATTATGGAACAGGCACAATGTAAAAAAAAAATAGTCCTCCATGAAGTTAATCATGGACTAGCTGTTGGCAAGCAGTGGGGCTTGTAACAAGAGCCTTTCCATCGATGGATTCGGATTAGAGGGTCAAACTTGTGAGGTGATGGGGCGAACAACAGTTCCTAGAAGGATAGCTCTGGGTCAGAAGCAGAGGTGGGTAGGACAGAGAACTCATAGGAAGCGCTGAGTCAGGGGTATAGCTTGGCCCTAAGATCCAGAGAATGAGCTGAGCCAGCAAACAAATCAACATGTAAATCCCACAAAAGTATTGGAAAGCAGATAACTAGCTAAATAAGATGTTCTCTCTTTCTCTCAACTGATTCTCTTTTTAGTTAAATGCATGCAATTGGACTTGCTGCAGGCATTGTTAGGAGAAATATTAGAAAAATCAACAGTACAAACCGGCCGACACAGTAAAAAAATAGGCCTACAAATTGCTGAAAACCTGGCCCACACACTGATTTTTCAGACCAACCCATCCAGCAATGCTTGTTTACCCTATAAGTATGTCCAGCACTGTTTGTAGGATGAGTCAGGAGCAGTTGCAGACGTAAAGAAGGCGCGTGTCTGGCAGCAGCAACAACACCTGTGCTACATGGAAACAGCAGCTAGGAGGAAGGTGGAGAATTGTGGAGTTTATTATTAGTTTTATATAGTGCAAACTCGACCTGAAGGTATCAGGGTGATTTACATGAGCACCAGTTGTGTTACAGATGGACACATCCATTTTGTTAGGCTCGGGCAGATTAAGTGATTTGCCCAAAATCACAGGATGTTGAGTGTCCCTGACGAGACCTGAACCCAGTTCCCCAGCTTCAAGGTTGAAGGCTGTATCTCTTACCTTGCTTGTGTTTGTATTCTGTTATTGCAGTACTCTTCTACCTCTGGATACATTTATTTGCCAGAGAGCAAGTAGAGAAATGACTGCACCTTAACTCATTTCTTCCACCACCAACTCCAACCCCTCCCTTCCTCCCTCCCTCTTCAGATGGACCATCAAGGGGGTGATGAACTGCAAAAAGGCATCAACGATAGCCAGGCCAACCCTGTGGTGCAGCTACCAAGGAGCTTTGATTAACTGCATGCTTTTATAGTGAAATGTAATACCAGTAGATCTCCATTCATATTTGTTGGGGCATTCATAAAGTATTAGTTTGTATTTTAGCAGTTACCTTGTCATTTTGCAAAGCAATGTGTATGGCAGTGCTTTGCTATTACCTGAACTCAGGCTGTCTCAAAGATGGCTGATTGTACAAGAGAGATGGGGCGGAGATGTGCGGATCTTCTGAAGTGGTGACAGTTTTATTTTCTAAGAAAAGTGGCCCAGTTTTATAGCTATCTTTGGTCTCACAGGTGCACCGGGCTCATTTTACCACACTAATAGTGTGTGGGGTGAGGGACTATGATTCTTCCTTGCATTTGGTCCCATGACATTTTCACTACACCACTGACTATACTCATTTTCCAGAGGTCACAAATGTTATGCTCCTTTTGTCCAGTGTGGAGCCCAACAGCAACAAATATTAATTCTTTATTGTTTCAGTTAAATACAACCATAACAATACTGTTATTAAATCATGAAAAAATGACAAGTGTGATATTCCATAAATAGGAAAATAAATGGCAAAAAAATACATAGTGATAGTAAAACAATCTTCTCTCCAATAAAAATGCCTTTAAAACCAGTCTAATAATGATAAAACTAGTGCTGCAAATAAACAAGTCAAATAAAGCATCAGTTATGGAAAAGTGTGGTCATGCCTTCTAAGCATAGATCAATAACTTCTTCAATACCATAGCTTCTAAGACCAAGCTTAATAATTAAATGACAGGACTGAGCTATGCTTGTGCAAGTGTACAATTTAGTTTAAGCATGTCAGGTTGTGCAGTTCAACATCGTCAGTCTGTGTAAATATGCAAGTCATATAATGCACCAGTTCTCGAAAAGAAAAGTTATACCTTCTAAGCATGGGTCAATAACTTCTTCAATACCATAACCTCTAAAAACCAATTTTAATAATTACATAACAGAGCAGATCTGTGCTCTTGCAAGTGTACAATTTAGATTAGGAGTCTGTCAGTCTGTGCAAATCAACATCGGTCCATCTGTGCCATTCAACCCAGGAGGTCAGGTCCCTTTGCTGGTATTCGGCCTTCCACCACTGACTCTAGTTCCGTTGTTGAAATTTTGGGCTGGGATAACTCAGTTGGGGCCGTACTCAAAATTCTCACAAATTTACAGATTAACTGTGGGTCCAATGGGCTAAGGCTTGCAATTATCGCTTCTCTGCACGTTCGAATGCCTTTCTTGTTGAAGCTTCTCTTTAAAAATAATGAACAAAGCTTGTGCAGTTTGTGACCAATACACACCAAATGAATAAGGTCCTCCTTTAGAACAGCAGCAACATTCTAGGGCAGCCTGGCATGCTGCCAGACCATGCTTTCACAACCGTCTTTGTTATGTTGGAGCTTCACAGAAGTATTATGTACTGTAAGAAATTGGGTTGTTAGTTGAGAATGGTGAGAGCCCCACTCAAATAATAAACACAGTACTTATCAGGGTGAACCAAAAAAGTAATGAAATAAACCAGCGCTTAACCCTCTGGTACTTTGGCACACAGCAGTCAGGCTTAACTTAGATGCACTGGGTAAAGTGTTTATGCAGCACTTAAACATTAGTAATATGAAAAACATCCCATAAGACAAATCCCAAAACAAAAAAGAAAAAGTGAGGATATTTTCCTAAGTGAAATGACACCAAAATAATCATTTCAGTAGAATTTTTGATCAGTTTGAGTTTCTAAAGTTTAGGGAAAATTGCACCAAAAAGGAGTAAAGAGCCAACAGAGGGAATCTAGTCATGCAGGACCGGGGCAAAGTCATAACTTCAGGCTGACTGCGATATAGTGTTGGTCAGGTATGGGACCAGCAGTTAGGAAGGAAAAAATTAAGCACATTGGTTTGTAATTCTGAATGTGATGGATTTAAAGATTTTAATAAGATCAGAACAAATTAAGACACTTTACGTGGCGATCCATAAATAAGAATTGTTCACTGAATCACAAATTCCGCACATTTTCATTTGTGTGCAATATAGTTTTATCAGTGTCACTGTATTTCTGCAAATTTAGTGACAATTTCAGTGGAAATTGTGCTGTCTGTAATTGAGAATGTGCTACCACACAACACTTTAGTTATGTTAAAAAATCACCTGCCTCCTGTCCATTGAAACTAGATGAGTCACGAAAGTTTTTTATAGCACAAAAGTGGGTTGTGGTTCTAAAATGTTGGGAAAACTCTGCCCGGGCCATCCTGCTCAGGAAAGGAACACCCTTCCCACACCCTTTCATCCCCTGTATAGAGGGAATACACATTACACCACAGGAGAGTCACTACAGTCATGTGACCGTCGATATTTGCGGAAAAACACATTTGGTTTGGGCAGGAAAAAGCCAACTCTCTAAAGTGACATTTTCAGAATAGTAACTTAACTCTGACTTTACCATTCTAGATGATACTAAATTACAATTAAAATGAGTATAAGAAGTGTTCTCTATCTGCTCGCAGTCTGAAGTTATCAATTATTAAGTGTAATAAGGTAATCCAGTGTTCGTTTATGGGCAAAGTAGCCTTGCCACAGTGAAAAAAGACATTAGGAGTTAGGCACCCTGCCATATGACCTGTTGGGGTCTACCTTAGGGGTGGTGTTTTAGTATTCAAAAGGAAGGGTTAGGTCTAACTAAATTGTATTTTACCAGTTCAAAGTAGACAGTTTGTAATTGCACTGTATGCTGCAGTGGGTGGCATAATGAGTCCTGCTGTCCACTAGTAGCATTTTATGTTACAGTCCCTGGGAACATATAGTACCATTTAATAGGGACCTATAAGTAAATGAAATATGCCACTTAGATGTACATCAATTTTACCATGTTTAAGGGAAAGAGCACAAGCACTTTACTACTGGTTGGCAGGGGTAAAGTGCACAAAGTCCTTATTCTAACAAAAATGGGTTCAACAAAAACAGTGTAGTGAAGGCAAAGGGTCTGCTGGTATAGCATACCAAAGATGTCAGTTCTAACATGTACTGTAAGAAAATTCACTTCCCACGTCAGGGCCAGTAGTATTGCATATAACAAGACCAATTCAAAAACTGAGAAAGGAAATGACAACAAACAAAGCCCTGCAACAGCAATTAGTGAGATGTGATCATGGAGGGGCGGGGTCTCAAGATTTGAAGTGTTTAGGGACAAATTCTCAACAGACCCCTAAACTGTGAACTCCCTTTCACTCTAAGGTACACACCCTCAGAGTGGTATCCCTCTAAAGTGCAAAATGAGGGGAGAAAGTTCTCCCCCACCCAAAGCACTCACCAACACTGCTCATCTAAAAAATGGTAAAACCCACAGAGCTATTTCTAACTGAAGAACACGCATGCCTGGTGTGAAACTAACACCCAGTGAGTCCTTTTCCTAAAAACAAATGCTCCTGTAGGGGTACTTCTTTCAGCACATTCACACCCACTCAGTGCCCTTTCTTGGGTATACACACGCTCACTCAGCACGATCTTTCACATCACACACCCACTCAAGTAGCTATCCTGGAATGCACATTGATAACTTAAAACCAGAAGCACACATACAATGGCTGCACTCTCCAGATATATCAAAACACTGTGTGTGCTCCCTTGAAAAATGACACACACACTCTTGTGGTATTCAGAGCCTTGTGACCCTCACAGGTGAGTAGCCATGCTGTACAAACCCCTGATTGATTGATTGCATATGTTTAATATACCTCTCTCTACATACCCACTTCAGTAATGTGCTTATCTTAAATGCACACCGTTGAGGTCCCATTGGTAACATTTGCCATAAAATACACAAACCTAGATGCATGCACAAAAAGTATTTTTCACGGTAAGCACATTGCTTGAAACACACATAGCATACTTCCCCATAACACACTCATAAACACAGTAGGTAAATAATTTTTTGTAAAATACAAAAACAATTTAGGTACACATCCAATGAAATGCACCCACATTAGCACACTATGGACACTAGATGATGAGCTGTGTCGTTTTTTAATAGTATTGACTCTTTGACAAAGGAGAAAGAGTCAACACACACATCCAATATGGGACTCATCTTTGGATGGCAGATATGAAGTTCCTCATAGGTCGACTAGCTGCTGAATTACAGCACCATCTTTATCAGCCCTTTGAAAGCACCAGCCAAGCTCCCACTAAGTGGTATTCAGAAATGTAAAAAGCTGGTGGCATTGCTTAGCATCTCCTGCTGTATGGAAGGCATAGAGGAATTCTCAAAAATACAAAAAGCTAATGGCACGCCGCTGGCATTGTCTTCTCTTCTGCACAGTGTTGGAGGGTTTGCTGGTGTGGTGGGAGGGGGCTAAGAGTGTTGAGACTAGAGGACCATCAAAAATGACATGACTGGCGATATGGCACATCCTTTTAGCATCTGAGGGCTGCAGGTGGGTTAGCAAAATGTAAACGAACATTTGGCCGGTTTAGCTCATAGTGGTCAATAATGCAGCAGGTGCAGTGACACCAGGTCGCCTTGCTTACATCAGGGTCCTTGATGCTCTGTACCTCTTCTGCTGCTTGGGAGGTGGATGTTGGGGTAGTCAAAAAATATATATGTAAAGTCTGCAGCTCTTTTTGGCCAGCCCCTTCTATTTTAATGCAGGGATGTTAAAACCTGGAGAAGAAAGGTGGAGAGCCAGGGTCAGAAGCCCCATCAGAATTTAGTTCATTTTTTGCTAGAAATTCCTAGAAGACCTTTAACTGGCATGAGCATTCAGTAGCTCGCCCACTAAGAGAATTTACTTGCTAAGAAAAGGAAAGGGTGAAAAAAGGAACAAAGAATTCTCAAGGAATGAATGAACACCAACATCATCTGTCACTAAGAAGCCACGAGTTTGAAAATTGCAATGAGCATGTGTGGAGGCATTCTATATATATGAAGGTGGAGCATGCCATCACGATCAAGGTGCCTGACTTCCTGTACAAACTGGAAGCAAGTCTATCAGTCATGGTGGGACTTCCAGCTAAATGTATGTTCCCATTGAACACACTATGGGTTGCCTCTACTCTAAAAGGCACTGGAGCAGTGACAGAGACCCAGCGGTTCCTGTCATCAAAGCACTGTGGAGGGCTCAGACATTACAGTGACTACAATACCTAACTAGTGCCTATTCCATTAAGAATAATCAATACAATATAAAATATAACCATCATCAAAATGCTGTAGGGTGATTCCTAACTTGATAGACAGCCCATCATGTCAATAATTGAGGGGGTTCATCCTAAAAATCAATGGTTGAAGAGTGCTGACCAAAACCCCCATTCTGTATGTTATGTATTATGTCTACATCATGTGTTATGTGTTGTATCCTGTGTTTATGTGTGATATCTTGCGATCGTTTCAGACAGCTAATGGTGTCTGTAGTCAGACCTAACAAACCCATGGTGTTAGTCCTGAGGAAGAAAAGGAACTAGGGGAAGCTCTTTTACCTGACAAAGGGAGCCAATGGTGCAAGTGAATATTATAGCCTTAGAGCCCGACGTAGCGGGATTTGCCGGCCATTAGTGGGCCTATAATGGCCGGTAGAGCCCACCACTATGGAGGGCTCTTAGGCTATTAGAACAATCAGCCCCTAGAGGGCAGAATGTTTTAATTTGTAAAAAAAAAGCCTTACAGAGCCTAAGGGGGTTAAAAATACCCTTGGGCTCAGTGAAGCCTTTGTTAAACATTGGAATGTTGATACTCCAGGCTTCGAGGGGGCATTGTTTTCAATGGGGCACTCAACATTCCGATGTTCTAATTGCACATTGGTTTCCTCTAAAATCTATTATGGGGAAAAATATTGAGAACCAACATTTGCCCTGACTCAAGTTAATGGACCAGTTTTGCCCAGAGATGCGTAGAGGGGCTGCTTCTGTTTTGGATCAGTGCTAAAAGGATATCAAGCAAAATCAATTGCAGAGGACTTATGGGGTAAATGTGGGTACACATTGTGCGAATCATCTTAGACCCTACACAAATGATGCTCTGTAAGTGACCCTTTCGGGAAGATTTCAGATCATAGATTGCAACTTTACTGGCATATAATAGAAAAAGCCTGAATTAACCTTGACAATACAACTAATGAAGGCTATTCTTCAGGTTGGGAATTTGGCTAAGATCTCTCGGTTAGATTTTGTGAAAAAAGATTGATATTAGTGGTCTGAATAGCTATTATTTTCACAAGAGACCAAACTGTGAGACGTGGAAAATGTTTTGATGCAAATATACTGCCTATCTAAAGATGAAGGGGACCTCGGGTGGGTACAGCCCTGCATTGTTGAAGAAACTACATACCTACATAAACAGTAGATGGCCACAAAAGCCTACAAGGACAGGGTTACCAATGAACAGATTAGCTTATGATTACAAAGACACACCTAAATAAAGGTCTAGTAGCAAAAATCATGATGTAAATTATATCCTTTAAATCATTCTCTGATCTGTTTATGGTCACATGAGTCTGGAACATCGGTGTCCTTTTATTATTTCCAGCATTTGAGACAGCAGTAGCTATCTCACAAGATTATTCTTTTACCAAAAAAAAAGAATAAAACTCACAAGTGATATACTTATTTAGAGGGGCTTTTGCTTGGTGGCCATCACAACATACAGCTGGGTCATTGGGTCAGCTTTTTCCTTTTAATTTTGAGTGACTGCAAAAATCATGTGCACATTGTTCACATCCACTTAAAGGTATGCCTTTCTCTTCTGTGATGAAAGTGACTCAAAGTGTGTTTTTTATTTATATGATTAAGTTTTCATCTTTTTGTGGCTTTGGTAGAGGACAGTTGTTAGTACCCTGTGACTGCGACCACGAGTCTCCACAGGATTTGCTACATTTCCTATTTTTCTGTAAATTTTACGAGGTCCCCCGAAAAACTTTTATTGCCCCTATTTTAAAGAGGCTGAATTTTAGGCAGGCTCGCCCAGCCCATTTTTATTTACAAATATTGCACGAAGATTGTATTCTTTTTGTCCTCAGCTTCCTGAAATCTGCAGTGAAACCCAGGACTTGTCTTGATTAAATGTTGAAGGGAACATGTATTTATCTCCTTGTATTTTAAAGACCTCTGTGGAATCTGGATTATTATTTGATGAATTGTGTAAACTCAGAATGGATTTTTATGTATTGGTAACTTTTATGGTTTTATATGCTAAAACCGAATAAAGTTGTTTGACTGACTGACTGATTAAGTAAGTTTAAACACCTTCTATTGGTTTTGCCTGCAATTCGGGTGCCATCATTACACCTCTTTTCTAAGAAACATTGTCTCCACAAGTCTTTAAGTGACATTGCAGAACTGTAGCTGCCTGAGATTTGAATCCTTGGCCATGTGGTGATTTGTATTGTCTCATTCACAAATAGTAATATTAATACACATGGTGCAGCTGAAAGATTTTCTAATTTAAAAACATCACAAGTAAAATAGCCACAAGACATTTTTCTTTCAAAGTTACCATTTGTATTGGAAGCCCATGGCAGCCACACAGAGAAAGTGGTATGGTTTCTGTTTTCCTTTTTATTTATGTCGCACAGGCTTGCAGTTACGCAATTAAAAAGCAACTATTGTACCAGCTTAGGTAGGCTTGACCTTATGCTTTGCCAGAGGTTGTTCACCTATCTCATTGAGAGAGAGATCAATCAATCAGTACTTGTTAAGCGCGTCTACTCACCCGTGAGGGTCTCAAAGAGTTGGGGGTGCTGCTGGCTCGACTAGGCGGTGAGATTCAGTCAAAAAGCCAGATCTTGAGATACTTCCAGAATTGGGTCAGCGACAGGGATACCCTGAGGTGGAGAGGCAGGATGTCCAGGTTCTGATGGTGAGATAGGAAAAGGATCTTCCTACGGTCCTAATCTTGTGGATCTGAGGGACGGTGGCAAGGGCCAGCTGGGTGGAGCAGAAGTGTCTAGTGGGTATGTGGAATGAGAGGCGGTGGTTCAGGTATGCTGGTCCAGTGTTGTGGAGGGCTTTGTAGGCATGTATAAGGAGCTTGAATGTGACTCTTTTGTTGACTGGGAGCAAGTAGAGTTCTCGTAGGTGTTCGGAGATGTGGCTGCTGTGGGGGATGTTGAGGACCTTTCTGGCTGCGCCGTTTTGCACATTCTGTAGTTTCCTGAGGAGTTTCTGGGTGACATCTGCATAGAGTGCATTCCAGTAGTTGAATCTGCTGCTGATGAGTGCTTGGGCTACTGTCTTTCTGGCCTCAGTTGGGATCCATCTGAAGGTCTTTCGAAGCAGGTGAAGAGCATGAAAGCATGATGAGGAGACGGCATTGATCTGGCGGTTTATAGTGATGGATGAGTAAAGTATGATGCTGAGGTTTCATGCATGGTTTGTGGGTGTTAAGCCCTTCCTAACGCGGCGGGCCTCCAGGAGTCTTCACAAATGGGGGTGCTGGGCCCCAGGATGAGGACTCCGGTCTTGTCCGAGTTGAGCTTGAGGCAACTGCCTCTTATCCAGGTGGCCATGACCTTCATCCCATCATGAAAGTTGTCTCTGGCAATCCGGGGGTTTTTGGTGAGGGAGAGGATCGGCTGGGTGTCGTTGGCATAGGAAACGATGTTGAGTCCGCAGTTCCTGATTATGGCAGCAAGTGGGGCCATGTAGATATTGAAGAGGGTGGGGCTCAGGGAAGAGCCCTGGGGGACTCTGCAGCTGATCTCCATGGGTTCTGAGAAGAACAGTGGTAGTCTGACTTGCTGTGTTCTACCGGTGAGGAAGGAACAGATCCAATCCAGGGCTTTATCTTGGATGCTGGTGTTGTGGCATCTCATGCTTAGGGTGCAGTGGGAGACGGTGTTGAAGGCAGCTGAGGGGTCGAGGAGGAAGAGGGGTGCTGGTTCTCCCCCGTTGAGGAAGGAGCGGATGTCATCAGTGACAGCGAGGAGGGTGGTCTTGGTGTTGTGGTTGCTTCGGAAGCCAGATTGAGAGGAGTCCGGGATGTGGCTGACTTTGATGAACTCAGAGAGTTGTGCATTGATGGCTTTCTCAATGACTTAGCCTGGAAAAGGGAGCAGGGAGTTGGGTCTGAAAATTTCTAGGTCTGCCGGGTCGGCAGACAGTTTCTTCAGCAGAGGGTTGATCTTTGCTTGTTTCTACTTGTCCGGTATTGTGGCAGTCTTGATGGTGAAGCTGACGGTGCGGCGTACTTCAGGAGCGATGGCGGTAGCGGCTCTGTGGAAGATGTGGTGGGGCAGGGGTCCAAGGTAGCTCCGGAGTGAATGCTCTTCATGGTCTTGAGTGTGTCGTCTGTGGTGAGCGAAGTCCAGTTGACCAGGATCTGTTGGGTGTTGTCGTTGCATGTAGTGGTGGTTGAAGCTGTCGTAGATCTGCTTGATCTAGTTGTGGAAGTAGGTGCCAAGTTTGTTGCAGAGGTCTTGGGAAGATGGGACTTCTCTGATCTCGCTGTTGAGTGTGTTGGTGTTTATTCTCTCTTGGAGGGCCATTTTCTTTGTTGTTTTGAGGAGGGGTGGTGTGTAGTGATGGCGGCTTTGAAGGATGCATGGGTTTCCGGGTTTTTGTTGTTCCTGCATCTCGAGTTCATCTGGACTCGTGGACGGCGGCAGTGAACCAACTGGCTTCCTTGGAGTGTGCTTGCCAGGTGCTTTCTTGAGGTGCACCAGCACGTCGGAACAGTTGGAGATTGAATGTTAACTGTCATACTCAGGGGCAAATTGTATTTGGGCTTGTAGGGGGGTGCATTTGCTTCTTACCATGCTAGACCATAAAATCATTTTAAAACTGGATTATTATTAAATCTCCCTATCCAAAAGGATGACACGCTGAACACATATCTTTAATTGAATTAGCTAAGTGTGTTAAAGAGAGTTACATTGACTTACTAGAGTAATATCCATCTAATCAGTGTCTGAGTGATACAATTGTATTCTTTGACAAGTAATGGTAAATATAATGCTCAGAGCAAGGAAGAAAATTGTTATTGTTGGAGGTCAACAGTTGTTTAATGATAAATGCAATAATGCGTTTAATGTGTTTGAGAGCCAAAGGTAGGGGTCTGATGCAGTGCAGTTGTAAACAACTGTATCATGGTAAAACGGTAAGCCTCCAAATCTGTAAAAATGTACAGAAATAATATTCGCTACAACCTCTCTTTAATTGTGTACTTTTTCATTCTGCGGATTGGTTATTTCTTAATCTTTGTGTATTTTTAAGGTGAGTTTTTTTTGTAATAAGCTCCTTCTATTGCTTGAGGTTTGTGACCTTGAAGTATTTTAATGTCACTGCTTTATGCTGAATTTCTTGATACTACTACTGAAGCTATTGCCCTTAGTTTGAACTGAATCTATTTTATCCACTGAGATAAACTAAGCAGTTGAACTGCATCTATTTTACCCACAGGGATAAGCTAAGCAGTAAGAACTTTTTGCCTCAGCCTCTTAGATCGGATACTTGTCAAATGCTAATTTTTAAATTGAGACAGTATCAATATGGCACTTTCCTTAGTGCAACTGAAGAAACTCTTCATTAGAGGCTTAATGCGATTAGCTTAAGGCATGCTCCACTTGGAAGTCGGGACATTAGGCCATGTATGAAATCTAAAATGTATTTAAAGCCTATTTATTTTTATTTAAAACAATTTATTATTGAGATCCTAACTCGACGTCCTTTGCTAACTTGGCCAGGATTGAATTAAAATCCACTGTCTAAAGTTCAGATATGTCTCAGGTCCTCACTACCCGCAATATTTTTAATAAAGTAGTATGCTTTATTCCATTTAGATGAATCTTTAGGTAAGAAATGTTTCTTCAGAATGGTAATTCTAGATATGTGACTATCTGAATTTCTGTTAATTCCTTCCAGCGAGCTTTCCTTCTCTAGACTCCCTTTTAGCCACAACCCTGTTGAAAGCATAGTCCATCGGGTTCCCAGATGTTGTCTAGTATTGTGCAAGCCCTTTAAGAAATCTTTGTACCCTAGAAAAACAGTAGTATTTTTAAGTAAGATGTGTTTGCATGTCACAGAAAGCAACTACTGTATGAGGCGAAGAGCGTGCTCCTATGGACAAAAAAAGCTGCCCACCAGAAGAGAAGATTGTCAAGACTAGTCAAGTCCAACTTTAAGAAAACCTGCGTGTCTCACAGTGTTACTTTTTCTTCAACAGATGATAACAAATGTGAAGAACAACACATGCTGAGATTATTCCGGAAATCTGCACCCTGACCTTTGCCCCTTTACAAGGGGTGGTCCAGCGCTTTCCGACCACTGAGGACGACACACCACGTGACTGAAATACAGGATTCAGCACGGAATCGAGGCGCAGCCGAGGTGGATGCTGAAGGGCTGTAAATGCTGATTACCACACATACTACCGGAGGACCAGAACACAGATAATATGAGGGCAGTAAAGTTTTCGAGCATGGAACTATCAGATGACCAAAAAAGTCTTCTTTGCAAGGGATTTACGTTTTCACCAAGCAATAAATGCAGCTCTTTTCGATTCCGGGTTAATTTTGAGAGCTTTGCGAGATCGCTAAACGCGAAAACGAAGGTGCTTGCCAATAGCGAAAGTCCCGTCACGTCATCCTCAATTGAATTGGGGCCAGAGACTCGTAGATGTTGCAGCCAGGTAAACAATTTCATTATTATCCTATAATTGTGAATACCAAAACCAGTTGAATGATTTAACTATAGAAATATTTAGATAATGCTCCTTAGATTCAAGTACGTGACTTAATAACGAGCCACCGAAATGTCGAAGCGTAGCAGGTGATATTCATGCTTTGAGGTTCAAAGAAAGCACACTATACGACTGAACTGATGTTCAGTATTTCGATCTCTTCTTATACGTGGATTGATTTTTCTCTTCAAAAGTGCATTAGCCTACCTCACTATATATACTTCTGAAAAATGAAAGAGTGCATTGGCCAGACTTAGATTAGAACCTGTGGACTGAGAAAGACAAACCTTGGAGCTGCACAACGCACACACTCATACACCATACATCGCACCACACACATCTCTCTCACTTACCACCCTCAGCTTCATTTGGCTCTCAATCAGTTTAGCTGTCCTATTAATCCAAAACGTTTGTGATGAAGCCCATTGTACTTGGCAATACCCATAATGCATCTTAGAAATATGCATGAAGCACACTCGTCAGTTAAGTTTACCCTTAAGGAGGGACAGTTCCAAAATCTGAGGTAAAGAATTACTTGCCCTCATATTTGTACTTTGAAGTTGCTATATATGTTGCTATCCGTTTCCATGACATCACTAGAGGATGTCAATGCAGGATCAGTTTTTATGACGTCTCTTAGGTCTGAGGTAGTTTGCTAGAACTTGATATTGTAGTTATATGTATATAGTACTTTATAATGGAAACTACTGGGGTGTTATCTGTACCTGTTTATATTGCAGTTGTTCGATCAGCATGTCATAATTTAGTCAAAGAAAGTGTTTTTTCAGTTTTTCCTCCCCAATAGGACAGTGACTGAGGTTCTCGAAGCTTTTAAATAATGGGGTGCATCGATTATTTATTACTGACATTTATACCGTAAGTAATCATTTGTCACAACTCTCGCCCCCTCTTCTATCACCGCTAATTCCTGTCAGTCCTGTTCCAAAAAGAACAGCTTTTTTTTCAACAGGGATGAGGGAAGTTGACAGTCAAACACTTATCCGCTTCTCATATGTATTTGTTTTTTGAAAATTCTGCTCACTCCATGATGTCCGAAGCTGGTGAGGCTGATACAAATATTTGGAGGTTAGTAAGGCTCCCCGAAGGAGAGTGTGGAAATGTTCTAGCTGGCATTTAGATTTGCCTCATTGCAGCTGTACACGGTCCATCTGAATATGAGAGTGACCTCTCCCCAACCTGTACGACCGACCTGCGGAAGATCAAAAACAGCTGGCTTCACACCCACTTAGCCAGGACCAAGGACAACGATTCTATAAAATACCACACTCTTCCTAAAGAGCTTGGCTGTAAAAATAATTCTCCTTGTTCCAGCCAGGTTGATAATGTCTGTTTTGACCTTGTTCCTTAGTGACCCTGCCTCCCTCCCATCTTAGTCAAGGATGGAGTGGGGAGTTTGTGGACTCCCAACTTGTGCAACTGAGCAGACTTTGTCTCAATATGTTCAAATCTGGGTCTACCCTTAATCATCAGAATTCATATATTTAGTTTTAGGAGTAGAACATCTGCATTTAATATTAAGTTACAATATCCTCTATAGTTATTAATAATTATTTTCAAAAAAAATAATTAAATTGACCTTTAATCCCTTATTTTGTTCCTTTGCTTTTTATTTTTTTTCACTAAAGCTCGGTAGCCATTTAGCAGTCTGTCCTTTGTAGACAACCCCATTCTTGTTTTCTATCCTTATTTTGGATGTATGACAGAGGCACATATGGCTGAACCACGTGTGCCTCTACTACGCTACCTAAACAACGAATGAGTCTGCCAATGCATTCCTTTAGCACGCATGCCTTTGCTATGCATGTCTTTACCATGCAATTTTGTGGTGAAGGCATAAATGGTATAGGGATGTGTGGTAAAGATCCCAACCTATTCCACCTGCCCTTACACCTAACATCCCAACCCTCCCTGAGCCCTAAAAAGTACCACGACCCCACCCTGAGCCCTAAAAACTTCTCCAACCCCCCTCCCAGTGCCCTAAAAAGTACCCCAACCCCTCCCGAGCCCTAAAAACGACCCCAACCCCCTGAGCCCTAAAAACTACCCTGACCCCCAGCCCTGAAAAAAACCCTGCTACCCCAGCCCTAAAACAACCCTGAGCCCATAAAACTACCCCACCCTTAAAAACTACCCCCACCCCCAAAAAACCAGCCCTAGCTCCACTTACCTCACTGCGTCCTTTCCCAATCCTTCCTGTTCCTGGGCCCGCCCATCTCAACATCTAGACCGTGCACATGCCTTAGGCACGCCTGTGCATGGTTAAGGCAAGCGTGGTTCCGCTTGCATTTGAATGGCATGCGTGGCATTGTTCAGGTCGTTTCCCCCTTATTTTCGAACAGATACATCTTTGTTTTTTGTACACAGTCCAGATGCTTGAGTTTTATCCTTTTGTTACTGGAGATAAGATGTGTTTCACCTCATGGTAGGAATACCCTGGACATTTTTCAAGGCATAATAGGGGTTTAGGGTCTTTTGAAAGGCTACTTCACATGCATTGAGAATCCACAGGGTGGGTTTTGTCTTATTGCAGTTAGATGCAGTCTGGATGTGACTGTACTTGTCTGCGGCCTTGAAAACCGCCAGGGCCTTTTGTCAGGAAGGGCAGTGCTTATCACTTGTAAAATATTCTTTCAAATGACTATTATCCAGTACTACACCTTGAAAAAGACTCAGGAAATTCCACCACAGATAGTGAGCATGGAAGATAGAGGGAATGTGGGTAGATAAATTATTCTTGGCTGTTGTAACAAAAGGTGTGCCTGACACCTCTAAGCTCCGTCCCCATCTCTAGGGTGCAAAGGTCTGAATTCCAGGACAACCATTAACTCATTTTGTCTCTTGGGCTTTTCTGTGAACAGGTGTTAAAGTTCAAGCGACTCTGGCTGGAGAAAGCCACACATTTGCCTCCAGTCTATGAAGGCGTACAGATATGCACCCTGCTCTGTCTCTTCACATGTTATCCAAAAATACCTACAAATTGTGTTTTGTTTGATCAATCAAGAGAACCTGCGTGTTGATACTGGGAGATTAGTAATGAGTAATATTTTGAGACGTGTTTTAAATAACTTAGAAAAATAATGTATATGCAACACGTTAATGGGAATAGTTTGCTCTTATGTAGGTTTATGTGTATAATAGTTTAGAAGACTGAAAGAGTGAACGGTTGATTGAAAACTTCTAAGGATTGAAATGTAGCCTTTGCAGAAACCATTACATTTTCTGTCAGCATCCCTACATGGTATTGTTAAGAAATAGGGATCACTGACATAATATCGACTACAAAAATATAGACTTACAAAAATATCGATGCCAAAATATAGAATACCAAAATATCGACTCCCTATCTCCAAACAGGAAAGTACAAAACTATAGAATCCAAAATATCGTTGTAAATAATATAGTTAGTCAAAATATCGAATTTTTTAAATGTTTTAAAAGTAATGTAAAATTAATGAAATAATACATATAATTAACTGACACATACTTAAATATACTTAAATAACATGTAAATTAATAAATAATTAATGTAAGTAAAAAAAATAATGAATACATATATATTAACGTAATATTTATTAAAAATATTCAATATTTTCTGCGTAGGATAGCGGGCGGGT
This sequence comes from Triturus cristatus, assembly GCF_964204655.1. Classification (NCBI taxonomy): domain Eukaryota; kingdom Metazoa; phylum Chordata; class Amphibia; order Caudata; family Salamandridae; genus Triturus; species Triturus cristatus. The sequence goes on from NC_140589.1 coordinate 399,976,929, forward strand.
AAAATTTACTATTACCACTCCAGTAAGTGCAATAGTAGGGAAAGCACTGGATAGCGGGAGGGTAAAAATTACTATTCCCACTCCAGAGAATGCAACAGTAGAGAAAGCGTTGGATAGCGGGAGAGTAAAAATTACTATTCCCACTCCAGAGAGTGCAATAATAGGGAAATCATTGGATAGCGTAGGGGTAAAAATTACTATTCCTACTCCAGTGAGTGCAACAGTAGGGAAAGCGTTGGATAGCGTAGGGGTAAAAATTACTATTCCCACTCCAGAGAGTGCAACAGTAGGGAAAGCATTGGATAGCGTAGGGATAAAAATTACTATTCCCACTCCAGAGAGTGCAACAGTAGGGAAAGCGTTGGATAGCGGGAGTGTCAAATTTACTATTCCCACTCTAGTGAGTGCAACACTAGGGAAAGCGTTGGATAGCGGTAGGGTAATAATTACTATTCCCACTCCAGAGAATGCAACAGTAGGGAAAGCGTTGGATAGCGGGAGGGTAAAAATTACTATTCCCACTCCAGAGAATGCAACAGTACGGAAAGCGTTGGATAGCGGGAGGGAAAAAATTACTATTTCCACTCCAGAGAGTGCAATAATAGAGAAAGTATTGGATAGCGTAGGGGTAAAAATTACTATTCCCACTCCAGAGAGTGCAACAGTAGGGAAAGTGTTGGATAGCGGGAGAGTAAAATTTACTATTCCCACTCCAGTGAGTGCAACAGTAGGGAAAGCGTTGGATAGCGTAGGGGTAAAAATTACTATTCCCACTCCAGTGAGTGCAACAGTAGGGAAAGCATTGGATAGCGTAGGGGTAAAAATTACTATTCCCACTCCAGAGAGTGCAACAGTAGGGAAATCGTTGGATAGCGTAGGAATAAAAATTACTATTCCCACTCCAGAGAGTGCAACAGTAGGGAAAGCGTTGGATAGCGGGAGTTCAAAATGTACTATTCCCACTCCAGTGATTACAACAGTAGAGAAAACGTCAAATGGCGTAGGGGTAAAAATTACTATTCCCACTCCAAAGAGTGCAACAGTAGGGAAAGCGTTGGATAGCGTAGGGATAAAAATTACTATTCCCACTCCAGAGAGTGCAACAGTAGAGAAAGCGTTGGATAGCGGGAGGGTAAAATTTACTATTCCCACTCCAGTGAGTGCAACAGTAGGGAAAGCGTTGGATAGCGTAGGGGTAAAAATTACTATTCCCACTCCAGAGAGTGCAACAGTAGGGAAAGCATTGGATAGCGTAGGGATACAAATTACTATTCCCACTCCAGAGAGTGCAACAGTAGGGGAAAGCGTTGGATAGCGGTAGGGTAAAAATTACTATTCCCACTCCAGAGAGTGCAATAATAGGGAAAGCATTGGATAGCGTAGGGGTAAAAATTACTATTCCCACTCAAGTAAGTGCAAAAGTAGGGAAAATAATAAATTAATATTTTGTTAAAAATGTATTAATTATTAATACCAAACTAAGTATTACAATTAATTACCAATCACACAAGATTTAATAATTGATTATTTATAAATACCAATATATTTTTGTTTAATTAATTACCTATTAATAATTAATTAACAGCCATTAATAAATGCTAATAATACCAATTAATCAATAATTAATAATATATTGATTAACGATATACCCACATTATTTAAATAATTAATTTTTTACAATTATATTACTTCCCTATAAACACACTACCCGCTACAAATATTAAATGAATACAATTAACATAATTATCAATTAAACAATTAATACAAATTAATTACCAATTAATACAAATTATTTACCAATTAATAATTAATCAACAACCAATTCATTTTCAATACCAATTAATAATTAACTAATAACAATTAAATTACTTCCCACCCTATTCCCCTATAAACCCACAACCCGCTACAGAAGTAAAACGCTAAATTAAATTAAAGATATATTAATTAACAATATACACACATCAATTAAATAATTAATTATTTACAATTATATTACTTCCCACCATATTCCCCTATAAACACACTACCCGCTACAAATATTAAATGAATACAATTAACATAATGATCAATTAAACAATTAATACAAATTAATTACCAATTAATACAAATTATTTACCAATTAATAATTAATCAACAACCAATTAATTTTCAATACCAATTAATAATTAACTAATAACAATTAAATTACTTCCCACCCTATTCCCCTATAAACCCACAACCCGCTACAGAAGTAAAACGCAAAATTAAATTAAAAATAATTAATAATTCCTATAAATTATTATTTAATGTACTATAATTAAATTACTTCCCACCCTACTCCCCTATAAACCCACAACCCGCTACGGAATTAAATTACACAAAAATAAAATAACATAAAATTCATTACTTTAAAAATATTCTAACATACATTACAATATTAATACATACTTTTAACACATATACTAACACTTAAAACACTTTAAAAAATTCGATATTTTGAACAACTATATTATGACTGTCGATATTACTTACTTCTATATTATTGCAATCGATATTTCTTACCTGTTTTTCGATATTCTTCACCACTATATTTTGGCAATTCGATATTTTGTCCATTCTATATTTAAAACTTGATATTCTGTCCACTCGATATTTTTTTTTCGATATTATGTCTATTTACCAAGAAATAGATACTGTTTTGTGAAAGAACCTTTTACAACTAAATCATGAAAGTAGGTTTGATATTGTAGTATTTTTTGATGTACTGTTGGACAGGAGAGTGCATGTTTATGTACAGTAGTTCAGGTACAAACAGCACAACAATACCTCTCTACATTCCAGTAACAATATTACAATAGCATAATAACAACACAACATCACAGCATGCCAGCACGCCCACAAAATACTGTAACAGGTATATATCACGCTAACACAGCTTAAACATGACATGAGGCAAGAACATTTCCCAGCTAAAAAAGCAACAAGACGAACTAAAACAAAGCCTCAATGCAACAAAACATTTAATACGACAGAACACAACACAAAAATAGCAAAATCCTTAACTCAACAAGCCTTTCAACAAGAAAGCACAACAGTAATACAAAAGAGCATAAAAAAAGTAAAGATAACCGTACAACACATCAAAACCCCAGCATATCACACCAACATAATGACACACAAACCCAAAATAGTAACATACCTATAACACAACATAACTTTAACATAACACACAAGACCAAATGCAATGCAAGATAAAATGCAACAAATGAGCACAACACATTTCTATATGTAAATATCAACATAATATCAAATCACATAAACCACAACAAAACATTACACAGTATAATAATACAACATAATAAGCACAGTATGATAAACTCTAAACACAACACATCAATTAGAACCCATGGCACAACAGCATAGAACTCACTAACATAACACACCAAGAAAACACATGAAAATAAGAAGACGGAATGAACACACCTCTTTAAACATTACATATAGCAGCACACCACACGATAACAAAACTCTGCAATCAGATACAAATAGAACAGCACACCAACACATCACAACAATACATTTGCGTTGTGTTATGTTGGTTTTTTGCTTCTTGCACTGTGCTGTGTTAATGTTTAGTTGTTTTTATTGTGTGTTGGTGTTGTATTACTTTGTGTTGTGTTTGGATTTAATTGTTTGCTGTTGTTTGTGGTTGTGTTTCTTGCATCATCTTATACTTGATGCTGGCCAAAGTGCTGCCATAGTTCGAAATGTTGTGAACTGCCACTGATTTGGCCATTATATTGGGTCCATTATTTCTCAGGCACCGATGTTTATTACTGACATGACCATTAGGATTCATTACTGCATTGATACAATAATACTTATTAATGCCTGAACCTATTGACACCCCTCCATTACCTGAATCATTTAAGCTTTTTTACTATGCCCACACCAGCCAAAGAAAAGCATCTGGGAGGGCTTGAAAATGTGCAGTTGCCCTATTTCCCTACTGTTCTTGTCGAGAACATGTAGGATAATATTACTGCTCTGTAGGTGATAAAAGACTCAGGCATGGGAATACACAGTAGTGTGACCACCCACACATACACCATCTACTGGCACCTCAGCATTGCCCGTGAGCTGGGGAGTTGTCATGAGCAAGCCATGCCCCACGCTGTCTCATCAGTCACTCTCAGCGAGTGGAAGTGAAAACCCTGTGGGGGAGCTACACCCATACCCGAAGCAAAATCCCAGATTTGCCCAAGAACCGGGATTGAACATTTGGGCTCACCATTCTTTCTTCCTCCGAGTGAGGTGTCCAGGCGATTGTGAGCTCCTACTTTCACCCTGCAATTACTCTCATTACTCTCATAACAGAATCCCCGAAGCTATCTATTGACATCATGGTGGCTGAAAGGCAACTTTCCTATTTTTGTACAGGCATGATACTGGTGCATCTATGAGCAGTGAATATTTATTTAGTGCTTATTGTTCATTGGCACCAGCCTTTCCTGAACCTCAAGATCAAAAGAGAATCATTCAGTGATAGAATGATTTTCTTACTTTCACAGGATCCCTAACATCAAAAGCTTTGGGCTCCTATAACAGAGTGGCTACAGTAAGACTGACTGAAACAACGCTCAAATAATAAGAAATGTAAATATGTAAATATGTTAATATACCCCTGCAGTAGAGATACACTGCTAGGATTCTTAGTACACATCTTGTCACCACTTGGAATTTGGAGCTATTTGTTCTTCCTTGTACAGATTACATGAATTTGCTTGACAGGGTTTTTGGCTCATTGTATAGTACTCGTTTATTTTGGCCTTCTTCCTCTATCCTCCTCTCTCATTCTCTCTTTTGTTTTTTTTTTGTATTTCTTTCAGACTCGCTCAAAAAGTACAAGGTACTGTTTGTATATTATATATATGTGTCACTGTCTTATGTTTTTTGTGTTCTTTATGAAAAACAACAATAAAAAAAAAAAATCAAAACTCAAAACTTTTCAGCACTGGTTTTTCAGCATCCAATTTACTAGACTCATGGTTTCTTTTTATGAACATCTCCTTGTGGGTCCATGGCCGTTGCAGGTTCCCAGCACATAGGTTCAAGGAACAAACACAAATCCAAATACTCAAGTGCATCGGGACAAGGTTCTCCATACACAATTTCAGGAATTAGTTTTGGGCACACAAATTCAATGCAGGGGTAAGAGTAAAAATTATCCAATGTTCCCTTGTTGCATATCCCTATAATTTTGTGGATACTCCCATTTAGATTTCCCAAGCCCCCAGACCTTTGGACATAGCCAGATCACTGTAGAAACATGGTAAATGGACAGGTATTTCACTCTCCCCCCTATAGGCTATGTACAATTGGAAGAAAGGCATGTGGAGAAGGTGTGCACCCTGAATATCGACCCTGAAGTATCAATCGGACACAGTATAGAGTACAAAATATAAACAGAAAATATCAAAGGATATGTCTAGATTTCCTATATCTACCTCCACATGTGTATATATATATATATATATATATATATATATATATATATATATATATATATATATATATATATATATATACATATGTATATATTCACTGAAAAAACCATAGGTTTCACACATGTTATAGTTAGCGGAAATTTTACTGATAAAAAACCAATGAAATTCCCCCGTTATAGTTAGTGCAGGAAACTATAACTCACGCGACCGCAATCCTCTGCTGATGCTAATACTGTATTTAGACACTTATTTGCCCATGTCTTCTTCCATAAATTTTTAGCTATACATATATTACAAATATTTTTTTTTCATAAAGACACATATGTCATCAGCAGAAGATTGCGGTCGCGTGAGTTATAGTTTCCTGCACTAACTATAACGGGGGAATTTCATTGGTTTTTTATCAGTAAAATTTCCGCTAACTATAACATGTGTGAAACCTATGGTTTTTTCAGTGAATTTGCAAGGTTTTTTAAATGCTAATTCCTAACTATAACGTGTGTGAAACCTATGGTTTTTTCAGTGAATTTGTACGGTTTTTTAAATGCTAAGTTACTTTACGCCATTCGTGGCGTGCGCGCCCACTTAACGCAGTTCGTTCTGTGCGCGCACGGTGCGCTTTGCGCACCGTGCGCGCACAGTGAGCACGCGGTGCGCTTCGCGCACCGCGCGCCCACTTTACGCAGTTAGTGCCGTGCACGCACGGTGGGCACGCGGTGCGCTACGCGCACCGCGTGCCCACGTTACGCTAAATGGGCCATGTACGCATGATGCGCTTCGCGCACCGTGCGCACATGGAGGACATATTATGCGCTTCCTTGTGATAGGTAATCTGTTGAAATTTTTTGGGGAAATGCTGTGCTCTTATACCCTTCGCCACCATTTGCACACAGGGTGGAGAGAGTGTGGATTTTTTTTTTTTTTAATTTTTTACCGTACGCGTACAGCAAGCGTACGGTAAGCGTAATCGGCGAAATTTTCGAAAAATAAAAAATTACTGTTTTTTGCCTTGGGGGATCTTTGAAGACTCAACTAAGATGGTTATGTGCATGGGCGCTGTCTAAACAGCCCCTTTATATGTTTTTGGCATTTGTTTATCAGCTCCCCCCTCAGAGTGCGAGAGAGAAAATGGCGGCCGCCGCTTCCTGGTTTCGACCGATTCGAATGTTTACTAAGATCTAAGGGCCAATCAGAATCGCGCTCGCGCACGCCACCGTACGCGTACGGTAAGCGCACCGTAAGCGCACCGTAAGCTGGCTCAGATATATATATTGATTTAAAGGCTATTTTCTCAGAATCTACTGAACAGATTTACACCAAACCTACAAAAGGCACTTCCTTGACCTGAGGACTACCTCTCTGCCACATTTCAAGTAATTCTGTTCAGCCGTTCAGGCTGTAGCTGTGTCTAAAGGTCCTATGGAAAAATGCATGGGAAAAACGCGTTTTGGGACCCCCCTTTTATCTCAGCCCCCGCTTGACGAATCCCCCCGAGACTTTCAGGGTAGGAGCGGAGCGTAGCGCCCCACCTATTTTGAAAAATTCGCGAGGATTCGTCGACCGGCGCAAAAGTTATTCCAAATAGAATGTTGCGGATTTCCTATGGAAACGTGGTCCTAACTATAACTACCTACTGGCGACCGCCAGTAGGTAATATATTATCTACTGGCGGTCGCCAGTAGATAGTTATAGTTAGGACCTATTTTCCATAGGAAATCGGCAACATTCTATTCCCAATAAGTCTGGCGCCGGTTGACGAATCTCCATCAAATTTTCAAAACTTTTGCCCAGCTCTGCTCCGCTCCTACCCTGAAAGTTTCGTGGTGATCCGTCAAGCGGGGGCCGAGAAAAAAGTTGGGTCCCAAAATGCGTTTTCTCCATGCAATTTCCCATAGGATTTGTTGTCGCAGCTACAGGCCGAACCGCTGAACGGAATTACACCAAATTTGGCAAAGAGGTAGTCCTCAGTTCAGACTCGTGCCTTTTACATAAATGGTGTGAATCTGTTCAGTAGTTCCTGAGAAAATTAGGGTAAAAAAGTTAGTGATATCTATGGCCGGGGAGGATCCGCGCACCCTACCCGCACCGTAAGTGCATCCTCCCCAAACCGAGCGCACACCCTGATGATCACGCGCTGAATGCTAATTGGCTGTCGAGTGTCTGTCTACATTCGAAACCAGGAACTGTTGGTGACCATTTTCTGCCTCGGTAGAAGCGAGGCTGAAGAAGCAAGGGGAATAAGTGTGTAAAAAATATAAAGGGGGCAGAGTGGAAATACTCTGATTCTCTAGATCTGCTTAGGGGGTCCCAGAAGGACCCCCTGGGGCCCCCTTTTTAAAAAAAAAAAACTGCAAAATGCGCGCAGGGTGCGCACATCCTATCGCGTTGGGTGCACGGATTCTCTCGTGTTGGGTGAGCGGTTCCTAACGCGTTGGGTGCGCGGATCTAAAAAACATAGAAAAAAATATATAAAATAAAGTTTCGAACATATAGTTAAAAAAATATTTTAAAAAAAATATGTTTGAAAAACCCAATAAAAACAAATAATATTTTTTAATTTTAAATGGATTTAAATGAAAAAATAGGTTAAAAAAATAGTGTTAAAAAAGAATTTAAATATAGAAATCCAATGAAAATCATTAAACATGATATCTTTAGAGATAAGTTATAGATAGGAATTAACATTTAAAAAACCTTTGAAATCCACTGAAAAAACCATAGGTTTCATGCACGTTATAGTTAGGAATTGGCATTTAAAAAACCTTAAAAATTCACTGAAAAAACCAAAGGTTTCAGGGGCGTAATAGTTAGGAATTGGCATTTAAAAAACCTTAGAAATTCACTGCAAAAACCATAGGTTTCAGGGGCGTTATAGTTAGCTGCACATTTCCCTCATACAAAACCTTAGAAATTCCCCCGTTATAGTTAGTTCAGCTAACGATAACTCGCGCCCCCGCAATGCACTGCTGATGACGTCACATATTACATCACTCATGACATGGTCAGTGACATCACTGATGACATCACTGATGACATCTCAAATGACATCACTGATGACATGGGCAGAGAAGGAGGCCAAAAGGGGAAGGCGTGGCCTGAGTGACCAAGATGGCAGACGTTCCTCCGTGAGCTCCCCGAAGATGATTCCGATGCCGTCCTGCTGCTGGTGCCCATCCTGTGTCCTCCTATGGGGCTAACTGCTCCCTGCTCCCCATCCTGACCCTGGGGGTGTCTTCATTCTTCCCGGGGTCTACCCAGGGCCAGAGATTGACCCATGGGAGCCCTAACTTGAGGAGCATATATGACAGCCGGGCTGTGTGGATGGAGTCCTTATAATCATGGTAATCAAAGTTCAAGAATCATCACATGGTAGTAGAGCAATATATCCAGCTGAAAGGATTGTGCATGGGGATGTCTTCTTAGAGGCTGGAGAAAATCCTAACTGTCCAATATTTGTTCTTTGTGAACAGCAGCAAATGCTGAATTTTCACCGCGCGACAGAGGCAGGCCTGCAGCATTCATTGTGTCACCGACTAAAGTAGACTTTCAAAAAATGTCTCAGTTCTGCCACTGCAGGCTAGAGTACAGTTTAAAACTACCATTTTGACTTGACAAAATAAACATTTTCCCAGGCCCAAATCTTTGTTTTTAATACATATAAGTCACACCTAAAGTAGGCCCTAATGGCTTGAAGGGCAGAGTGCATTATATTTAAAGATTAAGAGATGTATACTTAAGTTTTACATGTCCTGACAGTGAAAAACTCTGTAGTTTTTCACTGTTCTAAGGCTTTTCTCTCCCATTGACTAACACTGGGTTACCTCATTACATTTAATAAGAGCTAAATTTTTTAATGAAAACCGACAGAGATATGCTGTTTAGACCCCCATCGAATTGTAATTTAAAATCCTCTTTAAAGTCGGATTTTAAGTCACAATTCTGAAAATGCCACTTTTAGAAAGTTGTCATTTTCTAGTTCCAAACATTTGTGCCTTCTGCCATTAGACCACAAGTTGGTCGCACACTGCTCGTCACACCAGCAAGTTGCCCCAAAGGACTGTGGTGAATGTAGTGGCGACGGCGGGTACACCTATGCCACGATGTGTAAAAAGAAAACAGTATGTGTTGCATTTAGCCATCCCTGGACATGTGTTTCGAGGTAGTTGCCTCTCGTCAGCAGGGAGCAGGACAGTGTAACGGGGTGCCGAGTGGACTGCCAAAATGTAATTAAAACAGGTCAAATACCTCTCATGGCGCGCAGGTGCAGAACCAGGGCTCGTCAGCCCGTTAGCTCACGGGAGCCGTAATAATTTGAACACAAGTTGGTCGCACACTGCTCGTCACACCAGCAAGTTGCCCCAAAGGACTGTGGTGAATGTAGTGGCGACGGCGGGTACGCCTATGCCACGATGTGTAAAAAGAAAACAGTATGTGTTGCATTTAGCCATCCCTGGACATGTGTTTCGAGGTAGTTGCCTCTCGTCAGCAGGGAGCAGGACAGTGTAACGGGGTGCCGAGTGGACTGCCAAAATGTAATTAAAACAGGTCAAATACCTCTCATGGCGCGCAGGTGCAGAACCAGGGCTCGTCAGCCCGTTAGCTCACGGGAGCCGTAATAATTTGAACACAAGTTGGTCGCACACTGCTCGTCACACCAGCAAGTTGCCCCAAAGGACTGTGGTGAATGTAGTGGCGACGGCGGGTACGCCTATGCCACGATGTGTAAAAAGAAAACAGTATGTGTTGCATTTAGCCATCCCTGGACACGTGTTTCGAGGTAGTTGCCTCTCGTCAGCAGGGAGCAGGACAGTGTAACGGGGTGCCGAGTGGACTGCCAAAATGTAATTAAAACAGGTCAAATACCTCTCATGGCGCGCAGGTGCAGAACCAGGGCTCGTCAGCCCGTTAGCTCACGGGAGCCGTAATAATTTGAACACAAGTTGGTCGCACACTGCTCGTCACACCAGCAAGTTGCCCCAAAGGACTGTGGTGAATGTAGTGGCGACGGCGGGTACGCCTATGCCATGATGTGTAAAAAGAAAACAGTATGTGTTGCATTTAGCCATCCCTGGACACGTGTTTCGAGGTAGTTGCCTCTCGTCAGCAGGGAGCAGGACAGTGTAACGGGGTGCCGAGTGGACTGCCAAAATGTAATTAAAACAGGTCAAATACCTCTCATGGCGCGCAGGTGCAGAACCAGGGCTCGTCAGCCCGTTAGCTCACGGGAGCCGTAATAATTTGAACACAAGTTGGTCGCACACTGCTCGTCACACCAGCAAGTTGCCCCAAAGGACTGTGGTGAATGTAGTGGCGACGGCGGGTACGCCTATGCCACGATGTGTAAAAAGAAAACAGTATGTGTTGCATTTAGCCATCCCTGGACACGTGTTTCGAGGTAGTTGCCTCTCGTCAGCAGGGAGCAGGACAGTGTAACGGGGTGCCGAGTGGACTGCCAAAATGTAATTAAAACAGGTCAAATACCTCTCATGGCGCGCAGGTGCAGAACCAGGGCTCGTCAGCCCGTTAGCTCACGGCATCCGTAATAATTTGAACACAAGTTGGTCGCACACTGCTCGTCACACCAGCAAGTTGCCCCAAAGGACTGTGGTGAATGTAGTGGCGACGGCGGGTACGCCTATGCCACGATGTGTAAAAAGAAAACAGTATGTGTTGCATTTAGCCATCCCTGGACACGTGTTTCGAGGTAGTTGCCTCTCGTCAGCAGGGAGCAGGACAGTGTAACGGGGTGCCGAGTGGACTGCCAAAATGTAATTAAAACAGGTCAAATACCTCTCATGGAGCGCAGGTGCAGAACCAGGGCTCGTCAGCCCGTTAGCTCACGGGAGCCCTAATAATTTGAACACAAGTTGGTCGCACACTGCTCGTCACACCAGCAAGTTGCCCCAAAGGACTGTGGTGAATGTAG